>NC_045627.1:3180004-4443337 GCF_009829155.1 Mustela erminea | reverse complement strand
GGTGTTGACTTTTTACTCCTTCTACTTTTGAGGAGAAGGGGGATGGATTTGTTCTAGATTTATATGTACTGTAGACAAGAATTCTAGATTTAAATTTGCCTGCCAGGCTTCTGCAAGAAACACAGTCCCCACAGTTATTACCGATGGTAATAATAGTGTCTTACACAATATTGCTCCTGTCAAGCAACTGACTTTATGGTGAGCAAATGAAGGCAGCGAGCTGATATGGATGGTGTTTTCAAACGCAGGTTTTATTATTATTCGGGTATGGTGAGGCAGACGATTGTCAGGGGACAATCGCTACCAAAAAGATAGCCTGTTTCCTACAGGCCCCAAGAGAAGGGGTTATGCCACATCATGGGGTGGGAGTGAGGCTTGGGAGGAAGTCCTATGGGGAAGCACCAGGGTTAGCTAGGAGATAGAGTAGGGCACAAATCACGGTGGAGGGTCTTTCTTGTGGTTTCTGCAAAAGGAACAGGTGAGGCAGGGTGAGAAGGCTTGCTCGTGATTGGCTAGTCTGAATAATTTCAGCAAGCTCTCAAGTATAAGGGTTGTCCCTAGTTGTCTGATACATGGCTCTGGGATGACCAGGGCAGGGGAAATATGGCCTGTAATTTAAGAGCCAGATAGAGGAATTCGGGGGAGTGTGGGCTCAAGACAGGTTCGTTTGCATATGAAAAGTACATCACAGGCTAGTCCTTTACTCTCTCCAGGAACTGGCTAATCTGGGAGGGGCAGTCTCTTCAGGGTCAGTAAGGCCTCAAAGGTCAGCCTATCAGAACACCAAAAATAAAAAGGCATGACTGGTACAGATTGGAATCTCTGCTCCAGCATGCATCCTTCTCCCTAGACAGCCTTAGAGAACATAAAAATTGATGTATTAAAGATTCAGTTAATTACAATGCATGGGAGACATTGCATAAAGTTGAAGTGTTGTCCTACAGGATATAGAATATGCTTTTTATCGCTCTATTTTCACAGCCAGAATATAAGAATCCAAAAACCAAGGGGGTAGAAGTGAGGGTGGCTTCTTGTACTATTACAGATTATGACCCACTTGCTAGATGTTCACTTCTTATCCCCAGGACATTAGGCACTCCTGGATTCATGTAAAGAGAAGGAATTCATTCTGGGGTCACAACATTCATTCGGTTGATCTGGAAGTTAAGACTTCCACCAAGTTTTTTGACCTTCCTCATGCCATGCTCTGAAAGGCAATAAATGGTAGGATAATGTGGATCCTCATGGTTGAAGGAAAATGAGGTTGCTGCTCACGACATGCGTCAGTATGAGTGGAACCAGGCAGTCCCTAGGAAGCCTCCCTTCAGTGCCCTGTTGAGTAATAAAATGTAACAGAAGGCTATAACAACTTACACCACCAAGAAAAACCAAAGGGCAAGAACACTCAGGAAGGCAAGTTTGGGCCAACTACATAAAACTCTCAGCCAGTTGAGATAACAGCTGAGGGCAAAGATAAAATGGAATGAATTAAAAAAAAAAAAAAAGCTGTAAATTCCAACCAGAGTCTTGTGACCAGTTGCAGAAATGAGGACTATAAAAACTACCCACATTTTCTTTTCTGCTTTTCCCTCCCATTTCCATTGCCATTTCCTAATAGTATGTTAGTAGTGAATCAGTTGTCAGTTTGGCCCATATGTAAGAGATACCAAGTAGGAATCATGGCAACATTAGAAAAATAATGGATATTATCCAGTTTGGATGCAGTGACTGGGAAGATATTGAGCCGGCCCTTTTTTGGCGGAAAAAGATGGGAGATTTTTTCATTTCTATTAGGAATGGCTAAGTAAGTGCCTATTAGTCTGTAATCTTAAGTATGAGAAAAAGAGTATGAGTATTAATATTAAGGACCCAAAGTATGGATTGTGGCAACTAATACTCATTTGGCGCTCATTATGGTCCCCTTCTAATTTATCTACATATTCTTTGAAGACAGGAAAGTTTATGAAACACATTTTCCAGATTCCCTGTAGCAAAAATTTCATCTGTGACCTAGTCTTCTTAGACTTGCAGGTGGAGTTGAATGATCTAACATGGCGACCGTGCAGGGAGGAACTGGATCACGTGACATGCATGTGTCAGTTATAATGGAGTTTGGGGTATCCGATCCCTAGTATACTAATGGTATTATTGTATGTGGTATGACTGGAATATTCTCTAGATATTCTGTTTTGCATCGTGTAACTTCTAAGCCTGGTTCCCTGGATAGCTCACTGAGAAATTCTTAAGAAAACCTAGTATCTTCTAACAGACCATTTTTGATGCTGCAACTAGTCACAATGGATACTTTTTTTTTTTCTTAAAGATTGTATTTATTTGTCAGAGAGAGAAAGAGAGACAGTCAGAGAGAGCACAAGTAGGGGGGAATGGCAGGCAGAAGGAGAAACAGGCTCCCTGCTGAGCAGAGAGCCCAACGTGGGACTTGGTCCTAAGACCCTGGAATCATGATCTGAGCCCAAAGCAAATGCTTAACCGACTGAGCCACCCAGGCATCCCAGAATGGATACTTTCTACAACAAAGCAGCCCCATTCCATTCAAATGAATCCTCATAGTAGTTCTTTGAGGAATGTTTTATTGTTATTGCTATCATTTTATGATGAAGGAATGGAGGCACAGAGTAGCTCAAGGTCCCCAAACTTAAGCAGGAAGGCAGGAGCCGAATTTAGATGATTTAACTTTTAAGCCCATATTATGGTCCTTGAAGTTATGTTACCTCTACAAATCTAGTAGACCAGGAGTAAAAGATGAGAGAGAAGAAGAGAGGAATTAGGAAAAACAGATGCTTAAAAGATTTGTCTAGAGACCAAACTATAAGTGATAGATACTAGGTTCAAACACAAATTTAGATTCAAATCCTATATGCTTTTCACTGCATCACACTTAAGTTATTAACCATGTTTGTTTGAAGTTCAAAGCTTAACTGAAGGTAAGGCTATGCTATAGACCAGTATAAGGACAGGAGACATCTTAGCATGGTGGGATCATCCAGCTACTTCTGATGGTGTTGGACAGATTAATGAAAGAAAATAACAAGGTCAAGAAAATAACACGGTTGTCAAGTCCCCATTCAAGGCAGGTTTGAGAACCAGAGAATCAAAAGAGTATCCATTCACCATCTGGGCATAAATTCGGTAACTGATTTATTGAAGGTATATTCATCCACCTTAATAATATCAGATGCATTTAAGTTTGGGTATGTTTCTCCTAAGGATTACATAAGACTAGCTTAAATGCTAAGGGAACATTATAATGAAGATTTGTCTAAATATTTTAAGTACTTAACATAGTTTGATCAACTCATACTGCTGTGAGTATAAAATGTAAATGTCATGTCTGTTTCAACTAAATATTCAGAAGATGAGGAACATGATCTGATTTCACTCTCTCCACATCTGCTCTCACATTGCCAGGAATTTCACACAGTTTCTGGCATACTATTGGGACTTTTTATGTTTTCTAGAATGGTTATGTTTAATTAAAAAAAAAAACCCACTACATTCTGTCATTTATTAAGGTGAACTTTAAAAAGATAGGGAGATGGACAAGCTCTATCTGGCATCTTCTGCTAAAGCATCATACATAGGTTTTTGCTAGTGCCATCAAGAAGATAAATTTCCCCAGAATACAAATATTTTCTTAAAATGCTGTGGGTTCTGAGAATATGAATCAGTGAGATATGTAATTTAAAAGCATATCTGATTACCTTTTGAAATAGAAGTCTGGACTCTTATTATGCATTATAGTCCCTTATAATTCTTTATTTTTTTTTAAATTGTCCCAGATTTGACCAGTAAGAGCACCTTTGGGTTGGGCCTATGTCCTTTGGATATGACCCCAACACTTTTTTAGATATTCCTTATTTTCTGTCACCTGAAGATGTTCCAGGCTTCTCTGGTACTTTCCCTGCCCTAGACCTGAGTCTGAATGGGATGGAAGCTTGGTGCACTGGATGTCCTCATTGATATTGGTGTACAATTGCTTCCAGGCCCTCTCAGGGAGTGGAACTAAGAATACATGCACGATTCCATGATGATATGAATATGTAGTTGAACAAAGAAACCAATGGAGAAGGGAAACTCTTTGTTCAGTATATGTTCAACTAACGAATGTAGAAGAAATAAAGAGTGCAAAATCTCTGTTTGGCAAACATCATGGAGATCATTACTCCAAGTAAAAATCATCAGTGGAGACTAAAATTAATGGGCAAAATTTTGTTTGGTGAGAAACAGGAAGCTTATATCTTCTCATGGTGTCTCCCCACGAGCCATTATTACTTACCACAAGAAAAATAATCTATTTGCAGTGAAGGAAGCTGGCAGACACACCACTTAGCCAAAGTCACCTCACCAGGAGTGGGACAGGCAGACTGATACTGTGTGCTACCTCACAAGATGCACTAAGAACACACATGACTTCTGTGGGGTGTCTGCCCAGAGTTCAGAATCTGAGTCTACTCACGAGAGAACAGTAGACAAACCCAAACTGAGGAACATTATCCAAAAGGACCAGCTCGGATTCTTGAAAAGTGTCAAGGTCATGACAAGGGGAGATCAAAGGACTATTCCAGAATAAAGACAGCAGAGGACAAATGACAACGGAATGTGATGTGTGACCCTGAATTGGATCCCAGATTAGAGAAATCTCCAGAGACAGTTGGTGAAACCTGAAGAATACTGTTAATTAATCTTTTTGTAGATTAATTAACAGTATGAATCAGTCTCAGCCTCCTGCTTCTGAGAATTATCTTGTGGTCAGGGAAAAATCTTAATATTTGGGGAATCAGGGTGAGGGCTATGTCAAGCATTCTTTTACTATTTAGCAACTTTTTTCTAATTCGGAATCATTTTAAATAAAAACCGAAGAGCATCCAGGAAGAACTATCCATGAGGAACCAAATGCCTGGTAAGGAAGTGCTGCTGGTTGCCAGGGTGTTGGCCCTCCGAGACCCGGGGAAATCCAGGTATGAACTGGGAACGGCCATGACTGACACTCACGGTTACTCTTACCTGCTACTCTTACCTACAGGTTACACATATTAGCAGTGACAGGCCAGACCCTGTATGATCACTACAGAACCTGGGGACTAGACTTTCCAGAAGGCCAGGTAGGGGAAGATTTTTACATACCCCCCCCCCACCCACCAGGAACCTAGACGATATTTACATTACAAAAGACAGTTGGAGATGTCTTTCTGTGCTCATTTGTTTGACATTTTTTCCAAGTATCATTTTGTTTGAAGGATTTTTTTTTTTTTTTTGAGTGACCAACAGAATCTATTTGGATGAATTAGAAATTTCCCACTGTTTTTTTTTTGTTTGTTTTGTTTTGTTTTTAATTTTTTATTTTTTATAAACATATGTTTTTATCCCCAGGGGTACAGGTCTGTGAATCACCAGGTTTACACACTTCACAGCACTCACCAAAGCACATACCCTCCCCAATGTCCATAATCCCACCCCCTTCTCCCAAACCCCCTCCCCCCAGCAACCCTCAGTTTGTTTTGTGAGATTAAGAGTCACTTATGGTTTGTCTCCCTCCCAATCCCATCTTGTTTCAATGTTTGAAGGATTTTTAATACTAAGTTTTATACTAAAGTTTTATACTAAAAAGTTTTATACTAAAATAGTTTTATAATAGAAAGTTTTATATAAAGTTTTATATCAAAAAAGTGTATTTTTATACTAAAAAAGTATTAATACAGTCTCCAGCTACCAGAAAACCACTTGCAATATTGTACGTTTTGAGGTCATTGAGATGCACGATCAATGAGGCTATTTTGATGAGCTTTATCAGTTGTTTTTCCTTATTTTATGCTGCTTGACAGCTGTGGTCTGAGTACTGGGTAATATCTGGAGTAAGGGATACCTGACATAGGTTGGATTTACATTATGAAGAATAAGCTTTTTTTTTTTTCAGCATGAAAAATGTTTTCTGGGTTCAAGCCCTTGTATAAAATGCAAAATTAGAGGCACTTGGGTGGCTCAGTTGTTAAGCATCTGTCCTCAGCCCAGGTCATGATCCCAGGGTCCTGGGATCAAGCCCAGCATCTGGGCTCCCTGCTTCTCTTTCTCCAGTTCCCCTCCTCTCCCTCTGTATCTCAAGTAAGTAAATAAATAAATAACAAATGCAAAATTAGTGACCCTGTAATATTTTTATCAATAACATCCCTGAGAGAAGAGACTTCCATGACTCATACTTTACCCATGATATCTTGTACAGAAACAGACTCATAATAGGTCCTCAAGTGAATTTGAAGATGATTTTGTTGCAGGAAATCTGAAGCGATGGAGGAAAGTCAAGCACACGGAAATCAGGGAGAACTTAGCTTTATGATGGCCGGCGGGCCTAGCGGGATGGTTTCCCAAAGGCTGAGCACCCGACAGGGTTAGGGATGAGTTTTTATTGTTACAGGTGATGAGGGATAGTAACGGGACGTTTTCACGGTCTCTCAGGGACAACTGGCCCCCTTCATGTGGAAGTATAATCTATAAGGAGATGGCTCAGGAGAGTGCTAAGTCATCCCGGGGACTTTTTTTTTTTTTTTCTTTTCTTAACCAAACAGGATGGCCATTTGGTCTTTTCTTCCACCTCAGCAGGAGCAATGGAGAGCAGCGGACAGGAAGGGGCTGGGGCCCTGGGGATCTCTCTCCGCCTCAATTTAATATCTCCAAGTTCATTTGTTTGGGAATATATGCCTATATATGAACTTTTTCTCTTACTTCTTCTTTTTTTAAACCTGTGCCTTGGTTGTCCTTATGGGAATGAATAGGTAATGTATTACCAGTAGGAGTCAGTCTTCTTTGAACATTAACTTACTTTTCCATCTAAGAGTCCAATCGCGGGCTTAGTCAGTTAAGAATCCAACTCTTGATTTCAGCTCAGGTCTTGAGCTCAGGGTGGTGAGATCGAGCCCCATGTCAGGCTCACGCTCAGTGTGGAGTCTGCCTGAGACTCTCTCTCTCCCTTTGGCCCTCCTCCCATCCATGTTCTAGAAATAAATAAATAAATAAATAAATAAATAGATAATAAAATATTTTTAAAAAAATGAGTCCAGTGGTCTTACTTTAACCTTGTTGATCATTTTCCCATGACTGCAACCTCCAGGGAGGGACCCAGGATGAGGTCTTGCTTCTCTGACCTCTCCTCAAACTCTCCTGGACGGGGGTCACTCTTCTTGACATTCCCTCTTTCTCCATTATGTCCAAACATACTCAGACTCTTTTTTTTTTAACCTTGTAAAAAAAGGGGCCCTCTGCCACGCTGAGTATACTTAGTAAAGTCTGCAAGCCAACTGTTAATCCTTTGGAAACAGGGTGTTTAAGATACTGTTGCATATCATAAACCATTATTGACGCCGATGTACACTGCGCATGGAGCTCTGGGTGTTTATATGCATACAACCAGGTATAAAGTGAGTAAAATTTGCACGGATGGTGTTGACACTTCGCTGAAATCATGGTGTCTTAGCTGGCAATCTGAGTAGTAAAATCCCTGAGACAAAAGCTTCCGTTAGAACAAATGCGTGGAACATATTTAAGAGTCTGGCAAGTTTTAACTGTTGGAGGTTGGCTCTGCAGAATAATGGACAGAATATTGCACTTGAATTTAAAATATGTAAATTCAACGCTTAGCTCTATCACGCTTTAAAGAGTCATCTGACTTTTCTGAAGCTCAGCTTTCTTTATTTATAGAATGAAGTAAATATGCCTGTTTTCCAAGTCCAAGTGTGTTTTTTTTTAAGATTTTATTTATTTATTTGACACAGAGAGACAGAGAACACAAGCAGCAGAGGCAGAAGGAAAGGGAGAAGCAGACTCCCCACTGAGGTGGAGCTCAATTCCAGGACCCCGAGATCATGACCTGAGCTGAAGGCAGAGGCCTAACTGACTGGGCCACCCAGGTGCCCCAGTTCAAGACATTTAAATAGGAAATGGGTCTAGCCACTTTTGTACATATTAAATTGCTTGATTCAGGCATTCCTCACAAATGTATTAAGTGCCTCTGCATTAATTGCTGAGGACATAGCCATGAGTAGGTGAGAAATTGTCCTGCCAGATGGACCACTTCTGGTGGAAGGCACACATCGAGTAAGGAGCTTTTGCCAGGTGGACCTATTCTGATCAGGTCCAGGGATTCAGGACAAGATTTCTTGAGTTGTAGGAATAGAGAAAGAAGAGGGAGGACAGAGGGGACCATTCCAGGCAAAGGAGACAGCATGTGTAAGGGCCCAGTGCCTTGCCCTCCCCCGGCAGTGACAATGATAATGGAATAGGAAGCCATTAAATATTGTATTGTTGCTGTTGTTTTAATAAACTTTATTTTGTAGAGCTGTTTTAGATTTACAGCATATTTTAGCAAACATTTCAGAGTTTCCAGTTTCTTGGTTTTGTACAATCTGTGGGCTTTGACGAGCATATGGCATGTGTACCCACCATTATAGTGCCATCTAGAATAGTTTCACTGTCCTAAGAGTGTTTTAATAAAGGAAGAAGCATGCTCAAAACTGCATTTTAACAAGATCTTTCTTTTTTTTTTTTTTAAGATCTATTTATTTATTTGAGATCGAGAGAAAGAGAGCACGAGTAAGGGGAGGGGTAGAGGGAGAGAATCCCCAAGCAGACTCCCCACGGAGCAGGGAGCCTGATGCAGAGCTCAATCCCAGGACCCTGAGATCACGATCTGAGCTGAATTCAAGAGTCAGATGGTCAACTGACTGAACCACCCAGATGCTCCTGAACAAGACCTTTCTAACGACAATGTGCAGAATGGATTGAGGAAGGCCAAGAGTCAGTCCAGAAAGTTGACCTGAAATAGAAAATGTAGAAATAGATGTTGGCAAATTGGGGGATCCACGGTGATGAAGAGATCAATGATCAGGACAAAGGAGGGAGGTGAGATGAAGGAGAGGAAGACGGAGCAGAGCCCAGCTAGGAGGGCAGGGGCTAGGACCCAGGAGGAAAGCTGGCAGGAGTCCCAGGGAGCCAGGTCTTCCTTTAACAGGAAGTTTCAGGACTGCCTTCTGGAAAGTTCCAACCACTCTCAGCAAGTACCCTGCATGTCCACACCTGGCAGCATTCATGAGTTCATTGTGCCTATCAGGACTCTGTGATAAAATCACGGCTGCTCACAAACGTGCCCTCCTTGTTTATTCAGGCATTTGGAAAGCTTCTCCGTTTTCCTTAGGCTTGACTTTTCCATCTCGTCCCCAGGTCAGGAAAACTTTGAGCTTCAGCTTCCACAGAAATCAAGGAGGGGTGGCGAAGTCCTCCGTGGAAGCAGAAGGTCACATTTCACCAGAGGGAGGAAGGGAGGAGATACCATCCCAGGATGAGAACCGTTTTCATCTCCAACTTCAGATTTTGTAAGAAAAACTCTAAGTCAGGCAGATGGGTGTAAAGCCAACAAATATAAACCTTCTGAATAATCAGGAGAATTTCCAAATCACACACCTGCCACAGGTGTCCATTCGTCTCCAGAAAAAAACACAGTAAATTAGAAATGTACAAAATCTGGCTTCAGAGGAAGTCGTTTGTTTGACAAGTATTTATTGTGTACCTACGAATGTAAGTGAGACAAACCCTTTCTTCAGTTTGCCCTAAATGACCTGTCCTAAACAGGAACGAATGCCCAGGGGTCTTCCTTCCTCCCTCCCTCTCTCACTTCCTCTGGTTTTTCTCTCTTCCCATCATTTTCTCTTCTCTCGTGTCCCCCCCACCCACAAGGGCATACTGTTGTAGTATTTTTCTTACTTGAAAATAGTCAACTGCTCTTTTCTTACCCCAAATATTCCAGATAGGGCCTACAAGGGATTACATCGAGAGGCCCAGAGGCGAGGTATTTGGAAGGGAGATGGAGTCAAGGAGGTGTGTGTGTCAATTACCCTAAAGAAATCAATAAGATACAGAGGAAGGACAAAATACTTGCTTTAATTGTCTGAGATACCAACTACAAATAGGTTCTGGGGCCCAGCTGCTTCATTCAAATCCTGCCTCCTCCAATTATCGATGCTATAATATCAGGTGCATCATAAAACTTCTCTGTGCCTTGTTCTACTCAAGATGCTGAAAACAAGCATCTTCTGCCCCCATCTGATTACGGGGAGGGCAGTGCAGGGCACGTGATAAGGAGAATTATCATCCCAGTGCCTGAAGGAGGATACATGGCCTGACCACTTACGTGAACTAGCCAAGGTAGCAAAGAGCAGAATCAGATCGAGGCTCTGTGTCCTCTCTCCAAACACCACACTGTCCACGGCTTCTGTATGACTGGAAGCCTCTGGGAGGGAGGCTTGGATTCAGGACTCATCCTTTCTCCATAGCTTTACTCACACACCAGTACATGTCTTGACTTCTCTCCTTTGGACCACCTTTTCCTTATCGTGCTTTACTTTTTTGCTCCCAGGATTGAAATGTGTTCTCAACCAAAGTTCCATTCAATTAAAATTACCACACAGCACATTTTTCTGGCTTGTGAGGAGTAATTTATTCAATTCACAGAGTTAGTGAAATATGTGGTTAAGATCTTTGAATGGCTCTGTAAGCACCACTGTCTGCTCATTAGACAGGCAGATACATCACTTGTCACTCCTTCTTAATAACTCATTCATTAACCACTAGTTCCAGCAATCTGAAATAATTATTTTTTAGTTTGAGTCTTACAAACAGTATTAGGGGGAAAGGAGAAATCGTGCTGATGTGCTGGTGACTGTGAACGTAACGGAATGCTAGACCACCATGATGCCATCACCTGAGGACCATGTACCAAGGTGAAGGGTGACAAGACGCTCTCAAAGAAGCAATTGGTACAATCTACATAAATGCACACACACAGTAACCTGCACACACTTTTCTTTGGTACAGCTGACCAAATTGAAGTTCGCCTCTAACACACTAGTAAAAAAAATATTTACATAAATGCACACACACAGTAACCTGCACACACTTTTCTTTGGTACAGCTGGCAATTGGTACAATCAATTGAACCTCACATTTATCTTGTCTTGACAATTACTGAGCCATTAATCTTCTCAGTGTCAAGGCATTACCATCATTGTACCCAATTAAATGAGTATCCATGGCAATAGAGGGAGTACACGTGGGTGAAAACAACCTTGGCAGCAAGAAGCCCAAGTCACCTAACGAATCCACGAGAAGAGTGGAGTAAAACCTGTCTGTGAGCAGAAGCTCTGGTGCCCTGACCTCATGAGTTCTCCCCACCTAATCAGCTTTGATCCCCGCCTGCTCTCCAGAACTACAGCATGGTAAGAAAACCTCTGCTCTGTTAACCACTGGGGGACTAAGCAAGTTGACAGCGAATCAAGGACACCAAAAACAGAAACAAAATGCAAGTGAGCCAATATTTTTGGAATTAAACTTGACGCAGCTTATTTAAAAAGAAAAAAAAAACCCCAAAGTCACCAAATAGAATTACATTCAATTTCTTACACTATACATACTTTTAAAGGTTTTATTTATTTATTCAAGCGTGAGAAAGTATGAGCGAGAGAGAAAGCAAGGGAAGGGAGAGGCAGAGGGAGAAGCAGGCTCCCCGCTGAGCAGGGAGCCCAATGCAGGGCTCGATCCCAGGACCCTGAGATCATGACGCTTAACCAGTTGAGCCACCAGGGGCCCCCAATTTCTTAGCATTATATTTTAAGGGCAAGTGGGGGATAGGGTGATTTGTCACCTTATTTTATGCATGTAGAACCTATGAAGACTAACCATGACCCTAAGGAGAATGAAAAGAATGTCAAAATGAACAAAAGGGCAGAGCAATGATGACCAAGATTTGAGTGACTACTTGGGATTATTACGCCAAAAGGATATTTATGAAGGTACCAAGCAAGCATGCTGCTATGTGTCACTGTGGTGTCACATCTGATGGAAGATCCCCCAGCAGATAATATTCCAGGTATCATTATAAGTTGTATCCTCTAAAGACTCGACATCTAGATACAATCATTCCATCCTTCCCTTGTAGACCCCCCAAAGCTGCTCTTTTACCCATAGGTGTATGACAGGAGGGACATGCTTCCCTTTCCCTGCCTCCACCCAAAAGGATGAATTATCTCAGGGCATGCGGTCGAAAGCAGCGGACACCCAACTTTTCTGATTGTGCAGGTCTCCTAGTAAAAACTCTTTGAGTATGGGGTCCCTCTGCATTACTATAAATAAAACCAAATATGTTACATGATATATGTTTGCTCAACAATAGAACATGTAACAGAATGGGAAAGAGGAATTGAGCCATTTTAACTCCTGCACTTCTGAGTGAGTTCTGCAGGTGTAGGCAGAGAGCACAGAAGCCATAGGTTTGGGGAGAGCCATCGGACTGGACCTTGCCTCTGCTGGGGCTCCCACTGTGCTGGACAAGGCTGTCTAAAGCCTGGCACTCACCCCCTGGAGTAAGAGGGACAATAGAGAATGTTGGAGATGAGGGGAGGTGGCTGTAAGGGTCCTCCACAGAGCAAGGCCCCAGAGGGGCTGCCAAGCACCTCAAAACAGATGCATTCAACTGAATCCAGTGTCATCACAGATAATGGGGTCTGAGAAGGAGAGGCACAAAGTTTTTATAAAACTAGATCACCAAACCTATGGAAATATTTGCAGATTGTTCTCCTTAAACCATGAGGTACTCCTGAAAAGCAATTTTCTTTCTCACTGTTAAATTATCACCTCTATATCTTGTGTGCATACACGCTTGGCTGTACATGTTTCATTTTGTTTTAAAAACTTTAACATCTGGGGCACCTGGGTGGCTCAGTGGGTTAAGCCTCTGCCTTTGGCTCAGGTCATGATCCCAGGGTCCTGGGATCAAGCCCCGCATCGGGCTCTCTGCTCAGCGGGGAGCCTGCTCCCCCCCCCCCACTTGCCTCTCTACCTACTTGTGATCTCTCTCTGTAAAATAAATAAATAAAATCTTTAACAAAACAAAACATCAACATCTTACTGACAATGATGTCATTGATTTGGATCACTGGTCTTCCTGCAAATGAAAAATGTCTAATTCACCATTAAACTTCATACAACTCCAATCTATATGCCCTGAGATTCCTTGTGAACTTCTAAGAGGTATAAATTATTTTCATGGTCATTCCCCCGCCCCATTTCAAAATCTTACAATGATTCTCTTTTCTAGGGTAATATCTGTAGGACTATTGACAAAGATCCTCTTTTTGCCCAAACTCTCACCAGGTCCTCTGAGCCCTCTTCTCAATTAGGGCTCAGTCTGGGCCTATAAAGTCTTGAATAATCATGGTTTCTAAGAGCTCAAGGCCACATCTATAGGAGGATCCTAGCTTCCCTTACAGCGCCTGCCTGGGAAGTCTCAAGGTTGACAGAAAACTTCACTGTGTTCCTGCCAACACATAGGGCTCCTTCCTGTATTCCATCCTCTGTGGGAGGGTAGGGGTCTAACTGGGTAAGTAACAATTGGCAAACCTTGATGGATTTCAGATGAGCCAACCCCTTCCCTCCAGCTCTTTGTAATCTTTCCTCTCCCTGACTCAGTTCCACTGCCATTCCCTCATTTTCCCTTTAGAACTCCCGTTCACCTCTACCTGCATCCAAGTGGAGTTCAGTTCCCTATAACAGTAGTATGTTACTGATTAAAACCTGTCCTCACCACTTTACCTTGTGCCCAGCTTCATCTTTGGCACTATTTAAACCAATAAGAAGGTAACTGTAGTAGATCAAAACATAAAAAATAAATAAATAAATAAACACAGCAGACGTCCAGCGTCAAACCCACTGCCCCCATGGAATTTACAGGGAAAGATAACTATCTGATACAGACTATGTCAAGATGTCAAGATCGACAGATCTACATATTACAGAGCACTGAAGCCTGATTTCCTTCTTATTTTCATTAGACCAAACCAAACATGGAAACTGACCTAGGATTTTCCTTCCGCTTGCCAGTGGACCATCTTGCCCATCCCCCCAGTGCTTTGGGGGCCAGTGATCCGAAGAGCAAACTTCTGTGCCGAGAAGCCAAATTAAAATTCATGCCCCACGGGCCACACCTCATAAGAGATGGATTCCATACGGGGTGATTCAGACTTTACCCCAGTTAGCCCTGGCCCAGAAATGCCAAGCTCTTTCATGGGCATGGCATCCTTGGTACAGATGGTATCCCCATCTGACAAGCAGGGCTTTCTTGGACCCACTGGCACTCTGCCCAGTAGATGAAAAACGCAAGCAGGACAGATTCAAGCCACTGTTGTCTTCTTAAAATAAGCAATTCATTTTTTAGGGAGCGCAAGCTATTTTTAATAGCATTCGTTACTTGGCAGCTGTTTCCAAAATGGCTCCCACAATTCTAAGAAGCCATGATTCATCCTTTGGCCTGCCAAGGTCCTGGGTACATGGAAATTCCAGCAGGAGTTATAAATGTCACTTTTCATGCTCAGAGCTCACAAAGTCCTCTGTAAAGTGGAGAGTGAGAGTCGGCGAATTCCCCAACAATGGGAAACAAGAACCAGGATTCAGCTGGGGGTTGGTCAAACACTCTTGTGTAGCCCAGCGTCCTGTGGGAATCACAGGCTTGAGGGACAGGAAACCGCTGAAGCCTTTGTGGCCTGTCCCTGTGGTCTGGATAGAACCATTTCCTCGAGGCTCCTCTTCAGGCAGACATTTTTTCTTCGCATTTGCTTGAGCTGCTTTTTCTTCTATTTTTATTATGTAAATATATTTTATGTTAATGTTTATTTCTCTGACAGAGACAGAGAGAGATCACAAGTAGGCAGACAGAGAGAGAGAAGGTTCCCTGCTGAGATGAGAGTCAGATGCGGGGCTCGATCCCAAGACCCTGTGATCAAGACCTGAGGTGAAGGCAGAGGCTTAAGCCTCTGAGCTACCCAGGTGCCTCCTGTGTAAATATATTTTAGAAAGTAATAAAGTATGTGTAATTGGGGGGTGGTGGTGTTGAATGGTTTGATTGTTTTTATTTGCTTTTCATATTTAGTATAACAATTTTTAAACAATACAAAAGCAAGGAAAACAGGAAGTACAAGTCCCCCCACCAACAAAACCTTCCTCACTCACATTTTTCAGTTAATCACTGCTCTGATTTGTCTTTGTCATGTTTGTGTGCGAGTCTGTTATGCCACATTGAAGAGGGATAAGGTGACCACCAATACCATCTCGCTTGATATTGTTCCAGAAATTTCCAAGCACATATATGCATACACACATTTACATATTTATTCTATTTACGTTTTTCTGTTTTTAATGGGATCATACTGTGCGTATTGACCTGCCTTCTCTATTTTTCACATTTAATGTTGCCTTTGTTTCCTCATGGACACAACCGCCTTTATAAGGATTGCAGAGCGTTTCTTTCCTGGAAGTGTATCATTCATTTAATGGCCTCACATTAACAGAAATTCAGGTTGTTCCGGGCATTGGCTTTGGCCATGTGGGGCAGTGAGCACCTTGACACGGGAAGTTGGTGAATTTCGAGCCCCGGGATCATTTGCGTGTGAATGGTGAATTGACTATCACCCAAAGGCATTTGGAGTTCCACCAACCCTCACCCTGTGAGCACTGAGAATTATGTCTAACTTACCTTTTTAAAAATTGTGGTTCAACACACATGACTTACACTTTACCATCTGAAGCATGCATAAGTGCACAGTTCAGTGGCATGAAGTCCATCCAAATTGTCGATCTACCAACACCCACTCCCCATCCGCAGAACTGTTTCAGCTTGTGAAACTCAAGACCGTACCTGGCTAACTTCCCATCCCCTCTCCCCACAGCCCCGGGCCACCACCATTCTACTTTCTGCACCTATGAATGTAAGTCCTCCAGGGACCTGGTATAAGAGGCATCGAACAGTATATGGCCTTTTGTCGTAGGTTATTTCACTTGGCACCGTGTCCTCAAGCTTCCTCCATACTGTAGCAGGCGTCAGTTTCCTTCCTTGTCAAGGCTGAGTAATACTCCAGTGGTACGGCCATGCCATTTGTGTCTCCACGGTCACTCGTTTAATGCATTTTATTTCTTTCTTTATTTTAAATTTTATGTATTTATTGTAGAGAAAGAGAATGAGTGAGTGGGGCAGGGCAGAGAGAGGGAGAAGATCTGAAGCAGGCTCTGCACGGCTCATGACTTGAGGTGAAACCAACAGTTGGATGCTTAACTGACTGAGCTACTCAGAAGACCCAAAGACATCTGAATACTGACTTCACAGATAATTTTCTGATACGTTAGTACTCTAAAATGGATAAATTTGAGAAAACCATATACTACGTACATAATTACAGGTCTATCATCCCGCCGCCTCCCCTATGCCCCATCCTTTGCCCAAGGAAGTACCAGAGGCAAACTCTTCCCCATCAGAAAGGCCATCAGCGCCCTCCTCACTGAACCAAAGGATTCTCCCTTCACCCCAGACCCACATGGTGGGCACAGTCCTTGCCACTGAGCCAAAGGAATTCATCTGGGGCATTGTTAAAACTCAAGAAGAAGCCACTGGACGGTGTGATTATTCTGGTATTGTCTTCTGCATTTCTTTTTTAACTTCCATGAAACTTTGCAGAGAAATTGAAGAAATGTAGTCAAAGCAACTGCAATTATATGTTGAGCCCATGGTTTGTCTTTAGAAAGATGTTGTGGGTTTAAGCTACCCCACGACTTTGTCAGCTTAGTCTTGGGGATCTCATTTTGTCAAAATTCCTGTGGGATTTTGTCTGAATAGATTATATTGAGGTTTTTTTCCCCCTAAAACTTTCCCTCCCAAATAGTGACCATTACATAACACAGAATCTTGATTCCTTTTTTCTTAGTGCCCCCAAACTCCCAACTCCACCTCATAGTCAGACTAAGAAATGGCAAAATGAGACGCAACACAGATTACAAACATTCCAGCTCCTGTGAGATGGGAAACAATACATCTGATTTTCAAATAAAGGAAAGAACATTGTATTTTTAGCTATAACTGAATAGAAAGAGAGTACTAGTTAATTATATTTATCGTCCTGAAAGCTCACTCTGTTCTATAGATAGCAGCTCAAAGCCTTTTTAAGAGTACCCTGAAATGGATAAGGTACATTAGGGCTGACAGAACCTTCGAGGCTTTGGATAGCACCTGATATAGAGCAGGAAGCCACCAGATAACTATTTGCCAAAGATAAAGGTGAAATGCATAACATGTCACATTACAAACTATCAAAATTATTTATTCTGCCATTCGGTAAGAATCTCCATATTTAAAGCCACAGGCTTTCTTTCCTGCATATCCATTTTGCCGGAACAGAAGACTTAGAATAAGTTCATTAGAAACAATATATAAAGAATGTTCCTAGAAGAGAGCCCTCCCGGCACATTAACAATATGACTTCATATAGTTTACATACAACTGTTTTTCAGAAATGCTTCTAGTGCCCAGAGCAGTACACAATGACACCGCATTTCCTTGCAGATGGTTTCCTGTTCTTGTACAATTTTTTTCTAGTTACCATTTTAATCTCTTATTTAAAGTTTTCTTAGAAAAGCTGATGGTCTTTCTTTCAGGGAAATGAACAAAGTGTAACTTTTTTTCTTTTTAAAGGGCACAGGACTTTCTGGTGAAATTAGGAGTATTTATTTAGATACATGAGTAGAAAAGAAATCCGAAAATTACAATGAAAATGGTTTTCAAGGTCCTCAGGGGTTGGCCAAACCGAGTTAGGCAGAAGGTGGATAAAACTGCTGGAGAGGAACCTGCCAAACACCACAAATAAAAAAGGTATCAACAGACAGGGTCCCTTTCCTCAGCTGGTCAACCAGCAGGCACCTGCGTGCACACGTGCACACACACACACACACACACACACACACAGTCCCTCTATGGCTTTGATACTAGGGATGACTTTGCAAAGTAGTTCCAAAGACAGTGGCCCTTCCACACCGAATGGAGGCAGGTGAGGGAACAGTGGGGGATAGAGGGAACAGGGTCCAGGGTTCTACAGAAATGATCCTGCAAGCCAAGTGCTGAAAACAAAAGAACTCTGAGGGGCACCCACTTAGTAGAAAGCCCCACCAACTTATTTTTGATGGCAGCTGACCCCTCCACAAGGTAGTGAAAGGACAGAGGAATGGGAAGGCACAGCCTATTTCTACCCCCATTGCAGCAACTAACATTTGCCCAAGTAAACTGTTAAAGGCCCTTATGAAAATGGACTCGAAGGCTTCTGTTCTTGCCTACATCAGGGATGGATCGAGGCATTCTTGTTTTAAGAGAGGGAGAGAATCCCAAGTAGGCTCCACACCCAGCATGGGTCCCAACGTGGGGCTCAATCTCACCACCCTGAGATCATGACCTGAACCGGAAATCAAGAGCCAGAAGCACACCCCGCTGAGCCACCCAGGTGTCCCAAGGCATTCTTTAAAACAAAACGAAGACATCCAATGAAATTCAACAGATAGGTCCTCTTGATCTCTAGAAGGACAGTCTTTGGGGAACTGTCATACCCAAAGAGAACACCTTATATCCTACCAGAGGGGTCAGGCAGAGGGGCTGTCCATGGTCAGTGGCGTCCAGGGCAGAGGCCACACAGCAGGTGGCATGCCCTCACCTCCCTATGTTCTCCACTGACCAGGCTCTCTCTCCAGTCCTCCCAGAGTGAAGGCTTCCACTACCTCGTCTCCAGAAGGATTTGTTTTCTTAAACCCTTAGGCATCCTGTGTGTGCATGGGCCTGGATGTGCGTCTTGCTTCCCTCCTTTCGTCAGGAGCCTTTGCTTAGGATCTGCTTCTGCTCACCAAGAGCCGAGGAACAAAGGGGATCTCCCTTCCTGGCCAGTGCAAGGACATGGCAGCACTTCCGTGTAGCCGGTGACAGCCCCAGTGATCATACACTGCTCTTGATGGCGATCGCTGGAAATAGTAGGTTCAGGAGGCAAGACCCACCCCCACCACCAGTCTGAAAGCCCAGCATGGCAACCCCAGGGACAGTAATTATGGTAAAGCTCCTTGGAGGGAGAGTAGGACCCATGTAAGCTGCTGGCCCAGCAAGTCATCTGCCTGCCTCCCCATCCCCCTCTTTCTCCCAGGATAATAGGAAGTGATTTCATTCAGCACTGGCGACACAGCTTCCCTGCAGGGCCTGCAGAACCTGATCTCCCAAGAGCCCATCACCCAGGGCAGGACTATAGCTGTGGGTCTCCCTGCAGGGACTGAGGCTGTGGGACTCTGCCACCCCAAGTCCCAGACACCCGTTCTGTGTGACGCTCAGGGGTCAAGCCAGGATAGCAGAAGCCTTCTTAATGGTGGTCACTTTTGTTTAAGATTTTTTTTTTAAGATTTTGTTTATTTATTTATTTCAGAGAGAGCGAGAGTGAGAGAGAGCACAAGCAGGGGGGGCAGCAGACAGAGGGAGAGGGAGAAGCAGACTCCTCGCTGAGCAGGGAGCCTGATGTGGGCTGGATCCCAGGACCCTGAGATTGTGACCTGGGCTAAAGGCAGAGGCTTAACCGACTGAGCCACCCAGGCACCCTTTAAGTTTTTATTTCAGTGTTTTATTTGCCTCTCTGGAGAATATCGTATTAACTGTGTTTTTTACTTTCTGTATTCTGATGCTCTGACATCCAGGGCCTTGCTGACCCTGGAGGGACTGTCCCTCCCGAGGTTAGGCAGTTCCTGAGGGTAACAGACAACTGACAGGGGAGCAAGGGTTTCAAATACAAACTACCAATCCGTGATCTACACCCCAACTCCCTCCTCCACAGGGTTCTGATTTGGGGCCGTAATCCCCCTGCCCAAATCACCCAGGGCCACGTACCGGACAGGACGCCCCACACCCAGAGGCTGCCAAAATTATCCAAACCAACCAATCCCGAGCCTGCTCGCCCTCCTCCACCCGTTCCTTCCCGCGGAAGCCACAGTACAGACTCTTACTCGGGAGTCCCCAAGCTCCCTCTGCCTTCCTATGGTACCGGATGATGCGGCGGGAGCCCCTCCTCTTGGGAACCGCTGTAAACTATCTTCTCAATGGCAGTCATCTCCTGATGTGTTGGCTCTACTGTACCTCAATTTTTTTTTATTAATACACTGTATTTTAGGACAAATATTAGCCAAAGTACGTCCCTGAGGATGGCTGACGTGTTTCTACAAGAGCCGTCTAGTCTTGGTGTGCCTGAGGTTTAAAACCTGGGCTTCTGCACAGACAGCAATGGAAAACCACAAAAACCAAGCTCAGGGCTGAGAATCAAGGCCCAGCACCCAGAAGGGGCCCAGGGCCAGCGGATCTCCTCACCAGTGCCCAGCCCTGTGAAGGCTGTTCCGTCTTGGTGTCAGAAACAGAGAATGGAGCTGGGGGAAATCGGAGGAGGAGAGGAAGCATGAGAGAGTGTGGACTCTGAGAAACGAATGGAGGGTCTTGGAGGGGAGGGGGATGGAGGTAGGGTGAGCCCGGTGGTGGGTATTATGGAGGGCACGGATTACATGGAGCACTGGGTGTGGTGCATACACAATGAACTCTGGAACACGGAAAAGAAGTTAAATAAATAAATAAAGGAACCTTTTGGTTCATGGGGTCCAACCTTCTCTTGATGGTCCTGGGCTCCCCAGCAAAATATTCCAAAGGTCTTTATTATTATTATTCATAAAAAAGTGTCTTATTATTATTTTCACATGGGTTTATATGAATTTGGTGCTTGGTTCACTATTGTTTGCTTTGGATGTTTGTAAGTCAATTTGAGCATCCCTCTGATGTTTGCCATGGCTCTCTTAGTTTGATTTCCAGATTCACCTAATCAGCGCCTTAGAGGCTGCCTCCTTTCTTTCTTTCTCCCTCCCCTTCTGCTTTGCTTTCTTTCGAACATTTTTCCCATTTTTGAAAACCCTAAAAATGTTAGACAAGTATAGAAAATCCCAAAACAAACATCTGAGTGGCTTCTTCCTAGATTAGCAGTTATTATTTGTAATGTTTGCTTTTTCTTTTTTTGAGATTTATATATTTATTTATTTATTTGAGAGAGAGAGAGAAGAGGGGCAGAAAGGCAGGGAGAGAAAGAATCTCAAACAGGCTCCATACGCAGCGTGGAGCCTGATATGGGGCTCGATCTCACAACCCTGAGATCATGACCTGAGCCGAAATCGAGAGTTGTACCCTTAACCAGCTGAACCACACAGGCACCGCTGTTTCATCTGAAAAAACAAAAAAAAACAACAACAAAAAAAACAAAAACCCAGAAGAAATGAAACATTTGCCAGCAAAACTACAGATGTCTTTGTCTCCTCTTCCAAACCAATCACTTCCCTTCTTCCTGAAACTAACCACTGTTATCAGCTGGATGTTTTTTTCTAGCCCAGTTTTTATTACTTCATATTGCATATACGGGAATCCCCGATCAAGATAAGTATTGGACTATCAGCTTTTACATCAGTGGTTTCAGGCTGCAAGCAGTGCTCTACAGCTTGGTTTAAAGATCTGAAAAACAATCTAAGGTTTTTGAAGAGGTGGGGGTGGGAGGTATGGGGAGCCAGGTGGTGGGTATTGGGGAGGGCACGTATTGCATGGAGCACTGAGTGTGGTGCAAAAACAATGAATGCGGGGTGCCTGGGTGGCTCAGTGTGTTAAAGCCTCTGCCTTCGGCTCAGGTCATGATCCCAGGGTCCTGGGATCGAGCCCCACATCGGGCTTTCTGCTCTGCAGGGAGTCTGCTTCCTCCTCTCTCTCTGCCTGCCTCTCTGCCTACTTGTGATCTCTGTCAGATAAATAAAGAAAAAATCTTAAAAAAAACAAAACAAAAAACAAAACAAAAAAAAAACAATGAATGCTGTTACACTGAAAAGAAATAAATTTTTAAAAAAAATCTAGTCTTCTATATCATCTCTCTCCGTAGTTTTGAATGATCAGGTTGTGTTCCGTTAGATGAACTGCCACATTGACTTAGACAGTCCTCCACTGATTCTGCAACAAAAACCCATCTGCATGTCTCACAGGCAGACATGCCGGGGCTTCTCTGGCACCGTCACAGAATTTGAGTTTGCCGGATTGGAAGTTACACCATTTAAAATTTCTGGGAAGCCTGTCAAATTTCTCTCCAAAGGAGTTGTGCTGGTCATTTCTGTGTCCATGACATCTCTTCAAGGTAAATGTCTATTTGAAGGAGGCTGTTAGGCCTCCAAAGTTTTTAGAAAAGAAAGAGAATAGCAAATGAGTTTGTTAAACTCCAAAGTTTTATCAAATACCGACACAAACATGAATAAGTTACTATTACTGGTGTTTATTATAGAAACCTGTGTCCAGACACAGTGCCCCTAGGGTTTGAAGTTGTACAAACACATAGCACACTTGTTTTTCTCTCCAACTCTTACCCACAACCATGTCACTAATGGCTATCCTTTCTGCTTTAAGGAAAAATCCTTTCTTTTTCCATTCTCGATGTTCTATGTAGCATTTGCACACCCGAGTTCTCACACATATACACAGTATTGGTTGTTTTAACTCTCTGCCACTCAACAAAGTAGGCAAAATATTTGGAGTCAATCAGACAATGACTTTTTTGGCATATATGTCTACATGAATTAGATCTAACCAGAGAGCTTATATTAAAGAACAGGACCTTCATAAGAAGATCAAGAAGCTTTTGATCTATGGATCTCTCTCTCTCTTTTTAATAGTTTTCTTTTAGTGTCTTTACAAGTGAAGGGAGGGATCAACTTTCCTGTTTTTTCTGAGACTTCTTTTTTATTTTTTTTTAAAAGAATTTATTTATTTATTTGAGAGAGAGAGAGAGAGCATGAGAGGGGAGAAGGTAAGAGGGAGAAGCAGACTCCCTATGGAGCTGGTAGCCCAGTGTGGGACTCCAGGATCATGACCTGAGCCGTAGGCAGTTGTTTAACCAATTGAGCCACCCAGGTGCCATTTCTGGGTCTTCTTGAAGAGGTTCCCAGGATTTTCAGTTTTAAAACTGTTAAAGTTTCAGGCAAATCAGAATGAGTTGGTTGCTCTATTTATATGATTGTAAATGCAATTAGAAGGTGTGCTGCCCAAACCCAACACAGTTCAACTTGGGGATGATGAAAGAAAGTAGGTTGTCTTAAGGCTCTCATGGGGTACTCAGGTCTGATGAGTACTGTGGTCAGCAGTCTGCTTGTAAGCTCCAAAGCAAGATCAGAATGTTTGGAGAATGATTAGTCAAGATGGAGAGGGAATGAGAGTCAAGACCAGATATGAGCCAGCTGTGCCCAAGGTGTCAGCAAGAAACCCAGCATCAAAGATAACATGATACCCTTCCATACCCAGGTTTTTCTTTTTCTTTTTCTTCTTTCTTCCTTTACCTGAGGACATGCTCTCAAACAGCTAGAGTGGGTAAGCCAGGTGGGCTCACGTGGCAAAGGAAGATTGCTGGGTAGGGAGGGGGATGGGTTAAATGGGTGATGGAGGTTAAGGAGGGCACTTGTGATGAGCACTGGATGTTGTATGTAAGTGGTGAAGCACTGAATTCTACACCTGAAGCTAATATTACACTGTATGTTAACTAACTGAAATTTAAAGAAAAACTTGAAAAAGAAATAGGTAGGGGCACCTGGGTGGCTCAGTGGGTTAAAGCCTCTGCCTTCAGCTCACGTCAGAATGTCAGGGTCCTGGGATCAAGTCCCACATCAGGCTCTCTGCTCCGTAGGGAGCCTGCTTCCTCCTCTTTCTCTCTCTGCCTGCCTCTCTGCCTACTTGTGATCTCTGTCTGTCAAGCAAATAAATAAAATCTTAAAAAAAAAAAAGAAAAAGAAATAGGAGAAAAAAAGGAAAATTGCTGGGCAATAATACACCAGAGCTAGGTTGATACAGTGTATTATACTGATTCATTCTTGGAAAATGAGAATTTATTTCTTGTTGTCTCCTGCAAGACTCTGCCTAGTCTTCCAAAATCTTGGACACATTGAGGTTAGGATGATCGAGGGCTTTAACAATTGGTAATCCCTTACATTTGCCTAATACTTCTAACTTCTCAAGATGGTTTACATCTGTCTTCTTCTATTATTTTCTCTATCACTTCAGGAAGTAGGTAGAGAATTATTAATATCTCCTTTTTGTAGATGGAGCAAAAGAAGACAGAGATGATGATAAACATTATCCAAAACTCAGGGCTACAAACAGAAGTGCCATCTCTGTTTCCTAATTCCTAATCTCCTACACTGGGCTGTGTCTTTGGGAGAAATACAGAAAATAATTTTTTTCACCAGAAAAAAAAATAGAGAGATTATTTAATTCAATGGTTTCAAACTTTTAGATTTGCAGGTTTCAAACTTCTAAATCAGAATCATATTGTCAAATAAAATCTTACATGGGACTCAAATATGTAAAAACACCTAAAATAGAAGCATCTTAGATTGGCATAGGCCAACTGGAACTTCCTCCAGTTCTCCTTTTCCCTCCAGGAACTTCTTCCAAACTCTTTGGAAGTCAGTTTGGAAACCACTGATGAGGTCCAACCCATTCACTCGCCAGATGAGGAAACAGCCAGAGAGAAGTTACTGGGTGGGATGTGCCTCAGGTTCCCAGCCAGGTATAGCAAGAACTCAGATGAAACCCTATGGCTCAACCTCTAGGTTCTCAATTCATGTCTGTTTATTATTGCTTGCATTTTTTAATATTCTTCCATATCCAAGCAACTATCACAAGTTGTGTTCTTGTTGTTTAAATTCTTTTATTTTCCTGGCTTCATTTGTAATGGTTTATTTTTCTTGTATGGCAAAGCTGAAAAGGTAAATAAGCAAATGACTGCACAGTTCACTCTTTTATTTTGTTGATGGAACCTTTTTTAGACATTTAAGCAATCCCATGGCTAGGTTGCCATAGTGACTCAAAATATACTGGGCAATATGAGCATATCAGTATCAATACATAGAACAGAGAAACACTTTATCAAGAAAAACATCATAGAGCGTTGTCAGCAAAATGGGAGAGTAGGTGGTTCCAAGCTTGCATCCCTCTACAGAAACACAGAAAAGCAAGCGGAAGTGCCAGAACCAACTTTGACAAAACTCTGGAAAACTCTTAGAGTTTTACTGAACCATGTGAAGGCTGAATCAAGAAAAAGGTAATTTAGGGGCACCTGGGTGGCTCAGCAGGTTAAGCGTCTAGTCCTTCATCAGGCTTGGTGGGGATCCTGCTTCTGGGGCTCCCTCTGCTTGTGCTTGCCTCTTTTCTTGCTATCAAATAAGTAAATAAAATCTTAAAAAAAAAAAAAGAAAAGAAAAAGGCAATTTAAAAATGGTGGGAAAGTTTTGTGGTTTTGTTGTTGTTTTTGCCCTTATTCTACCTCCTCCCTAGGTCAATAAACATTTCAAGTTGAAGGTAGGATGTATGCTCAGAAAAGACCTAAGGTACTCCTAAAATTCAACTTTATTTAACACCTAGGCTCAGTGCAAGCAGGAAATGAAGGCTGATGCAGAGTTCTGAAAGA
Source organism: Mustela erminea (assembly GCF_009829155.1). Taxonomy (NCBI): domain Eukaryota; kingdom Metazoa; phylum Chordata; class Mammalia; order Carnivora; family Mustelidae; genus Mustela; species Mustela erminea. The sequence continues at coordinate 4,417,922 of NC_045627.1, read as the reverse complement.
GTGTGGGTAAGTATCAAAAGACTGTGTTGGCACAGAGCCATCTGCAAGACCAGGAGATGTGGGGATGGGGGTCTTGGTTTATGTTTGGTTTTGTTAAGTTTTGGTTTGTGTTTGTTTTAGCTCCTGGTATTCAAGAAGATCTCTATAAAAACCCTAGCTGAAAGCTCAAGAACAGAAATTTCAGGGTCCATACACAACAAAGAATACAGTCTTTGTAAAAACAACTTGAAAGAATCACTAAAGAAACAAATGACTGAAACCTCCAATAATCAAAAAGACTATATCCTGAGGAAAGGAGAAATTCTGATTTCAAAGGTTACAATATTATACATTCAAATATTACGGGTTTGGCAAAAAATTATAAAGTGTATAAAGAAACAGAAAATGCTGACCCATTTGCAAGAAAAAAAACTAACAGATACAATATTTGAGAAAGCACAGTCATTGGAATTACTACACAAAGACTTTAAGTCAAGTGTCTTAATTATTTTCAAGTTGCTGTAGGAAATCATGGACTAAGACCTAGAGGAAATCAGAAAAACAATATATAAGCAAAATGAGTATATCAGGAAAGGCATAGAAATTTTTAAAAGGAGCTGACAAGTAAAATGACTTTGATTAGAGAGTCTTTTTTTTTTTTTTTATTAGTGGGGGTTCTCTAGAGAAGCAGTACGTAAGTGTAACAACATAATGGCTCATGCAATGATGGAGGCTGAGAAGTCTCGTGATTGGTGGTGTACAAGCTGGAGACTGAGAAAAGCCAGCTGTGTAGTTGAAGGCCTGAGAGCTAGAGAACTGACAGTGTAGGTGTCAGGCCTAAGAATCAGGAGAACCAAAGGCAGGAGAAAGACTGTTGTCCCAGCTCAATAGCCAAGGACAGGACAATTCAAACTTTCCCACCTTTTTTTTCTTTTAATGGTGCCAACCCACACAGGGGAGAATCATCTGCTTTAATCAGTTCATCAACTTAAATGCTGTTCTCTTCCAGAAACACTCTCACAGATATCCCCAGAAATAATGTCTGGTTGAATATCTGGGCATATCTTGGCCCAGTCAGGATGACACATGAAATTAATGATCACAGATTTCAAGAAGAAATTAGAGCAGGCTAAAGAAAGACTCAGTGAACACGAAGCCAAGATAATTGAAATTATCCAGTGAAAGAAAAAATGGAGAGAAAGTAAGCAGAACAAGAGGATCTATGGAGACCCTATCTATGCCTTAGAAGTGTCTCAAAATAAAAGCGAGACAGAAAGGGGCAAAAATAATATTTGAAGAAATAATGACTGAAACTTTGCTGATGAAAATTTGATGAAAGGCACGAATCTATGTACAAATACAAGAAGCTCAACAGATTCTAAGCTAAATAAACTCAAAGAGAACTCCATCAATGTATGTTATAATAAATCTGGACCCTAAATATATAGAGAGAAACTTGACACAAAAGAGAACCAATCTGGGGTGCCTGGGTGACTCAGTGGGTTAAGCCTCTGTGATCGGCTCAGGTCATGATCTCAGGGTCCTGGGACTGAGCCCTGCATCGAGCTCTCTGCTTAGCAGGGAGCCTGCTTCCCTTCCTCTCTCTCTGCCTGCCTCTCTGCCTGCTTGTCCTATCTCTCTCTCTTTTTCTCTCTCTCTGTCAAATAAATAAATAAAACTTTAAGAAAATTAAAATAAGATACCTGTGCTAGTGTTAAAAAGAGAGAGAGAGAGAGAACCAATCATCAAGGACTAGGGACTGTCAGTAAGTTCAGCTTGTTGGCAGCTGATTTCTCATCAGTAGTCCTGGAGGCCAGAAGGCAGTGGAATGACATAATTAATGTACTGAAAGAACAAAATAACCCTGTAAATCAATAATTTTATATAGAGCAAAACCACCTTTCAGAAATGAAGGAGACATCAGGGCATAGTCAGATAAACAAAAGTTGAGTTTGTTTCCAGTTGACACGTCCTATGACAAAGCCTAAAAAGATTCCTGCAGGTTGAAAGAAAAAACACCGAACAGTAACTCAAAACATAAAGAATGAATATCTCCTGTAAGAGTTACTACACAGGTAAACATAAAACAGGTATTACATTTTTTAAAAAAAGATTTTATGTATTTATTTGACAGACAGAGATCACAAGTAGGCAGAGAGGCAGGCAGAGAGAGAGGAAGGGAAGCAGGCTCCCCGCTGAGCAGAGAGCCAGCACCCTGGGATCATGACCTGAGTCGAAGGCAGAGGCTTTAACCCGCTGAGCCACCCAGGCATCCCAGGTATTACATTTTTTATTTGAAATGACTTTTTGTTTCCTATATAACTTAAAAGACAATAGCATAAAACAGCTATAAATCTATATTGTTGGGCACACCATATATAAGGATGTAATTTGTGGCAATAACATAAAGGGAAATTGTGATACATAGGAATGGAGTTTTTGTTTGCAATTAAAGCTAAGCTGGAATAATTTCAAGGTAGATTGTTATAAATTGAAGATATAAAACTTGATCACCATGATAACCACTTATATATTTATAAAAATATACACAAAAGGAAATGAGAAGGGAGTGAAAATGGTACTTTATGAAAAAATTAGCTAAACCCAAGGGAGGCAATAATGGAGAAAATGAAGGATATAAAGAGGATAAGACATACAGAAAACATGTATCCAAATGACAAAGGCATATTATATTTTATTAATAACAACTTTCAATGTAAATGGCTTAAATTCCTCCATCAAAAGCAGAGACTGGTAGATTAGACTTAATAAAATATGATTCAATTATGTTCTGTCTTTAAAGGACTCGTTTTATTTTTTTTAAAAGATTTTATTTATTTATTTGACAGAGATCACAACTAGGCAGGTAGGCAGAGAGAGAGAGGGGAAAGCAGGCTCCATGCTGAGCAGAGAGCCCAATGTGGGTGCTCGATCCCAGGACTCTGAGATCATGACTTGAGCCGAAGGCAGAGGCTTAACCCACTGAGCCACCCAGGTGCCCCTGTAAGAGACTTATTTTAGATCCCAGGACACAAATAGATTGCAAGTAAAGGGATAGAAAAAGATACTTCATGCAAATAGTAATCAAAGGAGAACTGAAATGGAAATTAATTTTTAAATTCTATTTATAATAGCATCAAAAAGAAGAAAATACCGAGGGATAAATTTAACCAAGGAAGTGAAAGATATACACTGAAAAGTATAAAATACTGTTGAAAATTAAGAAAAACTAAATAAAGGGAAAGGCATCCTGTGTTCATGGAAGACTGAATATTTTTAAGATGTCTGATTACCCAAAGTAAGCTGTAGAGTCAACTCAATCTTATCAAAATTTCAACTTCATTTTCTACATAAATGGAAAAAAATGATCCCCCAAATTCATATGGAATTGCAAGGGGCTTGAAATAGCCGAAATGATTTTGGGGGGGGGAAAAAGATCAAATTTAGAAACCTTATATGTCCTGGTTTTCAAACCACTACAGAACTACAGTCATCAAAAAAAGTGTGTCGATGGCATAGGATAGACATAGAGATCAATTGAATAGGTTTGAGAATTCAGAAATAAACCCATCTATCCCATCTGACTTTCAACAAGGGTGCCCAAACCATTCTATGGGGAAACAATAGTCTCTTTAGCAAATGTTGCTTGCATAAGTGTTTATCCATGTGTAAGAGAGTGAATTTGAACTTCTGCCTCAGGCCATATACAAACTTCAGCTCAAAATGAATCAGTGGCCTGCATATAAGAGCTAGTACCATAGAACTCTTAGAAGAAGGCATAAATCTTTGATCTTGATCTCAGGCATTGGATTCTTAAATATAACACCCAGCACACACAAAACGAAAGAAAGACTAGATAAATTGGACTTCATCAAAATTAAAAAAAATTTTTATGACATCAAGAAAGTGAAAAGACAACCTATAGAATGGGAGAAAATATTCACAAATAATGTATCTGATACAAGTTTAACATCCAGAATGTCTTAAGAACTCCTACAATTCAGCCGTCAAAAGACTACGCAATTAGAAATCAAGCAATAGACATTTTTCTAAAGAAGATATACAAATACACACAAAAAAATGTTGAAAATCATTAGTTGGATATGTGACTCAAAATCCACAGTGTGGTACTACTTCACACCAACCAGGATAGCTGTAATAAATTTAAATAAACAAACAAATAATAAGCATAAATACACCATAAATACACAATAAAAATAAATACACAAATACACAGATAGATGATGAAGATAGATAGAAAGATAGATGATACAAAACAGCAAGGTTGGTAAGGGGATGGAGAATTAGAACACTAATATATTGCTCATGGGAGTGTAAAAACAGTGCAGCTGCTATGGAAAAGAGTCTATAAAAAAAGATTAATAATTTCGTGTTTAGCTGGCTAATGTGAACAGCTTGGTGGTTTCTCCAGAAGTTAAACATAGACCACACCATTCCACTCTTATGTCTACACCCTAAAGAATTGAAAACGGATGGTCAAGCAAGCACAGTATCTGTACTTGCATTATCTACTTAGCCAGTGAGGACATTATCTGGTTATTTGGAGAATATGTTCTTCCTGATGTTATGTGGGACCCTAGTTGACAATTTTGATGAACCAGATGACTGTGATGGTGGCTGAATCTTGCCAGTAATCAAGCATTCCCATATGTACTGGGTTTTGTGGATGTTTACAGGGATTTCATAGAGTTATTTAGATGGCAGCTGCCCCATCGTGTCTTCTATTTCTCCCATAGTCTGTCAGGTCTGGGTAAGTGTAAGGCTCAAGGTAAGTGTAATCTACATCTCAAAAGAATTATCCAAACCAGGCGAATGCACTAACCATGTGCCTTTTCATTTCTGGTGAGGTCTTTTGGGAATTTAGTTACTGTTTCCATCTGTCCTCTCTAGACTTTATTTGCTACCTGCTATCAACAGAGACATGTCCTAACTTTATTGTAACTGGTGTAACACAAAGCAGAATGACCTCGACACATAGTCGGACTCTTGTATCTCCCGCATTTGGTCACCCCATTCTGAACTTGCTTTGCTGTGTCTGTTGAGCGTTGAGTTAATGCCATTGCCAAACAAGGCAGAAATTAGATCTTTTAAAATGATAATCCTTCAATTCCCTTATGAACCAACTGGTCTTCTCTAATTATTTCCCTACGAAATGCCCTAATCACATTCCAAGTAGTGGAAAAACAAAACCAAACCAAACCCTGACCTAGTAGCCAAGAGGCTAAGTGCAAATTGTATTATTTATGGAATGCAAGTATCCTACCAGGAGTCAAGAGGAGGAGAGTTTGCTCAGGAAGTGGTGGTGAATAAAAATGCTCAGCAAATTACCTGGGCTCATCAACTTGGTTGGGAACATCTGGTAGGAGACAGTAGTAACAATGATGACCACCACGTATTAAAGTCTTACTGCACGCTGGGTCCTGGGTTAAACGATTTATTCCACATAATTCCATCTTACAGAGAAAGAAACAGAAAGGTTAAATACTTTACTTTTATGTGGCAGATTCAGGATTTGAACCCAGGTTGGTCTGGCTCCATAGTCTGAATGCTTAACTACCACCAGGTTCCAGAGCCTCCCAAACCATAACATTTCTGTTAGCCCCCAGAGAGGTCAGGCATGAAATGCAGTGAGATTGTCTCTTTAGCCAATTTCAGTTTCATTTAAGGAAAGATCATTAGCAACTGAAAGGACACTTTGTGCAACTAGCTAGAACTTTCAAAATTATCTCGGAGATTCCTCACCACACTCCTGACAAGGTACGGGTAAAAGAGGAAACAAGATCTCTAACATGCTGTTAATTGAGTCTCACATTTATCAAGGGTTTGACCTTGCAATGTCCATGGGTTTTATTTACAGTCAATTTTGAACCATCCCCTGTCAGTTTGGGGTATATGGGCCTGTGACGTCTCAGTTGGTTGAAAGGAGAGAGCTTCAGTTTAGTTTAAGGTTTTAGGTATAGCCAGAGGGCATCTCGGATCCTTGATCAGGTAAACAAATGTCACCACTCTAGCATTTCTTTTATGAAACTACTGAAGAGGGGGATCTAATGCTCAATGGAACTCAAATCCATCCTTATCTAACCCAATTCAGCAGGCATTCACTGTGCCTGCAACAGCTTGACGTCATGTGGAACACAGACATAATAAGGAAAAGGTCTCTGAATTCAAAGAACTCACAAGCAAGTGTTCAAGACAATGAGTCAACATGAATTCCCCTCCAGGAGGCAGAGGCTGAGACAGAGGAAGGGGTACAAAGGACAGGCTGAGTTGTTGATTCAACTGGAAAAAAAGAAGGGATTTCCAGAGAAAGACCTCACAGAGCTGAGTTTTGTAGAATAAGTCAGCCCTCATGGATGGATCCCTCAAAGGGCTGGAGGGACCTAGTGCCAAAATACGGCAGGTTGTTCAAGTAAGTAGTTCTGGAAAGGATCCTATTCACAGGGTCCTAACCCATCCCTGTGCCCTTGACTTTGAACTACCTTCTACTGCCTCTACATCTGCAACTACCATAGTCCCTTCCTGGCTTAGTTTACCCATGGTCATTCACACCCACGCGGAGTTTAGGAATGAACTGGTAAAGACCCAGGGCTCCCAGTGTGGGGCTGGAGAGACTGGGAAAATCTTTACGTTCTATTTTTTTCCTGACCGAGGGAAGATAAAAAGTCTTTCCCAGCAAGATATTATTATTATTCTTGGACAGTTTTCTATTTTTAAAATTTGGGCCAGATCATGCCTTTCGCTTTGGAGTTGGGTCAGCTAAGATCATTCTACTTCCCAGACCAACCACATTATTTTTAAAATCTCCATCTGTACTGAATTTGAACTTGAGCAGGATCTGTTTCTGAGATTGTCTCGTGATGGTTAACAAAGCTCTGGTGTCCTCTTGCTTTATAGGGGTTGGCTTATTGGGTGTGCTGGTAGGTTGAAAAGCTACCTTTTCGGACTTTTCATTTCTGCAGGTTCTTATCCCTGAAACTCAGGACAAAAAGGGGTAAAAGTGTCCCAGAGAGAAAGAAAAAAAAAAAAAAGAATAGTTTATTCATCTCAATATGCTTAGTCTGAGAGCAAATAAATATATTTGGTGGGAAGGGGGTGAGAGGAGGATTATACCGTGCACAGAAACATCTTAGCCATCTGTCTGAAACTTCCAACATGATTACATCACACTGTGGCTGATGGCTGGTTGTTGATCAAAATATTTAGAGAAGGAAGCGCTGCCCTCCTGGGATGTCACAGCCCATCCGCTGCCTCCTGCCTCTTGTGGCTTACTGGTTCTCTATCAACAATCAGGATTAGTAGAGAATCCAAGGCTTTCACTGGGATAAATAGTTTCTGACTCGGTAAGTTAAATTAGCAATTGAAGAGGTCTCAAACTAGCAATCTGCAGTTTCAAGATTTCCTTCTTAAGGTAGTGGGAAACAAATTCAACCTGAAAAACACAAGGCCCAGGAAAAACTTAGAAGTGTCTTCCATGACAGCAAAGAGCCATCGTTAAACGCCAGGGTTTACACACCGCGAGCCTCAGCCCGTCTCCTCAGTTTGTTAACAATGAAATGTCCTTTCCCTGCCGTCTGCCTCAAAGAAGAAAGAGTTTGAGTTTTAATCGGATAGAGTTAAGACAGGAAGAGAGCCAGACTCTCAGCTTTTCCCCCTGGAATTAAAGTCACTTTCTCTGTTCACCTTCGAGAGTCTCTGTGAGGCTTGCTACCTCCTGTACTATCTATTGGGCTAAACACCCACCCTCATCGCTACCCCCTTGGCCCCAGAAATGTGAAAGGAAAGCAAGTGAGCTAAATACTCCTAGTTCCTCTGCCTTCGTAAGAATCCCACACTCTGGCCTGACCTCCTCACAGCGAAGTTCAGGGTATTATCTGATCATCTTCATCTCTTTATTGACAACTGACCTAATCCAAAATGTTTCTCCCAGGTGAAATTCCTCGTAGTGAGTCAATGAAAGGCAGGGGGCAGAATTTCAGCCCTGCCCACTGCCCAAATCATCAGGTCACCCTGAATATCCCCCCATGCATAAACATAGGCACGGTGTGGTGTTGGTGGTAAAGCGTCTTTCTTTCCTCACCCTCCTTCTAGGTCTCTGGCTCTTGACCCACAGCATTCTGCAGTACGCGGAGGGATTCACAGATAGGACCTGGGGCTACTCAGATGGCCATGACATGAAAAGGGAAGGGCTCCCAGATGTCCCATTGTCCACTCAACTCCTTCTTCTCCACCCCTCTGGGGTATCTTGCCCAGCACACACTCCATGAGTGATGGCAGCAGACGATAGTCACCATCACTGCGGATGGTGACCACACTGGGCGGCCACCTCATGCATGCTTGTGAGAGGGACAGCTGGTTGGTGATGGTGAAGAGGATTGGCGTTCTCCCCTTAGAATGGTAGAGGACATGGTCTTGACCCCTGAGGGGAGTGATCACAGCTATGGGTCCGTCCCCTTACTCAAGCCAAGTTAGTGGTGCTGGGGCAATAGTGAGCCCAATTCAGTCCTGCTGTCATGTTCTTTCTTTGGTTGTGCTTTGCGCTGCTAGGTCTGAGCTGTGAGCATCATTCCCTTGGTCCATATGGGGTCCAGATGTACGTGGTCAGAAGGAATTGTTGTTGTTTTTTTCTAGAGACTTTGCGGGGGGATCGAGAAATTGCTTCAGATTCCAGTGTATTATTTATATGCATTCTTTAGCACTCCACAATAATGTGATGGGTGCCCTGGGATTTGTGAGTAGAGTCTGTAAGGAGTGGAGCGGACTCAAGTCAAACAGACTGACAAAATTCCTGAAGGCCCGACAGAGGGTAGACAAAGAGGAGTAAGGAAGAACGGACAGCTGAGTTTGGTTGGACCCTTGGTTTGGTCAACTGTTTGTAGATCAGCTCAATGAGAAGATGGGAAGAAAAACATTCTCATTGATTTGAAAGGACTCCATCACTCTGTAAGGATATCCATCCATCAGGTCCTCCCTTCCGGGGACAGTGGCAGCAACAGCAACCTTAGAGTTAGAATAAAAATTTACATTTCCTTAGAACTACTTTCAAAGGGGTCCTTTCTTCTCGTTTCTGTAGACTTTCCCTTGCATCGTCTCCTTAGCATCTTCCATCCTCTGACTCCCCCTCAGAGTTCCCGGAAAGGCACAGAAGGAAAGGGCTGAGGATCAGAGAGACCTCGGGACAGATCTCCACTTTGTCACTTGCTACCTGGGTAACTTGGGGATAATTACTTAATTCGGCCTCTCCTGTGTTGCCTCATCTGTAAAACATGGGAAAAACAGTGTGCACTCCGTGCTTTGTGGGAAGGTTTTTTTTGTGTTGTTTTTTTAAGTAGACCCCATGCTGGGCATGGAGGGCTTGATGGCTGGGCACGCCCACGGATGGGCATGAATGTTGGGCTTGAACTCACCATCCTGAGATCAAGACTTGAGGTGAGATCAGGAGTAAGAAGCTTAGCTGAAGGAGCCACCCAGGTGCCCCATTTGGAGGTTTAAGAGGGCAATGCATGGGCACTCACCAAATGGTAGCTATTAGTTTCTAACCCCATTTTGGGCATATGGAAATTTATGTAACACCCCTTATGACTCCATAATCCAAGCCAACACTGCTCATTGAGATCTGTTGTCCCCAAGCCTGTGAATTAAAGCAAAATGTGCTTAGAGAAACACTGAAGTATAATTGAATGTTTCATGGTGTGCAGTGAGGAGACCCTGATTTGTCCTAGCTCTTGAAGTGTGTAGAGAATTGAGAGAATTCACATAAAGGACTTACCAGGGCCTAAGAAGGACCTGAAACCCACAGTCTCTGAGTGTTCTTATTGCACATTCTGTTGGGTAGAAATTTTGTTGGTTCTACCATCTAGATAATCATATATATGTGTGTGTATAAACATATATTCATATCTCTACACGAACATATGTAAAACTATACATAAATATATTCTAACCCCTTTTCACCACCCTCAGTACAATCATCTGGTCTAGATTCTCTCCTTCTCTGCCCTGTATTACTTACTATAGTCTTCTAACTGGGATCCCTCTATGTTCCCTGTCCTCCTCCTGCCTATACTTACTGGCCAGTATAACATTTTAAAACATAATTCAGACTATGCCATGCCTTTCCGCAGAGGATTCCAAAGGTCCCACTTCATTCAGAGTAAAACCAAAATTCTTTAACATGACCTACAAGGTCCAGCCTATCCTACTTCTTGCCTTCCTCTCCCCTCCCCACCCGACCCACCTCTGGCCTCTGATCTACCTCTCCCTACCTTCACTTCTACCTCCACTCACTCTGCTGTGGACCCTGGGCCTCCTGGCTATTCTTTAGGTCCATTTCCCAACAGGATTCATCACTGGCTGGTCCTTCTCCCTGGGTCATCTCCCACCCATATCCCCATGGCTCATTCCCACACATCCTTCATGCTCTTACACAAATGTCATCTTGTCAAGTAACCTACCCTGACCACCATCTTCAAAATACTATCTGCCCTAAATCATAGCACTCCTGATGGCCCTTAACCTGCTCTCCTTTCCCCATGGCACTCATCACTACCATGTGAGTGACTTAGGTATGTATGTATGCATTCTGTCTCCCTACTAAAATGTCAGCTTCCTAAAGGTAGAGGCTATTGTGTTCTATTGTGTTCACTGCTATGAACAGTGAAAGAGTGCCAACACACAGTAGGTGCTTCATAAATGCTTACAGAATAAACTGGTAAGTGGTCATCTTTTGAAAGTCTCAACCCTTTGAGTGTTGTTAATTCTTTTTTTTTTTTTCCTGCAAATGTGATGGGGAGGGAAATAAAATGAATGACTTCAAACATTTATTTCAGCTCTGGAAGTCAGTTAAAATTCATTCACACATTCATGGATTCATTCAACAAACATTTATTGAACATTAACTAAATACTGGGAATACAAAAATGCTAATGCCATAGATTCTATAATATCAAGAAATTCTTAGTTGAGGGGCACCTGAGTGGTACAGTCTGTAAAGCATCTGACTCTTGGTTTCACCTTGGGTCATGATCTCAGGGCTGTGGGATCAAGCCTTGCATCCAGCTCCACACTTCAGGCAGAGTCTGCTTTCTGCTTGGAACTCTCTCCTTCTCTGTCTGTCCTGCCCCTCCCCCACGTGCACACACACACTCTCTCTCTCTTTCTAAAATAAATAAATAAAATATTTTTTAAAAAGAAATCCCTAGTTTAATAAGAGAAGCAAATTTGTAACCCAATAAATGAAGGACATTGAGGTAGGTGTTACAGAAATGGACGTACGTGGATTCAGAGAAATAAGTCCCTAATTCTTTTGGAGTGAGATATAAGAACTGAAATATGGTGGAGGGGAGAAGAATCAATTTAGGAACACTTCACAGTGGGGTGCCTGGGTGACTCTGTTGGTTAAACATCTGCCTTCAGCTCAGGTCATGATCCCAGGGTCCTGGAATTGAGTCCTGCATTGGACTCCGTACTCAGTAAGGAGCCTGCTTTTCCCTCTCCCTCTGCCTGCTGCTCCCCCTGCTTGTGTTTTCTCTCTCTCCCTCCTCTCTGTGTCACATAAATAAAGAAAGAAAATCTTAAAAAAAAAAAAAAAAGGAAGACGTCCCATTGGAAATTTATCAGTGGATATTGGAAAGATGAGTAAGTTTATAAGTTGACCAAGAGGAATAACATCCTGGGCAAATGTATAGAAGTTCCTGGAACAATGATGGGGGGCAGGGGTAGAAAGAAGAGACTACGGGTAGAGAGGTTGCTGAAGCCACTCAGCCACTTGCGGGAACCCCTAATTCATTTTAAGTAGGGCAGTAATGTGATCATACTTAACTTTCTGATAAGCTACCATGTCAAGAGAGGTTGCAGATGGTGGGGTTGAAGACGGCAAGCTGCTGCAATGTGTGTATGTAAAAGTCTTGAGACTGGTGGCCAAGAATCAGAGGCTAAATATACTAAATATATTGTATTTAGCTTTTCTTTCAGTTAGTCTAAGCATCCTTTTCATGTCAATAGATAGAGACAAACACCACTCTCACCCTTGATAACTGCACGAGAGTCTATCCTCTGGTGTATGTAATACATTTAACAGGTACCCTAAATCACATTAAGGTATTTTATGATTATTTAAAACATCTATACCTGTACTTTTTATTTTGCTATAACTGTATTAGAGTAAAATCTAAGATAGCTAAGATAGTTGAGCTAATTTTGACATCTAGCAACTTGACAATAATTCCTTGAGGTAGGCACCATTTTCTTATTTAATAGACATAGCAATGAAGGTTTAGTGAATAATTCCTTTGCTTAAAGCCATGGAGTTGCAGATGACCAAGCCAGGTTCCAAATCAACCTAACTTTCAAGCTCAGCCCATTGGATTAACATTTAGCAGAAATACTCATGAAATTCTGTACCTGGAAAATAATTTCTAATCATATAATTCATTCTCACCCCAATGCTCTTCATAAGGATCTAAGGATTCAGACCTTTTGTACATTGCCTTTCTTTGTATCTTGTCCTCGTGACCAGCCTGGGGCACCTCACCCTCAGTCTGATGGGAGCTCCGGCCTACAAAGGCTTCACAAAACTCACAAATTTCCTTCAGTTTTCCTCAACATCTCCTCTGGCTGCACAGAGATGTGCCCCAAAGTAGCACAGACCGGTGGTCTAAAGCAGAAACCAAGAATTCCATGGTGTAGGGGCACCTGGATGGCTCAGTGGGTTAAGCATCTGACTCTGGATTTCAACTCAGGTCATGATCTCAGGGTGGTGGGATGGAGCCCTAAGTCAGGCTCTGTGCTCAGCAGGAAGTCTGCTGAGATACTCTCTCTCCCTCTCCCTTCGCCCCCTCCCCCCATTACACATGCACACCTGTACATGTGCTCTCTCAGTCTCTCTCTAAAATAAATACATAAATATTTTTTAAAAATTAGATATTACAGTTATAAGGAAAACATAGTGACCTGTGAGGCCTTGATCCTCAGGCCTGGAAGATGCCTGGGGAGGGGGGTCTTATCACGCAACTTCGCTCAGCCGGACCACTGTTCTTGCACGTCCTTTCCAGGCACAGTTCCTGGCACACACTATCCACTCCGAGCTCCACCGCCCAACCCCCAACCACCCACAAAGTGTTGTCAGATGAATTATTCCATCTGATCTCAGCCGGCATCACGGATTTGAAAACTAGAACTAGATGACATCATGCCTTGAAACACGAGAGGGAAAAGTCAATTTCCATCCACTAAATGTCAAGCAAGCAGCTTGACTGATTGTTTTTGCTGACTTGACCGATCGACAGGCTGTTAGGTTGTCAGGTCATCGCTGACAGAATCGGCGCCGTTGGATTCGGAGGGAAGAAGGCAGGTAACAGTAGGCAACGTTTAAACAGGGAACATTTGAGAGCTCCTGTGTGTTCAGCGGTCCTTCTGCCTCTTCATATTCTCTTCCGGCCACCACTAACCCTGTGCAGTAGGCACCCTTATCCTGCTTATCCTACACGCGAGGACTGGGAGTTTGAGAAGATGCCATCTTGCCCAAGGTCATGCAGGTAGGGATTGTGCCAAATTGGAGCCCAGTGCTTAACGGTTAGACTCAAGAGCTGTCACTAACTTCTCGGAAAAATCTGCAGGTCCCGTTGCTTAGTGGAGACAGCTGGCTCCTTCCCCCCACCTGCCGTCCAGGTAAGAACGGGGAAGGAGCCGAAACCTTCCCTGGGTCCTCTAGCGACAAACTCTGATTCATCCGTCAGACCACATTGGCTGTGCCTTTTCTTTCGTTACCTAGCGACAAAAGAGTATCCTGGAAGTCCCACACAAGTCGGAGGGGCTTTATTTATTTGGATTTTCAGTGGTTCAGTGCTTTGAGGCTGGAGGTGTGGGATAGAAGAGTCACAACACTCGCTCTGCTGGATGCCTCCTGGGGAGTGTGATTGTAAATACTTATTTCCTTGCCCGTGTCAGAATCATTTGAGCCCCCATGCTTTGTACTTGAAAGGAGCTTCAAAGGGCGACTTCTTCTCAGAAGTCCGGACTTCAAGCTTCTTTTCGCCTGCCCTTTCTCTGGTTGCCTAACATCACCGAGGGTTTAGAAGGATCATTTCTTCTCCCCCTACTCCGTCTGGGATCCAGCTGCTCTGGGAGACCCGGTCGGGCTTTGCATCTGCTCCAAGTCAGACCGTCCCCATGTCCTGTAGGCTTCAGCGGAGGGAGAGAAAAATGATGTTGACATTTTTGAGTGAGCCACTTGAAAATTTTTATTTACCTCTTCCTTGCTCACTGTTTCTATTGCAAAGTGCAGAGACCTAATTCTGTTGACGGGCTAGTTGCTCAGGGTCTCTGATGTGCTATTTATCTCTCTTCCATCCCCTGCAAAGTTACATTCAAGGAGGAGGTGAGAAAGGGGCTAACCATAAAGAAACTGAGAGGACAACAATTTTTCCAATAAGAATGGAGTTCTAGTGTTATTTCTGCTAATTAGGAAGTCCAGTGCCAGGGAAAGGACCACAGTAGGTTACAAAAAGGACACTCCTCTGAAGTCTGGGGGGACTGCCTGGAGGAAACCTACTTTGTTGTACTGTAACGAAAGAGGGAAAGCCACCTGTGCCAGGAACATGGCAGGATACAAAATTGATGTCTTGCCAGCACCTTGACAGGGAATAGTGACAGGTGTGACAGCCGGGGAGCATGAGAGGCAGTGGACTGTGGTAGGAATGGTCATGAATGAGGAGACAGAAATCCTGGATTTTAACTGGGGCTCAGCAGTTCCTGTGTTAGTTAAATGCGTGTGCAAACAAGATCAAAGACTGTCAAGAATTTGGTAGTTGAAATCTAAATAATAGTCATCATCCCTCCTTCATGATTATTCTGTGGTTTTGCATTGCATTTTATTTGCATTCTGGGGACTCAAGTGTGGGTAGGTGGCAAGCAAACTTTTTGATGCCTAAGACAGCTAGAGGTCCATCTTGCCCAAACGTTATCCTGGAATCTGCCACTATCCGTGTGATTCTGGGCAACTCCATCCATCTCGCCGTGGCTCGGTTTTCTTCTTTGTTGTGGACCAAGGTTTCAGGGGGTCAAGGAGATGGGTGGAGGTCAGATAAGTTTGAAACTTCCAAAGTAGAGGACCCAATTAGTTTTGAAGGGGTCCCCAATAATCTCGTACGCTTCCTCCAAGAAAGATGACTGATACTTGACTGACTAAAATGAGAGCCCTGTTCTAGAGGATTACACTGAAAATTTTTCTTCTAAAATCCGTGAACCATTTTAACTTCAGACAGAGGCAGCTTGGTGGGAATTTGGAACCCACCAAGTCTTCAAAAGGGAAGAGAATGGACCTAACCTTGGGAACTATTATTCCCAGATATCTCTTAACACCTCCAGCTGGAGATGTGGGAATGACACTTAAATATTTCCTGTGAGAACTTCCTTGTAGGTTCAGGTCTAGAAAACAAAAGAACACTTGAAAAGAAGACACAGACCCACAACTGAGTCTCTCGAGTATTGCTGTCCTTGTCAAAAAAATACATCAGAGGACCTGGGTCTCCCAACACTTCCTCCAGCAGTTGGGAGAGCTGCAGCTCTTGGTTACAAATGAGACAACTAATCTGGAACGTGATGGAAGAAATTTCTCCTTCTCATGGCCTTATGGAAAAGACTTCAATCTTCATTCCTTTAAAATATAACTTCTGGGGACGCCTGGGTGGCTCAGTTGGTTAAGCAGCTGCCTTCGGCTCAGGTCATGATCCCAGCGTCCTGGGATCGAGTCCCACATCGGGCTCCTTGCTCGGCAGGGAGCCTGCTTCTCCCTCTGCCTCTAGCTTGCCACTCTGTCTGCCTGTGCTTGCGCTCTGTATCTCTCTCTCTCTCTAACAAATAAATAAAAATCTTTAAAAAAATATATATATAACTTCTGGTATCTTATACACAAAAGAAATAAATTTATGCCAACCCTTTTGGGTTGAACCTTGGAGAAAAGTGAACCCACCTCCTTCCACTTGTCCAACTAGTCAAGGAGTCCCCACAACAGTCAAGAACCCACAAAAAGGATACTCAGTAAATGTTGGCTCTCCTTTTGTTATTATTAAATAAGTTAGCTGACATGAGGGAAAGCTACAACAATTGCCATGTGAAATTCTTTTTTCTAAACACGGTGCACTGTTGCAATGTCTATAAAACCACGGACTTTCTGGGACTGCTGGTCTTTTCTTACTGTCTCTCTTCACACTGAACACTCCATTTTGAACACCCCAGTTTCCTATTTCCCAAGTATGAATTTGATCGTAGCAGGGCAGGACTACCTTCTTGACTCCAGGAAGTTTGTCTCCTGCCTTTTCCGATCGCCACAAAAACACATGTACAGCGCTTGGCAGAAAGTCCTCACAGAGCTCATGGGGAACAATTTTGGTAAATGCTACCAAAGCTAATTAGAACTTAGATACCATTCTCTGCATCATTTCATAATTGTCTCATGTATTTAATCTTCTCTTCTTTACTGGTTTCTATGTTCCACAAAAGTAGACATTTTTTATCCTGTCTTAGGTCCATCTTATGAAGTCCATTCTCCATACCTAGCAAATAAGATAAAAACTCTTTATCCCAATGTCCCAGACTTACCATGGAAATGCTCTTGTTCTGTCCTGGCACTTTAGAAGAGATGTCTTCGAATTTACCAGCTCACTGAAAGAATTCAACTGGCCTCGACTTTCGAAAGCAGATCAAAAGCCTTCTACCAAGCCACCCCCACTCCGTCACTCTGTACTCTAGAAGCTGCATTTACTTGGGGTCCGGCTTTAGCCACAACTCCATGTACAATAACTGTGGGCATGCCATGGCAATATATCAAGTAAAGAAATGGGGAAACTGAGGTAAATCAGAAGGCAGAGACGAAATGCATACGTGACTTCCATCTGCACCAGGCACTTGGACTTAGCTGTAGTCTGAGCAGAAGACCAAGTGTAGGGAAACCTTCACTATGAAGTTCCAGGAGAGAAGCTTCTGTCCTCTTTGGAGATGTCCCCTGCCCACAAAGTACTTTGAATGTAAGCAGAACTGAGGCCTCTCCATCGTGGAAATACTCACTACTGCACCAGTCTGTTCCCAGCAGTGTGTCTTTATCCTTTCAAAAGTCCCACAAAGTAGGTATTATATTTTTTAAAGATTTTATTTTTGTTTATTTGTCAGAAGGAGAAACAAGAAGGGGGAGGGAGAAGCAGGCTCCCTGCTGAGCAAGGAGCCTGATGTAGGGCTCGATCTCAGGACTCTGAGATCATGACCTGAGCCGAAGGCAGACACTTAGGTCACATTGACCTGCCAGATGCTGTCTAACGCATCATAAGACATCCAGGTCATAAGGTTAGTACATGTGGGGATGAGGATTCCACCTGAGCCTCCGTGCTCTTTCTAGTCTTTTCTGTCTGTTAGTTATCTCTGCTCAGTCAGGCATCCACTAGGGAGCTTTATGAAGGGGAGGTAGAAAGAGGCGTGCATCAGTGTGTGCTCCAGTGTCACACAGGAGAGGACCCAGTCACTGACCTAAACCTATGTTGAAACATGGTGCAGGAGAAAGGTAGCACTATAATGGAGAGGTGAAGAATGACATTTCAGGAGAGGTGCTGTGATGATTGATTATCCACGTGGGTTCAATAAACTTTGAATTCTGCCTCACACAATGAAGTTGGAGACGTATTAAAGACCAGACATGAAATAGATAACTTGAGGGGCACCTAGGAGGCTCGGTGGGTTAAGTGTCCAACTTCCAGTTTCAGCTCAGGTCATGATCTCAGGGTTGTGAGATTGAGCCTCGCGTTGGGCTCCGTGCTCGGCAGGGAGTCTGCTTGAAGTTTCTCTCTCTCTGTCCCTCCACCACTCCAAAGAAATAAATCATTTTTTTAAAGGAAATATATAACTTGAAACTTCTGAAGAAAAGAGATTGGATTACAAAAGTGAGATACTTGATCAATGCTTCTTTCTTCTTTCCCGGGTGTGGTGTTGCAGATTCTGGAAAGGACGATACCTGGAGAACGCAGCAGGCAGCCTAACCAGCCACCTCCAGGCAGACAGGAGACACCTGCTTTAGGGGCTGAAATACTGAGGCCCCTCCTAACCTGTGAAGTTTGGGGGAATCAATGAGGTTGAATTGGCTCCCTTATAGGCACCCCTTCAGGGTACAGAAGCAGCATGGAGGGCACTGGACCCTCACGATCACAGCCACATCACCAGCTCCCTGGTGCTTGACGGTGCTTTCTGCATGCTCCTCCTGGCTTACAGTGTGTCCAAGGTCCACCATACAGGACTCGACAGGGACTCAGGGCGCCCCGAGAGGCTGGTAACACTGACTTGAAACTCCCAAGCCTTCCCCAGACGTTCCTCAGGTTTTCCAGACGCTTTGCCCTCAAGGCTGCATTAGACTCTCCTTCTTAGGGCCTCGGTGAGGCATCTTTTCAACTCTGATTTGGAGCCGAAGCTCCCACTCATTTCCCACAAGCAAGCCTTCTCTCTGACACTCCCAGAGTGGCCAGCGGCGGACTAGGCTAACTGAGGTTTGTGGAAAAGAGAGGTTGACCTCCGAGCATCAACCCTTCAGAGGAGAAAGTTCTCTGTGCCCTGGGCCACCCATCCCTGCCCAGATTCACTCCCTCTTACTCAGTCTGTTCTCCCCATCCATCCTCCTCGCTTTCCATGTCCCCTTTTCTCCTCCATTCAGTTCCATTTATCTGTGTGTGTATATATGTGTGTGCAACATATGGGTTTTTTTTTAAGATTTTTAAAAATTTATTTGACAGAGAGAGATCACAAGTAGGCAGAGAGAGAGGAGAAAGCAGGCTCCCCGCTGAGCAGAGAGCCCGATGTGAGGCTCGATCCCAGGACCCTGGATCATGACCTGAGCTGAAGGCAGAGGCTTTAACCCACTGAGCCACCCAGGCGCCCCAACATATGGGTTTTTGGTTTTTAAAAATTTTTTAATTGTTTAATTTTTTAAAGGATTTATCCATTTATTTGAGAGAGAGAGAGCACGTGCACATGCAGGGGGGAGGGGCCAAGGGATAGCAAGAATCTCAGGCCAGACATGGGGTTCAATCTCACAACACTGAGACCATGACCTGTGCCAAAATCAAAAGTCAGATGCTCAACTGACTGAGCCACCCAGGCATCCCAGAGGGTGTTTGTTTGTTTGTTTGTTTAGCAGTTTTAGGTTCACAGCAAAATTCAGCAGAAAGTATA
The DNA here is from genome assembly GCF_009829155.1 of Mustela erminea. NCBI lineage: Eukaryota > Metazoa > Chordata > Mammalia > Carnivora > Mustelidae > Mustela > Mustela erminea. The sequence continues at coordinate 4,398,719 of NC_045627.1, read as the reverse complement.
GTTGCCCTATACCTCCTGCCCCACAAATGCACAGCTTCCCCCATTATCCACATCCCCTGTCAGAGGGGACATTTGTTATCATGGAAGAACCTGCACTGACACATTTTTATCACCCTAAGCCCAAAGTTTACAGCAGGGTTCACTCTTGGTGGTGTATTTCTATGGGTTTTGATAAATAAATAATGGCACGTATCCACTACCATGGTCTCCTACAGAGTAGTTCCAGGGCCCTAAACATCCTCTGTGTCTTGTCTGTTCATCCCTCCCTCTCCCCAAGCCCCCGGCAACCACTGAGCTTTTCACTGTCTCCGTAGTTTTGCCTTTTCCAGAAGGCCATATCGCTGGGCTCACACAGCATGTCGCCTTTTCAGATTGGCTTTTTTTTTTTATTCAGTAATACACATTTAAGGTCCCTCCGTGTCTTTTCATGGCTTCACAGCTCATCTCGCTTTAGCGCTGGATGATGGGTGGACCCATTCCTCTACTAAAGGACATTTTTGTCACTTCCAAGTTCTGTCAATTATGAACAAACCTGCTCTAAACACCTCTGTTACTCAGTTCTTTATTAGTAGAAAAATATCAAATAATTCCCCCTTTCCTGTGGGGAGCCCCTTCCTTTGTCCTCTGGAGCCTATGGACAGAGATGTCTCCGGGTCTAATCCCTCTCCCATGTGGGCTTTTCAATAATCCCCTTGAAGATGCCCGGATGCCCTTGGAACCTCTTCACAGCTACTTGCTTCCAAATCCCAGCTCCTGCCCGCTCTGCTGGTCTGGGGAACGCCCATCCCTTTGGAGGGTCCTGTTGGCTCTGGGGAGGCTTGCCCTGCAGAGACCCAGAGGCACCTGGGAATTTTATGTCTCTCCTCCCTTCGGGGCGGGGGGGAACTCAGGGTGACTCTAGGGAGGACCCCAATGAGTTTGGAAACTAAAAGAAAAGAGAACTGACTTACCCGGTAAATGACGTCTATCAAAAACCTATTAAAAAACTTCATGTGGATCTTTTGGACTTCAGAGACCAGGAAGACAGAGACCCCCTTATCACCAATTCTAATGAGCATTGTCCTTGGAGATGTGACTGTTCCAGAAAAGGAGGGGAAAAATACAAAGTAAGAACAAGAAATAAAAAAGAAAAATACTGTCCTTATTTTCAGGTACAATGTCTGTATATGTCATCTAAAGAAACATTAGGGGACCTTGGTGGCTCAGTGGGTTAAGCCCCTGCCTTTGGTTCGGGTCATGGTCTCGGGGTCCTGGGATCAAGCCCCGAGTCAGGCTCTCTGCTCAGCGGGGAGTCTGCTTCTCCCTCTCTCTGTCTGCCTCTCTGCTTACTTGTGATCTCTGTCTCTGTCAAATAAATAAATAAAATCTTTTTAAAAAATTAAATAATTCAGCTGAATTAATACAAGAGTCTGGTAACACGGTTAAATACAAAGGGTCAAATGTCACCCGCCAGGGAACCCAGAAAGTGATCTAAACACACACTGAAACACGATATAGCACAAACAACACTATAACTTCCCGAATTAGTTTTTCTAGAAAGGTGCTGAGACGACTCTCCACGGGGACTTAAATAAATTTAGATCTCCTATCTCACACCATGCAATCCTAAATATATTAAAGACCAAATATAAAACATACAACTTTCAATTTTTGAAAAAAAAAAAAGGAACATTTTTGTCATTTCTGAGTAAGGAAGTGTTTCTTTAAAACTTTTTTAAAATGAGATATTTGATAACATTTAAAGAGTTTAAATATATTCATAGCAAAAATCCTCCTAATTAAAGTAAAAAGACAAAGTCTGTCAGAAGATATGGCAAGCTATAGAACTGGCAAAGAATTAGTATTTAAGACAAATATACATATATATGCATGTCTGCACACACATATAACTTAATATATACATAAAATTCAAGATACATAAGTATTTAAGACATACAAAATTAGTTTAAGATTCATGTATATAAGTGTATACATAATAAGAAATGAACAAACCTCATTAAAAAAAAGGGGGGGGATAAAACAAAGACTTCACAGAAGAGGAATCCTGAATGCCATGAGGATGTAGAGAACTAAGAATTGGGATGCCCGGGTGGCTCAGTCAGTTAAGTACCTGCCTTCAGCTCAGGTCATAATCCCAGGTCCGGGGATTGAGCCCCACAACTGTCTCCCTCTCAGAGGAGAGCCTGCTTCTCCCGCTGCCTCTGCCTGCCGCTCTCCCTGCTTGTGCTCTCTCTCTGTCAAGTAAATAAATAAAGTCTTAAAAAAAAAAAAAGAAAGAGAAAGAAAGGAAACTAAGATGTGTCCTGCACATACACCAATGAATTGATACGATGTTACTCTGGAGAGTAATTAGGCCTTCCTCTAGTGATCAGTCCTGGCTCTCCAGAGAAACAGAACCAATAGGATACAGATATACAGAAACAGAGAAGGGGGAGAGAGACTTACCACAAAGAATTGGCTTATGTGATTATGGAGGCTGGCTGACAAGGCGGGCGCCCAGGAGAGCGATGGTACAACTCCAGTCCAAGCCTTAAAACCAGGGTAGCTTGTGGTGGGGGTTTCCATCAGAAGGCAGGAGATCTGTATCTCCACTTGAAGAGGGAGAATTCTCCCTCACTCAACCTATTGTTTCAGTCAGGCCTTTGGTGGATTGGATGAGATTTGCTCACGTTGAAGAGAATAATCTGCTTTACTCTATTACTAATTTAATGTTAATCTCATCCAGAAACATCCTCACAGACACACCCAGAATAATGTATAACCAAACATCTGAGCACCTGTGGCCCAATCAAATTACATGCAAAACCGACCACTGCAAGTCACCCCCTTGTCAATCTGATACCTGCTTGATCTCCATGTAAATACCGTGACACGGTCATAATTGCGCCTCCCATGAGGCAACTCTCTGTACAACGAGAAATGCACAAACCCCAGTCTCAGGAGAGGAGGCAAAGTCCTTGAGAGACGTTTACTCTTGTCCTCAATACCCCATAACTTAAATACTCTGATATAAAGTGAATATATCTTAGGTTACATGATAAGGGAATAAGAGAGAGGACAAAACAAAGATAATATATTACATATAGATAATATTATATGTCATAATACAGGATACACATGTGCAAACATGTTCATAAGAAAATGACTCAGCCTATATGGGTGGTTATAGAAAATGTTTGCACATATGTGCAAAGAGACATGCCCAGATTTGCATTGCAGCACTGTTTCTGATAGAAAATCACTAGAAACAACCTCAGTGCCCATCTTCCAGAGATCACAGAATCATCTATGCAAACAGTAGAATCCTATTTAACCATCAAAATTAATAAACAGGCTAAAAATGAATAAATAGGTTAAATAAACTCCCCAAAGTTGAGAAATGTCAAACACTGTATGATACCATTAATATAAAGTTTAAATAAAGCAAAACATCACAAGTTATTTTTGATAATTTCCTATGAAATAATAATATAAAAATCATGTGGAAGTAACAAATAACAAATTATCTTGCTTCTAGGGAGCCAGATGGAGCGTGGTATCTGCAAATGGTAAACAGAGGCTTCAACTTTGTTTATGATATTTTATTACTTAAAAAAAACCCTAAAATAAATACAGCAGAAAAAGTTGGAGGATGGATACCAGGTTTTTATTTCATTATTTTTTATAGTTTTCTGTATGTTTTTAACTTTTCAAAAATAAAACCAATTTCCCTACACCCTCATACAATAATCTCCTGTGTCCCTGTTACTATTGCTACCAAAAAAAAAAAAATCATTTTGTTCTGCTCACAGATTTTGGGATCAAGAATTCAGGAAGGCCACCAAAATGATGTCTTGCCTCTGAGCCTTGATGTCTGGGATCTCCATGTGGAAGACTGGAAGGCTGGGGTTGCCTCAGGGACGGACTGGAATCCCATGAAGGAGTCTTCACTCTCATGCCTGTAGCCAGTGCTGGTGGTTGGCCATGTTCCCGGTCATGTCTTCCAACACATACATATAACCTGTCCCTGTGGCCTGATCTCCTTCACAGCATGGTGAAATCATGGAGCAGGCAGACTTCTTACATGGTAGCTTAGGGTTTCAAAAGTGTGTGTTCCAAGGTGCAGTATCTTTGTGAGCTCTTCTGACCGGCTTTCCGTTTTGTAGCATCATTTAACCTGGTGTCCACTCCGTGCCACCTGGTTCAGCCCATATTTACCAACAAGGGACATGGATCTCATCTCAGTGGGAGGAGTGCCAAATAATTTGGGAACGTGCTTTAAAACCAGCAAAATTCACTCTCTGGACAGTAATCATTTACATTGCTTTCATGAGGCAGAGATGTTTACCCTTCTCCTGGACTTTCCAGAAAGTCTCACCGATGTGGCCCAAGGCTCAAGTTTGGGGTCTGAGATCTCATCATTCAAGTCAGGTCCGTGGGCAGGCGGGTCTCCACAACGTGTGCCTCCTCAGGTTGAGCCCCTCAACCTCAAGTCAGGTTCCTCTCCCCCTAAACACCTGTGCACTTAGGAGACAAACCATCCCGTGGGGCCCACCCAGTCCAGGACCACCTCATCTTAACTAATAACATCTGCAACAACTCTCTTTCCAAATAAGGTCACATTCTGGGGTTCTGGGGTTAGGACTTCAGCATATAAATTTTGAGGAGGACACGATTCAACCGATAACAGAACCCTAGGGGAAATTACCAGAGAAGGGACGCCTGGGTGGCTCAGTTAACTAAGCATCCAACTTTTGATTTTGGCTCCGATCCTGACCTCTGGGTCCTGAGATCGAGCCCCACATTCGGCCCCATCCTCAGCACAGAGTCTGCTTGAGATTCTCTTTTCCTCTCCCTCTGCCCCTCCGCCCCCAAAATAAATAAATAAAACCAAAAGCAAACAAACAAAAGACTATTTCTTTTTTTTTTTTAAGATTCTATTTATTTATTTGACAGAGATCACAAGTAGGCAGAGAGGCAGGCAGAGAGTGAGAGGGGGAAGCAGGCTCCCTGCTGAGCAGAGAGCTCGATGCAGGGCTTGATCCCAGGACCCTGAGATCATGACCTGAGCTGAAGGCAGAGGCTTAACCCACTGAGCCACCCAGGTGCTCCCAAAAGACTATTTCCATATGTGGTTGTGTTCTGGAGTACTAGAGGTTAGAACTTCAACATGAATTGGGGAGGGGGGGGGGTGCAATTCAAGCCACAAAACTTCCCAGGAGTGAATTTCTCCAGGTTGGATACTAAATCCAATTCACCTATGTCTTCACGTTCCTCACACAGGTTGGACCCGTGATAGATTCACAATAAATATTTGCTGAATTGACACCCGTCACTAAGATATGCTTTTTCCTTGGGCCAAGTGGCAATGCTTCTTTGATTCTTTCTTCCTGAATGTATCTGTAAGCATTTGGTTTGTCTGGATCACTATCTCACTATTCATTACTTTGAGGGATAAGATGGCAAAGCAGAAAACTAACACAGTAAAAATCACCAAATGTGCACTGTTTTGAGGGAAATATGATATTACATAAAGTACTAAATTTTACGTCAAGAGTTTTGCATGGTCGAATTTACTTAAATTTTTTCCTATAATGATTATAACTCAGCTATAAAACGTTGTGAACCTCAAGAACTTTGTTTGAATGGAAAGTGAGAATGCAAAGTAATTAGCCCATCTCTGGTTTCTATGGGGTTTCTAAAAAGTTTGTTCTCCCAATGGGCCGGTATTGTTTTTCTTAAAGGTGTAAATATCAAGAGCTGAACAAAACCTTGCTTCTGCTATCCTTAGAGTTTTAACTAGGATGTTGCCAGAATTATTCACATCCAGACATAACAACTGGTGTGGAACCACTACAAGGCAAAGTCCTACTATAGAAATGAAGACGATTAAAATGTGGTAATATCCCATTATTTCAAATCCTACTGTCATGAGATCAACAAAGTTAGGTTCTTTTTTTTTTTTAATATTTTATTTATTTATTTGAGAGAGAGAGAATGAGAGAGAGAGCATGAGAAGTGGGAGGGTCAGAGGGAGAAGCAGACTCCCTGCTGAGCAGGGAGCTCGATGCAGGACTCTATCCCGGGTCTCCAGGATCGAAGGCAGTCGCTCCACCAACTGAGCCACCCAGGTGTCCCGCAAAGCTAGATTCTTATTGGCAGGCTAAGACTTTGATGGAGGACAGAAAAAAAGAGGGAATGTAAACTAACAAAAAGAATGGAAATATTAAATGAAAGAATGGAGGGCAAGAGTTGGAGAGGAACAGAACGAAAGAGTAGAGAAAATGAGGAGAGAGAAGGGAGGGAGAAGCAGTCGCTGAAAGACGATTATAAAGGAGTCAGAATTACCTGGCAGTAGGGTCTCGATCTGAAACCACGTTTCAGAATGGTCTTTGTATTAAAATTAAAACACGATCCATGTTCCTGTGATGTCCCCTCAGAAACATTCTCTGGAGATAACAGTGTATTGGACTAGTGAAACCCACGAATCCTCTCCCATCGACAAAGTATTTGGGGACAGATAGCCTCAAAAGACAGTCAACAATCTGATATTCCTCCATTAGCTCCATGAAAGGGGAGTCTTTCAATTAGCGAAAGGAATTACATCTGTGTGCCTGCGGGTCGTGTTCACAGCGTGGAAGTGACTACAATACAGTATATGTCCCTGAAAGCCAAATGATCTGCTCTTTTTAGTTGCTGGTATCAGAAAAAATAGCAAGACGGTCCAACAGATAATCCCCAAATCATGACAAGTAATCAATCTGCCTGCTGAAAGATCTTTAAGAAAATTTCCTCCGGAGGAAAGGAAGGATGTGGGAGGTAAAAACCACATGTGCAGAGTAGCTGATATCAAAATGGTAATATTGCTCCCAGCTCAAACTTCATATTTCATCCTTGTTAACATATGAGACAGGACAATGCTGTGAAGCCATCTTTATCGAACTGGAATTTGTAATGTGCTCTGGCCTGGGAACGGGACTGAAAGAGAACAGCTGGAAGCCGCACATTTCTGAGCAATTTTGGTTTTGAAAAATAGTGGAAGTAATAAGACATCAAAACGGTCTTTTAAATTTTGTCTTCAGCATGAAGCTTCCCACCCTGGAGTGGGGAAATAGAAAACTCCAACAGACTTTGTTGATTAATGGAAATTTATAATCACACAATGTCATCCCTAGGAAGAACGGGCACCGTTCTGCCGACGGCAAAATGGAGGTTCGGTCGACCAAGGGGAGGCAGCTTCCTGCCACTTACCTGAGGCACAGGGGATGCTTGGTTGACAGATACAAAACAGCCCTTCTGTGAGTCTCCATCCTTCTGTGATTCCACCTCAGCTACTTCCTGACTCAAATTTGGGGTTGGAGAGGGAACGTGGAAAGGGAACACTGTCTAGTGTTTGACCTTCCTGGATCATCTCAAGAATCACATGTTTCCCATGAGGTCCTACAGGTCATTCTTCTGTTTCCCCTTCTAAGACAACTGTGAATTTTTAGGTGGATTTGGACTATGTCTATGATTCCATCCACGTTAATGGACAAGTCTCAAGCTTCAAAGAAAAGAAAATTCAAATGACCATGTCTGTCCTTCACTCGCCACCACCCCACCCTACCTCTCTCAGAAACACCCCAAAGCTGAAGGTTCTCTTCAAGTCCTCTCCTCCAACTTTCCCACCATTAACCTCCTCCCTGGCTCCCTGGAGGCTGCCAGAGGAGTCACTTGCTATGTCTTTGAATGTTTTCTTGTCTGCACCCAACTGAAATCATCCCCTCATTCTTTGAGTAAAATGGAACCCCCAGGAGGACGTAGTATATCCAGGCTGCTAATTTGAATTTTCCAGATGCACTGGGATACCCACCTCGAGCCTCCATGTTGTAATTTGAAAAAAAAAAAAAAAAGTAGATACAGGCAATCATGTATACTACACACTGCTAAAAGAGACCTAGACCAAGGTACACATGACAATGAAAATTCCCACAGTTTTCTGTAAAATTTAAGTAAATAGAAATTCCATAAGTGAGTGAAATGAAGAATCTCCAAATTTATAAATGTTTCCCAGGATGGTAGTGGGTCCAGATGCATGCCAGCAAAGCCCCATTCTGAGCCCCAGACACAACCGGCTTGAATGAAGAGTGTTCCTCACTGCAGGAGAACGGGAAGAAGGAATTACTTTTACTTTTACTTATTTTATTTTATAATGTTCATTTACTCCATAAGGCCTATTGAGCCTCTATTTTTGCCAGGCACAAAAATTCTTGTATATCCAACAATTCTTATATTACGAGAATTTTCTTGTTTTGGGAAAAAATTGCAAATTTATCTGAATTTGCCAATTATTTTTATACATGAGGTGAAAGTCAGAATTTAAATTAAATCCATGAAGATGGATTTACGTATCCCCCCTTCCCTGTACACACGCATCTATTCTCTTCTAATTTTTTTCTTTTATGGGGAAAGACGGGTAGGATAAGATCCTCGAGAGATGACATGCTGATGTCAGAGACCATTCCAGCAAAACAGTCATAGAACCACTTGCCCTGGGGAGAAGGGAAAGGCATGGCTGCATCGTGCAGCCTTGGGCTCTGCCTGTCCCCTAGATCTTTCATTCTATGTCTCTCAGAAGATGCCCCGCCCAGATCTGAAGGGGAAAAAATGAGTTCAGTTACTCTGAGGAATAGCATGAATTGTAATTCAGCCCCAAATCCTACAGAATGCATTCAAAGTCTCTTCCATGGGTTTATTTCAGCTCTCCCAGGAGTGCATGATAACAAATCAGAGGCTGCTCCGGGATCTGCTGTCAATTTGGAGGGCTAGGCACTTTGATTTTTCCAGGAAGCAATGGAGTTCCGTTCTTCCGAACCATTTATCATAAAGTGTGCTACAAGTAACTGCTTTAAGGACAGCAGATCTACAGGCCTGAAAGGGGGAAGGAAAGGCAGTAGATGAGGTGGAGAGGAGCTCAGCGGCCGGACTATGAGGGCCGTGGTCAGGGCTTTGAACTTGAAGCAAAGTGAGGAGGTACAGGTCCCGAGGAGGTATTACTGGTTTGGACCAAGGTGGCCACTGGCGATGGGGAGAAGAGGCTAGATTTGAGAGAGGGTGCTCCTGAGCTACTGGTGAACTGGGTAGGAAAGGGTGACAATGTCAGAAACCAGTGCCTGGCTTTGAACAGCGAACGCCCTTGAAGAGAAAGGGGAGCACAGTCTGTTAGTCTCTATTATGCATGTAGCTTGGAATGAGATGCTTCACGTCCCCGAGTGGGAAGGGCCTTGGGAGTCAGGCAGCCTCGGGCAACACCCCAACTGTCCCTCTTACCTGCCGCGTGACTTTCAAGGAGTCGGGCGGCCTCTCTTGGCTCGGCTTCTCTTTTGCTTAGGGACCTGGACACAATACCTGCTGTGTGAAGTGTGTGGTGGGAGGCAGAACACTGTGGCTCACGGTCCACGGCTTTAATCCCTGTGTAGCAACACTTCAGGGAAGGCGATCGTTCTATGGCTTAGATAGAAGAGTAGAGTGGAGCATCATGGAAGACATTCGCTCTCTCTCTCTCAAATAAATAAATAAGATCTTAAAAAAAAAAAGTCTTCTGAAGTTACTTCTCAAAGAACACATGCAAATGGCTATTATGCAGTTGAAAAAGTACAGGAGTTCATCTTTCATCAGGGACACGCAGATTCAAACTGCAGTGAAATTCCACCGCACACCCGTTATATTTGCTAACAATCACCGAACGCTGACCGAAACGTGGGACAACTAGAATTTTCATAGTTTGCTGGTGGGACAGCAAAGCACTTCGACCATTCTGGAAACCGTTCTAGTACTTTCTTCTAAAGTTAAGTGCATACTTACCCTATGCCACCTTTTATTATTTACCTAAGATAAATGAAAATGTATGCTCACAAAATGACTTGTAGAATAATATTCCTGGAAACTGTGTGCAAAATTGCTCTACACTTGAAACAATGCAAAGTTCTGCTAACAATGAATGAGAAAATAATTGGTAGTAAACCTCTCTGTAATATAAAGCTACTTAGCACTAAGTGGAAACACAGTACTAATACACAGCAACTCAGACAAACTTACTAACGTCAGTTCTTATTATTTGCTGTAGTTATGATCTATTAAGTTGCTGTGAACAGTGAATTAGCAAAAACCAAACCAGTTTTAGGGAAAATTTAAGGTTAGATCCCTGGGAGCCTTTGGTCACAACATTTCCTTCCCTGTCTCAACACATAACCTTGTCTTATATGCGCTTCTGTTTAAAAACACCTTATGCAATATATATTGTTGATTCATTAATATTGAACTCATGTGGTGTCTGGGTGGGTCAGTCGGTTAAGTGTCGGTCTGTGGCTCCAGTCATGATCTCAGGGTCCTGGAATCCAGCCCTATGTAGGGCTCCCCACTCAGCAGGGAGTCTGCTTCTCCTTCTCCCTCTGTCCCTCCCCCATCTCTTGTTCTCTTTCTCACATAAATAGATAAAAATCTTTTTAACAAATTGAACTCATGGTCAACAGCATTGCAACTCATGAAAGAAGCTTTTCTAACACACATATTTTCTTCATAAGCTACATCACAGCCTCCTCGCACTTAGGGGCACTGGACAGCATTTCAGCATGACTCTTGGGGACTATTCCAAACAACAAAATCACAAATGCAGAATGCAAAGTGAAAATTAAATAAAAGGTTCTTGTTTACACTAGGAGAGCTGAAAATAGAAGGCAAGTGTTGCCTTGTTCCGTCGCAGCTGTGAACATGTGTCTTAGCTCAACCCAGATTTTTTTTTGCTACTCTATGTATGTCCATGAATGGCTGCAAAAGTGACACTAAAACTACAGCATTTGGGGGTTACAAATGCATTTTTGAGTCAGCAAATTCACAAATACATAATCCACAAAAAGATGAGAATAGCCCACAAATGATTTTACATACACAGTGTCCAAGGAGAGGCAAAGCTAATCTCTGGCAAAGTAAGCAGACAGTTGTTGCTTCTGGGACGATGGGGACCAGGGACTGGCTAAGAAGTGTCAGGAAAGATCTTTTGGGGATGGTGCAAGTATTTTATATCTTGATGAGGTTTGTGATTCAGGGGAATATGTTGTTTGTCAGAAATCATTAAGACCTGTATGTATCATCACATGTAATTAAACCCCAGTAAAATAATAAACCTACAAATAAGGAAACTTAACACTCTCTATACAAAGAGCAAACAACAAAATAAAAATGTATCGAGGTTAAAGAAAAATTACAAATTAAGAAAACTACTAGCAAGCATGTAAGAGAGATAAAGAAGTCATACCCTTTTCATGTAAATAGATATAAATCAATAAAAGCAAACGCTGTGAAAGAGGAAATGAGTAAAAGATATGAAAAATCAACTTACCAAAGGGGGGATACCATATCCCTATGGTGAGGTGACTGTCTCAAGCTCACACAAGCATTTAGTGGAAAAACAAGGACTGAGATTTTGATCTCCTGAGTCATTTTCTATTATATTAAGGGGAGTGCAGCTGGCGAAGGTTGAGAACATTTGAGGACAGGAGAAGACTAAATATGATAATACTAACCATTCTATCCAAGTGAATCACATGGTTATGTAATATCCGTAGAATTGTCTTCTCTTCTGACAGCACAAACAAGAAATTCTGAATTTGATCCGAACAATCCACATGAAAGAATACGGAGACAATTCTGGAAGAAAACTGTAAGAATTGGCAGAGGACAATGAGCTAGAGACACCTTACAGTGCAATTATAATGAAAGTGTGCTCGTGCGAGAATGTACCGATAAGTTCTTGGGATAGAATACATACCCTCTTCGTATACAGAATTTTAAAAAGGAAGGGGACTATTGGTTAATAAGTTGAGTTTGGATAAAAAGTACATAATTTGGGGGAAAAAATCAATTTAGAGTCTTGCCACACTATACACTAGTGTAAATGTTTGGTATAAATATTTTAGAGTGTAGAAAACTAGGAGAAAATAGTATCCAATATAAGCAAAATTTGGGGGCGTGTTTAACATTCTAGGCACAGAAGCAATTGAAAAAAATTCTTTATGTAGCATTCCTGATTTGTTAGATTATGATGAGTTTCTGCTGATTGCTCATAAATTCAAAGATGAGAAGACGACACAGGTTTTGCCATGGAAAGTCTTGGGTTTTTTTGTTTGTTTGTTTGTTTTTATAGAGATCACAAGCAGGCAGAGAGGCACGCAGAAAGAGAGAGAGGAAGTGAAGCAGGTTCCCCGCCGAGCAGAGAGCCCGATGTGGGGCTTGATCCCAGGACTCTGGGATCATGACCCAAGCTGAAGGTAGAGGCTTGAACCCACTGAGCCACCCAGGCGCCCCGGAAAGGCTTGTTTTTAAGAAGATTTTGACTTTGGGACACATCCACATGGCTCCGTGGGTTAAGCATCTGACTCTTGACTTCGTCTGAGGCCACGATCTCCTGGGACACAGGATAGAGCCCTGCATTCAGTGGGTAATCTCCTGGGACACAGGTTAGAGCCCTGCACTCAGTGGGTAATCTCCTTGAGATTCTCTTCCTCTGGGCCTCCACCTGCTCTCTCTCAAATACATAAATAAATCCTTAAAAAGATTTCAACTTTAATTGAAGGGAAACTTTTATATAGAAAGATGAGCAAATCATAAGCACACAGTTAACCTCTACTGGAAAGTAAGTGATACTCCAAGTTCTAATACCATAGATTTGGTTTGACCATTTGTTATCTTTATATACATGGAATTATATAGTATATATTATCGTATGGGTGACTTATTTCATCCAACACTATTTTTGTGAAATTCTTCCGTGTTACTGTGGATAGCAGGAATTCATTCATTTCCATAGGTGTGTGGTATCCATTCTACGATTCTCAATTTTCCTGTATTAAAAATAATGCTGCTATAAATAGTTTTGTACGTGCATTTTGTGCCTATATGCATTAATTTCTATCAGCATACATCTAGGGTCGAATTGCTGATTTATACAGAATATACAAGATCTGCTCAGGTATAGGCATTGAACAGGGTAACAGAGTCTCATTGTTCTATACCCTCTACCTGGCATTTCTGCCATTCAAGAATTGGGTTGGGGAGTCGGGCATGTTGTACTACCTTGTGGTTTTATTTTTCATTTCCTCAGTTAATAATGATGTCGAGCTGCTTGGTATCACCTTTTGTAAATTGTCCATTGAAGTTTGGAGCCCCTTTTTAAATCAGATCTCTGCCATTTTCTTAATGATTTGTACGAGTTTTAAAAAATTCTCTGGACATGAGGTCTTCGTCACTTACAAGTGTTGTATGTATGTACAATACATGTCAGGATGCATACATATCCATGTGTTCAGTGGATATCTCTTTTCATTCTCCGGTCATCTTTTTTTTCCCTCTTATCTTTTGATCAACAGATTGGGTTCTAAATTTCCATGAAGACCAACTTACCAGTCTTTTACGCTATTTTTGTATGTGTGTCCTTTAAAATCTTTGCTGTGCCCTGGATTATGAAGTTTTTCTCCAGTTTTATTTTTCTAGAAATGTATTGTTTCACCTTACACTTTTAGACCCACAGTTCATCTGGAACTCAGTTCTTTATATGGTGTCAAGTAGGATTCAATTTGGTTTGTGTGGGACAGATATTTTTGTTAACAGCTCCCCCCACACACATGTACAGACTTACTGAAAAGACGCTCCTTTTCACTTGAGCTGCAGAAACATCTGTGTCATAAATCAAGTGTCTGTATATGTATACGTTTTTTGAAAAGACTAAATCTAGGGGCACCTGGTGGCTCCGTCGATTAGGCATCTGCCTTTGGCTCAGGTCATAATCCTGGAGTCCCTGGATCGAGTCCTGCATCGGGCCCCCTGCTCAGCGGGGAGTCTGCTTCTCCCTCTAACCCTCCCCCTTCTCATACTCTCTCTCTCTCTCAGGTAAATAAATAAAATCTTAAAAAAAAAAAAACTCAATCCATCTCTTTAGGCTTGAAGATTTAGTCCACGAAGTTGTTAGAAACCACCAAAATGAGTTTCCCACATTATCCTAAAGTGTCATTTGTTCATATTAGCCCCTATTTCTGCTTCCATTTGAATAAAAATCCAATTTTTATTATTTTTATTTTTTAATTTTTTAATTATTTATTCGATTGAAAGTTCTAAAGGCCTAGCATCGTTCATTGTTCCAGTTTTCCGGAAATGTGAATGCATCACCTAGTCCGAAAAGCATCACTGAAAAAGAAATACTTCTTCTGGTGGGGGAAATGAACTGAGGGGTGGGAAAGAGGAGAATAATCCAGAATAATCCAGAAGAATAATCTCTAGGTACAGTCAGAATAATAACGTCATAAAAAAGTAACTTCGAATTTTCAAATATTCAGAATTGGAAGTGACTTATTAAGTCCAGTATATTAACAGGTGCCAATGAACGTTTCATTCCTGGGGAGCTAAAACATTTTCCAATCCCTCTTCATACCCCACATATGCAATCCAGTCGTTTGTACCTCAGTGTCTACTGTCCAGCATGACCACGGTTCCTTCTCTTCCCAACTCAACTGGCTGTTGACTGGTGTAAGCCCAAGACATATTTTGCCAAAGCTAAAGGTCTGATGCTTTGGGCCCATCTGAATGCTGTTTTTATCAATTCAATCGATCTTCTTTTCTCTGGAACTTCTAGTCACCTGTCTGTTTCCAGTCACTTTGTAAATTTCAAAAATGGCAAAATACAAAATGATGATGATGATAATAATAATAATAATGTTCACAAGCAAGATCGATGAGCAAAAGACAGCAAAGTTGCCCACACGGAACCCCTAGTGAGCAGATAGCATGCTCACAACACCACCCCTTGAGGGGCCCCGTTTTCGGCCAGTGTGACCTGGGATGGTCAAGGGCATTGCTTCCAGATTGCTTGGAAGCTGATTTTGCACCATTTAAAGTTTCTATGTAATTACGTGCTGTGCTGCCTGGTAAAACTAAGCATCTTCGTCTGAAGTTGTACAAATAGGAGAGGCATGGGGAGCCCCTATATAAGTCCAGGTTCAAAAAGGAGTAATTAGTAGAGAGAAGTATGTTGAGGTAAAGAGGCAGAGCAAAGAACGTGCCAGGAAATGGATTCTAAGCCTCCCGAGAGGAAGGAAGCCTTCAGCTCTAATTTAAAAGGAGGGAAGGGGGTGCCTGGGTGCCCAGCCAGCTAAGCGGGCGACTCCTGATTTCGGCTTAGGTCATGATCTCAGGGTTGTGAGATCAAGCCCTGTGTTGGGGAATGGCTCAGTGTGGAGCCTGCTTGAGATTCTCTCTCTCCCTCTCCTTCTGTCCCTCCTCCATGCACACACGCGCACACACATGCACACATGCTCTCTCTCTCTCTCTCTGTCTCTCAAAAATAAATAAATAAATGGAAGGAAAATTTTTATTAACAATGTCTATATAGTTGTATATAGATACGTGAAGATAAACATTTATTATGTGTATATTTATGTGTATATATACATATAAACTGTCTACATAGCTGTATATGTGTATATATACATATAAACTGTCTACATAGCTATATATAGATATATAGATATATGAATATATGATTTGATTATATTATAAATATAATGTATTATATGTAACATGTTTTATACATATAACTGCAAGCACATAATTGCTATATATAAATATATCAATTATATATTATTATATATAATAAACAACATATATATCAGAGATCTATATATAATATAGATATATATAATATACATCTCAGAGAAAGAGAAACTATTTTCTCCATAGCTACTTTATAAGTCAATGTATCAAACTGTTAAACGATATCTCTGGATAATAGAAATATACATGGGGTATTTTCCTCCCCCCCTTTTTTTGCCTTGAATTTTCTAGATTATGTACAGCAAACAGGTATTACTTTAATAAGAAGAATGCACATAAATTGAATTATAAAATTATTGACCAGGAAAATGAATCTTTAGGGAGTGTTGCTATGTTTTGCATCAGGGAGACTGTATTAGGAGTGGAGAGACTTTCTTTCTTTTGGTAGTGACACTGGAAAAAGTCTCACACAGAAAAGCTTGGCAATCACAGAGCACCAACAGCTATATGTTGGCACTTTACTTAATTTTTTTTTTTTTTTTCATTTTCAACCGAGTTCTGTCTGGTTGTAAGTTTTCAATTTGTCAACTTCAGTAAAAGATCCGATCTCTACCATTTTTCAAGAACCCTTCCCTGCTTCTGGTCTCCTTGGGATTTTATAAGACCTTCCCGGCAGACACAGCCCGGGACACTAAAAAAGGCTTTCTGGGTTTCGGGGCTCAGTCTGGCTGGGGATGTGAAGCTGGCCAGCGGGCCCCTCCACCCTCCCTTCCACCCTCCCACCGTCAGACTCTGCCGTGGGGACACGGGGACCACCTCCTGCAGCACCAAAGGGACCATCCAGCTGGAAGCTCAGCCATCTCCCGAGCACGAGAGGAGAAACCGGAAACTGATGGGAAACATCTCCCCAATATTTTAAGGTTGGCAACAAATTTAACTTTTCACATGCATGTAACCATCAACCTGCCCAGGGGGCGAGTTCAGAATCCAGAGCTCAGATCCCAGTAGCCCAGCAATCCCTCCCATAAGGATGAGGCAAACAATTCCATGCTTTCTCTCTCTCTCTCTCTTTCTTTTTTCTGCTGAGTCAAAACAGCAAAAACAACAACTACTCTTAATTTTTCAGTAACTCATCCTGTTCTAAAAGGCAGAGTCTGGCTAGCTGGGAACGTTCAAGGTGCCGGGGAACGCTGGTATCGTTCATCTCTGAAACGGGAGTAAAACCCTTGCCTTACAGACTTTACAAGGCTGCCGGAGAGTCAAATGAGTTGAGAGGTGCTTAACAGCCCTCAGTATGTAAACATACTGTACAAATTTTGGATAGTACCTGGCAGAAGAAAAGGACAAAGGGCATGGGGAAAGCCGATGAATGCCTCCCTCTCCCGCTGTTCCCTAGAGCCACGCTTCCTTCCTTCCTATTTAAAATAATCCCTGGGGACAGTGAGCACTGCCTGCTCCTGTAGTGTAGCAGGAAAAGGACAGTCCCTTTCCATGTCATGTAGCTTGGAAAGAATTGCACCTACATAGACACAGACCCCAAGCTGCATTGCCCAGAAAGCACAGAGCAGTCCCATGGGGCAGCCTCATGCTTGGTGGATGAAGACAAAATCATGGTCAGCGCTCTCGTCCGACTCAGAAGCTGGGTTGGCCAGGTTCGTCCATTGTCGGGTAGAGTGCACAGGCGCAGAGATGTGTCCTTGTCCCGGCCGCTCAGGTCCCGGGGGTCTCACTCAGGGAAACAAAATGGAGCTGAAGAGACTACGAAAACAGATTGTGAGTGTCATACGCACGGACACTTGGCATTTTCCTGTTCGTCTTTGTTGTTGTGCTAACATTATTTATTCATGATCGCAGGTAATTAGATTGTGTCCTCCAGGGCCTGCTCAACTGATGTGAAGGGAGGAAAATGTGATTGTGTGTGTGTGTGTGTGTGTGTGTGTACAAATGCGCCTAAAATATGTATGGGGGCATGTGAAAGCTTCTCAAGTCACACCCAGAACACTTTATAGGTTTTACAGAGCCTTAAAAATTTCAGAGAACTTTCTTGGGTGTCTATTCATAAATCTTGCATTTTGCTGAACATCATTAAGTCGATGGGGTTGGACAAGGGGTCACACAGGTGTTCTGAGGTCCCGGGTCACAAGCACAGGCTAACAGAGTTGAGTCTTTCTTGAAATGGCCACGCGCCCCCCAGGACTCCCGTGCTGCTTCTCCCCACAACCCACTGCAGGCCTACACCGCCCCCCTCCCCCGAAGGCATAGGCACCACACCCTGAGAAGGGCGGCCAAGGATAAGACAGTGTCTCAGAGGCTGCAGGGATGAGCAGGGCAGTCTGGAGACAGCGGGATGCAGCAGAGGCACACAGAATGTTGCATCCCCCAAGTGCCTGGAACTGCAGGTGGCCAGGACCAGCATCACCTCTTGCAGAGGCACACAGAATGTCGCATCCCCCAGGTGCCCGTAACTGCAGGTGGCCAGGACCAGCATCACGTCTCGCCAGGACAGACACGAACAGCTTGTTGGAAATGGGCTGATTGTGCCAGAGCATGCGTCATGCAAACCAGGTCAGCCGGAGCCATCTTCCGCCCTCCTCTTCACTTTACCCCTCCCACGAACATGCCCAGACAGACATGGACACGCTCACAGATACACACACATGCAAACCCGATCAGGGCCAGTGTCTTCGCAAAGACTCACCCGGTGTGGACAGCTGGCTGGCTCTCAGGAGGGAGAGTCAGAATAGAACAGAACAGATGCTAGCCACGGGAAAATGTGGAAGGAGAAACACAGAAGGACATGCCCAACCGGAGAGGGAGGAGGAAGGAACTTCAGAAACTGCAGTAGCAGTCATGAAGTGGTACCCGAATTTGGGGTATACACCAGCTTTCTTCTAGAGAGCTCAGAGGGCTTTACCAGCATCACCGGAGAGGGCTGTCACTCCTCTTTTGGCCAGAGGGATGCCTCGGGGAGAAGAACTAGATCCATTTGACCAGGAGCAATGAGTAATCCCCGTGGGGAAAGCACCCAGGGTACTTGCTCTGAGCCCTCTCCGTTAAATTACTTCAAGGGGCTGGGGGTCCCGCCCGCATGCTGGCACCATACACCTCCCTACTCTGGACACCCTAGCACACCAGGCTGTAGAACTTTCCCGTCCTTCAATAATGAATCACATGCCAGAGGAACGGGAGGTTTCCAGTCAAGGGCTCTATCTGCAGACCTATTTTGCTTAGCATTTCTGATGACTTTTGCAAAACAAAACCAACCTGGCAATCAAATTTGCAGCTTCCAAACATTGGGGGAGATAGGTCACAGCTTGCATGACAGAATTGTATATCCCCCCAAAAGCTTTTTTAAAGCTGAAATGGTGGATCCCCAAAATAACAGAATAAGGTTTTAAAGGAATTAAGGCAAAATGCTAAAGTAGAGTTCAGAATGTCAATGTCACTGGCATATGACCTAAGAAACCAATAATAGCAATCTCTATGGAAGGGGTCTTAAGTGTTCAGTTGACACCAATGTTTCTAGAAAAAGTTCCAAGACAGCTAATGCAATCAAAGTCACATTTGTGGACATATATGATTGTGCAAAGAAAATTATTGATGAAGGTTAACTAGAAGTCATCTGACCTACCTTCATTACATGATGGGACTGAAGTCTTGAGGTTATATCAATGCATAGATAGTATGGATATAAGATGGGTTCTATCTTGGGTACAAGTGCTATTGAATGGGAAGTCATGGCCTAGAGAACTGATTTTGAGAAGAATTCCAAATCCATGTCTGGGCTCAGCAGAAAGAAGGGCTGGGTGATGGTTGAGTGGTTCTGCCATGGTCTGGAGAGGGAGCCCAAGGGTTACTGATGCAGGCCATGCTGAACCCCACTCCCTCAGCCCTGGGGAGCCCACCATTCCAGTGTGTTCTGCCTTGGGTACTGCTACAGCACCTGCTTTCTCTGCCAAGCACTCCCTCCTCGTCTGCTCTGGGGCAGGCTGGAATGCTGTGAAGTAAGTCCCTCTGGCAGATGAGGGCTGAAGGATAAGTATATCCATTTCCATGCCTGTTGGGGCTCTTCTCTACTCTCCATCCCAGAGTCAGCAGCCAGCATGATCAAGTCTCAGTTGCCCATGGTAGTAACCTGCTTATAGTATACCTCTGACAGATTCCTTCCTTGTGTGTCTCACCCCATCCCCTACAGGTGCCGCCTGAAATCACATCCCAGATTAACCACCTGCCCTCAAATCCTTATCCCAGGGCCTGCTTCTGGGGAGCTGACCTAAGAAAACCACATGGTCAAACTCCTGATAGAACAAAGGAAATAATGTCTACCCCTCTACCAGTCCATTGACCCCACAGAGTAGAGTGCTGAGGACCAGATGACTGAGGGACAGGACACAAGCTAAGGACAGAGACCAGGATGGTGGGTCCGGTGTCCCCATCAACAAGGCAGGGCTCAGACAAAAGAAAACGTTGAGGTTGAAAACAGAGATAGATCTTTAATGACATGGAGGTCATTTAGCCCTGAAGTCATAAACACTGGCTTTGGTTTCACAGTTCTCGTCCACCTCCTAGCTGTGTGATCTTAGATGAGTTTTTAAAATTTGTTTAAGCTCTATACACTTTATTATCTTTATACTTTAAACTTTAATATCTCGCTACCTTTCCTCTGGCCCCTTCTGCCAGCTCTCTCCCTGATTTCCCTTCCAAGGCCCTAGTGTGTTTAAAATCTCCAGGGACTCCTTTGTTTTCTTTCCTTATAAGCATATTTCTTGCAAATACTAATCTCAAGAGGCTAATTTGGTGCCATCTGGAAACAGCACTTCCGTCCTCCCCGGCCCTCCACCTTGGAGACGTGTTCAAAAGGAGCCCCAGGCAGGAAGCTCGGCAGCACAGTTCCAGGGGAACATATGGTGGAGGGAAGCCACCCACGGGCTCCTCGAGAGAATCTGAGAGAGGACTTCCTTTCTCCAGTGATCTGCTTGTGAACAAAAGGTTGAAGAACAACTCGTGTGGCGGGCTTGGACAAAACTAGTGTTGGGCCGTCACCCCACCGTGAGACCCAGACTCTCGGGACTGGGCAGCTGGAACTGCCCATACCAGCAGCAGGAAGTCACCTCCCCTCCTCCACGCAGTCTGCCTTCATCTCTCCCCTACCCCCACACCCATGAAAGGCCATCACGTTGTTAGACTGTGTAGAGCAAGCCCCCACCCAACAAGCTGCTACTTCATCAAATGATCTGAAATACGAAAAAAAAAAACCAAAAAACAGGCTTCATATCACACACAAGATACTCCCAACCACGTCAAAATTAGCAAACATTTATTCACATGACATTGTGTCGATCCTATTACACAGTTATCTCTTATAAAAATAGACTGTAGAATATCAAGCTTTACAAGTTCTTGGTAGATGCAAGGATGCTGGACGAAACACAGCCGACCATACACCAAAGGCATTACCTCCAGGCAGCCATGCTTCCGGCCAACGAGCTCTCTGGACGGTCTGCACGCAAGAATTGTTTCAGGTGCTAGAGATTCAACCTTGAACAACACAGATCAACTCCTTGCCTCCACGAAGAAATTCTTTCAGACATAAAATAACATTCAGTGCGGGGTAAAGTTGCCGAACGACGTGGGTGAAGTCTATTTTGAGTCAGGGTGTCTGAGCCCACGGAAGTCTGGACACACTAGCCTTGAGCACTGTCTTGGCCACTTTGCACGTCGCTGGCTCCAAACTGAGGAGTAGTGGTGATGCATGTTTCATCCAGCAGACGGCCCCTGGAGGGGCGCAGGCAGAGTGAGACATGGGGACACCTCGGAGCAGATGAGAGATCTCATCTGGAGGTGGGGCTGAGCTTGAAGAAAACCCCAGCCTTTTCTTGAAAGTCTTGCCACCCTACTCACCTCCTGTGGTAGTATCTTCACCGAGGAGTTCAGAGTGTGGAATAGTTCGGATTATTGCCCTGGTGGTAAGAGGTGCTAGAATCCTAACCCTGTGAGAAGGTAGTGGGGATTTCTCCAAAAGAAGGATACAATTTTTATTACTTACAATAGAGGACAGTGGTCCTATTTCTGAGGAACGGGGGCAGATTTCAATAAGGAGGCACACCCCTCCCCCCCAAACACATTAATTTCTTTATCTACTCTCTTAGATGCCAGGAATAGTTGGATTTAGCATCCAGGGTAACTTTGAGCTCCCACTGCCATTGGATTCCCCTAACCCTAGGCTCCCACATGCACAGACTGGCACAAGCGAAGTCCCAGGGCTGACTGAAGGTCGCTGTGTCCCTGCTTCCTCACACCGTGCAGTGTTGGTCTCTGAGACGGGTTCAGGTGATGTCTTTACATCGGAGAACAGGGTAGGCTTTTCCAGGTTTTTGATTCTATCTTCAGGTCTTTCAAGAGTGCTTTCAAGTTGTCCTCACACAGGTCTTACACATTTCTGGTTAAAATACACCTGAGTACTTTATATGTCTTATTATTGTAGATGAAGTTTCTAAATTATATCTTCTAATTGGCATCCTACTTCTATTCTATTCTATTCTATTCTATTCTATTCTATTCTATTCTATTCTATTCCTCTCTGTGTAGCCCATTTCTGTATATAAAGACTATTAAATTTCTGTATGTTAAGTTGTTGTCCAAAACCCCAAACACAATGTGAAATAGTAGTGCCTTAATGCTTCTGACTTTAGCAGGAATGTCCATGTTTCCTCATCTAATACGATGCATAAGATGCCAGTTTGGGGCCTGAGGTATTGAGATACTTGTATACTTTTTAATGTGTAGGGAGCTATTTATTTATCGGACTTCTATTTATTTCATGTTTTTGAATCATAAATTTTATGCACTAATTTTTCCAACACATTTTCAATACCTACAGAAAAAGTCTTATGTTTTTTTTCCCTCTCAGACCTAGTAATATGTCAAGTTAAGTTAATGAATTTAAAGATATTTAACCATCCTTTCATTACTGGAGTAAGCCCTACCTGGTCACATCAGATCATTATGTATTCTTTTTTTTTTTTTTTTGATCATTATGTATTCTTGAAACTATTCCTTGGTCATATATTTTTCTGGGAACAAACATGAAGAAAGGTCTATGTGAAGTTACCCATAATACCAAAATAAAAAGGAAAAAAAGGAGGGGGGATGCCTGGGTGGCTCAGTGGGTTAAAGCTTCTGCCTTCGGCTCAGGTCATGCTCTCAGTGTCCTGGGATTGAGCCCTGAGACAGGCTCTTTGCTCTGCAGGGAGTCTGTTTCTCTTCCTCTCTCTCTGTGGGTCTCTCTGCCTACTTGTGATCTCTGTCTGTCAAATAAATAAATAAAATATTTTAACAAAAAGAAACAAAAGAATTAAATGATAATTCACAATATTTTTCATCCTTTACATGCTAGTCCTTTACCATTGTCCAAAGATTACTTCTAGCAGTTCTTGGAAAACTGCTGCCAGCCCCTTGAACAACCTAGGGCGTAAATCATTGGGTCTTATAGATTTGAGGATATTCAATGAACCCGAGCAATTTTTAACAATATTCTTTCCCGATTCATTGTATATGGAAGCCATACAGTCGTTTTTGACACTACCTAGGTTACTGATAACAAAGTGGGTCTTTGGAAAACTTCTATATTTTGAGCCCCCAAAAATCCTTTCCTAAGAAAAGTCTTTCCTTTTAATCTTTTCATCTGTCTAATGCATAAACTGATGTATTTCTATTTTATGCCTCTTGGACAATGCTTTTCACTTTTCAATTTTATTATTTATGTTGCTTCTTGGGTTAGTTTCTTTCCTTACCCTCCTCTTCTTTCTTCTTCATAAGCTATTGCAGGAGATTATTTTATTTTTTTCCAAATATTGATCTCCCCTTTGCTATATTGCCCACTCTCTAGGACTTCTGTGCCTCCCATGTGTTGAACTTGGCCATGTGGTGTGCTTGGATCAACGGGTTGTTGTAAGCAGAAGTGACATAAGCCATGTCTGTGCCGAAACTCTGAGTCATTACAAGTTCCATAATTTACACAGCCACCAAAGCGGTACTGACTCTGTGGGAAGCTTTTTATTTTTTCTAGTGAGGCTGCTTTAACGCAAAGCGTGTTTGAAACTTCTCTTTCTGGAATCACCTCCAGAGTCACTTTTGAAGATCTTTGAGGCAGAGCTTTATTTTGCTGACGGCACATGTACTCTTTGAGAACCACCTGAAGTCAGTCACGGCCAAGGACATCGGAATGGGGAAGAGCGAGAGTTTAGATTAGGGCAAACCTGTATTCAAATCATAGCTCTGCCCTTTTGTTTCTGTTGCAGCTCACTCAGTGGGAGCCACAACAGTGCCAGCTGTTTCTGGTACCTGGCGTTCATTCCCACTCGCTTGCAGTCCCTATACGGTATCACAGGAGAGAATGCCATTTCCCAGTCTACTTTGCCTGCAGGCACCTGAATGGAATGACATATTCTCATGTGAAATTTGGACAGGGAGGCAGAATCTGTGTTACCTCTCTGGTTGTGGGCGCAGTGCACAGACGTGTGCCCAGGATCTGTGAGGCTCTGGGGGAGTCTCCAAGTCCTCCCCTCCTCACCCACTCCCCTGCATGCTGTAGGTGGACTGTGATATTGGTGGAAATCCTCTGTGGTATCCTGATGTGGGCTGTAGCAGCAAACTCCTGATTCCCTGAACTATAGTGGGGGAATCTTAAAGCTAGTGGTGACCTTTTATAACTTCTTCTCCACTAGCTCTCCTAATGGCTCATCTCTTAGAGTAAACCACAAAGTGCTTGGAATACTTCGCAGGGGATTGTTTTTCTGACTGAACCCTAACTGATTTGTCATAGGATTGCTGAGTATATTAAACGACCCAATGTACTTAAAATGCTAAAGATGTTGCCATAAAATAGTCCATAGATATTGTTACTGTTCGGAAAGCGGTCGGGGCACCTGGCTGGCTCAGTCAGAACACGAGACTCTTGATCTCGGGGTCATGAGTTCGAGCCCCATGTTGCACAGAGATTACTTAAATAAACAAAAACTTTTTTAAAAAAGAAGGTGATCAAAACTTTCCCTGCCACTGTCCACGTTATCCTAGAAATACCCTTTGCTACCCTCTATCTGTCTAGGCTTTAAGATCTTATTTAGGTCCTGACTCCTTTGTGATGTTCGTACTCCAGCTCCCACCCTGCCCTGTGTAACCCTGCAGTCAGCTCGACTCAGTGTTGACTTGACTCTTCCCACCTGTACTGATCTGGGCTGTTGAACAAACTCTAAGTACCCGTCTTACTTTGTTTGCTTTGCTAGAACAAAAACACCATAGACTGGGAGCTGAAGCAGAAAATATTTGTTTCTCACAGTTCTGGCAGCTAAAAGAAGAAGAAGGAGTGGGGAGGAGGGAGAGGAGGAGGAGGAGGAGATGAAAATGAGAAATATACATTAAGTCAAAAGAGAAGTGTACCTAGATGAGATTGGTATTCACTCGTGGCGTAGAAATTGGATCTGAAGAGAATTTCGGCAGGTGGAATTAAGCTCTAAAGTCAGACCACCTGTCATCTCCTAGAAACCCTACCTTTTAAAGAACAATAGTCACTTTTATGG
This sequence comes from Mustela erminea, assembly GCF_009829155.1. Lineage (NCBI taxonomy): Eukaryota > Metazoa > Chordata > Mammalia > Carnivora > Mustelidae > Mustela > Mustela erminea. The sequence continues at coordinate 4,373,583 of NC_045627.1, read as the reverse complement.
ACCAGTTTTGCTAAACTGATCGCTATACAATCCATTAAGTGTTAATCGTGCTTTGAATTACGCTGCTCAGATCTCCCGTCGATGCTAGAGAACAGACAGACTGTCAGCCAAGGGAAGATAAGTATTTCCTACCACCCCATTGCTCTTCCTTTCCTCCTCCGCCGCAAGCCCCAGGCACAGGGAAGAACTGAAGTGACTCGTATCTTCTATTTTCTGTGATTATTGACTTCAGACTCAACAGCACCAGACAAAGATCCAACTACCACTTGCACCTCAGAAAGGGATTTACATCATATTTGATGCACATGCGCAGGCTTCCCAGACAATGAGGAAGGGGTTTGGGGAGCAGAGTCGGCATCATTACGGGCAGATTAGGCTATCAAGTATCTAGAAATGTGGGGCATCAGAGAACTCTGATCGAACCAAGGATTGAGCACTTGGGTTGAGGAACTGAAGTAACAAAAAGGAGAGAAAATAACAAGGAAGAAAGAAGAGGGGCCGTAAGAATAAACTTTGAGGGAGCTGTAATCTTACCAGAGATGGGCTCTGCCGCCAAGTACCCCCGCAACTGTTTTCCAGCTGACAGTGGGGCCCTCATGAGCTCCTGTTGTCATTATCATTTGGGCAACCGCAAATCACTGAGGGGTCTTGAGACTGATCTGACCCCTGACTTAGGAAAATCACTTTGACCATGAATTTAACTAGTGAGAAATCACACACAGAGAAAACGATGATAAATCTATCACAGGAATTCAAGTCCGTATGGCAAGAATCTGAGCTAGACAGTTGGTAGAGAAGGAGAGAGATAAAATTCTCAATGCTAAAAGCAGAAAGACTCGCTTGATTGGGCAGAGGATGACAAAGGAGGAGGAGCGTAAAGCAAACACGAACGTTCCAGTCAGTGTCTCTTGGAGGACGGAAGTGCCTGATGCCAGGGTAAAGAACAGCTGATCGGTAGGTAGACTTCTAGAAGGGAAAAACAATGAAGTTGGTTTCAGACATGTCGAGTTTGAGATGTCTGAAGTGGAGGATGATTTGAGGATACAGAACCATGCACAATTTTTAATTTGGGGTCTCACCTAGTAGCCAAGGTATAGCGGGTCCTCGATAAATATTGCCAGTTTAATCTTGTGCCTTTGGGAATAATCACTATCATCATCACTATCAGATTGTGGGAGCAGATGAAATCGCCCAGCGAGAAAGGAGATCTAAAGGACAGGGCCTTGGCGTGTCCCTTTTCTAAGCCAGAAAGAGGACGATCATGCAGGAGGACTGCTGGAGGATGAGACCACTGGGAAGTGGGGTGTCATGGAACCCGGGAGAGAAGGGAGGTTTGACGAGGAAGAGATGTGCTTCAACACTGGACGTGGTTACCAAAATGAAGAACAGAATGAGGGCAGAGGAAACGCTGTTGGATTTGGCAGATCACGTGCCGGAAGATGTTCAATGAATTGCCGGAAACAGGAGCCCCACTGCAGAGGCTGAGGAGTGAGTGTGGAACAGGAGAGCCGCGTGATACCCTGTCGTCCTGAGTCCTGTAAACGACCGTGGATATCTCCCTAGCGGAGCTTCGTGGTTGTCTGGTAACTGTGTGGACATTAATAAATCTCCTAGTCCTTCCATCCACGCATATAACCCTTTGTTATGAGCACGTGAAATGTGCCAGTTATGACCGTTCACTTCCGCTCTCCATCACGGTTCAAAACCAAAGCGTGAGTTTCACCCCAACAGCCTTGTGTGGCTGTGCGGGGGACTCACGTGTCTGCCCCAGGAAATGTCCGTGGGGATAAAAGCCTCCATTTCCTGTGCCTTTGTAAATGTTTCTCCTAATTTAGAAAGCCTTTCAGCAGCTTGAGAAAAATCCTTTTCTCCACAGGACGGAGAGATCTCTTTATGACTGAGAAAAAAACATCCTGGTAAAGTGAGCCGTGTTCTCCCGATAACATAAGAGAGTGAAAAATAAGAACTAAGCAGGTTGAGAGAGATTCTAGTAATCTTCTTAGTGGCTGTGTCATCACAAATGAAAAGATGATTTAACAAGAAAGAGGTTTAACAAGAAAGGGAGAATGGCGCTGGGGGTGGGGTGGGGAGAGGTTGGCCCCTATCCCCCCCCACTTGAGACGCTTGGAATTCCCCACGAGTGACTCCTGTATCACCCTGAGGTCCTTACTTCAGGTCAGTCCTTCCACTGGCCTGTCCCTGCCTTTAGAGTTCTTCCCTGGACTCCTGACATAGCCGAGACCCTAAGGGCAGGGACCAGCCAGACCTGACGCCTCTACACGGCCCAGCCCAAGGGCTCGCTCCTCTCGGGGGTGGGGGGATTGGGCGGTCACAAACACAAAAGGACACTGACCACCAAAAAGCAATTTCCCTGGGATTTTGTGGACCCTCTGAACCTCTCCCTTACAGCTGAGACATGCCTGTGGTGCACCTGTCTTGGTATGTGAAAGGATTTAGGATCTTCCTAGCATCAAATACCCAGACGCCTTTCCTCAGTTCGGGCTCCTCAGAGTTAAGTGTCTCTCTGGTAACTGCCAGCTCCTGGGGTCAGGAAGAGACGCCTTTGCATACTTGCCCTTAAAAGTCAAAACCGCACTTAAGGTGACAGCGCTTGGTGCCAGCCCTCAGCGTTTCCGAACCCGGCTGCAAAGCCATGCATCAGAGATTGTCATCCGTGCATTGCGTGGCCCATGCCACTGCACAAAGGACTGCCACATGTCCTTTGCCGTCTCTGGCCTGGTGCATACTCTCTTACTATCTGTCCCCTTCCTCGTAAGAGCTCAGTGTTCTACTGTCCCCTTCATTTCCTTGCACATCTTTCTCGGAGCCCAGAGTGTCATTAGCTACTTCTCCCCGGTTCTCTGGCTCCCCAGTCAGGCAGCTCTTATTCCTTCTACTTGTAAAGGACGGAACTCTCCGGGCCCGCACAAAGCATCAGACGCTTCCATCCTGGTCAAGAGAGCCCGCGGCGTGGGCCTTTCATTGATTGATCAGCTTCCAGGAAAGCTGAGCGAAGTCTCCGAGCCGGTGTCCCCAGCTGTGTGGCTGTTACAGATGTTCCCGTCCTGCTGAGAGCGGGAGCCCCTGCGCCACCGAGGAGCTGAATGCCGGCTTCGATGTTAGTAAATGAAGAGGGTGCTTTAGAATCACGGGGAGTTCGCCCTGGAGCTCTCGAGTAATCAGAAACTGCCACTTTTTCTTTCCCTTCTAAAGAGGAAATGCAAATAAAGGAAGTAAGAAAAAGGGACTGAAGTAATAAAAACACCAAGTGGGAAGTATCGGTGAAAATGAGGACAAGAGGCCATCGACGTTGGGTGTCGGTAAAAGGGACCAGGGACTCAAGGGTCCTGGTTTTGCCTTTGGCAAGAAGACCAAGGTCTGGGGTAACCTGCGGGGGCCCAGGGTCTGCATTCTTATGTGGCTCCAGGGCCAAGGACGAGAGAGGGGTGGGGAACTGGGCTGGGACAGAGTGCACCGGCTAAGGCCATCGAGAGTCGAGCTCAGGTTGGCACAGGATGCCGCATGTTGGGGGAGGACGCTTTAGGAAAAGAAACACTTTGCAGGGCTGAGTAGATGAAGTGAAAGTTACCCAAAGCAACTTCCTGTTGAACAGGTCATGTTCTCCCGAGTGTCAGAGAGCACCATGGGAGGCGGGGGCTGGAGGGAGGGAGGGCAGCCAGAGCCACAAATCCAAGACGCTCTTTTTTTCACACGAACCACCACCACCACCACCCAAAGCCAAGTCCATGCCAGGGGGTACTTTGGGATGGGCACTGTGGTCTGGACTGGGTGGGGGTCCCCCTTCCGTTCCTCCTGATCATGCCCCTGCTAGAAATCCTCCTCGTTTTCAAATGCCTGTATATGTCGAGTTACTTTTCAACCATCTTTGCACGGGGCATGGACCCGCGGGAGCAGGACGGGAAAGGGTCAGCGACATACAGCTGTGGACAGAGTCCACACTGCTCATTGTATGTTTTATTTTTTAATTTAAATTCAATTAATTCACATACAGTATATTAATCGTTTCAGAGGTAGGAGGGAGTGCTTCATCAGTCTCATATAGTGAGCACCGGGGGTTCGGTTAACACCGCTAGTCTGCAAATGGTGGGAACTGTCCCACTGCGGCCGGCTTCATGGGTTACTGTGGACACGTTCGTGATGAGAGGGCGCTCCACAAAATCAATTAAGCCGATCGATACCGGTTGGGAATTCCCAGGATGAGCTGCTCGCAGGGCCGTTTATCATCCTGAGTTCACTCCCCAGTGCCAAATTCAAGTCAGGCGCTCCTTCCTACTTGTCTTGTCTCCTCACTCCTGGGAATTTTTCCTACAGGCATCCTTCAAAGGCAAGAAAAAGCTATGTGTATGAAGACGTCATTGCAGCTTTATTTATCACAGCAAAATATTGGAAAGATTGAATGCCCAGTGACACAGGAGTATCTAAGTTATGGTCGATCGATGGGAGAGACTATTATACAGCAATAAACACAATGATGATAACGATCATGTAGCAAAATGGGAAACACCATAACAGGAAACATAAGAAGCGGAATAAAAAATATGCTGGCTCTAGTTTGGGGAAATGTGTCTTTTATGGACGTAGATTGGAAAAATGAAGATAATGGCTTATGCATGAATCTTTTTAAATAATTTCTTCTAAATGTTGTTTTCACGAATAAAAAATCATACAGGAAACAGAAAATAATAAAGAACCATTGTTCAAGATTAACTGACCCACTATTGAGTGTCTGTGTGTGTGTGTCTGTGTGTGGTCTAATCATTTGTTTATGTAGATTGAAAACCAAGGGTCCTATGAATCAACACTCAACCCATTTCCAGTACTTGCGGGATGATTTTCACTAAGACTTTTAACCCCTTTAGTTGTAAATTCAGTTTACAGGCAGAGCAGTGTTTGTAGTAGACGCCCCATGAGTGTTTCTGGAGTGAATGAACACATAAGCCATGGGAGAAACAATAGACATGAGGCTTGTTTCTAGCGGATGCTTTTCAAACCCTTGGAAAAGAGAGCTGTCGTGTCGAGATGTTCTTCTGTGTTACTGGAATAACGAAAGGAGGTGACGGGCTTCTCCAGACTGTACCTCACTCCGGTGTCTGTCATAGCTTCCTTTCTACGGTACGAGTGTGTTTTATACTCGAAAGCACACCTATTTAAACAAAACACTGATTGTGCGAGCAGCTCCCCCGAAGGGACAATGGGGGCAGATATGACTGCGTTTCCGCGCTCCCTACTCTGGGCACACAACCAGCCCACGGGGCTCTTAGGTCTAGTGTTCAGAGGAAGGTGGCTTTTACTGAACTCCCGAACTCAGGACAAGAACTAGGGTCCCAGAGGGGGGCGGAGATTTTGGTAACAAACCACTGACCATAGAGAGTTGTCCAAGAAAATGCCAAAATAAAATTCATCTCTTGTCTTTAAAATGATAATAACTACAGTGATCATGGCAATGACTTTCCTTCCAATTATCAGATCACAAGTCATAGCTGTCCTCTTACGCTGGGCCCACGGTGGGCGCTGAATAGGGGATGAACCTTACCTCAGCAACATGGAGACCTGGGCCTGTGTGCCCTGGTCTCCCTAAAGGTCTGTACTCAGCCTCCATGACTTATGGTGTTTTCTTAAAGAAATTATTTTATTTTTCAAATAAGTAAATATAACTTATTTTGCAAATAAGTAAATACATCTGTTAGTTCTCTTAGGTTTTCTAGCTTACAATTACATCACCTGTAAAAACTAATGTTGTGGAGCACCTGGTGGCTCAGTGGTTAAGCGTCTGCCTTCAGCTCAGGTCATGATCCCAGGACCCACGGATCGAGTCTCACATCGGGCTCCCTGCTCAGTGAAGAGTCACCCTTTCCCTCTCCCTCTGCCACTTCCCCTGCTTGTGCTCTCTGTCAAATAAATAAAATCTTTAAAACAACAACAATTAAGGTTGTATTTCTTCCTTCCCAGAACATACCCCTCATTTGTTTGTCTTGCCTTACAGAATTAAGCAGGGTCTCCAGTCAAATTTTTCAATTTGTGGTATACAAATTTTTAATGAATAGCAGTATACAAGAAACATTGTCTCCTTGCCATCCCTTTCCCTCAAGTCACCTGGGTCCTTCTTTAGTGGTATCTCTGTAGATACCAGCATATGCACATAGAAAGACTTTGGGGGATGCCTGGGTGGCTCAGTAAGTTAAGCATCTGACACTTGATTTTGGCTCAGCTCACGATCTCAGGGTCATGGGATCGAGCCCAACATTGGGCTCCACGATCAGCACAGAGTCTGCTTGTCCCTCTGCCCCCTCCCCATGCTCATACTTTCTCTTCCTTTTCTTTCTTTCTCCCTTTCTCTCTCTCTCAAATAAATAAGTAAATAAATAAATGAAATCTTTCAAAAAAGGGAAAGAGATTCTTTTAAACAACTTCAAAGGATTCCATAGTGCAGATTTATCTTTAAACAATTTATTATTGATTCAAAGTTAGGTTGTTTCTCATCGTGGCTCTCACACACCATGGTACTGTTAAAAAATAACCTGAGGCATATTAAAACATTTTAAGAGTTTGAGCAAATATCCTTTCAAATCAAGCAGCCCCAGAACGGACGTGGTAAGTAGAGGGGATCTCTGGAAGAGACATTTTTTAAATTAATATATAATGTATTATTTGCCCCAGGGGTACAGGTCTGTGGATCGTCAGGCTTACACACTTCACAGCACTCACCCAGCACATGCCCTCCCCAGTGTCCATCCCCCAGCCACCCCCATCCCTCCCATTTCCCCCCCTCCAGCAACCCTCAGTTTGTTTCCTGAGATTACGAGTCTCTTATGGTGTGTCTCCCTCCCGATCCCATTTTATTTCATTTTTTCCCTACCTACCCCCGCCTGCCTCTCAAATCCCTCATATCAGAGAGATCATATGGTAATTGTCTTTCTCTGATTGACTTACTTCACTTAACATAATATCTTCTAGTTCCATCCATCGTTGCAAATGACAAGATTTTGGTTTTTGATGGCTGGATAGCAATATATATATACATATCTATATACAGATATATACCACACCTTCTTTATCCATTCAACTCTTGATGGACATTTGTAGAGAAAAGCCAAGGGGCACCTGGTGGCTCAGTCGGTTAAGCATCAGACTCTTGATTTCAGCTCAAGCCATGATCTCAGGGTCATGAAATCGAGCTCCCGTGGTCCCAAGAACCCCACAGTGGGCACGGAGTCTGCTTGAGATTCTCTCTCTCCTTCGCCTTCCATTCCTCCTCCCCTTTCTCTCTAAAAAAAAACAAAGATGCAAACGTAGCTTAAAGGCTAGTTTCATGACTGGCTGTCCTCGGTTTCAATGTCGTGACCTTGAAACATTTTCAGGTCTAGATTTTGGTCTGTTTCTGTTGCCTCCATGGTACTTGGGCCACATCAGTCTAATGGCCTCTCTGCTTTATCTATTAACACTGTAATCCATTCTGCACACGTGTAAGCATATCTGAAGCCTGAGTACCCAGATGAGGAAACTTCTAGAAGGGATGGAGCAGAGTAGTTATTGGGGGCTATCTAGATGTCTACGATTCAATTGAGATCAGATAATATCAATGAACAAATTTACAGAAATTTGACAATTTCTGATAACTTCCTGTCCAAAGGTTCATGCATCTGTATATTCAGGTCTTCTCTTGTGTCCTTCATCTTCAAATTTCCTTCATCTAAGACTTACACATTTCTTACTTAATTTGATTCCTGGCTGTTTTCTCTTTATTTCTGTTCCTATTAAAAATGTGGTCTCTTCTTTATACTCTATCTTCTGGTTATTGTGTGTATATGCAAAGCGCATTGACTTTGATGTATTAATTATTTATTTTTTTAAAGATTTTATTTATTTGACAGAGTGAGAGAGAGATCACAAGTAGGCAAAGAGAGGGGGAAGGCTTTAACCCACTGAGCCACCCAGGCACCGCTGATGTGTTAATTATTTAAAAACGTTTCTGTTAGCTCTCTTAGGTTTTCTAGCTTACAATTACATCACCTGTAAAAACTAATGTTGTGGAGCGCCTGGGGGCTCAGTTGTTAAGCATCTGCTTTCAGCTCAGGTCATGATCTCAGGGCCCAGGGATCCACATTGGGCTCCTTGCTCAGTGGGGAGTCATCCTTTCCCTCTGCCTCTCCCCCTGCTTGTGCTCTCTGTCAAATAAATAAAATCTTTAAAACAACAACAGCAACAACAATTAATGTTATTTCTTCCTTCCCAGAGCACACCCCTCATTTGTTTTTCTTGCCTTACAGAATTAAGCAGGGTCTCCAGTCAAATTTTTCAAGCGGGCACACTTGTCTTGTTCCCCCACTTTAGTGGTAATATTATTTTCAATCTCCTCAATCAAGTAGTCCAGAATAGAAAATTCCATTGTTTTCTGATTTGTTGAAACCGAAACACATACACACTTTAAAGCATTGCTTTATTAGAAGTATTTTGTGTGATGTAAGTGTACAATCAATCACCTTATAACAAAGAGATGAAATGGATAAACCTGATAAATTTTTCTATCATCTATACTCGAGGCCAAAAGAAGAAAAAAAAAGTTAAAGGTGCTCCATGGTTTAGATATCAGCTTTAATTTCATGTAACAAAAGTAACATTTATGAAGCAATAAATTATATGACAAAATTCAAAGATGAGATAAGGTGCGGATATTAAAAATGAAAGTACTTAACCACTTCTACGAGGAGGCATTGACTAAGGGGTACAGTGTTGCTTTGTCAGATGTTTTTTGAAAAAAATCAAATGGGGATTTTCAAGAAAATCTGCCCATTGCCAGGCAGTAAGAGGCCCCTCCTGGAGTGGCTTTCGTGGTAGATTGGGGATAAATGGTCAGTGAAGACAGCATGCACGTTGGTCACGGGGGGCGAGTGTCTGTTGGAACCTGTCCCAGTGAGCTACACATAATCACTGCAGCACAGTGGGGCTTAGGTGGGAGCATGGGAAGCCGAGGTTTCCCCAGCACGATCCCCAAGGTGACCATGTATCCTTAAGTGAATAAGCTTTGTGGCTCGAAGTCTCAGATCGACCCTGAAGGCCCTTTAGGATGCATTCATTCCACTGTGTCTGACCCCTGCTGTCACGCCACCCCTTCCCAGCTCTGAGCCTTGAGGAAAGTTCGTTGGTCTCCTAAGGCTCTGTTTGGTCATCTACAGACACCTACCTCATACGGCCGATATGAGAATTCAATGAGATGATGATTATAAAGGTCTTAGGACAGTCCCGGTGCACAAAGGGGGGCCCTTCCATGCTCCCGGGCTGGGGAAACCTGCCTCACCACAGAGGATGACAGTTTTGCAGCATTACATACTAACGTGATCTGAGGGAAGATCATTTTGATCTTGAAATTTCAGGAAGTTGGAAGGCATAGGATGGTTACTGAGCAAGAACACGCCCTACCCCAAGCTGGTGGGAGATGAATGGGCAGCCGTTTGAATGCCAGCCTTGGGGTGCCTGGGTGGCTCAATCAGTTAAGCATCTGCCTTTGGCTCGGGTCATGATCACAGAGTCCTGGGATTGAGCCCCGCATCAGGCTCCCTGCTGTGCGGGAAGCCTGCTTCTCCTTCTCCCACTCCCTCTGCTTGTGTTCCCTCTCTCGCTGTGTCTCTCTCTGTCAAATAAATAAATAAAATCTTTGAAAGCCAGCCTCTCCACCCAGTGGGCAGTGTCATCTGTGATTCATTCTCTCACACTGCGCAACGACGAAATCAGACTCCATGTCGCCATTTTCAGTCGGCGCGTTGGCTTGCGGTCTTGACTGTCTCCATAAAAGCTTCAGTTCGTATTGTGGTTTGGTCACTTTTAAATTCAAGCTCTGACAAAAACTGCCCCATATTCTGGTTTGGGACCCACGGTCCTGGGTTTTCTGAGGTCACAGTGGCTGAAGAGGGGACTTGCCCTGAGGAGGCTGTGTGGCCAGATGTTACATCCTGGCCTTTATCAGGCTTCCTGGATGACTCTGATGCCAGCATAGACCGGGGAGGGTGGTAGCATGTGGTTAAAGCATCATTCACCTACCCTGATACTTAGACCTGTTCAGGCGTCTCAACAAGGAAACAAACACACTGCCCAGCCAAAGGTACCAGAGAACTCTTACATGGCATATACCTACAACTCTTGTTAGCTTCCAAAATGTTCCAATACATTATGACCTCAAAGAAGTATTCATGATGGTGTCTGAGTCACACAAAACACTGGGTTAGTGACCGTTCGGCTGTCTTGTGTCCAGGGGCCTTTTTAAAAATGGTGTATATCAAAGTAGACATTTGTCATTGCTAATACAGTCAGTCCTGACTCTTGCCAAGTTTGGCTCCATTGGAATTAATCCAAGGATTCGAAGATTCCAAGTGCCATGTGACCAGTACGTAATATTTTTGAGACATGATTATAAATAATTCACTAATTTGGTCCATTATTTAAAAAAACAAGAATTCCTAGAAATCAACTACACTTATTATTAAAATATATACAGTATATATATATGTATATATATATATATATATATTTTTTTTTAATGCTCAAGATAAAACTGATGAAACACAGGCAGCAAATTCACATGCTGTGCTTTTGCTTTGTTCCCTGGATGCTGGCCAGCTGCCGGCTGAAGCAGGGCATCTCTTTGAGGACAGAAGTACTGCCCAGCACGGGAGACTCAGCAAAGCACCAGCTGCCTTCTGGAAACAACAGCGTGACTCCAGGAAATGACAAGAACTGTCCGAGATCCTAAGGAAAGCAGGACCATCACTATGCTTATAAGAATAAATGAGACAGAAACAAACAAAACCCAATAAATCAATTAGCAGCACAAACAGTAACGTAGCTATTAAGCTCGACACTGTGCAAAAGCTCGAGTCTGGTTGCTGTCACACATGGACACATGATGGAAATCTGTATTTGGACCATTACTTCCCCAGAGAATGCAGGGCTGCATAACACAAGATTGGTGGGATATTCATAGGACTTACATAAAATCTACGATCCATTGAACTTGGGAAGCCTGGGTTAGATAAAAAATTTAAAAAAATCAAGTGGGTTTCTTTACTGAGCTCCATCCCAGTCTAATATGCTAACGGGCACTGTGACAACCTGGCCAGGAATTATGGCATGCCAGGTTTCCCTAACGGGTTTGACCAAGGGAGACCTGGTCCCTGGTGAGTACCTCTTGGAGGCTGCCTTCCTCCGCCCAACTCGGGAAGTGCTGCCTAATAGAACATGGGCTGTTCTCCAGATGCTTTGGTAGGGAGGGCCTGCAATGCCCCACACTACTGAGTACCCACTGCCGTCCTGGGTACACACTGCCATCCTGGGTCTGCACCGTCCTCCTGAGTACTATACTGCCTTCCTGTGTACCCGCTGCCTTCCTGGGTACACACTGCCATCCTGAGTATGCGCTGCTGTCCTGAGTATACACTGCCGTCCTGGGTACTGCACTGTCCTCCTGAGTACTATACTGCCTTCCTGAGTATGCATTGCCTTCCTGAGTATGTGCTGCCATCCTGAGTATGCGCTGTCCTCCTGAGAACTATACTGCCTTCCTGAGTACGCACTGCCTTCCTGAGTACACATTGCCATCCTGGGTACTACACTATACTACCTCCTGAGTACTATGCTGCCCTCCTGAATACGTGTTGCCTTTCTGAGTATGAGCTGCCGTCCTGAGTATGAATTGTCCTCCTGAGTACTATACTGCCTTCTTGAGTACACACTGCCGTCCTGAGTACTGGCTGCCTTCCTGAGTACTGCACTGTCCTCCTGAGTATGTGCTGCCTTCCTAAGTACTGCAGAGTCCTCCTGAGTACTACACTGCTTTCCTGAGTACGCACTGCCATCCTGAGTACGCACTGCTGTCCTGAGTACTGCACTGTCCTTCTGAGTATGTGCTGCCTTCCTGAGTAGTGCACTGTCCTTCTGAGTATGTGCTGCCTTCCTAAGTACTGCAGAGTCTGAGTACTACACTGCTTTCCTGAGTACGCACTGCCATCCTGAGTACGCACTGCTGTCCTGAGTACTGCACTGTCCTTCTGAGTATGTGCTGCCTTCCTGAGTAGTGCACTGTCCTCCTGAGTATGTGCTGCCTTCCCAAGTACTGCAGAGTCCTCCTGAGTACTACACTGCTTTCCTGAGTACGCACTGCCATCCTGAGTACGCACTGCTGTCCTGAGTACTGCACTGATCTTCTGAGTATGGCTGCCTTTCTGAGTACTGCACTGTCCTTCTGAGTATGTGCTGCCTTCCTGAGTAGTGCACTGTCCTTCTGAGTATGTGCTGCATTCCTAAGTACTGCACAGTCCTCCTGAGTACTACACTGCTTTCCTGAGTACGCACTGCCATCCTGAATACGCACTGCTGTCCTGAGTACTGCACTGTCCTTCTGAGTATGTGCCGCCTTCCTGAGTAGTGCACTGTCCTCCTGAGTAGGTGCTGCCTTCCTAAGTACTGCACAGTCCTCCTGAGTACTACACTGCTTTCCTGAGTACGCACTGCCATCCTGAGTACACACTGCTGTCCTGAGTCCTGCACTGTCCTCCTCAGTACTCTCCTGCCTTCCCGAGCATGCACTCTTTTACTGAATACTGCAGTGGACTGAAAGAACGTTTTCACATCCACGTCCTGCCCGGCACTGAGTGAAACATGTTAGGCAGGAAAAAAGGAGAGGCCCAGAAGTTTGAACTTGTCATCTGACCCCTTTATGCCCCTGCTCCCACCCCACTGTCATTGTGGGCAAATTTCGGGATGTCCTGGCGAAACACCAGGGACCCTTTCGGTAGAAACAGGAGTTGCCGTAATAGGAAAATCAGAAGACGGCGCCTCACTGACAGGTTGTTACTTTAAAGCAATGTCTTTTGGAATTTTTCCTATGCATTCTTCTGAGATTATAGTGACTCGCAGGAGAAGGTGAAAAGCTGTTAATTCCAGATCCTGGGGTTAATTAGCTCCCTTAGATCACGCGCCTGTAGGAAAGTATAACAGGTACAGTGAGAGACACTTACGTTCAGTTTCCTCTTAACAAGTTCTTAAAACGGGAGATATTTTAATTGCAGCAGAAAGCAAGATGGTACAGGAAGAGACATTTTGCGAACAGAATTCAACCCCAGCTTCTGTCGAATGGGAGCGGAGACGGGAAGATTTTCGAGTCCAATGCAGGATCTCCCATGAACGACACGGGAAAAGTGCCCCCGGCTGACACGTGGAAGGCAGTCCGGTGGACTGTCCCCCAAAAGTTCATCGTGCTGTCTCCCCACTCTTAGCCCCAGGACAGAAAAGAGGGACCACTTCTCTATGGGGAGTCCTCGGGTCCCTGTGTCCGTAACAGAGTCAGGCACGTTGCTCAGGCTGGGGAGGTGACGGAGGCCTCCCGTGCACCCATATCGATGATGACGATGTGGCCACGCGCCCTCCCCCGCCCCCTATCCTGTCCCACCTCAGGCCTGCACCTCCCGGACGCCAGCTGTCACACAGGATGCCGTAGCCTCTCTCTCTCCCGCCTCCTTTGCCGGCTGGAGCTGCAGGCTCATGGCCTGCAGAGTTTCCTTCACCATCTGGAGCTCCCTCCTGAGAGACTGTGCATGCACGGTTAAGGAACACACGCGAAGGTGAAGGGCGGACCTCGGCAGCCTCCGAGGGAGCTAATAAGAGCACGTGCGCCGGCGGGAAGCAGATGGGCACTGACATCTAATTGCAGTTTCAAGTTCTTCCAAATTGTAGGAATTAAATATTAATACAAATTTTACACTTCTTGTAAGAGTGATCGCCATCTCCATGAGGCCTGAGGTTATGAACTACCTCAGGTAAGGTTTCAAAAAGGAAAAGGGAGAGTTGGCTGGTAGACCGAGACAGATGGCGAACTGGGAGGCGCGATGATAGAGGGTCAGTGTGACTGGGATTCCTGCGAAGCCCCAGACGGGGGCAGCTCGACAGCCACATCTAAGTGCCCGGATGGCCCAGAGGACAGAGGGCTGGACCTAAGAGCTTCCTCAAGAATTCCAGTATTGGGGGCTGCCACAGGTCCGGACTCAGAGTTGTGAGGGACCAGAGTCCCTATTGGCCATGAGCCAGCCTTGTCACCTTGTGCAAATCACTTTGAACCTCTGTTTTCTGTGAAACAATGATTTCTAAACTCCCGTAGTTTCTAATCTGCTGTCCTAGGTTATTATACTTCCCAGGGACTTGTAAAATAGCCAGGCAGTGTGCTCAAGATTTGACGGAGTTCAGGGAGCTTGCCTTTTCTGGGCAGGCTGGTTGGTTTTTCCTTAAATAGTTGGGTTCTTAAATCCCTTGCCTTTAAAGTTATTTCTTACCTAAAGAAAACCATCACAGAGAACTTGGCAAATAATCATATGAGATATATAAGGCTGTCATCTTCTTAAGAAACGAGCCTTTTTCTGTGATGCCATTTAACAAATGGTGCTTTTTCTGTCCATGGTCAGATCCCTGTTTCCTTGTGTACCTCTAGTCAGAACAACTCAAAGATAAACAGGACGAGAGACAGATTGAATTCTTTGAGTTTCATAAGCAAATTAGTGTCACTTCATCCAAGAGCAGTGAAGGGGAAGTATGGAAATACGGTACTTAGACATCACGTAAATACTGTTAAATCGTCACATCAGGTCAGACCACTTAAACATTCGTAGATCAGATATGGACAAAACAGGAAGAGAGAGAGCTTTGGGAAAAGCAGCTTGCCGAGATCTTAGCACTCACAGACTGTCAACGCTACAATATTGTTTTATTTAAGTACAATGTCAATGCAATGTCAAGGGAAAAAGATACCCCCAGGATATGACTGTAGAAAGCTTTCTCTTTCTTTTTCAAATAAAGAACTCCAGAGGATCCTGGGAATTATGCAAATGAACTTCTCCTAAGCAAAATTGCTGAACCACCCTGAAAAGCTTTTGGCAGCTTTTCATCTCGAAGCTTCACCGGACTTCATCATTTGTGTAATTTACATTCATTTACTAGGATGGTTCACTCCCTGCACTTGAACTTGAGGGGAATGAAGGTGGGAGTGAGTGGGTGCAAGGAAAGAAAAAAATCCCATATTTACTTTATTTTTCCTTAAAAAAAAAAAAAGTCTTCATTTTCCTCCATTTCTCTGGACAACTGTGCTAATCTTTAGTGAAAACACATACGACTTTATAGGAGTAAAAACATACAGGGTCCCAGACTACATACCAAGCTGCAATTTAATCACAAAGTTATGTTACATTTATAAAAAGTAAGCGTAGAGCTTAAGTAGTTTATGAATCCTGACAGATGCCTAAGATTTAATTACCTTTGACGTGCAGCCTGGGACTACACTCCCCCATTTGTAAAAATTATTGCTAAAAGATGACACAGGTTTTTAGAGAGAGGATTGAGCCAAAAAAAGATGCTTCTTAAAGAACTTGTGCAATTCCTGACCCTTATAGAACACACTGAAAGGTTTTTAAAAGGAGACCCACAGAGGAAAAAGACTAAGTTACATAATTAAGCTAACGCATCAGCCCTTCATAGAACATTCTGCAACACCCCACGGAGGAATCAGAAGACAGGGATTTAAGCAAATGATCACCAGCGAGGGAAAAGTGGCAAACCACTTGACGCTTTCATTGTCTCACTTGGAAAATGCATAATTTCAGGAGCTTGCCTCCACTAGCTAGAAGGGCGCTGCCCAATTCATGAATTGTTTAATAAAATCAATTAGATCTTCGAATACGTAAAATAAAAATAGAAAATAAAAATAAAGTGCATATTCTCATACCTTCTTCCCAAGGCTAGAGTCAAAAGAAATATTTCTTTGCTGTCAGCATATACGGTCTTTTGTGAGGCGTTATGAGACTTAAGGTTTATTCACTAATTTTCTACTATTATTGGAGCCAACAGCCTAGGTTCTGCCTAAGCAGAACCAGACATCAGAAATCCTGGAAACCTCATTTCATGAGCCTAGAGTAACGATCAGCAAAATGATTAAAATCATGTTTTTATTACAAGTGTTGACAAAGATGTGGAGAAAAAAGGAAGCTTCGTGCACTGTGGGAGGGAATGCAAATTGGTGAGCCACAGTGGAAAATAGCACAGTTTCCTCAAAACATTAAAAATAGACCTACCCTATGATGCAGTAATTCTACTACTGGGCATTTACACAAAGAATATGAAGACACTAATTAGAAAAGATACATGCATCCCTATGTTTATTGCGTCATTACTGACAACAGACAAATTACAGAAGAAACGTGAAGTGTCCACAGATAGATGAACAGACAAAGAAAAAGTGGTGTATGTATTATTTTTATATATATATGTTATATTATATTTATATAATGGAATGCTACAACATATATAATATAGTAACATTCCATTATATATATAGAGAGAGAATATAATACTAAGTGACATAATATATGATAGAGAAAGACAAATATCATATGATTTCATTCATATGTAGAACTGAAGAAACAAAACAAACAAAAAATATCTTTTTTTTTTTTAAAGACTCTTAATATAGAGAACAAACTACTGGTCACCAGGAGGTGGGGGGATGGGTGAAACCGGTGATGGGGATTAAGATCACATTTATCATGATGAGCCCCGGGTGATGTATGGAACGGCTGAATCACTATTTTGCACACCTGAAACTAGCATAACACTGCACATTAACTACACTGTAATTTTAAAAAAAAAAAAAACCTGAAAAAAATCATGCTTTTATTTACAAAATATCTCTCTCTAACCAGCCTGTCTGTAGGATGCCTTATGAATGTAAGTTCCAAAACACTTTGAATGTGCTGAAATGGGAGAGAATCCAGGATAATATGTGCAGTGGGGGTGGGGAGGACTGAGCAGCAGAACAATTTATATGGAATGAAAAACCTATAGACAGAGTATTTCTGCTAGAAAAGTGCCTTAGGAGGACACAGTGCTTCTAGGTATTGATCCTGGGAGGAATAGGCAGCCTTTTATTTTATTTTTTTTCATACTTCTCTAGTATTTAAATGGGCATGCATACTTTTATATTTAGATCAATATATTTATAAAAGAAATCACTGGATACATTTCACTGTTAAGCAGTTGGGGAAATAAAAGAATAGTAAGAGACCCTTGTTTTTTCCTTCATACATTCAGATATTCAAACACTTCCTGAGCTCCTACTGTGTGCTAAGAAAGGTTCTGAAAAAAGAAAAGCAAAAGAAAGAGAGAGAGAGAGAAAGAAAAAGAGAAAAAAGAAAAAGAAAGAGAGGAAAAGAAGAAGAAAGAGAAAAAAGAAAAAGAAAGGTTCTGGATGTAGGAAGCACAGAAGTGAACAAAGTCATGGCCATCCCGGCATGTAGTGTCAGTGAGGGGAACAGGAAGTCAACTCACACCGGCATGTATGCAGACCGCTAGATGGGGGTGGTGGAGGGTTTGGAGCAAGGGAGTGACTGATTACTCCGGCCACTTTCATCACTGGAAGGTTCAAGGCAGGGGGCAAAAGAAGAAGCAGGGAGATGAGAAGAAGTGGTTACCATCATCCAATAATCCAGGGAAGAAAAGATCACTGAACCCAGCTAGGGGCCATGGAGGTGAGAGGTGAGAGGTGACCAGATTCTGCATATGTTCTGAAGGTCAAGCCAAGGGCATTTGGTGATAGACCAGATGTGGAATGTGAAAGAAGGAAAAGGCATTGAGAATGACTCCCAGATTTTTTATCTAAGCAAAGAACTTGCAGTTTATCAAGGAGAAGACTGAGCACGAGTTGGATTTTTTTGAGGGTGGGGAGGAATTTTTGGAAAAGTCCATTTGTCAGCAGAGGGGAGATGTTGAGTGAGGAGCAGACAGGGGTGTGAGGTTTGGGGTGAGATCCAGCCTGCTGATATGTACTTGGAGGTTATGTCAAAAAATATATTTTTTTAAAAAGTCATACTTCTCAGTTTATTGCATTTGCCACAGCTAACCAAGATCTGAAGGCTATTTCATACAGTAGGTCTAGAATCAGTGTTTCTGATTGTTAGTCCAATAAACTCAACGTGGAAGCCCACTGACATATCTAACCTTGGTTTTTATCAAAGCACTGAGCAAATAAAGTACAACTCCATCACTGGATTTTAGGTAGATATGACAGAGGTGCTCACTGCATCTAAATATAAGAGTAGGTCTCAAAGAGCTGAGTGATTCTGGTGATGCCTGGGCCATTGAGACCTCTCGAGCTAATCATAAAGTTCCCCTGTAAGAGATATGCCACCAGATATCTGTGGCGTCTAAGAAAATGAGCACATTAATTATAATAATGGCACAAGGATTGACATGCCAACATTTTTAAAAACACCTTTGGAGCCCAAGACTATTCTTTACCACCTTGGGACAGACTAGTCACATACTAAGCAAGTGTGTAACTTCTCACTAATAAAATTATGCAAGCTGGGTTTGCAATTAGTAAAGGGGTAAGACAGTAAGACAACATTCCCAGATGTCATCCAGGCATACAAAAAGACAACATCACCACTTCGGACAGCTATTGGCAAAGACCCTCAAATTCTTTCAAGGAGGTCTTCTGTTTACGTATAAAAACCACTGAGTGTTTGCCAGTTGGGTTTCTTAGCAATCCTGTTCGCAGCTTAGTCAAAAGTAGATCAGCTCATCAGGTCTGGTTTGGTTCAAGAAGAAACAACAGTATGCCTCTGAAAGGGCTTCTCATTAGCTAAAGTGTTTCTTCGTATCAACAGTGATGGCTTCGCAGGCAGTGAGAGGAAGTTTACCTTCCGGAGAGAGCTGAAGGCGAAGAACGCAGCTGTTGGAGAGCAAGGAGGAAAGCCTCATGCACACACATGACCTGCTTGAATGCCTCTGATGCTTTCACAGGGCACTCCTTGGGATGCCCACCTAGTGCCGAGTTTGCATTGTGCCAAGCCAGCAGCAGGACAGCCCGGGGTCCACACCGCCTCCCAGGCTTCCTCTCCCCAGCCCACTCTCTTTGGCAGAAGACAATGGAAGAAATCCTGGCCACCATATTTGCTTCAGCCCAGCACAACAACCACCTCTCCTGGTCTGTTTCCTTCTCTTTAAGATTTGTTAAGTAGAGTTCTGTGATCCTCATGGCCCCTCTTCCAGCACTTTAGCTCAAGAGTGGAAAACATGTCCAAGAAGGCACAGCAGCCATCCCAGACCGCTGCTACCTTTGTCTGCTCAAGCCACACTCTGGAAAGTTGAACCAGACAAGGGATCTTAAGGGGACGTGATATTCGTGCCTGTGCCTGGATGCATTCATAGTATTTTCATGCCATCCAGCACCACCAAAACTAAACGACTGGCCGCCATGCATTCCGAATAAGCAGTGAGAACAGAATTCCACAAAGGTCTCCTGGACATGGTTGCGAGTAGAACCACGAATAGAAGCGGTGTGCCCACATCTGCTCTGCGACCCCGAGGCAGGCAGAACTGTCCTGCAGGCTTTGAAATATGCCCAAAGCGTCCCAATCTTACTTTTTCCCCTCTTTGAAAGTGCGATGTAGAAGTTGAAGGAGGAAAAAAATAAATGAGAAGAAACTTGCTTAAAAATTCACCTCACCTGTATGGTTTTCAGTTGAAGCGTTTGCATGAAGGAACCATTCAAAACGGTTTTCGAAACACGACTGCTAATTAGGACCCAAATGACTGTGAAATTGTGCTGGAGACTCAGACTGATGCTCTTGGAAACCCCGGCTTGACCGGCAGGGAAGTCGCACCTCCTGCCCTCTCCTCAGACAGCAGGTACGGGCCAGCCCTCCGACACCGGGGCTTCCAATTGATGGCTCGGACTTCTTTCAGACACTTGCTACCACCACAGCTGACGGCTTTGTGTCATTCTTTGGTCATGCTACACGTAATTTAGTGAGTCTGTTGGGACGATGAAGAGACACGGGCTGTTTTCTGTCGCTTCTTGGATCTGTCAATCCAGTGTCTTCTTTGTAAAAGACAGGACACTCTCCACAGGCTGCCCATAGCCCCGATATCCAGTCAGGATGCCTAGAGGTTCTGTTGGAAGCTTATCTCCATCCCTGGATGAGTGGTCCACCCCTGACAACACTTCCTCCCACGCATGGCTTACACAGAAGCTCGGTGCCTTCCGCACGAGGTGTGAGCATCTGTAGCCACCAAGGTTTGAATCTTCTGGACATCTATGTTCACTGTGGACTCACGTTCATCGTGCTCAGGCTACATCACAGGCACTGTGGGCTCTGGCAGAGTGCTTAACGGAATCAAACAAAAATGCGACACTCGCTGTGTAATTCTTTTGTGTTATCGATGGCAAGCTGTTTCTTTCAACCATACACGGCTTTGTATCTTTGATCAAGAATGGAAACACAAACCAGTCAGTTTGGCTGGAGGATTCAACAGCCTCTTTGAAGGGCTAGATAAGCTCTAATTTGAAACAAGGGCTTTGGTTTGTGTGGGGAGGGAGTCTCGCAGAGTCTTGTAACTATGTCTTTCTGTCTTAGGACGCCACGTTCCACTCAAATCTAAGTGCTGTTCTGTAGGAGTTCAAAGACTTGCTTCAGTGTCTTTGCTCTCGATCAGGGACACAGAACAAAGCCTGGGAATCAGAGGAAAGTTTAGGTTGAAATCCATATTGCAGGGCAGATTTGCTTGGAGGGAAGGAGGGTGTCTTCTGTACCTCGTGTTTTTCAGTCCCGGTCTGACATACCCCCAGTATGTCTCTGCTTAGCTCAACAAGGATCAGCCAGATTCTCAAAAACAGAACTTCAATAGGCTACTTTTATTATAGCTTAAAACTTTTAGAATAACTGTACATTTCACACAAGAGGCCTGTCCACTTACTTGTAGGCAAAGCTGCTTCCCAATGGAGCCAACAAGGACCACCCAGCTTGCCACTCATCAGAAATGACCCTGGACCAGTCACTTAATTTCAGTTTTCTCAACTATATCAAGTAGAAAGAACAATCCCTATCTATCTATAGCTGTTTTGTTAGACTTAAATGACATTTTTACATCGGCCACTGTGGGATTACGGATGGACTCATTCAAGCATCTACTACAAAATAATTGAATAAATCTATCTAAATGGGATGTGGCTGGAGTTTTTGACACAAACAGTGAAAATATTGAGTCAAATGGGCTTGGAGAATGTAATTTCTACCTAAAACCAACATCTACCATGTACAAGTCTGTTAAAGAATTTTCCAGAATACAGCCTCATGCAGGCCTCATGAAAACCTTACAGCTCAATGTCACTGTCCACTGTTGCTGAGGAGGAAGCCGAAGGATGAAGAGCCTCTGTCAATTGTCCACGGTCCGGCTGCCCCCAAATCGTGAACTGGCTGTGGGGCCACTAAAGGGGGCTTATCTACACACAGCTCTGTCCCCTGTCAGCCTCCTCCCCTGCCATTCACCCCTATTA
The DNA here is from genome assembly GCF_009829155.1 of Mustela erminea. Taxonomy (NCBI): domain Eukaryota; kingdom Metazoa; phylum Chordata; class Mammalia; order Carnivora; family Mustelidae; genus Mustela; species Mustela erminea. The sequence continues at coordinate 4,352,195 of NC_045627.1, read as the reverse complement.
AGAAGAAAACCCAATTCCCTAGAACCAAACTTGACTATAAAACTTAGAAAACTTAGGTCCGGAGACCAGCACAGACCCTGCCTGCAGCACAGACCCCACAACCTGACTCCAAGGTGGCCTGAAGTGTGTCCTCCTGGGAAGAGCCCCTGCTTGCTGGGCTGGGGAACCAGGAGCCCCTCTGCATTGCATTGCTCCCAGATGCCCATGCCCAGACAGCCACTTGCCCATTTGCTGGAGCCCCATGTCCCCTTATAAGTCCTTAAATCTAGGTGATTCATGAACATGGAATAAACAAAATACAAGCTAAGGATTCTTCTGCTGTTTCTATGGCCAACTTTGTAGCAAGAGTTTAAACACCAGTTTTGTAAGGGGCAGGAAATTATGAAGAACAGAATGTCTGCTTTTAAAAATCTACCTTGAGCAATGTGAAATGAATTGCTGATTAAGCTAAGAAATTTCCTGCTACGTTTAATAACCAAGGTCTAAGATTTAAGGTTATAATGAGGAAGGAACAGTGCTGAATCCATCATTAAACTACTGTGGATCTGAATACCTATGATTAAGATTAGTCCTTGGCCATTCGAAGCTGCTTTTACACACACACACACACACACACACACACAGTCACTCAGGATTAAGTGTAAAAAGAAACAGAATTCTGAAAAGTAAGACAGTGATGAGAAGCAAAGACTGGAATAGCTACATTTCCCACCAGCTCCTCTAGGAAGAGTCACACTACTGAATAGAAAGGATGAATAAACGGAGAAGTGTTTTTATCCAGAGACATGTCCACTTCTGATTGAATAATTGAAAAGATACAAGCCGGGGCTCCATACACCTTCATCCGTGTGCATACCCAACCATTTGCCCTTGAAAGAACTAACCAAAACTGAGTACATCCACAGATTTGCACTGGATATGGACGTGTATGGGAGGTAACAGGTTCTCAGGCCATCTTGCTCAGTGGTGGTTGGGGTTGAGGAAGACATCTGCAGGTGTGACACCAAGTTTATGGAGTCTTGTACAAGAAGAAATTGAAAAGGAATGAGCTGAAGTTTTATTAGTTATGATACTCGACTGCTCCTTCCAGGGCAGAGAGAGAGAGAGAGAGACAGACAGACAGACAGAGAAAACCCCTAGAAAAACTAAGCTAATCTAAACTCACAACCATCTATGCCCCACAAACCTAGCTTCACGCCCCCTTGAAACCTGCATTTTGTTTTGGCCTCCTATGCATGTCTGAACTTCATGGTGCATTTTTAGTGGTCAGGCTTAATAATCAAGAATGCTAGATTACTTACCAAAGGCTAGAGAGAAAACACTACATACAAGATAATCTCCGAGATCGAAGGTGTGCTATGCTATAAAAAACAGCAGTATCTATTTGTTTCCATCTGCTAGGGCATGGAAAAATTGAGTATATTTTTAAGACTTGCTCTTACAAAACAACTAGCAGGTACTTAACCTGCGGGATGAAAAGGATATGAATGAGATCTTCATCATGGCTGTGGATGGCTGTGTGAAGCTGATCTTCCAAGTACAGTAACTTCTTGTTTATGGCTTCACATTTTTCTCCAAGTTCCAAAGAAAGGAGCCAAGATTCCTGGCCAGAGAAAAATAAAAAGATCGCTCGTAAGCTATCAACTATTTCAGGACCATGAGCACATCTGTAGTGTACCCAGTGGTGCCCAGGGGGAAGATTAACCAGCAGAGTCCTCCCAGCTTCTGCACGCCAGGAGAATCATGCCAGAACCTTAGTCTTCCCTGGAGGTCATTCTTGAGAAGACATGAACCAATTTCAGGTTATTACCGAATGATGAGCTCCATGGGTGACCTCCCTTATCCAGGATGTGCTATTTCTAGGATGTCAACTCCTAACATCAAATGATCAAAGGGGAAGCCTGAGTGTCGCAGCTGCATCCGTGGGCAGACTCACAATGTAATAGGAATTCGAAACGAAGTCGGGTTGGGGCAAATCATGGGAGCAACCCGGTTGAACCTACAAGAACAGAGCTATTCCTTTAAGGACACAGGAGCCCAATAGGGCAGCAGGCGTGTCTTCACACAGTAGTCACAGTGCCTGAAAGTTAGAAATTAAGGAGACTTTAAATGCCACGAGATGGGCTTTAAACATAAAGTTGTCATTGCTACTACCACAGGTGTTAGGCTGCTCTCCCTCACAGCAGAAGCCCCAGAAGAGAAGGATTGCTGAATGACAAGACCCCATAAGAGCAAGGTGGATGGTGGTCTGCTCGCTGTGGGGTCCAGAGCTCCGACACATGGCAGGCATGGGGTACTCATTGGTTCCATGAATGAACATCCAAGTCTTGGAGTTCCTTCCTTCTCAGATGCTCCCCCTTCCAACTTATATCCCACACATGAACCCCCAAAGTGGCTTATCCTGTTTTCCAGGACAAAACCACCCGCAGAGCAGGGTCCAAACTCGGCCCCTTCACAACCGGCCAAGGGGCTCACACCCGTTGTGTCCCCTCACATGCAATCTGATTTTGGCCAACAGGATGGACCCACTGCCTTCAGTCACACTATTCTTCCAGCCATTCTGATATGTGTTAGGTTTTCGTGAGTGACAGTAAAACCCCTAAAGGCATGGGCTAGCCGTTCTTCCTGTACCCTCAAGCACAATAACTGGCATTTAGAAGCCCACGGACATGGAAAAGAAAAGAATAAACAAGATTAAAAAAGAAAAAAAAAGAGGCAAGGAAATAGGGAATCTTAGAACAAAGGGAAAGGGAAAAAGCAGCATTATGCTTAGTGAGATAAGCCAGCCAGAGAAAGACAAATATTGCATGGTATCACTTCTATGTGGAAGCTAAAAAAGCCGATTTGTTGAAGCAGAGCCTCGAATGCTGGTTACCAAGGGTTTGGGGTGTGGGGGTGGGGAGATGTTGTTAAAAGAGACAAACTTGCACCTAGAAGAGGAATGAAGTCCTGGTTATTATCTAATGCACAGCACGTGATTATAGTCAACAACACTGTAGTATAAACTTCAAAAATGCTAACGGACCAGATAGTGACCGTTCTCACCACAACAAAGAAATGATAATTATGTGATGTGACAGTGGTGTTAGCTAAACCAGGACGGTGATCATATTATGATATATAAATGTCTCAAGTCAATACACTATACATCTTTTGAGAGAGAGAGACAGAGACAGAACATGCACATGGGCAGGAGTGCAGGTTGGGGGACGCAGAGGGAGGAGGAGAGACAGAATCTCAAGCGGACTCCACTACCAGCATGGACCCAGACGTAGGGCTCGATCTCATGCCCCTGAGATCATGACCTGAGCCCAAATCAAGAATCTGACACTTAGCTAACTGAGCCACCCATGCGCCCCAACAAGTAGTACATCTTAAACTTACATCCTGTCCTATGTCAATTATATTTCAGTAAAAAACCATAATAAAAAGATAGATAAATTAGCAGCAAAAAGCAAGTCATTAAAATTTAACCAAAAATTTTTAAAAATAAAAATAAATACATACATATATATATACATACATACAATGTAACCAAATGTAAAAGTAGTATTTTCTCAACCCGGAGTGAAAGGCTTAGAAGGTATACCAAAAGTAATTTTGTATGAGGGAAAGAATTAAGATATATATTTAGATTAAACTTCAGGGTTACTACAAAAGCTATAATTAAGACCCAAAATACAACAAAATACCCAGGTGTGGTGATGTTTTCTGTTAAAGAGGCCTTAGAGATCACAAGTTATGTAATATTATAATTGGAGGCCAAGAATAATCATTAAATCCAGATATGTAATTTAATATTCATTATATTAACTCCAGAATGTTTTTGAGTTTATATCCCAATTGGTCAACTCTATTAGAATAGAACCATGCTAAGGGGAACTATAAATAACTATTGCAAATATTGGAGAAGCCTTTTCTATTGCAGGTAAATGTATATACAGAAGAAAAGCATTCACTGACAACATCAAACCATTTCAAGGACAAAGGAACACAAACAAAAAGGCCTGGGACGCGCACAGTGATGGTTTGCCCATCATTGACCACAGCGGTGATGATGAGAAGACAGAGAATATATAAAAATCACATACGCATCCTTATTTTACTGATCCTAAAAGTAATCACATTATCACTCACAGATGCAGACAAATCGCATGGAAGCGGAGAGAGTGGACAGTGGGCATCGCCACCGACATGCGGGAAGTAAACGAGACGCTTCGAATTAGAACATCTGTAGGCAAATGATAGGGCGGCTGTGAGACCACGAGCCGTACATGGAGGAGAAAAGCATCATGTTGGGGGCGGGGGCTGGAAGGCAAACATCTGAAAACACACTTGAAGACAGGAAAAACACAGGTTTGGAAAGCAGAACCAAGGGACTGAAAGCACTTAAGATACAGGCAAATGACTTAATCCTCCCAGTCATGCTAAAACAAATAGAAATTAGAGCTGAATTAAGTTCATTTAAAATATGGCTTTACATTTGCCCCCTAAACTGATAAGCCACACCTGTTTGCCTTGTAGAATGATGTACAGGTCGCCAGTGATTGTGTGAATTTGGGAAAGTGATTTCAGACCATGTAGCAAAAACTAAATTGTTCATAGCCTGGAATCCAAGAATCCCACTTCCTGGAATCTACACAGAGAAATAGATTTTATTTAGATTTAAATAATATTTATTAAAACTTTCTAAATAAGTATGGAAAATGTCACTTACATATGTTAAATAAAAATGTATCTTAATAATGCAAAAGTATTTACACGAAAAGCATGGGAAAGAAGAAATAAAATGTCCAACAATAAAAGGGGTGATTAAAATAAGTTCTGGTATATTTAATTCATATTTAGCCATTAAAATCATCTTAAGGCAGGTATATACAATGGAAAAAGCACTAAAATATTGACTATTACTATTTCGAGGGCTGGTGTTATTGAAGATTTTTATTTTCTTCTCCATATTTGGTTGTATTTCCCACCTCTCTAAAATATAAGAAAGAAAAAATTTACCGAGGATACTGATTCAAGCCATAATGGAGGTATGGAAAAAATACACCTGAATATTGTTTAAAAACTATTTTACAGATTAAAAAGACATAAAAAGGCAAGAAGAAACAAACTCAAAGAACTCATGGTTCCGTGACCACTAATGGGAGACCTGACTGGCCCTCTGCCTCCGGGCTATTTCCCTAAGTCATAGAAATTCTACGAGGCTCCTGAACAAACCACAAACCAGACTTCTCTTGGTGGCCCGACAGACTCTGCTCCTGAACTGGTCCTGCGTGTGACCCAGGTGGCCGTTATTTGAAGAATGTATGGAATCTTGGGAAGCGAACTCATTTAAGCCCTCACCTGATCAGTGACAGCCGATGAAGGTCAGATTTATGTATTTCTACCAACCTGCTGAAAAATTCTGCCCTGTCCAAAGGAATCCTACGTGTCCACAGAGGCCAAGGTGGGACCAGTCATGGGTATAAAGTGAACACAGTTGCGGAGGTCCTGCCTGTTAACCTTAACCTTGAGGGCCTTGGCGGAACTTCCTTGTGTTTTCCATGCTATGCCCAGGTATGGCAGAGTATGTGTGTAGCCACAGCAATACAGCCTTCCAGAACCTTATCCCTCTGCTGTTTGTTTCTCCTCCCCTTGAACCTGGCTGGGCTGTTGAGAATCCTTCAGTGAGCAGAACACAGCAAAGGAGACATGCCTGACTTCCAAAGCCAGCTCGTAATAGATGATATGTCTTTTTTGATCACTTGCCCTTGAACCTGGCCTAAGCCCAGAGCCCACAGACAAGCCATGTGTGGGTATCTTATTGACCTGCTGAAAGCCAGGCACGGTTGGGACTTAGTCTTCAGATGATTCTAAGCTCCACGTTCAAGTCATCCTGCTAATAGCCAAACACTGTGGGGGCAGGGACAGCCCTCCCTGCAGTGTCCCATCTGAATTCTTGACCCACAGATCCATGCATATAGTAAACTGTTGTTCCAAATCACTAAGCTGGGATGATTTGTTGTACAGTCATAGTAGCTAGCACAGAAGGCAGACAGGTCATACCCTACACAGGATGCTGCGTGGGTAGATAGGACCGGTGCAGAATGCTAGCATGAAATACACTCTCACTGGTCCCCAGCTAAAAAACCAGCAAGACTGACTAGATCTTGAAGAGCAACAATACGCTAATGCCCGGGCTTGTCTCAGATGGGAAGGTCCCCGCCGTGCTGGAAACTGTGGCTCTGAGCTAAAGTGTGCAAGGAGATTTCCGTGAGCCGCCATGGCCACCAGTGCCTGGTCCCCAGATCCCTGGCTCCTGGCCAGATGTGCAGGCAGGGCTACGGAACAGTGCGGACGCATATTCTGCAATATACTTCTACTTGCAATGTATGTATTTGCAATAAGACCAACAGGGCCCGACCTCCTTCCAGCTTTGGGAGAAATGATTCTTTCTTTAGCAGACAGCACAGCAAGGTGCTTCCGCCACAGGAGGCAGAAGGAACAGGCGGGTGGATTTCTGTGTCTCACACTCGCCTGGGGGCATACCCTCCGCATGGGATAAAGGACCATAAGGCTGCTCTAGATAAATGGCCATGTCCTTTGCGAATGTGAGTGCGCACTCGCTCCAGTCACAGAGGAAGGCAGAGCCGCTGCAGGGAGCACCAAGTGAGATTTCTCTCTTGCTTTGGGGACCCCTTTTCTGAGTGTGTACTTTTAAGCCAGCAGGTTTAAGCCTTTCCTCTGCAGAGATGCCCTTGGCAGAAGAGCAGGGGGCTTGTCCATAAGCTATACCCCAATTTCTGATTTTATCCATTTTCTTTGACTAAGCCATGATGGAAAGCTAAAAACAAGTAAAGGAACGGGAGCTATTAAAGGGCTTTTGTTTGCTTGCTTGTCTTAAAACAAAGGAACCTTCTTTCAAAGCAATTGTCCTTCCATGAAAGCTTTGGCAGTTCTGGCATTTCGGTTAAGTGATCTGTAAGTCAGCTATGAGGGTCAGGAGTCCCCAGCTTGGGATGTGCATAAAAATGAAGCCTCTCATTTGACACCCACCTTGTTTCCCAGTTCATCAAATGCAAGCTTTTATAAAAGGCCACCTCAGGGAGGGCCACTAAGGAAGTCATGAACCCTTCCCCGAGGATTTTAATACCTAGAAGCAGATAGAATTAGAGCTGGCAGGGGGCTCGGGAATGATCTGGTTCGGGTCTTCCTTTTAAACACACAGAAAAGCCTCTCAAAGAGTCCTGTGTCTTGCTGAAGGTCACACACTGAGAAAGTGGCGGGCTGGGGTCTGCGACACAGGTCTCCCATATTGAGCCGGCTCTTCCCTCCAGGTCTGACTCAGCCATGCCGAGGGGAAACACAGAAAGGGATTTTTGTTGGGCTGGCCCAGGGTGGGAGTGAGGGAGTCTACAAACTGATGACAGAAAGAGATCAGAGAAGCGGGCGGTGCCTGAAGATATCTCCTCTTTCCTCCCTTCCACACCGGGACTCTGCGAAGTCTGCTCTGATTCCTGGAGGGCTCCGCGTCATTAAGGGGCGTACGCTCCATGATTCAGGTAGGTGAGTGTCTACTGGAGGGGGCAGTGATGGGCACCAGGACCACCCAGCTGCCGTGGGGGGCTGGGAACCTTTGATCCGATTGTCCATAAAACATAAGGCTGGAAGCAGAGGAAAGCAGGTGAGCCGCAAGGGAAGGAAGCGAGTTTCTTCTTTCTTGACCTCTCATCTCTTTTATCACCTTGGCAGATGCCAAGTTGAACTCTTCATGCACCGAGCTTCTCTTCCTTTGAAATCTGTAACATCTGCTTCCATTTTTATTATTAAATTAAATGTGGCGAAAAAAAAAAAAAAAAACAAAAAAACTCCAAAAACCAAAAAACACCATACCAAAAAAACCAAAACCCCACATGAGCACATGACCGACCCTTGGTAATAAAATATCACCCACCACAAAGTCTCCGGTGTTCCGAGCTGAAATGGAATTCTGTAGGATTGGCAATTCTGAACAGATAAGGTACAGGTTGTTTGGCATTTCAAAGTGGCTTTGAAAACTCTCCAGGAATTTGTCCTATGGGGCAGTCGCTTCAGCAATTCAAATTATGACTTTTGCTTTCTGTACCTCCATCCCCTCATTTAGCCCTAGGAGTATTTTCCCTCTGGGTCAGAAAGAAAGAAACGTCACCAGGTAAATGGCCCCACAGCTGAGCGTTTCCCCTTCTCCTCCCGACTAATACCATCTCTCTCTCTTCAAAACCCCTCAGATTCCACTTCTTCCAGGAACGCTTCTGGATTCCTGTAGCACCGGGGCTCAGTTAGGGCCCAAGCACCGTCCTTCTTCACAGGGCACATACCTTCCTGTCTCTGCTACCAGGAGGGGGCATAATGACGCCCTGCCATTCCTCTACCCAAGTGACTACTGCCCCCGGGGAAGCTATGCTGTTTCTTAGGTTGCATTCCCTGTGGCATCATCACAGCAAAGTGTGAAGAGTCACACTTTGTGGGGATCCAGGGCTGTGAGCTGGTCCTCTGTGCCCACCACAGCATTTCCATACGAAAGTGTCCTTCGTGGCCCTTCAGAAAAAGCCCTACATCTTTCCTACCGTCCCTCCACATGGGTATGGTCTGGGAGCACTAACTTGGCCGGGTGGCATTTCATATATAATTTGCCCACCTCACCTTATGATCAAAACCTGGAGACCTGAATGTTTGGGCAGAAATTTTCCCATTAAAATGAGTTCGACAACTCATTACTTACACTCATTGGCAACCGCTGATACTCAGATCCAAACACGCATTCAGGGGCTCCCCCAGACAGATGCCTGAAGTTGAGAGTCTGGTGACAAACCGTCCCCCGCTCCGTGGCCAGGGTCTCCAAGGGCTCTTTTCCTTAGTGATATTTCCCATAAACAAGGCTAAGTCCTCGCCTGTGACATTTGTAGAATATCGACATTTAACGTTTTTAAAACTAGAGCCCATACCCAAAGGGGAGGGAGTGGATTACATCAGAGTAATTGTTTGGAAATGAGCAAGGATCTGATAAAAATATCCCTCAGGCTATCCTTGGAGCCATCAGGAAATCGTATTGGCTATTTTTATGAACAGAAAATACCTACAGAACAGAAAGTCATATAGATTAACTTGCCAGTTACCAGATAGCGCTGCCAACTTTACTTATGAAAGCCTCTCACACCTAACAGAGCAAGCATTTCCAGAAGTGTGGGTCGTCACTGGTGATCTGCACCCATGTGAGCAGATGGGCTACACCTTGGGATGAGTCAGTGGATCGAGAAATTTAAATAGCTGACTTTTTAAAAAATGCTGTCAACAGGCGTTCCCAAGAGAGGGGCGGTGTGATGTCGGAAAGGCAAAAACCTCATAACTGAACGAAGAATTAGTGCTATGATTTTACAATTAACCCGATACGATCAACAAGGACTCTTTAGGTCTCTACTTCAGGTGGGCAGTGCATTGCACTGGGTGCTCTATATACTCTGAAGTCATCAACGGCTTCGCCCCTTGCTGGGGAATGAGATCCATGATCAAAGGCCAGCAGCTTCCACCTTGGAGACCCTATGTCGTTGCTCTAATTCAACCAGCTTACTTATATCCCTGTTTTCCTTGGCCATGTAATAAGGCATCGGCAATAGTTGCCTATCCATAAAAATATTTAATTCCTGCAGTAAAACTCACAGGCCACATAATAAGAATGGACAGGTGACAGAGCAGTCTGTCCTTATAGTTGGCAAGACATCTGCATTTGCAGATTACTTACACCATGGCAATATTTACATTTAAAAAAAATTTAACCCCGCACCGCACATATGCATACCGACAAAAAAAATGGGACTTGGTCTCATGATGTTTGTTCCACTGTTAAGTTTCATTCCCTCTCCTATAGCTTGAGGTAAACCAGATGTGATTACCACCATCCATGAGCTGAGCCGATGCATTAAAGCATTTCCTTAGTTCGGTATTAAAATCACAACCTTAAGTCTGTTCCTTTGGGCTGTTTTCCAAAATATTTGCTTGGCAAATACATTCCCGGAATGCTATATGGTTTTCTTTCTCTTTTTTTTATTTATGGTCCACATAAAGACTATTTATCTACGACAAACTCCTGTCCACACCACAAATAATACCTTGCACATCTACCTGAAATAGGCTTCATAAGCACTTGTCTTTGCACATAAACACTCATTCTCTAGTCATTAATGTCAACGAGCAGAGAGGCATGAATGAAGACATGAAAGACATATCTTTACTCCTCCATGATACAAGTATTCCTCCAAATTCCCAAGTTATATGGCTACGCCCTGAGTAAGTGGGTATTTCTTTTAAAAGCATCCAGATGTTGTGAGTGGTAAGGAAAGCATGTGAAATATTTAGATGTCTCAGGGTCAGAGTGAGCAGTAAATTGTCTTCACATATCTGTCCACTTACTACAGAGGAGGTGCTGGGAAACACGGTTTACACGGAACCATTTAACAGAACAAAAAAATTGATAAAAGAAAGAAGTGGCCGAATTCTAATTTGTATAGGTTAATTGGCCTATGGTCTCTAGTTTATATGAAGGGCAATCTTTGAAACGCTCTATTTTATATCACATGATCATTCACGAGACCTTGGGTTGTTTTCCTTTCGGCACACATCAGTTGAACATCAAAGTCGCATAAGGCCAAACTCTATTAGAAACTCCGAGGAAAAATCTATGTGTAACTAACAGTCATATCCACTAGCAGGTACTTAAATAAGCTCTATTCAGCATAAGCATTCAGATTTGGGGGGTAGTGACGTCAAATCATAAGATCCCTTTTGTAATAAGAAAAATGAGAACGGAACACAGCTGGGGGAGTTCCACATCAGGAGAATGGGCTCTGCAAGCTGTTGGTGGCTAAGAAATGCTGAACCACAAAAAGGAAACCAGGAGAACGGAATCAAACGCCAACTTGCATCTGTGTTCATTTTAGATGGAAAGAAAAATTTTGGCGTTTGTCAATATTTTTTGTAAGCTACGCAACTATGAGACTACCAGAATTCTTGTTTTTATTTTTATTTGTTTTAAGATTTTATTTATTCTTCGACAGAGAGAGAGACACAGGGAGAGAGGGAATGCAACCAGGGGGAGTGGGAGAGGAAGAAGCAAGCTTCCCGCTGAGCAGGGGGCCCAATGCGGGGCTCGATCCCAGGACCTTGGGATCATGACCTGAGCTGAAGGCAGACGCTTAATGACTGAGCCACCCAGGCGCCGAATTACTGTTTTTAAATGCCCGGGTTTCGTCCTGGTTCTGGCCTTCTACCCTCCACAGGACAGCGTGCTTTACGCTCTAAACACATCCAGGCTTTCTACCAGTGCGAGCGAAAACGGGAAGTGCTGGCAACCAGCGTGTGGAGTACAAGGACGTTCCGGACTCTAATTGCCCCAGCCCCCAACAGGTGAGAGCATCAGATGACAAGGGGGCAGAGGATTCATTCGTTTTCCAGAAACGTGAAACCCTGGATTTTAAAAATCTCTCGGCTACTGGGAAGCAACGCCTGCGTAGCCATCAGATAAAGCCTCCTGTGTTATAAATGGCCTAAGTGACTCCTTGACAGTTCTGCAGCGACAATTCTGTATTGATCCCCACCCAGTGTTCGTCAGTGAATGACAAGGAATCTCAAGGTGAAAGTGTCTCCAAGAGCCCCTGGGCAGGATTCCTCGGAAGCACTGACCTATTTTTAATTAGTGAAAGAAATGCCACTGTTAGGTCCTGGAGCGCAGAAAGTGGTTCCATAATTTTCAAAAAGTAGGGAAAGCAGAGGTATGGCATGGGAAGGGTCCACTTCCTTTCCTTGGGCAGGTGAAGGAGGCTGACAAGCTGACAGTGTTAATTAACTGAGAGAAGCAGCAGGAGGCTACTAACTGAGCACAGAAGGCCGCCTCCTCCCTACCTTCCAGCTCGCCCTGTGGCTCTGTGGCCTCCCTCGACCTGCAGGACCAGGTCCAGGGCCAAGGCCAGGACGGAGCCCTGGGGAGCCTGCACACTTCTGCTCCTATATGGTTGTGTCGTGCCTATGGGTTGAGTTGTGTTTGTTTCTAATCCTGTGTATGCCCGGTTGTACCTGAAATTCTAATGACATGATTTAAACAAATGCCACGGAAAACGGTAAAACGTTCACATGAAAGAAACTCCCTGTCTCCATGTATACCATGTTGAAAATCCTGGGGAAACTCCATAATATTTGAAGGAGAGAAGACAGGACCCGGGGGAGCATCGTTTTTCCAAATGCTCTCTGTGCTTCGGGTCCCCTTTAAAGAAACCCGCAGTGGCAGCTGCGGGAGATGCGCAATTGCTGAGGTTTCTGCAAGATGGGCCCCGTGAAAATGAACGGAGTTTTAGAGACACCTGTACCCTGGAACAAAGCTACACCGTCTGCTCCTGAGTCTTATTGTGAATGTCTTTCACAGCAGACAGCACACTGGCTTTTCTGATGCTGCACAAGATCGCTCAGAGCTCTGGCCTTTTTTTTTTTTTTTTTTTTTGGCCCTTTTAAGCCTCTTTGGTGGCAGCTACTGGCTTGGAAAGGAAGCAGCTGGAGTTAGGGGAGAGTGATCCTGTCCAGGGAACTCCACGGGAGGGGAGCCCACTTAGCAGGAAAAACAGAAAGCACCCCAGCAGGACAGGCTGCAGACAGGAAGGAGAGAATTACGCAGGCATTAGGGCCAGAACAGCGAGTACAAAAGGGCAACTTCACCGCAGAGGAAGCGGGCTCACTGATTTTCCCAGCTCCTGTCTGGCCCCCGTGCAATTTCTGCACCGTCTATAAACCCCGGCCAACAGCGGCTGATTGTTTCCAGAGTCCACGGAAAAGCACAGAGTTCTTACGATCCGAGCTAGCTCCTGCTAAAACTGGGCCTGGGCCCTGTTGCCAACTTCCTCCCCAGCCAAGCCCCAAGCAAACGACTCTGCCTCCATGGGTCCAGCTGTAAAATGGGGGACATGGCGCGGAGCAGCCCGGGGAACCATCCACATAGCAAAAGCTTTAATGAAAGATGGCTCATAGCAACAATGTGCCGCGGAAACGCACAGAACCACGTGGGCCACTTACCAACCCAGTGAAGTCTCTGAGAAGCCGTCTCCCTGGGGACCTCCTTAAGGAGTCAGTAATTTCTCATAGGAGATTCGGGTTGTAAAGAAACTGCCTGCCTTCGGGCTGTCATGCTTCAATAGAGAAACCGGTGTGGGACGGCCAGACCCGGCAGGGAGTTCCCAAGCAAAACCAACTCCCAGCTGCAAAGCAAAGAGACACTTTGCTTTGGATAAACACGCAAGGACCCGGACTTCAAGGACTCCCCGGCAGACTGAGGCAGCAAAATGAAGACACCTTCTAATGAGACCCTTGATTATGGTTTCTCTGAGTCTTCGGTTGTCAAGAATCCTCCATCTAAATATGAACCAGATTCTTTCTTTATTAAGCCTTTCTTGTCTGGGATTATCTCCCATTAATTCATTGCTCGCTTCTGCTTCTTGATAAGGAAAGCCAGGCATAATCTCTTTAAAAGGTCTTAGATGTATGTGATTGCCAGAAAGAGTGCTAACACTCTCCCCCCAAAAAATACGAACCCAGTTTTTCAAGCCTTTACTATGTGTTTTCTTAAACCTTTAACTCACTTTTAGATGTGTTATTGTATTTAAAACCTTATAACCTCATGAGATCGATTTTATTGTCCTTATTTGGGGGTCTGAGGGTGGGGGTGCTTAGCAGATGAGTAAACGCAGCCTTCAAGTGTCCTAACTAGGATCTGAGCTCCAGGCTCCTTTTGCCACACTATACCGCCTCCCCATAGCCCTGAGCCAAGAACCACTGATTCCAACATCTATGGCCTCGATCTTAAATAGGTGGGTGTTATTTTTAAAATTGTAGTCACCTTTGTAAAGCAATAAATAAAATTCATTCTGGTGTAAAGTTACAGATCTATGCACACAGTTGTGTAACTACCACCGAAACCAAGATACGGGATGGTTCTATCACACACACGCACGCACACACCCCCAAAGCCTTCATGTTGCTTTTTGTGAACAATCTCTTCCCTCACCCCAATTCGGGCAACAACTGATCTGTTTTCGGCTCCCATAATTTTGCCCTTTCCAGACAGTATCTGCCATCTGAACATTTCCACCACTGATGAAGTCGAAGGGTGTTCACCCTTCTCTGTGACTAGAAACCCAGAAAAGCAACGCAGGAACAATAAGTGGGCTGAGGCCTGGCACAGGACACAAGACAGCACCGAAAGCTAGCGAAAGCTTCAAAATACCCTCTAGCTCTCCCACCCCGAATGAAGCAGCAAAAAATTGTAGGAAAGCTTCAGGATTTCAGTAGGTGGAGAGGAGGTGGGAGTTGGGGGCAGGGAGGCCACGGAACTCAGAGAAGCAGCCACTGTCACTCTACTACTCCCTGGGGTTATAGTCTGGGCCTCCTCCTCACCAGAAAATTCAAGTATCATTCTATGATAAGGTTCTTCGCTATTCACTCTTGACTTTGCATTTCCTACTTCATAGCTGTTTTCCTCTAGTCAGATGGGCAGGTGCTCCTAATCCTATGGGAGAAGAATAATCCCCTTAGAGCTGGGAATGTCATCTGCCAGAGAGCCTGGAGGGACAATGGGCACAGAAGGGAGGGAGGGAGGGAGACTCCTCCAACAGGTGGAATTTGCTGAATCAGTCCTGACCCATGTCCCAGCGGACCCTATCCCATGCCTGGCTTGGCTCCCGCTTTGGCTCCTGGCTGTCCTGGTACTGAGTTTCTGGAAGCCCATTGTGGACAGTCAACCCTACTTTCAAAGGCTCAGACCCAGGGCCCACAGTATTTTCAGCCCAGAGCTGTGACCCCCTGACTTAGGTGGCACTTCACTCCATAAGAATCTTCTTTCCTGCCAGCCAACTGCAACAGGCAGTGAGTTTTCAACAACTCCACCAACAGGGCTGGTAGCCAGCTAACAAAGGACGTGCGACCATCTAGAGCTCAATTTAAAGCCTAACTTAGAAGGCCAGCAGGATTCTAGGGAGTGACAACAGCCCTCTTTCTCATAAGGTTATTCAATTCAAATATGGGATCAAGTATCAATTTCCCAAACAGTCCAGAAGGCATTGACTGCAGCCCACGTTGCCAGTGAGTGTCCGGTCTTACAGATAGGACAGGAAGGCCTGCCTGGGGGAGTTGGGGGGGCAGGGATTTGTGGCAAAGGTCGGGGGGGGGCACATCTAATGTCACATGTGAGCTGTGAACATGAAGTGATATGTTCCTTCAGCCTCACCAGGATTTTGTTTCCTTTTAATTTAGAACACCTGAGTACCTAGTCAGGAAAAGAGCTCGAAAGCCTCCTGGTGTGGTACTAAAATTAGGGGGGGGGACAAGTTGCCAAGAGAACGCTCATTGAAAAGCGTCTTATTAGGGTTGGAGGGGAAAGTGGTGGGGGGAGAGATGGCCCAGGGAGAGAAGTAGGGGGGAGGGTGGGGAAAGAGGGGAGCAGAAGGAGGTGCGGGAGGGAGGGGAGAGGGGCATTTCTCTGTTCATCTAGGCCGCCTTGGAGTTAAATGTTAATTAAACAAATCCACATATTAATTATATATATGATATATACATATGTATATATCATAAGCCAAGTATCAAGGTTTTTTTTTTAAATGCAAAGAGTATAATATAAATATCCATTATGACATTGTTTGGGCCAAAACAAGGGGATGCATACATACATTTGAATGTTTGATTCTAATCAATACTAATATAGAGAGAGATATTCTAATACTGATATATAGATTCTAAACATATAATTAAATACACATGTGACACATATAACAGTATACACAACAATGTGTTATATACGGCATATGTGCTGAATGCTATATATATTAATTATATACCAGATTTCTATTCTAACTCTAGCCATTAAATTAGAACATAGAACTAAATACGCCAAAAGTGATTCTTTTTGCTCTTTTATATTTTAAACTTCCACAAAAATTCTACATTATTTTGTAATCGTATTTCAGGATTATTAAAACCTTCAAAAGGTTGCATGGTTTGATGGGTCTCCCTCCCAATATTTCCTGTTCCCATCTGCAGCGTGCCCCAAAATAGCCCTCTGAGTGGGGCCCCTGTGAAACTATAGAGATGGACAGACCTCTTTCTGTTCGCTGCCAGCAAAGTACAGAGATGGACTCGGGTGAGCCTTCCAGTCTTCGAAGACCTGCAAAGAGGTCTTCCTCTCAACTTCATAGTGGAGCCTGGGGGATATGGCAAGAGTGGATGGACAGATGGTTCCCACTAAGTCATCTGTCTGCTTCTCATCTTCCGCAGACAGTGTGCTTGTGGCCTCCTGGAGCTGTAAGCTCTGGATAAGCAACCGACAAGCTTCCAAGTCAGCTCCCCACACTTTTCCAAGGAGTGGACACTTGCAGCTGAAACAGAGGGGAAACAAAGGCAGGAAGACTTATTCTGTGATGTTTTATCTTACCAAGTCAATAGCCTGTCTACCTGGCTAAAAGTACGTCATCTTATACCTAACAACTTAATTTCATATACTGGCGGATTGTTTCAACCAGAAGGTAGAGAGGGGTCAAATCTGTATACCAACAAGTAGCAGTGAAATAACGAGCGGTCCTTCTTAGCTACTGGTTCTGCAAGGACATCCAAGATCTGGTGTATTTTTCCAGACTCAGTGGTCCAGTACAACACAGCCCCTGCTCCTGCCTGTGCTCCAGCCCAGCTGGCTTCCTTTGAGTCCCTAGACTTTTCCAACTCCCCCAGCTAAGTGTTTTTTCATATGCCTAGGCTGTCCCTCCCCACCATGCCCGCCTACCAGTACCTACTCACCCAGGTAACTGAGTGCAGCAGTGCATGGGTAATACAAAGCCTAGCACCAGACCAGCAGCTTCAGTGACAGAAAACAACAGAGCAGAATGGACTCTGGCTAGTAAGAAGAGCATACCCATTTACAAGGAGCCCTTCATCAGCCCAGGCCAACTACAATTTCAATTCCAACTAAAGGAATACAGGTTTGATGTTCACCAAAAAAAAAATGTGATTTTTCATGAAAAGTCAAAAACCTGGGATTTTATAGGAAAATACACATTTTTCGCCCATCCATTCAGCTGGATATTTTCTAGACATCTATCTTCCTTTTAACAACCCTTCCTTCTACTATGTCTAATCTGCTGTTCAATTATCTATTGTGTTCTCAATTTTAGTTACTTTAGTTTTCAGTTCTATAATTTTTATTTCATTTTTTTCTACATTTCAGTTCTATGGTGGAATTAATTATCCATCATGACCTCTAGCTACTTAAACATATTAATCATCATTATTTTAAAGCCTATTCATTTATAAATGATGAATTCAGGAGGAAGAAGAATGAGACAGAAACAGCATTATTGAGATATGAACGAAGGATGTTAAAATATTGACAAGGGACATCAAACTACACATTCAGAAAACACTACAATTTTAAAACAGGGGAGAAAAAAAATCAAAGAAAAAAAAAAAAAGAAATGCACCTGCATCATCCTAGTGAAAACACTGAACACCAAAGAAGCAGGTAGATAAAAGAAGGCATTAACTTCAGAAGAACAATAAAATGAGTAATAGAAGCCAAGAGACAATAAAACAGCATCTTTAAAATGCTATAAAAAATAACTGTCAATCTATAAATTATACAATCATTTTCAATTTCCTTCAAAAGTAAAAGTAAAATAAAGATATTTGCAGATAAATAAGAACTGAAAGAATTCCTTGACAACACATCCAGCATAAAATGATCCCAGCTGAAAGCAAGGACGTGCATAAAGAAACAAAAAACAATAAATCTAAGTAAATGTAGATGTAAGAAACAGCAGTAATTTCTTTTGCAGTCTAAAATATGTGTCAGATTAAAATACAGGACAATCAGCACAAAATGAAAAAGGGACCTTGTGTTGTCCAGAAAGCAAAAGAGTGCTCATTTATATCAGACTTTAAAAAGTCAAAGATTCAAATGTAATCCTCTATGATAATTGTAAAACAGAGAGGTTAAAATAATGTATAACTGACAAGCTAATATGAGGGAACATTTTAAAAAATAAACGTACTTAATTTTTAATCAAAGCAATAAAGGAGAGAGGAATGAACATGATACAGATGGGAAAAATGGTAAAAGTAGAAACATTTATGCCCAAACATATTAAGATTTGCATTAAATATAAATAGACAAATATTGTATTTAAAAGGCATAGTTTTTAGACTAGAATTTAAAAAACCAAAATGTAATTATATGTTGCTTACAAAAGGAATACATTAAATATAAGGATATAAACTGATCACAAGTTAAAGGGTAAGAATGATACATTATGAAAGCATTATTAAAGACAATAATTGTCTTCAGTGGGAAAAGGACAGTCTTTTCAATATACTGTA
Organism: Mustela erminea; assembly: GCF_009829155.1. Classification (NCBI taxonomy): domain Eukaryota; kingdom Metazoa; phylum Chordata; class Mammalia; order Carnivora; family Mustelidae; genus Mustela; species Mustela erminea. The sequence continues at coordinate 4,333,778 of NC_045627.1, read as the reverse complement.
CTTATGTCAATAAATATCACTATAGGAAAAAAATCAAATCATGATTACTGGCTCACATTACAAACATCAATTTCAGGGGCGCCTGGGTGGCTCAGTGGGTTAAAGTCTCTGCCTTCAGCTCAAGTCATAATCCCAGGGTCCTGAGAGCCCTGCACTGGGCTGTCTGCTGGGGGGAGAGCCTACTCCCCACCACTGCTTCCCTCTCTACTTGTGATCTCTGTCAAATAAATAAAATCTTTAAAAAAATCAATTTCAGGTAGACTGTAGATCAAAATGTGAAAGTTAAAACATTAAAACCTCTAGAAGAGAATATAGGATAATATCCTTATGATTTGACAGTAAGCAAAGCTCTTTTAAACAGGATATAAAAAGGACAAGCCTTAAAGAAAACAAATGGTAAATTTGACCTCAGTTATATCACAAACTTATATATTCATGAAAAAACACCACTGAGTGAATGAAACCATAAGCCACAGAGTTGGAGAAATTATTTGTAACACACATAACCAACAAAGTACTGGTTTGAGAATGTAACAGGACTCCTACAAGTCAATTGGAAAGAGACAGACAACTCACTTTTTTAAAAGGGCAAAGACCTAAAAGAGGCACTTCACAAAGAGGGCATCTTTGTGGCCAATAAGTAACTTATGGAAGGATGCTTAATCATCAGGAAATGCAAATTAAACCACAATACAATATACTACACATCAACAAGATGGCTGAAATTTCAAAGTCTTAAAATACCAAGTGTCAGAAAAGACACAGAGCTATTAGTATTTTCATATGCTGATGGTGGGATCGAGCACGAATGCAAGGTCTTTGAAATATTTGTAATGTCGATCTTTAAGACGTAGCAATGCAACTCTTAGGTATATACTCAATGAAATACATACACTGTCAATTCTCATATCCATAGTAGTTATGTTCTATAAAGCCTCCATGAGCACTGAACCAGCTGGTACTAAACAGTTGATCCCCAGGGAAACAGAGGGTCAAGTTCCTGCTAGCCTCTGGTCATAGCATTTTCATCAACCAATCACTCTAGAACTTTGTTATGCATGCTTCTGCTTGAAGACACCTTATTTAGACTGTGTCATTGATTCACTGATGCCAAACTTTGCTACAGCACTATAACTCATGCCTGGCCATACATTATTTTCTCCATCCAGCACATAGCAGCCTTCTTGCCTGTAGGAGAACTAGATAGGTCCTCATGACCAATTTTGGGAATCATTTTAAATAGTGAAGTCCCCACGAAAAAGTAATAAAACCTAAAAAACATGACACTAAATGGAGGATGAAAATGACACTTGTTCGTAATATGAGAACTGGACCAAAGCAGAGCATTGCCTTACTTGACCTCAGCGGAGAACATGCACATCAGATGACTCAAATTTTTCATCACTGCATGTGTCTAAATGACAGCAAAACCTCTGTAGGTATTGATTTTGGGGTTACAAATAAAATTTAGTGAGCAGGCAAATTCACAGAATCCATGAATAATGAAGATCAAATGTAGATACAATCATACAGTATTATTTTAATGATCGAAACCTGGGAGAGAAAACAAACATCGGTGAATAGAAGAATGGATAAATTGTGTAGCATTCATTTACTGGAATATCATACTGCCAAGGAGAAGGTGAATAAGTTACCACCATCTGCAACAGTATGGTAATCTCATAAACACAAGGCTGGGCAAAAGAGGAGGCACGATTCCATTTACTTTGTATCTGAGAATATGCAAAACTAATTCATGGTGTTAGAGATCAGGATGGCTACTTTGGAGATACGGGGGGTGGTGACAGGGAGAGGCACAAGGAGGGCTGCTAGTGTCCTGAAAGTGGTTTATTTCTCCATGGTGGTGATTTATACGAGAGCACTCGTTTCGTGAAAATTCATCAAGCATACATACATGATGTGCGTACTTTCCACTTAGTGTTATGTGGCTATCTAAAATAATAAAAAGAGAAGACAGATTTTCTGAGCCATGTGCTGCAGCAAAAGAACTGGAGTGGAGTCTCATCCACACCAGAAGCGACAGTCTTTAGTGAGGCATGCCAGACTCATTTTCTACCTTCCCCGTTGTAGCCAATCTGACAGGTGTAAAGTGGCATCTTGTTCAAGGTTGCAACTCTCCACTGGCCCATTCATGGCCCGCTCAGATCATCTCCTGTGAATTGTCCTTTCATCTCTCTTTGCCTGCTTATTCTTTTCTTGAGTTCCCCATGCTTTTTCTGAGGCTTTTATAAGACATGTTTTATTACCATTTCAATGTCTTTATTTTCATACTCCACCTAAAATTTTTACTTCTTCTCGGGTCCAATTTAACCCCTTATTTCCTTTATAGAAATCAACCCATTTTCTAATGGATTTCTTATGTATTAGAATGTTTGTTCCTGATTTTTAAAGCAACTTGTTTTCATGCATAAAGGCAATTCTCCTTTTCATTGCGTTTTATGTAGTACTCTTCTTGATTTGTCTTGTTCAGTCTTATCAGAGGTTGGCTATCTTATTAATCTTTTCAAAGAACTACCTTTTGTTAATCTTTGATATTGATTTTTGTTCTCTATTTCCTTGATTTCTAATCTTATCTTTCTATTTCCCTTTTCTCATTTCTTTGGATTTATTATCTTTTTATTAGCTTCCCTTGTTCAAACTTGTTTCCTTTTATTTTTTATCTTCCTCTCTTGCCACTTTAATTTTCTAGTAAATATATTTAAATCTCTAAATTTTGTCTGAGTCCTACTTTAACTATGCCTAAAATATGTTTAAGTTTAAAACTATTAAACATTTTAAATGTGCAGAGAAATACGGGAAATAATTTAACAAACATTTCTAGACCTACTGTCAAACTTACTGATTTTTAATATTTTCCTGTAATTGCACCAGATTAACTTCTGGAATTTACAACATTATGGTCCCACAAATTTTATAGTTAGACTTCCATTGTCTTTCCTCATGATTCCTTTTAAATTCAATGACCACTAAATAGTATGTTTTTCAATTTCTAGAGAGACAAGGTTTTTTTCCAGCTCCCATTTCTATTAGGCTGATATCTAATTGTATCGCATAATGGTCAAGAATAAACTTTATAAAATTAGTCAATGTTCCCTCTATCTCCTGCCACTTGATTGCTCTTTCTAACTGTCCCACATGTATCCAAAAGAAATGAGTGTTCTACTGCATCTAAAGTTAAGGCACATTATTAAAATTTTTTATACATTTGCTTTTTTTCTTGTCTGCTTCATCTACCAGTTTCTGAGACAAGTGTTTTAAATTTCCAACTGTAATTCTCTATTCATTTATTTCTTCCCACCATTCTACTGATTGGTTTATGTATTTAGGATTATGATGTTGGACATATATGTTCCAATCATTACATTTTCTGCTGCTTCTTTTTAGTTTATGATGACCTTTGTTAGTATAATATTTTAGCCTTAAAAACTGTTTAGTTTGCTATTATAATTGTTACTCCAACTTTCTTTTAGTTCAACTTTTTCTGGCTTAGATATTTACCACCTTTATCATCTATCTATCTATCTTTTTTTTTTTTTTTTCCAAAAATCAATCCAGGGATGCCTGGATGACTCAGTCAGTTAAATATCCAACTCTTGGTTTTGGCTCAGATCATGATCTCAGATTCATGAGATCAAGCCATGAGTCAGGCTCCATGCTCAGTGGAAAGTCTGCTTGAGATTGTCTTTCTCTCTCTCTCTCCCTCTGTCCCTCCTCTGTTTGCATGCATACTCTCTCTCTCTCTAAAATAAATCAGTAAGGGACTCCTGGATGGCTCAGTCGATTAAGCCACAGTCTTCGGCTCGGGTCATGATCCCAGGGTCCTGGGATTGAGTCCTTCATCAGGCTCCTGGCCCAGCAGGGATCCTGCTTCTCTCTCTGCCTCTGCCTGCCACTCTGCCTGCTTGTGCTCTCTCTGACAAATAAGTAAATAAAATCTTAAAAAAAAAAGTCAATAAATCTAAAAAAATAAATAAATCCAATACAAAACATCTTGCTGAATTTTGCTGAATTTTATAAAAATCCTTTCTGGGATTTTATTTTAGGATTGGTACCATTATTGTGTAATTGTTGCTATTTTTCTTATTAATTACAACCAAGATTCTTGATCTTTAGAAAGTTTTATATCTTTATTTCTTTTTTTTCCTACCTCCCTTTTTCTTTTTATTTAGTTCACATATAGTCATGAAAAAAAATACAGAGAGATCTCATGTACTTTTTATCAAGTTTCCTGCAATAATAACAGGTTGCAAAACTATAGTACAATTTCACAACCAGGGAATAGACATTGATCCAATCCACTGATCTTACTCAGCCTTCCTCTCGTGTGTGTGTGTGTGTGTGTGTCTATAGTTCTATACAATTTTGTCACTTGTGTAAGTTTGTGCATCCATCACCACATTCAAGATACAGAGCAATTCCACCACCAGGAGGATCCCTATGCCCCATTTTATAGCCATACTCACCTGTTCCACCTTGCCCCGCCCCCATCCCTAGACTCTGGAAACCACTATCTGTGCTCCATTCCTAAAAATTATTTTCACTTCAAAAGAGCTATATAAAGCTATATAAATGGAATGATAGAGTGTGCAGCCTTTGGGACTGGATTTTCCATTCTGCATAGTTCCCTAGAGATTCAGGTACTCCTTTTCATTGGTGCGTAGTACTCCATGATATGTTTATGCCACAGTTTACTTAACTGTTAACCTGCTGAAAGACACCTATGATGTTCCCAGTTTGGGGATTTTCTGAATAAAGCTTCTATGAGCATTTGTATATGGGTTTTTGTATGAAATTAAATTTTGATTTCTCTGAAATGACCAAGAGTACAATTGTTGGGTTGTATGGTAATTATGTATTTCGTTTTTAAAAAACTGCCCTATAGGGGCGCCTGGGTGGCTCAGTGGGTTAAGCCGCTGCCTTCGGCTCAGGTCATGATCTCAGGGTCCTGGGATCGAGCCCCGCATTGGGCTCTCTGCTCAGCAGGGAGCCTGCTTCCTCCTCTCTCTCTGCCTGCCTCTCTGCCTACTTGTGATCTCTCTCTGTCAAATAAATAAATAAAAATCTTTAAAGAAAAACAAAACAAAAAAAAAAAAAACTGCCCTATCGTTTTCCAGAGGGACCATACCATTTCACATTCCCTCCTGCAAGGTATGAGTGATCTAGTTTCTTTGTGTCATCACTAATATTGGAGGCTATTATTATTTTTTCAGCTATTGTATAGTGATAGTTCACTGTGATTTTAAGTTGCATCCTCCTCATGTAAAACAGTGTTGAATCATCAGTTCAAGTGCTTATTTGCCACCTGTACATCCTCTTTAGGGAGATGTCTATTCATAACTTTTGCCTATTTTCTAACTGCATTGACATTTTTTACCATTTAGTTTTAAAAATATATTCTTCCTTTATCCTAGACACTAGTCTTTTGTCAGATACGTGGTTTGCAAATATCTTCTCACAGTCTGTAGCTTGCTTTTTCCATCCTCTTTACATAGGATTTGAATGAAGTCCAGTTTATCAATGTTTCCTTTTAATGAATCATGCTTTTAGTGTCAAGTCTTCAACATCTAGCCTAACACTATTATATTTTCCCAAAACTTTCATACCTTTATATTTTACATGTAAGTCCATGATCAATTCTAAGATAATTTTTATATAAGGTATGAGATTTAGATTGAAGTTCATTTTTTGTCTTGTGGATATTGAATTTGGAGTTGATTGTTTTCTTTCATCACTTGAAAAATGTGCCACTTCTTTTGTTTATTATGGTTCCAGATGAGAAATCCGCCATTACCCAAAACAATGTGCCGCTGCAAGTAATACATCATTTCTGTCTGGCTGCTTGACCAAGGTTATTTCTTGGTCTTCTAAGTTTTCAGAAATTTAATTCTGATATGTTTGGTGTGTATGTTTTAAAATTTATTCTAAAAAAGGATGTTCTTAGCTCTTGAATCTGTAGGTTTGTGTCTTTCACCAAATTTTGGACGTATATAGCCATTATTTCTTCAAATAATGAATTATTTCTTCACTCTTCTCTTTCTTGGATACAGTGATATGTGTTAGATTTTTTATTATTGTCCCACAGGTCTCTTGCACTCTAACTTTTTTCAGTCCATTTTCTTTTGTTCATATAAGGTTAATTCAGTTGTTCTGTTCTCAAGTTCAGTGATTCTATCCTCTGTCATCTTCACTCTACTATTACATCTTTCCACTGAGATGTTCTGTTTTGTATTTCCAGTTCTATAATTTCCATTTGATTCTTTCTTATAACTTCTCTACCTTTGCTGACATTTTCCTTTTTTGCACTTATTTAGTAGAATTTGTAATTGCTTATGGAAATTTTTTTAACTTTTTTTACTTATTTGAGAGAGAAGGGGGAGAGAGAAAGCATGCATGTGTGAGCAGGGGAGTGGGGCCACAGGGAGGGGGAGAGAGAGAATCCTCAAGCAGACCCCCTGCTGAGAATGGAGCCCAACATGAGGCTCAATCCCAGGGCCTTGAGATCACGTCCTGAGTTGAAATCGAGAGTCAGACACTCAACTGACTGAGCCACCCACATGCCTCAGAACATTTTTCATGATGGCTGTTTTAAAATCCGCATCACACCATTCTAACATCTGATTCATCACCATGTTGAGGTCAGTTATTGTCTTTTCTCTTTCAAGCTGTGCTTTTATATTACAAGGGATGGTCAATTGTATTCTGAAAATTTGGGCCATTAGGATATTGTGAGTCCTATTTAAATCCCTTTCTGAATAAATTTAAATTTATTTGAGAAGGCAATAATCCTGTTAGGTTTATCACACAGGTCCCATTCTCTTTTTATGGGCTATGGTTAGAATTACATTTTGTATATATTTTGAGGTTATATTTTAGTTCTAGATTTTTCACTAAAACCTGTTTTGTTTTTTTCATAAGTTTTCTATTTCATCAACAGTAAAATTTACTAAGTTTTTTTTTCAAGTCTTCTTTCACATATCTCATACTGTCCTCCTGGACTTATTTTTCATCTTGTTAAAACACTTCATCTAAGAATGTTTCAAAGAATATTGAGTATGGAAAACCTTTTAAAGACTTCCAGTCTGAGAACATTTTTATTTCACATTGAAACACTAAATAACAATTCAGCTTAATATTCTGGATTCAACACTCTGAAAATATTACTCCATGGCCTTCTTGCAGACTATGTTGCTATTGAAAAGCCCGAGTCTAATTCTTATTTTTTTTTAAAGATTCTATTTGTTCATTTGAGAGAGAGAGAGCACGTGCACAACAGAGAGAGCACAAGCAAAGGAGAGGGGCAGAAGGAGAGGAGGAGAGAGAAGCAGAATTCCCACTGAGCAGGATGCCCAAAACAGAGCTCATCCCAGAACCCTGAGATCATGACCTGAGCTGAAAGCAGACACTTAACCAACTGAGCCACCCAGGTACCCCTAACTCTTTTTCTTTTATAGTTGATCTTCTCTTAGGATTTTCTCCTTGTCTTTGTTATATATAATTTTTAACTAAAACCTATAGATGTTCTACCTCTCACCCTTTTCCATGCTATCTGTCTATTTGTTTGGTACTCTGTTAAGCTCATTTGCCTAAAGCTCTATATCTTTTCCTTCTTCTCGCCAACTTCCAGTGCCTGGTCTCTCAAATATTTCCTCCCTCTCCTCTACTGCTTTCTTTCCTTCTGGGATTCTTTTCATATGAATGTTGATCAAATACTTCTATTCTATTGCTTAATTTATTTTTTTATTATTTTCCTTCTCTCTGTCCCTGATACATCCAAATGCCTTCTGATAGCCGCTGGTTCACTGATTCATTCCTAAGTGGAATTCATTAGACTGCTCAACTCACTTACTGAGAGTTTTTCTTTTAAATTTTTATATTTTGCCTTCTCCAAGTCGCCAGTTGGGTTTCTCCTTGACTTCTTGTTTTACTTCATGTCTCCAATATCCTCCCTTATCTTTGGAAAATATTTAATATGTTAACTGAACATTATGCACCATCACAGGTAAGTCCTTCTGTTGCTCTTTTAAAGGAATTACCCTCCTAAGAAGTCTCATTTATTTTCCATATAAGTTCGTATTTCCTTGGACACATTAACTACATTGGTTACTGATGAGTCTTTGGAGAAGAGGATAATGTCAGTGCCCTGATTTCTGCCCATCCTCAGAAGGGTAGGTGGCAGGTGGGCGGGACACCATCTCAGGGAAAAGGTCCTCTAGTGGAACATTCTGTACTCCTGTACTTGCAGAAATACATAGACTCCCTCCATTTTAATTATCCACCCCTCAGGGAACAGGGAGGGCTAGGGGAATTTTCAAGATCCAAGTTATCTGTCTGATGCCCTCCCAAGGCAGTACTTCTCTGATGCCAGTTTTCTAGTCCTTTCTCCCTGCCTCACCAGCTGGCAGGTGCTTGTCTGTTTCTAGAAGCGATGGGGTAGTCACCGGCCTTCCCAGGCAATGCGTCTGGAAGAAAAGGGCATGTATGAAAGCTTCTTCTCCACTTTATCATGTTTCTTCCCCACATGGGGCCCAAATCACCTTCAGCTGCCTGACAGGTTCTCAGTAATTTTTTATTGTTAACTTGACAGATCCATCAGCATCTTTCTGACTTCCAGTGGTGAGGCCAGGGCTGCATTCAAGGGACAGATCCAGTAGCCCAGCTCTCATAACTAAGGAAAAAAGTTTGCTGCTTCAATCAACCATTTCCTACATTATAACAATTTGCATATTGTAAGTTCATGTCCATTTGCTATTTGAAAAACTATATTTTGTGTAGTTTTTGAGTACAAGTGGGCTCATCCTGGAATATCTCTGAGAATGTGCACATCAAAGTGTCAAAGTCTACAAGCCAATTTTAGAGACTCCTGCTGAATGGTGAGTAAATCACGTAGATGTAAAATTTCAGGGCTTTCTTATGGCCCCTATAATAATTTCATCAAGCTTCAGATTTTTAAAATATCTTTTTATTGATTTCATTTGCACCAAAGAGAATAATGGTTGATTTCAAAGTCTTGAGATGCTTTGCCATTCCTGCTCAGGAGAGTAATTAGGTCATTAATAAGAATTCCTTAAATGAATGACTCACAGCTACTTGAGCTATGTGAGATCTTTGGTGATGTTTTACAACCAGTAATGAGGTAATTTAAAGATACAATTTCAGTGTTTGGGGGGAAAGTTCTTGAATAGAGAATTGAGATTCATCACTTCTGTTCCTCCTGCCAGCTGGAAGTAAAACGAGGTCTAAGAAAGCATCTGATCGTGGCTTGAATCCTTACGGAACCAAAGCATGTGTGTGTCATTCATGACAAATAATAGTAAGAGAGAAGACAGATGGGAAATTTGCAGGCAAGCTTCTACCCATTTTCAGAATGGAAATAATGCATTCTAACATAGACACCAATGGTTTCAGCTCTTGGCACCAAACTTTCTTTCTTGACTTATTAATATTTTCACCTCAAGGATATTACCATTTTACCTAGTTCTTTGGAAACTTTAAGGATAACCAAGTCTTCTTACAGAATCATAATGGAATAAAATATCAAACAAGTATGTGAATACCCAGTGGTACTAAACTGTCACTGCAAATTGTTTAAACACTTACAGTCCTCATGCTTCTTAAATCTTTTTTTTTAAGATTTTATTTATTTATTTATTTATTTGACAGAGAGAGAGAGAGATCACAAGTAGGCAGAGAGGCAGGCAGAGAGAGGGGGAAGCAGGATCCCTGTTGAGCAGAGAGTCTGATGCGGGGCTGAATCCCAGGACCCTGGGATCATGACCTGAGCTGAAGGCAGAGGCTTTAACCCACTGAGCCACCCAGGTGCTTCTGAAATCTTAATCTCTAATCTTAAAAAATTGTTGTTATTAGAAATATGTAAATTTTGCAGGGAGGAGACAGGATGGCAGAGAAGTAGGAGGTGCTGTTTCAACCGGTCCCCTAACGGGGGCTGATTATGTACCAAAGACTCTGATCACCCATGAAATCAGCCTGAGATTAGAATTATACACTTCTGGATCTCTACGGGGATAGAAGATGCCAGTAGACAGAAGCAATCCAGGGTGCACCTTGCCTGCACTATGGGTGATACATTCAGCTACACATCCCTTCAACCACCTCTCACCAAAATGACTAGGAGGAATGCCCAACAGAGGAAAAATTCAGAGACTGTGCCCTCTCCATCAGAGCTATTGGATATGGACATAAACAGTATGTCAGAAAGGGAATTCAGGCTAACAATTACCCAGGCAATGGCTAGGTTTGAGAAAACCTTTAATGATAAAATGGAATTGATTAGAACAGAAGCAAAAGACACCAGGGAAGATGTTAACAATGCTCTAAATGAGTTCCAATCTAATCTAAATTCTCTAACAGCTAGGGTAACTGAGACAGAAGATAGAATTAGTGATCTAGAGGAGAAACTGAGAGAGAAAAAGCATCAGGAGGAGGCCTGGAAGAAACAGCTTAGAAGGCATGAAAACAGAATTAGGGAAATAAATGAAATGTTCCAACATCAGAATTATTGGAATCCCTTAGGGGCAGGAGAAAGAAAGAAGACCAGAAAATATAGTTGAACAAATTCTCCATGAAAATTTTCCCAATCTGGTGAATGGAGCCAATGTTTGTGTCCTAGAGGCAGAAAGGTCTCCCCTCATGATCATAGAATCTAGAAAGACCTCGAGACACCTGATTGTGAAAATGATGAATCATAATTTTAGACAGGAGCTCCTGAAAGCAGCTAGGGGAAAGAGATTCCTTACGTACAGAGGAAAGCCCATCAGAATAACATCAGACCTGTTCACAGAAACCTGGCAAGCCAGAAAGGGCTGGAAAGATGTATTCAGGGCACTAAATGAGAAGAACACGCAGTCAAGAATACTTTATCCAGCAAGACTGACATTCAAAATGGATGGAGAGATAAAGAGCTTCCAAGACTGGCAAGGTTTAAAAGCATATGTGACCACGAAGCTGACACTACAAGAAATATTAAGGGAGGTTCTATAAAAGAGAAGAAGGCTTATTAATAAGGTTTATTCTATAAGCCCAAGAATATCATTAAACAAAAATTTATGGAGACAATCTATAGAAACAAAGACTTCACAGGTAACACAATGTCAATAAAAACATATCTCTCAATAATCTCAATGTGAATGGCCTAAATGTGCCCATAAAATGGCACAGGGTTGCAGATTGGGTAAAATGACAGGACCCATCCATATGTTGTCTATAAGAGACCCATTTTGAACCTAAGGATACATCCAGACTGAAAGTGAAGGGGCAGAGAAGCATCTTTCATGCCAATGGGCCTCAAAAGAAGGCTGGGATAGCGATTCTCATATCAGATAAATTAGATTTAAACTAAAGACTGTAGTCAGAGATACAGAAGGACACTAAATCATTATTAAAGGGTCTATCCATCAAGAAGATCTAACAACTGTAAATATTTATGCCCCAATATGGGAGCAGCCAATTACATAAGAAAATTGTTAATCAAGATAAAGAGTCATATTGATATGAATACATTAATAGTAGGGATCTTAACACACCACTCTCAGTAGTAGACAGATCATCCAAGCAGAAAATCAATAAAGAAACAAGAGCATTGAACAACACATTGGACCAGATGGACCTCATGGATATATACAGAACATTCCACCCTTAAACAACATAATATTCATTCTTCTCAAGTGCACATGGAACCTTCTCCAGAATAGACCAGATACTTGGTCACAAATCAGGGCTCAACTGATACCAAAAGACTGAGATTATTCCCTGCATATTCTCAGATCACAATGCTTTGAAACTGGAGCTCAACCACAAGAAAAAGTTCGGAAGGAATTCAAACACCTGGAAGCTAAAGACCACCTTGCTTAAGAATGCTTGGATCAACCAAGAAATCAAAGAAGAACTTAAACATGGAAACCAATGAGAATGAAGACACTTCAGTCCAAAACCTATAAGATACAGCAAAGGCGGTCCTAAGGGGAAAATATATAGCCATCCAGGCCTCCCTCAAAAAAAACTGAAATATCCAGAATACACCAGCTATCTTCACACCTTAAAGAACTGGAGAATCAACAACAAATTAAGCCAACTCCACACACAAGAAGGGAAATAATCAAGATTAGAGCAGAGATCAATGAGATAGAAACTAGAGATACAGTAGAACACATCAATGAAACTAGAAGCTGGTTTTTTGAAAGAATCTATAAGATCAATAAACCACTAGCCAAACTAATCCAAAAGAAAAGAGAGAAGACCCAAATTAATAAAATTATGAGTGAAAAGGGAGAGATCACAACTAACAACAGAAAAATAGAAACAATCATCAGAAATTATTATCAACAGTTATATGCCAATAATTTAAGAAACCTAGATGAAATGGATGCATTCCTGGAAAACTATAAACTTCCAAAACTGAATCAGGAAGAAACTGACAACCTGAAAAGGCCAATATCTAGTAACAAGATTGAAGCAGTGATCAAAAACCTCCCATAAAACAAGACCTGACAGATTCCCTGGAGAATTCTAACAAACTTTCAAAGAAGAAATAATAACTATTCTCCTGAAGGTGTTTCTAAAAACTGAAGCAGAAGGAAAACTTCCAGACTCTTTTTATGAAGCCAACATTACCCTGATCCCCAAACCAGCCAAAGACCCCACTGAAAAGGAGAATTTCAGAATAATATCCCTGATGAATATGGACGCTAAGATTCTCAACAAAATCCTAGCTACTAGGATCCAACAGTACATTCAAAATATTACCCACCATGACGAGGTGGGATTAATCTCTGGGTTGCAAGGGTGGTTCAACATTCACAATTCAATCAGTGTGATAGAACAAATCAATAAGAGAAGAGAGAAGAACCACATGGTCCTCTCAATTGATGCATAAAAAGCATTTGACAAAATCCAGCACCCATTCCTGATTAAAATGCTTCAAAGTATAGGGATAGAGGGAACATTCATCAACTTCATAAAATCTATCTATGAAAAACCCATAGCAAATATCATCCTTTTTCCAATGGGGAAAAGCTGATAGCCTTCCCTTTGAGATCAGGAACATGACAAGGAGGAACAGGAACATGACAATCAGGAATATGCCCACTCTCACCACTCTTGTTTAACATTGTACTAGAAGTCCTAGCAACAGCAATCAGACAACAAAGAGAAATAAAATGTATTCAAATTGGCAATGAAGAAGTCAAACTCTCTCTCTTTGCAGATGACATGATACTTTATATGGAAAACCCAAAAGACTCCACCCCCAAACTACTAGAACTCATTCAGCAATTCAGTAATGTGGCAGGATACAAAATCAATGTACAGAAATCAGTTGCTTTCTTATACACTAACAATGAAAATACAGAAAGGGAAATTAGAAAATCGATACCATTGACTATAGCACCAAGAACCATAAGATACCTGGGAATAAACCTAATCAAGGAGGGAAAGGATCTGTACTCGAGAAACTACAGAACACTCATGAAAGGGACTGAAGAAGACACAAAAAGATGGAAGACAATTCCATGCTCATGGATCAGAAGAAAAAACATTGTTAAAACGTCTATACTGCCTAGAGCAATATATACTTTCAATACCATTCCGATCAAAACTCCACTGGCATTTTTCAAAGAGCTGGAGCAAATAATCCTAAAATTTGTATGGAATCAGAAGAGACCCTGAATTGCTAAGGAAATGTTGAAAAAGAAAACAAAACTAGGGGCATCACGTTGTCTAATTTCAAGCTTTACTACAAAGCTGTGATCACCAAGACAGCATGGTACTGGCATAAAAACAGATACATAGACCAGTGGAACAGAGTAGAGAGCCCAGATATGGACTCTCAACTCTATGGTCAAATAATCTTCGACAAAGCAGGGAAAAATATACAGTGGAAAAAAGACCATCTCTTCAATAAATGGTGCTGGGAATATTGGACAGCTATGTGTAGAAGAATGAAACTCAACCATTCTCTTACACCATACACAAAGATAAACTCGAAATGGATAAAAGACCTCAACGTGAGACAGGAATCCATCAGAATCCTAGATGAGAATATAGGCAGTAACCTCTTCAACATCGGCCACAGCAACTTCTTTCAAGATATGTCTCCAAAGGCAAAGGAAACAAAAGCAAAAATGAATTTTTGGGACTTCATCAAGATCAAAAGCTTCTGCACAGCAAAGGAAACAGTCAACAAAAGAAAGAGGCAACCCATGGAATGGGAGAAGATATTCAAAACTGACAATACATACAAAGGGCTGATATCCAGGATTTATAAAGAACTCCTCAAACTCAACACACACAAAACAAATAATCACTTCAAAAAATGGGCAGAAGACATGAACAGACACTTCTCCAGTAAAGACATACAGATGGCTAAGAGACACATAAAAAAATGTTCATCGTCACTAGCCATCAGGGAGATTCAAATCAAAACCACACTGAGATACCACCTTACACCAGTCAGAATGGCCAAAATTAACAAGAGAGTAAACAACGTGTGTTGGAGAGGATGTGGAGGAAGGGGAACCCTCTTCCACTGTTGGTGGGAATGCAAGTTGGTGCAGCCACTTTGGAAAACAGTGTGGAGATTCCTTAAGAAATTAAAAATGGAGCCTCCCTATGACCCTGCACTTGCACTGCTGGGTATTTACCCCAAAGATACAGATGTCGTGAAAAGAAGGGCCATCTGAACCCCCACTGTTCATAGCAGCAACCGCCACAGTTGCCAAGCTGTGGAAAGAACCAAGATGCCCTTCAATGGACGAATGGATAAGGAAGATATATACTATCGAGTATTATGCCTCCATCAGAAAGGATGAATACCCAACTTCTCTATCAACATGGATGGGACTGGAACAGATTATGCTGAGTAAAATAAGTCAAGCAGAGAGAGTCAATTATCATATGGTTTCACTTATTTGTGGAACATAAGGAATAACACGGAGAGCATGGGAAGATGTAGAGAAGGGAGTTAGGGGAAATTGGAGGGGGAGACAAACCATGAGAGACTATGGACTCTGAAAAACAATCTGAGGGTTTTGGAGGAGTGGGGGTTAGGTGAGCCTGGTGGTGGGTTTTGCATGGAGCACTGGATGTGCTGCATAAAATGAATTCTGGAACACTAAAAAGAAATTTGAAAAGTAAATAAAAAATTTTTAAAAAGAAATATGGAAATTTCATTCTTTGGTCTTCTAGTTTCCAAAAAAGAAAAATTAACATAATTTTTCCCCAAACAAAGATATTTGGACATTTTAGTCTTCTTCCCAAAATGCAGTATGACAAAAGCAAATGTAATATACAAATGAGCGTTCATCTAGGAAACTGTAGTGGACACTGCTGTTTGCTAAGCCAACATCCCTTCTTATTTTCATCCTTCCTAAAAGAACTCAGGTAGTATTCAGGTAACCAACCCTCTCCCCTTAGATCATCTTGGATGGTGACCCCTCCCTAGATATTCAAACAGAGTGTAATTAGATGAAAGCAATCAACCTATGATATTCTACTAGACAAGTCTTTATAGTCCAGAGGCTGGTAACACAGATGGCTGAGCTGAACTCAATCTAACCATGTCTTGTCATCCATGCTGGGATGGTAGCCTTCCATCCACATAGCCTTCACCATGTGTTTTAGGACCCTTGCTCTGAGGGAAGCCAAATGTCATGCAATAAGTCTACCCACTCTGAAATCGCCAAATAGGATAGACTGTCGTCAGTCACCTGGTCAATGGCATTGGGTGCGATCTCAGCTGAGGCCTGCTATCAGCTGCCAACCACGTGAGTGGGCCACCTTGCTTGTTCACAGAGGAGCTCATAAAACGGCCACATCAGCCTCACGTTGCAACCCCGAGCGAGGACTGCCTAATCAAGCCCGAGTTATGACCCACACAACGGTGAACAAAGGAAAACTGCGCTGGGACAGATTTCTGTTTTGCCAGGTGAGAAAATTAAGGTAACTTCAGAAAGCAAAGAGCTGTTCTGATCACCAGCCTCATCAGCTTCCTTTTCGTATTGTGAATGCATCCCACAGCCATGGATTCTAGAGGCTAAAATCCACCTCTACAGCCTATTTAAAACTCTAGGTAACAAGTTACTCTTTTCCCCTGCATCACTAAGTAGTAAACATCGGATGAAGGAGGAACAAGAACACTACCAGAAATAACTAGAGAGATAATTACCTGGAACAACTACCGAACACTCCGTTTTAAGACCTGAAGTCAAAGTCATCAGGGATCCCCATCACACCACTCCTCCTCTTATTTTACCTACTTATATTCACATTTGCTATTTCTGCCCCACCAACTGCTCTGCTCCGGGTGGCTCACAGAGTGTGACACACACTGGGCCCTCATGTGTTACAAGAGTGAGTTGAATGAAGGCCAGAAAGCACGGTCACTTTCTATATGTTTCTTTTATTCAATGCCCATGTCCAACCACAGACTCTATGTTGAGAGTATTGTTCGGATCTACATTTCCCCTTTATGACTGCTACCCCAAATTAAGCATTTCATTTCTTCACCCCCAGAGAAGTTGCAAAGAGTGATGAGCTTTTCTGCCTTCAAATATTTCACTCTTCCAACCTGTTCCTTCTCCTATCACTCCAGAAATGTTAGTGGTTCTCATTGCTTGCTAAATGGAAAGTAAAGTCCTTCGAGTTCTTTCCCAAGATGACCGCAGGCCTGCCCTGGGCTCCTTCCCCGTTGTTCTTCTCTGCGTTCCCAGATGTCAGCAAAGTGGACCACTTGCTCTGGCTGGGATAAATGTACAAGTTTCACATTACAGATGACCATTGTTCATGCCTTTCTTCAGAATCGTCACCCATTAAAAGCCAACCAGTTCATCAAGACCCATCTCAAATGTCACTCTAATAAAGAACTCTTCCCTGATCCCCACACTGTATGTAGTCTCTCTCTGAACCTACAGGGTATTTTGCCATACTCGTAAGACCCTCATTACCCCATGCCTTCATGTCCAGGTTGTGTGTAGATACCTTCTTCTACTGGCATACTTACTGAGGTTTCAGAATATTGCAGACTCGTTTTTTTAATCCTGTGAAGCATCTAGTTTAGCAAGGTATTAACCACAACCGGAGCTCAGTAAGTACTTAATCATCTGAATGAACTTTTAGGGAAGTTACATTTAAAGGACTCCTCCAATTTGAAGCAAAGAAAACAATTAGGTTTTTAAAAAAATCCATCCTAATAAAGATTAACAAGGAAAAGCTTTCTTTGATAAGTGATCCCAGTGGACTGACCACATGAAAAATTAAAGTCACGGGGTAGGTCTCAATATGCCACTGTGATTGGCCAGAGTGACACTGGCTTCTAAGTTTTTTAGTAGCTGAATGGAAATTTTAAATTATTTGACTACATTGAAGTGGGGGAAAGACTTTCTAAGCAAGAACAAAACCTTGAAGTCAAAAAGGGGAAAAAAAAAAAGGTGATAAATCTGAAACCATATATATTTCTACTTCTACTTGGCAAAAATGCCATAAATGAAAGTCAAACTACAAATGGCCTATTAGGAAAAAAGTATTTCTAGCACATGTGGCATAGTCCAAGAGTCAAATTCTTTATTTAACCTTCAAAGGGTTTTGAAAACCAGAAAGAGAAAAAGCAAACATCCCAAGAAAAAACGGGAAGAATGGGCAGAAGAGTAACGCAAGGGGCCAAGAAACGCATGACAAGATGACCGGCCACATTCAAAGCAGATATGTACCGTCTGGGAAATGAGAGTCTCCACATGGTACGGTTTGCTCTTTTCAGGGTGGAGGACAAATCAGTGCCCTTTTTTAAAGAAAGTAATGTGGTAATATTTATCAAAATTAAAAGTACACCTGGTCATCGAGCTGGTTCTTCCACTTCTCAGCATGTGTCTTACAAATATATTCAGACATGAGAGAGAGAGAGAGAGAGAGAGAAAGAGAGAGAACAGTAATTGCATCAAGAGAAATGATGGGAAAACAAATGGAAAAAACTAGAATTGACCACATTCACTGTTGCATACCACGAGACCGTTGACAACAGAAGGCTAAGCTCTATCTCTTACAATGGAGAGATTTCCAAGAAAAAATTAACGGAAAATAAAGCACAGAACAAATAGAATTCTGTCGTGATCCCATTTGAACTTCTTAAAAGTCACAAAAGACAGGCATATGTATCCAAACACGCTTATGCATGCAAGAGCAAGATATTTCTGGAGGAATATACTTATTTCCTCATGATTGGGGTAGGGACATGGAGTTTTTAATTTTTATTTTACCCCTTTCTGTTGTATTTTTTTTCTTTCAAAAGAAACCACACAAATCCTTTACTTTGATAACAAGAAATAAATGTTAAACTTTAAAAAAAAACTATCCACTTCTTGAGGGCACCAATTATCCGTTTCTTGGCTGGCTCAGTCAGTTAAGCAACCAACTCCTGATTTCGGCTCAGGTCATGATCTGAGGGTTCTGAGATCCAGTCCGGGGCCTGGGTTCCATGCTTTTGGGGGAATCTGCTTGAGATTCTCTTTCTCCTTTTCTCTCTGCCCTTTTGCCCAACTCACACACTCTCTCTTCCTCTCTCTAAAATAAATAAATAAATCTTTTTTCAAAAGTCATTCACTTCTTTCCCTTCTGCCATTTTGCCAAATTTGGCAAAGTCGTTAACCTTGATGCTAAACTTCCCCCGCTTTGCAGAATCCTTGTCATGGACTGTGGGGCCCTGCTTTGATCCATGCAAGCTGGAAGTCAGGGGCGTGGCTTCCTAATCAGAGCCTCTGTGAAGCACAGGGGCCGCATTCAGTCCCAAGAGGAGCAGGATAAATGGAAGCACATGCCCGTGCTGCGGGCAGCCAAGGAATTTTAAAAGGAAACAGGAGCGAGACAAGAAGGCGAGAACACGCCTTGTAAATCACCTCTCTGTGTACCTCCTGGGTCCTTTCCAGGAGTGCAACTCAGAATGAAAAGGGACGGGTCCGACCAGACCCGGCACTACAGGTGAAATATCTCACCCTTCCTACCTCTCAGAACATGCCACACTCCAAAGAGAGCTCAGTCATAAGCGCAAGCAGAGCAGATGGAAGATGGACCTGCCGGAGAGCTCATGCCCCAAGTATTTGACCTGATGGGCGCGTGGACCAAAGCGCTAGGGAAGGGAGGATTCCGTGCAGCTGAGCAGATGCATCTATCTAGCTGCTAGGAAAAGAAAATACAGAAATGTCCCCAAACTATCTCATGTTCTAGACAGAAGGGGTTTGCATGCTGCTCTGCGGGTGTGAACCAGCCTGGCCAGACTGGCAGCACCAGGTTGAATGGCAGGGGTGGGGGCCAGGGGAAGCCGCCGGGCCATCCTCTTATTTCCAGCATCGTAGACGTGCTTTTCCTGGTGCCTAGACAGAGACGGCAAGGTGGTACCGTTCCCTCCAAACAGACAGTAATCGCGGCTCAGGAGACAGCAAACAGCTGCCTGCAAGGGACGGAGCCTCGTTTCCGACTTTGACGAAGGATCCGCAGCCGGTGACCTTCAACTTCAACAGGCGTGTCTGCAAGCTGAGCTCGCACCCCAAAATGAAGATGGGATCAGTGTCTACTTCCGGCCGAGGGAGCTCAAAAACAGCTTCCGCACAAGAGACGGGCAGGCTGCAGGTGCGAGAAGCAAAGGGCAGGAGGGAGACACTGGGGCTCCAGCTGCCCGCACATACGCACAGGTGGCCGGGCAGGGAGAGGACCGTGACATCGAGGAGCAGGTGCACACCAGCACATCTGCCTTCCTCCCAAACAGTCTTGCCTTGAATGCCTCCCTTCCACCCCACCACAGGGTTCCTGTAGCACCAACACCAGTCCCAGTCCTGGCTGGACTGGGCAGGGAGCATGGCGCATGGCGAACTTTGTCCATCAGGCTGCGCTGTGCAATTGCTCTCCATCGTCATTTGTCAAGGCCCTCACTGTCACTTGCCAGGGTGGGCCGGGCTCTCTCCCCTGCTGTGGTGTGGCAGGCTCCTCCAAAACAGAAGGGGAATGCCTCGGGCAGGGTGTGATCAAATTCCCGCACAACAGAACCACCAGACAGCCCAGAGAAATACCCATTTCTCTTTCCCCCACAGCTCATCAGTCCCACACACACACGTGGGTCTATCCCATGCAGACACATGGTGATTGGGGCCGGCTGTTGCACTGATGCCATGAGAACAGTTGGAAAGACAGAGGTGCCGGGGGAGGGGGCCAGCAGCTCCCTTCCCAGGCCAGTGTTGGCTGCAGGCTGCTCAGCCAGGTAAAGGGGGCTCTCTTTGCAGGGGAGACCCGTGCAGGAGCCCCTGGATGGGTTAGAAACCCAGCTTTACCACATGCAGCTGTGCAACCTTAAACAAGCTTCTTAACCTTGCTGTGCATGCTTCCTCATCCATCAAGGAAGGATTATTGGACGGCAAGGACAGCAGTTCTGGGCCCGCCCCACAGCCCACAGCAACAACATGCGAGCTTTTCTGTCTACCTGCTTTCTAGCTGCCAATCACACAACTTCCTCAACTTGACATTCCTAGCTCTGGTTTCTAACAGTGACCATTGCCACAGCCCAGGTCTCAGGCACTGTTGTCTTCATCCCGTGAATCCCAGCTCATATCCACACCTCTATATTCACACGTGTCATAGGATCCCCATATATTTACTCCCTCCCAAAGCAAGGACTCTTCAAGGTCAGAGCATACCCTTGACAAATAAGTCAGTGAGCGAACAGATTTCTCACAGGGTTTCACCACCAGGGATTAGAGGAAATCAGAGCCCATGGCGGGACTGGAGATGAGCACGGCATTTGGGGTCTCCACCAGCTGTGCCCTCCAGTTCCCCTGCGTGAAGGATCTTACTGAAGTCCGTGAAAACTGCGCTTGCTGGAATTAGATGCAAGATCATGCATTTCGGTGCACTTTCACAGACTCAGGCCCTACAGATTTTATGAGATTCTAAAAAAAAGGCTTGTGATTTAAAAGAAAGAAAAGAAAAGAAAAAAATGATTAATGTGCAGATGACTCCCTCGGGGAGCTTGTTAAAAGGCAAGTTCTGGTTCCTAAGCCAGGGCAGGGCATGAGGCTCTGGGCTCTAACTGCATCCATGTGATGTCCGTGTTGCTGGTCAGTAGCTCACACCTGCAGCCACAGCCAAGGTAGGAGCCCTTCCTCCTAAAGCCTATGCATTCCCAAGCCGCATGCAACCACAGAATTCAGTGTGACACAAACTGATCTGATTTTAGCCCATGTGACAACATATACAAGCTGCAGGACAAGCTTGGGCAGGTGTTACTGGCACTTTTTAAGATCCCTTTGGAGTTCAGGACTAGCTCACTACAGTTGGGACAAACCATGAGAACGCCTTCCATCCCCGCCTCAGAAAAGGAAAACCAGGAGTCCCTAGTGTCCGAGCCCTTCTTGTTTGTTCAGACGGAGATTCAGCAAAGAAAGAGTTTTCCCCCTTCTGGCTTTCACCTACCAACTCTGGGAAACTGTCTAGACAAGCGAGGATGGTCAGGTGAACTCACTGTCTTTACGGAGAATTTGTGTGACACTGAATATTTATGCATCTAAACATCAGAGTAAACCTTCGCAGGCAAATGGAAGACTTGGTGGCTGCTGGCAGCCGGTTCCACTGAGCACGACTTAGCCCTCTGGGTCTGGCCAGGCTTGAGCCACCAACGGGGACGGCGTGAGGGAGTGCTGCTAAGGTCTGATCCACGAAAGTAAGCCTACCAGGGGCGGCAGAGAGCGGGGTGTCTTACAGCTGAATTGTGCATCAACAGCTCTATCCCAGCACACAAAGTATCATAGAGGCTGAAATCCAAATTGAAGTCTAAAAATAGCACAATAAAATTATTTCCTTCTTTCACTCCACCGGAGAGCAAAGCGGCTGACACCAATATCCGCAGGGCACAACTGACTTCTTAGCATCTACGTGGAAGGAACGATTACACAACTGCCCTTTCTCACCAGCAGACCGACTGCCCCAGAAAATAAGGAAGGGGAAGCAATTACCCTGTTGCCAAAAACCGATAATGGATATTTGATTATGATTATTAATGGAGAGAAACGGAGACAGACCGCTGAGCAGAGACCAAGCACTCAGTGAATCTGCGTGAGATTCCAAGAAGGGGAGTTAATTTTTTGTTTTCTTTTCACCTCTCATCCCGTCATTTGGATGTGACACCAAACTTTAAGCATGGCCTGTCACATCCTTATCCATATTCAATACCACTGCACTACGGCCACATTATCTCCCCTGGAACCCAAGTGACAGGCTCCTTGCTGCGGGGGATGGTTTTCCCTTTGCCTCTAAATGTGGGGCGGATGTACCAAGGAACTGACTTGTCAGATACAGGAAATTAACTAATTTTCAAGACACCAGAAAGACATTTTGTAGCAAATATTTACTTCTCTGTTTCTTCCCTACTGATACTGAACATACATTATCTAATCTGGAGGAGGCTGGATTTACAGTCTCTGTGAACAAAGGGATGTTACGGCTCATCGTAAAGGAAACAGCGCCATCAATTCCCTCAGCCCCATGTGAAAACATTAGTACAGCATGAAGTGCATTTGCCCCGGAAGAATAAAAGAAACAAGAGAGCAAACAACAACAAAGATAAAAACAGATTCATAAATAGAAAGAACAAACAGGTAGTCACCAAAGAGGAGAGGAATGAGGGGACGGATGAAATGCGTGAAGGGGACTGAGAAGTACGACGAGCTTTTGCTATAAAATAAGGAAGTCGTGAGGATGAAAAGTAGCACAGGGAATGCAGTCTAGAGCACCGTAACACACTCGCGGCGAGCACTTTTTAATGCTACATCTGCTGAATCACTATGTGGTACACCTGAAACTAATTTAGCATCATATATCAGCTATAATTAAAAATAAGGTTTTATTTATATATTTGACAGACAGAGATCACAAGCAGGCAGAGAGGCAGACAGAGAGAGAGGAGGAAGCAGGCTCCCTGCTGAGCAGAGAGCCCAATGCGGGGCTCGATCCCAGGACCCTGAGATCATGACCTGAGCCGAAGGCAGAGGCTCAACCTACTGAGCCAGCCAGGTGCCCCAAGAGGGTTGGAGGGAGGGAGGGAAGTAAGCAGTTTCTCTGACTTGATACCACACCCTGAAAACCAATTCCCCTAGGTTGCCTTACCCATCCATTGAGTTTCCAGTTACTGTCTGTCTCAAGGTCCATATAAACATGATCGCTTTATCCCAATTTGGTCACTGGCAATTGAAGATCCCCGCAGGGGAAGGCTGGGAGCAGGGAGGGCTGAATTAGAAGATGCTGGGTGAGGTAACAGATGTGGGTCGCCCTCTCTGTGCCTTGCAGGGTTCTAGGCACTTTTCATGGGTGCTTTCCACTGTGCAGTTTCACTTGAGGTGAGTACGGTTATGCCGATGGTCTCAACCTTACAGATCAGGACACGGGCGCAGAAGACTCCGGTGTGTGCTCGGTTACCTACCTAGCTAGTCCACGAAGCTCAGCTTGCCTCCCATCCCCATGACAAAAAAACTATGATCGGATGGCACTAGATTTTCACTCATCTTAGGAGAAATATTTAGTCTTTTTGCCACCTGGAAACACAAATTCCTAATGTATACTGAAACCAAACAAAGCACTTAGGAGAGTAGGTGACTGACAGCAAACACACAGCCTGAGACCCACAAAGCCACCATCACCTGATGATTTTTTCATGGTAGATCTCAGTCATTTTTGTGCAAATGTAGGAACATTTCTCTCGTGACTGCGAAAACGCCAAAAGTTGTTGTAAACAGCAACAAACAAAATAGGCATTCATTATTATGTGCAAAATTGAATATGTCCCTATGCTGCCTGTTACCAAAACAAAGGCTTCAACTGGAAACTATTTCAGAATTCTACATGCACACACACACGCAAATGTACAGCATGACACAGTTTATGTCTAATCCTCACTATTCTTGCCAGGACTCTAATCTTCAGCCTCTTCCAATAATATAGAAATAAAAAATATTATTATTAAGTATTCTGTATCTTAGTATGATAGGGATAAAATAGTACACTACTGTAAATAATAATGATGATGATGTCATCAAACACTCACTTTACTGGTGAGAACACACTCTACATATCTCATTTAATCTGCATAAAAGCCTGGAAAGGAGGGAACTATTTTATTTCCTTTTATAGACAGGAAAACTGAAACTCAAGTTAAATAATTTGCCCAAGGCCACAAAACTAGGAAGCAGAGAGGAGGCCACGGATTTGATAATCTGACCCCGATCCCATTATTCTTGGTCTCATATTACCCTATTTCCCCAACTTCCTATCAGTCCAGGTCCCCTCCAGTCACTGGCTTGTACTGGCCCTGAACCGACAGGGTCCTCCTTTCTCCTGCCATCTTGGTCAGCTCCTCATCTGACTCAAATGCTTCCTTTTCTTGGCACTGTCCCTTGACCTCTTCCGTGGGCAGAAAGAGTTGCTGTTAGTGGCAGCCATAAGGCAACAAGATCCTTGAAAGGCCACCACGCTCCCCAGCACAGTGCGTGGTGCAGGGTCAAGTCTCCATACAGAATTGCCTAGAAGCCTATCCACTGGGTGCATGTTTCCGCCACTCCCCCCTTCCCACCCACCAGCCCTGATTTAATCAAGATCCTCTGAAAGTCCTCTCTCCACACCCACGACCATGCGTCTCGAACTTGCCTCTCCTGTTTTTGTGAAGCTAGAGGAGCCCAAAGTCCCTGAAACCACACTCAAAATATTATATCCTAGTATTCCCATCACGTCAATTACCCAATCTTTCCACCTTTCCCTAGGCTACTTAATGTTTCCTGGTCCATTTGTTCCTTGCTTTAAAAGTTATTAAGATCTCTGAATGTATAAATAGTGGAAATGGAGGAAGCTGGTCTGATCACAAGAGGGCTGACTGCAAAGCCCTTTTAGGTACTTCTCTTTCCCGATATGCTTCTGTGTCTGTTCAAGGATCGGTAGTGACTTGAGACTCTGGCGGCAGATCAGGAGTCGGACTGCTCTGTGGGAATCCTGCCTCCACCCTCGCTAGCATGTGCCTGAGGGCAGGGGACTTTGCTTCTCTGTACGTGGGGATGGAGACAGTATCGACCTCACTGGGTTACGATTATAAACTGAGTGAAAGTATGCAGAGCACCAAGACCAGCACCCGGACGTGACAGATACCACCCAGAACTCCTGCCATCACCACCCTCACCGCCACAACCAGGGCCCTGATCACAGAGTCAGGCCCATTATGAGGTTATTTCCTTTCGGCTCCACATTGATCCCTCATCGGCTCTGCCAAATTCTAGCTGGACCCTTTAAACAGTCTTCCTTTGCCAGCTGGCCCAGTACTCAGTTCTGTCAGTGGAGGAAGCTAGAGAGACATGGCCAAAGGAAGGGGGTTCCTTCCCGGTTCCTGGAAAGGGGCTGGTGTCTCACAGGTTCCCTCGTGCCCCGCTCCTGCAGCACAGATGGTTCCGCCAGCGTTTGGCCTCTGCAGCATGGGGCTCGCCCAGGGTCTGGCTTCTGCCATGTGGGCAGCTTCTCTAGCACAAGCCTCTGCACCATGCACAGCTGGGCCAGCACCTGAATGTCAGCTGCTCGCAGACACCAGCACTGTCCCCCAACACCCCCTCAAGCAGTTTCTTAGAAGACTGCCTCTGGTGAGACAACTCCCTAGGAAAAGTCTTTTTTGGCACCCTGGGAAGTAGATTCCAAAAAGTTCCAGAGAGAGGATGTCCAGCGAGGTACACAGGTTTGCACAGTAGCAACTTTTGGCCTCTCTTGTAGCTGGGATGCCCTATCTTAGCCCTGTGGTTGGTGGCTGCTGCTTATACTTGTGCTCCTGGTCTCCTTACTGGTGATTTCCTCACTATTCCAATCCTCTGTCATCATGAAGAGTCCTTTGTATTATATCGTCTCTGTTCAAATTACTGTGTGGACTCTGTCTCCTGATCAGACCTTGCCTGAACCAGTCTCTACCCTCACCTCCTTGCCCTTAGTAGGAGCCCTCCAGGACCCTTGGCCTTCTGTGTGCTCTTCACACACTCCAAGTCAATTCTTGTCTTAGGATAATTGTGGGGTTTTTTTCTGCCCAGAAATGCCATCACATCTTCTCATGGCTCGTTCCTTGGACACTTCCTCTGAGACACTCTCCCAGATTTCTAATCAGAAGTAGTCCCATCCAGTACCTATGACCTCAATCACCACTTAGCCCTGTTTTACTTCCTTCAAAGCATGTATCACTCAGGAATTATCTTGTTCCTTCCTCTTCCTCCCTCCCTAATTAAATACAAGTTCTGTGAGAGCAGAGACTGTGCCTGGATTGTTTGCCACTGAAGCTACGGAGAATTGTTGTCAAATGTGAAAGCACTCGACCCACAGTCATATAAAGAATTGAGAAGGAAAAAGGAGAAAGGTAGTAAGAAGAAGGGAGGGAGGCAGAGAAGGAGGAGGGAATCCCTCCTATCATCTCCTTTCGTTCTAATCTAGAACCCAATCCTAGTGCCGCCGATGCAACCGTTCCTTTAATGAAAGTAATCTCCCAACCGCTGATGCTCAAAACACCGAACTCGGCACTTAGTTACACTCCACACTTACCACAAAGACCCGCAGAGCTTCCTCTAAACTCCTCCTTATTTTTGCTCCCTCTTCTCCAATGGTTCCATTGTTCTCAAACACAGACATCAGTCCTGTCCCCATGAATCTTGACTGTCCCACCTGAACAGCCTCCCTGCTGGCCTCTCTCATCTCATCTCTTTCCCCCTTTTTAATCTGCTCTGAATAATGCTGCCAACCAATCTTTGCCTTTTCATCAAACTCTTCCCCACTTCTGTACACACTCTTGTTCCCCGTTTCATCAGCCCCAATGCATCTGTCCACCTTCTAAGGCCTTCCTACCTAGGCCGCGTGCTTTCTAGCAAGCAGCGCTGTCCATAACCCTCGACAACCCATGAATGAGCCGAACCACCCCCGCCCAGGGCCCTTCACTCACAGGCTCTCTCTCCCTCCCGATACTCTGGAAGGGGACCGTTCCCACAAAGTCCCCACTGGCATCCCCAGTCCCACGGATCAGCTTCTTCCCTCAACTCCCATGCTCCAGAAAACAGCTGGATTTCTTTTATACATGTATGTTGTCTCTTCCTCATCTGATCAAGAGAATGTGTATGCTCCATAGTTTTCTGTTGGTTCAGGTCCGGTGCTGAACAAGCAAGGGGAGATGACATGATAAGCAATGGACAGCCTCCTGGAGAAGGAGCAAGATGAGCTTTAGGACCTGGAGGACCTGTCTTGTGGCGCTCTAAGGTCCTGTTCCACCAGAATGCTCTAAGACCATCATTTGGCCCAAATCACCATCTTTCTCATTATTCATATACTGAATCGGATATTGACATATCTGGCATGTATCTTGTATGGAAATTTTACTTTAGATAAAAAAAGAGAAATGAGAAATTTTCACAAAAATTTTTAAGATTTTATCTCTCTATTTGGCAGAGAGAGAAAGAGTGCATGAGCAGGGGGGAGGAGGGAGGGGAGAGCACACAGGGCTCGACCCCAGGACCCCAGGATCATGACCTGAACTGAAGGCAGACGCCTCACTGACTGAGCTACCCAGGGGCCCAAGGTGTTTGTTTACTAAAAGGGCCTCCTCCCGGCTATCTTCATCCCTTGTACTTCCCATATTTTCTTTCTCTTGAAAGCATTAAGAAAGAAGAAAAAAAAAGACTTTCTTTACAATTAAGTGAATTGTAACATATACACTCACTGGAACATTAATCACTACTAAAATTATGGTTATAAATATCTTATGGTAACATAGGAAGAGTATTTTTTGGCACACCACCTGATTGAAAAAAGCAGTATTTCCAAACTCAGTACATATAATTAATTATAAGTATCGTCAGGCCTGAGAGATCTTAGAGAGGTATACTCAAAGTTTGGGGAGTAGAATACAAATGTCAGCACAGACTGGGTCACAGAGTTCTGCAAAATCAAACCCTAATCTAAATCCAAAGTGGATTCTGGCTCCCAGTTCTTTAGGACATGACACTGATGGGCTTACAACGAGAAGGTGACATGATGGGTTCTGGTTCCTATGCCTAGCAGGGTTTACATTCAGAAGTCATAGTGCCAGGTGCAGAACAGTGTTTTCAGGACTGCACCTTTCATCTAAGGGGGGATCGGGAGTATATATGGCTAGGTTATTAAAAAGCAGTGAAGGATAAACCCTAATCGAATGAAAATATTTTCCTATAGAGGAGAGAGGGAAGGACAGCCATATGTCTCTGAAGTTACCTTGCTTTGCACATTTGACTTTAAACCATAAAAAGTCTGTGTTACATATTTCTAGAAATAGCAACCACTGAAATAGAAGGCCAAATAAAACAGAAGGCCAAATAAGATGTGCATTGAGCTAACCATGCATTGAGTGGACAGATGAACTTTACCAAGGGAAATTCAAGTGATTTTAAAACTATAATTTAGCTTGCATCCTTACAAGCAGGAAGAACTGCAAAGAAGTTCTAAGTTGATTTTCTTATTACATTTTTAGTAATACTATCAATATAATTATTCTGAAACTATTTATATATATAAAATATGGATATACTAAATAGACTATTATATATAAACATACTATATACATATACTGTACATATACCATATGTCCCATGATATATGTAGTCAAATATACTCTTCTATATATAGATAGATAGATAGATAACTGGCAGATTAAATAATTATATAGTAATATTAGAAACCAAAACTTTCAGTGTCTGAGAAAAGAAATATGAATATTAAAGAATATTAAAGAAGTTAAGTGAAGCCATGTAGTCCTAAATTTGGACTGGAAATAACAGTGTGAATCTGTGATATAATTTCTTTGTCTAAAAATATCCTGTGTCTACTGAAGAGGTTCAGAAATAATAACCAACCCAGTAGCTATGAGCACTCCCAGGGCCCAGACTGTGGTCTCTAAATATTATTTCCTACTGAAAGTAACAAGGACCCCTTGCAGAATAAAATGCTGATTCCAGATCTGGGGCAGGAAATGTATATGATGGACCTGAAGAGTCTTGTTACATCAAAAAAAACAAGGATGTTAAAATATCCAGGAGCTAGTTGGAAAGGGCTCCTGGCCAAAGATGGGTCCATTTGAAAAAGAAAGATTTCTGCAAAGAACTGAAACATAACAAATATGTTCAAAATCCATGACCTTATAATGATACACACACACACACACACACACACACACACACACACACACACTTTTTGCTCACCTTTGAGCATGCTAGAAAACCAAGTCCTCAAGACAATCAACTGGACGTTGAAACAAAACTTTTTCTTTTTTTAAATTTTGAGACACGTATCTACTTTCCCTCATCACCCGTCATGTGTCACTGTGAGTGAACTGCGTGGCGGCCACGCCTAGAAGGAACAGGAAAACAGCACTGTTGAGTTCTGAGGCATCCTGTACAGAACTGCGGTCTTTGATCTTTGGTCTTTGGTCACAGTCTTAGAGCTCCTGGTTTTCCAGCCCCACAAGCTGCCTTTCAAATGATCTAAAGAGTTTTCTTCTTTTATAGAAGAATTCTAGCTAAAGAAAATAATGAGGACAGTGATAGAACCAGAATATTACGGTTCTGAAACCCACTGGTGAAATAACAAATCCAATCAGTAATCACCAGTGAGGGGAAAAGCTGACAGGGAACTTGATACAAAGAGGGTAGAACTCCAGACACCTGAACCCAGGAATCAAGCTCACTGCCTCATGAGAACGACCGCAGTTAGTACTGGCTTCCCTACATGATTCAGCACAAAGTTACAAACACTATCAGTGAAGGTCAGTTGACAATAAAATCAAACCTAAATAAAATCAAATCTCTAGATTAAACTACCGGGTTATGGGAAATAACATGGAAAAAAAACATGACAATGACCACAGACACAATCAGACAAATTCTGCAGGGTAGAAAACTTGGTTTCTTCAACAACAACAAAAACAGGCAATGAAAGTAAAAGGAGAGAGAAACTTCAGATTAAAGTAAAAGGAGAGAGAAACCTAAAACACATTTCTTAATTTGAAGAGACCACCTGTTAAAATAAAATCATGAGAGGGGCACCTGGGTGGCTCAGTGGGTTAAACCGCTGCCTTCGGCTCAGGTCATGATCTCAGGGTCCTGGGATCGAGTCCCACATTGGGCTCTCTGCTCAGCAGGGAGCCTGCTTCCCTCTCCCTCTCTCTCTGCCTGCCTCTCTGCCTGCTTGTGATCTCTGTCAAATAAATAAATAAATAAAAACATTTAAAAAATAAAATAAAATCACGAGAAAATTCAGGGACATTGGAACACTGACTGGGTATCTGGTGATAATAACAAAGTCTTATTAATATTTTTAGGTATGATAAGGGTGTCACAGTTACTTTTTAAAAGTCTTTTTCTTGTTGAAGACAGGAACTGACATATTTATAGATTAAATAAAATGTCTGAGATTTGCTTCAAAATATTCCTTTTGGGGACCGGTGGGTGTGGTAGTTGGAGAAATGACTCCCCCAAGATGTCCATGTTTTCATCTTCAGAACCTTGGAAGGGGACTCTGCAGATGTGATGAAATTAAGGGCTTCAGGATGGGGACATTATCCTGGGTAATCTGGTTTGGCCCAATGATGTCTCCACTCTGGTCCTCCCTCATCAGGGGGAGGCAGAAGGATCGGAATCATGGGAGAAGGCAGTATCATGAGCAGCAGAAGATGCATGAAGGGGCCACTAGCAGCTGAAACAGACAATAAAACCGAGTCTCCCCTTGGAGCCTCCAGTATGAAGGAGCCTAGCCGACCCCTTGAGTTTAGCCCAGTGAAACCAATAATGGACGTCTGAAAGAGAGTAAGTTTGTTTCAAGGTACTAAGCTTGCGCTCATTTGTTTCAGCAGCAATAAGAAACTACCAGAGTGGGAGAGAGGATGGAGGTAGAGCTAAATCAGTTTGGCCACATGTTGAAAATCGTCGAATGCGTGTGATTCGTACATGGGGGCTCGTTATCCTTGTTCATTACATAATTTCTCTGGTTTTGTAGAAGTTTGAAATTTTTCATAGTAATTAGGGCTTTTTTAAGTCTTACTAATTAAACCAAAAAGTCTATTTTTAAGATACTGCTTTCAAGTCTTATGCATGTGGCTCATACCCAAGTCCAAAATCTTGTGCCAACATCAGTCGTGAAGAGTGGAGGTTCTAAGGGGGGTTGGAACAGACAGACCCTGTTACCCAAACGATATTGCCCATGGGACCTGGGCAAGATGCTTTTTCTCCCTGAGCCTCAGCTGCCTTATATATTTCGGTTAATAACTGAGCTTCCCTCTCATTGGGCTACTAGGAGGCTTAAGTAAATAAATCGTTTAAAGGATTTCGTGGATTATCTGACACAGTATCTCTTCATAAATGTTAGCTCCCTATTATCATGGCATGTCATTTCCAGCTTCCCAGCAAACATCTGAAAAATGTCTCAATCTGTCTCCATCATCATTACCGCGGCCCTCTCAAATGTATCGGTGACATAAATGTTTAGAGCCCATTTGAATCACCCGAATTCCATTTTAAAAGCTCTTGTCTTGGTCTGACGGCTCTGCTCTGATAGTCTCTCGAGATAATGAGCGACCCAGAGCCAGGGGTACCGAGGGAAGCCCAGCAGGGAGGCTGTAAAGAAATCTCTATCCTAGGAAAATAACTAGCCGGCCTCGCAGGTTCCAGATACTCTCTAATCTGTTCCCACAGGATGAATGCCTCTGCTCCGGGTTATTCTTCAACATAGAAGTAAGAATCGGAACTCTCATGATCCTGTCTAAACGGAAGGGAGAGCTTCCTTTTCCTGTCCCAAAGTTCTCTCTTCCTCTGAAGCAGCTGCAGGAAAGGTCAGACAACCTCTTTTTATTTTTTTTATAAAGATTTTTATTTATTTATTTGACAGAGAGAGATCACAAGTAGGCAGAGAGGCAGGCAGAGAGAGAGAGAAGGAAGCAGGCTCCCTGCTGAGCAGAGAGCCCGACGCAGGACTCGATCCCAGGACCCCGAGATCATGACCCGAGCCGAAGGCAGCGGCTCAACCCACTGAGCCACCCAGGCGCCCAGACAACCTCTTTTAGGAACAAGTTTGCACTTGCTGCTCTGATCCCAGCCCCTTCTCACTGAGTCTTCTGCTCACTGCTCACTGCCCACTGCCGCGGGCTCCTCTGGGGCTGAGAGCTGGATTCTATGGGCTGAGGCCCAGAGGCTAGCAAATAACTGGCATTTATTAAAAACACCCCTTTCGGGGCGCCTGGGTGGCTCAGGATGTTAAGCCTCTGCCTTCGGCTCGGGTCATGATCTCAGGGTCCTGGGATCAAGCCCTGCGTCGGGTTCTCTGCTCAGCAGGGAGCCTGCTTCCCCCTCCCTGCCTGCCTCTCTGCCTACTTGTGATCTCTCTGTTAAATAAATAAATAAAATCTTTAAAACAAAAAACACCCCTTTCCCTGAACACTGATGTCTCAAGCTCACTGAAGTCCCTGGAGTCACACACACACATAGAGACGCAACTCACAAGCCCATTCAACACTTTTGCACCAAAATAGTTGGGATGTTGGCTCCCGGGAAGCGGTGGAGGGAGGCAGGCTAGAGACACCAGCAACCTGGCCTCCTCGCGTGTCACAGAAGTCACAGCACTTTGGAGGGACAAGCACTGACCGAGGGAGGGTTGTTTCGACATGTCATAAGTACACTGATGAGCAAAGGCTCCAGTATTTTTTAAATTACCTGATACGCCTTTGAATTTCTTGAAGAAAAGGACAACGTAGATTGGTATGACCCCTTCATTTTATTATAATACTAGACTGGACTAAAAAGAGCCATCAAAACAAAACAAAACAAAAAAACCTCCTGGGTGACCAAACGAAGTGTGGCTGCCACTCTTCTCCTAATGTCACCTGGTCTGCCTTGGGCTTCTTGTTACGGGACATAAGACAGAAACAGCCACCAAACTGTGGACACGAGTTTTCCTTAAAATCCATGCAGACTTGGCAGCAATGTCTGCTACCAAGTTTTCATTCGGCTCATTGTTCACACTTTCTGAGGGCCTCGACATAGGGGATGATATTTATGTCCCCACGTAAGAAAAAAAGACCAACAAAATGGTCTAATTGGAAAATGACCAAGAACGTCGATTTTATAGATTATTGGCCTCATTTTACGTGGCTGTCGTGGCTGGAGGGTCCATTTTGTTGTCGCTCGTTGAAGCTCAAAGTCGAAGGCAATGCAGAGGCCAGACCTGCAGGGGGAGGCTGGCCTGTGGGACTCTGAGACCACGGGAAAGCTGGCCGAGTGCGCACGAACACGCGGCTTCCCACCCGCCCTACAGACGCCGAGCCCTGCTGTCACTCCACTAGACTCTGCATGGCTGTGAGCCCTGAAGATGCCGCCAGGGTCTACAGCTGCAGGAAATACCATTTTGCAGACATAAACATCCACATCTGTAAGGGGGACAGGCCACTACCAACTCAGAACCACTGAAACGGTCATAGCTTCAGAGGAAGAAAAATGTTTAGGTTGGGAGAGGAGTAAGGAGGGTCCTCCACGTGGTGACTTGCCTGCCAGGGCTTAAGCAGCTGGCGTGCCTGGCGTTTCACCTGTGGAGCCCTGAAAATACAGAATACGGTCTAGAGGGTCTCACTGTTATTGTTATTAATACAACTGTATTGCCACACAGATGCTTGGCTTCCAATCTGAGTCTCACAGTCTCCGTTGGTGAGGAAATGCTAACTCCACAGTTTGGGGCACGGAGGAGTGCAGCTGTGGGACGGGAAAGAGGCGTGTGACTGTATGTGGTTAATACAGATCTGAATTCACGGTTTCAAGAGGCAAGAGAAGCCGACTGTTGTCGATGCCGAAGCGGGTTGTTGACGATGATTATAAATCATGTCCCCAGAGCTGCCCATTCTCCTGGTGTGGAAACCAGATTGGCAGTGTCCATGATCTACGTGATGTGGCAGGTTTGAAGGACACTGGAAAAGGCTACCATGACTGAAATCACTCCCAGACCACCCATCCCTGGCCCCAGGAACTCCTGCTTTTAGACCTTTGAATAAAGTGACACCTGGGTGGCTCAGTCGTTAAACGTCTACCTTCGGCTCAGATCGTGATCCCAGGGTCCCGGGATTGAGTCCCCGCATCAGGCTCCCTGCTGAGTGGAAGCCTGCTTCTCCCTCTCCCACTC
The DNA here is from genome assembly GCF_009829155.1 of Mustela erminea. Taxonomy (NCBI): domain Eukaryota; kingdom Metazoa; phylum Chordata; class Mammalia; order Carnivora; family Mustelidae; genus Mustela; species Mustela erminea. The sequence continues at coordinate 4,299,530 of NC_045627.1, read as the reverse complement.
CCCCTGCTTGTGTTCCCTCTCTCGCTGTCTCTCTGTCAAATAAATAAATAAAATCTTTTTTAAAAATTAGTTATTTGGGACGCCTGGGTGGCTCAGTTGGTTAAGCAGCTGCCTTCGGCTCAGATCATGATCCCAGGGTCCTTGGGATCGAGTCCCACATCGGGCTCCTTGCTCGGCAGGGAGCCTGCTTCTCCCTCTGACTCAGCCTGCCTCTCTGTCTGCCTGTGCTCGCTCACTCTCTCTCCGTCTCTGACAAATAAATAAAAATCTTTATTTAAAAAAAAATTAGTTATTTATTCTTCCCTAAAAGAGTAGGATGGTGACTTGGGTGTCCTCACAGTCTGTAGTTACAATTGACTAGGATCCATCCCATGAGGGCTGTGAGGCTCGGTTGTTGAGGGGGCTGGAGAGGGGTGTGAGCAAATGACAGAGCCCAGTATCACAGCCTCACATTGGAAGTAGGGCCCACGTGCCCTCTAAGTGGCATATGGCCACTGGCCCCTGAGCAGCTTGTCTGCTTTTCCCTAAGCCTTACAGCCAGACTTTTCTTCTCTGACTCTTGGGCTCAGGTAGTGAGCATTGCCTGTGACAGCAACTGGCTGGTACGTCGTCACCATTTTCTTTATCCACCTCCCAAATCCTCATGTCCTGAGGTCCTATGGCTGTTATCAGGAGTCACAGGGAGGGACGGAGACCAAAGTCAAATAAGTGGCCATTTTGCTCTCATGAGACCACCCCTCAGGGTGTGAATCTCTCTGTGGATACTGTCCCACTGACTCTTAGAGAAGACTCCTTCCTCCTAGATAGACTAAAGCAGCCTGGGACAAAGCCACACTCCCACCGCGCAGCTCCTCTGGAAGGCTCTAAATGCTGACAACTTGGAAAACAAAGTGGGACCAAATTCATTCTGAAGCATACAGTTACACTTGACTAAACCCTTCTAGTGCGGAGCATTCACAGACACTTCCAGAATCAGGTAACGCATACTTCCCACCAGGCTCTGCCCCTCCAGCAAGCAGGAGGGCAAGGCAAACCTACAGAAACACATTTCCCTTTCGTGCTCCAATAACCCACACGAAGCACCGCTCTAGAACAATTTCCAAGAGCGAACAAACGCCATCATCGAAACAGAAGTAAACTACACTGAATGGCGATACGTCGAGAACATTCTAGTGACAGAGCGTCAACCAAAAGAGACAGACTTGAGTTCACCAACAGAATAGAGAGGTGCAGTTCTGTGACCCATCTACACCAGGGCAACACATCTAACTAAGAAGGGCGTTTTGTTTATTTTTCCACTTCCAGAATAATAGAGGAAATCACTCTGTCAAATTGCTTTTGTCATTGTCACAAGTCATCATCTCGTTGATTCTTTTTGCCTCCTTAGGCCACGGAATAATTTCACAATTTCTTCAGGGTTTTGTGTTTTTGTTTTGTTTTTTTAAGAAGCACAACGAAAAGACCCCGTTTTTGTGATGAATGGGAGCTACAGAATTATCTTCTGAGGCTTAGCACACAATTCCGTCACAATAAAATTCTCCTGGCTCAAGAAATGTCATCTTTACATCAGCAGCAACAGAGGGAGGAAAAAAAACCAAAAAACAAAAAAAAATGCTGCTTTCTGCCTGAGGCAGTTGTGATAAGGGATTTAGAGCCAGTCCTGGTGTGAGCTCCTGGAGATAATGAGAGGCAGCGAGCCCCGAAAGTGTCTGCCGCTTGCTGCTTTCCAGCTGACGCGTGCACACAGCTGTTGCATGACTGCGGCTGGCCCGGGGGGGGGGGGGGGGGGGCGGCTGGGGAGGAACAGAGAGCAAAATAGGTCACAGAAAATGCTGTGTCGTATTTTGTCTCACCTACGTTTGCCAGGTCTACTGCAGACCCAGCATCCCGCTCTCCGCAAGATAAGGACACTGAGCCGAGTCTTAGAAACGCCTGCGCGCTGGAAGGGAGTGTCGGAAAAATTCCATGAGGAGTTTCGCTTGCATTAATCATACGGCTGAAGCTAACAGGTTCATACCGTGTTAGCAAATTAAACTATCGTACGATCTTGACAACGCTTCCCTGAATCCTTAAAAGTCTTCTCGTTTTAATTAATGACAAATTGGATATCTACCTACTGGGGTTTCCATTGATACAGCAATTAATTTTTCTTTAAGCTTTCTCAACTCCCTGCCAAAAGGCATCAAAAACACTCAAGCTATAATGGTTTCTCTTGAGTTTGCAAAAATCCCCTTAGCGTGGACGTTCCCTATTGATTCATTATAATCGCCTTTTTAGAAGTGTGACAGGCAGTCTGACGGCGCACACACCCTGAAGCCTGCGGGCCTATCTGGGGGGCCAGCAGGCACACAGGCTCATGGAGCCTGTTGGACATCACCTCTGTCCAGTGTCCCCTTGTGATCACAAGTCCTGCCTCTCAGCCACCTAAGCCTAACAGAGGCAAGAAACAGGAATCACTGGGCATCTGGCCAAGCCTCGAGCCTCCTTGAAAACTGGTTGATTTCTTAATTGATCTCAGTGGACAGAGTGATCCTATCACATGCTGAAAGCAGAAGAACTTTGGCTTGAGCTGCGCAAACCACCGGAGTATCTGCTGGCAGGTCCTTCTGTTTGAAATTATAATCAATCTCCTATCTATTCTCCACTCTGTTAGTCAAAATCACAGTCGTCCCTTTGTTGGTTTGTTTTTTTCAGGCTACTTTTGAAACAGGGCTATGTCCAATGAAGCCTGGACGCATCAGAGACAAAGATGGGGCTGACAGGTGTCCGTGACCTCCTCACAGGTATGCCTGTGTTCTTTGAGCTCTGAGAAGGCCATCAAAAATCTGTCTTCTCGTGTACCATGTCGCTCTGCTCCCCAGAGTCTTCCTGCTGCACTGAGAAGTGAAAAGATCCCACACCCCTCCAGAGCCCCTCATTGGACAGGCCCAGAGGGCTTCTGTTCATCCTTTCTCTTCTTCCCTTCTGCCACCCCCTTCTCTAGTGCAACATTGTTCCTTGCTCAATGGAAAATGTCAGAGGGAGAGAAGCAAGTATACTGGAGTTGCTTTTCTCAAAAAATGCTATCCCTGAGGTGATTGGGGCATGAGGTCCCACAGAGGGTCAAGGCGAGGTGCCTTGTAGTTCCATGAATTAAAGAAGGGATGGTAAATTCTTCCCAGCCTGAGCTCTGGAGCCTGGGAGCTCAAACCTTTCTAAGTCTCAAACACTCCACAACCAGCCAGACTGATTGTAAACACAGAAGTTTGCTCTAGGATCCTAGCCACTTGGTCACAGAAACCATGGGAGATTCTAAACCTTTGTCACGGCCATTAACAAGAACACAGCCACCTCATTGCTTTCCCTCCTCACCCCCTCCAGGAGGTACTAACAGCTGGGTAAGGGGTAAGCGGCGGAAAACAGCTAAGTTTGGGTGATAAGCAAGGGTTGGTAGACCCTTAGTGGAGGCTATTAACTGTAAGCCAACACCTCCCTTCTCCCCATAAATTTACCAGGAAGATAACGGACTCTCTTCTGGCTTCATAAAATAAGGTTGTTTTTGTTTATTTGTGTAGAGATAGAGCATGAGCAGAGGGGGAAGAGGGAGGTGCCGAGGGAGAGGGAGAATCTCGAGCAGGCTCCATACCCAGTGCAGAGCCCGACACAGGGCTCAATCACATGACCCTGAGATCATGACCTGAGCTGAAATCAAGAGTTCGATGCTTAACTGACTGAGCCCCGCAGGCACCCCTAAAATAAGGTTTTTTTAATGTAGATTTTCTTGGTTTTATACTTTTTAGGGTGCCATAGATGCTAGCTACTAAGCTAATAATAGCTAGTATTTATTAAGCCCTTACTGTATGTAAGCAACATTCTTTATCTTTCTCTACTACCGGTCCATTTTAATAACAGAAAATTGGATCTTGAAGAGATTTCTTGACCTAGTGGCAGCCCACAGCTCAAAAGTAACTGCACTCAAACCCAGATAATAGGGTTGCAGAGCCCATATGACTTTACGACCCAGCAATCACACAGCGGGGAATTCACCCAAAGAATACAAAACACCGGTTCAAAGGGGCCCAGGCACCTCTGTGATTATAGCAGCGTTATTTACAGTAGCCAAGATACGGGAGCAGCCCAGATGCCCACCAATTAATGAATGGATAAAGAAGACACAGTGTGTATAAACAATGGAATATTATTCAACCATCAACAAGAACGGAGTGTTGGCATAGATGGAGCTAGAGCGTGTGAAGCAAAGGGAAATACGTCAGTCAGAGGAAGACAAATACTGTAGGGTTTCATTCAGATGTGGAATTTAAGAAACAAAACAAACAAGCAAAGGGGAAAAAATAAGAGAGAGAGAGAGACCAGTCGAGAAACAGACTCAACTACAGAGAACAAAACAAATGCATGGTTCCCAGAGGGGAGAGGGGTTGGGGGGGGATGGGTGAAACAGGTGCTGGGGATTAGGGCGCGCACTTGGCCATGACAAGCACTAGGTGCTGTGTGGAAGTGTTAGGTCACTATATTTCATGCCCGAAGCTAGGGTCATAACACAGTTAACTATGTTGCAGTTAAAATAAAAATTTTGAGAAATTTTTAAAAATTGAAATGTCTCAGGTTATTTATATAATCGTCGAGAGAGAATGTTTGAGGATTGTTTTCACGGTCTCCGGGGCAGGGAGACCCTCTGTGTTAATTCTGGCTTCCGGGGGCTGCTGGTCAGTACACGTAGGAGGAAAGAGTGGGTTCTGGTCTCACTCTGTGGACCGGGTAGAGTGGCCAGATGGGACTCAGGTGGTGGCAGCTTTTCTTCTAGCCCCAAAGAAAAGACACCAGATCAGAGGACTTGGGTTTCTAGCGGCAAGAGCTCTGCTCTCTCTTTCCGAAGAACTGTGTTTGGGTCTTTTGCAATTGATCTGAGTGCTTGGGAAACTAATTTCATCATAACAACATTTCCAGGGGAAAAGTTATTTCTGAGCAAAAATTCATTACTAGAGTTCTCAGAAAGTGGAAAGTATGGTAGTGACTTGTTAAGGCAAATGTAGACCCACCAGGTTTATTATAAATTACACCATTTACATATACTTATAAAAATGTGACTTCATTTTAAAGACACAACAGTCTTCCTCAGTTTAGTTTCTAAAATAGTAAACTAGGTTGCTGTAGACTCTAATCTCATATAAATTTTTTTAAAGATTTTATTTATTTATTTGACAGACAGAGATCACAAGTAGGCAGAGAGGCAGACAGAGAGAGGTGGCGGGGGGGGGGAAACAGGTTCCCCGTTGAGCAGAGAGCCCAACGCGGGGCTCTATCCCAGGACCCCGGGATCATGACCTGAGCTGAAGGCAGAGGCTTTAGCCCACTGAGCCACCCAGGGGCCCCTAATCACATATAATTTAACCAGTGTTTCCCTATCCTTGTTTTTCCGTCTTTTTTTGCCTGCTCTTTTCAAATTCATGCCATCTTGTTATATTTCGTGTATTATTTTTTCTGTATGTGTGTATCTTCATGTATTTAAGAATTATTATTTTAAATATATTTAAGACTTTTCTGGTATAAGATGAAGTAAGGCTAAAAATTAAGTGCAAATAATCAGGGATTACCTATTAGATTGATCAGGGATCATTGCTTCTCCTGGAAAGTGAGACTATAGGCCAAATTGCTCCAAAATTTAAACATAGGTGAATCCAATAATGAATTATTTTTATAATGGTTTTCATGTACAGTTGACCCTTGAATAATGCACAGCTGAAAATCCAAGTAGGAGTTCTGACTTCCCAAAAACCTAACTACCGGTAGCCCACTGCTGCCTGAAAGCCTTTGTGGTAACAAAAGCAGTCAATATGGGGCGTCTGGGTGGCTCAGTCGTTAGGCGTCTGCCTTCAGCTCACGTCATGATCCCAGAGTTCTGGGATTGAGCCCCACATCTGTGGGAGGCCTGCTTCTCCCTCTCCCACTCCCCCTGCTTGTGTTTCTGCTCTTGCTCTCTCTCTCTCTCTGTCAAATAAATAAATACAATCTTTAAAAGAAAAAAAGCAGTCAATAAACACGTATTTCGTATGTTAGTGTGTATTTAATACCATATTCTTACAATATAGTCTGCATCCCAGAGGGGTTGGTAACAGCCATATGAAGAATGCTTTTGCATTGGTCATGAATGTGTTTATGAGGACTTTCCAGTATATTCTCAGAAAAACTACCTTTAAGGGGCGCCTGGGTGGCTCAGTCGGTTAACCATCAGACTCTGGATTCCAGCTCAGGTCTTGATCTCAGGGTTGTGAGTTTAAGTCCCACGCTGGAGGGGGGAAACAGCACTAAGAAAATCTTAAGGAGGGATACCTGCGTGGCTCAGCCGGTGAAGCAGCTGCCTTCAGCTCAGGTCATGATCGCAGGGTCCTGGGACTGAGTCCCACATCGGGCTCCCCGCTCATCAGGGAGCCTGCTTCCCCTTCTCCCTCTGTGGGCCATTATGTCTACTTGTGCTCTTTCTCTATTTCCCTGGCAAATAAATAAAGTATTTTCAAAAAGAAAATCATAAGGAAGATAAAATAGATTTACAGTACTCTACTGGATTTATTTTTAAAAAATCCACATAGGGACGCCTGGGTGGCTCAGTTGGTTAAGCGGCTGCCTTCAGCTCGGGTCATGATCCCAGCATCCTGGGATCAAGTCCCACATCGGGCTCCCTGCTCAGCAGGAGGCCTGCTTCTCCCTCTGCCTCTGCCTGCCACTCTGTCTGCCTGTGCTCACTCTCTCTGACAAATAAATAAATAAAATCTTTTTAAAAAATCCACATATAATTGAACTTGCACAGTTCAAGCCTGTGTTGTTCAAGGGTCAGCTGTGTAGGTGTGTAGGACCCATTTGTGTGTTCTTGGAAGGGAAATGTGAGCTTGCTACAAATGTATCAACTGATGGGCAAAGTCCTGAGTGTTTCCTGAGCAGGCCGTGGAGATGAGAAGGCAGGACACAAACAGTTAAAATGAAAACTCCTGTCCCCAGGCAGTGTGATCAAAGAGCAGGCAGGAGAAAGCCAGAAGACAAGAGAGGAGCCAGAAGAGGGAGAAACTGCTGTGGGCCACATCTACACCAAGAAAATCAGAAAGGACAGACACGGGTCAACCCAGCAGAGAGTCTGTTCATCAGGCAGGGATGAAAAGTCTCCTGCTAACGAGAGACCAAGCTGATACTCACAGCCCCCAGCGAGGAATGGAGGTGGATGCAGGAGGGTCACGCCTCATCAGGGCAGGGGAAGGGAAGAAGCTGAGAATCTCCTTCATTCTGAGACAGCAGAGGCAAAGCAGAAAGGGGTCAAGGCCGTGTGCAGAAGCAAGGAGAAAGGCACCGAGCTCACCGTGAGGAAGTGAGGTCCGTGGAGACCTCCTCTGACATGTGTCCGTTAGGAAAGAGAGCAGGAAGGCGTATAACAGCCACGGAATGAGAAAGTACGAAAAAAACAAATGGCGGTGTCCACGTGGAGTCTGCATTCCTTTCCTTTGGACCGAGATGGGGGAGGGGGTTCAGCTGCCATTTCTTACACTCATTTCCCTTAACAACTTTTGAAATAAGTTCAATATGGTTGAGAATGGATTGTCCCAGGTGCACAGGAACTTCAAAATTACCTTGCATAATTTGGCATAAAGGGCATTCTATGTGGGATCTCAAAGAATTCCATTCATTGTTCAGGGCGCCCCGCCGCCACACCTCCTGTGAGAGCTAGTGTCGCTCCATGGGGTTTGGAACACACCCCTAGGATAAGGGGACTCTTGGGCTTTTAGCTCTTCTACCACTAAGGGCCAGGCACCTGAATCAGGCTCAGGAATTCTCGCCTGAAGTCCCCGCTCGCTGCCACCACATTTTAGATTCCCGCTTCTCTGCATCTTCTAACCCTTCCTTCTCAGTCTCCATGCCCTGCTCTCATCATCTCTGGGAAGCCTCAGTGCTGACCCCTTTTCTTGTAGAATTAACTCCCTTTTTCCTTCGTGGATGGAGGGGGTGGACGTCTGCCCAATGTGACCTCTGGGAGTGGGGGTAAGGTGAGCCTGGTGGTGGGTATTAAGAAGGGCACGTGTTGCATGGAGCGCTGGGTGTGGTGCATAAACAATGAATCTTGGAACACTGAAAAAAATAAAGTAAAATAAATTTAAAAAAAAAAAAAAAAGAAAAGAAGTAGAGGAAGATTATTTGGGGCCCTGTCCCTAATACTTCATGTAATGCAAGCACGAGCAGGCACTACAGTATTTGTTTCAGAACTTGTGTACAAATTGCACTACGTACATATAAAACAGTTCAAGGACGAGACTGCTTTCAAGGACAAAAGTTAAGTTGGTAAAATGAAAACGTAAAATCGAATTCTAAAATGTGCTTCCCATACCCAAGTGGACGCTCGTGTGTGCAGTGGGTAGAAACAAGGGCCCCATCTTCAGCTGGGATTCCCATCCTCATTGGATTGTGGGCAGTCGGTCAGTCATCAGCTCTTGCCCTTGGCCATGACAGACAGCCTCTGGCAGCCGTGGGTGGGGGAACAGACCTTGGTCTCTGAGGCACGCCTGAGAGCGTCTTCTGCACACTGCCTTACACAGAAGGTCGATACCATTTTGCCAGATGGGTACTCCCAACTCCAGCTAGCTGTCTGACTCTCAGCTTCTCCTGACTTCTGGCATGAAACCAGAGCCATCCACACAAGCAAGCTGAGAGGTAGTCAGGGGTCCAGGTAGGAACCCAATAGGACTTCTCCCACCCTGCTCACCTCTGCCAGTCACCTCTGGCTTTTCATTAGCAGATTGAGTCCTCCCAGCCACCCCTTCCCATCAAACCATCCATATGGAATATTCAAGATAAGTAGAAACTAATCATTAATTTTTTAAAAAAGAAGTAGATCACATTGTGCAAAATACCAGTCTCTAAATTTCAAAGTACATTTCAGATGAAACCGGTGTGTGTCTGACAGTCCTTTCTAAAACTAAGAAAGCCTTCCAAGATGTATCTAACGATTTCTATATTCAAAACAAATTTCAATGATTTTTCTGTTTTCTGATTACAAAAGTATGATACATACTCCAAGGGGTGGGGTGGGGGGGCATTTAAGAAAAAACACGGAAGAGCACGAGGAAACAAAAGTAACCTATAATCCCCGGAACCACACTGACAAAGCTTTCATAGTCAACTGCAGGGGGAAAAAAAAAAAAGTAGCAAGAGAACCCGAGGAGGCTAGAAGAAAGAGACAGTTTCCCATTAGTCATGCATACGAGAGATTCCACGAGGTTAAATGGAACCACTGCGCCGTAGCCATAGGGCAGAGCGCTTGGTGCACACCAGCCAGGGACACAGGTTTGCTATTGGACAACAGTGACTTTCTCCAGCACAAAGCTTAGAGAGAGAACCTATGGTCAGTAAAAGATGCAACCCATCTATATAACTTTTTAATATTTCTTTTGAGTCTTCGGGTAAGACAGCTAACAGAGAAGATGTAATAATGGAGACAAAGGAAATTAAAGCAAGATTTGACCACAAGGGAAATCATCCAGCCCAAAATAGCACCCTTAACTCTCAACCTCTGAGGGAGTAAGAAACCCTGAGGGAGTAAGAAAAAGTGAGGAAAGCTCTTTGAGAGTAGATCTGTTGTTGTTGTTCTCTTCTGGTATATACCATTATGATCTGATGGCAAGACAAAAGGATTTCTGGGGCATTGTACCTCCTTAGGCTGCCTTAACTTTTTGCATCTAATAGTTGAAAATAAAGTATCAAGATACAATTGCTATTCAGCCATTCCTTCCTGCACTAACTGTAATTTTCCTGGATGTTTACCACATGCCACACAGCGTGCCAGCCCCTTGGAATACAAATCATGTACGGCATGGAAGCCATTCTCCAGGACCTCACAGTCTAATAGAATCAGACAGAAATCATTGCAACAAATTGTCCTAAGTCACTCCCACTGTGCATGCCAAGAAGGAAGCAGGAGAAGGCCATAAGCTTTATAGAGAAGGGGTGTTGTGCTGAGCCTTGAGAAGAAAGGTGCACCCAGGGGCTGAGGAGAGAGGGCTCCCGAGTCGGAGGCGGTGGCCGTGGGAACGGAGAGGAAAGCCGCAAGGGACTGGGCCTCGCCTTGTGATCCTGGGAGCAGTCACCCTCCTGCCCGTCCAGCGAAGAGAAGGAAGGAGGAACATCCTGGAAAAAGCTGAGCAAGGAAAAATCCTCAAGTAGTGTCTTGTCTGCAGGAGGAGAAACAGGGACATACATGTATCCGACTTATAACTCAGACTTTTCTTTTTTTTTTTTTTTTTACTCAGTTCATTTTCTTCTGGAGAACAAGGTTTATTTGCATGTTAATGTCTGCCTTTTGCTGACATAGAGAAATGGTCAGCCATATTCTCCCCAGCGCCTACGTCATCCCCTAATAGGAAGGTTAGATATTAAAGGAGAGAATGTGAACCCCTCTGACTGCATAGACTCTGCATAGACTTCCAGTCAATGCATTGTTGCTAAAAGAGAATTTTCAAAATAAATAGAAAAACTAAGAAATGTATTTATTTTTCTATTGCAAATTTGTGTGTTTATATATATGTGTGTGTGTACATGTACGTGTATATTTATATATATGTCTATATATTATTCTCATGTGTGTTAAATGAAATGGAGTTTATGAGTGTAATTTATAGATACATGATTTTACTATTTATCTGTTGACAATTACACTCGACTGACTAGGTATCCTAAGCGTGTAAAACAACATAATGATTTAAGCACCTTCACTATTTTCCAGCTTTAACATAGTTTGATAGCAAATAAAGCCATGATCAAAAAACAAGTTTTGAAAAAAAAACTTTGTGAATTTTTATAAACATTCAAATTCAGAAGAGAATTTCTTTTCTCCTTATTTTTTTAATTGAACTCAGACTGTTAAAAGGCAAATCTTTGTTTAAATATAGACTAAAAGCCCCTGTTGAATATTTGCCTGCTTGGTTTCGTCCCGTGCTGGTATCCCCGTGAACCGCTAATGGGATCAGGTGCTTCCTAATCCCTAATTCATTTGGCTTTCTTGATGGAGAGTGGGACGTTGAGTCCACCAGCCTGTCTCAGTGTGTGCTGAGATAGTAACAAAAATATTGCTGTCCCTTAGATTTGTCTCCCAAACCACAACTGGTGCGATCCAAATCTCGCTAAAGCACGGATCATAAATTGTGTCCTCCATACACTCAAATTGGGAAATTAACATTCTTTTCAGTTCTCAGACACTTCCTTTTGAAATCCCCGGAAGACCAAGAGAGGCCATAGGTGAGTAAGCAACAAAGACTTCCACCGGCCTCTCGTCTTGCTCTGGCCTATATCCCGCAGGATGCACTGAGCCCCCACCATGATGCAAACTCTTCGGTGCAAAAAACAGGGTTTGTGTTTTAAGATGCTGGTTTTCATGTTAGAACTGGGACTGTGTTGGGATCATGCGACCCTTGTTCCCTGGGCTGGTGGGGAAGACGGTTCCATCGTGGGTGGCGGGGTGGGTGGGGGCGCTGACCATTCCCACCCTTGCCATGGCATCCAATCTGACCTCTTGCTCTGAGGCAGCGGTAAAGCTCCCTGCACACACCTTAAGGTTCACCTAGCCTCTGTCTGCAACTCTGCCTACAGCCTGCCTTCCCTCCGATCCCAGTGTTTCTAACCACACTGGTTCAAGCACATCTGCACCAGATCTCTTACAGCTTCAAACAGCAAAGGAAAGAGTCCTCAGGAAGTCAGCTGTAAGATGGGTTAGCTGCCTCTCTGGACATTTGAGGCTGTTGGTGGGCCCTGAGTGATGAATGCATGCGATTCAAGCAGCCACGTGACCAGAAGGGCAGGGAAGGAGGCAGAAGGTGATGCAAGAATGGACTGGAGTGGGGGGCTATGAATTAGTTGCGTTCACTCAACCATGAGCTCACCGTTTGTTGGATACCCTTACTCTGCTCTGTACCATCACATCACAGAGGATACACGCTCAACAAGACAGACATGACCCGTATCACTCATTCCGCATTTTGAAAGGGGAAAGAATTCAGGGCAAGCACATTTCTGTCTTGGGGAGTCAAGACTCCCCAAGGGAGGCTCCGAAGAGGGTGCAGCGAAAGCATGAAGGGTGAAAAGACAGAGACAGATGTGGGGCCATCGGGGGCAGAGCCGGCAGCAGCCACTGGGGCACATGCAAGGGGAACGGTGAGAGGGAGTGTGCCACCGGGAGGACACAGGCCAGGCTCCGGCCAGAGTGACTGACCCTCCTGAAGTGACTCCAAATCCCTAAATGTTGGGTTGAGCTGCAGGAAACCGCCATCTTTCCAGTCAACGTGATCTACTGTCAGTAATTTTCCATGGCTCACCTGGATACTTCCCTGGGTAACAACCCTTGGCCACTCCCCTGTCTCCACTAGTCTCTCCACAGGAGAAAACACACAGTGGCCTTGGGAAATGTACCAGAATCTGTATAAGCGAGTAGGAGGGTGGCAGGGTGATGACGGGTGACACTGACAGACACACAGAGGCCACATGGAAGAGTGCAGGAGCCACAAGTAAGGTGTTTGGGCTTTATCCTTAGGATGATGGGGATGACCAAATTTGTACTTTAACATGCTCCCTCAAGACCACCTGGAGAGTGGAGAGGGAAGGGCAACACGAGACAAAAAAAAAAAAACATAAAAATCTGCTCTTATGGTGGTTCAGCGAGAGAGAAGACAGACCCACAGGAGCAGGGCCAGGTGGGAGGGCTCCAGGGCACCCAAGAGGCCAGCCTGGCAGGACTCGGTGACCCAGAGCAGGAGGCAAGGGCTGGGGGAGGGGAGCCTATGTGCCACCCAGGCAGCAGCCAGGTGCAAGGGCCCGACCACGCGGGTGATGAACCGTTCTCTGGGCTGGATACCCAGCAGGAGGGGCTGGCATGGAGGGAAATGAATGAGTCTTGGGCAGGACTGTTCACTCCGTTCGATGAAGAGGAGATCGAAGACCAGAAGCAGCAGGAAGCGAAGGGAACAAGTGTTTGCTGACTGTCCGCTAGGTAGCGGATTTACCTCTGCTGCGTATTAAAATCCACACCAACTCCCGGGGGCGGGGACCTGTCCTACAGAGCTGCGTTCTCAAGGGGCATCTTTCCACCGATGCCCAAGTTCCTTCACCTCCGACCTGCCGACCAGCATCCCAGTGGAACATGTGGTGTGTGCGGTGCTCGTGGCTAAAAATGTTAGCTGGATGAGGTCAACAGGGAGATGCTGAAACCTGCCCGAGCACCCAGGGGAGAAGGGGAGCAGCAGAGCACCTGACCCAGATGAGTGTCCTATTTTCGAAGGAGGGGAAACATTCTTTGGAGGATGCTCCTTCCTATGTCCCCTCCTTACCCCACACTCTCTACGGCCCACCTTTCTCATGGTTCCTCCCCATGTGTATGGCGCCAGAAGCAGGGAAATAGGCAGTGAATGGTTGGAAGAACGTGCTTTGCAAGCTTGAAAACAAATCCCACAGTACCTTCCCTGCCCCACAGAGCAGAACTCAGCAAAGCATCCCATCTCTGTGTCTCTTAAAGGACAAGCATTTTAGCCAATGGCATCATCTGAGCCCCTAGAGGTTGAAGGCATAGCCTAGTTAAAGTGTTATTTAACAATTCCAGAAGAGTAGCAAAAACAGTCCATAAAGCTAAATGATTCCCGGGGTAGAAAGTACACATTACATTTTCATACTTGTTTCCTTAATTAGGAACAGATCCTGGTGGCTGGGATTTATTTCCATGAGCACACACATCCACAAAAATGAGAAACATCTTGACATGCTACAACATCCGTAATGTTTCTCCAATCTGAATTCCTAATTGGGTTAAAAAAAAAAAAAAAAAGGCAACCGCGAATTTTCACGCTGGTTTTGATTTGGGATTCAAAACAGAACCTAAGATGTGCAATTTTTTTATATTGTTCCAAAACACGTATAAGCTGGGTCAAAATCCGTAAGACCCACTTCAGAGTTTGAAAAGAAAAAAAGAAAAAAGGAAAAAACAGACCAAGGCATGAATTCGGAATTTAACATGGCACAGAAGATCCGTCTTATGGAACATGAAAACTAACTTGTGATCTCGCCGAGACACTTCTCAACATCGTCACCTATTACTTTCTATAAAGAGGAGAAAAGAATCGGGTGGGGAGAGGGATGGTGTTTATATGGCACCTGCGTGAATCCTGTCACGGAATTCAAAGGACTCCTTTTTGTGTGTTTTTCTTTGTTCACTTATTACAGAAACTGGCTAGCCTTTCTCGTTGCGTTCACTAAATTCTGTTCCAGTCAAGAACCCGGGCACACGGCGGCGTCGGTCACGAAGACATTGTGATCCTTACCTACGCAGCTTATCCTCGAGCATCTCCATGTACTTCAGAGCACTCTCCTTCACACTCATTTCTGCAAAAACAAAAATCCAAAGTTGATGCAAAGACGGAACAAAACCCAGGAGTGCTCCACTACAAGCCAAACACCAAAGGATCGAAGTCAGACTGGTAGTAAAGATCGCCTCCCTGGTGTGGAAAGCAGGTGAGTTCACGGGGCGGGGCGGGGTGGGGGCTGCCTGGAGGAAGGTGCTGGAAATGCTGTGAGGCCCCCCAGTGCCTCCATCTGGGCACTGTGCTTCCAAAGGAAGCTCCCTGGGTATTGGGCGTGGACGCCACTTCTCTCTGTGCCTTTCATCTTTCCCAACTGGTAGCCAAGAGCTTGGTGGCAGAGGATGGAAAAAAGATCCAAGTGGGAAGCAACTCTCATCCTAGGGATGAACCAGAAGCTCACTGGTACAGGAGCAGGGAACTGCAGACCCTTCCACTGAGACCCACATGGAAACGGGATCTTGACAGGACTTGAGTTCAGTTGACTTCAGTGACTCAGTTTCCAAAGCTGGAAGGTCCGTAGCCCCTAGCGATGAACTTGGAGCCTCATAATCACCAAAGGTGGAGGAATCGATGATTTGTGGTGCCCCCGTGGATCAGAGAGGCCCTTCACTCATAAAAACACATTTGGTCTTTTTTTTTTTTTTTTAATTTTATTTATTTATTTGACAGAGAGAGAAATCACAAGTAGGCGGAGAGTAAGGCAGAGAGAGAGAGAGAAGCAGGCTCCCGCTGAGCAAAGAGCCCGATGCGGGGCTCGATCCCAGGACACTGAGATCATGACCTGAGCCGAAGGCAGCGGCTTAATCCACTGAGCCACCCAGGCGCCCCCATTTGGTCTTTTATACGTGAAGAAAATGTTAATTTTTTTTCCCTCTTAATAGGTTAAAAAAAAAATCAAAATGTTGGGTGCCTGGGTGGCTCAGTCGGTTAAGCATTTGCCTTCGGCTCAGGTCGTGATCCCAGGATTGGCGGGGAGCCTGCTTCTCCCTCTGCCTCTCTCTCTCTCTCTCTGTCTCACATGAATAAATAAAATCTTTTAAAAAAAATCAAAATGCTGATTTGACATTGTCACTTTTTTTAAACAGAGGGAATAAGAGGGGGAACTCATGCTGTTTTACTATATAAGTATTTTTATGTTAAAGAGCGAAAGAGAGATTCGGTGCCTTCTGGACAAGTCCTGATAGCCTCTGTTTCCTCCTCTGGAGGAAGAAAACGCCATCCTCTCAAGGTGACCGCCGACTGAGAGAGGACGATGAAGTGCCCAGGAGAGCAGGTGGCATCAGAGCGGTCCCCATCAGACGGTGGCTGTAATTAGCAGTGTTGCTGCCATTTCTACCCTGATCACTATTATCACCACTGTGGAATTTATTAGTGTTTTTATTCCAACCTGTATTCTCAGAGGCAATTCATGCATTGACATTGGGATGTGTGGGGAGCAAAATCCACACTGTTTGACTCACTGCCCTGAGCCTCTGCTGAGGGGGCTCTCAGGACCCTGTTTTGTCACCATGTACGTGTTAGGGTAAGGGACAGGGCGGTATAGTTGGAACTGGAAAAAGGACCTTGAAATTCCTCATAAAGAAACCAAATATGGATGCAAAAATTAAAAAACAGAAGTTCTTGTTCATCAGTTCGTAACAGATAAAAACAGAAACGTACCCAGTGCAAGCAACTCTTTAAGTGGGTCCCTTAATCTAGTTGACTTGGGTCAACCTCCTTTACAAGTGAAGTTGTGCTAATTTTTTTTCTCAAAATGTGTATTTTCAGCACCTACAGTGCATTGGGTACTGCGCTAGCATGGGGAGTAAGGTGTGGGGACATGGCTCCGTGCCACTGAGACCTGTTCCCTGGTTTATCTGGAGCAAGGATTACACATTCAGAATGTCCCGACCGGAAGTGCCCTGCTTCACACCCAGAACATACTTTTGTATGCCGCACACCATGATAATCACTTGGGATAAACCTGTAAACAGAAGCAATAAAGATGCCTGCTTTTGTAAAGCTTCGTTCTGGTAGGGACAGGTAGTAACGAATAAACAGAAGAGTCCCATAGAGTACCAGGAGGTTGTAAGTGCTACAGAGCAAGAGAAGGGGATCAGAATGGGGCTGCAGAGGGGTCGGGCATCATTGGGAAGGTGACATCTGAGTAAAAGCATGAAGAGGGCCAGGGGGAGCACAGAGCAGCCTTCCTGGGAAAAGCAGGGTGGTTAGAAGGACGAAGCAGGCTAAAGGTCCTAGGGCAGCAGCACACCTGACTACTCCAGCAACATCTGGAGGAGACATTCTCTGGGGAAAGAGATGAGGCAGAGGAAGAGCCCAGCCCCCATCACGCAGGCCACTGTGGCAAACTATTTCCAAAACTCGGCCACAGTAATATTCTGGGTCCCACATGCTATTCCAGAACTTGGCCATTCCCCATCAAACAGTGAATTCTATTTCCTTCCTCTTGAATCTAGACAGGCTATGATATTACAACCAGTAGAGAATGACGGGAAGGATGCTTTTTAATTTCTGAGGCTGGGGTCCAGCTTCTGCCTGGCTATTTCTACTGGGAACCCAGCCTCTGTGTTTGAGGAAGCCCCAGCCACAGGGAGAAACCATGGAGAGATGTTCTGGCCGAAGTCCCAGGTGAAGCTCTCAGCCAACAGACAGATATGGGGGTGAGCGAGCCTTCAGATGGTGTGAACCACAGAGTCCAAGGGGCCCAGACGTCAGGAAACAGAGACAAGCCATCTCGGTTTCTCTGGACCTAAATGCCTGATTCACAGAATGGGCACACACAACAAACAGCTGTAAGTCATTGGGTTTGGGAATGATTTGTTACATAGCTGTAGTTCCTGGAAAGCCATGCCAGGGTTTTGAGCGCTCCGAGAGAAACGGGAAAACACTGGAGAAAAAAGGCAACAAACTGGGTCATGGTCGCTCTGTTGGACTGGACTCTAGGAAGACACGAGAGACGTAGAGAGAAGCAGGAAGATTAGAGCCATCCTCCAGGACGAGGTAGTGGGGACTGAGACCACGGTGTCACAGGAGTGGGGGATAGGAGGCAGATTTTAGATCTATTTTTATTATTTATTTTTTTAAGATTTTATTTATTTATTTAACAGAGAGAGAGATGACAAGCAGGCAGAGAAGCAGGCAGAGAGAGAGGGGGAAGCAGGCTCACCGCTGAGCAGAGAGCCCGATGCAGGGCTCGATCCCAGGACCCTGGAATCATGACCTGAGCCAAAGGCAAAGGCTTTAACCCACTGAGCCACCCAGGCGTCCCTAGATCTACTTTAAAGATAGGGACTGCAGGGGTTCCTGACAGATTGAATTCAGGCATGTAAGAAAGAGACCCAGAAAGAATGACTACATGGGTTTTGCCCTGAGCCACCAGAAAACAGAGTTGCCATCAATGGGGATGGGAAGAATGCATGTGAAACCAGTCTGAAGAGATGAGCAAGCGTTCAGTCTTAGACTGGAATTTGCTAAGATGAGTAGAACTTCAACATTCTCACCAAAAAAAAAAAAAGAAAGTCAAACGCGTACGGTGATGGATGTGTGAATTCACCGGATGGACGGGGAGGTAGCTCTTTCACAACGCACTCATGTATCAAATCGTCACGTACCTTACAATTTCATTCATCGATTATACCTCCAAAAACTGGGAAAAATAAAAGTGGTTGAGAAGCTTCCAAAGTGTTCAAGTTTGAAATCTGACAACCTGGAGTTTATGAGCCGCCCCGGGGGGACGTACAGGACGAAGCCGGGCACGCGGGCCAAGAAGAGGTCTGCGTGCAGAGGGCACTTGGAAGACGCTGGCGTGTGGAACGAGGAGGCACGATGTGTCTCTCGGGCAGCGAGGGTAACGGGAGCGGCCCGTGGCGACCGCACGTCCCTACAATTCTATCACGATGGCATCTTTCATCCAAAGGACAAAAATGCACCGCACCTCCCTTGAGGACGAAAACCATATCCGTATGTTTAAAAGGAATCCAGGTAGATTCCATATTAATGATTTTGCTCAGAAATCACTACACACTTGTCTCATCTAAGCATCTGAGGCTCTGGGTAGTGACACGCCTGGCGCCGCACAGGGGCACCCAGGCAGTTTCCCGTGCTTTTCCGCTTGCCTGGCGGCTGCCGTGCACTGAAATCCCACCTTCCCTAGATCCTGACCCGTCCCCCAGCCAGGCAGCCTAAACTGCCTTTCATGCCTATGAACTAGGTTGACTTACAACCTTCCGGAGAGGCCGGGGCTGTAGACAGGGAGTTTACGTTTTCATCTACCTAAATAATATGCCCAAGTGGGGACGCCTGAGTGGTTCGGCTGGTGGAGCGTCCGACTCTTGATTTCAGCTCAGGTCACGATCTCGGGGTTAGGAGACCGAGCCCCATGTCGGGCTCCGCACTGGGCATGGAGCCTGCTTAAGATTCTCCTTCTCCCTCTGCCCCCACTAACTTCCCTCTCTCTAGAGAAGGAGATGCACTGGGAAGAGCTTATCTTTTTTTCCTTCCTCATCGTCCCTCTGCTCGTTCCTTTCCTAGAGTGGACACCAAGAGAACGGTAGTGGCATTGAGGCAAGCTTCCAAGAACCGAAAACGTTGCTGCAGAAAGCTGATTACTCCAGGTCGACCGGCCTCCTGACCGGGAAAATGCAGAAACGCCTCCTCTCCTCTCCATTTGCTAAGGGAATCTGACATCCAGAGTCGGGCAATATTCTCAGAAAGGAATTCATATAATTAACTTCATGAATCTAATTAAGCAAAAACGGATTGATAATTAAATGCAGTAAATCTGTGAAAACATTAAGGCGAGAACGAGGTGCAAACACAAATCAAAGTTACAGGAATTTAACCCGGGCCCTACTTCGCGCCAGGCACTATTTAAATCTAAGAGACATGGCTTCGAGGGTCACAGAGAGAGCGGTGGGGCCACCCTCTAACTTTGATGTCTCCTTGGAGCGCCCGGAAACATTTGCCGTAAATCTTCACGATAACTGATAATCCACAAATGGCCCAAGGTACCTGATGAAAAAACACTACCAATTTACCCAGCAATACCCTTTTCAGCACAAACAAGGGAGGTAAAAGAACGTTGAGTGGGAAACAGGGCTGACTAGGTTTTGGTGGATTAGATCCTTTGTTTGTGTCATAAAAGGACAAAGAAAAAGCAATATTTGTGATGATAATCGTACAGGAAATGAGCCACACCCACGCAGAGTTGCAGTGAGATTGAATGAAGCAGCAGCTACTAAGAGATTCAGCCCCAGCGTCTTCTATCGATAAGGGCAGCATCCTGGGGTGATTACGGTACCACCTCAGATTCCACAATGGACGCCAAAGGGACCCCATCAGTCTAGCATTCATCACAAATTTTGTCTAACACTGGCCGTCTTCTTGGAACGTTCCAGTAACATAGTAATTCTAGTAACATAAGGCTTGGCCTCACTTGACGAAAACAAGTCATCGGCTTTCCAGGTTCATTATTCAAGGATCAATTTCGACCCAATTAACTCCCATTAGTAAAATCCTCCCAAAGGAAGATGTGAAAGACAAAGGAGAAAATGCAGAATTCTGAGAAGTTTTCGAACATCTAAAGTATTATTTTTCTACTGCAGGGAATGAAAGAATTTCTGTTTATTTGAGTCATTAAACCATGCATGGGGATGAAGTAGTTAATACTGAGCCAAAAAAGACCCAGGGAAGTCAACAACACAGGAAAATGAACTTGTGATTTGCTTGTCTTGATATGTGTGATGGACTGGTATTGTCTAAGACCTTGAAAGATGGTGGAATCCATGAAACAATGCACTACACAAGTCAACTTTTTTAACCAGAGGACAAGAGGGAAATACCAGCCATGAGTCTCTGCTGATACCACAGTGAACCTGTCACATCGGAAATTCGCTATGAGAAAACCTGATACCAAGTTAATGATATCAAGGACATTTCCTTGATCCCTTCCTGTGTGTCAGGAACTGTTCTAACCACCTTGTTCTAAATGCTAAACAATGATACTGCCCATGAAGCTGCTCTATTATTATCCTCATTTTGCCCAGATGACACAGAGGGGCAGCAAAGACCAAAGTCACAAAGCCAGTGAGAGATCATCCCAGACCCCATTGTTGTGGAACCCATGACTTCCATTTTCAATAACCCAGGGGTTCAGGAAATGCACATTGAATAATGCATGTGAAATTTTAGCCACCAACAACATGAAGCTGGAGTTCACAGAGAGAGTAAATTAAAGAGAGACCAAAGACTTCTGTAAAAAGTCAGAGTTGCAAAGAGCATGGACAATTGCAAAGAACAATGCCATTAACAAATGGAAACTCGATTGTATGTATATTGTAGGGAAGAGTGCTGCTAAAATAAATTACCATTGTGTAATATACATGTGTATGTGTTTGTGTGTGTGTGTGTGTGTGTGTGTGTGAGAGTGTGTGTGTGTGTAAAGGGGATAGGGCCAAGGTGATTTCATAGCAGGTTGCACGAGAAGATGATTAATAATTCTCTGAGGCTCATATTCATGTTGGTTCCCTCCCAATAATAAGACACCAGCTTCATGTGGTCTCACAAACAGATTATTACCCGCATGTATACGTTTGTTTATTTATGTCATTTCCTGTTACCACTATGCGTGGTAGTCATTTGAATAGAATCCCAAGCGGAGATCCTGAGTTACGCTGGAGACAATCTGTGCGGGGCTTTAGACAGGCCATTGTCCATTCCCTAGGGTTGGAACCAAAGAAACACACCATCACTGAACTAGCAATGGCTTCGCGTGCCGCTGGCGGGCCATCATTCAGTGTGGCCTTGCTAATTTTTCTCTCTCTTTCCCTCTGACGTCGATAGATTTGCAGAGAGAAGACAAATGGCCAGATACGGATCTGACAGAATTAATAAACGGGACCAGAGAGCAGACTTCTCTTCAGGGGTGCCTGCTTCTCACTCGTACATCCATCTCGCGTCTCTTAAACGCCTACCATGTGCCCGATTGCGTGTTGAGCACCGGGGCTGCAGACAGGAGTCAGACGCGGCCCTTAGCCTGGAGAACACCGGGTTTGGGGACAGAAAACGGTCACATAAACGTGTGATGAATAAAAGCAAGAAGCGGAGTTCCGTGATTGGAATTAAAGCAGCAGTCTCTTCTGGGACGGTCGCAGAAGAGCCTCTGCCCAGCTTGAGGGGCTTGAAAATGAACTTCCTGAGGAAGTGAACGGAGTAGCCATCTTAAAGGATTTTCCACGCTGGCTAAAGCCCGAGGAGGCATGGGTAATCCAAAACAGCAGTTGCACATAAAGTAAGATTCATGTTTCTGAAAATCGGGCATTTAATGTCATATTATTTTACCCTCTCAGTAATTTCTGAATCATTTTTCCCCCCTCAGCTTACATTAAGATTAGTCGATGTGGGCTGGGATCCCACAGCAAAGGAAGGCAGGGTGCCTGCAGGACATGGGCCAGTCCCAAAGCCCCGGCTCTGAGCCGTCACAGCCACACCTGGAACTGGACATCCAGGGGTCCTCCTCGGGGGATCCGAGTGAGAATGCTGTGTTGTAATGACCTCACACCAGCAGAGGCACCCAAAGGTCAGAGGGCGGAAAGGCTTTTTCAGAACTGGAGCACCGTCATGACTCCGTCATCCGCAAGGAAAGTAAAACTAATTATTCTGAACTATGTTTATGCTGCGCTTGCACTGTTTTGCCCCCAGTGCTGGTGTGCGGCGGCGGCTGTCCCATGTGGGGCCGTGTGGCTGCCCCGGGGAGCCCCGCCCCACGGCCCTTGAGCCCAGAGCGCATCTCAGGGCCTTGTCCCGTCTTGATCCTCGTGTCTGTAGAAGCCACACCTGAGTGGATGGGTACAGATGGTGGGCAGGTGGGAAGGAAGGAGGGAGGAGGAGGTAAACACCACTAGGTTTAAAAATGTTTCCTCTATAGTGAGAGATTCCAGTCCATAAATGATAAAGCCCGAGTTCCAATTTCCCCTGCTGTGCTCGTCACGAGTTAATTGGGTATCATCTGATACAGTAATTCTCACCTTCCCGGTTCAGACCTGCTCCAACATGCACTCTCCCGGTGCCCTTGACGCACACGGCCTAATCAGCACAATCCAATGACTAGAAGAGAAACCGAGCACGCGTGGTATGGAAAGCAGATGGGGAGAAAAGATAGCTCGGGACGCTAGCAGCCCCGAGCAGCCTCACGCCACAGTCCCGACACACGTGTCCTCGCCAGCCAAATGTTTCCACCAATGGAAAGGCAAGCGCCTCTCCCCAGCTCTCACTGCAGACAGCAGCCGGCTCAGGTCTACCTTCTTACCTGCCAGTGCGCGTAACTGAAAGAGTGGAGGGGCGCCTGGGTGGCTCAGTCGGTTGAGTATCAGACTCTCTCGGTTTTGCCGCAGGTCACGGTCTCAGCTCAGGTCATGGGCTCAAGGTTGTGAGAGCAAGCCGGGCATCAGCTCCCTGCTCAGAGGGAAGTCTACCGTCTCCCACTCTCTCCACCCCTCCTCCGGCTCACGTGTGCTCTCTCTCTCTCTAAAACAAATAAATCTTTAAAAAAATAATAATAATAATAACTGAAAGAGAGGGGACCTGGAGATCCATTTACAACATTTTAAAAACTGCTTCGAATATCTACTGACTTACGCTGCCTCCTACGGTCCCTTCGAGAACACGCACTTCTGTTCTTTACCTCTTGCTCCCTGTTCCCCTCCAACATGGACAGCACACGCAGACACACATGGGTGCACACGGGATTTACTTCTCTTCTTATTGACAGAACAAGGAGTGGAACGTGGGGCTTGGTTTTTAAAATGGAATACTATTTTGTTACACAATATGTGTTTAAAAAGAAAAAAAAGCCCACATCCACATTGATCTTCGTAAGCGAAGGAAAATGAGCTCACGGGGTGTCAGCGTGATGTACGCATGTGGGCGCCTTATCGCGTTTACAGTAACTCCCTAAGTCCTTTTTGAGGATACGGAGGCTGAGGTTGAGGGGAGATCCAGTTCAGTTTTACGACAAAGTCGATGTGTTCTCAAATACATAATCCTGCTGCGCAATTATCATGAAACGTAACTGATGGATTCCACTCAAGGTGCGGAGTGTTTCACAGAAGGAAGGGAGTCCCTTTTCCCTTAACTGTTAAAGGTTTGAAACTGACAGCTCTCGGTTGGACACAGAGCACCCGAGGTCTGATCTGAGTTCTTGCCCTTGGAAGAGAGATCCTGGAATGCTTTCAGGACAGCTCTGAATGTCCCCAAGGGCAAGGAAGGGGAACCGTCTGAAGGTCGTCAGATCCCCAGCTCTCCACGTTGGATGTCCCCTCAGCGCTGTCTGAGGAAGCAACGAAGCAGGCAGCCCGGTTCTGGCCTGCTGCCTGCACCTAGCAGACTTCGGCAGGGTCGTGCTGGGGATACAGAGGGGAAGATTTTAACATCACCAGCTACTCTGCTTCTCAGTCCTACGGGAGAGCGACCCCTGTCTACCACCTCCAGCAGAGGGACTCTCTGCCCAACACCCTTCCCTTTGGAGGTGCTAATCACCCTCCTCCCAGCCCCTGGCTAGCACAGCCTAGCACCATCTTCTTGGCTGAGACTTTCCCGGATGGAGGAGACAGTCGTACAAGCCAGTTGGCTCCTCGCTCCAGAGTTTTCAAACACGCACGAACTGAAGGGGACCTTCCCTCTCCAGTGCCAGCGCTGAAAAACGGCTGGGAGCCGCCTGCAGCCATAGTTCGGTCCCCGTGTGAGGGCAAAGCTGAGATGGGTTGACAGAGAAGAGGCGGCTTCCAAGCCCCTGGGCCCAGCATCCTGCTGCCCTCCCACCCCCACTCCCACCTCCACGGTGGTGATTTGAGCCAATACAGCGCCTCTTCTGACTCCTGACACTCATGCCTCTGCTCTGATGTTTCCTCTGCCTGGAATATCCTCCCGAAATGTTCTCTGCCCTCCTACCCACTAAGATACTGCGGGGCTACAAGACCCTGCTTTCTTGCCATAGGTCCCCTCTTCCCATGGTGCTCTCACCCCTTCTGGGCATCTGCAGACCCTTCAGACCTTCCTATAGCCATCAAGTTCATAGCCATCAAGTTCATGTAGGACATGGCTGATCCTCTCTGCTCAAGTTCTATCTTCTTTGAACCCTTAGTGCCTAGCGCAATCCTGGGCTCGGGGAAGGTGCCCAGTATGTCCTGTGACACCAGCTCTAGGCCAGGTCCTGTGCCAGCCACCAGGGAAGCTTCAATGAAGACCACATGGTTTCCCTTCCCAAGCGACCGACACCCCGATAAGGAGTGGAAATCAGAACGGAAGATCAGGGTGCCAAGTGCCTGCGGTCATCAAAGAATAACTCGCAGGAGGGTGCAGGAGAGACACAAATGCAACCCAGGCTGAGGGGAGAGGCACGGCTGTGGGGGCTCCCTGGAGAAGAGGACCTGTGAACCGAGAAGGGAATGAATATGCGGACACGCTTCAGCTTCTATTACAAACAGAACAAAGCACACGGAAGACGAGAGGGGGAGGTACAGCGGGGAATGAAATAAAGACAGAAGGTTGCAAAACTCCCGCCCTTAGACGCCAAGTCCTCAACCAGGCGTCCTGCAACACAGAGGCGTCAACCTCCTGCTCAGCCATGCTCCTCAAGCTACTTGGTGGGCGCTCGAACAGCACCAATCCCCGATGAAGCTGGGTTACGTGGGGACTACACAGACTATCCCGACCTCTTACAGGCTATGACAATGTCCAAAAGTGAACTGGCCTTTTTATCCCCCCACAAATAAAATTCATTTAACAGCCACCTCCAAACAAAGGGCATGCCTTTACCAAGTAGGAGACATGACTTCCCTCCAAGGCAGGAGACATGATCTCCCTCTGAGGCAGGAGACATGACCTCTCTCCGAGGCAGTAGACATGATTTCCCTCTGAGGCAGGAGACATGACCTCTCTCCGAGGCAGTAGACATGATTTCCCTCTGAGGCAGGAGACATGACCTCCCTCCAAGGCAGTAGACATGATTTCCCTCCAAGGCAGGCGACATGATCTCCCTCCGAGCCAGTAGACATGACTTCTCTCCGAGGCAGGAGAACCACACACACAGCCCAGAAGACGCAGCTCACAACATCCCCAGCCTCCCCCGCACCGTGCACTGAAAGGAGCAAGTAGATGCCGGCATAGCAATAAGACGCCCCCAAGAAGACAAAATACCTGTGAATGGAAGATCTACGATCCTACCTAGAGTTGTTTCATTGATGTATTCTCTCAAGCCTTGCACAGAAGCGGGGGGGAAAGGCCAGATGAGTCACACCGAGGCACCTACTCAGAAGGGAACAATTTTCCATTTGGGGACAATTTCACAAATGCATGAGTGCAGCCGGCTATGAGGTTCCTGCCTCCTACTGACAACCCCCCAACAAACGCACGCACGTACACATGCACGCAGTGCCCACATCTGGGCCCTCGCTGTCACCCCAACATGGCCCCATGACCGGGCCACACAGGACCAGGTACCTGTTGCTTGTGGACCAAGTCCTCAAGAGGCCCAGTGTAAACCAGTGTGCCTGCCTCTCCTTCCACACACCGCCCACGCAGGCACGGGTCAGCGAGCCAGGATGTTGAAAAAATGAACAGAGAAAAAATTATGAATAGTTTGCAAACCAGCTACCTCAGGACAAACATGCTCCAGGCGGGACAAACCACACAATATACAATTTGAATGATGCAAGCCTCAGTGCTAAGTGGTGGACAGAGGTTGGACATGCCAGCTAGGGGGTCCATAGGCTTGTATGTGGGGCACTTACAATGAGAGATGACGGAGATGGCAAAGAAGGGAGGTCGCCCTTGAGGGGGGCTAGGGGCCATAGCCAACTGCTCCGCAGAAGATCCTGACACAGATTCCAAGGGATCCAAGAATTCTCAATCCGAACCTAGTCTCCAACCATTAAGAAGTTAAATTGGTCAAGTGTATGAATCATGTTTTTACTTTCTATTTTATTTTTTCTGTTTGTGGCTACTTATGTATTTAATTGATTTATTAATTAATTTTTTTAATGGAAGTACAGTTGACATGCACTGTTATATAAGTTTCAGGTAGGGGCGCCTGGGTGGCTCAGTGGGTTAAGCCTCTGCCTTCGGCTCAGGTCATGATCCCAGTGTCCTGGGATCAAGCCCCGCATCGGGCTTTTTGCTCAGCAGGGAGCCTGCTTCCCCATCTCTCTCTGCCTGCCTCTCTGCCTACTTGTGCTCTCTCTCTCTGTGTCCAAAAAAAAAAAAAAAAAAAAAAAATCTTTAATATAAGTTTCAGGTATACAGCATAGTGGTTCAACAATTCTGTAGGTTATGACCCTTGCTGGTCCTAGGACTGACTGCCCCTCCCAGGGCTAGCCAGTTCCTAGAGATAGTCAACACCTCGCCTAAGAGTAAGACTTTCCTATGAAAACCAACCGACCCAGAGCCCACCTCCTTCACCCTCGCCCTTCTCACCCAGGTACCAGACAACTAGAGGCAGCCTATGCCCCAGAACCCTGAAATTATTCAAACCAGCCAGTTCTCAGCCTGCACACCTGCCACACCTCTTCCCGCTCCCTTGCCCACATTTCCTGCTTGATCCCTCTGCCTCCGGACAGCCCAGCACTTTCCTGCATGGCCCCCATGGTGCGGCACGTCCCCCCAAGCCCGGGACCTGTGAGCTACCAACTCTTTCCAAGGACAGGCGTCTCCTGCTCTGTTGGCCTTACCATGCCTGAAAAATAATAAAACCTATACTTGAACACCTCGACTTTGGACAACAGAACCTGCTACATTCAGCCATCGACCAACTAGATTTATGACTCTTAATATTCAGACACATGGTATCTATGCCTCGTGCTGTACCTCTGCCCCAGCCCCACGGGTATTAGAGACGTGCCTGCTCTCACCAACACGTGCGGCTAATTCTATAACGGACAAGGGAAAAGAAAGAGACAAGCCTTATCAGCAATGAACGCGGCATTATGAAAGAGCTGAATTCCAGCCTTATCAAAGCAGCCACCAGGGAGCAGAACCCTTGCTCTTCCACAGCCCAGGCAGCCGTGTGCAGTAGGAGGCTCCCGGGGAAGCCGTGCCAGGAGAGGCATCAGGGATGCAGGCCAGGCGGGGTGCTCATCACGGGGGGGGGGTAGGGCCAAGAGCGCCCACCCCGGCTGCCCTTCTGGGGGTCCGCCGTGATGCCCTGAACAGAGGTTTGGCCCACCTGGCCACTGTATTTTTCTACTTCCGCTTCGCAGAGGAGACTGGCTGCAGAACTCAGTGGAAACCCTTAGTACCGTCATCGCCGACCCCTCAGCTGGGCCCTCGCTCAGGGAAGGGGCCTGCGATTCCCAACCTCCCTGCAGCCGCCCTCTCCCAGAGAAAGGCCAGAAAACCTTGCTTAACACCCTGCGTTGGCTTCCCTTCACCCTTGGAACCAAACTGAAACCTCTCCACGAGTCCTGCGGGTGTGACAGGGTCGGTCCCCCATCTCCCCATCCACACCTCACCCCTGGCACTCTGGCCTGGCCTCGTCCCCTCCACACCAGGCTCTTTGCCCACCCTCCGCCTGGTGCCCCTGCCCTGCTCCCCGGCTAGAGGCAGCACTCTGGTCTTTCATCTCTGGCTTCCACGCTAACCCTTAAAGGGCG
Source organism: Mustela erminea (assembly GCF_009829155.1). Taxonomy (NCBI): domain Eukaryota; kingdom Metazoa; phylum Chordata; class Mammalia; order Carnivora; family Mustelidae; genus Mustela; species Mustela erminea. The sequence continues at coordinate 4,271,518 of NC_045627.1, read as the reverse complement.
CCTCCCGCCCCGATTATTTTCTCTCTGATCCTTGATTGTTGCCTTCACAGGCCTTACAACATCTAGTGCTTATTTTATTTATGGGTTCATTTCCCTGGTGGTGGTGGTGGTGGTGGTGGTTTTTTCTGTTTTTATTTTTCTGTCCCGCCCACAAGTTTCAGGAGAATGCCCCCGCCCCACCCCGCCCTGCGGGGGTTCTCTATGCGTCTGTTAGATTATCTGTTAGCTCTGTTACAACGTGCGTCTGATTTCACATACCGGGCGCTGCTGCTGAGTCTCACTGTGGCTTCATAAAGCAGAGAATGGCACACGGGAAACACCCCGACCATGGGCACGGGCAGTGGGCATTCTGGCATCCCTGGGGAAGGGGAAGGCCAGCATGTGGTAGGAGCATGCGGTAGGAGGCATAAGGGGTTGCTGGTGCCTTATAGGTTCAAGTTCAGTGGGAACGCTCAGCGCCAGCCCCCCAAGGCATCTTCAACTCCCACCCTAGGAGAGCAGAGCAGCTTGATATAGGAAAACGTGAGAGCAGGTTGTGTGCCAACTCGGGATGTGAGAATGGGGATTTGGGACTATTGGTGAAGGGCGCACCTAAGCTCACCTGTTCTCGTGGGTGCTAGGAGAACGCAGGGTATGTAAGTCAGGAGGTCTGTGCCCACTGCTGATGCCAGCATCTTGATCAGCTCCCACCTGCTGTCCGCAGCGGGCATGGCGGAGACAGGGGAATGTGTTGGCTGGGAAGCAGAAGCAAGAATGCTGGAACTCCCCACTGTGCCTCACAGCGCAAGCTGGCCCTCACCGCCGTTGGGAACGTAGTGCGGCAAACGCTGCGACGGAATCCCATTTTCTGTCTTTGACTTTGGAAATTGTATTTGGGGTAATGCTAATGTGGAAACTGAGTGTATTAAAACAAAGTACAATAATAACACGGGGCATTTCTAACAGCTTACAACAGACCCCCTCCTCCTCCCCCGCGCCCTCCCCCTCCCGCCCACCTTCCCTCCCTTCTTCCCCCTCAAACACACCCTAAAGAGCACAAGATCCATGAGAATTTATAAATAGCCTAACATGGATTTCAAGTAGAGTAAACTAAATGAGTCCAATTTTCCATGCCTTTCATTTTAAATTATGCACTAAATGTCTAGAAGCATGAGATGTAAGTGGGGAGGATGGGACATTTAAAATCTAATTTTCAAACATTGGGTCCTAAGGCAGAACAGGGAAAATGCATTTACACATATAATTGTGCCTGCAAATCAATACTGGCAGAACGAGTGCCCCTTTGGCTGGTGAGATCGCCTGGCTTGGGTTCATCAAGCCCCAGGAAGCCAAGTCACCGGTTTGCCGGGGACGCCCCGAGCCCCTGCTAGGTAGCAGCTGGTGCGTGCCAGGTGCTGAAGGAGATCACGTGCTCCACCCAGGGGCCTCAAGACCTTTGTGAACCAGCGAGGGAGTGACAAGGGTAAAGAGGTCTTTGCCGCACATCAGGGGAGGGAAGGAGAGAGGTCATGATGGCATAAGCTAGTGAGCACGGGCACTTCCCAGGGTGGGGATGGGTGGAGGTCAGGGAGGTGTCCTGCGACAGAGCCGCCCAGAAGACATCCAAGCACAGTACAAGGACCAGAGCAGGCAGCATGGCAGAGCGACCGAGGGCGAGGACCCATGGGGCCAGCCAGCTTGGAAGTCAAGGGAGAAAGGGCGCATTGGGGAAAGAGTTCAGGTGGCTGAAGATGAATGCATGAGGAAGGAGGGAGAGGGTAAGGCATGTGGGTAGGAAGGAGGGCAGAGGGAGGAAGCAGAGGCACGTCAGGAAGGGCCTCCTCTGTCCCTGTGGGAATATGGGCTTCCTCCTACCAAGGGGAGTCATTCAGGGTTCTACAGAAGAGCTTGACGGGGCAGGTTCCTTGTCCGTGAACACAATGTGACTACACCGCAGAGTGGGTCGTAGGGGAGAGGACTACACGTAGGAGGGTCTCCTGAAGGCTACGGCGGTAATGCAAGGGGACTGGACTCAGGATGCGTTCATGCGTTGGACATGGGGGGCTGATCCAAAGGACAGTAGGGAAATAAGATGAGCAGGAATTAGCTTCAGGTTGAATTCATTCATTCATTCTCTCAGCAACTACATATGGCCAACTTCCATGGGCTGGGTGCTTGCTAGTCTAGAAGCCAGAAATACCACAGTGGAAACAAGAGGGTTTAATAAGTGGGTATTTGTACAACTGCTCAGAGAGGCGCTTGATGTTTGGGAACCACAGGGTTACTGCTTTCGACAGAATGACTACAATAAAACAGACACGGAGCCTACATTCCAAGTGGAGAGAAAGAGAAGCAAAGAAGTGAGTATAATACACCAGATGTTGAAAAGTACACAAAACAATGTGGGGGGCGCCTGGGCATCGCAGTTTCAGCTCAGGTTGTGATCTTGGGGTCATGAGATAAAGCCCCATGTTGGGCTCCACACTCAACATGCAGTCGGCTTAGGATTCTCTCCCTCCGGATCCCTCTGCCCCTCCCCCCACACACACTTTTTTCTCTCTGTCGCTCAAATAAATAATCTTTCTTAAAAAAATTATTTATTTGACAGAGAAAGAGCACAAGTAGGGGGAGCAGCAGGTAGAAGGAGAGGAAGAAGGCGGCTCCCTGCTAAGCGGGAAGCCCAATACGGGGCTCGATCCCAGGACTCTGGGATCATGAACTGAGCTGAAGGCAGAGGCTTAACCACTGAGCCACCCAGGAGTCCATAAATAAATCTTTAAAAAAAAAATAAATAAATAAGACAGTGTGTGTATTGGGGGAGGGCTGCCATCTTAAACAGGGTGATCAGGGGAGCCCTCCTTCAGACTGTTCAACAAGGACCCGATGGAGGTGAAACCACACAAGCAGCACAACAGAAAGAATCCAGCCTAATGTCAGGTCTCTGGGTTTGTGGATTGGCAATGGAGAAGCCCAGAGAAAGAAAAAAAAAAAAGATTTGAGAGGGAAGAAAATGAGTTCACTTTCTAACAGGTAGGGTTGGGCATGTCTTTAAGATAGCCAAGTAGAGTTGCCCCACAGAAGGCGGTCCTGTGGGGAAGGAATTCAGCAAGGGGGGGAACAGAGATCTGCTGTCCTTTACCAGCTGAATGAAAGCTGGGAGAGTAGATGTGACCATTCAGGGCGGATGTGCTCCTCTCCTATGGCTGCTGCAACAAATTGCTACAAAGTTAGCAGCTGAAAGCAACACAGAGGTATTACTTCACAGTTCTGCAGCCAGAAAGTCTAGCACAGACAGCAGGGATGGCTGGTTCCGGCTCAGAGCCTCACAGGATGAAATCAAGGTTGTCAGCAGAATCCAGATCCGTGGGACTCAGGTCCCCACTTCCTTGCTGGCTGTCAGCTAGGAGCGATTCTCAGCTCCCAGAGGTTGCCTACATTCCCCAGTGGCTGCCTGCCCCCATCCTCAAGGCCAGTGGTCACTCTGCTTTTCAAAGCTCTTGTGATTAGCTTGGGCCCTCATTTTTAATCCAGGATGTTCTCCCCATCTCAAGATCTTTGACCTTGCTCACATCCACACAGCCCCTTTGGCCAGGAACATCACATACTCACCGGTTCTGGGGATTTAGGCGTGAACATGTTGAAGGTCATTACTCTTCCAACATACTAGCCATGGAGCATGGAAAGAAAAGGTGGCCGGAGACAGAATTCCAAGGAATAAAACCTTGGGAAGATGGGCAGGGAGGGAGGAGCTGGCAAAGGTAAGAGTGGGAGAAGAAGCAGGACCTACAAAGGGCCAGGTCTATAGAAGCAAATGAAAAGTACAACGTTTCCGAAGCGGTCAGCAGGAGTAGACACTACCGAAAGGGCTGGAAAAGATCTGTGGGTTTGGCAATGAAAGGGTTATTGATGATCTACAACTGCCGACACACACACACACACACACACACACACAATCTCACCAACGACAGCCGGGACATCCCAGGACCTGGCCTGCAGAGCTGCACGGAGGGGACAAGGTTTCCATGTTGTCCCACTGGCTGGGTGCCAGGACCTCATCAGTCAAACGGACACACGCCTGGTTCAGAAATAGCCATCCTGATTTCAATCCCACGTGCACATTCTCCCTCCCGTGGAACCAAATGAGAGCTCCCTGGCCGGCAAAGACTGGAGCCCCCTCCTCATCCATCTGCAGAGACCAATCCCCTGACATGCAGAAGACGCTAAATGCCGACGGAAAAATCTATTCTCCAATCCCCACAGTGTCCTGGTATTTGTTTTAAGTATTTAAAAGGCATTAGGCTTGACACGAAAATGGTTAATAAGTTAATGTCCTAGATATTTAGGAGGAGGTAGGTATAAAATTATTGGCTTCAAATGATCCCAGGGAAACCATTTCTTCTGACAAGATCATAAAATGCACTTTCCCGGTGAGTCATACTTAACTGACTCACGTCTGTAATAAAATGGGGATGTGGGTTTAATGGAAGGCAGAACCTGCTAGACTGTGGATTCAAGGGTAATTTTTTTCTCACGTGTCCGGACAGTGGAGGGAGAGATCCTGGTACCTTCTTCCTGTCATCGGCCTCAGAGATAAGCGAGCTGCCTCTCCTTATCACAGGCCACGTTATACATACGGGAGCTGGACGGTGACCCCCTGACCAAAATGGAAAAGAAAAGAATGGGGAGGCTAAGCTTCATGTTTGATTTTACGGATAACCTCAGGAAGGCCTGTTTCCACCTCAGAATCCCATTAGGCCTTTTCCAGGGAGTTACTAGTGTTCAGGGATTGTGAAAATAAGTTCGTTTTGTTTAAATATCAGAAGATAATGTGGCTGGAACTCCTGTCTGTGGATAGGTGCGGGCGTCCAGAGCCATGAAGACAAGTGGCCTCGGTTCCTGGTACAGACGCAGCTGCCAGATCTTTTGAGACAGGTTTGGTCAGGCCTGGGGGGTGGGGTTCTCAACTGTACCACTGGCCCTGTGCAAGTCTTGGAGTCCCCTGCCTCCCACCAGTGAAAACAGGAGAAAAGTCCCCGAAAATGTGGGGACAGCAATGCTGTCATCTCACCGCTGTCCACGGCACAGTGGCAGGGAAGACGGACGGACAGAGCCGCATTTGGCCCCGTGGGGCCCAGAAACGAGTCACCGGACTGCTGGACAGAGCGAACAGCTCGCCCTGCAGCGGCGTCCCCATCTCCACTCCCTGTCAGCTGGGGAAGGGGCAACAGCCGAAGTGTCCGCGGGGGGGTGGGGTGGGGGGACAGCTAGTGTATATGGAGGGAGTGGAGCTGAGGGGGCTGGGCTGGGAGCCCGAGGGGACAGTCGCAGCTTCCCATACATGCAACTAGGGGTGCTATTTATCCAATACTGGAAAATAGACTTCTAATTATGAATTATATTGTTATTATATATCATTCCACTAAGTGTTGTATTGTACACTCATACACACTCAAATTAGTGAAAAGATCCATGTATATACACACACATATGATATATATATATATATATATATATATATATATATATGGCCTTGTATACTGCATTTTATGGGTTATGTAGGAGCCATCCAAGAGAAATTTTAAATACGCTTAATTTTCACCTTAACTTTACCTCTGGAAGCCAACGCCTATAAAGGTAAAAGTCCCTCTACTTCCTGACTGGCTCTCTACGGCTGCCTGGTTAACACCGGGATTGCACAGGGGTGCAAGTTGTTTGAAGGGTATTTTCATGACTTTCCTCAATACAGGCGTCATACTCACTCCGTTCTCTGAAACCCGCTGCCGGGGAGCGATGCTATATTGCGTGTGAAGAACAATGTGTGCATTTCGAGACATTCCCAACCTTCATCGAAACGTTCCTGCTTTAGAAAATTCAGAATCTGAATTTTGAGAACCACTTTAATAAAATGGAGTGCTTCCCCCTCCCTTTTGTGGATTTATTTCTTTTGTGTTCATGAGGTTGTTAAAAAAAAAAAAAATCTGTGTTAAAAAGGGTGGGGGCACCCAGCATTGTTCCCAAGTGGCGTGGCTTCCCCTGGTTGATGCCACTTGCACACTAAACCCTCAGGATAAGCCACGGTCCCCTGAGGCTCAGCTCCGCACTCCCCATAAAGCCCAGGGAACAGACCGGATCACCCTGCTTTATTAAGATGTCCCGAACCCTCTTTAACACAATCCTTCCTTGTCCCGTTTTGGCAAGAGCTCCCTCTGAATGTGAGCACACGAGGGCTGTGTCATTTATCTCTCTGGCTCAGAGCCAAGCACAAGTTAATCCCTGCAGGCTGTTCAAACGAGAGCAGGAAACTCCAAGATAAACCCCTTCCTCTGGTTTCACCAAACCTCTCTCTAAACCAGCTCCCGTGAAAGCAGTACATCTTGCAGTAACCACTGCACCTCATACGGGGCAGGCACGGGGACCCCCTTCACTGCCAGGAAGGAGATCACCTGTTCAGAAGTGGAAGTCAAGCTTCAATCGTCAAACTGAACAGTTTCCTATCTGATCAAAATAAGGGACTACGCATCTTCTGTAATTTCATCAGGCAGGTCATTTATCTAATGATTGATTTAGCAGCTTTTTATCCAATTGGCTAATAATACATAAAACACACCTTTTCCAGCTGAAAGCAGTGTACATTTAAGAAAAATCAACACTAAAAAAATTTTGACTTCTACGTTTAATATTTGTATGGGGATTTGTGTTCCTTAAGAAAAAAAATTCCTTAATCTTGCATCTATCTGTGTAGGCGGTACCCACGAAAACTCAGCACAGACATGCTACGCGCCCCGGTGCCCGACTGCAAAGCCCTGTCTCCACTAGCAGAGCCTGCAGGAGACGGGCATACACGCTGAAAACCACTCCCAGGAAACATAATCTAGCCGAGTGGCTACATTGCCACCACGTTCTTAAAGTAGTTTAGTTTACTCTTGAAGCAAGCAAGGGAGAAGTAAAGGCTGGACCAAGCAGAGGAAGAGGATGGAGAGAGAAATGGTGCCCCAGGGCAGAGAGTGTGCCTAACTGATGCTGCTGTGTGGCCCTCACAGCCGCTGTTCTACACAGCGGTTCCTCCTTTCTCTCTCCGTCTCCCATTTGCTTTGCGGTCTCTTGCCTCCATCTTTCCTTCCAGAAGCACCGTGGGATGAACTTCAGCCATCCTGAAGGTTGACAGGACAGGTTGATCGTGGCTGCCCTGCCTTCTGCCTCTTTGTCCAGCGTCATTTCCAACCACTGGAGCTTTGTAGGGGCTGGGCTGTGGAACCTCAGGAGGGATGTGGGTTGGCTCTTCCAAATGGTGCACGTCCCGTAGGACGTTCTCGGCAACCCACACTCACTCAGATTTCAAGAGGGTGGGAGGCCAGGAGGCTGGCTGCTGAGGGAACTGCTGGATTTTGTCCCCAGCTTTTGGGCTGTAACTATATCCCTGCTTAATTTATGATACCAAGTCTCCTCCACTGTCTTAGTCTCTTTGGGCCACTGTAACAAAAATACCCTAGTTAGGACAGTTCATAAACAACAGAAATTTGTTTCTCACAGTTCTGGAGGCTGGGAAGTCTAAGAGCAAGGTGTGATCAGGTTCAGTGGCTGGTGAATGTCTGCTTCCTGGTCTTTTCACTGTGTCCTCACATGGTGGAAGGGGCAAGAGATTTCCCTGGGGTCTCTTCTAGAAAGTCACTAATACCATTCATGACGGCTTCACACTCATGGTCTAACCATCTCCCAACAAACACCATCACATGAGCATTAGGACTGAAATATGAATTCTGGAGGGACGCAAACATTTATCCTATAGCGCCCGTCAGTAATACGCTTGATAAAAATACATTTCGTTTTAAAGGAAGCCCGGTGAAAATGAGATTAGAGAATTTTTTTCTAGACATTCATGAATTATTTTATGAAAATCTGAGATGCAATGTCACAAAACTAGGTATAAGAATGAATGTTTTGGGGCTCCTGGGTGGCTCAGTTGGTTAAGCGACTGCCTTTAGCTCAGGTCATGATCCTGGAGTTCCAGGATTAAGTCCCACAGCAGGCTCCCTGCTCAGCAGGGAATCTGCTTCTCTGACCCTTTCCCCTCTCAGGCTCTCTCTCTCTTATTCTCTTTCTCTCAAATAAATAAATAAAATCTTTTTTTTTTTTAATGAATGTTTTTAAGAAGATTAGCTGGTGTGCCACAATCGAAAGGACAAACCCAAAATTGTGTGAGAGGTGGCCATAAATGACTAGATTTATTTCATGCAGGATCATTTTTAGAATCATTACTACAGCTACTTACTCATGTTTGCTTTCAAAGCAAGAACCCAAAGCTCTTCTTAAATTTGAAAGATACAAGAGACTAAATGGTTAAGAGCAAGCCTGTGGATTGAGGCTAGCCTGGGTGAGCTCGGCACCTCAGCAGCTTAGTCAACTGGTGCAAGCTAATTCGTGTCTCTACACATCATTTCCTCATCTGACAGTTGGGACAACACTTGTACTTCCCTCCTAAGGTGGCCATAAGGAATCCAGGGAATAATGGAGACTCAATAACTCCCTTCCATCTTTCCCTGCCTTTGCTATCATCATCAGTTTCACCATCACCATTACTGACGGTGCTGTTGGGGTGGTCCAGGGCCATTCCCTTCCCTTTCCCATATCATTACTTTTGGTTTTTCTTCTTCTCCAGTTTTATTAAGAAACCGTTGACATACATCCCTGTGTACGCGTAAGGCATACCGCATGAAGCTTTGAGTTACGTACGTTGTAAAATGATCACAACCAGCATTTTCTGTAGATACAATATTTAAAAAGAAAAAAAAATTTTCCTTGTGATGAGAACTCTTAGGATCTACTCTCTCAACAAGTTTCCTGTGCCTCACCAGGCAATACGAGCCACAGTCTCCGTGCAGCACAGGACAGCCCTAGGGCTTGTCTACCTTTAGAACAGGAAGTTTATACCTCTTGACCCCCTTCCTCCAACTTCCTCACCGCTCACCCTCCTGCCTCTGCTAACCACATACTTGATCTCTCTTTCTATAAGTTTAAGGTCTTTTTTTTTTTATATAAATTAGATTCCATGCATAAGTGAGATTACACAGATATTTGTCTCTCTCTGACCTGCTTCACTTAGCATAATGCCCTCAAGGTCTGCCCAGGTTGTCACAAATGGTAGAATGTCTTCATTTTCTGTGGCTGAATAATATTCCCATGTGTGAAGTGAAATAACTGCTCTATTTATTCATCCATTGATGGACACTTAGGTTGTTTCCATTCTTGGCTATTGTAATTAATGTAATGTAATGTAATGTAATATAATGGTAAATAATGCTGCCTGAACATGGCAGGGGGGTTGGGAGTACAAATCTCTTTTCAATGTGAGAGTTTTTGTTTCTTTTGGATGTAGTCCCAGAAGTGGAATCCCTGAGTCATATGGTATTGTTATTTTTAATTGTTCAAGGAGCTTCCATACTGTTTTCCACAGTGGCTGTACGAGTTTACATTCCCACCAGCTGTGCACGATGGTTCTCTTTTCTCCACAGCCTCGCCAACATTTGGGATCTCTTATCTTTTCGATATGGCCACTCTGACAAGGCATAAGCTGATATCTCATTGTAGTTTTAATATGCATTGCCCTAAGGACTAACAATGTTGAGCATCTTTTCATGTACCGCTTGGCCATTCACGGGGAAATGTCTACTTAGGTCCTTCACCTATTTTTAAGTTGGATTATTTGCTTTTTTGCTATTGAATTTTATGACTTCTTCACACATTTTGGATATTAACCCTTTATCAGATATGCATTTGCAAATATTTTCCCCATTCTGTACAGTGTCTTTTTACTTTGTTTTATTTTTTTTCTGTGCAGAAGCCTTTTAGTTTGATGTAGTTCCACCTGCTTATTTTTAATTTTGTTGCTAGTTCTTTAAACAAGCTTTCCTACAAATCATTTCCAAGACCTCTGTCAAGGAACTTTATGCCTACATTTTCTTCGAGGAGTTTCATGGTGTCAGGACTTACATTTAAGTACTTGACTCCGTTTGAGTTAATTTTTAGGAGTGGTGTAAGAGAGAGGTCAAGTTTCATTCTTTTACATGTGAATAGCCAGTTTTCTCAGCACTGTTTATCAAAGAGACTGTCTTTTCCCCATGGAGTATTCTTGACTTCCTTGTCAAATATTAGTTAACATCTAAGCTTGACTTTATTTCTGGCCTCTCTATTCTATTCCATTGTCTAGATATCTGTTCATATGACACCCTGTTTGGATTACTGCAATTTTTATAGCAAAGCTTGGAACCAGGCATTGTGATGTCTCCTGGTCTGTTCTTCATTCTTAGGATTTCTTTAGCTACCCAGGGTCTTTCGAGGTTTCCCATAAATTTTTTTCCCACTTATACAAAAATGCCCTTGGGGTCCTGATAGAATTGCACTGAATCTGTAGGTGGCTTTTAGCAGTATTGACATGTAATGATATTAATTCTTTCAATCCATGAACACAGGATATCTTTCCATTTATTTAGATCTTCTCTGATTTCTTTAATCAGTGTCTCACAGTACTCAGAGAAGAGATCTTTTACCTTCTTGGTTAACTAAGTATTTTATTGGTTTGATGCTTTGTAAATGAGATCAGTTTTTTATCTTTCAGATAATTCATTGCTAGTATATAGAAATGCTACTGATTTTTATATGTTAATTTTATATTCTGCAACTTGACTGAATTCATTGATTAGTTCTAAAAGTGTTTTGGTTGAGTCTTTAAAGTACTTTGTATATAAAAATCCTGCCATCTGCACATAGAGACAATTTTACTTCTCCCTTTCCAATTCTGATGCCTTGTATTCCTTTTTCTTACCTGATCACTCTAGCTAGACATTCCAGGCACTATTTTCAATAGGAGTCGTGAGAGTGGACACCCTTGTCTTATTCTCGATCTTACAGAAAAAGTTTTCAGTCTTTCACCACTGAGTATAATGTTGGTTATGGGCTTGTCATATACAACCTTTGTTACGTTGAGATATGTTTCTACTCTGCCTAATTTGTTAAGAGTTTCTATGGTGAATGGTTGCTGAATTTTGTCGACTGCTTCATCTGTGTCTACTGAGATGATCATATGATCCTTTTCTTTCATTCTATTAATATGATGTAACACATTGATTTGCATATGTTGAACCACCCTTCTATCCCAGGGATAAGTCTCACTTGATCATGATGAATGATCCTTTTAATGTGCTGCTGAATTCAGTTTGCTAACATTTTGTTGAGAAGATTTTTTCTAATATGAGTATTAATTTATAGAGCAGCTTTACAACTTGATCAGTGCTCTCCAGGGCTGAGAATCAGAAGCATAATAGGATTTCTCACAAGTTGTGAGAAGAACAGAAATTTTGAATTGCAGTGTCTTAATGCCAGATGAATGTTCAATACATGCAGTAGAGATAAATTATTCTCCATTTCAGAATTATTTCTAGCCTCAATCACCCATTGGGCTTAGAATACTGAACAGACATGACACGGGCTCCTGGAGAGGCAATGGAGCACAGGAGAAAGAAGACAGCTTCATGTTTCACAATTTGAAAAGCACTGTGCATATGAACTATAATGGGAATGGTGTCCCTGGATTTGGTGGTGTCACTGAGGTTCAGAGAAACAGCATAGTCTTTGAGGTCAGATAAAATGGGATTCAAGCCCAGTCCCATAGATGAGGGCAGGCATGTTACCGAAATTCAGGTCCACTTCCTAACATAAAGTGAGAAAGATTATTCCCATATGTTAGATTACCTGAGAATTAGAAATAATAAATATGTAGGGCATGGCATGTGTGCAAGAGGTGCTCAATACAGAGCAGCTATTAACATTATCATAACTCATCACCTCTATCATTCTATTTAGTTCTAATATTAAATGTGGGACAAATACCTGAGTCTAGATCAGTAGTTTCCGAGTGTTTCCTATAAGCATCTTTCCTCTAACCATTTAATTAGATGGTCCTGCCCGATTGTACAGTGCTGAGAGAAGACAAAAGGCTCAATGTCATTTGGTAGTCTGGTACATTCCCAGGTGAGGTTACCACTCTGCATAACTCCAAGGGCGCCATTCTCATGGAATGGCACACCCTGGTACTGTCACTGCACATGCACCGTGCTTGTAATTTAAGACATTGCCACCAGGGGTCAGTGCTGAGTAACAACCACAGGATACAGACCTGCTGCATCTTCACAGCCAGAAGCCATAGATAATACAGGTTAATGCCGAAACTGAGCCAGACAGTGGGTCGGTTAATCATGAGTCAGTACAGTACAGACATCCTAATTGCTCTGGAAATACTTCTTCGCAACTTTGTTTCACTCATTCGCTTACTGAATCAACAAATATTTACCAACCTTGCCAGGAACTGCTGCGTCAAATTAAAGTTTTATAAGCAAATTTTCTCCTGGTTGCTGTGTCATAAGCAAGTCCCCAAGGCATCTTGTGTAGGTTTGCACCCCAACACAAATGCATCAGGAAAGAGAGGAGCTGTTGGGACTCACGCCTCCACCTGACCCGAGGATGAATCATCTTGAGGAACCCGGGCTGGCTTTGGCTTTTCACATGTGATGAACCACCAGGAAATCAGGATGACCTTAGAGCAGGCAGGAATGGTCTGGCTGTACTCTGAGAGATGGAGAACTGCCTTGTCCTGGGGATCCTCCCGGAACAAAACATGAACCCAGGAGTAAGTAAGTCTCTGCGGCATCGCCTTGTTTGAGAGCTGATATGAGAAGTGGACTCAAAGCGGACACCTAAAGAGAAGCAGCTTGCCCAGCCCTGAGTTTATCAAGTGAGGGACAGAAGGGGGATGGGAGGCTATTCAAGCCACAGGTAGAGAACTTATACTAAATCCAAGTGACGGCCAGGTTTCTGGACCTCCGCCCAGACTTCTGCTCACCAGCAGACCCAAAACCAGACTTGTATCTGGCCTGTGATCTCCTACATTTAGTTCCCCAACCATCAGCACTACATATGATGTCATTCTGTTCTTCTTCCGCCAAACGAGTTCCCGTGGCCCCTCGGTGCCCGCCTGTGTGGGTGGGTGCCTTCTCTCTCGCTATCTGGAACACACATTTCCCTAGGGATACGATGTTATAAACGGTAGTTAGGATCTCAGACAAGCCACCACAACCTGCTTAAGGCTGAGCAGGCCACGTGGGGTGGCAGCTCACGGCAAGGCCCCTGAAGCTCACGTCCCAGCTCTGGGACTCTGGGCAGCAGACCGAACTTCAGGCCCGTTGTGGATCAAAGTTATGACAGCAGCCTTCCACCATCGTGGCAAAGATCACATGTGTTCACATGTGCAAACCATTTAGAGCCATGCCTGGCACACACAAACACTCAGACTGTGTTAGAGAGAAAGTCTTGGAAGAGCCACCAGAAGGACAGGACCAGCCCTGGGCTCCCTGTAAACTTGAACCTTAAGCTGCCAGTGAATTTCTTTGACCTCACATCTCTTATATGTAAGTTAAGAGATTAAATTACAAGATCTCTGAGGTCCTTCCAGTTCAAAAACCAAAGAAAGACAATATTGGGAATGTTTTGTGAATGTGTTTTCTGAAATTCCTTATTTCAAAAAAAATCTCTTTTCTTTTCACTTTCTTTTCAGTGATGTTGAGAGTGAGAGAGCCTGGTTGATCTCAAAGTCTCCGGGGTGTAACAAGTCCCAGTGGCTTCGGGGCACCCTCTCACTCTAAGCTCCATGCCCAGAGCTCACAGTGGGCCCACGGGCCCCTTTGTCACCCAGACTCCTGGCACCATATTGGCAGTCAGGTGTGATCAGCCGCTTCCCCTCCCGCGCCGGCCTCTTGTCCAAAGCCCTTTAGATTACAAGATCAGGGGAAAATCAGAAGTAGTTCTTCCAAAAAAAAAAAAAAAAATGGTGGAGTGTCCTCATGGAGAACAACTTTCTCCCGCCAGTCTCCAGAGAAAACCAGCCTTACCCTTCTTTGCTTCTTTCTTCCCATCTGGGTTTTAAGCCATTAAAAGCTCCTTTTCTGTCCCCTGAACTCCCGGATCCATACTGGGCTACGTGAACCAGATCAGCTAGAGAATGGCCTGCAAACACACATCTGTTTGCTTGTCCTGAGCAGCCTCCCCGTCATGCACCCGAGGAAGGCTGACGACTTGCACATTTGGAGAGCCGGACTGTCTTTGCCTGAAGCCCGGTGCTGTGCTCGCTGCCACGGGGGGCTCATGAAGCCTGGGGAAAACAACAACACAGCGGCAGACTAACAGACGACAGTGTGAATGATTTAAGCCATTTTCGAAGTCTCGGGGTTAAAAATACATTCTCTTGGCTGTGAGATGGCGCATTGTGATCAAGACTGCTTGGGGACAGGATTTCCATACTTTGTGAGGAGTAGGGGAGGCGAGCAAGAGAGGAAGGATGAAGAGAACAATAATGTGACTGGAGGCTGGCTCTGTGAAAGACCAGCCCGTCGCAGACAGGAGGGCACAGCCTTCCACCCTTCGGAAACAAACAAAACGTCATCCCCGGTTGCTGCTGTCCTTTGCGCGACACCACGTACATCCTTGACCTGCATCCTGAGAAGCTTCGTGTAACCACATCGTCCCTACCTTTGCTTGGAACTGCTTCTCTCGTTTTTTGCATTTTGGGGTTTTTTTTGTTTGTTTGTTTTTTGGTTTTAGATTTTACTTATTTATTTGACAGACAGAGATCACAAGTAGGCAGAGAGGCAGGCGGAGAGAGAGGAAGGGAAGCAGGCTCACTGCCGAGCAGAGAGACTGACATGGGCTCGATCCAGGACCCTGGGATCATGACCCGAGCCGAAGGCAGATTTAACCCACTGAGCCACCCAGGCGCCCCTTCTCTAGTTTTAATATCCTAAGAGAGGGTGTCTTCACCTAATAGGTGCTTTCCCTAACTTAAATGAATAAATGTAAGAATGGAATGTTAGACAGGTGGTACAATCAATTTCCTCTCAAGAAAAAAAAGAAAGAAAGAAACCGTTTCCTAACTCAGAGCCCATACTCCTGTGCCAGGTGGCTTGGATAGAGACCCATGAGACAATGACTGAAGGGAGTTCAAGTAGGCAAGGCGGGTCCCAGTGTGGGACTATAAAAGGCTGGAGTGGCCGGGAAGGGACAGGAGCTACACCCCCAGATTTCAGGGAGACCATTAGAGACATTGAAGGAACATGAGTCCCCTCAACAGGGCCCATTACCAAAGGGGTCCGGCTTTTAGAAACCAGCTCCTAGACTACTTGCCCATCTTCTCTGTTCCCACAGAAATCCACCTACATAGTTGTTATCACATTTTAGGAGGGCCATCCACTTATGTCTATGTTTTCTCTCCATCACTCGCCTCCTTGCGTCCTGAACGTTTGGCTCAGGTCTTAGTCCAGAATGGCTCCACATGAGTGAAGGACGAGGAAGGGCAAGCTGGGGGCAGGGAATGTTGGTGAGGCATGCAGTGCGGGGGGAGTTTCCAGGAAGCCTTCTCCCACGAAGAGCCAGAGCTCTAACACAGGAGAGCGATAAAGCAAGAATGACACAGCTTCCTAATTCTTGGGACACCAGACATGTTACCAAGATAGGATTCGATATCCAGAACATGACAAGGTCCCAACCACTTCAGCTCCCGTGGGTAAAAAGGAGGTCTTAGGAAGCTGAAGCATCAGATTAGGCAGAGATCTACCAATAGTGGAAAACGACCTGATTAGCACGAGTTGTAATGTTCCTAACCTAGAAGTGTACATATATGCCTCGTGCTTTGGATCGAGTATTGGACTTGGACTTACAGGCTAATAAAGAGCTATCCTCGGAGATCACGTGGCCCCAGCCGCAGCAGAGGAAAATCCAAGCAGGGAATACGGATGCTGAATTTTTCCCTCCTCTCTGTCTCAAAGGAAAGGGCACTCTCCTTCGTAGCTGGAGAACATCGAGTTGGAAGGACAATCAGTAAGCTATCACCATCCCCAACAAACTTGTGATTTGCTTACAGGAACACACTGCAATGAAAACATTGGCCATGACATTATTGGGGAAAAAACACGGCCTTAAAAACGTATTGTTGGACTCTCTGGAATTCTAAGTAAAAATTCCAGGAAACCAGTGGGCTTCTGAGAAAAGTGCATGAAGCGATGAAGACAATGTGTCATCCCCTTGGGAAAGCCTCGTTCCTCAAAGCTGGCCTTCCTCAAAGGAGGTCACGAACAGAGCATGAGAACTGAATTCACATTTGAACCCCGTCTCTAGCAGCCTTTCAGTCCTCAGATTTACTGGAGGATAAATCTCTGCCCCTGCCTTGAAATCCAAAGAGCTTCCTTTCCCTTTTGTTCCTCTTGGCTTTCCTCCTACTGTGCGTGAAAGTGGTCTCACTCTCTCAGCTCGCTCTGTGGTCTGATCTCCGAACATTCAGACTCAAAGGTAACCACTGAAACTGGGTCAGGTACAGACAGGAGGGCCTGCGACCGATCGCCAGGTTTAGAAAAATTGTGAGTCGCCATAGCTCCATCTCCAGATCCAGCTGATGGGCACCATGACATAGAAGCTGCTGGAACCAAGGACGCGTGGTAAAGACAGACTTCCGGTAAAAGCTTTGTGCCCCACACTCCACCGTACCCGATGTTGTTAACACTTGATCTGGCATTCTGAATTTGACTATCCTGAATTTATTTTTTTTTTTAAGATTTTATTTATTGCTTTGTCAGAGAGAGAGCACAAGCAGGGGGAACGACAGGCAGAGAAAGAAGCAGGCTCCCCGCCAAGCAAGGAGCCCGATGCGGGACTCGATCCCAGGACCCCGAGATCATGATCTGAGCTGAAGGCAGACACTTCTCTGACTGAGCCACCCAGGCGTCCCCTGGATTTCATATTCTGGACTTCATGTGGACAACACACTGGTGCTTTTTATGGGTTTGGAATGTAGAGACATTCTACTACCCCAAAGGTATTAATTTGCTCATCCCTAAAGGAACAATTCCTGTTCTCCTAAGTCCTTCCACCAGCTGGGTTTGTAGAAGAGCTTTCACCCTCAGTAAGTCAACTGATAACACCAACCAGGGTTGGGAATGTTCCTGGAAGGGGGATAATGGATTCCCTGCAGAACACACAGACCCGGTGCCGCCAGTCCCTGCAGCAGCAGCCGGCACAGCCAGCCGTCACTGCCGGCTTCTTGGGGGTCAGGGATCGCATCCGCTTCCCCAGGCTGCTGGAACAGTGTACCACAAGGGCCACTGAAAACAACAGAAACGTGCTGTCTCACAGTTCCAGCAGCCGGACGTTCCAACTCATGGTGTGGTGGGATGGGCTCCTTCTGGAGGCTCTGCAGGAGAGCCCGTCCCCCCCTCTCTCCTAGCTCCTGGCAGTTGCCAGCAACCTTGGTTTACAAATGCATCACACCAATCCACTAACCTCACGCAGCCTCCCCCTCTGGATGTCTCTGGGCCTCAAGTCTCCCTCTCCTTTCTCTTGTAAGAATGCCAGTCACTGGATCGTTCAGGGTCTCCCCTAAATCCAAGACAATCCCATCTCCAGATACTTAAATTAATGACGTCTTCAAAGACCCAGTTTCCAAATAAGTTCACATTCACAGGTACCAGGGATTAAAATTTGGAAATACCTTTGCGGGAGGAGGGGGGCGTTTACCCTGTTTCAGGTATAACAGGAGGCACTTCGCTTTGGGTTATGTCACCGATGGGGGAAACCTTTGGGGTCATCTTGTCCCACAACCCATGAACATTCTCGGCACTCGGCCAGGCACCAGCCATTAGCGGCAGTTTGACCATCTCCCGAGCGAGGGGACTCTCAACTCTGGGGACAGCCATGCCAGCTTCAGACAGCTCTAGTGCTCCAAAGATCTTCCTAGATGCCCCATCTCACCACTGAGTTGCTAATTCTAAGAAAGGAGGCCAGAGCGGTACGTGACCTGGTTAAGGTTGTGCAGAGTGAGCTGGGATATAGGCTCTGCACCTTCTTACCTACCCCGAACCTTCCTACCTAGAGGCAAAGCTGCCAGACAAGTTCCCCATAGACTCGTTATTCCTTGAAGTTCGGAATAACCTTGCCGTGTATGATGTCATCCCTACCACACCTTTTCCATAAGACAAATGTTGAACCACCTGGTGCCACAGTCCAGTCATCAGAGCAGAAGAATCATTAAAAACAAAACAAACAAGACCAAAAAACGCTGTTGCAAAAGTTGCCATATCCACAGAGCGGTTGCTTTTTCCTTCTGCTTGGCCGTGGACATCCTCATGCGCGTCCCCATAAGGAAAATGAGGAATCCCAATGTCCCCCCTTCTCTTTCCTCCCTCGGACAGCTCACATTATTCTCCTCATGTCACCCACACATGCTGCTGCACATCACACAAACGCTGGCCGTCGATTTTCCGGGGGAAATATTTTTGTCCCAGAGCTGCGGGGCTCGTACACGTCGTCTTTGACGGGAATGCTCCTTACTCTTCCGGCTCCCACATGTGAACAAACCCACAGTCTCGCTTGCGTGTACAGCTGCGTGTGCTCCACCGTGAAGGGCCCAGGCACGCCACGAGTGGGCATTCCCTGCAGGGACAGATGGCCCCGCGGGAGCTAGGCCTTCCCTCTGTTCCTTCTCCTGGTGCTTTCCTTTTTTTTTTAAGATTTTATGTATTTATTTGACAGAGAGAGATCACAAGTAGGCAGAGAGATACGCGGGGTGGGGGGGGGGAAGCAGGCTCCCCGCTGAGCAGAGAACCCGATGTGGGACTCGATCCCAGGACCCCAAGATCATGACCTGAGCTGAAGGCAGAGGCTTTAACCCACTGAGCCACCCAGACGCCCTGGTGCTTTCCTTTGATTGACTGCTGCCCTTCCTCACCCAGGGCAAGAAAGGCCATCTTTGTCGCTTTTCATGTATTTACTTGACAAGCTCCTTAAATTCTGTGACTGAATTGTTATTGAGCTTTCAGAGAAAATAAAGAGACAGCAAAGGAAGCAACGCTTCAGCTCAGAATACAGGAGAGAACAGGGAAAGGGACACGGGCAGGACTTGTCCAATGACTACCAGTGAACGCTCAGATCTAGAACTTTAGAAACCAAACACCTATGCCCTCAGCTCCCTTCAGGCCCGCTCGCGTGGGAACGGTGCCCTTGGTGCAAAGACAAAGCCACGCAGAGCAGAATTCTCATTCCTAGCTCCCGGGCTTCTCCAGTTTGCTCCTTCTGACACCCTATCTGAAGTCACCAGGAAGACCTCGTAAGCCAAAGCCAATGGCCAACATCCTTTCCACACCGACGCAGTGCTGGAAATACATCCTGACCCAACCCGCACCCGCCCCAGTGATGCTCTGTTGGGTGCAAGCCCAAGAAACAGCCCGAAGAGGCTCTCCACAGGGTGAGTCTGGAAGGGTGTGGGGAATTGGTGCAAAGCTGGTCACTGAAGAAAAACATACCAGGTGAGGTGATGTCTACAGCGGTCACTGCTAAGGGCTCCCTCCAAGGTCCCAAAGCAAAACACTGCAGGAGGAAAGAAAGATGAGGCCAAATTTTCAATCAGAAGTTGGAGCTGCCAACGCCCTTGAACACCTGGTGTCCGGCGGGGTGGAGGGATGAAGGGGCCCCAGGAAACCAGAGCTCAGGAGCGCCATGAGTCACCTGCTGACTTCAGAGTGGAGGCAGTGTCGGTAGATGAATACCACCTTGGCTTTTGTAAAAAAATAAATAAATACTGCATTTCCTCAAGCTTGAGTGGCTTGAGTCCTGGGTGCCACTCAGGTGATGTTTTGTGAGCTGCTTTTTTGAGGAGGCTGGAAGCACAAAAGGTGTTCTGGAAAATGCATCCCAGCTGAGGGCTGGGCTCAGGGGGCTTGAAAGGCATCTCCGAGGAAATTCTGAAGGGAGGGATCTCCAGGGTTGTCTTAGCTGACCCGGGGTCCCCTCCTGCCTCCGTTCCCCGCATGCGTGTCTAGACCCTGTGTTCTTTCCAGAAGCATCATCTCACAGGCTGACATGCGGCTGTGTGTCAGGAAGGCGACTCAGTCTGGAATGAGGATGTCCTGAGGCCAACCCTAGTTCTGCCCAGACTAGACTCGCTTCTGGGTAAACTAAGCCTCTGTGCTTCCCATGCCTCACCTGTGAGAATAGATCATAGTGAAACAGGCCTCCTGGGCTCAGTGTAAGGATTAAAGGCAACCCTACATGGGAAAACTTGAGGCTTGTGCACAGAACACAGTGAGCGCTTAATAAAAGTCAGTAATTGTTGCTATCTTTGTGCTACCAAAGTTTCACCCCAGCTCCACAGCTAAGTCTAGCTGAGGACCTGCCCTGTGCTAGGTGTCCCCAAAGCAGGAGCTGTAGCTCTATTCTTTTCCTTCACCTCTTTAGGTGACACCATTGAAGAGGTCAAAAGACAAAATTCTTTTATCATAGAGGAGGAAACTGAAGTTGAGGTTATGTCAGTGCTTTGCCCAAAGTGAGTGGCAAAGCCAGGGTTCACCCAAGTCCCTGTGCCTCAGACACAAACTTCTAGGTGGCCACACTCAACTGTCCTCGATCAGGTAAGAAAAATCTATCAAGTGGCTTTCTCTGGGTGGGTGGCAGGAAATGCAAGAGAGGTCATTTGAAATGGAGACAAGTAGCCGGTGAGGATCCCAACTTGTTTCTTTAACTTGACCCTTCGAAGAGTCCAATCATGCTATTATTTTCTCTGCAAACACCTTAATAAACATTAATGTACCAGATAAAGTGGGGGAGAAGCAAACCAAAAAGAAAGGTCAACAGTTGCATGGCCTTTCCCCCACTGAGAGCCAATGGTTGTTGACTCACAAAGTCAGAGGAAGCAACTGCTACGGTACCCGCATTGTTCTGAACAGTGTTCTGCACATGCTGTACTGTGCTCAAAGTCACCGAACAGCCAGGATGTCCACACGTACGTTGTATGTGGGAATCCCAAGCTCAACTGCTGTCCATGCCGCCCCAAGCCAAGGCCCTTGAGAAAGGAAGGTTGTGCCCAGGTCATGGTTTTCAACAGGTAGAATTACCCGATAAAATAAAAGACAGGGTGCCCAGTTAATTTGATATCAGATGAACAATGAATAATGTTTAATATAAGTCCATTCCAAAATTGTATGGTATATACTTATCCAAAAAAAATCATTCCTAGGCAATACGGTTCACAGCAGCATTATACACAACAGGCAAAAGGGATAAACAACCCTACAGGTAAATGGATAAACGAATCGTGGTCTATCCTTACAACAGAGTATTATTCAGCCTTAAAAGAAAGGAAGTTCTGATCCAGGCTACAACACGGATGACCCTCGAGGACATAATGGTGAGGGAAATAAGCCAGTCCCAAAAGGACAAATACTGGGGGCTCCTGGGGTGGCTCAGTGGGTTAAAACCTCTGCCTTCGGCTCAGGTCATGATCCCAGGGTCCTGGGATTGAGCCCTGCATTGGGCTCTCTACTCCGCAGAGAGCCTGCTTCCCCCCCTCGCTCGACTGCCTCTCTGACTACTTGTGATCTCTGTCTGTCAAATAAATAAATAAATTCTCTTTTTTTTTTTAAAAAAAAAGGACAAATACTACAGGATTTCACCTATACGGGGTTCCTAGGGGAGTTGAATTTATAGAGACAGAAAGTAAAATGGCGGTTGCCAGGGGCCGGGGAGGTACAGATGGCAAGGAAGTGGAATGTACTCTTTCATGGGTGCAGAGTTTCAGTCTAAGAAGATGAAAAATTTCTGGGGATGGATGGTGGTGATGGTGGCCCAACAAGGGAGTGTACTCAATGCCACCAAACTGTACCCTTAAAAATGGTGAAAAATAGCAAATTTTATGTCATGTGTATTTAACCACAATAAAAAATAATGTACAGTTGACTTGAAATTCAAGGGTGTGGTGCATAAACAATGAAACACTGAAAAAAGTAAGTTAAAATTTTAAAAACAGTAACAACCAAAAAATAATAAATTAACTAAATTAAATCTAATTTAATTTAAAAATATTTAAATCCAAATTTAACTGGGCGTCCTGTGTTTGTGTTTGCTAACTCTGGCAGCCCCATCCCCAGGGACGTTTGGCAAGGGACGTAAGGGACGTTTTTGATCATCATGACTGTGGAGAGGATGCTACTGGATTTAATAGAGGCCAGTCATGTGGCTCAACATCCTGTGGGGCTAGATGGCCCCAGACGGCAGGAATGATCTGGTGAGGAAGGTCCACAGTGCAAGGCTGAGAAACTCCGTCCCGGAAGGAGACGCAGGGAAACCCTCACACATCTTGCCCCGGGGCCTGGAAATGTCAACCCCAGCCACATCCCAAACAACAGACGGCCTCAGGGAAACAAAAGTACTCCTGTCCTATCTGCAGTAAGGCCTACCTAAAAATTATTTGTGATCACTTTGCACAT
The DNA here is from genome assembly GCF_009829155.1 of Mustela erminea. Classification (NCBI taxonomy): domain Eukaryota; kingdom Metazoa; phylum Chordata; class Mammalia; order Carnivora; family Mustelidae; genus Mustela; species Mustela erminea. The sequence continues at coordinate 4,249,190 of NC_045627.1, read as the reverse complement.
CATTTTCATACATGAAAGTCTGTTTGCAAGAGAGACTGCAATCTGTCTCGTACATTTAAAAAAAAAAAAAAAAAAAACCCTTACAGAGTTCATCCTGACTCATTCCAATGAAGGTGAAGAGGTCTCTCTGTCCGGTATCAGCGTCTGAAAGTTTGGTGAGGTACTTTAGCCACAAAAACAAAATTAGGAGGTTGGCTGAGAATGAACTCAGAGCAAATCCCCATCGCAAAGTTCCAAGCATAGGCTGGAGGACAGTCACGTAGCCCACTGTGACAACAACACCCAAGTGCGGAGTCTGCGTGCTGGACAGAAGCTTGGCTCTCCTCATTTAACCTGAAATTGACTTGCTAACCCTTTCAAGCATATGAAGAACAGGAAATCCACCAAGAACTTGAAAACAAGCACGGCAGAGTCTCAAGCACATTTTTCACTATTATTGAAGAGAACACAAAAGGATGGTGTTTTATTAATGCTGAATTAAGAATCAAAGACAAAGTAGCAGCTCGTTGTCAGAGCTGTCTTAAGAACAACAACAAAACAAGATTAGTACCACTGAGTTGTGTATAAATTACACTCAGGATCCATCAAGAAAATCAACCAGTGAGGGGGGAAGAAATGGTACTTCTGCTTCTTGAAAACCATCAAGATTCATCCATCAACAAAGACTTTCAGCACAACCAAAGAGGAACTAAACTAAATGTCATTTAATGTAAACACTAGAATGAGAAGATCTTTAACATTGAGGGGCTTTATGGAAAGTTATACCGGGGGGAAAAAAACTGCCCAGAGAACGGAATGTAGAAAACATATAAATAAGAAAGGAAATCTATAACCAAAATTAGTCACAATGGGACAGCTGTGACTGAGGTTTCCGGAGGACGAGCTGGTGCACACCACCTCCTGGATATGGAACTTGGCTTTTGTCTCTTTCTTGCTGCTCCTCTTTTTCCTTCCCTCCCGAAATGTCTCTTCCTTCCTGCTGACCTAGGGTCTCACGGACCTTGCAAGGATTCAAAGAGCCATTAAAATATTTCTATATCAAGGAAGCCTCAGACCCAAAGAGAGAGATTTCTCCTAACTGAGGGTCCTACAGGATGATTATAGGTGAAATACAAACTTGGGTTTTACAGATGCTGTATTCCAAAATAACACCAGCTCTGTACCACTCACTTAGAAATGCACGTATGACATAGACGTGCATGCATAGAGGCACCATGAGGGCTATGAGCTCACTTAGTTAGAACGCAACCCTCAACCAGCTCCCGGGACCTGGAATCCAACCCAGAAGGAGGAACCGAATCGGAACAGTCCCTTTGGAACCAACCAGGGAGGTCAGAGTTTCCGCGAACATTGCTGGCGGGCTACCACTCAGCGTTTTTTCCTTGCCACACATAAAGATATAAACCATCCTGCTCCTCTCATTTCTAAGGTCCTAATGGATGAACACAAGCAGATTAAAAAGGAAAGGGCGGAAATAGACAGGAACATTGCTTGCACAAATACAGCTGGTAGCCTGGATGGGGAAGAGAGGGGAGCGAAGGAAAATGACAAAGAGAAGATGCAACTCAAAATTCAATGGCAGTCCCCCTGGCCACTGACTGACAGGGCCGGAGGCCATGCACCACTCCACAGACCCTGAGGCTGTGCGGACTGTCATGATCTTGGAGTCCCGTGTTCCAGTTCCAGTTCTAATTTTTGCTGTTAGAAGTATGAGCACAAAGACCTTCACCTCTTTGAATCTTAGCTTCTTGGATCATAAAATGAAGATAATCACGTCGCCCTTCCCGATCTTTTAAATACGAACACAGTCTGAGAATTAAAGTGTGATACAATTGAAGATGATTTCACTAATAATTAGTAAACATAATATTAACCCTAAGGCATCAAGAAGAGGTTAAATTGCTGTCTGTGTCTGGAAATCAAATGCTCTACCTTTTATAGCCATGCAGGAAGGCTGAAGGGGAGGCTTATCTTTCTGGGGTCAGCCACCGTGCCCTCCACCTGCCCTCTCCCACCCCAACTCCTGCCCCATCCCCAGCTTCCTTAGCTTGCAGCATGCTGGAGGAGAAAGCCTTCAAGACCAGGAGTAGGAGGAAACACATTCATCCCTGGTGTTCCCTCGTCTTGCATAATTCAGGAAAGGGAACAAAAATTCTTTATCTCAATTTTCCTCGTTATAAAAACGCCTGCCAGGGCACCTGGGTGCCTCACTGAGTTGAGAGTCTGACTTCAGCTCAGGTCATGATCTCAGGGTCCTGGGAGGGGCCCCCAATCAGTGAGGTGTCTGCTTGTCCCTCTGATCCTCCCCCAGCTCATGGCCCTCTCTCTCTTTCTCTGTCAAATAAATAAATAAAAATCTTAAAAAAAAAAAAGGGGGCACTTGGGTGGCTTAGTGGGTTAAGCCTCTGTCTTTGGCTCAGGCCATGATCTCAGGGTCCTGGGATCAAGTCCCACATCGGGCTCTCTGCTCAGCAGGGAGTCGGCTTCCTCTCTCTCTCTCTGCCTGCCTCTCTGCCTACTTGTGATCTTTGTCTTCCAAATAAATAAATAAAATCTTTTAAAAAACAAAACCACATTTCTACGGGCCACGAGGTTGAAGCCACACGTGAAGAAGCAAGAAAGCAGCAGTGTGCTGTGGATGAAACTGTGAGGTGCCACGACAGGGCTGGAACTGCCAACCTGGGCATAATGTGAGAAAACCGACACGTCAGACCTATTGGAAGAACTATAATTAATGATTATTTGGGATTTTATGTCTAGTTGAACCTAATGCCAACTCACATAAGGTCAGAAACAAGTGGGAGAGAAGAGACAGCTTGAGGTGGGTATTTTGTCAAGGTAACAATACTTCCTCTTTAGAGAGAAGAACCTACAGAATCTTACTAGAGAGAACAGAAATGTTTTTCAACTACCAGCCCCGTGGTGCCTTATCTGTGCCAGTCTTCTCCCCACTCTTCTGCAGCCACGCCGGCCTCCTGACCACCACCAGAATCCTATGCACAGTTCTCACACTCCGCCTTCTCTCTCCCTTGACAGGCCTCTCCTTTTGCCTTTGGCCATATCTGCTTCTCTGGAGACCTGACACAGAGATACAGTGAGCCCGTAGCAGCGACCCATTCTCCTCTGTTGTCCTGCTCTCAAGAAGCCATCCGTCCCCCCATGGCAAGGTGAGGACAAGAGGAATAGCTTGTGTCCCCTGTAATCACAGGGGCAGCTGTGCCACCCAAGACAACCAGAGCCCTCCTGAGACTGACATGCAGGAACTGAAAGGAAAAAGGTTCCTCTCTGTGGTGGGAACCCTAAGGCAGGGGATGGAAGTCGGGCCAAAGGCTGTCCTGACAGCCATTTTCCTTGTCACGTGATATGACATGGTTGAGGCAAAGCAGAGCTGTGACAAAGACCGCCTGTGACCCACTCAATAGCTATTCTCCCATCATAACCAAGCGCTCACTGGGGATGGCAATGTCTAAAATCAAATAAACTAAAAACAAAACAAAAAGACAACACAATGCAAGAAAAACTCTATTTCAGATTTTCTTGCAGATTGAACTACTGAAGAACACAGTAGTGACCAATGGGATGTAAGAAATGAGCACCCTTGGGTGCTGACCGTGTACCTGCACTGCCCTGAGAGTGATGTCCCCTTAAATTCTATGTTCTAGCAGCCTCCATGCCTCACTCTCATCCTAGCCCTGCCCTGCTGCAAGCAGAGGAGAAAGTCTGCAAATGTAGCTCTTCCAGAAAAAGCCCTCTGTCCAAAGCTTGCAGGACAAGGTAATCAGGAGTCCCATAACTTGAAGCCATTCACGGCTGAAAAGCCAATTTCTTCTCTACCCCAAAGTAAAGCATTAATAAACGTTAGCCATAAAATGACAGCCTTAGCAAGAGATAACGCTGGTGTCACACCAACCATAAGGGGCAAGCTTCCTACCAAAAGTGGGAGGTTATATATTGGCTTGGGGGACTGACAAAAGCACAGAAATAAAAGACAAGATCCTTCAGGCACAAGAAACTACTTCCAGATAAAATGTTTAAATACAGTTTTTCACTCATGGGATTGACTGGAAGGAAATAAAACAGAAGCCCACCGCTTTTTTTTTTTTTTTTCTATTTGTGCTTCCTGTTTTCTTCCCAAATACATACACAGCTCCTGTTTGCCTTCAGGGAGCCAAATATAGTTAATAAACATGACCACGAGATCTGCCAAAAAGCATGGTGGAAAAATAACACCAAGGCACCATCTACCTCAACGAGCTTTAGAGACCTGGCTTATCCATTGCAAAGCTCGAGGAAGTACATCTCTATCACCACAGCTCAGCTCAGACAAAAGTCAGTGGTTATTTTGTTTTGCTTTGTTTTTGTCCTTGTGTTTCACATCCCACCATCCCTACGGAGGGCCCACATTCATCTTGACCTCACCCCATATCCCAAGTGGAGGAAGCACCAGGACCCTGGAATATTTTGAGATTTCCAAACCCACACACACATGTGAGAAAATTTAGTAGCGGTAGGGATGCTAACCTCGAGAATAGGCCAAATAATTAAGCATGGTACCTGCATTTCTTTTACTGATTCATGGATCAAAATTCATGCCCTGCATTAATTTATTTTAAACAAACACAAGTTTCAGGAAAGTTGCAAATACAGTACGAATTTTTTTTTTTTTTTTTTTTTGTCCTGAGCAATCTGAGAATTGTCACGGCTGACCAGATGCCCCAAGTTTCCTGACTAGTTTGGTGGTATTTTCCTACAAACAAGGATGTGACTTATATAACTACAAGACAACTACCAAAATTAGGAAATTAACACTGGTAGATTACTATCATCAATCCTCAAGCTTCAGCAAAATTTTACCAATTGTCCCAATAATTTTTTTTTTTTTTGTAATAAAAGCCTTCCTTAACCCCTTGGGTAGCACAGCACAGGGTTCTGATGTCTCTTTAGCCTCCTTCAGTATGAAACGGCTCTTCAGTCTCCCCTTGACTTTCATGACCTTGGCACTTCTGAGGACTATAGGCCAGTTATTGTGCAGAATGTCACTCTGTTTGAGTTTGTCTGGTCTCCTCGTGAGTAGCTTCTGGTCTGCATTTTGAGTAGGAATATCAGATTTGAGGCCATGTTCTTCTCACTGTTTCCTATCAAGCGGCACAAGACTTAGGAGTTTTCTGATGATGTTAACTGTGATCATTTGAACAAGAGGGTGCCTGCCAGACTTTTCCACTCTAAAGCTATTCTTTTCATCTTTGTATTTACTAAGTACTCAAAGGGAATATCATTGAAACTATGGAAATATCCCATTCCTCCAGAAACTTTTCAGTGTATTTATTTGTCTGTATATGGACTCACTGTCTTCCATTTTATCCTTGGGTTTGGTCCACTGGTATCATCTTCATTTATACTGATGCTCAAATTGTGGTCTGTTTGGCTGGAGGTAGCAGGAGCACGGAGTATGCAAAGTGAATTCTGGGACCTTTTGTCCCACCACTGGTTTTCTACTGAAAACCCTGAGATGGTTTCCCATCTTAATCTAAGTGATCTGTCCCTTCTTTCCTCCCTGTCCTCACCTCTCACCATCCTACCCTCACTGAGTTTCTTCCACACAGGTCACCCGGCAACTTCTCAGATGCCCAACATGCTCAGACCTCAAGGTGTTTCCTCTGCCTGGAAAATCCCTCCCCAGAATCCAGACTGCTGTTCTATTCCTTTAATTTGGGTCTCTACTCAACTATCACCTTATCAGAAACGCCTTCCCTAACCAAACACTCTAAAATAGAAACACACACACACACACACACACACACACACACACACCCCACTCCTGTGCCTTGAGGTTGGTTTGGCTTCTTAGTAATTAACATCACTCACATATTAGATAATTACTGTTTATCTATCTTCCTGCACCTCAAGCTATAATACTGTAGGCCTCATGAGTGTAACTGGCTGAGCTGTGTGCCCCAAAAAGATATGTTGAAGGCCTGACCCCAGGATCTGTGAGGATGGCCTCATTTAAAAATGAGGTTTCTGTACATATAATTAGTTAAGTTACAATGAGTCCATACTAGATCAGCTTGGGCCCTAAATCCAATGACCTATGTCCTGATCAGGGGGAGGGGTGCCTGGGTGGTTCAGTCAGTTAAGCATCTGCCTTCAGCTCGAGTCATGATCTCAGGGTCCTGGGATCCAATCCCGCATCAGGTTTCCTGCTTCTTTTTCTCCCTCTGCCCCTCCCCCACTCATGCACGTACTCTCTCTCTCTCTCAAATAAATAAATTTACCAAAAAAGAAGAGAAAGGGACACACAAAGACACAGAAACACAGGGAAGAAGACCATGTAGAAACAGAGACAGAGATTAAAGTGGCATCCATCAGCCAAAGAATGCCAAGGATTGCCTACAACCACCAGAAACTAGGAGGAGGCAGGGAAAGTTTTTATCCTAGAGACTTCAGAGAGAGCAAGGCCCTGCTGACACCTTGATTTCAGACTTCTAGACTCCAGAACTATGCGAGAATACATTTCTCATTCTGGTAATTTGTTAAGACAAATCTAGGAATCTAGGGTAACTGTATTTGATCATCATTGTGTCTCCAACTGCTTAGAACGGTGCCTGGTACATACGAGGCACGAAGAAAGTAACTGCTGTATGAAGAAGTGAACAACTTTCCAAACCGCCCTGTCACTCATTAACTCCATTGACTCCTCCAGGACCACTGCTAACCTAGGTGGTGCCTACATCTAGCATTTGTGCAAAACAGAAAGAGGTGTCCTTCTTCAAGACACTTCACTTTTTTTGTTGAAAAGTTTCCATAACATACTGGATTTATCAGGTCAAGACCTAATACACATAATACACGTAATATGATTAATAATTAAAATAACATTAATAAGGGTAATAAATAGTCAGTGTGGCCAGTGTTGCATGAGATGTGGGGCTCTTGTTCACTGGAAAGCCCGAACAGCCATACACAGTAGCCCTGATCTAGGTCAATCACACTCTGTCAGTTACTTAGGGTGGAAGTAGAATTCAAACAGAACATACAGAAGTAGAATTCAAATAGAACATACAGCCACACCCTCTCTTCTCTTTTATCGGTGAGACAAAATAAACATGGGATAAACTATGAATAGTATTAAAGCAACATACTGTGGGATTAAACACATGATACAGTTTGGAAAATAAATGCACAGGCGAGCCAGAATAAAAGGATCAGGTGACGGCATCATCGCCCTGGGGTCAGAGAAAGAAAAAAACCCTATTCATCAGTGTCTACCGTGTGCCAGACAAACCTGGTTCCATTCAAGTATCACAGAACTCAACGAGCTAAAGGTTTACAACACTGGCACCAGTGTTCTTGCCAGTGAAAGCAGTAAGGCTTAGTAACTTGCCCCAAATCAGGTAGCTAGGAAGTAGCAAATACTGAGATATAAATCTGGATCCAACTGGCTACAAAGCCTGCACTTGTCATGCATCAAGCCACCATATTTGAGCAAGTTTTAAGGAAATTATGAACAAGCAAAATCAGTGAAATGGGAGTTTTTCCAAATTAAGTCTACACAACTTTCAGTTCTGAGTAGGTACAATACATTGACAAATGAATGGATAAAGAACTATCCATGTGCGTGCACGCATACACACACAGAGAGAGAGAAAGAGAGAGGAATATTACTCAGCCATCAAAAATGAAATCTGTCAGTTGCAATGATGTGGATGGAACAAGACAGTATTATGCTAAGCAAAATAAGTCAATCAGAGCAAGAAAATTATCATATGATTTCACTCATATGTGGAAGTTAAGAAACAAGACAGAAGTTAATAGGAGAAGGGCAGAGAAGAGTAAGATAAGTGACATCAGAGAGGGAGACAAACCAGAAGAGACTCTCAACCATAGGAAACAGATTGAGGGTTGCTGGATGGGAGAAGGAGGGAAGGATGGGGTAATTGGTTGATGAGCATTAAGGAGGGGACTTGATGGAATGAGTACTGGGTGTTACATACAAGTGATGAATCACTAAACTCTATCTCTGAAAATAATAATACACCCTGTGTTAATTAATTGAATTTAAAATAATGAATACATATGTGGGAAAAATAAATAATAATAATGTATAGATAGGCTTTTCTGTGTACTAATTATCTTCATATTCTGTATCTAAATAAACTTGCAAATTAGTTTTTACCTGATAGCCAGCATGAAGACAGTCAGCTATTTGCAAAGGGAGGGGTTCTCGGCATGGCTTAATGCACACCATTATAAATAATAAAATTTGAGAACAATTTTGGCATTTGCTACCAGTTGGTTCACTCAAAACCACTCCAGTCCCCACCAAACACATTCTCCTCTGCAACAGAAAGCTAAAGGATAATTCCCATAAACCCTCATCAGGAAGGTTCTGCCAGTGGTTGACTTCCGCCCACGGTCATACCCATGGGACCAGGAAGTGACGAGGAATATCCCGAGGCAGCAGTCCCAGGCTCTTCTAGCAGCACGGTCAGAGGTGTCTAGCATTCCTGAAGCAGCTTGGGCATAATACTCTCTGCCCAACGTGTGGCTCTGCAAGGTTCAGCAGCAGCGGGCAGCGGCACACTGCACTGCCCCTTCTGCATGGTGAGGCTGCACAGAGTCCCTGGCCAGATCGCTTCCGGGTGTGAAGCATCCAAGTTCGGTTCTCCGGACCTCATCAGAATTCACAGCAAACTAACATCCTCTAAGAAATCTTTCTTAATGAGCCGGAGTACACTGTGTTGCCTGCGTCTAAGAATATGTATCTATATTTAAAATTCTTCCCCTTACCTACTTGGATAAATGAAAGAAGAATGGCTCTGAATTTCATCGGGAATTACTGTAGGCCTAGAAAACCATTTTTCTAGGTTTGTCTCATTGTATGTCCACCCTACCCTTCAACTCTCACCCCAAGAGACCAGCAGTAACATCCATGAACAAAATAAACTCATCTGGCATGCACAGTCTTTCCCATTTTTGCAGAAGTGACTCTCTGCAAGTCTTTACAAATAAGCCCTTGATTCTGTCCCGAAGAAAGCAACAAAAGAATGTGGCTGTAGTGGAAGAGAATGGATCCCAAAGCCATAATTCTTTACCTGGTCACATTACGAGGTGACCGGGGTGATGACCAGGTGATGTGGGGGTTTAAGTCATTTAGCAAACTAAAGCCTCTAAAGCACACCCCTTGTCTTATTTCTGAAAGACATAAATGAAAGATCTTCTATTACTAAAGCATGGAGACCAGTGAAAAGTATTATTTCTAGCCTTCTCCCAGTTATCTGACTGTACCCACTGGTGCTGGAGATAACACTTGTTTCCAGCAGACCAGCGGCGGTATTTTCCCCTGTGTGGTAGGTGTGTAGTAGCCTGCCCATGGACAATGTGAATGTGAGCTAGCATTTTTAGGAGGTTCAGTGTTAGCTGCTAATGACCATCTCCCATCGTGGGGCAGGAGGAAGACAAAGATTTGCCATAGTCCCTGATGAAAACAGATGCAAAAGGCAGCCTGGGCAAGAGACACTTAAATCCCAAACACAGGCTGGACTATTTGGAGGAACACATCTTACGTTAATGCTGTAATAAATTTTTAAAAATTTGTTTTCATTGCGGAGCTTCAGAAGATTTTACCCTGGGAATAAAATCTTTATCCTGGAGACACTAAAATCACTTACATTCCTGTATAAATCATGAAAATCCAATAAATCTAGTCTTATATATAATGTATCTATTTGGGGAAGCAGGAGAGGAGTAGGAAGTACAAAATAACACAGAATGGGAAGTCTCTACATTTGGCCACTGTAGGCAAACTTATTTGGTACAAAAAGTACTTTTCTCTTTTATTGGAAATCACTGGAACATATGACAAACTCAACAGAAAACAATAATCAAATGTTCATGCTTAGATGCTAAAAATAAACCCGGGTGATTGTGATTTTTTTATCTCTAATTTCAGCACTAATGATGATTATTAACATATATGTATAAAGAAATCAAAACTCAGGCTTTGAAAGGGAGGGGAGCAAAGATCTAACCAAATACTTCCTCCTGTAAGAGTAATTCTGTCCTCAAAATTAATCAGACCGCCCAGATGCAGCATTTTAATTAGGTAAAACCTACAGCCATGTTGAATAATGAAAGGAAAGGCACAGATCAAGAAGTAGACAAGATCCCCATACACAGTTCCATTTTCCCAAAGTTCTATCACTACTGATGAGAGTCAAGGGGGTCAACACAGGAACCTAGAAGTAGGTCAGGGGCCACATCACCTAAAAGTGGTGGTTCTCAAAATGTGGTCCCAGACCAGCAGCATCAATATCATCTGGGAATTTCTAGATACATACATCCTCGTATACCTGTGGGGTCAGAAACTATGAGGACCCATAAATCTGCACCTAACAAGCCCACCAGGTGATTCTGATGCGTACTATAGTTTAAGAACCACTGCCCAAGAGCTTCAGCTCTCTGAAAAATGGCGGTGGAAATTTGATCGGAATGGCATTAAAAGTATAGATTGCTCTAGGCAGTATAGACATTTTAACAATGTTTACTCTTCTGATCCATGAGCATGGAATGGTCTTCCATCTCTTTGTTTCTTCTTCAGTTTCTCTCATGAGTGATCTGTAGTTCCTCGAGTATAGATCCTTTACCTCCTTGGTTAAGTTTATTCCCAGGTATCTTATGGTTCTTGGCGCTATCGTAAATGGAATTGACTCTCTAATTTACTTTTTTGTATTTTCATTGTTAGTGTATAAGAAAGCAACTGATTTCTGTACATTGACTTTGTATCCTGCCACATAACTGAATTGCTGTATGAGTTATAGTAGTTTGGGGGTGGAGTCTTTTGGGTTTTCCATATAAGGTTTCATGTCATCTGCGAAGAGAGAGAGTTTGACTTCTTCTTTGCCAATTTGGATACCTTTTATTTCTCTTTGTTGTCTGATTGCTGTTGCTAGGACTTCTAGTACTATGTTGAATAACAGTGGTGAGAGTAGGTTGTCGTGTTCCTGATCTCAAAGGGAAGGCTGTCAGCTTTTCCCCATTGAGGATAATATTTACTGTGGGTTTTTCATAGATAGATTTTATGAAGTTGAGGAATGTTCCCTCTATACCTATATTTTGAAGTGTTTTAATCAGGAACGGATGCTGTATCTTGTCAGATGCTTTTTCTGCATCAATTGAGAGGACCATGTGGTTCTTCTCTCTTCTCTTATTGATTTGTTCTATCACACTGATTGATTTGCAAATGTTGAACCATCCTTGCATCCCAGGGATGAATCCCGTCTGGTCATGGTGGATAATCTTTTTAATGTGCTGTTGGATCCTATTAACTAGGATTTTGTTGAGAATCTTAGCATCCATAGTCATCAGGGATATTGGTCTGAAATTCTCCTTTTTGGTGGGGTCTTTGCCTGGTTTGGGGATCAGGGTAATGCTGGCTTCATAAAAAGAGTCTGGAAGTTTTCCTTCTTCAATTTTCTGAAACAGCTTCAGGAGAATAGGTATTATTTCTTCTTTGAAAGTTTGGTAGAATTCCCCAGGGAATGTGTCAGTTCCTGGGCTCTTGTTTTTTGGGAGGTTTTTGATCACTGCTTCAATCTCATTACTAGATATCAGTCTATTCAGGTTGTCAATTTCCCCCTGATTCAGTTTTGGGAGTTTATAGTTTGTCGAAGAGCTTCAAACAGGGACCATAAAGCAAAATTCTATTCTTTTGTTGACTTTTTAGAAATGAGTCTGAAAAATCCACAGGACACAAGCAGTTTGTGGAGGAATGGTGGGGAAAATCCACATTGCTTAGCCAGTGTTAGAATTTTCTGGTAATATTTGTCACCTGGTCCTTCCATCTGGTCTAGTTATTTATCGATGTAGAACCGTCAGCAACTCTTTCCAACTTTCCTTGTTGACTTTCAGCGTCAGGTCCCAAATTACATTTTGTTTTGCTGTGTTCTACTTGCTCCAAAACTTTCCATGGTGAAGGAGTAAAAAGCCAGGTTTTCCTCCTCTTTCCCTTCCTTGCAATGGAGTTAAAGAAAATCTTTATTCAGTCAAAGTATCCTTCACCCTGCCCACCGTAGACCCGTAGACCCCAGCCCTTCCTGGCCAACCCTCATCGTCTAGACAATTTCTCCAGTTGAATGACTGCAGGTCCCCCTCCCCATGAAAACATTGGGAAAACAAGAAAATGCCATTTTTTCTTTCTGAAATCTAAAATATAATTTTTTTAGATCCTAAGGACATAGATATGTCTGTGGTTGGATTATTATGTGAGATTATAAGTAATTTTATCATTGCCATTATTTAACATTTACTGGGGATCGAAGTCATGACTGACCTAAATTGAGTATATATAGATTCAACCCTTTCTCTGCTTGCACTTGTGAGTACCTTTTATAGCACTTTAACTCACTTGATGACATCTTGCTATTTTATCTAATATGCATGCATATTTCCCCATGATTCTATTTTAAGTCCCTTGAGGGAGGCAACCACGCCTCCTACTTCTCATGAAGTAGAAGCACTCGCAATGAGATTCAACAAACACTCACTCTATAAATTTAATCAAGGGTCCCCTCCCCCACTCCCAGTCCCAGGAATAAGCTGCTGAAACTCTACTTTGGTGGTTTACCACTTGGAACTCAATTTTTGATGATTTTAGGGGGAAAAAAAATAGAACACCCTTGGCTTAAGCTAGCTCTAAAGGTACAACTGACAGATGAAACTCTACCCACTCCCAAATAAGCCGGCGATTGGTGTGATGTAAACACCATATTATAATGCACCAGGGGGCCTGGTTAACATATTGGGACATGGTCACCAGCTCAAAATCAGCCACGTAGCTTTGCTTTCAAGCACGGACAGCAGCCCAAGGCAGCAGACTGTACAACAAATGACTGCCAAATGTCCCTGCCAGAAAGTTTCTCCAGTGCTTCAAATAGGCTGAAGATTGTCATGGAAAGAGGAAAGGAGAGGACAGTTTAGCCAGCGCCATATATTGGAAAGAAATATATTGGCCTTGTCCCATAAATGATAACTGAAATACTAGCCAGACTGGTCAGTTTATCACAGGAAAATAAAACAATCTGCTGCTGTAACCCAGAAAGGAGAAAAAATAAGGATAAAAGATGAAAAAGCTCCATTCATTTCAAAGAAAAGACACAGTGACAAAGAATCTAGAGCAGGGCTGACTATTAATTCAAGACCCCTGGGGACCCTGGCAGAAGCACGTGCACATCAGTTCACCACAGTCTGGCCGCAGAATGCCCTCCCTCCCCCGTGAGTGCCCTGCCCCACACACCCCGTCTGATGAAAGTCCACTCTTCCTTCAAGATTTGTGAAATGCTGTCGGGCAAAATGAATCCCTCCCCCCTCCCCCGCTCCCACTGCCCTCCTGATGCTGCACTGTGATTCTGGATCCCAGTCAGTGATGCCAGAAGGCTAGAGACCACTGCTCAGTCCCCTTTGTTTCTCTCACAGGACCGGACAAAAGGCCTGGCATCCAGAAAGTCAATGCTCCAGAAATCTCTTGAATCATTGGACAGAATGATAGACAGTACTTCAATTCCCAGTGGAGGGAACTTTATCTGACGTGTGCTACAGGCATAGCATTTATTGAACAATTCCGTGTGGGACACGATGTTGGTGCTTTACCTCCTGTGTTCTTTAATCCCCCATGTCCATCCTACAAGGAAAGTGGTGCTCAGGAAGAGGAAAACAGGCTGCTGAGACCAGGACACTGAGACCCAAACCAAGCCTGACACGGGGCCCATTTTGCATCTCTGTTCAACTACATGATCATATGTACCCCAGGCCACTGACACAACCTCTGTAAGCCTCCAAGTCCTCCTCCATAAAACTGGGATGATTCCATTATAGTGCTCTGGCCCACTTTCTACAAGGGCATGAGGAAGACCAATGAAATCCCACCATTTATTGAAGACGGGAAAACAGTGAAGAAGATACACTAAAATGGAAAAAAATTATATGCCTTTAAAATAGTTATTTTCCAAAAGTTTTGGAAATGACACGTCACCTGCATCTCCTGAAGGCCTAGCTCTCAGTAGAAGCTAGACCTTAGAGGTACAGCTGCCTCTGTGAAGACACAGCTTTTAAATGGGCAGATTTTTAGACCAAATATTTAAACATTTTATCCCTCTTGTAAAAGTCTGCTCTGGATCCCAACTTCAGGAAAAATGCAGAGAATGTTAGGTCGCTGCATTTGCTATGCCATACGCATGACCATTCCCTAAATGTTCTCCATCTAACTAGACCTCAAATCACAACACACACTGCGAAACTGAAGCACCACAGGAAGCGGGAATAGGGTGGTAGAAAAGCCGCCGTGATCCAGTACCAGCCAGTACCAGCGGTCACGTGACATCACTTCAGCTTGCGTGATGCTAGAGAAACCCTTGGAAGGAAATAATTACTAAGTTGCTAAAATGAGCCATGAACGGTTTCATGTTTTAGGCATGGGATGTGTGTTTTAGAAAAATCACCGCACAGTGGCACATGGACTTGGAGGTAGAGGTATATGATAAGATGAGAGTAAAGGAGTAAAAAACAGCTCTCAGGCTACTGCACTAGTCCAGGTGTACAGTAGGATGGTTCCCAAAGAATATAAAAGGATGGACATCTTCCCAGTCATGTCGTGAGACTAGTATAATCTTGATACCAAGAATGGAAAAAGCTAGTATAAAGATACAAAATTATAGTTAATTTCACTTATAAATACAGATGAAAAATGCTTTAAAATTAGTAAAACTCCAGCACTGTATTAAAAATAATAATTTATCCTAGGAAAGAGAACAATAATTTAATTTTAAAGCCCTTACTGATTAGGGTTTATAACATATGTAAAAGAAAAAGAATAATAATAGCTACATATGAGTTGTATATATTATTATACATAAATATATAATAATAAATACACATTTATATACATATGTATATATACACATAACTTGGTATAATACTGTTTTAATTAAGACTATTAAAGGTGCATTGTATAAATACCCTAGAGCAACCAGCAAGGAAAATAAAACGAAGTTGGATAATAATAATCCAAGAGCAGAGATCAAATAGAATACTAAAAATAATACTCAATTCTAAAGGAAGACAGAGATAAAAAAGAAAAAATTACATACGGGGAAAAATAGAAAACAATAGCATGACAGTAGACTTATACTCAAACATATTAGTAACTGCACTGAATGTAAGTGAATTAAAGAGTCCAGTTAAAGAAGGAGATTATCAACCCGGATAAAAAAGCAATATCAAACTATAGTATGTTTCCAGGAAACCCACTTGAAACATCAAAGACATAGATAGGTTAAAATGAATGGGAAAAAAGTTATATCATGCCAGCAGTGATCATAAGAAACCTGAAGTAACTATTTGTAGCAGACAAAGGAGACTTCAGGAAAAAAAGAGTATTGACATAAATAAAGAGGAATATTTTATAACGATAAAGTGGGTATGTAGACAATCCTAAATGTGTATGCTTCTGATAGAGCATGAAAATACTTGAAGTATCAAAATAGTTAAATAACAGAGCATCGAAATATATTATTTGATGGAACTGAGAAGAGAAACATGTATCTATTAAAGAAATAGAATTTGCAATTTAAAACGTACTTTCAAGAGCTCCATAGTAAAGTGGCTTTACTATTAAATATTATCAAACATTTAAGGAAGAAAAAAATATCAAGTTTTACACAAACTTTCAAGAGAAAGGAATACTTCTCAAATGGTTTTATGAGGACAGCAGAAGATTGATCTAAAACACAGGACACTTTCTCTCATTCGTACTTCACCAAATAGTAAGTAAATCAAATCCAGCAATTTGTAAAAAGTATATTTCATGATCAGCTATGGTCTATGCAGGAAAAAGATGTTACTTAACATTTGAAAATCATCAGTGTAATTAGCCACATTAACACAACAAAGGACAAAAGCAGATCAAACAGACTTCATCAGAATTAGAAACTTGAACTCATCAGAAGACACCATTATGAAAATGAGCAGGAGAAATGTTCGGATGCAGTCAGCGGCTGCCTCGGCATGTGTGGGAAGACGGCCGAGCAGGTGCGCACCTCAGTGCTGCTGCTGGGTCTGGGCAGCATCTGTCAATCATTCACTGCAGCAGCGATTTTCAGAGAACTTTTAACTGATCAGAATGTTTTGGATACATGGAAAGTAGACAGTGCCACAACATCCAAGCATGAAACAGAAAACCCTCCTGATTATCAAAGGCACAATGGCATGAAGGGGTACAGTACTGCCATGAATCGCGTTGTCCAGGCAGGTGACCAAGAAGACTTTGCTAGATTTGATTATATATTATGTATGGAGGAAAGCAATCTGAAAGATTTGAATAGAAAAAGGAAGCAAGTTAAAAATGGCAAAGCTAAAACTGAACCACGTGGAGCGTGGTCCATGAAAGCGACATATCAGGGAAGATCCCTATTATAAGAGTGACTCCAGCTTCAAGACTATCTACAGCAGTGTACACGGTGCTGTAGAAAGTTCCTGGAGAAAGTGTGCTGACACTGCATCCGTTCCTTGATGCAGCCAATGGGGCTAGTCCCCCCAGCCTCTGCATCTCCCACACCATGTGTCAAAGTGCAAGACCATTCCACAGCTCAAGCCCACAGCTGTTTCTTTAGTTGACTTGTGCTTTCTTAAAAAATAATTAAAGATGAAACTCAGGTGCTGTGTTTTGCAAAAGAACAAATAAAAATGTTTGATCTAGACCCTGTACGGGGTACATAAAGTCTTCTTAGACTAGCTGAACCTCCTACTCTGCTCCAGTTACAAAAAATGTTGGAACCAACAAAATAGGCCATGATGAAATGATTAAGACCCAGTTCAACATCTGAGCCCACGGAGGCTGATGAGTCTTCTGCTCTACTACAACCCTAAGGACAACTTGGTAAGGATGAATGCCCCCTGTTCCCCTGTACTACCTCCTTATACCAGGGCCTTTTACCATGCATGGGAGCTCACAACCTAGACAAAAAATGTTAATTCACACATATTCATAGTGCACACCTGTGGCTGTGGAATTAATCTTAACCTTTTTTTTTTATACCACCTTATACCAGTTAGAATGGCCAAAATCTTAGCACTTTTAATAATCCCTAGCTTTGGTTTATTTGGTTTACTTTATAAGGAAATCGCTTATTTGCTCCCATTTGAACCCCTTTGCCCCTGGAAATTTAATCCCATCCAGAAAACACACTTGTATGCTGGTTTATCGCCTGGTCAGTTTGCAGAACGTGTCTCCTTTTAGTTGTATATATAACCCAAATGTCAAAAATAAATTAGCTTAGGAGGGGAAAATAATTAAAAAGTTAGCAAAAAGTTCTTTTACATTAGAATACCTAAATATTGATATGTGAATAAGCACTCATCAGTGCTTAATTTATAGGCACATATAGGTCATTGTTCTGTACTGTGAGTTAATTAACCTAAAATTCATTTGGATCCATGTCAGAAAAGATTGTTTTCAAAATAAACTGGAGAAATTGCAAAAATATAATTTTTTAAAAAGAAATGACATCTTCCAAGTAGGAGAAAATATAGTAGGAGTAATAATATATACCTGACAAATGACTTGATTCCAAAATATATAAATAGCTCCCCTACAACTTAATAGTTAAAAGACAATCCAACAACAACATCAAAAAAGGGAAAAATATCTGGACAGGAACTTCACAAAAGAAAAATGCATAAATGACTATTTTTTCATGTGAAAAAAAGGACTTAAAAATGAAGTGGGAAAAGTACTTAACCATTAGTCATCCATTCATAGGCACTAGAATTGCTAAAATAAAAAGGACAGACAACATCTAATGTTGATAAAGACATAGAACAACTGGGATTCTCCAACAGTGTGGGTAGCAATAATAAATGGTACAGTGTCTCATAAAGTTAAACATATGCCTGCACTACAATCAAATAATTACACTTTCATATATGAACCCAAGTAAAATGAAAACACAGAAAGACTTATGACAAGAATGTTCATAAAAGCTTAGGTCATATTGGTCAAAAACCAGAAACAACCCCCATGTCCACTAAGAGGAAAATGAATAAACATATTATAGTACATTTATGTAATGAAATACTACTTGGTAATAAAAAAGAAATAAACTGCTGATACCCACAACAACATGCTGAATAGAGGATGACAGACGGAAAAGAATGTCTATAGTATAATTCCATCTTTCTAGGGTTTCTAGAATAGGCAATATTTACCTATATGGATAGAAATCAGACTGATATTCGTCTGGCCAGGGAATGGAGAAGAATTAACTGCAAAGGATACTCTGTATGGAAGACATTCCACAGCTTTACAGGGTGTAAATTACATGGATATATACATTTCTCAAAACTCATGAAACAGTACATTTCAAATTAGTGTATTTCACTGTGTGTGGGTTATATATGGTCCTATAAAACAGAATTTTAACTGTGATTTTAATTTACATTTCAATGTGTTAAATGAAATATATTTAAGTATATGTATAGGTAAATACATATACAATTAAAAAATTGTTTTTTAAAGATTTTATTTATTTATTGGACACACAGAGAGAGATCACAAGTAGGCAGAGAGACAGGCAGAGAGAGAGGGGGAAGCAGGCTCCCCACTGAGCAGAGAGCCCGATGCAGGGCTCGATCCCAGGACCCTGGAATCATGACCTGAGCCAAAGGCAAAAGCTTTAACCCACTGAGCCACCCAGGTGCCCTCCCAAAATAGTTTTACTGTAATAATGTATCTATCAGAATTACAAACATCATGCATAACAGTCTAACCTTAGGATTTTACCTTTTAATATCAGATAAAACCCAAGGACATCAGGTATCAATGCATCTATGCAAAATAAGACAAGGGGGGAAGTAATAAGAAGAATAAGAAATAGAAAGAAGAGAACAAAATGGCATTATTTACAAAGGGCATGATTCCTCTATTAAAAAAAAAAATCAAAGAGAAGCTATAAAAAACTTAGACAATTCCAGCAAAGTTGCTGGAAATACGACCATATAAAACACAGTGTAAGGCAACAAAAACTGATAGGGAGAGGGTTTGTTTTTTGGTTTTGGTTTTGGGTTTTTTTTTTTTTAGTTAATTAGCATTGGTAATAGAAAAAAGATTCTGAACTGAACATAGGATAAATTTAACAACAACAACAAAACTGATAAATTATTAACACTCCACAAATGGAGTCATAGGAAGATGTTCATGAAGGCGAAGATCAATAACATAAATTCAATGCAATCCAGTTAACATCTGTCCAGATGCTCCTAAAGGACCATGAATAGCCATGACAACTTTGAAGACAAAGGATGATTAGTCCCACGTGGGGGGAGAAGGAGCAGGCAGAGGAGAGGAGGGGGTTAAGTCCTAACACACATCAAAATGTACCATAAACCATAAAGCCAGAGCAAGTGAGATGAGTGGTATTAGAGCAGCAGACAAACAGATCAATGGAACAGTAGAACAACCTATAAAAGAAGATGCAGGTGCGCGCACACACACACACACGTGGTGCGCACACACGCGTGGCACACACACACACGTGGCACACACACACAAACGTGGCACAAAGATCAATGGAGATCATGATGCCACTGGATATTCATATGTAAAAAGACAAAATTAGGACTCTACTTCAGGCCGAACACAGCAATAAATCCCAGCTGGAAATTTTAAAAATGTATTTTTTTAAAAAAACAAAGGTAAAAAGCAAAACTTTAAAACTTAGAAGAAAACACAGAAGATAGTTACATGACATGGAGTAAGAAAGAAGGTATTAAACAAAAAAATAGAAAGAAAGAACGATCAAGGACAAGATAAAGTCATCTAATTTAAAATTTAAAACTCTGTGTGACAGAAGGGGGAAAACAAACAGACCCTCTACAGTGCAGGATGTGGTACTTTGGTGTATTTGTAATTTTTTCTTAATTAAGAAAATCTTTTTTTGAAAAAATAAAACCAGAGGTTGATGTGAATCAAATGTGGTAAAATGTTGCCCGGGGACCCAGTATGCATGTGACATCTCTATGGATGACCGCAAGGCTCGGGGTTCCCCACTCTCCCTCTGCGTCCTGACTGATCCTGGAGCATCCGTGGGTAGCCTCAAGGCATGGCGTGCCCCAGGGATCTGTGAGTCGCAAAGTATGTTCTCAACGGTTGTTGTGTCATGGTCTGTCGCCCTGACTCTACGTCCCCTCTTCTGTGACTACACTGTACTTGAAGACAGCAGAAGGCAGGTCTCCCCTGAGCCAGTGGACAAGGAAGCAGCAGCGGAGAGACGCCCTTTAGCTTCCAGAAGGCTTCAAAGGGGCTGTCAAGCAGATGGCGGGAGATGAATGCACCCCACTTAATTCCTCCCTTTGTCACAGAAGGAAATGTGACATAGCCTTAGCTATTAAAAAAAATTAAAAATCCTGAACATAACACCCAAAGGAAAAGAATAAAAACTGTGTTCATTATGGAAAGAGAATGCATTCTCAGGTGGGATTCTCAGTAAACAGATTTGTCTGAAAATCAGCAGGATAGAGTGTCCTTTCTAATTTTTTTTTAATTGGGGTAAAATGTATAACATAAAATTGACCATATTACCCATTTTTAAGTGTACAGTTCAGTGGCATTAAGTACATTCACACTGTTGTGTAATGATCATCACCAAATGTCTCCAAATTCTTCATCTTCCCAAATTGAAACTCTGTACCCATTAAACACAAACCCCCTCTTCCACTTCTCTCCAGCCCCTGGGAACCCCTGGGAACCACCATTCCACCCCTATCTCCATGAATCTGACTATTCTAGTTTCCTCATAAAGGAGGAATTGTTACAGTGTTTCATTTTTAAGGAATTCCACATTCTCTGTGTTATTGGTTAAAAATTCTAAAAAGCACAACTGATGTGCCTTCTCTCATTAACTTTGACTTCTGCTTCGTGAAGCTGGGTTGGTTTGTGCCTGATAAATGCTAATACAGACAATGCTGCATTGTGTATGCTCAGTCCTGAATTTCATAGGGACTTCACTGAAAAAGAACTTTCCATCGCTGTGTTGCGGCAGTCGCTATGCCCCTCACTCACACGAGATCAGAGCCATCCAAGGCACAGATATCACTCCCGTGGACAGAATTAAAATATGCATGGTTTGTATTAAAGCTCCGAGCTGTGAAGGGCAACGGTACGACTTAACGGGACTCCTTGAGAAATCCATGAGAGGAAATCAAATTCTTAGCAAATCAAAGAGAAAAAGCACTCCCTAAGCAAATGCTGGAATCTGGGAGAAACAATTTCTCATAACAACAGTTCCGAAAACCAAAAGTACTAGAATAATAACTATGGAACAAACCTCGGCTCCCTTTAGCATTAGCCAATTTCATTCAGTCTTTTGAGCACAACCTGGATTACGGATGACATGTGACATCCTCTTCTAAAAAGCTTCAGGGAAGGTAATTTTCAGAAGGAGCTCCTGGTAACATCTTCTATTACAGCCCCTCCTTGCTTTACAGACTCACTAAGGGCCATAGACGGGAAGGAAGACAGAAGAAAGAAGAAAGATGGCACAGAATGGAGCAGGTGCGTGTACGGTGGGGGAACTCGAGGCTGAGCGCTGGAAATCCAGTGGTTTTGCTGCAGTGATACCACTTGGGGAAGTGGTATCAGCCAAGCCTTTTGCCTTGCAGGGTCTCACCTACAGAGTAGGAAAGGGCGCTCCTTAAGCTTCCAGGGGCAGGGTGGCCTTCCTCCCTAAAAGGAAAGCTCATCCTTCATAAACCCGCACATTGCTGGCATTCTTTCATGAGCAGGGACTCTTGATGTTTTACTGCACTAACGATGATATGAAAATGGTACCCTATACACAAAATGCTCTGTTCCCTGGCTTTGGGTTCACCTCTGTCTCTTTCTTCCCCTCCATCTGATGTGTGTCTCTGCACTTATAAATACTCCCAAGTGTTGCACTGCTTCAGCCTCCGTCCCGGCGGCGTGGAGCCCACAGTCCGCACGAGGATGGCTCGTCCTGCCCATGTGCCCATGTCATCCCACCTTGCCCGTGAGGACACGGGGTCTGGCGAAGGCCAAACAGCCATCACAGGCAGACCCAGAACTCTGGGCCCTTGCAGAAAACCCATGTGCTTTCCAGCAGGAGCCTGGAAGCCTCGACTCACTGAAGTCCACAGAATTTGCCACCCAACCTGTCCTCCTACTGCGGGGAGAATAGTCAGGACACCAGAAACGTGGCCCTGGGGCTCTGACAGCCAGGGTGAGAGATGGGGGCTGCCCTGCCTCCCCAGAGGATCCCACACAGGAGCGGAAGGCTACAGGCTGCGGCAAACTGGCCTTCGCTGGAAATCTGTTTTCTAAACCACAACTCATCACACAGGTTGGGCCAGGGAAGGAGAAAACAATGTCTAGGCTCCTGAGAGAACCGTCCAGGTGAGGGGCACAGCAGCTCAATAGGGTTGGGGGACCGGGGACAATACTCTTCTCCAAGCTCCCTGGGTCAAGGCAAAGCTGCCTGTGTGTGGACTGTGAGCTCCCCAGGAGAAAGAGACTTCCTGGCATTTCTCATCTCCTTCCTCCACCGGGAACCTGCCCTCCCTGACCCCTGTTCGAGTTCCCACACCTTTCCCATCCACGGCCACCTCCCTGTGCCTGGGAGCCTAGGGCTGGCATGCCAAGACTTGGCGGGCGCTCTTCTATTCTTGACTCACAGATCCATCCGTGTGCACTCTCAGACCTTGCCCATTGCCACGGTTTTTCTCTTCTTTAAATGTGTTATGCCACACTGACAATATACAAGGAATAAAGACTGGAGGATAAACACCATGGACTGGTCATCCCGTTTATAAAAGAAAACTTTACTGATCCTGTCAAAGACCCTCAGATCCCATCGCACCCACTGCCTGCCCCAGAGGTGATGATTTTTAGGTAGTTATTACTCCTATACACCCATTGATCCTTTCCCTTGCTATGCGTGCCTCCCTGAAACGCAGAATGATGTTTAGCATGTCTTTAAGTCAATAGCTGGTATCATACTGTACGCGCTCTTCTGGGACTTGCTTGTCTTGCTGAGTTTTATCCACCTTGATATGTGTAGCTAAGGCCCCGCTCACTTTCACCACTGGATAGTATTTTGTTACGTACATAACGTATTTGTGTTCTTGTGAAAGAACATACTGTGTATTTGTGAAAAGAAATCCTCCAACCATAAAGCAAGGGGTAGTTCACCTTTGTATATATGTACTGGGTCCTCAAATAAAAATGGAGCAGATAGTAGTCACCAATCCCTGATTTGTACCCACCCCCACACTCCTTCACATGGATTTGATACCCATGATTACTTTAAATGCAAAGTAAATTCAGTTACGTCCATCTCTAGAGTGATGACCTGAGAATAATCCCATGTTTTAAACAACAGAATGAGGTATTCGTGTTACAACACACAGAAGCCAGACCAGTGGCCAGGTCACACGTGGTACTGTAGATTTCACAGCATGACTCACAACATACAAGTCTGAGAGAGGAGCTTGGGGAGCAGGACTACACATGGAGTTAAAGGATGCCCCAGAACTCAGATATTCTGCAAAAGGAACTCTTTACATGAATGGAGCAAATCCATCTGTCAATGAATGCAGTCACCCAGTCTGGCACCTTATGTTCATCTTTCCATCATCAAGTGGGAAAGAAACAGTCAACTCTAGATATCTGCTTGGTGCCAGGGAGAACATAGGTTGGCAAGGGAAGGAAAGGAGACACTAAGAGAAATGGGGGGAAATGGCAGCCATAGGAGAAGCCAATACTTTGGGCAACGGTTGGCCCATCTGTCTTCAAGAGTTGCTTCAAGAAGGAACCAGCTGTCTGATACTGGGGGAAAGTAGAATAAGAACTTGTATTTAAAATAAAATCATATTAGAAAGCAGGCAGGTCTGTTCCATTTTGCTTGTTTCCAAATCACGACCAAAGTCTTCATTCTGTTTTATTGGCTTCTGGGGATGAGCACTGGGTATTTTAGATCATTTTGCAAAATTTAGCTAAGGAGAATAAATTGCCAAAAAAAAAAAAAACTTGAGAAATCTATATTATTTGTATTCCATAAGACACATGTCTGGAAATACACACGCAAACTTGGACGGACTCTACTGCCATATTTAGTGCCTGGAGGAAGAAAGAAAAAGAAAAGGACATTTTGGTTGCCTCTGTGTTTGTATTCTTTTCTTGAAAACTCGGACACACCCTGCCTTCATGAAAGTCCTTTCCTTCACGACTAACCTCACCTGGAATACTAAGCTCACAGAAACCACCCAAGGGTTCTGAAGGCTTAACACACGCAAATTATAATGAGGAAGTCTTGGCAGTGTTGTTTCAGGAGTACAGTCACCGCGAGGGCATTGCGCTGAGGGTAACCATCATTTGACTCACAGTCTAGGTTCCTCTGACTTCACACAAACTCCCCACAGTTCCTTCTCTTGCTCTTTCCTCTTCCTTTTGCACCAAAAGAGAGATAAACCCTCAGAGGCTCATTTATGTGTATACCGATGCATTTGTAGATTGACCTCCTCAAGAAAGACCCAGAAAATGGTGAGACAGCCCATGTGCTTAATCCCAGGCCGTCCACATGCAGTAGCATGGGAAGGCACTCTTTGAAGCTTTTGAAAGAAGGGGAGCCCAGAATAATCCTGTGTTTTCAGCTGAGGCTTTGCTTCCCCGCCAGCTTGCTCTGGACAGACTACATCAGGCTTGGGTTTTCAGACAAACACGTTTTCAGACAAACAAAAATTAGCCCTGGAAGATGGCAGGAACGTACTCTCCCGCTGTGCTCCTTCCCCCCGTTTTCACCCAATAGTTCAAATGCTAAAAATATAAACTATGACTCAGCCTTTAAAACTTCTGTGGTCTTGTCATCATAAGAGTGGGCCAGACATGAGGGGGCAAGAGAGAAAATCCAATTAATCCTACCCCCAGGGGCAAACAACCATATCAGACGTTTTACTCTAGCCCCAGCAGAAGTTTTGCATGAAAGATCCCACCTGTCAGTTTTTCCTTTGTTTCAGCACAAAATCTCTGAGGCAGCATTTTTAACTCAGAGGCGAGTTTTATTAAAAATGCCTGTTCCAGCCAGCTGCTGTCAACCCGTTGGTTTGCTAACCCGGCATCGACTGAAGAGGCTGCAGTTCTGTTTCATGAAGGTGAGAGCTGCAAACTGTTAACACCAACTTCCAGAGCTGGTGTCCCGTGGGCCAGGCAGACCAGGGAAGGTGGGGAGTTCTGGAGGAAAGCGAGGGGAGCCTCCCCTTTCACTCCCTCTCAAGTCACAAATTTCTATCTTGAATACACTCTTTCCTCTACCCTGGACTGGTTCCTTCTGCAAAGGAACCGCGCAAAGCCACATCTCAAGATGACATTCCGACTTTCCAGTGGTCGTATTCATTCCATTAGCATAACATATGCTATCAAGCACCAACAACATACGTGTCAGACACAAAACGGCCTGGAAGGACTCAGGTCCTCCACACCCAGAGGGTTTGCACAGAACAACAGGCCTGGAGAACCCATCAACCCAGACCTCGGCATCCTCGATGGGTGGTAGGGACAGCAGGTGTAGAGCGCAGCCTCCCCGCCCCAGAGGAGACCATATTGGTCACCCGTCGAAACCTGGATATTGAATCCAGAACGGCCCTTCCCCTACCACACTCCCTGGACAAGGGGCCCTCAGAATCACACACGCTTGGTCTCCTGGTGTTGTCATTTATTTGGCTGACTGTCAGCCATTGGCACTCCTGAGGCTCTTTTAGGACAGGAGGACTGGGCTGGTGTCACTGACAATTCCAGTCCCAAGACTCAGAGGGCCCTGGTACCGACCAAGTGGATGTCGTGGAAGAGCACTAGACCCAGAGTCATCAATGCCGGGCTGGAGTCCTGGCTCTCCATATACTGTTTTTTAACATGTGCGAGACTCCGTTTCCTATCCTTGCAATGCAGGTGTTAACAGTGAGCCCCTTGCAGGCGGACGACATTTAATGTTTTTGACTGAACACGCTGCAAGCCAGCTTCCACAAACCCCCGATGCCCTCTGGTATGGGTTCATGCTTCCTTGGTGGTAAAAAGGCCCTCCTATTTCTAGTGCTCTGAGGGGAAGCCAGCAGAATCCTGGAATTCACGAGCAAAGTCCCCAAACCTGCACTTGTCACATTTTGCGGGAACGGACATTCCTCCTCCACCCTCTTCCTCCGTCACTGAGTGGAAGGCTGGAAAGTGGGAGTCATCCTGGAATTCTCTTTCTTGCCTTGCCGCTCCCAGGGATCCAACACAGGGTCTCACTCATCCTCCTTCCCTAGCACTCACTGCCGGTGTCCACACTGGCCTCTCCCCGCCCTACCTAAGGCTTATGTCCCGAGGGGGCTCCCCGCCCGCACCCTGACGGTTCTACCCCAAACACAGCTCTCAAGTGCTCTAAGTCTGAGAACATGACCCCCCCTCCAACCTAAAATCAGTAGTAGCTCTTCACAGACTTCAGCAAAAAATTCACATTCCTTGGCTTGGCACACAGGCTCCTCTTTTGGGACTTGGCACCTACCTCCCCTTTGACCCACTCCGTATCCACTCGCACCAAGTTCATACGGTCCCTGCGTCATGGCCCGTCCCACCTGGATGTCTGGCTCCCCCTTGCGTACAAGGATTCGAGCTCCCCAAGGGGCAGAGGATGGAGTGGGAATGTTGCAGGGCAGGGGCTGGTTCATTGTTCTGTTTCCTGAACCCAGCACCGAGTCTGATACCTCGGAGCAAAAACCTAGTGAACACTTGACTGATGAATGGCCATTCAAGGCTCAGAGGAAGCATCCTTTTCCCATGGGAGCATTTCGTGGTTCCTCTTCAGCAACCACGGGTAATGCTGCATTTGAGTGACTCTTTTGGCCTCATCCCCTGCGTTGCCTGTCTTATAACTTCCGCCGCTCAGTGCCGACGGCTCGGCCGCCCGTGTGTGCTCGGCACTGCGTCCAGGCCTTGTGAGAGAAGAACTGTCTTACGTTGGCTCTTGTTCTCGCTCTGTCTCTCCCCCCTCTTTGCCTCTTACCCAGTTCTCTCCTCTCCTGTGTGTCTGATCCAAACAACCACATATCAGGCCCTGCCCCCCGGGGAACTGGCACCTCAGTGGGCCCATCATTAGGCTCAGTGACAAACACATACTGGCCACCCTTCCATTTTAGACCATTCCACATTCACACCCAGAGAAGGACTCGTTTTTCCTGGCAAACCCACAGGCCCAATGTTACCAAGGACATGGTCAAATACTCTCCAGCCTTTCAGTTCCATGGTGCACCTCTGACGGGAGACAGTGACTGTGCCTTTCCTGGCCAGAAATGGGAAACCACCTCATTGTGTAGACAACCAACAGTGCACAGATTACAACACACAAGCACCACAGTGAGATAGGACATGACAAACCACACCTCCTACTCAACACGTTTGTTTGAGCCATGTCTGAAGGGTTTGTGTGAGGAGAGAGAGACAGACTCACTGAGGAGGTCAACGGGAAGCAGCTGCTACAGGATATAGACCAGGAAAATAAATCAAACACATTTTCTTTGCAAGATCCAAATCCAATTCCCGCCGAGGCTGCCTCTCTTTATTTCATGAAACAACACGACAGGACTGGGGAGTTTCTGGAGATCACTCAGTTTGAGAGGGTGGGACCATCACCTTGTGCTTCTTTATCTGCTCCCTTCTCAGGGGCTTGGGAATGTTTACAGATCGTCGCTTTCCCAGCTGTAGGGACCCTGACTTACAAGCTCTGCAAATAAGTCAGCCTGAGTTGGGGAGAAGAGTGCATTCACCCCAAAGGCTACAATTAACGATTGTTGTGCCAATATTGGCTCCGTCCAGCTAAGTTGTATTTGTAGAATCTGAGAGAAGAGCAAAGTCCCCCATGTCCTCCATGGCCTGAGACTGCAGCAGGGAGGGGGAGAAGGAGCCACGGGCATGGGCGCCCGCGCTGAGTCTCCACCGACACAGCGTGTGGCCTGAGGCCCAGCTTCCTCATCGCCTCCACAAGCAGGGAAATAACACCTCCCTCACAGGACAGTTCTGAGGGCTCGGTGTGAATTTGTGAGGATCTGAGGGAAAGAACCTGATCCACGGTGAATGGGGTGATTATTATTATCATGGCTTTGCTTCAATTAAAATGAGGTCATGAGGGTGTCCCTAATCCAATCTCACCGAGGTCCTTCTACAAAGAGGAGGTTAGGACACAGACACACATAGAGGGAAGGCCAGTGGACACACAGGGAGAAGGTGGCCGTCTACACACCAAGGAGAGAGGCGTCTGAGAGAACCAACCCTGCCAACACCTTGACCTCGGACTTCTGGCCTTCAGAACTGGGAGACCAGAGATTTCCATCGTTGGAGCCTCCCAGTCTGTGACAGTCCCAGGGAACTCCTGCAGAGGACAAACGGATACCCCTGCCAAGGAAACACCACTCTGGGCCACTGTGGTATTTTACAGAAAACACAACATGTTTCCCGGATCTCCCCCACCTACGACATGGTATCACCATCTCTAGCCTCCTGAATAAGCCATTACCTCATCATCTTCCACTTAAAGAAAATTCAGGTTTTTTGAATTTTATAATTCAAATTGTAAATTTTGTAAATGTTCAAAGATTTCATCTAAAAAACTGCTCTGAAACTAAGAAATCATAGCACTGATTTGGATCTTCTCGCCCCAGGCACCTTTCCTCCCCAAAGCTGCCATGAGGACACCGTGTTACTTGTCCATTAGACTCTCCTAAGTCCAGGCCTCCATGTCTAATTGCCGCCCTGATTCCCACGTGGACGTCCCTAATGCACTTCAAAACAGAATGTCCAAAACCAGAATTCGGACCCACCCCTCCCCATCCCTGGTCCATTGTTCAGACAAACACCACCGTCTAACCAGCTACACAAGGCAACGATGTACGGTCTTTCTGGTCACCTCTCCTCTCTCCTTCACCGCTGGTGGATGCCTGAAACCACAGATAGTACTGAACTGTATACACACTTACATATGATAAAGTTCATTTATGAATTAGTCACAGTAAGAGATGAACAACAGTTAATAATAAAATAACAATTATAGCAATATACTATAAAAAAAGGTTCTGTGAATGTGGTCTCTCTGTACTCACCCTTCCTGTGATGACATGAGATGATAAAATGCCTCCATAACGAGATAAAGTGAGGTGAATGACAGAGACATAGTGATGTAGCATGAGGGTACTACTGATCTTCTGATGGCAGGTCAGGAGAAGGATCCTCTACTCCTAGTTGACCACAAGTAACTGAAACCATGGAAAGCTAAACCATGAATGGGGGGATACAGTACAACCCCTAAAACCAACAACTTCTCCCCCACTATTGTCTCCTGAATCTGTGTACTTCTTTCCATCTGAGCTGACTTCACCCTCTCCCCACCTGCCCCGACCCACTGTAACAGCCCCCCACAGATCTTCCCAGGAATTCCCGCCTCTCCAGTTCATTCTCCTCATAGCAGCCCACGTGGTCTTTGAAAAGCCCAGATCCGGTCATGTCACTCTCTGCAGAAAATCTGCGAGAAAGATCACACACTGTGGGCAAGGGTGCAAATCAGGAAGGCCACCTTAGAGCACGGCTCAGTGTGATCCATGAAAGTTAACTTTACATATATCTAGACTCCTAGTAACTCCACTGTGAAAACACCCAACAGAACGGGGAACCAGAACACCAAGTAGTTCCTAGTACTACTATTCTAAAAACAGCAAAACAGAGGAAACTACCCAATTGTCCATCGACAGCAGAACTGATAAATATGATCAGTTATGTTATATTCACAGCAAATTACTGCTATAAGGAGCAAATGGACTCTCACGGTGTTAAGTGTAGGAAGCCGAGCAAAAAAATACAAGAGTATGACTCCATTTATGTAAAGTTCGGAAATAAGTCAAAATTGGTCTACGGTCCTATGAGTTAAAAAAGGGGTCACCATGGGAGCATGCTAGTGACTGGGGCTGGATCCAGAGGAGTTCTCAGTTGTCAGTAATGCCGTGTCTCTTGAGTTGGGTGCTGTGGGACCAGTCCTAAGCTGACTCATAGGGGCACTGGTCCGTATGCACAGGCGTGGACTAAATATTCGTGTCCTTTCCAAATTCATGTGCTGAAACTACGCCCCTAATGTGATGGTATTAGGAGGTGGGGGCCTTTGGGAGGTAATTAAGACTAGGTGAGGGCATGAGAGTAGCCTCTTGAATGGAAATAGTGCCCTTGTAAGAGGCGAGCGGGCACTGGCTAAGGCTATGTGAGGACATGACAAGAAGTCAGCCGTCTACAAACAGGACTTTGACCTTGACCTGGTCTCACCAGACCTTGACCGCACCAGAACCATGATCTCGCACTTCCAGCCTCAAGAGCTGTGAGGAATACATTTTTGCTGTTTATAAGCCACCCAGTCTGTGGTATATTGTTACAGCAGTCCAGATGGACGAAGATGGCGTGTTATACATAGTAAAAAAAAAAAAAAAAAAATTTAAAAAGTAAAAAGTAAACAACACAGACAACTTTTCATCCCTCTTTCTTTTTTTTTTAATTTTTTTTTCAGCATAACAGTATTCATTGTTTTTGCACCACACCCAGTGCTCCATGCCTCTTTATATAAAGATCAAAATCCTAACTTGCTTCAAGAACCATCCTGGCTTGGTTCCTGCCGACATTTGAACCCAGGACATCCACTCCCTTCTCCCCCTCTCTGAGCTCTGGCTGTACTGGCCTCACGGATCTCTCTGTCCCTCAAAGCCACCACCTCCCTCTGGCCTTGGGGGTCTTTGCACAGGCTGTTTGCTCAGTCCCTCCCTTCCCCTGCGATTTTCTACTTATCCTTCCAATCTCAACTCACACTTCACTTTGGAGCGATTGGCCCCTGGCCACTGGCTGCAGACAGATCAGGTGTCCGTGTTACACTCTCGTACATTCCTTCATGGCACTTGTCACAGATTATGACATGTTTGCGTCTTTGATCAATGTCTGTCTCCCCCACTAGATGTAAGGTCTGTACAGTCAGGGTCTCTGCCTGTCTGTTCACCTGCATACCTGCCCCTCCAAGCCCAGCACCTGCCCGGGGTATAAGCTCAATAAATATTTATGGGCTGAAAGAGCGAGCCATCCTAGGACAGCAGTGTCATTTCTCTGCATCAAACATCTCGAAAGATGAGCGCTTCCAACTTCTGAAGCTTCCTTCCTAGTGTCTAATTCCTTTCTGCTGCAATTTGAGTTCATTTATCTTCCTCTTGCCCTCGGCGAATATGAATTGAGATACTTACCACTAAATCTCCATTCGCCGTACACGCTTTTTACATCTTTGAAGTTAGCTGTTAAGTCACTTTTGATTTTCATCTGTTCGGTCAAAATAAGCTGATCCATGCAGATCATTTTTTCCTATTCTTTCCGAGTGCTTTTGCTCGAATGTACGCTCAGCCACGTGGAGTTACATGGAGGGAAAAACGTGGATCTGAACATGGATGTTTGGCCAAGAACAGTGGGCATCTGCATCACATAAACTCACGGAGCGTATCCAAAACAAGAATAATACGTATCACCACTGAACACCAAGCAGATGAAGACGAAACTCAGGGCACTCCAGGAATGCATGGAAAGTAAGCCAGCTACTGAGATCCAGAGGCAGGACCAGGAGACAAGCAGCCTAGCCTACACATCTCACCTCTACTCAGTGAGAATACAGTACAACTTCTAATTTTCTCCCCACCAATAAAGGAGCCATACAAATACAGAACTTTGAATCACTGCATCTTGACTTTTCTTTAAACAGTGATGGAGATAAGTTATAGTCCCAGAGTACATCAGATTTAGTCATTAAATTTATGATGATTCACTGAGTAGAACACGATCTTATCCCTTTCATGCCCAGAGCCAGACACGACTTATCTATAACCTAGATCGGAAATACGATCTAGGATGGAAAAGACACCTGGGGCCACCCCACGGATCCTCCCGGGTGTGG
Source organism: Mustela erminea (assembly GCF_009829155.1). Classification (NCBI taxonomy): domain Eukaryota; kingdom Metazoa; phylum Chordata; class Mammalia; order Carnivora; family Mustelidae; genus Mustela; species Mustela erminea. The sequence goes on along the minus strand of NC_045627.1, from coordinate 4,217,142 downwards.
AGTGTGGGCTCTGCCATCAGAACTGTTTCAGCCACTCCTCGGAATAGCAAATGTTACAGATCTCTTTTTTTATCTTTATTTTTAGTTTTATTTTTATGTCAGCATAGTGAACATACAGCGGCATATCAGTTTTAGGTGAACAATATAGTGATTCACCAATTTCATACACGACTCAGCGCTCATCAAGGTGAGTGTCACAGACCTCTTGATGAGAAAGGGCACTGTCACACTAAACTAAGTGTCCACCCCCTTCTCGTTTTTAATTTATCACCTGTGGGGAAGATTTCTATGTGACTGTTTAACTTTCTGCTGGATCACGTAACCTCCTGTCCGCTCTCCCTCCAGAGGGGCCGTTGCGCTGGGTATAAAAGCAACCCCTACCCCATGGCTCCCACTGGCACTATTCTCCATCCACACGGGACCAATCCCCTCAGCTGGCAACACCCTGTGCACACTCCCTCCATTTCCCTAAGTCTTCCCACTTCACCATTAACAATGGGGGGAACAAAGAGAGGTGGGAGAGATCAAAGAAGTACACACCCCAGCTCCTGAGATAGCATCAGGCAGAAAAGAATCACAGAGCCATGACTCACCACAGTCGCCTGTGTACCTGTCTGGTTTCAGAAACAACCTGTTATTGCCCCCGAAAACCACAGGCCCTTGAGACACTCATTCGCTACACATAATTCTAGATGCTGGAATGCCAAAACCAGTGCAAATGTTCAGACACAGAGCTTTAAAACCCAGACAGCAGCTGCTGTAGGTCAGTGACACCCATACCATTCCTGCAAAAGGCATGTTTGCTTTTCATGGTTGCGAGGACAGCTAAGGTTCACAAGTACTGGTACACAGAATTAGGAACCCAAGATGCTAAAAGATACACAAGGTAAGAAAAGGTCCTTCAGGGTACCCTCCAACACAGCAGGGCTCTCGGGCCAGCTGGGGACCAATGACCCAGCCATTTACGTACCTTCTGGAGTTGTTTGCTATATTATTTTTCCCCTTTGGTTCTATTGATTTGTGGTCCCGCTTCTAAACCCAAACTAGATTGGGGAATGATGAACTGTCTAGATTCTCCAACACAGACCTTAAGAGGAAGGTAAAAGGAAGAAGACCAGCATGGGCTATTGTGAGAGAAGAGAGAAAAAATGAGCATGGGGTCTTCACCCTTATGTATGGAGTGAGAACAGTTGAGTCACACCAACACATTACATTTAGATGATGACAGATGCATATGAGCTGCGGGAGGACTGGCGCATCATCTCAGCCATTCTACTCATTCACAAATGGGAAAAGAATGAGATCGAGACCATGAAGCTGCCCATGACCCCTCTGTTTGATGCTGTTCACAGTATTAAAGCTGCAGCCTTGGAAGGCAGCTGGCCATCACCAAGTAGACAGACATCCAGCCGGTGCCCCCAGGCTCCAGTACGAGGTGTCTCCAGTGGCCAATAATCAATGGCAGGTGGCCTTCAGACATCGAAGCCCACAGCTGGCTGCTGGCTTGCTTCCCCCACAGACTTAGCTGCAGCAACCTCTCTCCCGACCACTAAGAGCACCCTGGACCATCTCCTCTAAATATTAGAGCTCTATGGGTTTATCTCAGCCTTAATGAAAATTCAGCTTGCCACCACACAGGGCAGACTGATTTCTCTATGTGTCTACACCCAGGCACTAGAGAAGTTTGAAGTCAAAGTGAGGCCAACAAGAACCAGTCTCCTGTGGTCCCATCAGATGATGCTTTGAATGGGCCCTGGGGTTTCTGATAGAAACCATTTTAGGGCCTTCATTTGTATGTCATTTAAAACTAAATCCTTAGGGGCACCTGGCTAGCTCAGTTGGTAGAGCATGATACTCTTAATTGAAGGGTTGTGAGTTCAAGTCCCACACTGGGTGTAGAGTTTACTTCAAAATAAAATAAAATAAAAATTTCTTAAAATTTAAAAAATACAGAAAACTATATCCTTAACAATTCAGATGATTATTAAAGGGATGAATTGTGGTGTGTGTGTGTGTGTGTGTGTGTTTAATTGGAGGGCTATAGAAAAAAAAGGTTTTGAGTGGGAGAAATAAAACCACACGAGTTATTTACTGAGTGAGTTACTCACTAAGTCCTCAGCTGGGCCATACAAAATGATGCTCAAAGCATCAGTGTTTGAGATTACTTAGATGCTCTCTTCCAGTTGTAGAAATAGAATTTTGGCATTTCAGTTACATTTCCTCACAGAACCCTCCTGCGACATTTGATTCCAAGAGCCCATCTCACATGAAGAGGGGACCACTGCCTTTTCCAGTCTGGCTCTGTAGGAAAGATCCGACTGTGAGGTTGAACCAATTTTCCCTGATAGCTTGAAATTTATTATTTGAATTTTCCCTAATGGATCTCTTAACATGCTTCGGTAAAACTAGCTCTTGTAACTCTAAACACTTCCATTTCTGTTCCTTACGTGAGCACTCCACAAAATCCCATGAGTCTCTACTCCCTTTAGTTTTCAATCCACTAAGGGACTATCACACAAGACCTGACCTGTGGGGCCTTTTAGAATGTAAAAGGACTGGGGTGGGGTGCTGGGCAAGGGGCACCACAACAAGGTGCTGGGACACCAGCCCTTGGATGGCTCACCATCCAGAAGCAAAATTCAGTTTTCTTCTGGCCTAGAGCCCTATTATAAATTGCTCACCTGTTCTTGGACTTAAAATCATAACCAGTGGTGCAACTGACCAGGCTCAGTGGGTTAAGAGACTGACTTCTTGGCTTCAGCTCAGGTCATGGTCTCAGGGTCTTGAGATCAAGCCCCATGTCAGACTCCAGGCTCAGCAGGGAGTCTGCTTAAGGCTCTCTCTCTCTCTCTGTCTCCTTATCTCTTTCTGTCCTTCTCTGCCTCTAAAATAAATAAAATAATAATAATAAAATAATAATATAATAAAATAAATAAAATAGAAAAGATAACCAGTGTATGTCAATGATATTTCATTTTTTCTAATGGTTAAAATGATTTTTAAAAAATCACCATCAGTAGCCATAGCCAATCATCCTTCCCCCTCTCTTCAGTCCTGATGAGAAAGGACACCCAAATCCTAAATCTTTCCTGGTGACCTGATATTGGATAATGAGCTCTGACTCCTTAGGGCTCTTTAAAACGGCAATTTACGGCTGATCTGGCCAGGGTCCAGAGCAGAGAGGGTATCTGTGGGATGGGGCTCTGGGCATGAAGTCCTTTCCATGGCCACATGTTAAGCATGTCAGGGCCCCTCCCCCAGTCTTTTTCCATAACCATCTCTGTGTGAAATAAACCGGACTTCATGCGGGGGCACCTGGAATGCGTCTTTATGTGCAGTAGTGGGAAATTACATGCAACAGGAGATTATTTTAGAATGTAAAAGGAAATATTAAAACCGAAAGCACATGTCAAAACCAATTTCTTCAATAATTGCTTATCTGGGGTACAAGGACCCTGCCTCAGAAATGTGCCCTTATCTTGAAATGTGCAGTAACACCAACAATAGATCGTCTATGGGAAAGGAGTTGAGTAGATGAGTAATTTACCAAGCATTTTCTTCCACTGGTTTCCAAAGCGTTGTCAAGATTGCGCTCCTGTCATCTGGACTGGTTTAAAATAAAACTCAGTTGGTTTTTTTTTGTTTTTTTTTCAAGAACAGATGGAAAGAGGGACACAAAGGCCAGCAGTGTGCAAACAACAGCAGAATGTCAAACAGCAGTGGGTAAAGGAACGGAAATGAACGTACGTCCAGGAAACAGCTACAACTTCCGTCCTAGGAAAGTGCTTTCTGACCTGGTGTGTAGTCGTTTTCAAGAAGAGGACTTGTCATTCCGCCTTCAGTCAACACATCAGACTGCAGGCGGGTCAGGAAACCAGGGTCCTCGGGGCCCGACACGCGGGAGCCGGCAGACCGGGGCCAGACTTCCAGAAGCTTTGCGTATAGTTAAACCAATAAGGAGAGCGGAGAGTGATAAGAAAGAGAATTTTCAAGCAAATGGAGAGAAATCACCTCACAACGAGAACCTGCATGACACATACATTTTTTTTCATTATGAGGATGAGAATTTTTTCTTTTTAAAGTGCGAAAGCAAGCCAGTGTTGAAGAGAGTAAGATGCCTATGTAATTCAGTAGAGTTGATGATCAAGGACCAAAGCAGAATTCTCATTTTTGAGGCATCAGGAGTGATCTGCCCAGGCAATAGCATCTGCATATACCCCATCAATCAGGAAAGTGGGGTCTGAGGAAGGCTTCCCATGCAACCCCTCCCCCTGCCACAGAGCTACTACTCCGGGGAGGGCCTCGCATGGCCCAGCCCCACAGGAAAACCAGAGGAAGCCCAGGTTGTCCTTTTAGTCCTGGATCTTTTCAAACAATTGGGGACTGTCCTTTTCCATAGCGGGGAAGGGGGAGACCACAACGAGCAGGCAGCAGCTACCGTGGGCAGGGTTTGGCCATGGGGCCACCAAGGGCCCCGGCCACAATTCCGAATTGCTCACATACCACACACATGCACCACATGCACATACGTGTACACAACGTACACAGCAACACACACGTGTGCAGGCACACACCACACCTAGGCACATACACGTGTGTGTACACCCTACACGACACACACATGCACACAGACACACACGTCCCATGGGGCACACATACACCGCATACCCCTTGAGATACCACCACAACCGTTACCTACGACACGGGGGCATCGGCCCCTGTCTAGATGCCCTGCTCTGCAGGAAGACAAAAAGCCCCAGGGGCACTCTGGCTATACTAATGAGATGACATTTGAATTAATTACGAATGGAAGGCTCATTAAGACCAGCCCGGCTGTTCAGATAGATGGAAGGTGGTCATGGACGATCCAGAAATCTTGTAAGGGATTGCTCAGATGTTCTACATTCATACAGTCGATACTGTAAAAAGCTGTCTTTCAGGAAGAGGGTGGTGTAGGAGGGACATCTGGTCCCCCTCTGCTAGCCTTTGTGACTATGTCACAATTATTACTTTCCAAGTGAATGCTGGAATTGAGGCCGGGGTCGGGTGAAGGTGGGCAGCAGGTGCAGATCCCCTGGCAGTCCCAGATTTCAAGTTCAGGAGGCCACCTCGACTGGATCATTCCTAGCCAGCAAAGCCAGGACCCACCTGGATGGTGACTGATCTCATGAGAGCCGGGCTGGCCACAGCAGCACACGTGTGTTCAGCCATGTTGCCTGGGGTACAGGGTCATGGGTCAAACAGCTCTGGGCGGCTGGGAATCCGTGGAGTCAGTCCTTGGAGGAAGGTTCTTGCAAGAACCACGTGAGGAGGTGTGTTCAGGGCAAGACAAATTAGGGCTCAGGCTCCCCTCCTTGAGCACAGATGCCACCCCGAGGGTCAAGGCTGGCAGAGCCAATGGCAGAGTCAAGCAACGGCAGCAGGGAGGCAGCACGCGGGATGCACTTAGTCCTTCACTCAACGGTAATCAGCGGGACCAGGCTGTGGGACATTCCTTGTTTGGGAGACTCAGCCTCACATGAAGGCTTGCCCACTCCCCAGCGGGCTTGCAGTGGGCACCCCCAAACAAAAGAGACAGATAGAAGAACCATTCTGAAACAGAAAGAGACTGGCAGTCTGTGGGTCAGTGCTGATTTAGGCATCAGGGGTTAGTTCAAGCACAATGACCCCAGAAATAAGACTATTTCAGATGTTACCCCAAGTGGGGGAAAAGTGCCAGGCCAACACTCCTTGCCACGGAGGCTGGGCCAGAACAGAAGTTCAGGAGCTCGGCCGATGTGGGCAGGTGGGGACCAAGTCATCACCCAGGGGACACCAGGCTCATCAGCTGCTGAGGGGGTATGCAACCCCAAGGACAGAGCATTCAGAGATGAAACAAGAAAGTGAGGCTGTCATCAGGGAGGCCACCAGGAGGAGGAGGGTGTGGTCCTGGTGAGCCAACAGCACGAGGTATCCTCCAACTGGGCGTACCAATGTGGGGCCCCAAAGCAGAAGCCTGTTTTGATTTCTGCTTGCTGATGGTCAAGAGAAAGAGAACATCAGCAAGCGGAAATCAAAATTAAGTCTGAAGGTGCGGACCCCCCGGACATGAGATGTGAATGACACGGCGACCGCAGTTTCAAACCTTACGGCAGACCCGGAGACTGTGGAAAGTGACCTCCGCAGCAGACAGGTCGGCCTACAAAGGCTGCAATTCGGGGTCGACCATCAGGCAAAGAGGGGAGATTAAAGCACAGGCAGCTAACCACGGTAGAACCCGCCACGGGAAAGGACCACCAGCCACAAGTCATTTAGGTTCAACGGCAGTGGACCCTCGAGCAGCATGAGCGTGAGGGGCACCGAGCCCCTGGGCACTCAAAAAACCAGGAGGAACTTTTGACTTTCCAAAACTTTCACTGCTCCTAGCCTACTGTTGACCAGAAGCCTTACTGATCACACAAACATATATATTCTATGTTGTATCCTTACAATAAAGCTCAATAAAATAGGATCAATAAAATCACAAGGAAAAAAATACAGTTGGGGCACATGGGCGGCTCAGTCAGTTAAGCATCTGCCTTCGGCTCAGGGCCATGAGTCCAGGATCCTGGGATTGAGCCCCGCATCGGGCTCCCTGCTCGGGGGAGTCTGCTTCCCCCTCTCCCCAGCCACTCCCCTGCTGTGCTCACTCTCTCTAATAAATAAATAAAATCTTCAAAAAAAATACATTTAAAGGACTGTACCGAATTTATAAAAAAAAAAAAAATCTGTGGTAATTGGACCCACACAATTCAAACTCATGTTGTTGAAAGGGCAACGAATATTTCGGCACAAATGGCCCGATTCTGGCCAGAGAGAGAACCACCTCACAACCACCTCCCAGCTGTGGGCAGAAGGGCTGTTAACCAATGGCACCGTCCTGAGGAAATATGAGAGGCAGGACAGGGTGACTGTGTTCCCTCTGGGAACCGCTTCCATAGCCATCTCCCTCTCCCCGACTGGGTCTCCTTTAAAGACCCAGAACTTTCTATTCTTCTCTTACCCCTGCCAAGTCCTGCCCTTGGAACCTGCCAAAACTCTGAGGTAAAAAGTGACAACCAGTCAGCAGCCCTGTGCAAAGCAAGTCCAGCCCAATCCGAAGGGAACCTGTGACTCTAGACTCTCAGGGAAGATGGCGAGGTTCTGGGCTGGCTGCAGCCACGTGGGGAGTCAGCTCTGAAGCCCCCGTGAGGAGGCAGGCCCAACCCCCACCCACCCCCAGCAGCCAGAGGAAGAGAAAGGTCATATACGCATCACGAAACCTGAGATTCAGGTTTATTCTCAGAAACTCGATTACTGGAGCTAAATTAAAGCCACAAACTGCTAAAAATAACACTGACAAAAATACTTATTCTTTAAAATGTAATCGAGGGATGCCTGGGTGACTCAGTGGGTTGGGCCTCTGCCTTCAGCTCAGGTCATGATCCCAGGGTCCTGGGATCAAGCCCCACATCGGGCTCTCTGCTCAGCAGGGAGCCTGCTTCCTCCTTTCTCTCTGCCTGTCTCTCTGCCTACTTGTGATCTCTGTCTGTCAAATAAATAAATAAAACCTTTTAAAAAAAATCTTTAAAAATGTAATCCAAATCACTTTTTTAAAAATCAGTCATTTCACTGCTTAAAAAGACCACAAGGCATATCTCAAGTTTATGGGGGAAAGACAACGGCATAATAATCTAGGGGGGGAAATATTAATCACTAAACTTTAAAATCAGAGTTTGCAATAAATGAATATGACAGCAGAAGTGAAAACACGTCTATCATTCTTGTTTGTCCTCTTTAACAAGTGTGTGTAGCCCTTTCACTGCCGCCGACTTCCCGAGCTCCTGACGGGAGACAAGTCCGTGCTGCTACTGAGCAAGCTGGAGCTTTGTGGGGCCTTGGGGAGCCACAACCGGCCAACACCACCTGGTCCAGCCGGCAGTATTCCCAGCATGGGTTCAAGGTCAACAGACAGCTCTGGCCCTCAGAATAGCAGGTTGCAGAAGACCAGCCCAAGCTGGGCAGCTGCTGAGCACAAGATGGTTAGATACAGAGCAGGACCATTACCCATGGGATCAGGCACATTATAGAGAAAAGAAGGGAAGATGGATGTCTGTAACTAGAACTTTCTGCCTAGTTGAAAGACTAGGACAAAGAAGGGACTTTCAGATGGCAATGGTTGGTCAATGTTTTATAGTGACCATGACATTGGATGTCTATGGAGCCCCATATCTGTGGAGCACCATGTCTATGGAGCCCCATTTTTCAGGCTGGTTCTTACCACTGTGAGGACAAGGGACGATCCTACCCCTTTAGTGATCAGAGCCCATGTCTTTGACACTGTGGAGTCCTGCCTTGGGAATGATGTTCCCACAGCAAAATGGCGGCTGGGCGTTCAGACGTCTCCTCTGCCTTCCCCATATTCCTTCTCTTCTTCCCACCCCCTGGCAGAAACACACCCATGCCCAGACTCCCAGAGCCTCTGGGCCTCCTACACTGACCCTGTATGACTTATGTAGTATCCCCTAGAGGTTGTTCCTTTTCTAACTTTTTCCCTTTTGAAAGTCAGCGTTGCGTTCAGCTTGTCAGAGGTGAGCTCTCCTCCAGGAGCCAAGGACATGGTACAGATTTCACCCAGGAAATGTGGTGACAGCTGAACAAGGTGGGACCCCTCTCGGGAACAAAGGCCCAAACCATTTCATCTCAAGATCTTTAGGAAAAGACTCGAACAATGAAAATTCCCAGGCCTCTGGTTTACACAGCTCTTCTTGGGGGCATTTTGGACCTTTTTCACTCCATACTGGAGACAACCAGCAATCCTGCTTCTGAGTTAAGAAGTGTCTATGAACGTGGATAGAACTAGAGGGTATTATGCTTAGCGAAATAAGTCAATCAGAGAAAGACAACTATCATATGATCTCCCTGATATGAGGAAGTTGAGAGGCAACGTGAGGGGTTTGGGGATAGGAAAAGAATAAATGAAACAAGATGGGATCGGGAGGGAGACAAACCATAAGAGACTCCTAATCTCACAAAACAAACTGAGGTTGGTGGGGGTCGGGGGGTTATGGACACTGGAGAGGGTATGTGCTATGGTGAGTGCTGTGAAGTGTAAACCCGGTGAGTCACAGACCTGTACCCCTGGGGATAATAATACATTATATGTTAACAAAAAAAAAATTTCTTTTTTTAAAAAGTGTCTATGAAAACGAAGATACTCCCCGGTGGTCATACACCTTGCAGACAGCTGATCCACTCAGGCCCAACCATCTGCTTCCTTCACTACTTGTCAGTCACTCCCCACCCCCCACCATTCATCCCAACAACCTGATACCTTGAGTATTTGGCTTCCTAGATCCTTCAAGATCAACACTGTCCCTACTAACCTAAAGGACGTCCATCAGGAATCCAACACTACTGCTTCCTCTTTCCCATCAGGGGAGGGGTGGGGAAGGCAGTACATACCTCGGCTCTTGTCCTAATTATTTTCCAGCCCCCATAGCATTTCCCATTACTGGTTCCAAAACTGCATGACTGCTTGCCCTTCTAAAGGCCCTGGGTGTGGTTTCATGTTATGATCTTCTCCCCTCTCTTGCAAAGTTTGATTACGCTAACAGGTGCCTCGAGGCAGTTCAGCGGCAAGAGGCTGACTTAGGCCTGGCCAGGAGCTGGGGAACACCCAGGAGCGCTAGCCTTGCAGCTCCCATCAGAAAAAGGAGGAGAAAAGAGGTAAAAATGCAGGAGATGGGACAGGGAATCAGAGCAGCAGGGTCTGCAGAGAGGAGGGTGATGTGCGGTGGCAGTAGGGGGCAGGTGCTAACCGGGGTTCCCGTGCCCACCAAGGAGCGCCAGACTGCATATACATGGCTTTTTCAAAAGCAGAGACAACTACTTTTTATTCTTCCAGAGATGAATATCCTCTGGGTTTATTTGTTTTTGTTTTCATTTTTTTTCCCTGCCTGCCAGCCAGCAAAGCAAAAGCTTTAACGCTCACTCAGTACCAAACCCCACTCATTGTCAAACAAACGGAGTATCCGCAGTGCTAGCCCGGGAATGCTAAGGGGAGGCTGGGGTCTTGCTTCTCTGCCTTCCCCAGAGTGGGGTTTCCAGCATTCTGCTCACTTTCTAGAGACCGCCTTCACCCCAGGAACGACTCAAGACTCAGTGGGTTAAAAGGAGCTCATGTCCTCGTATGAAGCCAGACACAGCCTTCTGACTGTTTCCTAACCAGCGCTCCCAGGCCATCAGTTTCTGTTCATTTACAAGGACTTCACGTCTTTTTCCTAAACAAACAGAAGTGTATGGAAAGATCTGGTCTCTGTACCAGCACCCTAGGAGACAAAAGCAGCCGAATGATGGGGACACGACAATACCCCATGGGCCACGGGGCTGGGTGCCAGAGCCTCATCTTCTCACAAGGCTTGAGGATCATTCCTGCTGTCCTGCACACCCCAGACGGTTCCCCAGCAGCCTGACAAATCAAAAGCATCTCTTCCTCTGACGGGGACGCTCCTAGGTCTTGAAGAGGTGCTCACTGCTTCTCCTGCGTACCCTGCTACTCCCTCTATTACTATCATTTTAAACGTAGTTTCAGCTTGGGCAGAGAGAGCCTTCTCCCAAGCAGCCCCAGCTAGTCCACGCTGCCTGTGCTTATCTGAAGCAAAATGGGAACATCAGTCGAATATTAAACAAGTGCTTTCTTTAAATCTGTCTCACGTCCCGTCCCAAGGAATGGCAGTGTGAAAGCAAGCCACACATGTGAATAAGTAATGAAAGATAAAAAAAAAAAAAAAAAGCGGATTTAAATAAAATACCCTTCATTACCGTGCTGCATTCCATCTGCGGCTAAGAAGACAGCCTTCCGGAGCATTACAGCAAGGTGGGCTTAAGAGGCACACGCGCGCCCTAACATGCTAGGGAGCCAGAGATTGGAAGGCAGGCCGGGGGAAGATGGGTGATGACTATCAAAGAGGAGCATGATTGCGTTGATTTATCTGCTATTTATTCTCTGAATCTTACAGGAATGATGTCCGGTTAACCCAAGTTGATCAATGAAGTCTCGGAAATGCCGTATTTTTTCGGAAGTTTGTCCCGGGCAGCGGTGCCCTTCTCAGGCAGAAGATGCGCAGACCTTAAGCTTTGCCACAGCGCCCTCTTGTGTCCCAAGGACCACAACGACGCTCTTCCCTAACCACCGCTCCCCCAACCCTATTATTATTTTAATTACAGATTAATTACACCCTTTCATCAAGGTTAGAAAAAGATTCCACACAAAGCATGACGGCTAGAGAGTCGAAGACATGCTTTGTGCTTTTTTTCTTCTTATTGTGACATCATTTCGTTTCAGTGCTCTTTCGGGTTGGCGTTTGAAAAGTGAGCTGTGGGGTCAGATGCTCCGTGTTCAAGTCACCGATCTCTGGCTTACAGGCTGTCCTTGGACAAGTTACCAACGTCTCTGTGTCCAGTACCTACCTCCTAGAGCAGCTACCACAGTTAAGGCAAAAGACTTTGAAAGTGCCTAGAAACTTACAAAAAAAAAAAAAAGTTTAGCCAGTGGGTTGCTGTTGTCATTATTGATAAATAAATCAGAGAATTATGTTTGTGCTTCAAGTGACTTTGGAGATAAGTCAGTCCAATATCCTCATTTTGCAGGTGAGATCCAGTTTGCAGGAGCAAAGAGACATGCCACAGACACCTCTCCACTTTACGGTAGAGCGGGAACAAGAATTCAGGCTTCTGGTTCTAAAAAATCTGAGTCCTTGATCTCCTCATAGAATGGCTCCTTAGAAAGTGTTCCCTTTGCTCTGAGTGTGCAGGGCACACACTGCTGGAGCAGGGCATGTGCTGGGGTCACATGGAACCCATAGGACCAGTACCGAGCCTCACTCAAATATCAGGCAGAGGACTGAGCACAGAAGTAATGGGTAATCTACCTGTCTACCTTCTATGAAGATGGTATCAGGGTGCTGAGATCTATCATTGAATATGGAAAGAACTGTGAACTACAGTTTACCCAGGAGTACTGGCCTCACATACTTTCAGGGAGCCTAGTACTAGATTCCCAGTCCTCCACATCTTCTAAGAGAGTATCTGACTCCAGCGGGGAAGGTCCCAGAGAGCCTTGTACGAATGTGGAACAAAGAAGCATGTTGGCTGTGGAACTCACTTCTCTCAGTGAAAGTTTCTGCTCATTTTGTTCTTAAAGAAGACACTATACCACAAAAGGACAAATGTAGGATTCCATTCATATGTGGTACCTAGAACAAGCAAATTCAGAGACAGACAGTGGAACAGAGTTGGCCAGAGGCTGGGGACAGAGGGGGTGGGGAGATAATGTTTAATGTCTATGGCTAATATTGCCAAGGAAATGTAAGCCAACCTGCAGATTGGTTAGTTCTTAGCCTTTTACATCACAACCTGATGTTTATTTTATAGGGGTAAAGATTCCTGTATCGTGGATGAAGACTTATAATACCACAAAGACTTAATGAGGCAACACAACCTCCCCTCAAGTGAACCTCTGTGATTTCTTAACTCCCTTTTGATTTTCTAACAGACCTAATGCTGACGTATAATCACAGGTGTAAACACAATTACTGGTCGATGTGTTTGGCAGTTTGGGGCAAACATGGCCATTAACGAAAGTTACCAGAAAACTCTGTTCTGACGCAAAGATGTGTGAACTCCAAATTTCAAGTGTTAGTCTATACCCATTACCAGATACAGCAAGTCAGCATGTTTGTAGGAAAAGACGAATCGACGTGGGAAGACCAGGTAGTTGACCCAGCTCACCCACTCACTAGCAGTAGGGACTGGGCAAGGAGCATGACTTCCCTGGGCCTCACCTTACTCCTCTCTATGCAGACTTGCTGCGTGATCTCTAAAGGCTTTCAAGTCATCGTCCTGTGATCTGGGCCATGGTTTCCATGGCCATAGTGCAGAGTACTCCCCACAGCTCCATATGTGAAAAACTTCCAGAAACGATCCAACCGTATTAAGGTTACAGTATCACGCATCAACTTAAAAAAAATTCTTCCTTCTCTGAATGGAATAATCCGCAGAAAGAAAAATTGAATATAGGATTTCACAGATCAAAACGGCAAGAAAGTTGGAGGAACAATGTACAAGATTTTTGTTTGAGATACTCTCCTTAACACCCACTGTTCTTTCTAAACACTCGTGCATACGGTCCAGTGCCACAAAAAACAGTGTTACATTCCCTTGGGTTTGGGGAGAGTAGCAATATGCAGAAAATAGAGGCAACTCTGGCGAGCCACATAAATGAAAAACCAAGACTTTCACAAAATCCAGACTGGAAAGCAAGAGCATGATGCAGGGGGAAAGAATGAATGATGCTAGTTTCTATCCGTTTTCATCTGAAATTTTCCCCTCAGAAATCAGATTAATGGGGGCATCTGGGTGGCTTAGTTGGTTAAGTATCTGACTCCTGATTTTGGCTCAGGTCATGATCTCAGGGTCATGGGATTGAGCCCCATGCCGGGCTCTGCGCTGGGTGTGGAACCTGTCTGGGATTCTCTCTCTGCCTCTAACCCATCCAGGCAGCTCATACACACACACTCTCTCTCTCTCTTTCTCTCTTTCTCTTTCTCTCTAAAAAATTAAAAAACAAAATAGATTTAAAAAAAAGAAATCAAGGTAATGAAAAATTATGAGGATCATTTTGGAAGCATGGTGAGTTGAGGTCATTTTGTATGGCGAAAGCTACGTTTGAGCTCAGATATTCGTATCTTGCTGGCTGGTTATGCTCTACCAACAGATGCATGAAAAAGGATCTTCATTTAAAAAATCGACAGAACAAGCCATCATAGTCCTTTTGTATGGACAGGCACCAAAGCCAGAATCCCCCTACACAAGAGCGGGGGCGGTCTTCTCTTCGGGGTACAGTGATGCCCCAAGGAAAGGAAGAACTGAATCTCCCCCCCCCTTTGATTCTGAGTCTGCTCTCATGGATTTCTGATTCAGAGCAGTTCTTTCCCTCCCCACCGCGCCTCAGGGGACTGGCAGAGCACTCAGCACCGGCAGCAGCTTCCTTTTCTTCTCACCGAGAGTAGAGACAAGGGACTCATTACCCTACTTTCTTAAAAAGTCCAGGACAAAGAAACAAATGAACTCGTCTAAGGATTCTGGTATCGGAAAGAAGTTGTGATCTGCCTCCTGACAGTTTTATGAGTTTAATCTACGCAGAGGGTCTGAAGGAAACCATACCGTCTTATTAAAACGTAATGGTTCAAATCTATCTGAAATCCACCTGAAACTCTACGCCTGTTGAAAGAATTTGTATAAACTATGTCTATCACAACTGAATTTTTTTATAACTTAATTTTTATTAGTCCACTATTGCCGTGTCAATGAAGTCGCAGGCCCCGTGGACACATCATTCCCAACTTTGTACAAGCTGCTTCTTGACGCTTCTTTACAAGCTAATGAAGATGCATCTGTCATCTGTTATCCCTTATCAAAACGGGGTGACAAACTTTGTCATATGGAAACCACATGCATCTTTTGGAGCCGGGCAAAGCTGGTTCAAACGCTAGTTCTGTCACTCATGAACACGGGCACGTCCTACCCACAGACCTCGGCTGCAGCAAACTGCATACATTAGTGTCCGTCTTCAAGGAGAAGCAAACGAAATGCTGGGCACACAGGACTCCCGGCTGGGCCTGGCACACAGGTCCCTGGTAAATGGCCGTTGCTGCCATCATCCCCCAACACTGCAAGTCATTCCGAGATGATCCCGTCCGTGTTATGAAAATACTGCCCGGCAAGGTGTTTTTTTCCAAATGCAATGAAAACATCCAGATGTTTCCCAGGTCACGCAAAGTGACTCAGGGACATGTATTAAGTCCTCTACAAGGAAATAGGAACGAGGAAGTACCACTGGTTCTGCTTCTACAGCATTGAGGAAGGGTTGCCTGAACGCTGCCTTCAAGTAGTAAAATAGTATCAGACAATCAGACTCAAAATGTGAAGACAAAAATGATGTCCAAAGACCAGAGAGGGAAAAATCCACCAAGCTTTTTTATAAGCAGGCTATGATGTGCTAAGGGTACTCTCAAATAGCTAAAACCAAATAATTTACTAAAGCAATGGAACACTAAATAATCATTTCTAAGTCATTTCTAAGAGGTGCACCTCTTTAGAGTTCAAACACGACGCCATGAAGGGATCTTCACAAGGGGAAGCAGTTGCCGTGAGGGACAAAGGCGCCGGGAAGGCTCCGCTCAAAGGCAGAATCCCATTCCCCTCTGCTACTGACAGCCACCAGCGCTCCTTCCAGTCAATCCTTCCTCCTGTCGACGGAACTCACACAAGGTTATCTTGTAAATCAGAAATGAAATCATGATCATACAGCATGATTATCTGTAAAGTTATAGAACTGTTATTAATCACTGTGTTTTAGAGCCTACTCATACTACCCAACGAGAGACGCAACTGATAAATCTTCAAGAATTTTTTCTTAAAGATTTTATTCATTTATTTGACAGACAGAGATCACAAGTAGGCAGAGAGGCAGGCAGAGAGAGAGAGGAAGAAGCAGGCTCCCTGCTGAGCAGAGAGCCCAATGTGGGGCTCGATCCCAGGACCCTGAGATCATGACCTGAGTCGAAGGCAGAGGCTTTAACCCACTGAGCCACCCAGGTGCCCAAATCTTCGAGAATCTTTAAGGCTAATTATTAAACCATGGGTAGCTTAAAGTTAGCCACAATCGGAGCATTTATACCATGGAAATGGCAGACGTTGCAAATCAATGTTTTGTTTTGTTTTGTTTTTTCATTTTTTCTAGAGAGCTGGTTATTAAATATCTACCAACACACCACGGGTTCTAGCTAATATTATAAACACAGGAACTTTCCTAAGCCAACAGATGAGTGAGCAGAAGTCCAGGGAAAAGGAATTTACTGTGAGGTGATAAATGTCGATCAGATCCATAAAAAAGCATTGCGTCAGAGAGAATGGACATGGGGTAACCCATGATTAGACATGTTAAATCAAAGAGTGAGAAAAAATATTCACTTTATAAGAAATGCAAGTAATATGAGAACATGCTGCAAGGTAAAAATGGAAAAATAACACAAGTTAGTACAATCTTTCATACCTCTTATGGTCTGAATTTGCCTTTTTAAGTTCTTTTAGAATATTACACTGCCATCAGAAAAGATGAATGCCCAACTTTTGCATCAACATGGACAGTACTGGAGGAGATTATGCTGCGTGAAATTAGTTAAACAGAGAGAGTCAAGTATCATATGGTTTCACTTAACTTGTGGAGCATAAGGAATAACACAGAGGACATTAGGAGAAGGAAAGGAAAAGTGAATTGGGGGAAATCGGGGAGGGGGGATAAACCCTGAGAGACTGTGGACTCAGAAACAAACTGAGGGTTTTAGAGGGGAGGGGGTGGGGGGTTGGGTGAGCCTGATGGTGGGTATTGAGGAGGGCACACACCGCACAGAGCACTCACTAAGTGTGTTGCATAAACAATGAATCTTAGAACACTAAAAAAAAATTAAAATGTTTTAAAAAAGATTTTATTCTTTAAGTAATCTCTACACCCAACATGGGGCCTGAACTCACAACCTCCAGGTCAAGAGTCACACGCTGTACAGACTGACTGTACAGACTGTACAGACTGCCAGGCGCCCTGGTCTAAAGTCAATTTTGAGTGGCATCATCAAGTTGCATAATCATTAAAGATCTACCAAAATGTAAGACAAGTTGAAAAAAAAATAGACAAATGTTACACAAGACTTAGAGCCTGCTGCTGTGAAACCAGGGGCTGGAGAATACAAAGAAGTAAATAAATACTAGGCTTTGAGAATGACTCAGTAGGGATGCCCTTTCTGGAAAAGGAGTTTCCAAAGCAACAACAAAAAACTTGTCAAGAACAATGTCAGGAAAGTCTCTTAAAGACACCAAAAATGTAAGAAACCTTTCACCTGAAGGACAACCACATCACGGATCTTTGTCGGACAGATGACTGTCTACACCCTGAAGGATTGCCTAACTCAGAATTGGCAGGAGAGCCCCTGCTTCCTGCCTCCCCAGGACTCAGAGAGTTCCACCATCTGATGGTGCTTCTTAAGAAGAAGAAGAAGAAAAAAATCAAATGCAAAAGAACAAATAAATAAGAGGTACGCAGAGATCTGCTTTTCGAGCAAGCCAGAAGAGATTTTAATGCAACAAAAGATTTTGAAGTCAGCATAACATGGAGAAACACAGAAATACAGCAGGGTAAACAGACTTAGGGAATTGATAAAGAAACAAGCAGGAATATTCACATAGACACAGGGAGCTATGCAAAAGTCTTGGGCAAAAGAACTATAAACAGAAGGTTGTTTTCAAGCTGAAATTTCTGAAGAATGCTGGTCTCCAGAATGTGTCTGGTAAAGAGATGCGGCTTGCAGAGATGAGACAGTGAGCTCAGACACCGTTCCCCAGGGTCCCTCAGGAGTGTATTACAAGAGTTACAGAATGTGTTTTAAAATAGAAAGTGACTTCTGGACATTGAAGGCTTTTCCTGAAAACCACTGACGGATCAATGCCATGCATCAAGGTCACCCCGCAACCCCTCAGTGTCTTATATCCAGGACTCCCTTGCAGGCATTTCCACTGTCTCCAGATACCTGGCAGGAAAACATGCAAGGAACCGCGCAGGAGGCGTGAAACTGCCAACAAGGCCAGGGGCCTGAGAGTCAGGCAGCACCTGCTGTATTCCCCGGAGAACTTGAACATGAGGCGGAAACTTGGACTTTGAAGCACTTTTTTTTTTTTAATAAATGAGAAAAGAGAAATGACAGGACTCGGCTCCAAATGCTAGCCTCGGTTGAACAACAAAAAAGCCATGTGACACGGTGAGTGAGTGGAAGGGGAAGTGGGGAGGCTGGGGAAAGAACAGAGAGGAGGCAGGGAGGCCGGAACCAAACAGCCAAGCACGAGGATGGGACGTGGGCCACCGGCTCTGCACAGAAATCAGGATGCGGCCCTCTTCCCCAGACTTAATAGTCAAATAGAGCCCCAAGAAAAGTAGCCGGACTTACCCAACTGAGGTTTGGTGATCAGCTGTAAATTAATTGTCAGCGAGCTAGACCTCAGAGTCATCTGGCGAGCTCTGACAAAAGTGCCGAGTCCTATCGCCGGCCTGGAGCACAGTGCCGAAGGGGGTTGGGCTGCGCGCTGAGGGTGCAGGGCACTGGCCCTGATGTCCTGGAACCAGACAGGAGCATCCAGCAGGCGCTATGTTACAGGGCAATCAAATCACTGATTGTTCGTAAAAACCTGAGCTTTTTTCGTTCTTTGTCGAAACAACCGAATTGGCACAGATGGTTGTTTGTTTTGAGATTCTGCAGGCTCAATGTAAAGGCGCTGAGTGCACAGTCAGACTGCGGGAATGCACTTCTACCCCTGGGGTCTGACCTGGGCCTATCGCTGAGCCTCAGAAAGACTTTGACCTCAAAAGGGGGCGCAGCAGGTGCCGGACACCGAGGCTCCTCTCCGTCCACCTTCTAGAGAGCACTTGAAAGCTACAAGCTCAGAAACAGAGCAGCTTTCTTGGAGGGGGCAACCTGCCCAGCGGCCGGGTCTCTGCCTCCCCGTGGACCATGAGAAACCACTTCTGCCCTTGGGCTGTGCCCATTCCAGAAGAGAGGAAAGAGAGTCCAGTCGCCTCCAGGTTCCAGCTCAAAGTTCTAGATTACTGTTGGCCCATGTGAGCCATAAACTCACAGCATCACCAAATATCACTGCCCAGGTCCTTGTGGAAGATCTGGTCCAAACCCTTACTTTTGCTGTGAGAAGACCTAGGTCCAGAGGTTGAAACCCCATGGCAAGTGCTGCCTGGCTGGTTAGGGGCTTAGGGGAGCAGAGCAAGACCCACATGTCGTGGCTCGGCCCTCCCTCCTCCCTCCCCTGTGGACCCTCCACCTCCCATGAAGGAATTGACACCACACATTTCCCTTTCTGGTAGTGGATTCAGTGACCATCATCTGGGTAATCAAATATAAAATTTTAAAATCAATTACATAAACCATGGTTTTCCCTTGAGGCCAGCCTCACTCATTTGGTCCGCAAACGACTCTCGGAAAGCTGTAGAATAGTAAGAGTGCCGTTTTCATTTCTAAGCCGGACTATACTTAAAAGGCTGTGGCTGACTGTGGAGACCCTGGGTCACGGATCGCCACTCAGTGAGGACATGTGAAGGGAAACACCTTGTCTTCAGCTCCCCGCCGAGCAGAGCCAGGCACCTCTAGCACAGCCCGGTCAGAACGTGGGCAGCTCCCCGGGGTCGCCTCTACTCGAAGACCCTGCAGCCTCCGTGGGCTGGTGTCCAGCCAGAAGTTCTTGCCTCCGAGCACAAGGGAATGAACCCACAGCAGGAACACAGGAGGAAATCAATGCGTGGGAACTACCAGGCATGCACGAACTAAAAGAACATATGAGTAAACCATTACTAACATAATGAAGAAAGATGGCCACTGAGTTGTTGGAAACACTGGTTTTGAAACAGCCTCTGCGTTACCCATGGCACTGGACTCAGTAACCCGGAGAAGCAGGGGGCAGGCACGGTGAGAAGGATGCTGAATGGTCCCCACGCTCCCAGAATCGTCACCCTCTTCTTCCCTCCCTATTCACGGCCCCGAGTTTCCCTCCCATCTTTTACCCTCCCACGGGACAGGACTCAAAGAATTTCAATACACTGTGGCCCATAAATATGGGATCCAGCTAAGAGTGCCTAAAGGTCACCCTCCAAATGAAGCAACCCACCTCCTGCCCGATAATTCTAGCAACTAATGAACTGTTTAGGCTCACACAATCTCGACAAACATTTGTATGAATTTAGGTCCTCCGAAGCCTTCACATGCACGTCAAGCCAAAAACAAAGCTGTAAGTGTGGTAGCTGGATAATTCCAAGGAGAGTTACGGTTAGGTTCGCGATGCTCCCATTCTAAGGGCAAGTTCAGGATTGGACTATAACCAGGGGGGTGGCTGTTTGATTTGGATATTACATCAAACTAATGGCTGACCTAGTGAGGAGGATCTCTTTCAAGAATGTGTGCATGAAGGTGTCCAGTGAGAAAAGATGCAGCCTGGGTTTTTCAGACTTTGCGCCAAGTTCCCAACCTGGGAACTTGTGTGGTCTGTGAAATGGATCAATCAGAGAAAAAGGAGGAAAAGAGGCACATTTCTTTGGACATGATCATCCATAAGATAATCTCATAGCTAGCAAAAGAAATCATAGTTAGGAAATAGAGAGCATACAAGAGCTTTGGCTTAAGGACATGAATCACACCTCAATTTTACTCACATTCCTGACCCCTGTCTTCTAGGACATGTGGCTTAAGGGTTACACTCTGAATACAAGAGGGAGTGCTTAATGAAGAGGGAGCAGAAGGATAAGGGGAATTTCAAGCTTGGCGGGGGGAGAGATCATTTTCACAAAAATCAAGTTTAATTGCTTGTATCAAATGAAGAACATTTTATCACTATGGTTGAAATCACTCAAGCTCATTTATAGAAAAGCACTATTTAAATATGACTTTCTTCTGTGATTATTTACACTCCAGTACAAAATTAATGAAGAAGCCTAGAATAAGGTATGAGCTTTCAGAAGTATCATTCACCAGTTGAAGAATTTGGAAAAAAAAAATTAAAAACAGAACTACACTATGACCCTGCAATTGCACTACTGGGTATTTACCCCAAAGATACAGATGTAATGAAAAGAAGGGCCATCTGTACCCCAGTGTTCATAGCAGCAATGGCCATGATCGCCAAACTGTGGAAAGAGCCAAGATGCCCTTCAACAGAAAAATGGATAAGGAAGATATGGTCGATATATACTATGGAGTATTATGCCTCCATCAGAAAGGATGAATACCCAACTTTTGTAGCAACGTGGACGGGACTGGAAGAGATTATGCTGAGTGAAATCAGTCAAGCAGAGAGTCAATTAACATATGGTTTCACTTACTTGTGGAGCATAAGGAATAACACAGAGGATATTGGGAGATGGAGAGGAGAAGGGAGTTGGGGGAAACTGGAGGGGGAGATGAACCATGAGAGACTGTGGGCTCTAAGAAACAAACTGAGGGTTTTGGAGGGGTGGGGGTGGGGGGCTGGGTGAGCCTGGTGGTGGGTATTAAGGAGGGCACAGATTGCATGGAGCACTGGGTGTGGTGCATAAACAATGAATCTTGGAACACTGAAAAAAATAAAATTAAAAAAATAAATAATAAAAATATCTAACATGTGACAAACAAACATTGCAAGTTAGAAGTAAAAAAAAAAAAAGGAAAGGAAAGGAAAGAAACTGCCTTGACGTTGAAAACTGTAATTGTCCCCAACATTAAAAAAAAGAAAAACCCACTCAGGAAATGCCTTTCCCCATCTAGAAAATTTCTTAGATGCTTCTGTCACATGCACCAAGTAAGTGACATACCCCACACGACATGGAATTACAGAAACAACTTTGAAGTCTAGGACGCAAAGCTGAACGTAAGAAAATAAAAGACGGTCCTGCAAAGATTCACAAAAGGATGAAAAGCCAAGAGCAGGTGGGATACACAAAAATTCATAATTGCAGCCGGGTGTTTTATTGGGAGTTTCACATGTGTTCGTCTGCATGTTACGTAAGAGAATGACATATATGTAGTAGTGTGACATCACATATATGTCATTGAACATGTAATACGGGTAACAGTGGGTACGCATGCGAGGAGTTACACACAGAATTCACAATCAAACAGGCAACCTCTCAAAAGTTTTACACATTTTACAGTATCCTATCTAGTATAGTCTACATTCTCGTCTATACGTCTCAGTTACTCCTCTCAATGACCGTGCCGGGCCCGCCTCAGTCTATCGGCATGGGACCTGAGGGTCAGAGAGGAGGAAGTCGGATGACGAGACGCCATCGAAAGACCAGTGGGAGCCTAGCCCAGATCAAAGCTCACTCAGGTCCAGCAGGCAACGAAGCCCGTGGGCAAACTGACCTCCTGCACTGCCTTTATTTCTTAGTTCGTGGGCTGCTTGTCGGCCCAGGGCAACGATCCCCCTGGAGGCTCTGTGGGACCCCACATCCAGCACTGCCACCACCACCACGGGGCTTGCCATGCCAAACACGTGCATCGGTGGCGTGGCCCCTTCTCCGGGGTGCTGCTACACCCCTCCCAACCCTCTGCATTAGATGGCAGATTATTATTGTCCATGGAGCTGTAAAGGAGGTAGTGAAGGGAGGCCTCTCTAGGCTCATCAGAGCACTGGGCTCCCCAAACTTCAAGCTCTACCACAAAAATCAGGGACCCAGACAAGGAAGACACGGAGTCCCCCCACTGCCAGCCAGGACAGGGAAGCCCACCTTCAGCCCACCAGCTCTCCCATGATCGGTCCCTCGTCACTCGACCACCTTTAAAATAAGAAGTTAGTGTCTGTTCCCTCCTCACACTCTGCGCTCAGAGGCATTTCAATACTAGTGTTTGATTATTTTGTCTCTGACAAATATTCTTCTCACCTGTCCTTTTCCCAAGGACAGCAGCATTTTATTAGAGAAGTCTAAACACCCCCAGAAATCATGCTAAAGGAAAATATCAGCCAAGATGTCGAGCACGGCTTTCTTGCATCCCCAAACAGCATTACTCTTAAAAGCAGAAAGGACTGGAATTAATCCGGCTCTGTTTAAAGATCAAATCCGGAGGGCATTCTCCAGCGAACTACCGTCTAATCTCTCAGAGTTGCTATAAGGTCAAATATTGGGCCCAAATCCAAAACTATCTGGTATAATCCCTTGTCATTTAAGATGGGATTTGCACAGTGGAGAAACTTAAATTTAGTTACAATTCAATTTCCCTTTCACATTTAAAAAAAAAAAAAAAAGTGTGTTCTTTCCAGTCGTGGTGATCTGTAGTCTGCAAAAACATGCTTCCCATTACTTCTGACGACCCCAGACGGGAGACAGAACAGGCGGCTGTCTTTATTATGACCAAGCTAATGGCTAAATGCAGCCCCGTATGCTAACACCAGATGAGCCAAGAGGAACCTAAACTGAAAAACAAATACGGCTGACGTTCAAGTTCAAGTCTGAAGCCTGAGACTTAGAATTAGCCCCTCTTGTCCATCCGACCCCTGACTTAAACAAGAGCAGGAGCGCATCACTTCCCCGAACGTCAGAATGTGAATGCTTTCCAATGTATTAGAAAAATTCACAACGACGCTGACTTGTTGTTGTTGTTGTTAAAGCAAATGCCTATGAGGAAGATGCCTAGAAAAGCTGTGTATGTTTTTATACCCAGAACCCCTGCTGTATCCATCCCTATGCTAGTGCTATGGTCTCGTCCCTTACGCAGAGAAAAGTGAAACCAATCAATAGATTTTGAGCGCCTTCTAAATCCAAAACCTCAGCTAAATAAAGCTCAGCAATCAGGATTCAGAACAATTGAATAAATGACCAATCCCAGAGGTAACCTCCGGACATTGTGAAATGGGATGTCCCTCGTCTATTCCAGAAGAAAGGTAAAACAATCTGAATTTTTTTTTTTTGCTGGTCAAAAAAAGGTTCTACCCTTTCCTAGCTGTCAGATCTTCAGCAGCCTCCCTAAGCCTTGTTTTTTCACTACTGTAAGCAGGAGTAAGATCGTGCCTTTCTCATCCCGCTGCTGCTACCACACCAGTAGGATGCCCTGCGCAGGCCGCACACCCTAGAGGAAAGGGTCTCTTCCCAAGCATCCTTTCCAACATAGGACGACATGGCGGGTCCCTGGGAATCACTTCCATTTTTTCCTCCACAACTGCCCTTAATCAGTCTTTTCCCGGGTTACACTGTGTTTCTCCCTCTTCTAACACAATATCTTGATTTTATATTCTAAGCCTTCTGTAAATGGGGGCTCGGAAGACCAGGGGATGCCACTCTCCTCAGTTGCTGGTCTGAAGGAGCACGCATCCCTGCCGCCGCACACTGCTCCCCGTCTCAGCCTGGCCGGGGCTGAGTGCTCCTCTTCTCATACTCTCCCTCTTCTCTCGTCCTTCAAAACCTATAAAATGGGCCTAACTGGGTTGGAAGACCTTTCTTCTTACCAGTTTGCAGTTCCAGTGGAGGTAGAAAATGGTCATGTTCCTGCACACTTCGAAGATGGGGGATGTCTCCCCAGCCTGGGTTTGGTGACATGAGGAACAAGGCTCTGTCACCTGCTACTTGGGGATGATCCCATTTTATGCCAGGCTTTGCAGCACACTCAGCTTCCTAGGGGTGAGGAAGGGTGTTTCTCTGTGTATTCCCAGTGATCCAAGGACACCGAGCCTAGAGAAAGACGTATACTGGCCGCTCAGAAGACTTGTGAGTATAAAAGCAGAAAGCCCCGCATAGAGAGCTGTCTTAGAAAGATGCTATTCGGGGGCGCCTGGGTGGCTCAGTTAGTTGAGCAGCGAACTCTTGGTTTCATCTCAGGTTATGATCTCAGCATCGTGAGATCGAGCCCCACGTCAGGCTCTGTGTTCAGTGGGGCATGGGGGGAGCATTCTGCTTGGGATTCTCTCCTTCTCCCTCTGCCCTTCCCCCTGCTTGTGTGCCCACTCTCTCTCTCTAAACTAAATAAATAAATCTTTAATAAAAATACTATTCACAAACGTACTCAGAGGCTCTTGTGATCCAAAATACCATCAATGCATTAATATTTAGGTAACAACTACAAGATGAAAATACAAAAACACAGGGAAGGGCAAAACCATCACCCAGGAGTCTTGTCCTGTGAAAAACAGGGCCCCTTGCAAAGCTGGGGCACACGCAGACCTCACCAGACATTCTGTCGGGAAGCAGCGTTTGACCTTGCTATGACCTTCGCACACCATCATGCTGGTTTCCCTGCAAGGGTGTCTAGGATGCCGAGGGGACAGCCTAAGGAAAGGAGCCTAAGGAAATCTAAAATTAAAACAAGGAGCTATTTGTGGCTCCCCCTCCTACTGACGGCTTACTGAAGTGGAATGAAAAGCCAGGGCCTCCAATTCTCCCATAAGGGAAAGGACATCAGAACAATCCAGAATAAAAAAAATAAACCGAACTTGCCCCTTTGAAACAGAAGTTTCCCTACTTTTACTGTATTTAAAACAATTCTGGTATATTCCTCTTTTACAACTTTATAAAAGAGAGCAGAAGATCTTTTTTCCTTCTTTAATGAGTGACAGTGAGCTTTTTTGCCCGAACAGTACCAATATCGCTGCTACTTATTTCGGTCCCCATGTCACCATCCAGTCACGTCAGCCTATTCCCTGATAGGGTCAAAGCAAAGGTTCTCTTCTGTTTCTGCACAGCCCTGGAAGGTTTTCATCACCCCAAAGACACAGGAGAGAAATTTATGACTCACTGGAATTTTAAACAACGCAAGTCTGAACTTACTCGGGCCGTGCATTTCACAGACGGGCAGGTCTTTCAAAAGGCAACAGATTTAGTTGAAGGCAAACGTTGGCCTCCTTCCTGACTCCCTAAGGACTGTCTGTCATAGGATAATACCTAATGCCTCCGTCTGTCCCTTGATTTAGCCATCAGCGATGCCCGTGGGGACAGAATAAACACGGCGGCAGGGAACGCACCTCCACCGCCTTCAAGCACCTGACGATTATCCCTCCCTGGATTCCCCCCGCCACCTCTGTGCCCTGCCTAGAACACCCGGCACGCACGAACAACTCTCGCTCTCCGCAAGCTGCCAGGGTCCTCTGATGTGGGGCCTGGCCCTCCCACAGGCATTTACCCTTTCATAGAAAAACACCATAAATCAAAATTAATCAAGACAGAGAAACCTCCAGCACCCGGAGTTTTGGTGATCTTCGACCCCTTACTGAGCACTGGGGAAGGAAGGCCTTCGGGTACAGAGGCTGCCCCCGTGCTTCCCCAATTCTATCTCACTCAAACCGCACGGAAGCCATGATTGAGCACCGCAGGGAATAGGACCGAAAATCAAACCCAGGCCTTGCTCTTAAATAGCCTGCATCCCATTAGAAGAAAACTGCATGTGTGCCCACGAGAACATGAACTCAGTAGCTGGAGAGAAGATGGATGGGCTGCAGTGGTTAAAAGGCTCCATTGTATTAGGGGCCAAAGAAGGATCTGGAGCCCTGGGCAAGCTTGTAGTTAAGAGCCCGGCCAGCTGTGGGTGCGGGACAGGTGGTATCCATGCCTATCTAGACGAGGGTCCTCAGGAGTGGCTCCTGAAGTTCAGGAGGGGCTATCACCTGGTAGAAGCTGCATATGTCACTTGGGGACAAACTGGTCCATAAACCCAGGTCTTTTGATGACAGGCCGGTGCAGGGGACTAGTTCTGATCCTGCACAAAGACCATCCGGCCCACACACTGGAGCCCCATGAAGCAAAGGGAGGGTGTGAGGGCCGGCAACAGCAGGATCGCCTGGAAGCTGCTAGCAAGGCAGGCGCTCGGGCTTCTTACACCCCCGTGATCCGGAATCAGCATTTTCATCATTCACCCGATGACTGACACACGTTACAGTTTGAGAAGCACTGCCTTAGGGGATCTTCAAGAGACTGTCCATTCTTATCATTTAACTAGTCACTCATTTATTCATTGTTTCTCTCTGCAAACATTCACAGCAAGTCTGCAGACATTGTGGGGTAGGAAAACAATCTATTCCCTGCATCACAGAATACAGACAAGCACCCGTAGTTTAATGCTGCCCGGAATTTAAAGCAAGGCATGATATGAAAGGGGGTGCAGGAGAACCGGGCATTCATACACGTGTCTGAGCCACACGTGTACAAAAAATGTCATCTGCTGGTTACAATAATCGTGGTCACAGAAGGCAAATCATCTAGGCCAGACCAGCCCCAGGACTGTCTCTCCCAGGGATGGAACTTGGCCAAGTTGCCCACCCAAGATGGGTCTCACCCGAAAAAAGCATACTCAGACTTTAAGATCTCCTAGATTCAGCCCAGCTTTCTTAGTTTTTTCCTAATTTATCTGATTTTATTTGTTTGTTCATCACATACCTAAGTGATACCATCTTCTGGGGACAGCGTGGGTGCTGGGAACACAGTGGTGACAGGTAAATGAGGTCCTATAAGATGGTGGTAAGGGTTATAGCACCAGCAGAAGCAGGTAGTGAGATCATGTGCTGCTGGGAGGCAGCTGCAGCGGGTGAGCCAGTCAGGGAGGCTTCCTGGAGGAGGAGGAGTTATGCCTAGACCTGAATTGTGAAAACACAGACCTGTGTAAGACTAAGGGGGAACCAGTTCTGGACAATGGAACAAACCCTGAACATGCAAACAGGCTCAGTGCATCCAGGCCTGTAAGACCGAAGAAGGTTCTGGGTGGGGAGGGCAGAGGAGGGAGAAACGTGGGGTGCAGTCTAACAGCCAATGAGGGTCCCTGGCTGCCTGAGTCTGGGCAGGCAAGGTAAGGAGCTGGCTTATTTCCTGTGTGTGACCTGAAGCCCAGGGGAGTGTAGGCAGTGATCTGATTTTAAATTCTCTTACTACAAAATGTACAACGGAGTCACATGTTATGTGGATTGCGCACCCTCTCCCCCCAGATTCACTTGTTGAAGTGCTGACCTCCCATACCCCAGCATGTGACTGTATTTAGAGACAGGATCTTTAGAGAGGTCATTAAGAATAAATAAGGTCACTGGGGTGGGCCCTGGTCCAGTAGGAGTGGCGTTTGTATAAGAAGAGACAATTAGAACACAGAGACACACAGAGGGACAACCCTATGAGGTCACCTGCCCAGCAAGGAGAGATGCTTCGGAAGAAGTCAACTGCCAACATCTCGATCTCAGACTTCCAGCCTCCAGAAGTGGAGGAAAATAAATTTCTGTTCGTTCAGCCCCCCACCCCAGACTGGGGTACTTGCTACGCCAGCCCCCTGAAGACTAACACACACCCAGCGTAAATTTAAAAACCACCATCTTTACAATGACATAAAGGAAGCCACACATTCTCCTGCCTTATTCTGTGACTTTGATGTTGGCCACCAAATCCTCAGGTCAATGATCTAAACTCCTGGTTCTAATTCCCAAGAGTCCTTTTCCAGGAGCTCCTACACTAATCACGGGGAATGTGTGAATTTGCCTCTCAAGTTTTCCTACCACAGTTTCTCCCAGCTAAAACAGAAAAAAACAAAACCTCAGATCTTTCCCTCTGGTTTTAGTTAAAATTGTCTCATTGTTTCAGTTACCATTGCCTAAATTCTAATATACACTTTTTAAAAAGTTTTATTTATTTGAGATAGAGAGAACATGCACACTGACAGAAGGGCAGAGGGAGAGGGAGAATCTCAAGCAGGCACCCCACTGAGCAGGGAGCCTGATGCGGGGCTCGATCTCATGACCTGAGATCATGACCTGAGCCGAAGGCAGATGCTCAACTGACTGAGCCACCCAGGTGTCCCTAAGATACACCTTTTCTTCCTTCCCCAAAGAATCAAGAGGCAAACTGTAATGAAAGTGAACATCGGACTTCGTGTCTGTGCCCCTGAAAGCCACCATCACGTCCGTGGGGCCTCTTACAACCACCGGCATCACAGTCATGAAAGAATGCAGAGACCGTCTGTTTCTTTCATAAAAGTCAGTGAAAAGCCAGGACAGAAGCCACTCCTGGCAATTCTTCTGTATCCCACTGCAGGTATCTCCAAGGTGACCGCTGCAACCTCCCCTCATCTCAACCCTCCACCCCCGTGGCCTTCCTCCTCTTTCATTCTCTTGCTCACGCATTCATTCCAAAACGGCCGTGGAGCGGATGCTGAGCCCAGCCTGGTCCTAGCACAGGGCCCCTGCTCAGCCAGCTATCTCCTTTTTCCGCCTTCTCCCCGTGCCCTCCACCGGCTCGCTGCCGCTAATCTCTGAATGTTCCCAAACTATAGCAGCTGAAAAAAAGAGAGAAACAGAGAGAGAAGGAAGAGAGGGAGGGACGGTGGGCACAGGAAAGAGAGAAGAAATCCCTCACCCCGCTCCCTCATCCCCATTTCCTTTTTCTTTCCCTTCACAGTTAACTCAAAGAACTAGTTTTCCACTCACTGCTTCTTCTGCCTTTCCTCCTCACTTGCCCGCCCCGTGGACCGGATTCTATCCCGCGCCTCTCCCTGGACCCACACGCTTCTGCAGCCCGTGGACACACCCAGGCCCAGTGCACCTTCTTTCTCTGCACTATTTACCATCACCGTTCTCCTTTTCTTAAATAATATCTTCCTTTCGCTTCTCTATCAGTCAGAATTCTTTCATTGCAGTATAGAACACTGAAAAAGAAACATCACAGCCCAGCTCAAACCTACTGAAGCAAAAATGGATCTACTGGCGTTCAAACTGGGAAGGATAATAGGGTCATTCCGGGGCCAGAGGCAGGAAAAGGTTAAGGGCCCAGATTAGTGGCTAAAAGGAGCCAGAGCTTTGCAGCTGCAAGGACTTTGCACCTCCCCATCCATCTCTCATCTCTGCTTGTCTCTTCATGGCTTCATTTTGCATGTGACCTTTCCATGTGGCAGGAAAATGACCCCCCATGAGCCCCAGGTTCTCATCCTCCCGGCTTCCCTTACTCCGGCCAGGAGAGGGAGGCCAGGTCCTGACGCACCCTGCTCGGGTCCCATTTCCACCACTTGAACAACCCTCGCTGCCTGTGAGTGATCTATGGTTGCCCACGCCGGGCCACGTGCCACAGCAACGGACACAGTGTTGATGACTATGGTTACAGTCATGCAGGAAATGGGAGGAGTGAGTCCTTAATAAAAGGGAACCAGACAAATAAAAATAACCTGTGCTCCTCACAGCTTCTAGGATGCCTCCTCTCCCTCTTGTCCGACCACAGTCCTTCATGCTTCTATGTGGTTCCCCTTCCTCTGCCTGTCCCCTAAATGTTAGTGTTCCTTAGCATCCTCCCCTATGTTTCCTTTTCTCTGCCCTTGCTTGTCCTGCAGTCTCTCCTCTATCCCCACGGCTGTGTCAGCCATACGACGATAACCACCCAGACCCACGAGGTCAGCCCAGCTCTCCTTCCTCAACCTCACAACCAGCTGTCTGTTGGACCTCTCTACTTGGATGTCACATGAGATGTGCAAAGTCAACTAGCTAAAAGGAAATGTGTGATCTCTTCCCAATCTTCTGCAGTCAAATGCTCTACCACTTGAGCTATACCCCCTCAATCTTCTGTTCTTATAGCTTTGATTCCAATGAATATGGCCCACCCGTGAGACAGGTCAGGAACCTGACCTTCAAGGCCAACGCCCCCTTGTCATCATCCTGCCACTCCCATCTCTAAATATCCAATACCGCCCCCTGTTGGTTCCAACTGCTAACCATCTCTGCCCTCTACCGACTCCTCAGAGTCCTCACAGCCATTGTCTTGTTTCCAGCCACCTTCCCCCAACGCCTCTCCAGGATACATCCCTCCATGCATCTCCCTGAGGAGGAGGGCCTTCATGCCCAGTGTGGATCCCCTCTGCAGTCTGCAGCCAGACCTACTGTGGGCTTTATTTTTCATTGTTTTTCTTTCAGTGCAGATTTAATGAAATCACCCCCTACTTAAATCTATTCAGTTGTTCCATGTTGCTCTTCTAATCATTCCCAAGCTCCTTCAATGGTACATGAGCCCACCTGGCCTTCCTTAACTCCGAAGCCTAAGCCCTCTCCACTCCTCCATTGCATTAAATGAGTTCAAGCATGATGAACTTCCTACCATCCTTAATGCCTTAAACCTCCATGCCTTGCTCTTTCTTCTGCCTCAAATGTCCTTTCTGTATTTTTCTCCGTTTTAACCTTTCCATGCCCTAAGTCACAGCTTAGACATCATTTATCCCAGCCACCTTGCCCTGGCCCTGCAAGCTGGCCCATCAGAGCACTTGTCACACTGCAGTGCAGTTTGTCTGTTTCCTGCTGGACCCTCCCAGTAGTTCTTCTATCTCTGGAGCTGGGCACCTAGGGGCCCACAGCAAAGTCAGTTGAAAGCCAGGAAAGATTTACCAGAAATCTAATGACACATATGCCTCAGGGCCACTCACCCTCATGGGTCCCTTCCAAGCCCTATTACTAATTTTGATTCAGAACTGTATGTGCTTTTTCTTACATAAGACCTACCTCCAAATTGTAATAGCTTCAGGGCCTATAAACTGTGAATCCACCACTGGTTACATGAGTAAATTGGACATAAAATGAGACTCGCAACAGTTCAGCATCTACCCCATGCCATGTCCCACTTCATGACATGGCACTACTGGATCTGAATTTGCGTGGGTCTGACCACACAGCTCTACTCTGTCTGGTGTGCAGGCTGAGAAGTGCAGCCCTTCCCTCCTGGCCTCAGTTTCCTCCTTCAGGAAGGAGGATATGTGCTTCACAGGATTTTAAAAGTAATTATTCACATAGTATCTCTAAAAACACCTACACAAGACTTGGCACATGGGTGGCTCTGAATACAGGACTGTTAGAAGGAATACAACACGTCACAAATTCCACTCCGCTCTCCAGTTCGGGATCCATCTTATTCGGCAAGCCTTCTCTAAGCCTTTACTCTACATGCAAAGCACAGATGGGGGCGGGCGGATACAGAAGATTAATGGTCTCAAGAAGCTGTTAAAGTGGTTGGGGAAATAGATATTTAAACAAACAAGTATAAAATATGCCAAAAGAATTAAATTTCTTCCATCTTTCTTACTGTTTCTCTTTATTTAATATCTTGCTCTTTTTCTCTCTAAGGAGTTATCTCCTACCCTGTGGTCTAAGGTTGAGTATGTTAGTTAATTAACAGCTCTACTCAGCCACAGAGCTGCCTTGGGTTACAACCTGAATGATATTTAAGGAGACTAAGTTGAAGCTGTGAAGGGAACAAAAATTGAACAAGGTTTTCACAGGTGTCACCATTCAAAGGCCCTCTGGGGAGGAAGTAGTTCCTTGAAATGAAGCCAAATTTAACTTAGCCAACAGTACCAGTTAAGAAGTTGGGGATAAAATATGCAATCGTGAACTCCTGTCTGAGACTAAGCATATAGAAAAATCATTTACAACCTTTGCCCATTTGTAAAATTTGAACCACAGGACACACAGAGACATGTCCACAGGACATGGACGGATCAGCTGGGGAACTGGGTCACTGGGGAGCAGCCTGGCCCAGAGGCCGGGACAAGTGGCTCCCACCCCCACTCCCAGCTCCTTGAGGGGTGGCGTGCAATCCTATGGGCAGGAAAGTAACACACGCCTGGCTTGTGCCAGGCTCTGCAACCTTGCACCAAACCTTGTGAAATGTCAACATAGTCAATAAAAACAATAGTGGATAATAGAACAGTAGAGAAAAATAGTAACGTTAACCTCGGAGGGCTAGTGGAGGCTTAAATGAGATCGAACAGGATGCAAGATCTGAGCTATAAATTCCAGAGTTCTTTAAACTCTTTCTTCTTCATATACATATAGTAAAATTTACATTTCCTTTTTTTCTTTCTTTTTTTGGTGTGTGTGTGTGTGTGTGTATAGCTCTAGGGGTTTTAATACCATGGATGGATTTTTGTAACCATCATCACAAACAGGATGAAGAACTGTCTCAATGCCTCCCCCAAGGAATTCCCTCCTGCTGCCCCTTTATAGTCAGACCCTCCCCCAACCCTCTAGCCATGTCCCTAGAGGCCTGCCTTTTCTACAGTGTTAATTGAATTGAATCACACAGGATCAAGCCTTTTGTGTCTGTCTTCTTTGATTCAGCACAATGCATTGGAGATGCATCCGAGTTGTGCGCATTAATAATCCATCCTTTTCATTGCCGTGTACTATTCCACTCCGTGGATGTCCAACCACTTGCTGCTATTCCCATCACCCACGATTATGAATCGTGCTGCTATAAACATTCATTACACATTTCTGTGTGGGCAAAATTATTTCTCTAGGATAAATAAATATCTAGGAATGGAATCTCTGGGTCCCCATGGCAACAGCATGTTTAAGTTTATGAGAAACTGACAAACTGTTCTCTAGAATGGCTCTGCCATTTACACGCACCAGCAATGGAGGAGCAATCTTGTTGCACTTCTTCTCAACACTTGACGTCGTCAGTATTTTTTACCCAGCCTTAAGAGGCACGCAATGTTAGTCACATTTTTTAAGAGAGAAACATTGATCCATGGATGTAAGATTGTAGGTAGTCATCTATAAAGTAAGAATGTTCAGGGAGGTTCAGTGGTTACAGCCTTGCCTTCAGCTCAGGTCAAGATCTCAGGGTCCTGGGATGGAGCCCCGCATCAGGCTCTCTGCTCAGCGAGGAGCCTGCTTCCCCCATCCCCTGCCTGCCTCTCTGCCTACTTGTGATCTCTGTAAAATAAATAAATAAAATCTTTAAAAAAATAAAAATTAAGAATTTCAGGATAGGTTCAGTTCACAAGAACCAGGTTTCTTCAATGACTAACCACCACATTCAAAAAACCTTGACAACCCCAGCATGGCAAAGAGGTCTCTCGTGGTCTGGCTCTTCCCCACTTCTTCAACCTCACACTCTACCCTTCCCACTCTCGGACCCTTATTATTGGACCTATTATCGGACCTACTACTGGCCAGATCAATAATAATGTTCAGTGAGGTTAACTGAGTCCTTACTACAAGCCACGGGCCAAGCCACGGGCCAAGCCACGTCGATCCCATGTGTTATCTCATTTCAGCCTCTCACAGCTCTGTGTAATTACAGGAAGGTGGCCACATTCCTGTGACAAGAGAGGTGACACTGGTGCCTACAGAGATTGGAAGCCTTATCCAAAGTCATGCAGCAGCTATAGGGCAAGGCTGGGATCTGGTCCCTGGTCTCAGCATGCCCCAAACCTGCCTACTCCCCTGACCTCGGCGCCAAGCTCTTCTCCAGCCTGGAGGCCTCCAGCACCTCGGCCCTCATCCACTTCCAAGCCACAGCCCATGCCTTGCCCTCTCTGCGAAGCGGTCCCAGGTCTTTCAGGACACACTTAGCTGTCCTCCTCTCTGTGCTCTCTTCACCTTTGTTTCTTTATTTCATCCCTCCCCACACGGAGTTCTGTTTGCTCTGCAGGTCTGCCTCCCCCACCCATGACCGCAAACTTCTCCAGACAGGATCCAGATCTTTCCACCCTTCTTTCCCGGTGCCTGGCACCCAGATGGTGCTCAACACCCGCTGAAGCGTTGAGTGCCAGGTAAGGCTTCAGGGCGACAGACCAGGCAGGTCCTGCAAGAACCAGTGTTTCCCCTGAGCCGACGTGTCCTGCAAACACCTCCATGTAAGGGCATCTTAGACTGAGTCAAATGCACAATCAAAAGAAGCCCGCTACACAGACTGAGACGGACTCCGACAGCCATCCCCATCAGCATGTGGGTTATAACACGAAATAACAACAGAGACACACACCCAATGTTAATAGCTTTAGGCCCAAGAGGAAAATTGGAGTGGAAGAAAGAAGCCCTTTTCATATTCATGCTACCATTTTTTTCCTTGTTTACATAAGCATTGTGATTTTTTTTCCTTCACTTATGTGTAACAGGACTATTAAAACTGTTTACCCCTCTCTTCCTAGCATTCTCAGTTATCAATGATCATTTTAATAGTAAAAATAATTAAAATCAGTTCATTTGCCTGGAAATCACCTTGAGGGATGTGGACTAATTCTGTGCCTCTGGCAAGTCTGACCCAAAGTATTCTAGATAGACGGTGTGCAGCCACCAGAGCTCAAACCCAAAGGCTGGGAAGAGACATCTCTCTGTACTGTTGGCTATCCATAAATATATGTTCAATAAATCAATTAATTTTTAAAGCTGAGGCATTCAGTTATTAGATGGCAATAATCAGGTGTTTCATGGGCCACAGAATCTTCTCCAGTATTCCCAAGTAAGAAATTTGAAGACTATGGAGACCATAGGCATGTGTGAATGAATCCAAGATGTTCTTACCTGCTTTTCCTACCTACTGATAAATGTTTGTAAATTCTAAAGGCTCGAATACAGAAGTTTGGTCTGTCACAATTCAGGCAAAGAACCTTGGGGAAAAAGAAGGGAAGGAAGGAGGCAGGGAAATGAAGGGGAATTTATACATAGAAATATATTACTATTTCAGCTATGGCAACCTAGTTTGCTATTCCCAAGCCAGATTAAGAACCGCTGTCCTCCAGCATCAGCTCCCAAGACCATCTCTTCCAAGGATCACCTGCTTCAACGCCAACAGAGATGTAGCCTTCCACAAGCTCCGTAAGAAACCTGCTACCCTGACTCATGGCCGCCTCCTCACCCTCTCCCCATTCTTCCATCCAAGTTCAGAGGTAGAGAATTAAATACGGTGTTATTCCCATCCATTAATGCAAATAAATAATTTTTTTAAGCAAGGCAGAAAAAAGATCAGAAACAAGCCAGTGTCTTTATGGCAAATTTCTCTAACCAGTGTTTTAGGGGACCCATCACAGCATGCTTAAGGGATGGGGGTTAAAAGAAAAACTCACATGATTTAGGCACTGAGAACACAGAGGAGAATTTGCTTTGGAAGTCTCCCTTTCTATGTCCATATATGATGTAAAGTCAAAAGAATAGTGTGTTCCATGTTTGGTAATTAGATGTAAACGGCTACACTTTGGGATAAGAGGAATCATGTCTTCTCCTTGTATTTGCACACAAGTGCCCTCGTACATCCTGCCCTGACAGCCAGGAGCTGTTTTATATATCTAACAGAACCTGGCAAGACAAGATGACCTTTCTAATTGTCGTTATGAGAAGCACAATTGCAAGTAACTTTGAAACATATGGTAAACTTCATTATGCTAAAACAGAATAGCTTCTACTTTGGGGCTCATATGAATATTAATGTCAGAGCTCCTGAGAAAAATGTGCTCTAAATTTTATATTGTATAAACCCCTTTCAAGACCAGAGAGAGTGTTTATTTATAGTCTTCAGGCTTCTTCATAGACGCTATTACATATTCCACTCAACATGGCAAAACGGAATGAATAATCACAGAGCATTAAGGGAAGGATAATGATCACCTTCGCTATCTCAGGCTAAGCGCTAGGCAGGGGGAGAACAAAATGGCGCAAGGAGGACACGGAATGTACGTATGGGAGGGTCCGTGGGTTCCGCAGCAAGAGTAGTTGAGACACAGATGTCACGGGAAGCCAGTTGTGGGGAGATGGTGGGGCGGAGTCACACAGTTCATCCAGAGCACATGGAAACTGAGGGAAGTTCAGAGGGTCAGGGGGAGGGACAAGGTGAACTTAGAAGCAATGTAGGGAGTGGGTGCATGGGTGGATAAGGGCATGGGATATTCCAGAGGTGGAGGGAAGAAACCAGATATTCCAGAGGTGGAGGGAAGAAAACCAGAGGTGGGGAAGCCAATGGGAGCAGCAGAAAGCCGTGGGAAGATGTGGTGTGAGAGGCGGGAGCCGCTGATGCCCCATAGCTCCGACAGGCAAGAAGCTGCCTACTTGAAGCCCCGATCATAGTAATTTACACATCATCCCCAGAAAAGGGTCTGTGACTTAATACCCAACGCCGCCTTTTGTCTCAGGAGAGAAGGGGAGGGAGCCCTGGCCAACGCAACAGCTCTCTACGAAAAGCTGGTGACAGTGTAAAAGGTCATCCCATCTGGCATTTTCCAGGACAGGGAGGCCCTTTTTCTGCCACGTCCTTTCCCTCTCTCCTTCAAACTGTCCTTTAGCGGCCAGAGACGCTCTCCCTCCGTCTGTGAATTAACAGCGTGGTTTGGAGGGAAAAATCCCTTACACTTAGAAAATATCTTTCTAATGGATCAATTTAAGAAAACAGAAAACTAAAAAAAAAAAAAGCGGGGGGTGTGCCTGGGTGGTGCACTCAGTAAAGCATCAGACTCTTGGTTTCCGCTCAGGTTGTGATGTCAAGGTCGTGAGATCGAGCCCCATGTC
Source organism: Mustela erminea (assembly GCF_009829155.1). Lineage (NCBI taxonomy): Eukaryota > Metazoa > Chordata > Mammalia > Carnivora > Mustelidae > Mustela > Mustela erminea. Next base: position 4,180,284 of record NC_045627.1, on the reverse strand, counting down.
AGGCTCCTTGCTCAGCACAGGTTCTGCTTTGAATTCTCTCTCTGCCTCTCCTGCTCGTGCTCGCTCTCTCTCGCTCTCTCTCTCTCTCCCCCCACCAAATAAATAAATAAATCTTAAAAAAAAAAAAAAAAGTCAAAGACGGTGAGGTACTACACATCAGCTGTATCACAAAAGAAAAGGAAGAAGGTGGGTAGGAAGCTGGACCCCCTTACAGTTTGTGTATTTTAATGGATGTAAACATGGAAAACAATGCTTCCCCCAGATGCATTGTAAAAAGTGAAGCCTGTTCATTACGGTCCCAATTGCAGCAGTTCCCTATGAATATTAATGCACAGAGTGGAGACAGACAGCCTTTCCTGGGGAAGACCTGTCTCTGTCCCTGTTTGTGACATTATTTGTACCTGGATGCCTTAAGAAGCTTCAGAATTTATCAGCTCAACATGGTATCATTGTTTGCAAAAATTTCTTCTCTTGCTCTGTTACTAATTATTATATGGGGTTAATTTCACACATGTGCATACACACAAAGGAAAAAATTATAATAACCATATTATATTAAGATGAGGAAACCATCGAGTTCCCTTCCCTTCCCCCCAAGAATGGACAAAGTGCATGGATAAGAAACTGTGAAAAAAATTACAAAGGCACAAGAAGAAGCGAGGTCAGCCTTGCTAATGGTCAAACGTATGCAGAAACAAGGCATGAACTAAATACTCTCTAATTATTGTTGTTACCCTAATAATCTTTTAAGAAATGACAGCAAGTATGGGAACAGATGCATTGGTAGCATCAAGTAAACCGGTATAATTCTTCTGAGCGTCAGTTTGCAACATGTCCTCTGCCAAAAAGCAAATCATACTCTTTAGCCCAGTAATCCTGAACTGGCACTTCATCTTTAGAAAGGAATTCATAAAAATGATCACAAAACACATCAAGATAAGGACTAAGCAAATCATGGTATATTGAGTCTTGGGATGTTAAAAAGACCATAAATAAGAAACTGGCATGCTCTGTCGCAGCAGGGAAATGTGTGTGACGAGGAGCACGGCTCTGGAGCCAGAAGGTCTGAGTCTGAGTCCCACCCAACAACTCCCTTAGCTCAGTGGGGCTCAGTGTCAGCATCTGGAGAATGGGGTTGACAAATTTATTGCAACATACAGTTGTGAGGCTTGAGTGACGTGATGCTTTCATTACTGCCATACAAGGCTAATGGCAGGGAGTGAATTCGCAGCATGCAAAAGGGGTGCACATGCTTCAGACACTGGGGTGACACTAAAAATGAAACCAGGAGCTCCGTTATAGACACTATATGATGGACATTTTCTGTTCGACTTTGAATATGTGTTTTATGCTTATGCTGTTTTGTGGAATAAATTTAAAAAAAAAATTTAAACCACTAGAGTAACCCCAAGAATGTGATAAGCTTCACCTTCAGAGGATTCTTATATAATCCACAGGGGAAATCTCTTTGCCTCCAAAGGTCGATGCACTGCTCGGATTCCAGACCACTAGGGAATTGCAGGGTTTGGTGACCGTCTCAGGGCAGACGTGGAATCTGGTATTCAGCCCCTATTGCGCCTCAGTCGCTGGGAGGGGGGTGGATGGGGTTTGGTGAAAGGCAAGCAGATATTTGCCAAATTCCAATTTCCTGTCTTGCCAATACAATTGGGACACACGGACCAAAGCCAAATGCTGGGTCACATACAGAGTTAAAGAAAAGAAGCTCAAGACTGCAGTTCCCTTGCTGAGCAAGACCAGGTTTCCTCTCACTAAGGACCCCCTGAAATCACAGTCTATTTACTTTAGGTTCTTAGTTAGGGAAGGGCGATACAGCATTTGGGGATACACGAAGTGTAAGCCAGCCACAGTGACACATACAAAAAGGGAGATCTTCAAATTAGGCTAAAATAGCCAAAAGTTAAACATCATTTGGATAAATAAAAGGAGAATTAAAGGGGCACCTGGGTGGCTTCATGGGTTAAAGCCTCTGCCTTCGGCTCAGGTCATGATCCCAGGATCCTGGGATGGAGCCCTGAGTCGGGCTCTCTGCTCAGCGGGGAGCCTGCTTCCTCCTCTCTCTCTGCCTGCCTCTCCGCCTACTTGTGATCTCTGTCTGTCACATAAATAAATAAAATCTTAAAAAAAAAAAAGGAGAACATAAAAAGGTTGGTTATAATTAAATCTCAAAGCAAAGTTTGCAACCAGTTGTTAATGAGTTATGAAGACTTTGGAAAGTATAATGTCAGGACAGAAACACAATTACATTCTGTAACTATGGGGGGCATAAAAAATACAAGCATATCTGGTTTATAAATTTTTGATGCTGTCAAGTCAGTAGATCTTTAAGCAACTATTGATGGTTTCTGCCATGCTATAAATATTAAACCGGCGCATTAGCTTAGGGTTGTCCGTGGTGATCCAGCCCTCCCCGATTGTCTAAAAATCTGAGGGAAAGCAGATGAGACAGGATGTCTATCCCCAAATACAAACGTATGGTGGGCCCCAGGCAGTCAACAGCAGGACAACAGAGCAATCAGGGAAACACTGATGAGCACACCTCCTCTCTTTTACAAGAGCTACGAAAACCCGAAAAATCAAATTAACAACAAATAATGGTCTCTCAAAAAAAGTATTCCCTCTTGGGTTGCTAAACATATGGCAGCTTCAAAGAAGAGGAAGTAGCCGGGGAAAATGGCAGGAGGCCATGACTCATGGCAATGTCGAGGAGGAAAAGAAGAGATTTCATACAAATTTAATCACTGGGAAAAATTGTGACAGCATAAAACATGTCACAGCACCAATAAAACTGAATTCCGGAAAACCTCGCAAAATTGGACTCAGCTGAAGGAAAAAAAAAAAAAAACAGTCCTAGTTCCTGAAAGCCCTGAATTACAGAATAGGTTAAACATTTTATTTCAAGTGCAAAAACTCACTCAAAGAAGCTTAGAAAGAAAACCATCACATTCTGTAAGGTGGATTCCTTGGGATCAACAGGCTGGCATAGCAGTAAATTCCTAGCAAACAGGGCTTATGGTAGCCAGAAACCCTGGAGAGTATGTCAACCTACTTATGAAGGCCTGTACTTACAAGAACACAGAGGAAAACACTGACATTTAAGCATTTTAGAACAGGAAGCGGAACTATCAATGGTTCTTTCAAAACATATCAAAACGTGGTTTGGAGTTGACCAATGTGTACCCAACTGAAGTGTGATAGTTCAATTTTTTCCCCTATTTTTGTAGAATGCAAGGCCCCTTCCATGACAAAGGATTTCAGTTTTAATACAAAATATGTTGTCATCATAACGGTGATAACCTCTAGGGCCTCCTACCGAGTGAAATGATCTATCTGGTATCAGGATGTTGCAGAGAGCAGGTCACTGTTTCAGGTAGGAAATACAGAAAGCATACTTAGAAATTTCAAAAGTGGAAAAAAAAAAAAAAACACCCAACAGCAAATCACCTATCTTTTCAGGGTATGCAACATCCCCAAGAGATGATTTCCAGGAGGCTTTGTTTTCATGATCGTGACCAGGAGGGCAGAATTTAGGCGGGGTGGTGAGGCCGAGGGATGCATAGAGAAGTTCATGCTACAAGTCAAGTTCACAAGAATCGTGCAACTGCAGACAAGAAGGAATCAAATCCGGGCTCCTACCCCCCCCCCCCGCCACGTGCCCCTGGACACAGCCTCAGCCTCATCATCTATAAAACAGAGACAGGGCTGGAGCTGGTCACACGCTGTCCGGAGGATTAGGCAGCTATATAGGCATCATGACTCAGCTCAGGGCCTGGCGCAGAGGAAGGGCTTGAGAACAAAAAGAAAAGGAATCCACGTCTGTTACTGAAGAGAACGTGACAACATACAGGGGATCACTCCCTCCTCTGCGAGAACGTGGTAGACCCGCAGCACCCAGAGTTAATCTGTGCATGCAGCAAGGGGTGCGGTAAGTACATGCTGGACATCTACAGTGAAAGAGCAGGGGGGGGAGGCTTACGAGGACTTATTGTTAAGCCTCTAAGGATCTGTATGAAGTCACAGGAACGCCTACATGAACACCTTCGCATTGAGTCCTACGAGTACTGAGCTCTAATAGTCATAATAAGAACGATACGTTTTCAAGTCCTAACATAAGGCTGAAGTCATTCAGTTAAATAAGGGGGCCACTGCTCCCACCCGGGGACATTTAAAATCGGGGGCAGGAGGAAGAGTCTCACAAAAGACAATGACCCAGATGTGACGCACTCTGCCGTCCACGGTAGGGCCTCTTGCAACAGATCAGCCCTCACCCAACCACAGCCAACAGATGCTCCTCAGGGATCGTGGCCTTCCCACTAACCACTGTCCTTAGCTTAATCTTCAGGAGGGGGCATGTGAGCGTGAGTGTGTGTGTGTGTGTGTGTGTCCATCCACAGGCAAGGGTGAACCAATGTCATTGAAAGCCCAGAATCCCGATGAAATCAAGAAAGACTAGGAAGGACGCTGTTTACAAGAATGATCCACAAAAACGTCAGAGTCACACGCACGTCCCATCACACCGAATCCTGTTCCCCACTCCAAACAAATCAGCACAAAAAAACTGGGTACAGCGGCTGGGTAGGAAATACAATTGAAATCATCACTGCCTTCCCAGCTAGGGGTCGTGGGACTGAAGTGTTGGGAAGGGAGTATAGAAAGCAAACGAGGAGATAGGCGGAAAAGAAAGTAACAAGGAAGGACTTCTCGAGTTCACCGGAAATGGCAGAGAGCAAAGGAATGGACTAAGTCTGGGGGCAACTGTGGGAACGCGAGACCAGAGGGACTAGTAAAGGGAGACTTTGGTGGCCTCAGGGACTGTCTGATTTACTCTGGACCACGAAGCCCTCCCACAGAGGCTGGCGTACTGTAAGTGCTCAATAAATGCTCCGAGAAATGACGCATGGGTACAGGATGGTGCTGCGTTGTACGCGAAGCGACTGAGGAGCACAGAAGATACAGTGCCTTGGTCAAGGTCAGTCATTCGTCAAGCCTCACGTGGTGACGCCTCTCCATGCCAGGAGCGGCACAGAGGACGAACAAGCAACCAAAGGGAGAGGAAACTAAGGCTTCCTATGTCTGAACACAGGCTTTTTACACTGCTGGGAAGCAGCCTCCCAAAGGATATCCCAATTTTTTGATAAGAGAGGGAGGAAGTTCACTGTCAATGTCAAGTGCAGAAATTTGCAGGCAAAACGGGTGGCAGAGAAATAACCACACTGACAGAGAGGCAAGGATATAACCAGAAAAGAAAAAAAAAAAGGAGAGAAATTTAATATGCAAATATATATTTAACTGATAATAATAGTAATAATAATTTTATCAGTAAGATTCATCAGTGACAAATAGAAATGTAGAAGTTCAGTCCATGGAAAAACCTGAGAGAGAAAAATTATGGCATTTTTTTTTAAAGTTCTTCTTCCCTAGTTCGTATTGTCTATGTTCTCAAAATTAAACAAAGATTTCTAATTTAAGAAAAGCAGATGCAAATAACATATTCTTCATGTAACAATCTAAGTTCTGCCACATACAGAACCCGCAACATCCCTCTAGTTCCAGGACAAACAGCACGGTCCTCAGTCTTCAAGAGCTCAATCACTGTTCTGGTCTCAAGAGAGCAAAGTCTCCTACGACACAGATCTTCCTCAAAGCTCAGAGGGAAGAAGGGACCTTCAGTGAATATTCCACATCCCTAGTCTCATGTTTGAATCATGTCAGATTACTGGAAGTTTCCATACTTACACATAATTAGCCCAAGCCCTTACTAATTCATCCCCATGGTATTATTATCATTTCATGTGTTTCTCAAAAATCGGGGAGATTTTAGAATGGCTCCTTTCCAAATCCTTTTTGCCAAAACACTGAGTCAGAATTTTTGTGGAAAAATACGTACACACCCACACATCTAAGATATGTATACATTTCAGTCTCCCCATGAGCCCCTGCTTGGAAGGCACCCCCTTTTCCAGGCAGGGAAACATGGAGAGCGTTTGCGCATCTGTTATGAATCTGTCCGTGAGGACTTCCCAGTATGCTCTCAAAAAAAAAAAAAAAAAAAAAATGCCTTCCAGGAGCACCTGGGTGGCTCAGATAAGCATCCGACTCTCAATTTCTGCTCAGGTCATGATTTCAGGGTCGTGAGATCAAGCCCTGCGTCTGGGACTTGAGATTCTTTTTCTCTCCCTCCCCCTCTGACCATCCCCTCCCCCATTCACACATGCTCTCTCTCTCTCTCTCTCTCTCAAAAAAAAAAAAATGCCTTTAAGAATTTAACACCACTCCACATTCCTGAAAACTTTGTGCTTTTAGCTGCTTTTGAGGAAGATGGATGACGCTTCAGTTGTCTTTTTCGCTCTGGTTCCTGGGAAGCTCATTATCACATGTTCTCAGCTAGAATAATCAACACTTGTCATTGGCTTTTCTTCCATCTCAACTTCCCAATTCTATTTTTGTTTGTTAATTGTGCTGTTTACATCTCCATTTCCTCCCCATACACACACACACACACACACACACACACACGGCATGCGAATTCTACTCTTCTGTTCTAATTTTTCTTGAAAGTTTCCTCTAAAACATCTGATAGATGTGGAACAGGAATTGTTGCCTACACATGCAGATCGTGCAAAGCACAGGATCTCTAAACTGAAGGTCTTTTCATAGTGGGGGAGGTGACTTCTGAAAGAGGTGTCACCTGTGGACTTTCAGAGTTAAAGGAATGCATGTCTCACTAGAGAATGTCCTACTTCCTTTCATCAGCTCTTTCAAGCTCAAAAGTTAGGGGGTAACCCAAAGGTCAGGTCAGGATGGCATCAGCGTGGGCCTACAGCCTTTCTAATCTAAAGCAAAAGGCAGGTATAGCAGTTTTCTCTTATGCACAGAGGATGTTTCAAAACCCTCATGGATGCCTGAAACCACAGAGTACTGAGCCCTATGTATTCTGTGTTCTTTATTATACATATAAACCTATGACAAAGTTTAACTTTCAAATTAGGCACAAGAAGAGATGAACAACAATCACCAGTGATAAAATACAAGAATTACACTGCGAGAAAGCTTTCGTGAAGCTGGTCTTGCTCCGTCTTTCAAAATACCCTGCCTATACTCGCCCCTCTTGTGATGGTGTGAGAGGGTACAATGATGTGATGGGAAGAAGTGAGGTGAGTGACATAGGCGCTGTGACATGGCGTCAGGCTGCTAGTGACCTTTACAGGATTCATCGGGCACCATCCTCCCAACAGGGGTCGATGGTAGGCAACCGAGACTGCAGAAAGCGAACTGTGGATAATGGGGAAGTACCGAACTAGCCCCAAACCATAACTGAAAAATGGACCCCCTCCAACTGTATTACACTTAAAAACTGCTCCTTGTCTGCCCTGTTCTTACTCACTAAAAGGCAAATGAGTTCAAGCTGAACACAGGCAGCCATCACTCCCAGTAAAAATGAAATCCTGCCATTGGAAAGCCGCACAGAGAATCCCTTTACGTACATTACGGAGCCTCTACACGAATTCCTGACAGCTCAGTGGGCCACAGACCCTGCCAGATTTTTGAGCTACATCTGCAGTATCTTTTCTATTCAGGCAGCTGGCATAAAGTGGGAAACTTCATTAACATGCTAATGATGTCCTATTTAAAATTCTAGCCCTGATTATTCTGTGATTAAATCTCTCCCCTTGACGTCTGCTTCCTTTATATCTGAGTTATAGTGCGAAATCAACAATATTAATGAAGTACAATACAGATTACCAACGTATACACAAGAGATGGAAGAAGTTATATATTTCTCAGGGTTGTCTTTTTGCTGAAAAACAGATAGAGCAAACTAAAAAAGTTACTGGTTGTTGGTGTTTTTTTAATCCCAGCCTCCCTTAAAAAAATTGAAATCCACAATAATTAAAGGTTTATAGTTAATCTCCATAATTCAGGGGTTGAAAGCTTTTCATTCTCTTTCACTGTGCTTAAAGTTGCTCAATTCCAACGTGTCCTCCTGAAGTCTTACAGAGAGCTGATACAGGTTGAAACACACCCCCTTCTTGCCTCTTCACAGAGGCTGTGTGTCACTGTGACAAAGTCAATGGATTCAGTGATTATTTCTGTCTTCCTTTGCCCTTGATTACTCTGGCACATTTTGGGACTTTTTCATCATTTTGTTCTGTCTGCTGACACCCCAATAGGAATATCCCACTCAGATGACTCAAGCATCTTCCACAAAAGACAATCAAACTTACCTCTGGTCTCACGAAATTAGAAAATGAATTTGAAGAATTAAAAAAGAAGAAAAAGAAGATCCAAGGTCTGGGTCTGTAATTCAAAGTAGAGGAGTAGAGGAACAATATGGAAATAAAGAAATGTTTCGTTTTTAACAACTGGTCCCAGATGTTATATTTGCTATTTTCAAAGACACCATGCTGGACACTGTGACAAAACAAACAAAACATAAGGACAGTGCTGCTCCTTGATCTCAACTGAGCCAGCCACAGAAGAGGTAATAATGCTGTAAATGATCAACAAAGCACCTCCCATTGGTAAGAGTTCTCTGTATAAGAGATACTGCTAACTGCTTCCCAAAACTACAAATCTCTCCTTCCACTATGGAACCAGAACCCTGGCTGCACTTGGACATATGTGTGGCTGGGTCCGCCGTCTTCGACCAAATGTCACCTGTCGAAGGACACAGATGAACACAGGAGAAGGGGGTGGGTCGCTGTCCATCATGGAGTTGCCTGTCCATTCCCAAATTACCTTCTTCCCATGTGCCACAATCTGCAACTATTGCTGAAAACCAAAATCGGGGTGGGGGGAGGGTTAATAATTTTTATTTATTTTTTTCTTTTCAGTGTTCCAGAATTCATTGTTTATGCACCATAGACAAAATGGATGCATTCCTGGAAACCTATCAACTTCCAAAACTGGATCAGGGAGAAATTGATAACCTGAATAGACTGATATCTAGTGACAAGATTGAAGCAGTGATCAAAAACCTCCCAAAAAACAAGAGCCCAGGACCTAACACATTCCCTGGGGAATTCTACCAAACTTTCAAAGAAGAAATAACACCTATTCTCCTGAAGCTGTTTCAAAAAATTGAAGCAGAAGGAAAACTTCCAGACTCTTTTTCTGAAGCCAGCATTACCCTGATCCCCAAACCAGGCAAAGACCCCACCAAAAAGGAGAATTTCAGACCAAAACCCCCGATGACTATGGATGGTAAGATTCTCAACAAGATCATAGCAAACAGGATCCAACAGCACATTAAAAAGATTATCCACCATGACCAGGCTGGATTCATCCCTGGGATGCAAGGGTGGTTCAACATTTGCAAATCAATCAGTGTGATAGAACAAATCAATAAGAGAAGAGAGAAGAACCACATGGTCCTCTCAATTGATGCAGAAAAAGCATCTGACAAGATACAGCATCCGTTTCTGATTAAAACTCTTCAAAGTATAGGGATAGAGGGAATATTCCTCAGTTTCATAAAATCCATCTATGAAAAACCACAGTGAATATCATCCTCAATGAGAAAAGCTGACGGCCTTCCCTTTGAGATCAGGAACAAGACAAGGATACCCACTCTCCCCACTCTTGTTCAACATAGTATTAGAAGTCCTAGCAATAGAAATCAGACAACAAAGAGATATAAAAGGTATTCAATTGGCAAAGAAGAAGTCAAACTCTCTCTCTTCGCAGATGACATGATACTTTATACGGAAAACCCAAAAGACTCCTACCCCAAACTACTAGAACTCATACAGTAATTCAGTAATGTGGCAGGATAAAAAAATCAATGCACAAAAAAGCAGTTGCTTTCTTATACACTAACAAAATCTGGTTATTTTTAAAGAATTCTACATACTGCTTATTTCTTAAACAGTTTTATTTTAAAACATTTTATCTAAGAACAAGAAGAGTCAGCTCATGGCACATACATGTGTGGACATACTACTCCTTTGTATTTGGTCTACATTTAAAGCTCTACATTTAGAGCTCCCTCTAAATCTTTAACTCTCAAAAGCCAACAAATGGCAGACTATGGACTTTGGCCTAGTTTTACTGCATTCCAAAAGATATAAAGCTTTAATCTACTAAGGAATTCGTTATTTATTTATTTATGTACATATTTATTTATCTCCCATTACTCTCATCAACCCAAGATTATTAACTTGGTTGACCTGAGGCCAAGTCACCTCAGATTGGTTAAGAATTACCGTCAGCTTAAAGCACAGGGAAAAGGGTAGCTGATCGAGCAAAATCCAAGTCTAAGACATAAAGAACGCACTCGCCACAGTAACGAGCCATCTGCAGCTTACAATCACTGGTGGTAACAATCTCTCATCCCATTTGTTTATGTTTTATTCATCATTTTGGAAATACTTAGTAAAGTGACAAGGATGAGATTCAAAAAATACTACATAGCTCTTTTTTTTCTTTTTAAGAGATATTTATGGCTTTCAAGAGCTCTACTGAAGCTGGACTAAATTTGCTGGACTAAATTTGTCCAAATTGGTTGACATCTTCTTTATTCTTAGATACTATGGATTCCCCCATATTGAGCCAAAAGTTATATAATGAAAACAAGAGAAATTTCATAGTGTTTATTGTTTATACATTTTAAAAAGTCTATAGCTAAAATTCATTTAAAATATCCAATGATTTTTGCTATCGTGACTTCATAAAGCACAGCATCCCATCTTAGGAAAAAGTGTTGTTATCCCTCAATACCCTAGTTACATAGTCAGACTCAAATGTAGAGTCTCTACATATTTGGCAAAAAAGAAGCCTTGACCTACAGAAGGGGGGAAAGAAAGATAAGAAGCCCTCGGTTGTCTAGCCAGGTTAGGCCTGCCCATTGCAAAGGAGACACAACCACTTGTAACATTTTGAACCGTTCGAAACAACCGAACATCCTATCTGTGATTCAAATAACTGAAACCTCTTTTTACAATTGAGTAAGCCTTTCAAACAAAATTTATTCATAGTGAAAAGACACCTAATTTCTGCTAACTAATTTCATATTTCTTTATTTGGTTTTGAATACTAATCTTCATTTACTCCAATCTGTGGAGTATTTTCGAATAGCCATATTTCAACTGTGGCTACCTAACAACCCATTCTTTTCTTATTTCTTTTTAAATAAGAATGCTTTGTAAATATAATTATTTATTAGTAGATCGGTCTTTCATTTTCCTAGTAAACAGCATTTATTATGGACCATGATATTCTACATATGACCTCTAGCCTCTAGCAGCTTCTACTTCTAGAAGAAATGCAAGAAGGCAGACACACACACGTGCACACACACCTTAAAAATCTGTGTAAGTTACCCCATTTACTCTGTATCACTCAATCAGCCTATGAGCTGGATATTCTTCTCATTTTACCAGTTTTTAAAAAAACGGGTTCTAGCATCTAACATATTTTAAGTCTGCATTTATTTCTCAGGATTGCTTTCTTCAGATTAGAAACTGAATCACTGTAAATTCTTTACACTTTTTTTTTTTTAAGAAATAAGTTTTCACTTTATCAGTTCAGACTGAACGAGCATCTTCTAAGACTTGTCCCTCAGGGAGCAGTCCTCAAGGTGACCCCAGCCACAATGGGAACAGAAAAGAACGCCAGAGTAAGGTAAGCGCTCCGACAGCCAGAGACTTCGGTCAAGGCAGCATTGGCCGCTCTCGTGTCGCTCTTCCTGGAGAAAGAAGCTCTCAGGAAAAGCTCACACACAAAAGAGCCACTTCATGGTCTTCATTCCGTTTTCTGAGTCAGCCGGCTCTCGTCTGTGATTGTGCAAGCCAGAAGACGGAGCCAAGGAACTAAAGGAACATAACTGTCGAACAGAGAAGATTCTCAAGCCCTGTGCCAAAGGAAAGATTGCTCTAAATGATCGCAAGGCTATTAGCACAGGGAGGGTAGAGGAGGGGACAAAAGACAGCAAAGACATCGCACGTGGATAGTGAAACAAAAGCCGACAGGTAATTCTACCCCATTTGCCAAGGTTCTTGTCAAAAAACAAAATCCTCCAGGAAGAGTGTCCCGTGCTCCAGGATGCCCTTCACAGTGATGCTCACACGGGGCCCAGAACATCCCTCCGGGCCACACAGGACCATCGACAGCGTGAATATTTCACCGGGCCACGGTTGTGACTGCTTACCGTAGGCGGTCTCCCCCTCGTCCAGCTGTCTTCTCAGCCTGCTGTAATCTTCCTTCACACCACCCAGCTTTTGGACATTCCTGGAACTCAGTGCCGGAAGCTTGTCCAGGAGTCCCTCCAGCGCTTCCCTTTCTGATGTTAATGATCTAATCTCCTCGGTGAGCTCCTTGGCTGTAGAGAAATGGCTTCCTGTAGCACATTGCAAGAGAGAAGGAGGGAAAACAAGTTTGACAGTATCCCCACACATGGAAGATATAGCAGCAGCGAGTGTGCACCGGCAGTATGGAGAAAGAGGGCTGAGCTTTGCAAAGGCATCCAACTGCAGGGATAGCCTTCCGTGGGAAAAAAAACACTGACTGTTCCGCAGTGTCTCTTTATCACCTTATTTTTTTTTAAGATTTTATTTATTTATTTGACAGACAAATCACAAGGAAGCAGAGAGGCAGGCAGAGAGAGAGAAAGGGGGAAGCAGGCTTCCTGCTGAGCAGAGAGCCCGATGCGGGGCTCGATTCCAGGACCCTGAGATCATGACCGGAGCTGAAGGCAGCGGCTTAACCCACTGAGCCACCCAGGCGCCCCTATCACCTTGTTTTTGTTAGGTCTGTTTCAAAGCTTCCATTAGTCAGTTCATGTCCTTGTGAAGCACAATGACACAAAAACATCCAAGTGAAATCCAGAGAAACACATGGTATGACCCCATTCAAATATCCCAATGTCAAGGAGGTGAAATATTACAGCAGAATGGAAAGGGACTAGCCACTGGAGTCAGGCTAGACCGAAATTCAAATCCTAGCCCTCCTATTACTCAACCTGCATGACCTTGAGCAAAGAAATTAACATACGTAATTCCAGGGCAAACTTCTTATAAAATACGGTTGTACAAACACCTGCATCACAGGTGGCTTCAAGAATAAATACGATATTCCATAAAGCACTAAGCAAAATACGTCATGTGTTGTGTCTAGCAAGGTTGTAGGATACAAGGGCAATATACAAAAAGCAATTGTATTTTTAAATATCAACAGCAAATAAGTAGAAGATTTTTTTTAAAATACTATTACAAGATATTTTAAGCTCAAAATACTTAGGGATAAATTTAAAGAAACATGTGCAAGACCTCCACACACAAAACCATTTTAAAAACTTCTGAGAGAAATTTAAAAAGACTTCAGTAATCAGAAAGACAGAATACTATATATACATATATTGGAAAACTGAATATTTTAAACATTTCTATCTTCCTCAAATTCATCTATTCATTCAAATCAATTCCAATCAACATCTCATAACGGTCTTTTGGAGAAACCAACAAGCTTATTCTAAAATATAAAAGAAAATGCACAAGGTCTAGATCAGCCAAAACAAAAACAAAACAAAAACCTTGTAAGGTAGAATGAAGAGAACATATCTTACTTGATTTCAAACTAATGCAGAAGGTATAGATCAAGATAGAATGACACTGGCATTAGACAAATAGATAAACAGATCAATGGAGTAGAACAGACAGTCCAGGAGTGGCCCACACTCACACAGTCAACTGATTTTCAACCAAAGTGCCAAAGCAAGTCGATGAGGAAAAGAGAGAACAACTGACCACTGACCACCACAGGTTTGAACGATGCGTGTCCATGTGTATGTGGATTTTTTTTTAAATAAATACAGTACAGTACTGTAAATATATTTTCTCTTCATTATGATTTTCTTAATATTCTCTCTTTTTTTAAAGATTTTATTTATTTATTTGACAGACAGAGATCACAGGTAGGCAGAGAGGCAGGCAGAGAGTGAGGAGGAAGCAGGCTCCCTGCTGAGCAGAGAGCCCGATGCAGGGCTAGATCCTAGGACCCTGGGATCATGACCTGAGCCAAAGGCAGAGGCTTAACCCACTGAGCCACCCAGGTGCCCCGATTTTCCTAATATTTTATTTTCTCTACCTTGCTTTATTGTAAAAATACAGTAGGTGAAATATGCAATACACAAAATATGCATTAATCAACCTTCTGTGTTATTGGTAAGGCTTCTGGTCAACAGTAGGTTTCTAGCAGCTCCATCGAGGGAGAGTCAAATTTTTGACCCTCAGATTTTTGACAGTGTTGGGGGCTGGTACCCCTGACCCCCACATTGTTCATGGTTCAACTATATTTTCAACAAATGGTAATGGAACAACTACCTACAGAAATGGGGAAATTTTAGCTTTGATCCATACTTCAAACCCTACACAAAGTTTAATTAGAGATGGATCACAGAATTATATGTGGTAGCAAGAACTATAAAGCTTGTAGAAGAAAGCATAGAAGACTTTTCTAACTTTGGAATAAGCAAAACTTTTGTTAGAACCCAGAAAACACTAACAACAACAAAAAATAGATAAGTGGACTTCTTCACCATTAAAAACCTCTATTCATCAGAAAAATACCACTAAGGAAATGAAAAGGCAAGCCACAGACTGGGAGAAAATATTTGTAATACATAAATCTGACAAAGGAGTCAAATCCTATAACCCAATAATTAAAACCCCAATGACCCCGTTGAAAAATGGGCAACTGGTTTAACAGGAATTTTACAGTGTAAGATATACAAATGGCTGGTGATCATATGAAAACTGGTTGGTGGTTATTAGCTGCCAGAAAAATACAAATTAAAGCCATAGAGATTCCATGACAAAACCCTTCCAATGGCTCAAATGAGCAGACTACAGCTGTCGGGCTGGCAAGGACGCAGAGCTACAGAGCTCTCGTACACAGCGGGAGTGTCGATGGCACTTCTCTCTGCTTCTCCTCAAGTTAAATACGCACCTGTCCTTGGACCCAAAAATTCTATTTCCAGGTATTTGTCCGGGAAGAAATGAAAATATGTAACCAAAAAATAGTTGTACTCAAATGTTCATAGTGGCTTTACTCGTGATAGCCCAAATGAAATCTAATGTCCACCAAGGGGAGAAAAGCAGAAACACGGGCCCATGTACACAATGGAAGACTATTCTGCCGCAAAAGGGCACCAGCTCTGCATATACACAGTGACATGGGGGTAGCTCAAAGAAAGAAAAAAGATGTAGAAGAATGCATACCACGTGAATCCACTGATACTAAGTTCTAGCACAGGCAAAACCGATCCGTGGTGAAAGAGATCAGAATGAAGGCTGGCTGGGGATTGGGGGTGATGACTGGGAAGGGGCACCAGGGTGATATTTCTGGAAGAATGAAAATATTTTGATAGGGTCGCAAACCAAAGGTGTCAAAATTCATACTATTGGGCACTTAAGATCTGCGTGTTTCATTGTATAGAAATCATACCTCAATTAAAAAGGGAAAATATATTAGGGGAAATTTTAATATGAAAGTTACACCATAAATGAATAAGCTTATCACAGTAGTGAGTGCTCCATAAATAATAGTTATTGTTATCAGGGGGCTCCATGATGTTTCCGCGATAGCAGCTATGAAACCTTTCTCCTCTACCTTACCAGCATCCTAGGAGGAAGCTATGCCCTATGTTAACTATTCTGAAATGCACCTTTTACCCCCCGTGTTAACCTCTCTGAGATGGAGATGTGTCTTGCGATTGCCATCAGCCGGGAGGTAGTCAGGATGAAGCTGTTACTACGTGACTGTCATTCTCGGTGGCTTGGTGGACCGTCGGCAAGCCCCTGGCGTTTCAAAGTACACTATGGAGTATTATGCCTCCATCAGAAAGGATGAATACCCAACTTTTGTAGCAACATGGACCGGACTGGAAGAGATCATGCTGAGTGAAATAAGTCAAGCAGAGAGAGTCAACTATCATATGGTTTCACTTCTTTGTGGAGCATAACAAATAGCATGGAGGACATGGGGAGATGGAGAGGAGAAGGGAGTTGGGGGAAATTGGAAAGGGAGGTGAACCATGAGAGACTATGGACTCTGAAAAACAATCTGAGGGGTTTGAAGTGGCAGGGGTGGGGTGGGAGGTTGGGGTACCAGGTGGTGGGTATTATAGAGGGCACAGATTGCATGGAGCACTGGGTGTGGTGAAAAAATAATAAATACTGTTTTTCTGAAAATAAATTAATTAATTAAAAAAAAAAGAAAAACATTTCAGGATGACTGGGTACCTGGCCCTTGTCTGAAAACCCCCTGTCGTGATGGTTTTGTAAGATCAGGAAAGTACCATCAGTTAAGACTTGAAGAACCGTGTTGCAGCTTGGCAGAAACTATAGAAAACAGTAGTTCATTCTCGGAGGCGGGGGGAGGGGAGTTGCGTCACCAACAGTTTCGCCGATGCGGAGGGTGATAATGGACGAAAAAACGTGAGTTCTGACTACTGTGAGTCACATCGTGTTTCAGAACACTCAGACTCCAAATACGAAGACATTTTAGGAAACCCTTGAGTGATTAAGTCTCCTTTCAAAGATTTTTCAAAGGCCCAAACACATCTAAAAGAACTACTTCAGTAAGTGTAAAATAAAAATTCTCAGCCACAGAAAGAATTATATCATTGTTTAATTGACAGCGATTTTTCTTTCTTCGCAGTGTATACAATAATGGCGCCTTTTATGTTCACTGAAATACATGTTGTTATTTCTGCTTTATAGTGGAGAAAACTGAAACCTAGAGAAAAAAACATCTTGGGGGGTTACATAGCAATAAAATGAAAGGCAGGTTTCCACCTCAAACAGAACTCCTGAATCCTTCTTAGGTTCTAAACTATGCTATTTACTTCTTCATTATTATTATTTAAAAGGGAGATTTCAACCCGGTGTAAGTGGGAGAAATATGACAAAATGTTTTCCCACATTAAAGGCATTCTGGACACCTAGCACATAACGTTTCTGTCACTGAAATGCACAATTCCCAATTCCATGCCTGGATAAGTATCTTTTGAGATCCTGTTTATTGTCTATCACTCAAGTGGGCAGATATAGGGGAGAACTAGTCACTACCCTGCTCTCCAGGAAGCCACCATCAAATAAAGAAGAGAAGACGTGTTCTAAGAAATGGGCAAATTCACTCTAGGGGACCTCAGAGAAGGAAGACTTTTCCAGAAGGGGAGACAGAGGCAGGTTTCATGAGGAAAGAATGTAAGGTTTCCAAAAGAAGAAACGGAAACCTGATTAGAGAACAAAGGGCTTGTCTTCAGCGGGAGGCAGGCATGTGGCCGAGGTGTGCACGAGGCCCACGAAGAAGGTGGATCCAAACAGGAGGGGGTCCAAGATGCCAAGGTGATGGGCTTGACCCATTTTGGAAAAGCCAAGTCCAGAGAAGGAGAGCAGACTGGACCTCCTCAAGCTTTGAGCTATAAATAGCAACACAACTAAAACATTTCCTGGATCCATGGTTCCTTTCTTGTACAATAACCAAGTCAGGGCTGCTAAGGACGGAGCCCCCATGGAGGGCTACCAAGTACTTCAAGTTTGATGGATTCAGGGTTTGGGAAGAGGAGAAAGGTTCTGGAGGTGGATGGCGGTGATGGTTGTATGGAAATGTGGATGTACTTGACACCACTGAGCTGTACACTTAGAAATGGCTACAAGGGTAAATTTAATGTGTCTATATATTTCATCACAATAAAAAGATGTCCCTTAAAAAAAAAAAGAATTTCAAGGGACATACCGCCCTGTGCCCAGGATGGTTTGGGGAAGACCAGCTCAGAGGTGTGACTGCCTCTAGACAGGGCAGCCACGGGCACAATGTGATGCCTTCTAATATCCTTTCCCCGCCGGGCTCAGGGAGCCCCAGCCTTTCTGCTGGACCATATTTTCAAGCAAGAGAGGTGATCCCAAGTGAGGTGGGCGCCAATGGTGTCTCCAGGGACACAAAGCAGAATACACCACAGTGTGCAATCTCCTTCTACAAACAGTTCAGAGAGAAAATAAGTCAGAGGGGTGCCTGGGTTGCTCAGTCGGTAAAGCGGCTGCCTTTGGCTCAGGTCATGATCCGGGGTCCCGGGATCGAGCCCCACGTCGGGCTCCCTGTTCAGCGGGAGTCTGCTTCTCCCTCTGACCCTTCCCCATCTCGTGCTCTCTCTCTCTCTTTCTCTCAAATAAATGAGTAAAATCTTTAAAAAAAGAAAATAGAAAAGACTACCTAGGCAGGGAAGTGCCTGCACAGAAGGTTTGCTGGGATGGCAGGAAACACGTTCTCAGATGCCCTGCAATTCACAGCAAGCTCTCGAGGCCAGGATCCTGTTTATTGTCTATCACTCAAGTGGGCAGATACAGGGGATAAAACTTGAGAGAGATCATGAGTTAAAACCTGGGTCCCTTCCTTGATCCTGAGGGAAAATGTATAGTGAGAGACGTGCACATTTTATATATGCAGAAAGAGTGCAAATTCCCCAAGAGACAGTTACTACCACAACCAAAGCCATGATAAAATGCTACACTGCCCCCGTTACTATTTCATAAGCATTTGGGGCTCCATTCCAAGCCCATGAGGTAAATCATGGCTTGATTTAGTCCTCCCTGATTACTGAAACTGGCCAAGAGCTCTGTGATGAAAATACAGAAAAGTAAACACTGATCCCTGAAGGAAGTCCCATCAGTGACACCGTGACCCAGTCTCTGTGACTCTAATGGGCCCCTTCCTAAATGCCATGGGAGGATTTGTGCAGACGACTGTCCTGCCTTTGCCATCATCCCGCACGTCCACCTGCCTGCTCTCCAGCAAAAGAACCCTACCTGGGCCTGCACAGAGGCTCTTTAAAACACCTGTCAAAATATTTTATTCCACAAAGGCCACCATTAAAACCCTCCAGCTAAAAATTCTAAAGCCAACACTGATTTTATCCACTCTGTTCCTTCTAATTTTATCCTTCATCCTGAACTCAAATCTCTCCCTCCTCCACTTCACAATGTCTGGGCTTGCTTTTCTGAGGTCATTATTTGAGAGTCTGACTTGGTTGATAATGGAGCTCTAGTTAGAGCAATGGTCTCACTTGGCCCTTCCAACAAGCCAGGATGGGGATCTTATAATGATTGTCCTTGATTTCTAAGAAGAAACTAAGACCCAGGGAGTCACCTTCTCAAGGTCACAAAGTTTTGGAGTTCTAAGATCCCACATGAGGTTACTGAACTTGAACTGGGTTTTTCCAACCTCGTGTTAGGTGCTATTCTACCAAATACAGCTCAGGAAGTGATTTGTCACCCATAAAGGGAGGGAGCACGAAGGGGGTTGGGGAAGGAATCCTGCACCTGGGTAGGCTGTGTCACCCATCAGTCTCCAGCACTCACTATGACTTTCATCTAGGGGGACATGCCACAAACATGCACATGCACACACACTCACACACACACGGTGTACTGCAGAAGTCCACAGACGTCTCCATCTGTAACGATCCTCCTAAAATCACTCATGTTTACACCCCCAAATTTGAGCTAACCTTCTTTACTGGAAAAAAAAAAAGAATGAAAGAAGGAAATCCAGTACTAAAAATCATCAAACTCCAAAAATAACAGAGTCCTGACTCTTTTTTCTGGCATAACACCGTACCTTTGAGGAACTCCAAGCTCCAGTACATGTGGTTAGGCAAGACCTCACGCTCTGTCACTCAAAGCCTCCCCCTCAGCCATATCAAGGCTCTGTGCTAGGAGCTTGTACCAGCAGAACAAACACAAGTGACCAGCCCCTGGGCCAGCACTCCCCACACCATGCCGCCACCTCGCCACAGAAGCTCTTCCGGCTGGAATTGGCCATTTTCTGTCTGTTTTGTTGCTTTCTTCCCATCACTATGATTTCCTGAGAGAGCAAAAAGCATTTTCTGTGAGCAGAGCCCTTTTGAACATTAGGCATTTTAGATGGCCACATACTTCACAGAGAAGACGGGGAACAAAACACTCAAACACACGGATTTTATGTAAAACACAGACTGCCTCTAACAGTGTGAGAAAGTGTGGTACCTAGTGAGAGATAAATGACAATGGCCATATCATCTCTACAAATTGCACTCTGACCAGCAACCTAACGCAATCCTCCTGGGGGACATGAACCCCCATATCTACAAGAACCAGTCCAGGAAGCCAGCCTGCTCCAAGGCAGTCCCTAGGAAGAAAGATTGTTATTCTAGCAATAATCCAGGAAACTGAACAATCATTTCTATAATAATTGGTCCAAAATGGCCAGGATTTTATTAATAACTGACAGCTTCCCTAATTTTTGTCCCTGCTTCCAACTTAGGACCAGCCAGAAAAAGCCAAATACATTCTCTGAAACGATCACACGGGATGCTCTCTAATTAGCCTGCCTCTCGCTTCCCCAGCCTCCCGTCAGAACATACCTGAAGCCTTCCCCTTCTTCTACTGCAAAGCTTTCCCACTTTTCTGCCTGCCTTTGAGTCTCTGCCAAAACACGGGTAATGGTGGCTGACTCCATTGCCACCGTAAGTTCTGAAACAGCTTTCACGTCTTCTCATTTGGTGGGTCTCATTTATTTCCACACTGGACAGACATCATCTTTGAAAAATCTTTGCTGGGCATCTCATCTCCTCCAGCCATTGATGTAAATTTTTTAGAGAGAGGGAGACATTCTGAGCTTATCTAGAAAACCTTGTTTGTGCCTAGATACGCTTCTATGTAGACACTAAGGTATTTGAATTGCAGCTGATTTTTATTCTCTGTAATGAAAAATCAAATTGGATAGAACCATCATTTAAAAAAAAAATAAATTGGCTTGGAGTACCTGAGACATCTTGGTATGCTACTTAGGAATAAATGATGATCTGAACTGTTTGTTCCTTGGAAACAAATGACAGGAAGCAGGTGGGCAAGGAAATATACCACAAACGGAGGGATGACCCAAAGGAAGTATGAAAATAACAGATTCTAGGGATCAGCAATCAACAAATGAGGTGCATTTTTTCTTAACATAATTACTCTTATTGACTGTCTTCTGAGTGCCCAGCAAAGCCAAGGGAAAAATAGCAGAGTGACTCAACAGATGGACGGCATCAACAACAGTGGGTGATCCAAGCAGGGAAAGGCGGGAGCCAGAAATGAACGCACCATGTCAGTATCAGGGCAAGACCAGAAGCTGGGCATCAGGGAGACAGGCTTGGAGCCTGAGGGACAGGAAACGGTCAGAGCGAGGGCAGGCTGCCTGCAGATGAAGACCGGGACACTCATCAGGTTACAGAGCCTGGGTGGCTCAGGCAGTTAAGCATCTGCCTTTGGCTTAGGAGATGATCCCAGCGTTCTGGGATCAAGCCCTATTTCAGGCTCCCATTTCAGGCTCCCAGCTCAGCAGGAAGCCTGCTTCTCCCTCTGCCTCTGCCCCTGCCTCCGCTCCCCGACTCATGCTCTCTCTCTCACTCTGCTCTCTCTCTCAAATAAATAAACAAAATCTAAAAAAAAAAAAAAAAAAGAAAGAAAGAACGAACTCACTGTTAAACATAAATGAGCTAGGACTTCGTGAATCTGACTATAAAACCATCTCTTATTCCCAGTCTCTGCAGATAGCAAAGCATTCTTACATTAAGAGAAGGTCTCAGTCTATAAACCAAATCAAGGAGTGAAGCGAAGAAACTTTCAGAAAAAGGCCCTCTGGGAATCTTTTTTTTAAGATTTTTATTTATTTATTTATTTATTTATTTATTTTATTTATTTGACAGAGAGAGACCACAAGTAGGTAGAAAGAGAGGAGGAAGCAGGCTCCCCACAGAGCAGAGAGCCCGATGTGGGGCTCGATCCCAGGACCCCGGGACCATGACCTGAGCCGAAGGCAGAGGCTTTAATCCACTGAGCCACCCAGGCGCCACCCTGCTCTGGGAATCTTAAAGGAACCCTCTAAGACCCTCTTCAATCAAGAGGACGTCCAACCATCCTGAGGGCAATGCCCCTCAGCGTTTTCGCAGGCTGACCAAATGGGAAAAGGCTTCTTTCTCTTGGAGAGGTTTGTCATGGCTTTTGTCTAACGGAGTGAGGGTTTGCCATTCTGAACTCACGAAGATAGGTCTGTCAAGACCCGACAGGACGTGCCTTTTCCCTGCTCAGATCCTCCCTGCTGTGGAGCTCAGCTCAAAAGCAAACAGAACGCACAATATGTACAGAATGATACCCACTCTGGCACTGGCACGGCCCACAGGGACAGCCTGTGACTGGAAAGCCTGTTTGCCAACAGCCTACAAAGTAATCAGGAACTAGCAAGGTCAAGGGGGGAGTTCTCATCCCAGCTAATTCAGGTCACCCCTCTTCCGATCAGGCCTCACGGGTGCTCTCAGCGGATCAAAGAACTAAACATGAAACACCGGCCCCATAGGCAATGTACCACCAGAAGAATTTTCCCTGGGATTCTTTTTTTTTTTTTTTTAAGATTTTATTTATTTATTTATTTGACAGACAGAGATCACAAGTAGGCAGAGAGGCAGGCAGAGAGAGAGGGGGAAGCAGGCTCCCGCTGAGCAGAGGGCCTGATGCGGGGCTTGATTCCAGGACCCTGAGACCATGACCCGAGCGGAAGGCAGAGAGGCCCAACCCACTCAGCCACCCACTCAGCCAACCCACAACCCAACCCACTCAGGCACCCCTTCCCTGGGATTCTAAAAGGAGATTATTCACATTGGAGAGAGGGTTTTCTGCGCTACCTTCGTGACCATCTCCTCCCTCAAGCTTAATAGAGACCCATCCACCTGTGTTCCTCAGGAAGATAAATGGATTAAGAAAGGCAAAAACACTAACTCAGAAGCGAGATTGCGTTCAATCTTCTTTTTTTTTTTCTCTTAGCAAATGGGGCCATAATTTCAAGTAAATGGCATGTGAAGCTGTTGAGAGCCGAGCCCCACACTTGCATTTCGATGTTGCTCTGGTTGTAAATAACACGCCCGACTACACCAGGAGCCAAATTGCTCGTTAGCTGCCAACATTAGTTGTTTAATGATCTGGAGAGCAGAAGCTGCCAATTATTGTATTCCTTCTTAAAATGCCATTTAAAACCCATACATGTAATTATTATACCTTTTTGTTAAATTTTTTATGATGCTTCTGAAGCCGATGAGCTGTAGGGTCACTCAACCTATCGAAGTCAGGGAATCCTTGGAGGATGTCACGACACAGCTGGATTAAGAAGCTATGAATCAGGGGCATCTGGGTGGCTCAGTGGGTTAAAGCCTCTGCCTTCGGCTCGGGTCATGATCCCAGGGTCCTTGGATCGAGCCCCGCAACGGGCTCTCTGCTGGGTGGAGAGTCTGCTTCCTCCTCTCTCTCTGCCTGCCTCTCTGCCTACTTGTGATCTCTGTCTGTCAAATAAATAAATAAAATCTTAAAAAAAAAAAGAAGAAGAAGAAGAAGAAGAAGCAGCTACAAATCGCCTGAACGTGAGCCCTTGCTCTGCCACCACTTAGCTAACTGAGTGAACTTAACCAAAGGACACGTCCCAGGGCCTCAATCTCCTAATCTGTTCACTGGGACCCCGTATCTCTTCCACCTACCTAACACAGCTGTTACGAAAATGAAATAAAATAACAGCACAGGGTACGATATTATTTTCAGAGACCTACTAATGAATGGGAAAATGTATCCCTAAGAACTACCAGATGATGGAGCGATGATGATACACCGAGAATCCTCTAGGAATCTACCATCTCCGACTGGGATGGTAAATTAAGTGTATTACTTTAGCTCCAGTTACTCTCTCTCCTTATAGGAAGGGGCAACCACACCCAACAACCTGCGAGCCTCTACAGACACACATGGCAACTACGTAAACATCTGAAACATCTGCTGGGATGACAAGGTCTCCAGAGAGCCTCTCCTGTCTTCAAGAAACAGAAACCAGAAGTCCAAATAGGATGCAGATAACTTCTTGTTTCATTACATGTGCATACACAGTTTTAATAGTCTTACAAGGAGGCCATGCTGCCCGATCAGTCCATGAGTTTTAGGAAGACTTCCCACAAACGCTCTGAAATGTGCAAGTATGACCTAAGTAAGAGGTAGAACATTACTCGAGGTTGAAACCTGGAGGCGGAGGCAGCTGGCACTATGCCCCTCCACCGTTTCAGTGTCCCCCACTCCCCTCCACAGCCAGTTACCTGAGACGGCCAGCATTTTGGCTTCAAGCAACACCGGGAGTTGGTCTTCAATGTCACTCACTTTTTTCCTGAGAGTGCTGCCGAGTCTCTCGCTCGTACACACCTAGAGGGAGAGAAAGAGCCAGGACACGTCATTTGGTCAGGTAAAAACCAGAAGGCAGTGGGGCGGCCCGTCAGGATTTCTGGGTTTAAAAGCAATTGAGGGGGTGATAAAGAGTAATGGAGGGGAGTTATTTAAAAGTAGACAAGGATGGAAGGAAGGAAGGAAAAAGGAAAGAAAGGAAGAGCGAAGGGAGGGAAGAAGGAAGGAGAAAGAAAGGAAGGGAAGAAGAGAGGAAGGGAGAGAGAGGGGGGGGGAAGGAAAGATGGAAGGAGAAAGAAAGAAGAGAGAGAGAAGAAAAGAGGAAAAGGGGCAGGAAGGACGATGAAGGAACGGAGGGAAGCAGAGACGGAGGGGGATGGCGGGAGGGAGCGAGCACTGGCACACTCCAAGCCTCAGGTCCACACCTTCACCACACCCACCCACAAAAATGACAAGAGCTAACAGACCAGAGCACAACCGCAAACGAGAAAACCTCCCCACCCTGCCTACGCCCTCCCCAGGGTTACTCCCTCCGCCTGAAACATTCTGGCTCCAAGTGTAATTAGCCCACTCACACCTTTCAGGGCTCTGCTCAGACGTCACGTGGGAAGAAAGGCCTGGCCGATTACCCATATAAAATAGCAGGCCCCTCAACCCTGCCTCCCCTTCCTCCTTCCCCTCAAGGGGCCTTTCCCCACATGTCTTCCCCAGCAGACACTATCTGTTTTATTCTTGTTCTCCTAGCATCTCTCTCCACGAGGATGCAAGCTCTGTGTGAGCAGGGACTTTGCTCTATTCCTGGCAAGTCAGACTTGAAAAACAGACAAGGAGACCTCAGCGAGGTTGACAGGTTTTATCATGTATTTTTCCAGGATACCCAAACACTTCCTACATTTTTCTTCGCTCTTTCAAAAATAGCAAAACTGAAATCCCACTTTTCTTTTCCAAATGTCTTGGGTTATCTTTTATTTTGTTTGAAACCAAAACATCACATTTTTTTCTTTTGTTTAAAGCAAAAACCTCATATTTGATTGCTATCTACACCCTCACTAGTGAGCTACCTAAAAAAACCTCCAGTTCAACAAAAGCACATAGCTCAGTTGAATAACAACAAACGTGTGTATGGAGACTTTTGGGGTGGTCTACAAAGGATCCCTCTTTTCTTCCTAAAAATTTGATTCCATTCAAAAACTAAAATTAACCCCGTTGGGTTCCTAGAACCCAGAGAAAATGTAAAATTCAATTTCCCCAGAAGAATCTAGATCTTAATAGATACCATCAAGTAGAATTGTTTTGCTTATCACAGACTGAAAATGAAATTATTTTTGGAATCCAAGCAGACCTCACCCATCCTGCCTAAAATGTTATACTATTTCTTTCATGGCCTTAAATATGTTCTTTTCCATCAAGCAGCTGTAACTTCCCACATCACAAAACTCATTCTCTGGGTCAAGACCACAGTGTGATGGCCTCCACGCCTCAGCTAACATCAGCAGCGATGAGTATTCCCCTGCCCCAAGTGAGAATTCTGAGACCCTCTAAATGGTCCTGAGATTTGTCGGAAGTCAGAACACCCACATTTGGGTGTTAAAAAGAAGAGGCTCTAGAAACTTCCCCATACCACTGGGTCTTGGGTTGGCCCAGGGCCCGACGGCAGGCCCATCCCCTTCCATCCGTGTAAGAATGTCACTGGATGTCTGAGAACACTTCTGCTAAGCCTGTAACACCACCCATAATTCTTATGTCTCATCCAATGTATGTTCGGTCTTCCTGATTTTAGTTAACAGCTTCTGTTAATCATAATTGGGTCAGCTTCTCCTTTGTTGAGCAAATCTATCCTTCAAGCTGTCACTATTAATAGGAGACTGTCTTTCTAAATCTTATTAAATTGCAATGTACATTCTTTCAAGCACTGCTGGATGTAATCCAGTATCTACCAATCTCCAGATACTCCGTTTATTTCCAACTATTTCTTCCATCTCATTTATCCCTTAATTACCTGGTTTGGGGAACCAAAAGCGCCAAAGAAATGTAATGAATGAAGGAGGGTTCCATCTCTCTTTGAGGGAAGAATCAAAAGAGGATCAGACCTATGTATTTAAGGTCATGAGTCATGAGTCAGTCGAGTGCACAGTATAAAACTGTTTCTGTGTGACTGGGCAGTCGTAATTCTGTGTGGACTAATATATGTCCCCAAACACACACACACACACACACACACACGTGAGAGAGAGTGCACGCACACACACACTCATGTCTGTACGGACATACACACCCACTTAAACACACAGGTACATACCCCCTGAAAATCTGCATCTCCTTTTCATTTCCAGGTAAAATGGGACCCTGAGGGATTCATTATCAAATGAAGCTTTTAGATTTACATTTTAAAATCTTAGCTATGAATTCTTTAATCTCCTCGAAAAGCAAGGGAATTAGGAGTTATTCATAAGTGCGTTAGAGAAGGTATGCAAACAAAGCCAATCACTTTTGGCATTTGGGCAAATCCAAGAGCTTTAGCAGTAGCTGGAGATTATCAACAAATCCCACTATCGTGTGCATATGTTAATATATGTGTGTGCATAATATAAAATGTCCTAAAAAATACACTCCCATATCAACACCACACACGTTCGTACGAGGCACACCTGTCTGCTCACTGCTGGGACAGGGACTCGTTTAGATCACACACAGCATGTTCTTCTACTCAACAAACCCACACGCCAGAGTACTTCCACAAGTTAATTCTGTGTAGCAGTTGGGATGCACCAGATAAATGGCACATGTTTACACCAGAAAATACAGGAGAAGGAATACTCCTGCCCCCGTCCCAGGCAGGAAGCTTTGGTATCTCCAAACCTCCCCAGGGGCTCTGCCTGAAGGTCACGTGGCAGACGCCACAGAACATGAGTACTAGTTGGTGACATCATTCAAACATACTAAACAGAAATTCCAGTATGCCCTCTAGCACTTCCCCTCCCGCTTCATGTGACAGAAGGGGTAAACCAAGTCAGTGTCTCTTGAGCAGGGAAGAAAGTCTCTAAGCCCTGCGCAACGGGAGAACCCATGACAAAAGCCCTTTCCTGAAGCCCTGCCTGGGGATTCTGCTCCTCTTGCGGCTCTGCAGAAAGCTGCCCCTTGGGTCTCGTCTTGCATGTCTTCGGGCAAGTCTTCTGGTGGGACATCACTGCCTCTCAAACTGCCACCGTATGACTTTGTAGTACAATCATTTAATGTTTTGTTTTGTTTCGTTTTTCAGAAAATGGACACAAAAACTGAAAAAAAAGGGCGAGGAAGACCTGTGGACACTTTTGCCAACAACACAGCCCCAGTCTCAGCCCAGCTGTGGTGGCACACAAGCCCACTGGCAGGTCTCCCTGATCTCACTCCTGGGCGCTGGGGGAGGGCAAGAGAACATTCCTTCCAGGCCAGTGGACTCTAGCCTGCTTTGCTCTCCACTCAGACACCTGTTCTTGGGTACATCCTGACCATCCTATAACCAGCCCTGGCTCTCAGACCTAAACGCAAATAATTAACGATTCATCCGAGTTCTCTGCTGCCCATTCGGTGATTCACAGAGTAACTGATCCTGCTTCTCAGTGTGTCAATAACTCGCTCACACAGAACTATCTCTGCAGGGAAGGATTTTCTTTTGTAAACTGTGCTTATCCTAACTAACCATGACATTGGCTATTTAATTGAGTTGGCTATGTGTTCCCAGGGAATAATGCAGGAGTGCGCTATCTGTATACAATCCAAGGTCCTGGCATGAAGTATAAATGGCAGAGAATATAGGCAAAATGATTCTGAAGTCAGCTTAAAACGTTTATAAAAACTCCTGCTATGCCTTTTCCAAAACCTGTTTGTGAGGATCCCAGGAATCTGTCTTCCTGGAAGAAAAACAATTAATGTTTCAGATTACTCCCATCTGCAAAGCCTTTTCATGCAAAGGCATTTGATGGTACCCGAAAGCACTCATTTTCCATTCCCTAACACTGGCAGCTCCTGGGAGGCAAAGGCCAAACCGGTCAATTCCTGGGGGACCAGAAGCCAGGACCTCCACCAGGGCAACAGCCCCCTAACCAGCTCTTTGCGCTCATTGCCTGGCCTGTCAAATGGCTCTATAACGTCCTCACTTCTTTCATAGCCATGAGCTAGTCTGAAATTTCATGCGAGCTAGACATGATATTAAGTCAAAAGAAAACTTGAAAGACTTTAGAAAATGGGCATATAAGTGTACTTACCTTAGCAGTGATTTCCTTAAGGGACAAGTTGAGGGATTTTATCTGTTCTTGGAGGCTAGAAGAATGAGAAAGAGGACATCGGTCTTCTTGAAGTCATAGTTCCATACCACAACATACAGAAATACTGTGAAATGGTGAACTTTCCATCAGCCCAAAGGCTGAGGAACAGTGGGAATTTGACTTTGGAATTAGCAAGTTGCTAGGAAGCAGATTTCCCCTTCCTAATTATGCTCCACTTAGGCTAGTACTTAAATCTGTTCTTTCCATAGTAAACATCTCTATAGCCCATAGATAGGGAAAGGAACAACTCAGATGTCCCGGAAGCAAAGGGTGAAAATTTTACATTCTTATAGCCCTACCTTCCAAGAAGGATGGTCTACACAAGGTAACATTTCATGAGCAGTAATCAGACATTGTCTATCTGGGCCCACTGTTTAATCCAACAAATGTGCACTGAGCGCCTTCCGGGTTTAGCAGCAAAGTAGAGCATATAGGAGATACGTATACTTTAAGTATAGAATATCCTCACTCTCTTTAGGCTTATCCTTTCCTCCTTTTTCTCCTTAGCTCTATTCACCTTGACACATTCATTTATTCAGGTAATTTCTCTCTACCCCACTGGAATGTAAGTTCCATCACTGCAGCAACCATCAGTTGGGTTCACTCCTGTATCCCTACTGCTTAAGACAATTCTGCAGCTTATAAGGAGGCACTCAGTCAAGATCTACAGAATGGATGGGTGGATGGATGGATGGACAGATGGATAAAACTAAGAATCAGATCTTATTCTCAGTGTTGTTACCTAAAAGAGAGGAAGTACACACAGACAATCAACTACAATACAAAGCAAGATGAAAAAATTACTATCGAGGATAGGAACCCAGTGTTAAGGTCAAACTGCTTCCAAAAAATTGTTACAGGCAAGGGCAGCTGGGTGGCTCGGTCAGTTAAGCATCCAGCTTTTGGTTTCAGCTCAGGTTATGATCTCCGGGTCGTGGGATTGAGTCCCACGTGAGGCTCGACACTCAGTGCAGAGTCTACTTGAGATTCTCCCCCCCACCACTCCTCTCCTGTTCAGGCACTCTTTCTCTCAAAAATAAATAAATGAAATCTTTTTTTTTATTTTTTTTAATTTTTTTAAAATTTATTTAACAGACCGAGATCACAAGTAGGCGGAGAGGCAGGCAGAGAGGGAGGGCAGGAAGCAGGCTCCCTGCTCAGCAGAGAGCCCAATGTGGGGCTCGATCCCAGGACCCTGGGACCATGACCTGAGCCGAAGGCAGAGGCTTAACCCACTGAGCCACCCAGGCGCCCCATAAATGAAATCTTAAAATAAAAAAAAAAAAAACCTATCACAGGCAGATACTGTCTCCAAGGGCACAGGGGAAACAGTAAGGTGGGTAACAATTTAGAAAACCATGGTATTAGTGGGAGAGCTTCCTGGAAGAGGTGGAAAGTGAATTGGGTCTCAAGGGAAAAGAAGGAATAATGAAAGTCCAGAGAAAAGAGGAGTCCAGCTGGCCCATATGGCTCACAGAGGTGAACTGTGATGGACAGGAAGGGGAAGGATTGTTTCTAATGGGAATGGGGAAGTGGGGGGCAGGGATAGAAGGGAGAAATCAGTCCACATCTGCAATGTGTGCTCGTTTATTTAGGAAAATAAGTGAAGGAAATGCTAATATTTATTTAATCTCAGTGGTGGGTAAATGAGTATATGTTATATTTTTCAATGTGCTTAGAATATTTACAATCAAAATAATTCTTAAAGGAATATCAAGGACAAGGTAGAGTCAATATTGAAGGCTGGGCTAAGCAGTTCTGAGCTTTATCCCACAGGCAAGGGGAAAT
The DNA here is from genome assembly GCF_009829155.1 of Mustela erminea. Lineage (NCBI taxonomy): Eukaryota > Metazoa > Chordata > Mammalia > Carnivora > Mustelidae > Mustela > Mustela erminea. The sequence continues at coordinate 4,149,947 of NC_045627.1, read as the reverse complement.
CACTCTAGTTTTGTGCAGGAAAGCAATAGGAAAGAAATGGGGTATTTCTGGAAAATTACTTGGTCAGCACTATGGGAGGTGACTTAGAGGAATCAAGCAGGCACCTTCAGCAGAAGCCCAGCTGCGAGGCCCAAAGCAAGCACAGAGGGACAGAAGGCAGGAAGGAATGGAAGGTGGTGATCCTTTCATTATGTTGATGCTGAGAAACAGTGGAAACATATGCTCTGGATCTTCTCATTCATTCATTCATTCTTCACAAACTCATTAATTCTTTCAACATTTCCTGGGCACCTAGTAAACTGGGAACTCAGAGCATAAGACCTGGCTCTTGCCCTCAACATCTCATTGCTTCAAACAGTAGCCCAAAAGAAAAACATTAAAAAAAAAAAAAAAGGTATAGGTAATGGAAGAGAAAAGGCTACTTAGCAAAATGGAGAGCTGCAAATGCAGGGAAGGTCAGATTTTCTGGGGTCTGTGGGGATTGAGGTCAGAAAAAATTTCTTTGGCAGGGATAACAAAGTATCCAAGGGAGGTGGCCAATTACCACATTGCTGCTGTTCTTCAGCTGTAAGAACTGGTTTTGAACATCATCACCTCCACCAATTTATGACTTCTGACTACAAGCAAATTCATTTCCATTGCAAATACCCTGAAGCTAGGGAAGGCCCCTTCTATTTTTTTTTAACATTGCCATTTTTCTCTTTAATTATAAAACACTACAGATATACAGATAAAGGGCTAGTATCCAAAATCTATCAAGAGCTTATCCAACTTAACACCTAGAGGACAAATAATCCAATCAAGAAATGGGCAGAAGACATGAATAAACATTTCAGCAAAGAAGACATCTAAATGGCCAACACATGAAAAAGTGCTCCACATCACTCAGGGAAATACAAATCAAAACCACAATGAGATACCACCTCACACCAGTCAGAATGGCAAAAATTAACAAGTCAGGAAATGAAAGATGCTGGTGAGGATGTGGAGAAAGGGGAACCCTCCTACACTGTTGGTGGGAATGCAAGCTGGTGCAACCACTCTGGAAAAAAGCATGGCAGTTCCTCAAAAAGTTGAAAACAGAGTTACCCTACAACCCAGCAATCACACTACTGAGCATTTACCCTAAAGATACAAAAGTAGTGATCCAAAGGGGCATGTGCACCCGAATGTTTATAGCAGCAATGTCCACAATAGCCTAAATATGCAAAGAACCCTGATGTCCATCGACATATGAATGGATAAACAAGAGGTGGTATATATATACAATGGAATACTATGCAGCCATCAAAAGAAACGAACTCTTGCCATTTGCAACAACGTGGATAGAACTAAAGGGTATTATGCTGAGCGAAATAAGTCAATCAGAGAAAGACAATTATCATATGATCTCCCTGATATGATATGGAAGTTGAGAGGCAGGGTAGAGGGTTTAGGGGGTAGGAAAGCAAAAAATGAAACAAGATGGGATCGGGAGGGAGACAAACCATAAGGGACTCTTAATCTCAGGAAACAAACTGAGGGTGGCTGAGGGGAGGGGGGTGGGAGGGATGAGGTGGTGGGGTGATGGACACTGGGGAGGGCATGTGCTATAGCGAGTGCTGTGAAGTGTGTAAGCCTGATGATTCACAGACCCGTACCCCTGGGGCAAATAATACATTCTATGTTAATAAAAGATAAATAAACAAACAAATAAATAATTTTAAAAACTGCAGATATGTAGAATAAAAATAAATATAAATATAAGAGAATCCTGTGTATTCAGCATACGGATTTCACAGATGTTAGTATTTGCTTTCTTTTTTTTTTTTAATTATGTTATTCACCATAGAGTACATCATTAGTTTTTTTTTGGTTTTTTTTTTTAAAGATTTTATTTATTTATCAGAGAGAGAGAGGGGAGAGAGCAAGCACAGGCAGACAGAATGGCAGCAGAGGCAGAGGGAGAAGCAGGCTCCCGGCCGAGCAAGGAGCCCGATGTGGGACTCGATCCCAGGATGCTGGGATCATGACCTGAGCCGATGCCTGGGTGGCTCAGTTGGTTAAGCAGCTGCCTTGGGCTCAGGTCATGATCCCAGCGTCCTGGGATCGAGTCCCACATCATTAGTTTTTGATACAGAGTTCCAGGTCCCTTCTAAACAAGTCATCCCCGCTTCAGATGAACATTCAGCGGAAGAGGAGCACCCCTTCGAGCTGACATAGACCAGGGCACGCGGCAGCAGGATGTTCTGGATTCAGGAGTCACAATAGGACCAACCCGAGTGTGCTCGGTGGGAGAGGTGAGAACGCACATCCGGAGTCCTGCCTGGAGAATTCTAGCCGGCAGCATGCAGGCCAGGTCTTTTGAGAGGATGTAAATTTGAGCGCATGCAAGCATGGAGAGCAGGGAGTGGACCCAGCCACTCAAGATGCCGGGGGGAGAAGGACAGAAGGTGTCGAAGAGGCACCGGTACCGGCTCTGCCTCTGATTCTGGAAGCGGCACTAGCTTCATGCTGCTAAGGTCTGCCGTCCATGCTTCAAAGTCCCCGCAGTTCTGCAGAAAGGCACTTTCCCTTACCAGGCTGATGGGAGTCCCTGCAACTCACTACTTTGCAGGAAACAGTTCACCACAACATCAGTCCTACATCATGAGCACTGAATAGTGTTTTATGAGTCGGTGTGTGCGGCCACACACAAAGACTAGTTCGGGCGTTAACAATGAAGAGGGACGGACGGTGCGTCCACTTACTGCCCCGGAAAATTCAGCGGACCAAACAGCGGTGCCTTTAACTCATGCTCCATAGGTCGAGAACCAGCCTCCCAGGGGCGAACACAATTCACTGGTCTTGGCGGGCTCTGGTCCTGACCCAGAAAGAAAACGAGTCTCCTCTCTAATATCCATGTTAGAGCAGGGAAGCAGTGATGCAGATAATTGAATGCATTGTTTCATATTTGATTTGATTTATATTTAATTTATTTAATTTATGCGGTATTACTTTTTGCAGTAGATTTACCTTCTTAATTATGTTTTGCTCAGGCTAATATTAACATTAGTTGCATCCCTGGGGTATACACGGAATGAAAGCAATGGGGGGCAGAAAGATATGAATAATGTTCATAGTAGGCTAGTGGTTTTCAAGCTATTTTTAGCAGCACAACTCTTCCGGACAAGTTTCACATACAACTGCAACCCCATATATAAAATCCATGACAAGGGGTCCACTCTGACGGAGGGTGGGTGTCCGGTGTGGGGCTCCAGCGATGTCATACTGAGCCCACACACTTAGTACCCCCCCACCACCCTATCGCCCATGAACCAGAATTCCAGGAGCAGAAATTCAAATTGAAAACCACAGAATTAGGTAAGTTAAATATTTATTTAAAAAGAGAAAGAGAAGAGAGCTACATGCACTTCAATGATTAAACTAGTCCCCGTGTTTCTTTTACGCTTGTGTATTACTGATGATAAATGGGACCTGTCTCCTCGGATCGAATACACCGATGCTGGAAAGCACATACACGGTCTCCACAGATAATATTTTAACAAACAGATCAGCCTTAATTTACTCAAACTGAGTATTTTTGTGCAAAGTGGCCATCCTAGGAATCGCAGTGTAAAACGTTTATTGAGCACTTACTGTGTACCAAATCTCTTCTATATTCCTAATGGACGTGAGCATGTGATAGTCTCACAACTCTGTGAGGTAGGTACTGGCATATCTACATTTTCAGACATGAAAACTCAGTCAATGACAGGTTTAAGTAATTGCCCCAGGGTTACCCAGCTGGTGATGGGGTAAATGAGGACCCAGGCGGTCCTGCTGTCTGTTTTCCTAACCACTCACTGGTACTGCCTCTCCTGGAGGCTTTGTCCTTATTCAAAGCATGCTCTCCCTGTCCAGCCTGCCTTCTAGAATCCCATTTTAGTATTATGTTAAATGTACGGTGCAATCACTATCAGTATCTGTGAATGTCCACTATTCCTTACTCACAAACTGGTGTTTAAATCATACAACCGACATGTACCTTCAACAAATGAAACCTTAGGAAAACCAAGACCACTGACCAGAATGTGCAGCCAAGAAAGCACATCAGGGGCAGGGGGGCCTGGAGCTGGTGGGCGCAAAAGGACTTGAGGGCAAAGGAGTCACCTCTGGGTTGATTGTGTCCCTCTCCCCTGGACTCATGACGTTGGTGTCCCAATCGTGAGACCTTATTTGGCGACAGAGTCTTTCCCGAGCCGATCAGGTTATAAAGCAAGGGCACGGTGGGGAACCCTAATCCGACATGGCTGGTGTCCTTATGGAAAAGGAAAATCCAGATACAGACACACGCACACACCGAGGGAAGACCATGTGAGGACCTCCCCTGTGAGGACACAGGGGCAGACAGCCCTCACTAAGCCAAGGAGAGGGGCTCCGGAGGAGCTAAAGCTGTCAGCGCCACCTTGCTCTTGGACTTCTAGCTTCCAAAATGTGAGCAGCAGATTTCTGTTCCTGAAGCTGCCCGGCCTGCGGTACCTTGTTACACTGCCCAGCAACCCAACCCATGGGGGGGAACTTCTCAATTTTCAACTGAAACTAACATGCAATTAATTATATGTGCTATTAAGATCCTACATACTGGTACTCTAAGGTCCAACCCTCCTCCCAATAAAAGTCACTTCTCCATAGCAGCAGGCAGACAAAGGACAACATGTGGTTCCTTTGTTCACTTCAGACTCACAGACGGTTCTGTGTGCAACCCACCCACGCAGCTGATGGAGAGGCTATCACGGACATGTGCAGAATGGCGAACGCTCTTACTGGTAGCGTGGGGGCTGTGGATTCGAGGGACGGCTCTAAGAAAAGTTTGCCTAAGGTGGGTGGCTCAGTCCATTAAGCGTCCAATTCAGGATTTTGGCACAGGTCATGAGATCTCAGGGTTTGAGATCGAGCCCCGCGTCAGGCTCCATGCTCAGCGCGGAGGCTGCTTGAGATTCTCTCCCTCTCCCTCTGCCACCCCCGTCAGCTCGCACTCTGTAAGTAAATTAAATAAATAAATAAAATCCCTTTTAAAAAAAGTTTACATAAAAATGTCTTTGATTTAAAAAATGAAATGAGTATGGGACCCCTGGTTTCGTATAGGAGCTCACAAAGGCCCAAGCCTCAGGTTAGGAACAAGAAGGGCTCTCTGAAACAGCCCCGCGGTATGGAGAGAATGCTACACTGCTGTCAAAAACTCCAATAATAAAACATTCAGCTTGGGGAGGGACAGACTGCTTTTCAGCACTAATGAGAAGGGAAGGTGGGGTGGAAATCAATCATGGTAACGAACCTGGTCCAGAGCCAGAAGGAGAGCTGCGCAAACACTACCCTCGCTTTGCCCTCACCACCGCTCAGCTCAGATTCGGCTCCAGCACCCGCGGGGAAAGCCGGCGATCGGCGCAGCCCACCTGCCATCAGGTCTCTGGTCGCCTCTCCCACAAACCCCTTCTTCTTGGCTCTGTCCTGCCACAGAGGCCTCCTGACAGCGCCCCCAGTCTGCCTTAGGGGGCACAGGCCCCTCTTCCTGGATGCTCCCCCTGCCCCTGAGACATGCACCAGGCCAGCCAACCCCCTTCAAGTCCTTGCTCTCATCTTACCCTCTCAGGCAGCCCAGCCTGACTGCCCCATTTAAATCTGCACATTCATATCCTCTCCTGTTCTGTCCCCACAGTGTTCACTACCTACTAACCTACTATGTGGCCAACTTGGTTATCACATATATTGTTTCCTTCTGCCTCCTCCCCACAGACAGAAAGCTGTCAATGGCAATGATCTTTCACGGAGAAGTTGCCGGCACATCGTAGGTACTTAAGTAATATTTGCTTCCTGTCTTCTTCCTAAAGAATACAGTAGCCCCTGCCTCATATGTGGTTCACTTTCCATGGTTCCATGGTGTCAGTTACCCACAGTCAACCAGTCTGGAAGCAGATGATGTCCTGAGCTGTCATCAGAAAGTCAGTTGTCGCCTAACGCTATGTCATATGCCTCCATCATTCACCTCACTTCATCTCCTCCCATGGCCGTTCATCTGCTCACATCGCCCCAAGAAGGGTGAGTGTGGTACCATGAGATGTTTTGAGAGAGAGACCACATTCATGTAACTTTTATTATAATACGTTGTTATAATCGTTCTATTTTATCATTAGTTATTGTTGCCAATCTCTTTCTGTGCCTAATTCCTAACTCAAACTTTATCATAAGTGTATTTAAGGAAGAGCACAGTATAGGTGAGGCTTGGTACTTACTCCCTGTGGTCTCAGGTATCCATTACAAGTCTTGGAACATTCCCAATGGATAAGAGGGACCTGCTTTAGGTGAAGCATGGTGGACCATCCCCTCCTCTATCGGAGGCACGCTCAAACCATAGGATGGTGGGAGGCACCGTCCCTGTCCCCACCTCCCAGGACTGTCCCAGCACCAGTGAAAATTAAAGGCCATGACTGCTCTTCACCATCTTGCTGTAGGCAGAGCTTTAGATGAGGAAGAAGAGATTAAAAACTTGGAGTCTACTCAGTAAGATCTCCACTCCTTTTCCCAAGTCCCATCTCTTAGAACTCTGCCTCTCTTTGACATCTCTTTTGGCTAGTTTCTCTTCATAGACTCTGTATTGGCTAAACTGTATTCCCCCAAAGTTTGTCCTAACCACCCCGCACTCTGCATCTCAGAATGTGACTGATTTGCAAATAGGGTCATTGCAAATGTAGTTAGTTAGGAAGAGCCTATAAAGGTGAGCCCTACTCCAACATAACTGGTGTCTTTACAAAAAGAAAAATTTTGATTCAGAAACACACATAAAAGGAGGAAGACAGTGGGAAGAGACACAGGGAGAAGATTGTCACCTATAAGCCAAGGAGAAAGACTTGGAACAGATCATTTCCTTCAAGGTCGTCAGAGGGGTCAGTCCTGCCCATACCTTGATCTTGGACACCTAAACATGACAAATGTCTGTATTTAAGCCACCCATCCACAGTACCTCGTTTTGGCAGCCCTAACAAACTAATGAAGACTGCATGGGGAGGGAGACGTGTGGAGAGCCAGAAGGTCAGAAGTAAGGACCAGGACTAGTCAAAGGGCAGCCACAGGTGTCTGCCTGGAGCCTGTCTCCAGCCAGTGCAAATGAGTCCTCACTGCTGCCAAAGCCAAGGCCACAGGGTCACTCTGTAAGATTCAGAGTGACAATGCTTAGAGTATCTTGCTCATCTTCCTCAATGACCTACCACTGCATTCGGTATCTATTTATTTGAAGACCCCTACACCCCAGTCAAATAGCAACCAACCACTAGTCGTTCCTGTTTCTCCAGACTCAGAGAAGCATAACTCAAAATCTTCATAAGAAACTTGACTCTGTACCCTCTCTTAGTAATTCTTTCAATGGTTCCCATAGGTCCAGGGCCCTTTGATGATCCTCTCTACTCTTGGAGTGAAGCATCCACTGGGCCAAAGATGCATGCCCATCCCGATCTGGACCAGACTGCCTTCCCAAAGAGACAAGAGACTGCTTCTGGACAGGGCTCCTCTCCAGGTGTTCCTCTCCAGGGTGGAACTCCCTGCAGTGGACATACCTGCAGGCCCAAGCACTGGTCAAACAGTAGCTACTCTGAAGGTGTGGATATTTCTTGGACATGCAGGCCAGGTGTCTGCCCATCAGAATCCCAGGGCAGGAAGGACAGATGCCAGGGTGGGAAGACAAGGTCAGGCAGAGATTCCTCTTCCTTTGGGCCACAGATGTCAGGTGGGCCTGAGCTGACTCCTTTGTGTTCATGTCCTAGAGAAACTCTCTCGCGCTTTATGTGGTCTTCCTTTGTTCTTTATGCTTCCTTCTGCCACTACCACTCTTGGTGCCAGCCCTGGCCCAGCAGATTAGTCCACACCCAAGATGCCAACCGCACACCTGCCCCAAAGACGAGCCTTTGAAGAAGGCTCTCATCTGACCTTTGCTGAACACAGGAATATTAATGACTCTGAAATTCCACCACCCCAACAACTGTCTGCAAGACTCTAAAGAAGTCACTTCTCTCTGGAGAATAGACTTTCCAGACCCACAAAGTGAGGCAGTTGAGCCAAGTTATTTCTAAGAAACTTAACAATCCTACCATCCAAAGTTCTTTTACTATTCTGCCATTGGAGATTCTCTTACCAATATTATTTTATCTGAAGAGAGCTAGAGAGGCTAAAAGACACATAGACACATAGATTATATAAAGTGCCAGGCGATGTTGGTGATAGAGGCAGAAATAGAGCCCAGAAATCTGTCATTTTTCTAAGCGTGGCACAATTTTTCAGCCCTCAGAACAGAGTTGTGGCGAAAGTCTGCTGTCTGTTGGCAGCTGCCTGTCCATCTCCTGCCTGTGTACATGTGGCCTGATGCTCAAGTCCCATTTTAGCAAAAAGCTCCGGAAAAGGAGGAGTATCAATTTCATCTTCAAACAGTCTTTTCCCTGCTCCTCTGTCTCTCTCCCCATTTGTAGTTCCATCGCATGTCTTGCTTAGTAAAAATAAGTTTAAGAAGGAGAGATTGCCGGGGCACTGGGGTGGCTCAGTGGGTTAAAGCCTCTGCCTTCAGCTCAGGTCATGACCCCAGGGTTCTGGGATTGAGCCCCGCATCGGGCTCTCTGCTCAGCAGGGAGCCTTCTTCTCCTTCTCTCTCTGCCTGCTGCTCTGCCTACTTGGGATCTCCATCTGTCAAGTAAATAAATAAAAAATCTTAAAAAAAAAATGAGAGATTGCCATTAAAGCAAGTTAGAAAGGACATAAAGGGCAAAATGACAGCCACCCTGGAACAGGTATTATTTGGCTCTTGAATTAAAAATATATATATATACAGGAATCTGTTGACATTAACAACCTTGCCAATTACTGCTTAGTCCTTTAACCTTTGGTCGGGGCAAGTGGTTCAGAAAATGACAGCAAAAGTGAAATAAGTCAATCAGAGAAAGACAATTATCATACGATCTCTCTGATATGAGGAATTTGAGAGGCAAGGCAGGGGGTCGTGGGGGGCAGGCAGGGAAAAAAGTGAAACAAGATGGAATCAGGAGGAAGACAAACCACAAGAGACTCTTAATCTCAGGAAAGAAATGGAGGGCTACTGGAGGGTTGGGGGGAGGGATGGGGTGGCTGGGTGATGGACACTGGGGAGGGTATGTGCTATGGTGAGTGCTGTGAATTGTATAAGACTGGTGATTCACAGAACTGTACCCCTGAAGCACATAATACATTATATGTTAATAAAAATGACAGCAGGGGTGCCTGGGTGGCTCAGTGGGTTAAGCCTCTGCCTTCGGCTCAGGTCATGATCTCAGGGTCCTGGGATCGAGTCCTGCATTGGGCTCTCTGCTCAGTGGGGAGCCTGTTCCTCTCTCTCTCTCTCTCTCTCTCTCTCTCTGCCTGCTTCTCTGCCTACTTGTGATCTCTGTCTGTCAAATAAATAAATAAAATATTTTTTTTTTTAAATGACAGTAAAAATAGCTTCAGGAAATACAGAATTTTATCTACTTCACCTTTTTCCTTCTTTGGGCCCTTCTTGGCTCACAGATGATAATGTCACATGCTACCAGTAAGACATGCATGAGGCACAGACAACAAAAATGCCAAGAATGCCTCCAGACTTCAGATGATCTCGAGGACACATGATAGGACACAAAGACTCATTGGGGCAAGCCATTCTATATGGCTGGAAAAGCTCTCGAGCTGACTACCTGAGACATTGGCTCTTGGGGAAGCCTGCATAATGCAATGGGGGAGATTCGTACCAAGAGCCCAGAGCCCTGGCACCCCGTGGCCATCCCTGCCACAAGCGTGATGCGGTGTCTGCTCATGTAACAGACACTCATACTCATCCCAGGGATCTTGGCTGGAATGATGTATAAAAAGGTTTTAATAAAGCATTCACACACATAACCATAACTGTATCAGAATGAGAAAGTAGTTTTGAGTAATCTGACAGAAACGAAGCACATGGGTTTTTAACTAGGGTAAATATAGGTGATGTTTCCCTCTCTGCCCCAAGCTGAAAAGATTAAATGAAAGAAATAAGGGAAAATAGGCCAGAGAAATACTCAGACTTTCAGCCCTTTGATTCATTCTCTGGATATGGATGGATCGAATTAGTGACTCATCTCCTTACTGAGGCTTTCTCTGAATTTCAGGGATCCTGTGTCTGAACTCTGACTAAAATACTACACTCAGCTACTCCAGAGTTTGGTGGTGAAGTCCCACTCCTCCAACTAACTCAGAAGACTGTGATTGAGATGTCACATTCTTTAAGACTACAAATTCCTCTTAATAAAATACACCCACAGGGTGCCTGGGTGGCTCAGTGGGTTAAAGCCTCTGCCTTTGGCTCGGGTTATGATCTCAGGGTCCTGGGATCGAGCCCTGCATGGGGCTCTCGGCTCAGCGGGGAACCTGCTTCCCCTTCTCTCTCTCTGCCTGCCTCTATGCCTACTTGTGATCTCTGTCTGTCAAATAAATAAATAAAATCTTAAAAATAAAATACATCTCCGTGGCTTGTATAAGTACTTCCACAGGGGATAGCGGAAAGAGAACAAGTGAGAGTGTGTGAGGATTTTCAGCTTCCTAGGAAAGACGTCCTGTCGTCGGGGCACTGATGTGGGAATGTGGGTAGAGGGAGTGAGTTCTAGTACTGAATGGACTGGATTTGCAGTCTTCCAAATTTGATAGGGATCAGACAGAGCACACTTGCACACACACGCACACCATCGTCCCGCTGTCTCTTGCCAGTTCCCACCCCCACTGGGAGACTGCCCGACATCACACAGTCATACCTTGCCTCTGAGGCCAGTTCTATTAAGAATCACAGCTTTATTTTCAACTGACTAACTTGGCATTTGGCTTGCCCAAATATTCCAAGTGTTAATTCCAGCAGACATCTCCACGTCCCTCAAACCGTCTTACTCCACACTGTAACTGTAATTCGTGTGCCAGAAGCGGTCGACTTGCAAGCGTTTGTCCATAAGGGATTTTAAGCTGCCCGATGAAGAGGAAATGAGAGTAAGACTCACAAATATCCACAGCCTCACGTTCAGATCGTAAGTTCTCTGTTCTCTCCACCCCTTCCTCACAAGTTATTCAGGGATACGTATCCACACACAATGGGGAAACAAATTCCTGGCCTCTTCTTTTTCAAAGACTGGTACCCAAGTGGGCTCCACATGTTCAACTACTACCATAACCCAGATGTATTTAAACATCGAAAAAGATTTCAACTCTGGGCTATAGAGCTTTTCTCCAGCACACGCCTGTGAGTCTAATCCTTAAACCCCTACAATTTAATCTGAGGGGAAAATGAGGCTGCCTCTAGGTTTACTCTGTTAAGTGATCCAAAGGCAATTTCAGATTTCCATGTCAATCACTAATTCTGTTTAATAACAAGTAATGTCCCGCTGGCCCAGAATATTTTAAAGAACTGCCCTGAACTGCTTGCATTTCCTCTTGATAATCCAATATTTTTTAAATGTATGTTGTTTTCCTAAATGTATAAACATGTACACTTTCCATAACTATGAGGTTTGCCCAAAAGGTTATACTTTCTGCTTTGGGTCTATGATGCTTTTCTGAGTAATCTTCAATTATTTATTATCTGCCTAAGAACAAGTACAGCAAAACCTACACAAACAGTTTAAACTTTACATTTCTCTCAGGCTCTTTCAAAACCTGCTGACAAAGCAACAGTTCAATAGGATTCTTGAAACTGGAGAATATTATATATTGCATTTCCTAAAATGCTTCGGTGAGTAAACTAAAGATTTACACATTTTGCTGGAGAAAGACTGCAAAAATAGACCAAAGCTGAAAGAAAATGAATGAACACCGGGGGAGGGGGGTCTAGTTGTCTACACAAGTAGCTGAATAAAGAATCAAACACCAACATCAATACAACTCAAAGAGGAAGCTGAAGAAATCTTCCCAAAAGGGTGTACAAAATAGCAATGATATGTCAGCCAAGATGAACAAACTAAGAAAAATGTCCCCAGTGTATACGGCACAGCACTCTCCCCAGCCCCGCAAGCATCTACGGAAACCTGAAGGTTCTGGCTCAGGTCATCCCAGCAGCCTAGGAATCAGCACAAGATGATTAATCATCACCCCTTAGCGGCGTGGGATGGAAGTGTTCTTAACATATAAATTCCCACTGAGCAATGAACTGGCATTTCCAGCCTGGGAACAGTCCCTGCAGTCACTTGAAAAGGTTCTGTCCGAGCAGAACTGAATTACCTTTCCCTGGAGGAGCTCTCAACCTCTGGCTCAAGGTCTAGAGAACAGCCTAGTGGTGTCCAATGAACATTAAGGAGTTCGAGCCGGGAATAGGGATATACAACCTACAAACAGGGAAATGTTCTTGGAACCCATCAGGGATAAGAGAATTTAGTGACAAGGAATAGAAGAATGTAGAAGATACCCAAATGATGCAGCACTGAGGTACGCAACAGTTCTCAAAGTGATAATTATGGACAATAAAAAATTGAAATTGATTAGAGGAACAACTTTTAAATAAGCCACATAAATTCACGGGTGCCGAGAGATTGCCCACAGCCGCAGTCTTAGAGGAGCTGGTTGCGGTCAGTCTAAGATGATTATGTCCCATCGTGAAGAAAGCCTGGGGCTCTAGCTGAGAACAGTTCATCCGATCCCTAAATTATAAAAGAAGAATGGGTGAGTCTACAATTTACAAGTCTTCCTAGAAGAACCTACCTGAATGATCCCAGACCCAAGTTGGAAACTCCTTGAAGGAAACAACACAGAGAATTTGTAGAATTTGTAAATTTGTAAACTCAATCTAGCACAAAATGACATTTTTTTTTTCTAAATCGGGAAGGAAAAGGAGAGCCCTTCATTAGCACTGCCTCGCCGAGGAAAGACAGGACTCGAACGTCGTGTCCCACGGATGGTCACAGTCTGCCCAGAGACCTCAGCTGGGGAACACATCTGGTGGCTATCAGGAACGGAATGACTGTGTTTTCAAGCGATGTCTTTTAACTGATTTCACAAAATCTGAAAGTGCAAAGTGTTCCAGATCTGGAAGGAACCTTCAACATCGCCTGGCCCAACGGTTTGTTTTATAAACCGGATTTCCAGTCCCCATAGCGCCAGGCCTGGCTTTCTGGCCCTCTCCCCTTCCTCCTACATCCTTTCTTTGGAACTCCCCCAGCACACCTGTCTGACCCGAAGCAGCTGGCTGCCTGGGTGTAGAGACCTGCTGGCTCTGAGCCCTGTCAGGTGACCCCAGGGGATCTGTGGGGCACAGAGACAACCCTTGCTGACCTGGAATGACACCCATTCTCTTCTGCTTGGACCCAAAGACCCCTGCCCTGACTAGAGGGACTTCTTTCCATTCCCTGCCGGGGCACTGAGTTTGAAGCCCTGGTCTCTCCTGGGCTGTCAGCCTTAACCATCTCTCCCCCTGCATGGACACCCGAGATCAAAAATTAGCCAAAGATGTCAGAACACTGCTGCTGTGTGACTTGGGGCCCTCAGCAGCCTCATCTGCAAAATGGGCATAAAACCAGTATGCTGTCCAGGATAACTCATAGGATTATAGTGAGCAAAATTTAGCATTTTAAACAACAGGAAGGTTAAAATTAATATGTGGTTGTTAATACAAATCTCAGTAAGAAAGCAAGCCAGGATCAACGTGAGACTTGGGAGACGCACCTGCAGAGCGGTGCCCAGGACCGTGGACAGGCCTAACAAGGGGCTCTGCCTAACACGGCTGCGGGCACACATAGGCCTGCGCCCGGGGACACACAGCTGCCTCTCTGCACAGACTGCGAGGGTCGCCCTGGATGTGGGGGCCCGTATCCCGATGCAGACCTCGCTGCGTTCATTCACGGTGCCCCCTCACTCCGTAAGATATGGATCTGAGGGCAGAGTGGGAATACTGATTTTGCTCCAGTCAATGGCGAACTGCTGAATTCCATTATTTCACCTTTGTCTTGAAGGGAGCCGTGGTATCGGCCTGGGCTGCTCCCTGTGGGCTGAAGACACCTGTGACGGGCATGGTTGAGCTCCTGAACAGTCGGTTGCCCTCCCCGGGGTGCCGCCAGCCGTACGCAGTGGGGAGCAAGAAGCAGCCCCGGCTGGCTGCCCGTGCTGCTCCGTCATGCTGAGAGCAGTCCCGGACGTGGCCACCACGGTGCCGCCAGCCTCCCTGTAACCTTGGGTCGGTTCCACAGTTTGTGCCAACGGTTTGTAAAGCAATGTGACACGTCCCTTCCAAATACGCAACAAGAAACAATTCATCCGTGCTGCCAGCGCACATTTCCCATGAGGCATGAAAGATTCCAGGAGCTGAGGGATGCCGAGGTCAATCACAGGCTAATAATACGAGCCCGTCACCGGCGTCTAAGAATGTTACGGAGGCTCACTTCACAGTTGGCCATGTGCTGCTGGACAGGGTCCAGCCCGGCTAGCCCCTGGTGTGCAGAGGCCGGGGAAGCCGAGCCAACGGCACTGGAGAGGGACGAGGTGCAAGTCACACCCTCCCTGATTGATGACATGTAGATGGAAACTCACACCCCACAAGCAGGGACGTGGCCCAAAGAAAACCCCAGAACCCGTCACACCCTTCCTCTCTGTGTCCCATCCTTCCCCACCCCTCACACCCAGTCCTATTACCAGAGCGGAGTCAGTATGGGGCAGAACGAGGAGCCTGGGTTAATGCGGAGGGAGGATCACGCTCCCTGGATAAGAGCGTCCGTCCAGAAAAAGGGTGAGAGGAAACAAAGAGGTCGTTTTAAGGCTGAAGGATTGGAATCCCACGGATAAAGGAAATTCGAACAAACACATCTTTCCAGCGGCCCCTGTCCTTTCTACGTCCCTGCCTTGTCAGCTCCCACACTGTGGAGTTCCAAAAATGGTCTCTTGGTCATTGGAAGAAAACAATGTTGACTCTATCAAGGGCAGCTAGGAGATCTCGGAACACGAAGCTCTTCGTTCCATCCTGCTAAGGTAATTGATCCAAAACAGACACCAGAAAATTCAAACTGCTGCCTTGGTTTCTACTATCATGTCCAAATAAAAAGCCATTGGCTCTCTCCAGCCCAGCGTACCACCTCGGACCTCCAGCCACTCTCCAACACCCACCAGAGGATTCCCAGCGAGCTACGGTCAGAAATGATGGCGCCACGTAAGCACAGAGAGTCTCCACCAGTGATCCACTGAGAGGGGCCGAGTGCTATTAGGAAGTTCCTTTTCAAACTGAATAGTTTATCCAGGGAAAGAGGCATATCCTTCCCTTTCAACATGCGCACTACCAAGCTGAGTAAATCAGAAACACCTTCTCCCGAGACGGCACCCTGAGCTTAGAGCTCGTCTCTAGGAAGAATCTTTATGGGTGACGATGATAATAATCGTGATGCTGAGTGGTCTGTTTTCCACATATCTGTAACAACACCAGTCTCTACAACCTCTCTTCATAAGGCTTCCTGATTTGCCAATTTCATTATTTGTCAGGATCTCTCCACCCGGTCTAAGAAGAAACCATTCTCGCAAACAACAAAGACGTTTGTCAGCAAAGCTATTCACGCATATAAGATCCAGTCTTCTGGCTGGGGCATCTCTGAGATAGTCCCCCAAGTCAGCAGCTTCTAAAAGAAAAACTGGCATCACCTAGGAAAAACTCAGTTAATGCACAATTAATTAAAAGCACTAGACCAAGCAATCTCTGACCCATCGAGCCCCAGGACTCCACATTGGTTCTTTCAAACCCTCTATTTCTGGGCGTCCATGCTGCAGCCCATCAGCTTGGAAAAGGTGTGTCTTCCTTCTTAAACGGGAAGCCCACATAATAATAGTGATTTTTTCCAGCTCATATTTCTGGTCAGGAACAGCATGAAGCTTTATCTCCCTAGGGTAGAAGAAAGGCAGCGGAGCTATCAAAACCTGCACCTGCACACCCCAAACTTCCCCAAAGCTGGGAGGTGCCTGCCTGCATCTCTGAGTAAATAAAGGAGATGCCAAAGGCCACCTGTTGGGGGGTCACTCAGACTGTGAGATGTCCCGGGGTGGGGACGGGGTCACTCAGACTGTGAGATGTCCCGGGGTGGGGACTCTCCCAGCAACACCAGACTCCGCTCCGTGCTGTTAGTGCTCTGCTCACCCTAACATCCCCAGCTGAGAACATCGGTGGGATAGGACTAGAGGTGAGAGGATCTAAGTTCAAGGGCCCTGCCCCCTCAGCCTACCACACCGCAGAGAGATCCTTGTTTCAGCCTAAGAGAAAAACTTCCTCGGATCTCCCAAAAGAAACTCCCTTTTGTGGGTTCAGACCCAAAGGCAGCTGTGGATGCACACGAGAAGGCCTCTTCGTAGCTGCTTCACCAGGAATCCCTCCTGAGTTTTTGTCTCCTCATCTGTAAAATGCGGACGAGGAGACCGGCCTGTCTGCCCCCACCCCACACTCCAGGCTGCTCCGAACGCCACGAGCTGGCCTGTGAAAAAGCCCAGCTTCTCCGTAGAGCCCAGGGCACACCTGCAGGGGTACTGCCCACAAATTCAGTTCAAAACCCCGAGGCTTTGTGAAACACTACAGTGGATTCTAAGTTAAGCATGCCCTAGCTTTTCCCCCAGCAAAGAGCCGTCACCTGGAGCGAGAGACGAGAGGCGTGTAACAGATCTCTGTGTGGTGAAAAGAAGAAGGAAAAAGAAGTAGGACACATCTGGATGGCAGGACGAAAAAGGGATCGTTTTAAGCCTCAAATGTAAATACACGTATCTGTAAACATAATAATAAAGTCACGTGTATGTTTCATCTTAGGTATTCCACATCGTATGTATATAAAAATACAATGCACGTTACACGGGCATGTGTCTAATCCTGAATGACAAAGTCTGTGAGGCACAGCCACACTTGTACGTGTGGGTACCTGGGTACCTGGGTACGAGGGTGCATGGGTGCACATACAGCTGTAGAACGACTTCCATGGGCCAGCTCAGGATGCAGGAGTGGGAAGGAGCCTCAGAGGCAGAGGCAAGAGTATAAGGACATGTCATAAAGCACCGCAGGAGAGCACAAGTCGTATCCAATGGTCAGTGTCCTCGGCTGAAATCTGGCAACAATCCAGATCTCTTCTCCTTCCCCCGGGCATGAACCATGGGATTAGATGGAGGTCAGGGCTGGGAAGGGCATGGGAGGAAGTCCTAAACACCTCCTTAGCCCAGCCTCCAACCGTGGCTTGCTTTCTGTGGCTGGATAGGATATGCTATGTGACTAAAAGGACATATTCACTCAGTGGTCTAAGACACATCAGGACAGGCAGTCTGAAGGCCTCAGGAGACTGGAATCCCATGAGAAAAAATAACAGGCAGCAAGCAGAGCAAAGTACTTACTACCATCCCGGGATATATATATATACCACCGGTCCACGAAACAGCCCTATTAGCATCATTCCCTCCCCCACATAATAAGTGGTTCCCAGCTGTTCTGTGGCTGAGCAAATCAGGTGGCAGAGCCCACGTCCGCAACCACGGCAGGTGGGAAGTGTTGTGAAGTCTTGTCTTTGGCACATAATAAAGGAGAATGTGACTCCCTCCCGCAGTCTGTACGACCCGTCTGCGTGTTCATTCTGTCACTCCACAGCTTTTTAGCTAACGTGCACACACATGTTCTGTCTTTCACCAAAACAGGACCATGATCTCCCAGAGAGCAAGACACAGAAGTGTATCCTGTGGATATTCCACAACACAGAGCATCGGGAAGCTTCTCACTCCGCAGTAAGTTGATAAGAAACTAGGCTGAGAAGTAATGAACGGGCATTTAAGCATCAATTTTGCCTCTTATTGGGACGGTGGGCAAATTACGAACCTTCTTAAACTTTCTTTTCTTCATCTATAAAATAAATATAAGAGAAGCAACTCCTAAGGCTTAGCACAGTGCCTGGCAAAGAGTTAGCACTCAAAAAATGCTCGCTATTCTTCTTAATCATTCACTCGTCCTGATGGACACATGGTGAGTGACTGAGTACCCCCTCGATGGCTCAGCCCCTCCATCAGCGAGAGGTGGCTCCCCTGTTCCCAGATGGTAGTCCTCAGCAAGGCTGGTGTCAGAAACTCTAGCCAGTGGAGCTGCAACAGATCTCAAAGGGAGAGAAGGTGCCCCTGGGAAGGAACTGGAAATGGGGGTGTGGATAGTAGAATGGAGAGGTATACAGGCATTGGGTAGGCTGGGTGGCCAGGATATAATATATCTCCCAACACTCAGGACTGCCCACCCAAGGACAAACTTTCTGGCTCAAAATAATGATGGCGCTTCCATTGAGACACCAGAGCCCTGCTGGGAAAATATTTGTGGCCGAGGGACAGCCAGTAACATCAGTCCCGTGAACCGGTAAAAGAGGTGAGCAATCCCAATTCAGTTAGGAAATCAATACCTCGTGAGAGTTTCAGGCGGTTCTGCACGGAGGGGAATCTGGCTGGCTAAGGCCAATGTGTCCCGCAAGGCCTCGCTGACTTCCCGCAGCTCGCCGGGGGACAGCCCGCACACCAGGGCGGGCAGGTCGCAGTCCTCCCATCGGAGGAGGAGCTCCTGCTCTTCTATGTCCCTTCTCAGCTGCTGGTCTTTTGCTTCCAGCACGGACATTCTTGCTTGGAGAGCTTCGATCTCTTTCTGCAGAGAACGGAGAAACCAGGTTACATAAAGGAACCCTCCTCTTGGCAGACTGCTCTGCTGGTAATGAGCCCTTTAAGTGAGAGCCAGCCACGTGCACGAGCGCCATGAAGTTCCCTTCAGAGGCAGGCAGATTTTTGGAGGTTTGCTGGAGTGGAAAAACCACGCCAGCTTTGTATTTCTGATGAGCTGGCATAAGGAAAAACGTTCCCTCCCAAGTACTAAATAACTATGGGGGGTGGGCCAGGGATCTGACTTGGAATAACCAAGCAAATACATAAATGACTTACTTCGTTTGCAGGCAGAAGACCTGGAACATAGGGAGAAAACACCCTGTGCTTGGGGTACAAGCCAACCAGGGAACGCAGGTCATGAGCTGACAAAGAAAAGCAAACAATCCTCGGTTGGTCTGTCCCCAAACGTGAAAATGCAGTGTGTAGAGAAAGACGAAAATCACAGTTTCCTAAGTCTACAAGATCGAAAGAGCAATGGGACGCAGCAGACAGTGCCGTGCCGTGTACAGCTCATAAAAATATTAAAGAAATTCCATGTCTACTAATGCAGCAAACCAAAATCTGAAGAATCTATAGAGTATCATCCAGTCTTGAGGCCAGAGAATAAAACAAGCAGCAGGTTAGTGAACGCCCGTTGTGTGCGCGGTGTAGGAGCAGATGATCATCTCACTGCCCGTAGCATTCTGAATTTAAAATGAGACTCTTTCAATCCCCACACTCCCGAGTCCCGTGCATTGGTTTCTGGCTGACAGGAGCAGAGCTCAATCCCGGGGGTCTCCCCATCTCTTATCTATGGGCTCTCAAACCCAAAGTACAGATCACCTCCAACTTCTACCTCCTGACCCCACTTCCATAGGGGGTGGGGGATAGAGACTGAGGAGAGGCTGAAGATCCAGCCCTGAGACACTCCAAGAAGAAGATACTAGGTCTCCCATCGGCCCAACATTACGATATCATCAGCACGGTTTCCCCACCTCCACCTCTGCCCACGTCCCATTCTCTCCTTTCTTTCTTTATAACTGTGGTAAATACACATACCACAAAATTCACCACCTTAACCATTCGTAAGGCCGGTTCCATGGCATTAAGCACACCCACACTGCCACACAACACTACCACCAACAACCGTCCAAGACCTCTCCATCTTATAAACCAAACCTCTGTCTCCGTGAAACTCCAGTTCCTCGTGGCCCCTCCTTCCCCCAGGCCCTGGCAACTGCCATTCCACTTTCTGTCTCTAGGAATCTCTAGGAACATCATGTCAACGGAACCATAGTATCTGCCCTCCTGTGACTGGCTTATTTCGCTCAGCATGGCGTCCTCAAGGTTCATCCGCGTTGCACCACGTGTCACAACTGCCTTCCTTCTTAAGTCGGTGTAATGGATGGACCACATTTGGTTCATCCATTCATCTACAGATGGGCACGTGGGTTGCTTTCACCTTTTGGCTCTTGTGCATAATGCTGTTTGGGACACTTCTCTGAGGGCTTGATCTCAGTTCCTGTAGGCGTATACCAAGAAGTGGAATTGCTTCATGGCGTGGTCATTCTATTTTTAATGTTGTGAACACCCACCGTGTTTTTCTCTTCCACAGGGGCCCTATATCCTATTCTTTTTTTTTTTTTAAGATTTTATTTATTTATTTGACAGAGAGAGATCACAAGTAGGCAGAGAGGCAGGCAGAGAGAGAGAGAGGAGGAAGCAGGCTCCCTGCTGAGCAGAGAGCCCGATGCGGGACTCGATCCCAGGACCCTGAGATCATGACCTGAGCCGAAGGCAGTGGCTTAACCCACTGAGCCACCCAGGTGCCCCCCTATATCCTATTCTTAAACAGAAGTCAAAGTGAGTCTTTAAAATGTGGTCAGATCATGCTACTTCACTGCTTAACATGGCTCCACAGCCCAGTCACAGAGAAGCCCGAGTGCTTGCCAAAGTGTGCAAGGCCCTCCAAGACCCCTCTTCTCCCTGACCTTCTCCTCTACTATTCTCCCCCACCCTGGCCTGCTGAATGCCCTCCAAATGCGTGAGGCACATCCCCACTGCAGGCCTTCGCGTGGCTCTTCCCTCGGCTTCCATCTCGAGGCACAAGGAGTTGATCTAAGCCTATGCCATTGGCTCCTACTGCCCTACAACATAGGAAGGCGATAATTTAGGTATTAATTATGTTTGTCATTTCTCCCCTACTAGAACATCAACTTCGGCATTCAAATACCTGCTGAATAGTGAATACCCACCTTCCCCCAGAGTTCTGCCGAGAACATCCCCCTCAAACACGAAAGATCCCAGGCTGGACTTACTTTCTGTCCACTCTGACATCATCGGGAATGATGCGGACCTTTAACTGGCAAATATCGTTCAAAACCAAAACCAGACTTCGCACTTTCAGCTACCCAAACTGATGTGGAGAACAAAAGCAAAAGAAATGTAGAAAAAATAATCCAATTTCCTTTGCAGCCCACTGACAAGTACTTGAGACTGGCAGGGTGACCTTCCCCCACGAACTCAACTTCGTCAGTGTGAATACTTTGCTGGAGGCAAAAGTCAACCTTAGCTTGACATTAGCCCAACTTGCAGGATCCTGCAAGTCTTTAACCCAGAAAAATCCCTTTGGAAACTTTCTTTATCTCTCTACCTACACTGCCCCCCAAGATATATGTTAGCAATCATCTTTGAAACATATGGCCTGCTGATATACCTCTGAAGGGCTCCTGACTAAGAGTTTAGTAGATAGTAGTGAATGACCTCTCAAGGTCCTGGAAACCTTGCTTCCCAATTCCTTAGAGACTTACACTATCCCTAACCCCTCCAACTTGAAAGTATATAATCAGTCCCTCTTCAAACCCAGTGCACCTCCTTCGGCCCACAGGTCCTGTCCCTATGCTTAAATAAAACCATCTTTTTTGCATTGCAGACATCTCAAGGATTCTTTCTTGACCATTCACTCCCAAAAGCCATACATCACATCACAAACTTTTATGATGATACTCACTGAATATATAAAAGTGTTCAGTTTACTGGAGAATATTTTCCAATTGTGATGACTTTTGCCTCCCTTTGCCACCTTGCTGTTGTGGGGACTTGGGTGCAAAC
Source organism: Mustela erminea (assembly GCF_009829155.1). Taxonomy (NCBI): domain Eukaryota; kingdom Metazoa; phylum Chordata; class Mammalia; order Carnivora; family Mustelidae; genus Mustela; species Mustela erminea. The sequence goes on along the minus strand of NC_045627.1, from coordinate 4,128,212 downwards.
TCAGATAGTAAAATACTCTGCACGAGGAAGTAAGGGTGGGAGGGCAGCCCACCAACTCGTCCAAGCCCCATAAACCAGTCTAAATGCATGCTATTGTTTAGAATTTAAACCAAGATTTTCACTTGGGTGTTAAAGACCTATGCTCTTTCTGGAAATCACGTTGCCTTCAACCGATGCTCCCTTGTTGTTCCCCATTCCTGCTCCCAAGCCTCCAGGCTCCAGCTGGTGTGGACCCAGCTTCAAGGATCCCTGCCTCTGGGGGAGGGGCCCCCCTCAACTTCCAGAGCACCCAATGGCCTCCTGCCTTTAACTCGGTGCTGCACCTGGACTTCTAGCCCCTGACCGGTTCCCACCAACTGTCACCCGCTGCTCTGGGCCAACCTGGAGCTCCCAGGAGATGTCTACCAGTTTTTTCCAGACCCGCGAGCCTTGCCCAGTCCACACTTAAAACTCTGCCCCTAACAACTGCTCCTTACACTTCAACTCTATGCAATCTTCCATTAAGGTTTTTCACAGCACAGATTTCTTCCCGCCTTTCCAAAGAACCCCGTAAAAGGTCAAAATGATAAAGAGGTGACAAATTGGCCTGGCAGACAAGGAAAGCATATTCGAAAGGTAACGAGGAATATCGAAAACAGGCACAAACAGCAACGAGCTTTCAACCCCTGTGTGTAATGAGATTCCTACAAGCCCTCCAGCAACTTCCACCCAGCTCCCCCTTTCGTACTTGACGGGTGGACGGCCAAAGCTCTAATTGCTTCACTTGAGCCGAGCAAAGACCCCTCCCCTGCTGCATTTGGCTTCCATGGGTAAGAAAACACTGGCCTAGTTCCTGAAGGTTCTTCACCTGCTTACCTGCAACTGCTGCTTCTCCTGAAGAAGCCAGTCTCGTCTGGTGACGGACACACGCAGGCTGTCCTGAGCGCTGGGTTCCAACAGCTTTGGCTCCCCCCTGGGTAGGGCGTGGGGGTCTTCACCGCAGGCCCTTAAAGTAAAACGTGCATATGGGTACAGATGTGGAGAAACTGAAATCCTCAGAGCTACGAAAATGTTAAGAGAAGAGTGCCTGGGTGGCCTGCGGAGTCCCGGGTTCGAGCCCCAGGTCAGGCTCCCTGCTCAGCAGGGACTCTGCTTCTCCCTCTGCCTCTCCCCCTCCCCACCCCACTCCTGCTTGGCTCTCTGTCTCTCTCTCTCTCTCTCTCTCTCAAATAAAGAAATAAAATCTTTTTTAAAAATGTTAAGAGAAAGAAATTTCACAAAGTGGCCACCGGCTGTTATCCTCAGGCGGGCCGCACGGATAAGGTCCCTAACTTACGTTTCTGTTTTAATTAAGATCTGTTGGGGCTTTCAGTTTTCCACAGAGCCGAACTGCTAATTTTAGGCCTGCGCTGTCCAGCCCCGTGGCTCGTAGCCACATGTGCTCTAGATGTGCTGAAAGTGCAAGATACACACCAGATCTTAAAGACTTCGTATGACAACAAAGAGCATAAAATATCTCAGTATTTTTATGTCCGTTACATGTTGGAAAGACAATATTTTCGATGTATTGGGTTACATTAAGCAGACTTGTTAAATTAATTTCACCTGTTTCTTCTTCCTTCTATTTAGTGCGGCTACTGGGTAATTTGAAATCATGTCTGTGGTTTGCACTACATTTTACCGGACAGCACTGCCTCCATCATCCAGGCACAACCAAACGCCAGGGGCTGATCTTGGCTGCGGAGATTAAAAAGAGGTCATGACTGATTCACAGATGCTTGGGTCACAGCTTCTCAGAAAGCGTTTGCTAAAAGACTGTCAAAACCCACTTAAGATCTGGCTGTGTCTTATTCTTGCAGGAGTCGGCACATTTGGCCAAAGCAATGCTGGGGAAATGCAGCCCAGGCTCGAGGCTCTGCAGGGGTCTTGTAGACATTTACCCTTAAAGGATGGCAAATTTGTCATTAAAGATGGGCACAGAGGTTAGCTACAAAAATACCACAGCTTTTCTTAGTAGCCCCAAACTGAAAACACACAATCGTGGTCCCAAATGAGGACCAGAGCTGTAAATCATGGCACAGCCACACAGAGGAAGGCTATGCAGCCACTAAAATCAGGTCACCAAAGATGTAGCCACTGATCTCTATTGTTATTCTCCATTGCTAAGTGATCTCTATTTCTATTTTTTCAACCAGCTATGACAATAATAGGTATACTCTGAAACAACTATTGTAAAAAAAAAATTGCGTTTAAAAAATTTTGATGGATCAAAATGTTACCAGCTCTTCCCTCTGGGTGGTAGAATTACTTCTTTCAGCAAATCTCTGATTTTCTAAGTCTTCTTAGTGAGCATATATTATTTCCAATATTTAACTACTATAGCCCTTGGATAAAACAGGCATGTCTGCATTTGAAACAAATCACATATCATATGTTAATGATCCACGGCCAAGCAGGTGTCTGTAGCTTCTGTCCTCTCCCCTCCCCCACCACCAGGATCTCCTCACAGACAGCTGGAACTGGGCTGCCGCGTGCATGGACGTCGGGGCTCACCAGACCAGAGCATGAAGCTGCATGCTCTTGTTTGTACATTCACAAAGGGTCTCACTCCCTCCACGTTTCTCACAAAAGAAAATGGGCAACTCATTTTTTTTTTATTTCCATTTATGAGTAGAATTGTACAGTATTTGTCTTTGTCAGTCTAATTTATTTCATTTAGCATAATACCCTCCATGTCCATCTACTGTCCCAAATGGCACAATGCCATTCTTTTTTATGGTTGCCTAATATTCCCGTGTGTGTGTGTGTGTGTGTGCGCGCTCACGCGCGCGCTCATGCGTACCACATTTTCTTATCCATTTGTCTATTTATGGACACTTGGGCTGCTTGGCTATCGTAAATAATGCTGCCATAAACACGGGGGTACACATATCTTTCCGAGTTAGTATTCTCGTTTTCTCTGGGTAAACACCCAGTGAATGAATAAACCAAAAGCAGCGTTGGACCTATAAATACAATAAGAATGAACTGATGGTTGCCAGAGGGGAGGGGTGGGGTGTTGGGCAAAATGGACAAAGGAGAGAAGGAGGAGCAGCCCCCCAGTCATGGAATAAGTAAGTCACAGAATAAAAAGCGCAGCAGAAAGGACACGGGGGAGGATATGGTACCGGCCACCTGACAGGACGGACGGGAACTACCCTGCAGTGAACACAGCCTACTGTGCAAACTTGTCAGATCACTGAGTTGTACACCTGGAAGTAACACAAGGTTGCGTGTCTGCCGTATTCAGGATTCTGGAAGAAGGAAGGAAGGAGGGAGAGAACGAGTGACTGATCTGAACCCGGTTGGGGCTCTGTTCGTCTCCTTTCACTTGTTCCCCATTTCATGGGTTCATTTAGAAGAAGAAGACACTATTACGCCCACCTACGACGCGCCGTCGACGGTGCCCTCTGCTAGGGACCCAGCAGTAAACAAGGCTCGGTTCCTGCGCAGAGCAGGGAGGGGCCGAATAACCCCACAAGGAAAATACAAGGCAAAGGACAAACGCTCAACCCGAGGCCCAAAGCAATTACCGGAGTCCCAAGGTGGGAGTGAGTCTCCCACTTCCTAAATCTTAACGTGGCATTTACAACCGAGCGAGCCAACCAAGCACGGCAGGGAAGCGGCCCTACTAGTTTTAGAAACAACGGTAGAAACTATGTCCCCTCAGCTCTTCTTAGCCGGAAAGCAGCCCCTACAGAAAAGGGAAGCTCGCTTGTGTTCCTGGGCCTGACACAGATTCGGATTCTCTGAATATTCTCGAAAAACACTTACTTATTGTAACAGACCATGCAATTTAGACATTTATTTTAAGACCTGGGACTCTCTGATTCGTGTGCGTAACGGCAGATCCCAGGAGGGGTTGTAATAAAAATGCTTAAACTGATGATAATGAACGAGGATGAACGGAGAATTTTCTGTGCGCCAGACACGATCATTCTTAGCACGCTCGCTTCTCATGGCAGACCTAGAGGCCCATATTATTATGACAGTTTTGTCACTGAGGAAGCAGTGGCCGGGAGATTCAGGGACTTGCTCTCGGTCACCCAGAGAACCAGCAGCACAGCTGAGACATCAGAGATGTGTCCCGCTGAACCTCCCTTCCCCGCCCTTTCCTGGACACCCTACGTCATTTGGGCTCTCAGCAAGATTATACACTTCTGTTTCCTCCTGGCTTCTAGTTCCGTGCCTCCCACAGCCACGGATTAAAGCCCCTTGCTCCCTATGGAGCCGAGCCATTGGGGAATGACAGGGAGGGGTCAGCGTGGGGAGGGAGGTGACCATGGCTTGGGCCCCAGTCCTGCCTTTCTCTAGCTACGTGTCCTTGGACTTAATAATGCTCTCTGAACTTACCTTCCTCGTTTTTAAAATGAGGAAGAATGCTGATGCCTTCCTGGTGTGGCTGATGGGGGGTGGGGGGTCATTACCAGTTTATTTGACAAATGAGCACGGTGCACCTACTGTGTGGGCCCCCCCTCCAGTATGAGGGACCCTCTGACCTCCAGGGGCTCGCTGTTTGTCACCCCTCGTGTGTCCATGTTTGCATCAGGAATGTGAGCTCTGTATGCATGTCCAGTGGACATGACGTCCTACCCAGGGTAATGAGGACTAAAGAGGAAATGTCTCTGGGGATCTTCACACGTATCAGAAGAGGAAGCGTCTGGAACAAAACCAGCATCGGCTATGGTCATCAGTCAGAAGGGAACGTGCTTCCCCCTCTGGGCTCCAGAGCCTCGGCCTGTCACACAGACACTCTCTCCAGACTGAGAGCCTTGGGAAGGGAGAGACTGAGCTACGCACTGAGTAGGGGCTTAGCCCATATTTGTTGAATGATTAAATGAGTCCGTGGCCTAGAAAATCCGGAAGTTGTTTACATTCAGCTTTCTGTTGCATTGGATCATTTCTTTACACTAATTTATTTCCCCATTTGCTTTGCTTATGCAAATATTAAGAGTTTCCTGAATTTTCTAAATAGATACCATCTGGGTCGGGTTGGGAGTCATTGAAGGAAATCAACATAGAATTGGAAATTAGCTACCGAGGAGCTACAGGTGGGGAACTGGGAATTCTCCATATTATTGTTAATCACATTCATTACTTAATCCATAAGAAAAGCCCTAGCGATTAACCAAAACTCTTCTCTCCGTCTTGCACACTGTGACTCGGGGTGTAGAAAGCCATCCACAGATGGCTGAGTGGTGGCCCCAGGACACACCGCGGCTCAGTAATGGCACAGGGGACAGGTTTCCGTCGCTCAGTCCTCTGAGTCATGCTCCCTCTTCCTTCTGCTATGCTGTTTGCTGTTCCCTTTATATTTAATAATTCTCGGTGTGTAATCCCTAATGTCAGTACAAATTAGCATTGCTGCTATAAACTAATCAGTATGTAAAATGAGCAAATCCCTCGGGGGCCAGAATTAAAAACACGAGCGTTGGAATGTTAGAACAGCCCTGGGTGCCCACGGGGACTCGGAGCCTTGAACACACTGCCCTCAGCCTCCCAGTCTCATGCAGGCCCCCGTCGGGGCTGCACAGTGCTGGAAATACCCTGGCCTTTCTATTTTTGTCTTTTCCCCCAACCACGGAAAGAGGGAAGAATCTGTAAAATGGGATCCTACAGCACTGAAAGCAGCAAGAACACTCCTCATCTCAAGGACCCCACACACCATGGGACTTTTGTGAGTGCGCCGTTCAGTATTACTGGGAAAAGAAGGAAACGCCCTCTGGGCATCGACGTTTCCAGAGCCAAGTGGTTAATGAGTGTGTGCCTGAGATGAACCCACAGGGCTGCCTCCTCCCTAGCAACACCCGGGGCCCCAGGGCCTGCCAGCGCCCTCCTCCCGCTCCGAGAGGGGCCTACAGAAGCCGTGCAGTGAGAACACAACAGGGCCGAGGAGATGCCAGACAGTGCCCCCTCTTTGGGAAGGTGGTGAGAAAGAAGTGGTTTGGGCCCATCACAGAATCGCAGAAGTGCGGCTTAAGTCTAGAAACAGCTCCCTCATCCAACAAAGTGTCATACATGATCAAGGCCACCGTGGTAGGACGAGTCCTGTAAAAATGCCGAGTGTAACACCGATGACTTCACGGTTCTGCCTTTGTGCCTGTCTGTGATGTGGGTCAGAAGCGTAAGGGGACTGGAGGGGAGGTCATGTTCCCTAGGAAACGAAGCAGTATTGTTTTATAGAGTCTTATGCCACTCAGAGAAATGACTGCCCCACAAGAGGGGCACGTCAATATTTCCTTGGGTTTTAAAGTCAGTTATAAACATTTATACTTCTATGTACATAAACACGTATACATTTACTTGGGTTATAATGTCGGTTATAAGCAGTGATGCCTGGCACAACCAGCTTCAGGACAGACTTCAGGGAAATTTGAGCCAAGAGGATGGCATGGGGGACCTTTCTGTGGAAGAGGTCACTCACAATCCACTAATTCTAGAACAACCTCTGAGGAGTCCTCTATGGCTCACCCCACCTGCTTTCCTCCTCTGTTCCCATCTTGAGGTGAGCACAAGGGGTCAGCTGTGGGTCTCCTGGGAGGGCGGCACAGGCCGTCCTACTAACACTGGCTCCTGACCTTGAACCTGGATTCAGGTTCAGAAACACGCCCTGCTGTGCTTCGGGGACAACGACCATCGTTACATCCTACCACGACGTAGGCACCTCGAATTCTACCTCCGGTTAAAATGGGTTAAACGGTCACTTTCTCGTCTTATGCAGTGTCTCCCCATGCCAGGTGGTGAATGTAGAGCTGGCTGTCTCTGAATTCCATGGTGGGATGCTGCTGCCCCTCGGAACAATTTGTTACTTAAACTGTAACCCCTGGAGGACTTACTAGTTAGCACTAGTAAATGTGCTTTACTAGTAAGCACATTTAGATATGCCCTTAAGAAATACATATACTGGCAACAGGTCTTTGGGGAGAAGGATGATATACGACCAAGAAGCGGGCAGCTGGGGATGCCTGGCCCGCCCAGGGCGGAACGCCGCCTGCTTCGGGGAAGCCGAGCACCCGGGAACGCCCGGTCAGCTCAGGGTGAAACAAAAACCGCCGCTTCCCTTTTTCGTTGTCGCTCCTTTCTCTTCCCAGAAGCGCCCGTTGTTAGTTAGATGAGTCCTTTGAATGTGCTTGGTTAACTATAAACTTTATCCTGCTCCTTGCCTGTCTGCAAGACGTGACTAACGTGTGCCCTTCATCAATCCTTCTATTGGTTATTGTTTCTATCCAATAAAAGGGAGACTGTGGAGTTGCTCGTGGCAGCCGTCCTTTTCGACTGTTGTCCCCTGCTCCCAGTCTTTTGCAGCTGACTTGTTTGTGCCTAATTCTTCTCTCGTCGCCGACTGGAAGCGGCAGTGGGAGGGTCCCAACATGACAACTAAACAACAATAAAGAATCACGGGGTTCAAAGGGAACAGAGGAAGAGCTGGCCAGAGGAAAAATGACTCAGTCCAGAAGCATCACGGACTGCTCCCACCTGAAAGGAAGTAAGTGAGCAGGAAATATTTGGACAGGCAAGCCGCAGCTCTGCCTTGATAAGCCCCATGGAAAACCATTGTCTATCTCTGTTTTTAAACATTGTTGTATTTTGTCTACTTGTGTTTTAAGTTATCACTGGGCAAAAGTCTTTGATAAAGGACGTTTTGCACACACACACACCCCTCCGCCCCCCATACACACATTTTAAGGTGTAAGAATGACCAATTTTAAGGTGCATATTCCAACGGGAAAATACATAGGATCGGGGCACCTGGATGGCTCAGTGGGTTAAGCCTCTGCCTTCAGCTCAGATCATGATCTCAGAGTCCTGGGATCAAGTCCCGCATCGGGCTGTCTGCTCAGCGGGGAGCCTGCCTCCCCCTCTCTCTCTCTGCCTGCTGCTCTACCTACTTGTGATCTCCCTCTCTGTCAAATAAATAAATAAAATCTTTAAAAAAAAGAAAATAAAATACATAGGATATATAGTCATAGAAATGCAAGCTATTAATGAGAAAATGATCAGTCATCTGTGTGGTAGTCAGCCAAACCTCTCTCTTAGGAGAAAGACAAAAATAACTCTTTTATTTTAATACAAAGTCTGAGACAAGGATCTGAGTTTGGGCTGTTTTCTGGAGAAGTGACCCAAGAAACTACAAGTGAGGGAGTGAGAAGCAGGAAAGGTCAATAAAGGGCGCATTATTGAGCTGATCACCACGGGGCAACTGGGGCTTAAGCCTGCCAGGAACCATCTGGAAAAAAAAACAGGTGGAACGTACCTCAGAATGGCCCCCTAGAGGCTGGGTAGGCTGGCACATTCATCCTCCAATTCCCACCCCAGGGCTTGACCGTGGCCTTCAGGGCCATTTCCCACTTCTGGTTCTCACAAGCTTCAGAGAAAGCCCCGTGGTACATACACCGGTTGGGTGCCTAAGGTGGACAGGAATGTCCACGGCTGGAGCGGAAATCGGGGAGAGGCCAAGGGACTGGGACACGAGGCATGAAGTATCTGTTGCAACAGACTTTCAGATGGATGAGGAGGCCCTCAGCAGGGACAAAGAAGCTGGAGAGCCATGGCAAGGCAGAGAGGGTCTGCAAAGGGGCGGCCTGAGTGCCCACCATTCAGTGTGACAGAGATAGGTGCACTTCCCACGAATCAGGCAGTTATCTTCCCAAAAGTGTGCCCATGGTGCAAGAGGACCTACAGAAAGAGGCGGAGTGAGATCTGAAAAGGGGTGGTTGCATTTCACATCAGGATCTGGGCAGTGTGGAGGGCCTAGGCTGTCGTCTGGAGAAGCCACACCTGACTGCCACAGACAACGGGCACGCCAGAGCCCATGAGCACGGTAGCGACAACCAACAGGACAAAGGTTACAGACACTGGACAGGGAGAGATCAGAAACAGATCTATAGGGACGCCTGGGTGGCTCAGTTGGTTAAGCAGCTGCCTTCGGCTCAGGTCATGATCCCAGCGTCCTGGGATCGAGTCCCGCATCAGGCTCCTTGCTCCACGGGGAGCCTGCTTCTCCCTCTGACTCTGCCTTCCACTCTGTCTGCCTGTGCTCGCTCTCGCTCGCTCTCTCTCTGACAAATTAAAAAAAAAAAAAAAGAAACAGATCTATAATGGAAGTTTCAAATTGGACGGAGCTGGACGAACATCAGTAACTAAAAATGACCCAGACTTGCATCTTGTCCACCCAAGATAGCACTAAACACTGGGAAGATGCATTCAACAGAGCACAACAGAGGCTGGAGAAGAGTAGAACCACGGTGTGTTTGCACCTCCACGGATGAGAGACACCCCCATGAACGAATTGTCTTCCTGATCCTGAATCAGTATCTTCTTTACGCTGAGCAGCCCCATGGGACCCACAGCCAAGGCAGGGCACCACACCACATGAGGGCTGGTGCCCACCGTTAGCAAAGCCTGCTTAGCCCAGGAAGGTAGCAGCTGAGACTCTCTGGGCTACAGGAGGGACCCAAGAAACTCAGTGTGACTCACAGTGGCATTCTACACAAGACTCCCAGAGCCAAGCCCGATCTTAGCCCAAAAGCCAAGAAACGATGAGACTCAGAGAATTACGCGGTGGTTTTTTAAAAAGATGAACAGCACAGATTATTAAGAACAAAACGACAGTAAAAACTAAAAATGAAGTATCGTACCAGATTGTACTTGGGTATTTACATTTCCTTAAATCTTACTCTAAACCACTTTCTTAACCTGAGATCCAAAGACCCACCCCCAAAAAAGCCAAAGACCCCCCCCAAAGAGTGAACGGACAAGCCTCAGAAGACTGTGAGTCTGTTGAAACCGCGTGCAAGCCTTCACGCGGTCGTACACAGTGGTTATAAGGATCCCCAGGAGGCACTCATTTGTATTATTCATTACTACTGGAAGTTTCCCATGTCAATACAACTATTTCACTTCTGTAGGAAAAGTATCATTCTTTGGAACGTATCCCTGTTTCCTCCTTGACTCAGAGAGAGCCTCTGGCCTGCGAGAAACTTTTTTTTTTTTTTTTTTTTTGGTTTGGCTCCAGGCCATGTGAGCTTTAGCTCCGACCCGTGGCCCCCTGGTGGCCTCTGTGAGAACTGCAGCCACAGCCCTCGGTTTGGGGGAAACCCATGAGTCCAGGTGACCCCGCTGATGACAGCCTAGATGGGCAGCTGGCACACTGAAAGGCAACTTTCTGAAAATTATTATGAACTACATAATTCTGTTCGTATCCACTAGAAAAATTTAAGAAGTTGATTTTGAGTCACTATTACCTAATTGCATCAATAATAGGACAGGTATTTTGGCAAAGAAAAGCCACAATTATACATATATCACTGAAGTTTGGAAAATAGTGATCTCATTCAAACCCCTCATTTTCTGATGAGAAGAGTGAAGTGTGGAGAAGTTAAGAAACTATACCAGGTCCTACATAGCTGATTAGTAGAGAAGTCGGACCAGAACTCAGGCTCCTGACCTGTAATCCGCGGTTCTATCAAGAAGAACTGTAGAAGTCCTTGCCGGAGGCATCAGAAAAAAGGCTGAAGGAGCATTTTCTCTAGGAAAACTGAGCCACGTTAGAGTGCAGGTTCTCTCTCTCTCTCTCTCTCTCTCTCTCTCAATAGATATCACATATACCTTCCACATACAACCATATTCATTCATTCAGTGAATATTTATGGAATACGTATTTGGGATCAGCCACTGTTCTAGTCTCCAGGAATAAAAGGGTAAATACAAACACGGTCTTGTCCTTGAGCTCACCATCTGAAGAGCAGACTGATAGTCCAAGACACAGACTGATTTATTGGAGACCAAGGCAGGGGTGAAGTCATTGAAGGTGCTCCAGTCATTCAAGGGGGGAGATGGTGTGATTTCAGGACAAGGTTTCCACAAGGACGGCAGCTGAGCTGAGTCTCGAAGAATGAACAAGAGGCGGTCACAGTGGGCCATGTACAAGATCACAGAATTCAGACACATTACAGCATGCGGGTGACTTCTAAGACTTCAGTGTGTGCGGACTGCAGGGGTTGGTGATGGCTGCTTAGATTCTGGGCTACTGAGAAGCAGGGCAGGAGCTGGACTGGAAAAGCTTTGAACGTCATGCTAAGTAATCAGTACAGATCTCATCTGGAAGATGCTGAGAGCCATTGGACATGCACAATTATTACTATCTGTGGTTCTGAGGAGGGTGAGAGACAATGATACTGGAATCAGGAGCACCAGCAAGGGGACCATTGCAGTAATCTAGATGAGAAAATCTGAGGAGCCCCTGGTGGCTCTGTCAGCTGAGCACCCAACTCTTGATCTCAGCTCAAGTCATGATCCCAGGTTTGCAAGATCAAGCCCGAAGTTGGGCTCCAGGCTGAGCACAGAGACTGCCTAAGGTTCTCTCTCTCCCTCTGTCCCACCTCCAACACTCGTACCTGTGCCACACTCTCTCTTTCTAGAAAGAAACAAACAAACAAACTCTGAGTGACATGAGTGAGCAAAGTGAGTGGGAATGAGATAAGGTCAGACAGTAGGATCAACAATGAAGTTGGAAGTGAGGCAAAAGGAGGCATCATGTATGTCTTAGAGTTCCCACCTGGGGAACTGGGTCAGTGACGTAAGTGACGTAAGTCACGGAGATTGGAGATATATTAGAAGGGGCTGACAGGGGAGAAGGACAGTAAATCTAATAAATAGTTTAAAGATAAATTTAGTAAAGGCAAGGAAAAAAAGACAGTACATTTTTTAGGATAAAATAAAGATAAAGAAATAGTAAACTTGTCAAAGATAGGGAGATGCTCATTAAAACCCGAAGGGTAGGTTGGAACCCTGGATAGGGATCAGGGCTAAGGACAGAAAAGTGAGGGAAATTAGAATGTTAATAGTACCTGAAGCAAGGGAGTATTTCGTGTCACTATATAAAGTGAGAGACAGGACGGGCTAGAACAGAAGACAGAGGAACATGCATATCAAGGAGACAGGGAGAGGAAAAGGAGCTCACAAGAGATTGCAAAGAACGGCCAGCAAGATAGCAAGAAGACCAGGAAAGGATGAGTCATGACAGCCCAGGGGAGAGAGTCTAAGGAGGGAATGGGATTGATTAAAAATTCCAGACCATGCAGTGATACAGAGCAGAATAAGAATTGAAAAATGCCCTTTAAATCTAACAGAAAATCACTGCTGACTGCAACAGTGATCAAGATGGAAATCAGAGGACAGATGAAAATCAGGTCAGAAATCAGATCATAGAGGTCAGATCCCATTCACCCCAAAAGTGGACAAGAACTAAAAAGTACAGCATGCAGGTAATCCCTTAGGGAAAATGATAAGGGGATAACAGTTAACAAGGGAAGCCGACAGCTTATATTGGCTTAATAAATGGTTAATAAAGGCCTATAGTTTTATTTAAAGTTGAACTCTATGAAGCTGCCTTCTTCATAAGACACAGTCAGATAGAAGGAATGTCAGATAGTGTAACCTGAGTGACAATGGGTGATACTATGTTCACTGCGTTCCGTGAGAAACTCAGCCAAGATCATAACTAAAGCATCGCTTTCCATTCAAATCACATGTAGGTTAAAGAGATAGTCATTGAAAAGCCTTTGCCAGCTCTTACTCAGGCAGCTCAGCAAGCGAGTTCCAAGCCGGGACTCACGCCAGACCACCAGCCCTGTGTCCGGGCTTGGCACCCACCTGCTGGGGGTTCTGCATGAGCCCTTTAACCTCTCCTGGACCGAGTACAAATATAAATACAGATGACAATGATGGTGACCTCCATGTAGATTATATATAGTACTTCTACCTTCTAGAATTGTCTTGAGGATTAAATGAGTTCCTTCCTGTCCATCGTAGGAAGAATAGGTAAGCAAAATGTGGTCCCTCCTCACAATGAAATAGTACTCAGCCTTCTGAAGGAAGAAAATTCTGACCCACGGCATGACGTGGATGGAACTTGGGGACATTATGGTCAGTGAAAGAAAGACAAATATTGTGTGATGCCATTTATATGAGATCCCGAGAAGAGTCAAAATCAAAGGGACAGAATGTAGAATGGTGGTAGCCCAGGGCTGGGGACAGGATGGCAAATGGGGAGCGCATGTTTGGTAAGGACAGAATGTCAGTTTGGGAAGATGACGAGAGTTCTAAAGATGGATTGCGGTGATAGCGGCACAAAGCTATTGTGTCTCCAACCTGTACACTTAAAAATGGTTGAAATGGCAAATTATATGTTACATATACTTTATCACAATAAAAATGGAAAAAAAAGAGTAGTTAGTTTCTAAAGCCCTTGGTAACCATTATGCGAACGTTGTTAAATAAATAGAAACACATTTATTGTGTTTTAAATCATTAAAACGCCTTTATTTATTTTGTAACACAACACATTGGCAGATGCTAACCATGACCCAAGACGGGAATGAAGGACCCCAAAGAAGAGGAGAAAGAAAGAATTCAGTAGAGAGTCTAGTTGGGAAGGACTCCATGCGAGAAATGGAGAGCAAATGAGGATACTTCAATGCTGGATAAAAAAACGAATAGAAACAGAGAGGTGCAATCCATCTGCCCTTTAAGAAGCCCAGAAGAAGTTCACTCAACAAATATTTCTAAGGAAGCACCTGCCAAGGGTCCGGCACGCAGCTATGAGTTACCAGCAAACTGCAGGGCGAGAATATGCGACAACAATTGGCATCGCTGTTAAGACAGGCTGTAGGGGAGCACCAAGGCAGACTGAAGGAATGACACCGTGCACACTTAACAGGAATAAGCCAGACAATCAATCTTGCGATTTTCGGGGTTCAGAAGAAGTTGGAAATAAAATGTAATTGCTGTGGCCATGTTTAAACCTAAGCAGAAGCAGGCCTGACCTGTGATGAGGCTGCTGGTGTGGGTCACAAACGCCTTCTCTTGCAAGCTTTTACCCGGAAGAGAGGCAACAAGCAGGTGGATGAGAGCAGGGTCCCCAGACTTTCCAGATGTGCCAGTGCCTGGGACCCACCCCCAGAGAGCCTGATCTGGTCGTGTGGGTGGAAGCTGGACATTTAAAACCTCTCCAGGTGATTCAAACAAGCAGCCAGGATTGACAGCCACTGCATTAGAGAGCTCCGTCGTGCCTGCAAATCAGCAGTCCCCGGGGACCCCTGTGTAGCAGGAACAGCCAACAGTGATCAGAAGCAGGAAGTGAGTCAGGAGGAGCAAGTGCTCTCGGCCTTCAGGCAGAGACGACCACCTGCAAATCCGGCAGGCTTCTCAGGCAGCTCCTAACAAGAGCGAATGCACCCCACCTTCTGAGAAGCTCGGCTTCCCAGGGCAAGCTTGGCACCCCGACCCTCCGGGAGGGTCTCTCCCTGTCCACGAGCAGAAACGGCTTCACAGGGGAGCGAGACCCACACCAGGCGCTCACTCGGGAAGGAGCCCCCACCTGCCCAACCAACCAACCAAAGGGCACATCCCTGGAAAAAGCGACTGGGGGTCTCCCTGGCTGTGTCACGCCCCGCTCTTCACCACGTGGGAGCCAGGAGAGGAAAGCGGGGGCGAGGGTGAGTACTCACGGCGGAGTGGCCCTGCGGTGCTCGGCGGCTTGGACCTGGGCGTGCAGGTGGCCCAGCAGGCTGCAGAGCGCCGGCTGCCTCGACGGGAGCTGGAAGTGCAGGTTGCTCCTCTCTGTATCCAGCTCCTCCAGCCGGTGTCTTAACGCCTCGGCTGGAAACCCAGAACGTGAAAGAGAGGAGTCAAGAGCTGTGACACTTGAGATGGGGAACCCAGCATCCCAGAACCCTGCCCCCCACCGCGTTCATCCTAATGACCTAACATGACAGCCCCTGCGTTCACAGCCGCCACCGCTGTCTCTCAGCTGCTGCTTTGAAAAATCTTCTTACCGAGGGCGCAGCCTCCCTGCTTTTTATTCTTCCTGGTGTTAGAATGCACAGTTTATTGATTGTTTCTGATGTCGAAGAGGTTCCTGCCTATGGTCTCCTCTCAGATGTTGACAGATTCCTGTCGCACACTGAGGTCTTTCATCCATTTAGAGTTTACCTTTGTGTGTGGTATAAGAGAATGGTTGAGTTTCATTCTCCTACACATAGCTCCCCAATTTCCCCCGCACCGTTTATTGAAGGGACTGTCTGTTTTTCATTGGATACTTTTTCCTGCTTTGTCAAAGATTAGTTGACCAAAACCAAAAGGCAACCCACAGAATGAGAGAAGATATTTGCAATTGACATTAAAGATAAAGGGCTGGTATCCAAGGTCTATAAAGAACTTCTTAAACTCAACACCCAAAAAATACATAATCAAGTCCAAAAATGGGCAGAACACATGAACAGACACTTCTCCAAAAAAGACATACAAATGGCTAACAGACACATGAAAAAATGTTCACCATCATTAGCCATCAGGGAGATTCAAATCAAAACCACATGGAGATACCACCTTACACCAGTTAGAATGGCAAAAATTAACAAGGCAGGAAACAATGTGTGTTGGCAAGGATGTCGAGAAAGGGGAACCTTCTTACACGGTTGATGGGAATGAAAGTTGGTGCAGCCACTTTGGAAAACAGTGTGGAGATTCCTTAAGAAATTAAAGATAGAGATACCCTATGACCCAGCAATTGCACTACTGGGTATTTACCCCAAAGATACAGATGTAGTGAAAAGAAGGGCTATCTGTACCCCAATGTTTATAGCAGCAATGGCCATGGTCACCAAACTGTGGAAAGAGCCAAGATGCCTTTCAACAGATGAATGGATAAAGAAGATGTGGCTCATGTATACAATGGAGTATTACTCAGGCATCAGAAAGGATGAGTACCCACATCTGCATCAGCATGGATGGAACCAGAGGCGATTATGCTGAGTGAAATAAGTTAAGCAGAGAAAGATAATTATCACATGGTTTCACCATGCTAGGAATAGCATGGAGGACATTAGGAAAAGGAAGGGGGAAATGAAGGAGGTGGAAATCAGAGGGGGAGAGGAACCATGGGAGACTATGACTCCGGGAATCAAACTGAGGGTTTCAGAGAGGTTGGGGGGGGAGGGGGAGGGGGATGGGTGAGCCTCTTGGTAGGTATTAAGGAGGGCACATATTGCAAGGAGCACTGGGTATTATACACAAATAATGAATCATGGAGCACTACATCAAAAGCTAATGAAGTACTGTATGGTGACTAACATAATATCGTAAAAAATATACAGTTCATATATTTATATCGTGGTCTGTAAGAGGATACATATTTTTTTCAAGATTAAATTTTTTTTATTTTAATTAATTTATTTTTTTCAGCATAACAGTATTCATTGTTTTTGCACCACACCCGGTGCTCCATGCAATCCGTGCCCTCTCTAATACCCACCACCTGGTTCTCCCAACCTCCCACCCCCCCGCCCCTTCAAAACCCTCAGATTGTTTTTCAGAGTCCATAGTCTCTCATGGTTCACCTCCCCTTCCAATTTCCCCCAACTCCCTTCTCCTCTCTAACTCCCCTTGTCCTCCATGTTATTTGTTATGCTAAGAGGATACATATTAATTATTTTAAAAATCATGGTCTTCACTTGGGAGAAAAGTTACTAATTTTGATGAGTTCCATGTCTTCAGTTGAAAATGTTAGTGCCCAAGCTTGGATTTTAAGAACATTTCCTTAGAAACTGCCCATCAAGTTAGAACCGTTGCAATTATTAAAATCATAAAAGCAATGTTCCTGTTCTATGTTACAGATGATTATATATCCACCTCTGTTATGGGTCCTATAATTTTTTTAATGAACTTAATTTTCCCTAGGATGAGGGACAAACACAGAATCACTGTAAAACAATTCTTCTCTAATAAAGTAAACTTCAGAAATTGGAATCCCCTCAAATAAGAATTCATCTTCATAACCAAACACCTAAAGAATTGGAAAGGCTCCCATAAAACTATTTTTGCAGAAATATGAGGACTGGGTTTAAAAATATCATTCATCAGATCTTCCCTCCTACTGGTCCTTGCCAGGCGAGGGGCAGAAATTTTGATGGGCTCCACATTTGGGCAGTAGGTGGGCCTTGGGGGCCCCCAAGATCTCAAGCGGCCACCCTGGCATGAACGCCGACCGCCTACCCTGGTGTGCAATGCAAATGTTATCCTCTGTGTGTGCGGTGGTGAGAAGATACTTGGAAGCTCTACCCTAGATCACACTCCTGTATGTTTCTATGCCCTACAGACCATTTTCCAAGTAGGCCTTTTCTATAAGACCTAATTTTAAATTAAAACACTGTCTCCAACAGGATTGTTTTTTTTTTAAAGATTTATTTATTTGAGAGAGAGCATGCAAGCGTGCGCATGAGAGAGAGAGAGAGATGGAGAGAGCACACAAGGAGAGGGGTGGAGGGAGAGTGAGAGTGAGAATCCCCAGCAGACTCTGTGCTGAGCACGGAGCTACACACGGGGCTCAGTCCCAGGACCCTGAGATCATGACCTGAGCCGAAATCAAGAGTCAGATGCTCAACTGACTGAGCCACCAAGTACCCCCAAGAAGCTTGTCATTTTTAAAACACTTTGGAGGGATGCCTGGATGGCTCAGATGCTTAACCATCTGTCTTCAGCTCAGGTCATGATCTGGGAGTCCGAGATCGAGTCCCATATCAGGCTCTCTGCTCAGCAGGGAGCCTGTTTTCTCCCTCTCTCTGTTTACTGCTCTGCCTACTCACTCGCTCGCTCTCTCTTTCTCCATAAAATAAATAAAATCTTTTTTTTTTTTTTAAACACTTTGGACAAAACTTTTTGTCTTCACCCGCAGAGGTCACTGCTAATGTGAGTGCAGCCCTCGACATGACAGTTCCCTCCTGCTGGCCTCCTCCTAAGATACACAGCCTCAGGCATGGTGGGCAGCAACCACCTTCTCCATTAACTTGCCATATTCACTGGGACCAACAGCCAGGAACATGCCAAGAGAATTTTCCAAGGATTCATTCTTATAGCACCAGAAAGGGTCATTTACTGACTTGAAGACCAAGTCACAGGTAACAGCCAAGGGCTCTCAGTCTGTGCCACCTTCATCAGAGTGAGAGCTGGCACTAATCCAGACACACACCTACAACACACAGTGAAGTCTGGTCTGGCAGTTCTTCCAGAATAACACCAAAACACACCTCTTCCCTTACACTGAGCTTCAAACATCTTTTTAAAAAACATTATCTTATTTCATGTTAGTTCATTTTTTAAATTTTAACCCATTAATTTTACTACCTAGTTATTTACTTAATCCGTGCTCCATAAAATCAAACTGCCATGAAAAGCCATACATTCTTACATCATGTGCTTTAGAATAACATCTTTGTGCTTTCAGAACGGGTGGTAAAGCGTGTCGAGACACTGTTACGTAGGAATGGGGACAAAGCCCGAGTCTGCATCTCTCCCCCACTGCTCCTAGCTGACCTTCCAGCTACTTAACCTTTATACAGGTTAGTTTGCTAATCTGTGGAATCAGGGCTAATAATAATATCTGTGTCCCAAGGTTTCCTGAGGATTAAATGAGATAATCTACTGCAAAGCATGTAGCGCCAGACCCCGCACACATCATGTGTCCGAAGGGTTGGCTAATGTTAGCAGGGTCTTGAGGTCGTGGCCTTGGAGTGTTGGCGAAGCCACTAGACACCAGCCTGGCCTCTAAACAGGACCCTCCCAAGGGCCGGGGAAAGGCCCTTGGGCACCTCAAGCCCACCCAGCAAACCAAACCCTGGAAACGGTCAATGTGATGTGGAACATCACATTCTCAATGAGTTTTGGGGGAAATACGAATTATCCCAGGAAATATTTGTGATTCACTGTGCTCTGCATTGCCACTCACCTTTGAAAGGATGGCCTCAAAAGTTATTTCCGTTTTATGACTGGAAAGGTGCACCAGGACAGTCACTGCGCATGTGAGGGCTTATTGTCCCCAGTCTCTAAATGGCCTCCTATCCCTGCTCCTCAAATGGCTCTCAGCTACCTGGGGTTCCACCTCACACGCTGACATCACTTCTGCCCAGCATGAGGGTGCATTCTCCTAGTCCTCCAACGTGTGCCCCTGTTCGTTAATTCAGTATTGCAGGCAGAGGGCGCTCCCAACCAGAGCAAAGGCCCTGAGGCAGCTACTGAAGGTGAGTGGGGGTTGGAGTGGGTTTGGTCATCACTAAGGACGGTCTGTTGACCTGGTGGGTGAGGGGAGACCCTGGAGGGTTTTGAGCAGTGGAGTGACATGACTGACTCTTGCCTAACAGGCTAAGCTGGGGGCTTCCCTGGGATGAGACCACTGAGAGCAGAAGGCCTGAGACCAGTTGCACGGTTACTGCAGTTCCCCAGATCTAGAGTGAAATGGGGCTGGTGGGAGGTGACAGGATTTCAGATATTCTCTGACAGATGGAACACCAGGAATGGACAAAGACAGAGGTCCAAGTGACCCCAGTCTTGGTGGCCCGTGAAAAGAGTTATGGACGTGTCTATGTTTGAACTTACATATATTTTCTGTCTTTACCCACCAAGAAAACCTGGAAGCAATGATCCCCAGTAGCAGTGAGGATACCCATCACACAGACCTGGTTTCCAAACACCAACCTCTGTGAAAGGAACCAGAGCCCTTTGGAGAAACAGCTCATTTTAGGCCTGAAGATGGGCCAGACTCTGAATATCTTGTACCCAAAAATGGGGACATGCTCAAGGACTGACAAAGACATGGCCATTGAATACAAGTCCATAAAATAAAAGGAGCTCCCTCAGATGCAATCTTGGATCATTTGAGAATCAAAAGAGTCATCCTGTTAATGAAGTATAATCCACTGACTAGAATACGAACCCATAATCCACGCTAATAAAATGCCAACTAATAAAGAAGAACGGAGGGAGGCAGGCAGGGGATGGGCTAAATGGGTGATGGGCATTAAGGAAGTCATTTGTGATGAGAACTGGGTGTTGTATGTAAGTGTGAGTCACTAAATTCTACTCCTGAGACCAGTATTACACTATATGTTAACTGACTAGAATTTAAATAAAAATTTGAAGAGAAAAAAAAGGAATGGAGGTTTGGTTAGGTGCAGTGGAATCTTACATTATCTCCCCACAAGACACTAATCAATTTGCAAAGGACAAATGGTAATTTTGTGGTGGAGAGACGGGGAAAGCACCAGCACAACCAGATGGTCAAGCTACCATCAGCAGTGGCGGCATGACAGGTCTACCTTGTGTGACATCGAGCGAGATACATCAAGAAGTACTCAGTTCGATTTCCATAACGTTCTTGTCAGGGCAGCATGACCTGGACCTCAACATGACGAGATATCAGTGGATCCGGGTTGAAAGTCATCTGACAAAATGGAAGGCCTACATTCCTTACAACTTCCAAGGCCAGAAAAGACTTGGGTGTTGAGAATCATTCCAAATCAGAGTAGACTAAAGAAACATTCCTGCATGCAATGTGTGAACCTTTACTGAACCAGAAAGACAAAAGGAACAACCGTGGCAACGCTGTCGAAATGCGCAGGGTCCATAGACCGGATGGGAGCAGTGTATCAGTGCTGCAACTTGGTGGCCTGTGATTGTCCTTCTTTGGGGGGATAGCCAAGTGCATACGCAGGCCTGAGAGGGCATCATGTCTGCAGCTTAGGCTCAGCGGCTCGGAAGGGGAGAGTGACAATGGCTCTGTGGTATCTGCTTGGGGAATCAGAGCGAGGGAGATATTCGACTTCTTTGTACCAGACTCACAACTTTTCTATAAGTGGAAAAATATTTTATTATTTTTAAATTTGTGTTTTTAGGGGCACCTTGGTGGCTCAGTTGGTTAAGTGTCTGCCTTCGGCTCAGGTCATGATCCCTGCGTCCTGGGATGGAGCCCAACATCAGGCTCCCTGCTTAGCAGGGAGCCTGCTTCTCCCTCTCCTACTCCCCCTGCTTATGTTCCCTCTCTTGCTGTCTCTCTCTCTCTCTGTAAAATAAATAAATAAAAATATTTTTAAATTGTACTTTTAATAATAATTTTTTAATATTTATTTTTTAATTATTATTTAAAAAAATAAAAGGGTGGGTGCCTGAGTGGCTCAGTCAGTTTGGTGTCTGACTCTTGGTTTCCACTCGGGTCATGGTCTGAGGATAGTGAGATTGGGCTCCGTGCCGGGCTCTGCACTCAGCAGGGAGTCTGCCTGAGACTCTCTCTTCCTCTACCCCTGCCACTCCCCGGCTCATGTGCTCACTCTCTCTCATAAATAAATAAATAAATAAATAAATAAATAAATAAATAAATAAATCTTTGTTAGAATATGTATAGATGGATAAATAGATAACCACGGCATTACTAAATGCTGTGTTTGTGACTATCATATCCCTTTATTCATATGAATCCTGCTGGGTGTTTAAGAAGATCTCTCCCATCGTTCTATGTGGCCCCTTGGTTGAGGGAAACACAACTCACTTTCTTGGTCTTTTCTCTCTTTCAAACCTCTGCGAGCTTTCTGCCCACATCGCTCATCTGATGTCAGTTTGCAGCTCAGGATCTGAAGCCAGAGCACAGCAGGTGCTGAATAAAGGCGGGCTGCTGACCCTCTGACTGATAGAGCAGCGATGGTTCTAGAAATTTCGGTGGCATTTTGTAAATACAGCTGAATAGTAAAAACAAACAAATACAAAGTAGACCGCAGAAGACATTATCATGTGCTAAGCATAATGAGACATTAAATGATAGGTCCTAATTGAGCCAGTGTATTCTATTTACAGATCTAACATGCCTTACTCGTAGGACCTCCACAATAAAAATGCTAACCATCATCTCATTCCATTTTGGACCAAGTAAATGCATTTTTTGATACCACTACAACATATTTATTAATGTTTATTTGAGGGTCAGTGTTCATCTGTCTTCCTTAGCACATCAGTACTAAATGCTTGTTACTTTGGGTCTATAATTTGGAAACAGAATGAAAGAAAAGTACTTTGTGCATCTATGAATAAATAAGCAAATAAGCATTCACAGAGAAGCAAGAAATCTTCACACATAAAGACATCCTGCTAATAGATTCAATTTCCGCTGCCCCGCTCTGTCTGCAGGATGACAGAATATATGGTGTGAGCCATATTCTTGGCTGAACGGCCATTCTACATTCTGAGGAGGCTCTTTAAAGCAAAGAAGCAATCAGTGTCTCCATAAGTCATTTTTCCTTGGTTTTTACATAATGGCCAAGAAATGCTATTCATTGGGAGCTGAATATTCTAATATTCCCACATTACCATACACATCATGAGCAGATGACCAGCTTACAAAGGAAGCGACTGTAGTAAAGCGTATTTCAGACTAACCTGAGCACATCCGAGACAGTCTCTGACATTTCGTGACTCCGGACTTTGTCGGATTCATTATCATAAAAATCAGCCCCTGTTGGGCACTGAAGACTTCAGGCATAATCGCTTCCGCGCATCTGCTGCACACCCCACGCTCTGTGTACGTTATTCCTGAGCCTCACAACAACTTGTAGAGCAGGAATGCAAATGCAGGAACTAAACCGCAGAGAACTGGAGGAAGGTGCCCAAGGCCTCAGAACGAGTTAGTTCAAAATCAAAATTTGAACCTTGATCTTGTCTGTGCTGAACTTTTTCTGTTCTACTGCCTGGGAGCCTTCCTTGAAGCAGCACCTGCTCCTAGAGCTTCCCCAGTCACACAGGGTTCCTGTCTGTCTATTCATCTGTCAGGGTTCCTGGAGGCCAGGGGACCCACAGAGCAGGGTCCGAGCCTCATTCATCTCTGCCTCGCCAATATCTAGAGTTCAGTGCTAGGCACACAACAGGTACTGCATAAATACAGAGCAAATAAATGACCTGTTTCTTCTTAGGAGAAGAACAGTGGAGACACAGAAGAACAGCGACCATCTTATGAGCACTGCTATGTACCAAGCACCAACCATTTCATCCTCACAATGACGTCACGAGGAAGGCAGGGTTGTTCCCACTCAGCAGATCAAAAGACTGAGGCTCGTGGAAAGTTCATGAAATTTTTCTAGATTAGTCCTATAGCTCTGCAGATCCAGAAATAAAGCCAATATCCACTGACTCCAAAACCTGTGTTCTTTATTTTTTTTAAGATTTTATTTATTTATTTATTTATTTATCTGACAGGCAGAGATCACAAGTAGGCAGAGAGGCAGGCAGAGAGAGGGAGGAAGCAGGCTCCCTGCTGAGCAGAGAGCCCGATGCGGGGCTCATCCCAGGATCCAGGATCATGACCTGAGCCAAAGGCAGAGGCTTTAACCCACTGAGCCACCCAGGCGCCCCCAAAACCTGGGTTCTTAACCCCTGTGTCCTTCGGGCCAGATCACATCCTGTCTTGCTCACCATACCCTCAAACACACCCCTGAATGCGTGATATGATACAGCTGCAAACTCGTCTGTCAACTCACCGGCTGCTTCATCACCCTCTTTCTCACTGGAAGCTGTCAGTTGCCGAAACAAACGAACACACTGAGAAAGTGGAAAGCAGCCTCAGATCCAGTTTAAGGCACATGGTTAAACAAGTGCCTATCGGCTCAAGGAATGGTACGTAGCAAGTCAAAAACTTGGGGGAAATATTTTCACAGTACCAGAGAAAAACAAGATACAAAATTGTATGTAGAGATGATCTGGACATTTATGATTACCAATATGTTTTAGAACAAACAAGCTTGGGTAGGACTGAGTCTGGCCCATCAGTCAGTGTGGCTGTGGGTGACTTTCTTTCAATTTCTTTTCTTACAAAATCAGCTGTGAAATCTTGAGGTATTTATTATTTAGAAAAGTGCTGTATTTTTTAAGTCGACTACAGCTTCCTTATTCTACCCTTTGATTTCTGCTTAAAAATAGAGATTTGGTTTCTCGAATCTTTAATGCTAAACTGCTTAAGGTAAGCTTGGTTTCCCAGGGTCTTCGATCTTTTCGGTGTACACCAAAGAGGATTTCTAGAAACGTTGTATTTTAAGCCAGCCAATGTGAAAAAGACTGAGAAATCACACTGGTTGTGGAATAAAAGGAAAAACAAACATGCCGGGGAGGTAGAGAAATTTTGACAAGCAGTAATTTCACTGCAGATACGAACGACTCAGCCCTTAGCCTGTCACCTTGTTCTTAATACACATTTTTTTATTTGCTCTGAAATAATTCAGTCGAACATTTGTTTTGAAGCATCTGTTCTTCCCCAGCAAGAATTCACCAAGCAAAATAAACTCTGTGTTGATCAAAATAACAAAAGTTATGAAAGTTCCAGGTTTGAGTGTGTCATATGACCAGCAAGCTCAGTGTGTGTGTATGAGTGTGTTCAAGTGTGCACACGTGCTGTCCATAGGCTTGAAAACAGGGCTTAAAGTGCAGTATTCACACGCATCAGAAAACACACAAAATTCCTCAGGATCAGGAGTTTCTGAAAGGATGAGTGGTTACGGATCATTCCAAAATACTGTCTGCGTCAGCTCCCAAAACTAAAATCATAGAAAATGTTTGTTTCGTCTGTCACCAAATGTCCTAGGGAAATAACTGACCGACTGAATTTTGGTTACTTTTTACACAGGCTTCCTACTTTTAGAACTAGAAAACCTTCTCTAAAGTACGCTTCCACGGGTATTGTGGGAAATCACCATATATACGAGGTCCGTGTTCACTGTCCCAAAGCTGGAGTGGCTACTCTCCTCTGGCAATTGTCAGTTGTCTACTTCTTTTTAAGTGTCATAGAAGGTGCCCCACCAAACCGTCTACCACTGCCAACATTACTCCCACCTCCACATCCTCCTCCACCGCGACCTCCTCTCCCACCACCACCACCACCAACGCCTACCACGCAGCCATCATCTCTACTGATTATATTAGGAGGGAGAGCCATCCAACTTTCCAGTTGCTTGCTAGGAGATAGGAGTTGAAAGCACTTACCCAAGAAGAAGGAACATTCTTCAGATCATTTCTAAATAGCTACAATGAAGAGAACCCAAAAGAAAGGACAAGAGAGGAAAAGCCACTGAGCAGCACAGTGAAAAATGTCAGAAAGGACATACACCAAAATAGTAACTGTGGCCATATCTGTGCCATGAAAAGAAAGATGATTTTTATTCTCTTATTTGTATTTCTGAACTTGCTAAATGTTTTTACAGTGATCATGTATTGCTTTAATAATTGGTAAAAAGAAAAAAAACTATTTTTAGAAAAAAAAGAGCAATCATCAGCTAATGCACTGGGGGAAAAGCAAGTGGGGTTCCTACCTGGAGTCAGCTAGCATGGGTTATGAAGTCAGACACTTGGATATGATTTTTTTTTCAGCCACGTCAAAATGTGTAAATTCTGAAACAGAAACTGTTATTTATAATGGAATGGCAGATCCTGCCACATGAAACAATTCTTTATGCCATGTTCTTTATTTGAATTGAATTTAGATACATGATCAATCATTACCAAAATGGGTTAATCACTGAAACAATTACTAACTCACTTAGCAATCAGGATGCACAGCTGTTAGCTGAACCAGCCCTGTTCACTAAATATTGAAGTTTATTAGGTACAGTCTAGTTACGAGAGAAATGAAAATAATTCTCTTATAGCGGACATTATGCCAACGAGGCCAAAGAATATTTCTGGCAAGCTAGAATACAACTTAAAGATCTGGCCAATGATTCTTGGGCCTTTTCCACATCAACCATAAACCTGTAAAATGACACCACTGAAAACCCAAATAGCCACTTGAGTTTTTCTTTCAAGAACTCCCTTCTTCTCCACATTATGTGAAAGGACCTTGGACCATTTAATAGACTGAGGTGCCTCTCAGACATGAGAACGTACCATTGGCACTGAGGCTATTTTTAGGAGTCATACAAATGGAAGACTTCAACTGCCTATTCATTATTTCTCTCTCCTGGTTTTGGCCGCACTCAGTTTTCACTATTAAACTGGACATGGCATTCAATTAGTTCCTATGAATAGACTTTTCATGAGTGATTTACTCTGCTAGTGTTTTCATAAAAATTAGCTGGACATACCTGTTTGCCGGTGCTCAAAAACCACAGGCTCTCTTGCCTTTGAATGGTCATCATCGCAACCTGCTATCTTTTAAGACTTATTTGTTCTTTGTAAAACATCTCTTAACACATTTACCTCTAATAGAATTCACGACATTAGGAGTTCACTGTTGAGCAACTGCTATCATCATTATTTTTTTCTAAGATTTTATTTATTTATTTGACAGACAGAGATCACAAGTAGGCAGAGAGGCAGGCAGAGAGAGAGAAGGAAGCAGGCTCTCTGCTCATCAGGGGTTCGATCCCAGGACCCTTGGATTACGACCTGAGCCAAAGGCAGAGGCTTTAACCCACTGAGCCACCCTGGTGCCCCTATCAGCGTTATTTTTTAAAATGTAACGCAAACCACACTGATGTACATGCTGTCTGCAAAAGACAAACGGAGCACACCAGTGTCGCGACACTCAGCACCAAGAGGATTTTCCTGCATTGATCTCCAACAACATGGCAACACAAACAGCTTAAATTCTTTGAGTGGCAGAAAGGGATCTAGGTAAAATGGCATATTCCAAAAGAAGACTAAGAAGATTAAATAAATTATTTTCACCAGCTGAAGCCGTTGCAATTAGGATGAAATCCAATCAGAAGGAATAAAGCACGCTAGAGTATTAGTTCCTTGGCACAAAGTAGAATCAGGCTGTTTTCATTGAGCAGGAGAACCACAATACAAATAAAATAGTGACCTTCCATTCAAAAGCGATGTTAATAGAGAGAAATCACTAGACAGCAGCCAAAGATAAGAATGACTAATAAAGAGCCTGCTTTTAGCATGCTGTGAAGCTGCATAGGCACTGGTCTCAAGCAATGTTTCTATAAATAGAAAGAAGCTAAAAAAAAAAAAAAGAAGAAGAAGAAAGAAAGAAAGAAAGAAAAGAAAAGAAATCAGAAGGCTCTGCAGGATGAGTTTTAAAAGTATCTTCCCAGGTGGGAGGAGTCAAGATGGCGGAGAAGTAGCAGGCTGAGACTACATCAGCTAGCAGGAGATCAGCTAGATAGCTCACCTAAAGATTGCAAACACCTGCAAATCCATCGGCAGATCGAAGAGAAGAAGAACAGCAATTCTAGAAACAGAAAAACAACCACTTTCTGAAAGGTAGGACTGGCGGAGAAGTGAATCCAAAGCGACGGGAAGATAGATCCCGGGGGGAGGGACAGGCTCCCAACAAGCGGCGGAGCAGCGGAGCACAAAATCGGGACTTTTAAAAGTCTGTTCCGCTGAGAGACATCACTTCAGAGGCTAAACCGGGGCAAAGCCCACGCGGGGTCAGCATGGCCTCAGGTCCCGCAGGGTCACAGAAGGATCTGGGTGTCTGAGTGTCGCAGAGCTTGCGGGTATTGGAACAGGAAAACCGGCTACAGAGACAGAGCCGACAGTAAGATCACAGCTCCGGGTTACCTTGAACCAGCTGCAGTCTCAGTGAGCTCGGAGCACGGCCGGAGGTCAGGCAGACAGGAGTTACTGGGCACTGTTCTCTGAGGGTGCACTGTGGAGTGGGGCCCCGGGCTCTTGGCTCCTCCGGGCCAGAGACCAGGAGGCCGCCATTTGTATTCCCATCCTGCGGAACTCTGCGGAAAGCGCTCAGGGAACAAAAGCTCCTGAAAGCAAACCCGAGCGGATTACTCAGCCCGGCCCCTGGTAAGGGCGGTGCAATTCCACCTGGGGCAAAGACAATTGAAAATCACTACACCAGGCCCCTCCCCCAGAAGATCAACAAGAAACCCAGCCAAGACCAAGTTCATCTACCAAGGAGTGCGAGTTCAATACCAAGGAGAGCAGCAGAATTCCAGAGGAGGAGAAAGCAAAGCACGTAACTCATGGCTTTCTCCCTGTGATTTTTCAGTCTTGCAGTTAAAGTAATTTTTTTCTTTTTCATTTTTTTTCTCTTCTTTCGCTAAAATTTTTTTTAACCTTTATCCTTTTCCTTCTTAACGTTTTTTAACTAGTTTATCTAATATATATATATTTTCTTTTTTTTACTTTTCTTTATTCGTTTTCTTTTTTTAATTCTTTTCTTTCTTTTTTTTTTTTCCTTTCTTTCTTTTTGAACCTCTTTTTGCCCCTTTCTCCCCCCTCACGATTTGGGATATCTTCTGATTGGTTACAGCATATTTTCCTGGGCTTGTTGCCACCCTCTCAGTATTTTACTTGCTCCTTCATATACTCTTATCTGGACAAAATGACAAGGCGGAAAAATTCACCACAAAAAAAAGAACAAGAGGCAGTACCGAAGGCTAAGGACCTAATCAATATAGACATTGGTAATATTTCAGATCTAGAGTTCAGAATGACAATTCTCAAGGTTCTAGCCGGGCTCGAAAAAGGCATGGAAGATATTAGAGAAACCCTCTCGGGAGATATAAAAGCCCTTTCTGGAGAAATAAAAGAACTAAAATCTAACCAAGTTGAAATCAAAAAAAGCTATTAATGAGGTGCAATAAAAAATGGAGGCTCTCACTGCTAGGATAAATGAGGCAGAAGAAAGAATTAGCGATATAGAAGACCAAATGACAGAGAATAAAGAAGCTGAGCAAAAGAGGGACAAACAGCTACTGGACCACGAGGGGAGAATTCGAAAGATAAGTGACACCATAAGACGAAACAACATTAGAATAATTGGGATTCCAGAAGAAGAAGAAAGAGAGAGGGGAGCAGAAGGTATACTGGAGAGAATTATTGGGGAGAATTTCCCAATATGGCAAAGGGAAAGAGCATCAAAATTCAGGAGGTTCAGAGAACACCCCTCAAAATCAGTAAGAATAGGTCCACACCCCATCACCTAGTAGTAAAATTTACAAGTCTTAGTGACAAAGAGAAAATCCTGAAAGCAGCCCGGGAAAAGAAGTCTGTAACATACAATGGTAAAAATATTAGATTGGCAGCTGACTTATCCACAGAGACCTGGCAGGCCAGAAGAGCTGGCATGATATTTTCAGAGCACTAAACGAGAAAAACATGCAGCCAAGAATACTATATCCAGCTAGGCTATCATTGAAAATAGAAGGAGAGATTAAAAGCTTCCAGGACAAACAAAAACTGAAAGAATTTGCAAACTCCAAACCAGCTCTACAGGAAATCTTGAAAGGGCTCCTCTAAGCAAAGAGAGAGCCTACAAGTGGTAGATCAGAAAGGAACAGAGACCATATACAGTAACAGTCACCTTAGAGGCAATACAATGGCACTAAATTCATATCTCTCAATAGTTACCCTGAATGTTAATGGGCTAAACTCCCCTGTCAAAAGACACAGGGTATCAGAATGGATAAAAAAACAAAACCCATCTATATGTTGCCTCCAAGAAAATAATTTTAAGCCCGAAGACACCTCCAGATTTAAAGTGAGGGGGTGGAAAAGAATTTACCATGCTAATGGACATCAGAAGAAAGCAGGAGTGGCAATCCTTATATCAGATCAATTAGATTTTAAACCAAAGACTATAATAAGAGATGAGGAAGGACACTATATCATACTCAAAGGGTCTGTCCAACAAGAAGATCTAACAATTTTAAATATCTATGCCCCCACGTGGGAGCAGCCAACTATATAAACCAATTAATAACAAAATCAAAGAAACACATCAACAATAATACAATAATAGTAGGAGACGTTAACACTCCCCTCACCGAAATGGATAGATCATCCAAGCAAAAGATCAGCAAGGAAATAAAGGCCTTAAATGACATACTGGACCAGATGGACATCACATATATTCAGAACATTTCATCCCAAAGCAACAGAATAAACATTCTTCTCTAGTGCACACAGAACATTCTCCAGAATAGATCACATCCTCGGTCCTAAATCAGGACTCAACCGGTATCAAAAGATTGGGATAATTCCCTGCATATTTTCAGACCACAATGCTCTGAAGCTAGAACTCAACCACAAGAGGAAGTTTGGAAAGAACCCAAATACATGGAGACTAAACAGCATCCTTCTAAAGAATGAATGGGTCAACCGGGAAATTAAAGAAGAATTGAAAAAAATCATGGAAACAAATGATAATGAAAACACAACGGTTCAAAATCTGTGGGGCAAAACAAAGGCAGTCCTGAGAGGAAATTATATAGCGGTACAAGCCTTTCTCAAGAAACAAGAAAGGTCTCAGGTACACAACCTAACCCTACACCTAAAGGAGCGGGAGAAAGAACAAGAAAGAAACCCTAAGCCCAGCAGGAGAAGAGAAATCATAAAGATCAGAGCAGAAATCAATGAAATAGAAACCAAAAAAACAATAGAACAAATCAACGAAACTAGGAGCTGGTTCTTTGAAAGAATTAATAAAATTGATAAACCCCTGGCCAGACTTATCAAAAAGAAAAGAGAAAGGACCCAAATAAATAAAATCATGAATGAAAGAGGAGAGATCACAACTAACACCAAAGAAATACAAACTATTATAAGAACATACTATGAGCAACTCTACGCCAACAGATTTGACAATCTGGAAGAAATGGATGCATTCCTAGAAACATACAAACTACCACAACTGAACCAGGAAGAAATAGAAAGCCTGAAGAGACCCATAACCAGTAAGGAGATTGAAACAGTCATTAAAAATCTCCAAACAAACAAAAGCCCAGGGCCAGACGGCTTCCCAGGGGAATTCTACCAAACATTTAAAGAAGAACTAATTCCTATTCTCCTTAAACTGTTCCAAAAAATAGAAATGGAAGGAAAACTTCCAAACTCGTTTTATGAGGCCAACATCACCTTGATCCCAAAACCAGACAAGGATCCCATCAAAAAGGAGAGCTATAGACCAATATCCTTGATGAACACAGATGCGAAAATTCTCACCAAAATACTAGCCAATAGGATTCAACAGTACATTAAAAGGATTATTCACCACGACCAAGTGGGATTTATTCCAGGGCTGCAAGGTTGGTTCAACATCCGCAAATCAGTCAATGTGATACAACACATCAATAAAAGAAAGAACAAGAACCATATGATACTCTCAATAGATGCTGAAAAAGCATATGACAAAGTACAGCATCCCTTCCTGATCAAAACTCTTCAAAGTGTAGGGATAGAGGGCACATACCTCAATATCATCAAAGCCATCTATGAAAAACCCACCGCAAATATCATTCTCAATGGAGAAAAACTGAAAGCTTTTCCACTAAGGTCAGGAACACAGCAGGGATGTCCATTATCACCACTGCTATTCAACATAGTACTAGAAGTCCTAGCCTCAGCAATCAGACAAAAAAAGGAAATTAAAAGCATCCAAATCGGCAAAGAAGAAGTCAAATTATCACTCTTCGCAGATGATGTGATACTATATGTGGAAAACCCAAAAGACTCCCCTCCAAAACTGCTAGAACTTGTACAGGAATTCAGTAAAGTGTCAGGATATAAAATGAATGCACAGAAATCAGTTTCATTTCTCTACACCAACAACAAGACAGAAGAAAGAGAAATTAAGGAGTCAATCCCATTTACAATTGCACCCCAAACCATAAGATACCTAGGAATAAACCTAACCAAAGAGGCACAGAATCTATACTCAGAAAACTATAAAGTACTCATGAAAGAAATTGAGGAAGACACAAAGAAATGGAAAAATGTTCCATGCTCCTGGATTGGAAGAATAAATATTGTGAAAATGTCTATGCTACTTAAAGCAATCTACACATTTAATGCAATTCCTATCAAAGTACCATCCATCTTTTTCAAAGAAATGGAAGAAATAATTCTAAAATTTATATGGAACCAGAAAAGACCTCAAATAGCCAAGGGGATATTGAAAAAGAAAGCCAAAGTTGGTGGCATCACAATTCCAGACTTCAAGCTCTATTACAAAGCTGTCATCATCAAGACAGCATGGTACTGGCACAAAAACAGACACATAGATCAATGGAACAGAATAGAGAGCCCAGAAATAGACCCTCAACTCTATGGTCAACTAATCTTCGACAAAGCAGGAAAGAATGTCCAATGGAAAGAAGACAGCCTCTTCAATAAATGGTGTTGGGAAAATTGGACAGCCACATGCAGAAAAATGAAATTGGACCATTTCCTTACACCACACACTAAAATAGACTCAAAATGGATGAAGGACCTCAGTGTGAGAAAGGAATCCATTAAAATCCTTGAGGAGAACAAAGGCAGCAACCTCTTCGACCTCAGCCGCAGCAACATCTTCCTAGGAACATCGCCAAAGGCAAGGGAAGCAAGGGCAGAAATGAACTATTGGGATTTCATTAAGATCAAAAGCTTTTGCACAGCAAAGGAAACAGTTAACAAAACCAAAAGACAACTGACAGAATGGGAGAAGATATTTGCAAACGACATATCAGATA
The DNA here is from genome assembly GCF_009829155.1 of Mustela erminea. Taxonomy (NCBI): domain Eukaryota; kingdom Metazoa; phylum Chordata; class Mammalia; order Carnivora; family Mustelidae; genus Mustela; species Mustela erminea. The sequence continues at coordinate 4,095,906 of NC_045627.1, read as the reverse complement.
AAGGACTAGTGTCCAAAATCTATAAAGAACTTAGCAAACTCAACACCCAAAGAACAAATAATCCAATCAAGAAATGGGCAGAGCACACGAACAGACCTTTCTGCAAAGAAGTCATCCAGATGGCCAACAGACACATGAAAAAGTGCTCCATATCACTCGGCATCAGGGAAATACAAATCAAAACCACAATGGGATATCAACTCACACCAGTCAGAATGGCTAAAATCAACAAGTCAGGAAATGACAGATGCTGGCGAGGATGCGGAGAAAGGGGAACCCTCCTACACTGTTGGTGGGAATGCAAGCTCGTGCAACCACTCTGGAAAACAGCATGGAGGTTCCTCAAAATGTTGAAAATAGAACTGCCCTATGACCCAGCAATTGCACTACTGGGTATTTACCCTAAAGATACAAATGTAGTGATCCAAAGGGGCACGTGCACTCGAATGTTTATAGAAGCAATGATGTCCACAATAGCCAAACTATGGAAAGAACCTAGATGTCCATCAACAGATGAATGGATCAAGAAGATGTGGTATATATACACAATGGAATACTATGCAGCCATCAAAAGAAATGAAATCTTGCCATTTGCGACAACATGGATGGAACTAGAGCGTATCATGCTTAGCGAAATAAGTCAAGTGGAGAAAGACAACTATCATATGATCTCCCTGATATGAGGAAGTGGTGATGCAACATGGGGGCTTAAGTCGGTAGGAGAAGAATCAATGAAACAAGATGGGATTGGGAGGGAGACAAACCATAAGTGACTCTTAATCTCACAAAACAAACTGAGGGCTGCTGGGGGGAGGGGAGTTGGGAGAAGGGGGGTGGGTTATGGACATTGGGGAGGGTATGTGCTTTGGTGAGTGCTGTGAAGTGTGTAAACCTGGCAATTCACATACCTGTAACCCTGGGGATAAAAATATATGTTTATAAAAAAAATTTAAAAAAAAATATCTTCCCACAGTTCTCAGATATGATGCAGATACTAGAAATAAAACTGATGTTGGTGGGAACATCTTCCCAGAGCAGGAATGGAGGAGAAACAGAAACACCTCGGGTCCTCTACAGAACCAACTGAATTCCCCATGTGGTTCCAGATGGCTTGAAGTCACAGTCCCTGGCCACTGGGATCTTCACTGGTTAAGAACATAACTCCAAAGACAGAGCTCTAAAACCCCTGAACTACAGAAATAAGAGCAGCAGACAGCTCAGTGACCCTCACCTCCATTGGGTAGAAAAGTCGAACTCCTGGACCCAGATGGAGATGGGTGACAAGTGCCTTCCCATAGCAGGAAGACTGTGTTGGAGGCTCCTGAAGGCAGAAGACGATGTTGTCTTGTTGATGGCGGTCACCCCAGTACCTGATGCGGTGTGTGCTATAAAAGGCACTTACTTAATCTGTATCTATTGGAATAAGTGAAGAGTGCTATAGGCAAGCTGTCAAAGTAAACCTTGGCTTTATAATTGTGAAAACTAGAATCTTAAAGATAAACACCATAGATTGCATAAGATGGCATCCTAAAGAAAAATATCTAAACACGTGTAGAATAATCACATAAACAACGTAAAGGGACATCTTGTAATTCTCTCTGTGTGTAACAGCCTCTAGTGTAGGAAGAAAATCAACATTTTAAAGCAACTTATTTGCTTAGGGATCGGGAGATCCAGATTTTAGTCCTTGATTTGGTGGGACCAACTTTGTAACCTAGAGATCATTTCGCTCCCTTCAGACTCCGTTTTCTCATCCTACCTATGAGAATCCTAGTCCAATTGGTGCTACCAAATCATGGTAAAGAAAAGAATGCCTGGGAACTGTCTTGAAAACTACAAGCGGCAGACTTGCAGCAAAAATAAACATAACTCGGGGCGCCTGGGTGGCTCAGTGGGTTAAAGCCTCTGCCTTCAGCTCAGATCATGATCCCAGGGTCTTGGGATCGGGCCCCACATCGGGCTCTCTGCCCAGCTGGGAGCCTGCTTCCCCCCTACTTCTCTCTGCCTGCCTCTCTGCCTACTCGTGAACTCTGTCAAATAAATAAATAAAAATTTTTTTAAATAAATAAATAAATAAACATAACTCAAGGAAATTGCTGGGACAGCCCTACTTGTTGACTCAGATTTAAATCAAGTCAAATGGTGTCACTTTAAAATTCAGCATGCGTTCGATGGGGCCCTGCACCTGGAAGACCGTCAGATCCAGAGGTGTTTCTAGCCAGTCTAACAGCGTCCTGTCCCTCCTCCTGGCTCCCGCCGAGTCCTCCATCCACACATGTGAACAGCACAGGCTGCCTTTAGCTTCCTGGATGCAAGTACTTCTGAACCACCCAGGAGCCACAAAGCCTTTTGAGGGAGGCCATGATCCACTGATAATCCCATTGTACGCAAAGCAGCAGCACCAGAGACAGAAATACCTGGAGGTAGGTAACGTACAATTACAGGGAGGATCACAGGTATCTACAAAGAAAAGAGGCAAAAGCTTTAAGACTTAGGCATGATGAAGAGTTTCTGAGTTTTCCATGATAATCTTGTGTATGTGCTCGTCTACTGTATTATCTTACAGACACAGCAAAAGAGTGGGAGCCGGCACCGATGCACGGGTGCTTCAGTAAAAAATTATAAGGTCGTTGACTATGAAGTGCTGACTGCCTTAAAGGTTGATTCTACTCCTGGGTTGATTCTGTTAAGGTTGAAAGTCCTCTCTTAATTAGCAATCCGTATAGTCGCACGCCGAATTCTTGCAAGGAGGGTAAGAGCTCCCTGTTGACCCTGATCCATCAAAGGATAAGACAGGAGAGATCTCTGATATTCCCAGAAGGATTGTGCGGTCCTTCCCTTTTCCTTCTCTTGGTGTTGTACTACCACCTCCTGAATGAGGACACAGCTGCAGAGTGACATGCTTGAGACCATGGGATACAGAATTGCCACTAGAGAATCTTTGGGCCAAAATGCATTTTAGAGTGATACCAGCAACCTGCAAGCACTGGCCCCTGCTGTGTAGACTGCTTTCACGTTATGTAGGGAGCCCTCCCTACTTACTCCTGGGTATCCATGACAAGGGTTTGCTTTGCTGGCCCATCTCTCACACCTGCCCAGGCAGATGGAGTAAGTCTCCTGGTTGGTGAGTCTGGGAGCAAGACGGAACAGACGTAGCTCAGCCCCTCACTCCCTCCTCTTTTGCTGGAGGCCAGATGACCTTGCAAAGCACTCATTCTTCTCTGCTCCTCCAAGAACTCAGGTTCACCAGAGGAGACCCCCCCGTGAAAAGGAGCCCACAGCTGGGTGGGTTTGGTATTCGGAGGCCCCTTGTTGCCACAGACCGAAATTCTACACATTCTGCAGGATCCATTTAGAGCCGATATTCGGATCTCCATCTGCTTTACCCCCTGCTGTTATCTCTCAATTGGCTCATAACGTGGAAAACCAAGATGTCACCAGAGCGCTGTGCCAGTCATTAAGCTACTGTCTCACTGCCACCCAGCTCCCATCTTTTACCTTCTGCTCCGTGCTGGGCCGGGGCCTCTGCAGACCAACCCCACTTCTGCCTTTGCCGCTGGCCCTGTCAGCCTCTGCCAGTAAAGGCCGCTAGAGAGAGGTGACAGGCTGGCAGGGGGAGGAATTGCTCCTTTCCATCTGCTCCCTGCTGTCGCCTTCCTCTTCCTGACCGTGATGACACGTTAGCAATTCCAGGCTACGGCGTTTCTGTCCAGTAGCTCCGGGGAGCAATCTTCCCATGATCACGGGACCAGCCTCATCCCCTTGAAGACACCAGCCCCCATGGGCCAGTACCAGCCCCTCAGCCGTCTGCGCACAGGAACCCTTAGCCAGCTCAGGCAGCGCCAGCGTGGCTTGTCCCAGCGCACTGGGAAAACATCGCCATTACCCTAGGATGTGTTTTGTGGATGTAAAAATGTGAGAATTACCGGAGTCAATACTTGAGGGAAAGCCTCGGTTGCCCGTGACTGTGGCCTCTCCATGGAGCCTGGTCACAGGGGACTTCACTGTGCTCAGCGCAACCCTGGGGAACTCCCCAGCCCCGTTTCTGCATCACTGTAGCCCTGTCTGAGGTCGCCCAGGGGCGAGACCCACGGCAACATGGGTGGAGGATCTGGTGCCAAAATTGGCCATTAGGGACATGACTCACTGCTTCAAGAAACACACAGCGACCCCAGAAGCAATAAGGATCATGGTGAAGTGGACATGGAAGAACACTAGTGGATGGGAACCAAATTCTGTACAGAAAACCAAGTGGCATCCAGTTTTGTAGCAGCTGGCCATTGGGTTTGTAAAAACAAAGCAATGCTGGGCGCTTGGCACTCAGAGTCAGCTCGGTGACTAGACCAACCAAGCAAGAGCGAGACTCAGAGTGAGTGTCAGACAATTATCATCAAGAACCTTTCCTTCCCAGGGAGAGGTGTAACTGTTCTGAAGAACGTCAAAACCACATCGGAGGTAGGCCACAGTTAAGAAGAAAAGAGATGCAGAGCCTCATCTTTAAGACCAGACTCTGGAGCCACTGATCCCACCACAGACCTAGGAGAAGGAATTCCAGAAAGCCTTCCCGAAAGTCCATACACCAAAGACTAAAGCCAGGAAGTCGGGAGAACAGATTGCCTTTGGCAGAAGCACAGAACTCGAGGCTCCCCGGGGACACGTGTCCTCTCCTCATCTACCCGGTAAGAGGCATCACACGGTGTTTGTCTCCCCAAGGTCAAGGACCTCAAGGTACCTGACTGCAAGATGGGATGTCTGAAAGAAGGGTCAACTGCATCTTGTTCAGTGATGAATATTTGCCAGGTTCTAGAGCCCACAGGCCGTTCTGTGAGAAGCCTTCAGGGTGAAAGCAAGGAGCACGGGTCGGGAAAAGGCAAAAGTTTCTCCTGGAGCCCTGCCCTTCCTGAAAAGCCAGGGGTTTCTAGGTCTCCCAGGACACTGAGGCAGCCCAGGCATTCTAGGAGACGGCCCAAAGAGGCAGCACTGTCCTAGTCCCAGGCAGAGTGTATGCCTGCCGAGCATTCAAACTCATCGGGAGCACCAAAGCAGTTCTCTTCCAAATTCTGGCCCAACTCATGAGGGGTGGAAATATGGACTTAAAGGCTGGAGACCAGTATTTACTATTCTTGAACTAGAGCAGAATGAATACCAAGTCAGAGTAGGCTGCATTTCTGTTCTGGGTACATATAGGATCACGGTGTATTTCTTAGTGTGGGTCACTGTCGAGAGTGTAAAAGCCACTGATTTACAGAATTCATCGTGGAGATATCAGCACTGGGTAGACAAACTTGACACGAGGCACTAGAAGTTTCTCGGGTCAGGGGATCCAGCCCTCCCCACCCCACTCCCAGAGCCCCCAGAAGAGGGAGCAGAAAGAGAGGGAGAGGATGAAACTCCAGTTCTTGTCCTCCTTCCCCGGAGTCTCTGAGTGCCAAGAGCCCAGCATAGCTTTGCTCTTGCAAACAAAATGACCAGCTGCGGCTGAATCGGCCATGGTTGGTTTTCTGTATGGACCATGCAGAAATCTCTCTGTAGGGGGAGGAAATGAGGGGAGGGAGGAAGCCTGGGTTTCCTGGGTTTGAGAATAACACTGAACAATGACTGAGGGTATAAAATAACCTGATTGATGGGACAAAAATCATCAGAGCCAATTATACATAATAAAGTTATGAGCCAGAATGAGACCTTTTCTTAAATGTCTGCTCTGAGCCAACTCTCAGAGCAATCTGATGTCATAGACATGTTAAAAAGAAATGTGACCTCCTCTAGAAGTGTCCAAGTGCACAGAAGCAAAGTCTCTCACTTCGGCTGCACCAGAAAGAAGTTCTATAGAAACAGTTAAGACCACGGCCAGTGATCTGATGTCACAGCAACAATTCTGGAAAGGAGGGACAAAGCCTATCATCATGTTGCAGACCTGAGTTTGAAGGCCAGGTGACTTCTTGCCCACATTAGTACATACGGTCACCAAGGGGGAATGGGTGCTTGGTTATGGCCCAAAAGGCCCCAAGAGTTGCATTACCCATGACTGACATCAGTCATGGAATATTTTTCCACTCCCTTTATGGTGGGGTTCTTTCCCTACAAAAATCTAACTGTTCAAACACAGATGTTGAACAACAGTGTTTTTCGTGCCGTGAAAGAGGATGTGGACATTAATGAGACAGGCCTTAGGGTGGGAAGAAATGCCCAAGTGACTTTTCTCCAGCCCATGACTGGCATCCAAACAACTGTTATCCTGGAACAAAAAGAGAGAGCGAGAGAGCACAAGAGAGAGCGAGATGGCACCCTTAACTTCAATGAGCATTTTCCCCACCTGAATCCTCTTTTTCTTTTTTTCTTTTTTTATTAATTAATTTATTTTCAGCATAACAGTATTCATTATTTTTTCACCACACCCAGTGCTCCATGCAATCCGTGCCCTCTCTAATACCCACCACCTGGTTCCCCCAACCTCCCAACCCCTGCCACTTCAAACCCCTCAGATTGTTTTTCAGAGTCCACAGTCTCTCATGGTTCACCTCCCCTTCCAGTTTCCTCCAACTCCCTTCTCCTCTCTAACTCCCCATGTCCTCCATGATATTTGTTATGCTCCACAAATAAGTGAAACCATATGATAATTGACTCTCTCTGCTTGACTTCTTTCACTCCGCATAATCTCTTCCAGTCCCGTCCATGTTGCTACAAAAGTTGGGTATTCGTCCTTTCTAATGGAGGCATCATACTCCATAGTGTACATGGACCACATCTTCCTTATCCATTCATCCGTTGAAGGGCATCTTGGTTCTTTCCATAGTTTGGCGACCGTGGCCATTGCTGCTATAAACATTGGGGTACAGATGGCCCTTCTTTTCACGACATCTGTATCTTTGGGGTAAATACCCAGCAGTGCAATGGCAGGGTCATAGGGAAGTTCTATTTTTAATTTCTTGAGGAATCTCCACACTGTTCTCCAAAGCGGCTGCACCAACTTGCATTCCCACCAACAGTGGAAGAGGGTTCCCCTCCCTCCACATCCCCTCCAACACATGTTGTTTCCTGTCTTGCTAATTTTGGCCATTCTAACTGGTGTAAGGTGACGTCTCAATATGGTTTTAATTTGAATATCCCTGACGGCTAGTAATGATGAACATTTTTTCATGTGTCTGATAGCCATTTGTATGTCTTCATTGGAGAAATGTCTGTTCATATCTTCTGCCCATTTTTTGATATGATTGTCTGCTTTGTGTGTGTTGAGTTTGAGGAGTTCATTATAGATCCTGGATATCAACCTTTTGTCTGTACTGTCATTTGCAAATATCTTCTCCCCTTCCGTGGGCAACCTTCCCATTGAGATCAGGAACAAGACAAGGATGCCCACTTTCACCACTCTTGTTCAACATAGTATTAGAAGTCCTAGCAACAGCAATCAGACAACAAAGAGAAATAAAAGGTATCCAAATTGGCAATGAAGAAGTCAAACTCTCTCTCTTCGCAGATGACATGATTCTTTATATGGAAAACCCAAAAGACTCCACCCCCAAACTACTAGAACTCATACAGCAATTCAGCAACGTGGCAGGATACAAAGTCAATGTGCAGAAATCAGTGGCTTTCTTATACACTAACAATGAAAATACAGAAAGGGAAATTAGAGAATCGATTCCATTTACTATAACACCAAAAACCATAAGATACCTGGGAATAAACCTAACCAAAGAGGTAAAGGATCTGTACTTGAGGAACTACAGAACACTCATGAAGGAAACTGAAGAAGACACAAAATGATGGAAGACCATTCCATGCTCTTCAATCAAAAGAATAAACATTGTTAAAATGTCTATACTGCTTAGAGAAATCTATACTTTTAATGTCATTCCAATCAAAATTCCACCAGAATTCTTCAAAGAGCTGGAGCAAATAATCCTAAAATTTGTATGGAATCAGAAGAGACCCCGAATCGCTAAGGAAATGTTGAAAAACAAAAATAAAACTGGGGGCATCACGTTACCTGATTTCAAGCTTTATTACAAAGCTGTGATCACCAAGACAGCATGGTACTGGCATAAAAACAGACACATAGACCAGTGGAACAGAGTAGAGAGCCCAGATATGGACCCTCAACTCTATGGGCAAATAATCTTCGACAAAACAGGAAAAAATATACAGTGGAAAAAAGACAGTCTCTTCAATAAATGGTGCTGGGAAAACTGGGCAGCTATATGTAGAAGAATGAAACTCGACCATTCTCTTACACCGTACACAAAGATAAACTCAAAATGGATAAAAGACCTCAAGGTGAGACAGGAATCCATCAGAATCCTAGAGGAGAACATAGGCAGTAATCTCTTCGATATAGCCACAGCAACTTCTTTCAATATATGTCTCCAAAGGCCAAGGAAACAAAAGCGAAAATATCTTTTGGGACTTCATCAAAATCAAAAGCTTCTGCACAGCAAAGGAAACAGTCAAAAAACAAAGAAGCAACTCTTTTTCTTTTCATTATGTCCAAAGACCTAGTAGCTGGCTCCGTGTTGCTATCTGTTTTATTACTGCTGTACTAAATTTAAATTTTGTTTTATTTTTCTTATTTAAATTTAAATAAATATTTATTGTTTTATTTGTTTTATTTAAATTTAAGGACTTGGGTTAGTAGTTCAGATTGTTGAGGTTCCCGTGGTGGAACCAAAGCAATCGGTTCCAGTCGCCAAGAAGAAAATGAATGCCTCTGAGTGGACACAGAATAATGTCCCTGATTGGAACTCACAGTGTCTGAAGCACGCCGCCGCTCCTGCTGGAAAACCACGCTCACGGGAGCAGATCAGAGCGTTTGCTCCAGTGGGGCTAACTGGAAGGATCTGCTTCAGAGCCAAGCCCGCCGGACAACCCTGCCCTCCCCATCTGGGACTGATGAGAGGCAAACGCCATCGTCCTTCTAGGCCGTGCACTTCTAGTGTACTACATGGTTTTGGTCACCCAAAAGTCAAGCTTCCAGGCAACAGCTCCAGAATCTTCCCCTTCTCCATATGGTTTCAGAGTTTCTGGGGTCTCATTTTCAAGTCTTATGGCAATTCTTTCCAAGTACTTGTCTTTGGTTGTTTTTGTCTTGCTCGAACCCTTTTAAAAGATGCAATCTTACTAACAACCAAGCCAAGACACTTGGATACTTGGGATCGTACTCCCTTCCAGCTCCCCTGAAAGATCCCTGTGACCCCTCAGAACAGGGTCTGAAAAGCAGTCTGCCAGCGTTCTGAAAAAAATACACAGATTCAAAACTGCTGAGGAGCTCTAAATACAGCCGAACCCCAGCGCCAACTATCCGGGCTGTCCCAAGTTCGTCTGATAAAGTGAACATTTCACTGTGCAAGATCTTCAGGCAAAATAACAGATTTGTATTTTCATCCAGTGTTTTGATAGGGAGAGGCTCCAATTTCCAAGATGAGAGTGAATTTCTGATTCCAAAGATGGGACTAAAATCTCCGTGAGATTTACTTACTCAGAACATGAGGCCAAACAGACACATGAAAAAGTGCTCCATATCACTCGGCATCAGGGAAATACAAATCAAAACCACAATGAGATATCACCTCACACCAGTCAGAATGGCTAAAATCAACAAGTCAGGAAATGACAGATGCTGGCGAGGATGTGGAGAAAGGGGAACCCTCCTACACTGTTGATGGGAATGCAAGCTCATGCAACCACTCTGGAAAACAGCATGGAGGTTCCTCAAAATGTTGAAAATAGAACTGCCCTATGACCCAGCAATTGCACTACTGGGTATTTACCCTAAAGATACAAACGTAGTGATCCAAAGGGGCACGTGCACCCGAATGTTTATAGCAGCAATGTCCACAATAGCCAAACTATGGAAAGAACCTAGATGTCCATCAACAGATGAATGGATCAAGAAGATGTGGTATATACACACAATGGAATACTATGCAGCCATCAAAAGAAATGAAATCTTGCCATTTGCGACAACATGGATGGAACTAGAGCGTATCATGCTTAGTGAAATAAGTCAAGCGGAGAAAGACAACTATCATATGATCTCCCTGATATGAGGAAGTAGTGATGCAACATGGGGGCTTAAGTGGGTAGGAGAAGAATCAATGAAACAAGATGGGATTGGGAGGGAGACAAACCATAAGTGACTCTTAATCTCACAAAACAAACTGAGGGTTGCTGGGGGGAGGGGAGTTGGGAGAAGGGGGGTGGGGTTATGGACATTGGGGAGGGTATGTGCTATGGTGAGTGCTGTGAAGTGTGTAAACCTGGCGATTCACAGACCTGTACCCCTGGGGATAAAAATATATGTTTATAAAAAAATAAAAAAATTTTTAAAAATTTTCAATAGAGATGTTAGAATCTGGAAGAAAAAAAAAAAAAGAATATCATTGAAAAAAAAAAAAAAGAACATGAGGCCAAATCCTCAGCTGTGGGACTGAAGGCTTTTTGAGATTTCTGACTTTCCAAGCTTGCTGGGTTTTTTTTTTTATGTATATATTTCCTTGTAATTTTTCCTATTTTTTAAAATCTTATTATTTCTTTTTCATGTGTAGTATAGGAATGCCTAAGCAGCAGAAAGCATTATATAGTTCCCCAGCCAGAAGCAGGCCTTCCTGTTGGCAGAGTTGGCAGAGTTCTTTCAATCAGGACACTTTTCCTATTTAACATTTCCTTTGTTTCTCAGATGAGCCCAGCAAGGCAGACAGGGCACACATTACTGTACCCACTTAGCAGATGAAGACAGGATCTCTCACATCACGGCAGATCCGGCTCCAGAATGGCATGCCCACTTTCTACTTGTAATTTTCATGATAAGGCCTAACAGTTTCCATCTACTCCAAATAGAAAATGGAATCTTTCCGGAGCACCTGGGTGGCTCAGTCGGGTAAGCATCTGTCCCAGGGTCCGGAGATCGAGCCCTGCGTTAGGCTCCCTGCTTTGTGGGGAGCCCACTTCTCCATCTGCCTCTGCCTTTCTCCCTCTCACATGAATAAAATAAAAATAAAATCTTTTAAAAAAAAATTAGAATCCTTCCTCTGACTTCCCGAAGAGGAGAAGTAAATTACCCTTGATTATATGGATATGCACTTAGTATCAGAACTAAGGCTACAACCCAGGCCAGCAGATCCTCAGAACCGATCTCCTCAACCAAACCTGCGAGGCTGAACAGCAACACATTTTCTCCGTTTCCCCGAAAATACTTCTGCACCCACCACTACCTAGGAAAAGGAGCAAACTCAAAAAATTCACATTTTAAAACTCCAGAGGAAAACCTCAAGGGAAAATACCCCGCAGCAGAAAACTAACGGGAAGTAGTAAAGTTTACAGAAAGGCAATCATGAAGCAATAGGAGAAAGATTGGCAGAAAACATCATGCGCGGTTGGGGCCAGGAAGAGAGAAAGAGAGCTAACAAAGACAGGAAAGGCGAAAGAACAGGCTCTGGCCCGTGTTGGGTAATCAAGTCCGTGGCAATAAAGATTCATTATGAACAAATCTCATTTAAAAACAAACTCCCAGAGGAACTAATTACACTAAATGTTCTGGCAGTGACTTAGGGAGTGCTCACTTCTAAGCCACCCGTGGGGATGGGAAAGTCACCACGTTCCGCAGCACGTGGGGCCGCTGGAGTGTCTCTCTCCCGCCAGACAATAAGCTTCTGTCAGGTCCGTGTTCTATCAAGCCTGTCACTTGTAACTTACTTTGTGTCAGGAGACGAGCTGGCATGCTGTAGAAAGGTCAAGTGGAAAACTGTCCCTTCTGCTACATCACTGTCATCAGCCGATAAAGGTCATTCCACCCAATACATCGCCATGACGGAAAATAACTTTGTTTGTCTACCGTGAAATATTTAAAAAGTCCCCTGCTGTGGGCTTTCCGGTTTCTCTCTGCTCTCAGAAGGTATTAACCTAGGCGCTCCAAGGTATTCTGCTGCTGATCTGACAACAACTTGTTTACAAACAGGAACAGAAAAACACAAAGACAGCAGATCCCAAAGACTAGAGAGACTCATAATATTTAAACAGTTCACTGGTGATTGTAATTGGAGCAATCATATTCAGCATAATATACAACCCAGATACTCAGCAGGTACCATCGCATTAAATCACAAAACAGCTCTGATATCCCCATTTTACAGGTGGGAGAGATTGAAGCTTGGCAAGATCCTATGATTTGTCTAAGCTTTTGCAGCCAGTGAATGGCAGAACCTAACTTTGTTGGCAGGTTTGTAATGATGTTGACCTGGAAGGTACTCACACCTTATGACCCGACTGTTCGTATAGTTATCAAATACTAATAACAAGATAACAATGACAATCATCACTTGCAGATAAGATTTGTTTTGAACATTCCTTTGTTCATTCAACAACCATTTCTTTTTGTTGTTGTTGTTGTTAAAGATTTTATTTATTTATTTGACAGACAAAGATCACAAGTAGGCAGAGAGGCAGGCAGAGAGAGAGAGGGAGGCAGGCTCCCCGCTGAGCAGAGAGCCTGCTGTGGGGCTTGGGATCCTGGGATCCCTGGGATCATGACCTGAGCCGAAGGCAGCGGCTTTAACCCACTGAGCCACCCAGGCTCTCCTGAACAACCATTTCTTAAGAGCTGACTTTGGAGGAACTACAGAACACTCATGAAAGAAATTGAAGAAGACACAAAATGATGGAAGACCATTCCATGCTCTTCAATCAAAAGAATAAACATTGTTAAAATGTCTATACTGCTTAGAGAAATCTATACTTTTAATGCCATTCCGATCAAAATTCCACCAGAATTCTTCAAAGAGCTGGAGCAAATAATCCTAAAATTTGTATGGAATCAGAAGAGACCCCGAATCGCTAAGGAAATGTTGAAAAACAAAAATAAAACTGGGGGCATCACGTTACCTGTTTCAAGCTTTATTACAAAGCTGTGATCACCAAGACAGCATGGTACTGGCATAAAAACAGACACATAGACCAGTGGAACAGAGTAGAGAGCCCAGATATGGACCCTCAACTCTATGGGCAAATAATCTTCGACAAAACAGGAAAAAATATACAGTGGAAAAAAGACAGTCTCTTCAATAAATGGTGCTGGGAAAACTGGGCAGCTATATGTAGAAGAATGAAACTCGACCATTCTCTTACACCATACACAAAGATAAACTCAAAATGGATAAAAGACCTCAAGGTGAGACAGGAATCCATCAGAATCCTAGAGGAGAACATAGGCAGTAATCTCTTCGATATAGCCACAGCAACTTCTTTCAAGATATGTCTCCAAAGGCCAAGGAAACAAAAGCGAAAATGAACTTTTGGGACTTCATCAAGATCAGAAACTTCTGCACAGCAAAGGAAACAGTTAACAAAACAAAGAGGCAACCCACAGAATGGGAGAAGATACTTGCAAATGACAGTACAGACAAAAGGTTGATATCCAGGATCTATAATGAACTCCTCAAACTCAACACACACAAAACAGACAATCATATTTAAAAAATGGGCAGAAGATATGAACAGACATTTCTCCAATGAAGACATACAAATGGCTATCAGACACATGAAAAAATGTTCATCATCACTAGCCGTCAGGGAGATTCAAATTAAAACCATATTGAGATGTCACCTTACACCAGTTAGAATGGCCAAAATTAGCAAGACAGGAAACAACATGTGTTGGAGAGGATGTGGAGAAAGGGGAACCCTCTTCCACTGTTGGTGGGAATGCAAGTTGGTGCAGCCTCTTTGGAGAATTGTGGAGATTCCTCAAGAAATTAAAAATAGAACTTCCCTATGACCCTGCCATTGCACTACTGGGTATTTACCCCAAAGATACAGATGTCGTGAAAAGAAGGGCCATCTGTACCCCAATGTTTATAGCAGCAATGGCCACGGTCGCCAAACTATGGAAAGAACCAAGATGCCCTTCAACGGATGAATGGATAAGGAAGATGTGGTCCATATACACTATGGAGTATGATGCCTCCATTAGAAAGGACGAATACCCAACTTTTGTAGCAACATGGACGGGACTGGAAGAGATTATGCGGAGTGAAAGAAGTCAAGCAGAGAGAGTCAATTATCATATGGTTTCACTTATTTGTGGAGCATAACAAATATCATGGAGGACATGGGGAGTTAGAGAGGAGAAGGGAGTTGGGGGAAAGTGGAAGGGGAGGTGAACCATGAGAGACTGTGGACTTTGAAAAACAATCTGAGGGGTTTGAAGTGGGAGGGGGTTGGGAGCTTAGAGGAATCAGGTGGTAGTTATTAGAGAGGGCACGAATTGCATGGAGCACTGGGTGTGGTGCAAAAACAATGAATACTGTTAAACTGAAAAGAAATAAAAAATTAAAAAAAAAAAAAAGACTGATAACACACACACACACACACACAAAGGTGACTTTGACCAGGCATGATGCTAGGTGCTGGAGATAAAAAAGTTAAAATTAGACAAGGTCTTGTTCTCTCCTCACCTGGACAGCTTACCATCCAGCCAAGAGGACATCCAGCGGCTATATGAGAACATAGTATGGATGGGCTAGGGGAATGTGCAGAGAAGCTGAAAGAAGGGACACTGAAACCAAGACTTGACAGTCTAACAGGATCTAAGGAGGAGACGGCGGGAGTGAATGCGGGCAAAGGTAAAGAAAGTCCAGAACAGACGTGCTGCCTTCAGGAACTACTGAAGCACGGGAGAGAAAGTTACTGGCAGTGGGAAGGGAGGGGCAAGAAAAGAAATTAGCAAGCTGGGCAAGGGCCAGGGTGAGATGGGGCGGCTGCCGGCGAAGTTTACCGGGTATCCTGAAAGTGTCCCCACAGAGAGAAGTGAAGCGGGAGCACGATCCTGTAAGCATCAGAGAAAGAAGACTGGCTACAAGGTGAAGCGTGGACGGGAGCCAGGGAAGAATGGAAGCAGGCACCCTGTACGGGACGAGTGTGTTACTCCAGGCAACACCCAGATGGAAGGAAGAGATGCCTGGGGGTGAAATCCACAAGATGCAGTGGCTTAAAGTCCAGGGGGAGGGGAGTGTCCGGCACGACTCCCAGTTTTTCTCTCTCGGCGCCATCCATTGCAGCAGGAACCACAGCAAGAGCAGCTGGGCTGTGCCAGAGATCAAGAATTTCTGGAGGAAGGGATGGATCTTAGGTTCTATACAATGATATTGGGGGCGGGGGGAGAGTGATGTGATGATTGCGAGTCCTTTCCCTTATTAATGGAGAGGTCTGACTTTAAGGAAACAAAGGTACCCTGAAAACCATTCTCAAGCTAGAAGGAGCAGGCAAACAAAGCATGGCGGTGGCAAAATTGCTCACAGAACACATGACGTTTTCTGTTGTGACACTACTCGATCCCCACACTCAAGACGTGCGCTGCCACTCTGTCTACCTAGCCTTGTCAGCCCTTGTCCAAACAAGCCCCAAACGCCAAGGCATGATCTCTCACTAATGGCTTGGGGAGGCAGAGGGAGCAGAGAGAGCTGGTTCAAAACTGTGTCGAGGATCCTTGTCATGACCCACGGCCACCAACACCAAAGTCGAGGTGAACAATTACCTCTAGAGCTTTCTGCTCAGAACCCCTGGGATGTCCTTTGCTTCTCCAGAGTTGTCCGCCTCCTTCCCACTGAAGACCATGCAAGATAAACAAAGATTTCCTTTTCCAGGTCTTAAGAGGAAACTTATTCGAATCTTCCTATATAACTTTCTTAAAAAATGGGTCACGATTCCTCTCGAAAAAGTGGGGCCTCCGGAGCCACTGAAAGATCCACACCGTGCTTCCAGCCCTTGCTGATTCGAAGCAGGAGCAACCGTCAGGGAGAGCCGCGGAAGACAGAGTGCAGAGCTTGTTAAATCTGGAGGGAGCAGTCATTCAAGGTTCTCTTCGGGTATGACTGTCTGTCGTCCAGAATGCTGGCAGTATATTTGTTGTCAATTTCTTATTAGACAGGATGTAATGCCCGGACAATTTGTAAAAACTGAATAACTGTTCCACAAGAAATCACCAGCGCCAAGAGCCCCAAGTTGGGACGGGGGCACTGTAACGTTGCCATTATGCAGAGGAAAGGGTCACCATGATTGTAAACAACCATTCCAAATGGATGGATTAAGTAGTTGTCGGGAAATGGAAACTTAACCCTCTCTGACCCAGGGGGGTACAGGTCACAAGGCAGCAGAGACCCACAGAAAAGTGGCCGGAGCGCAGAATCGATCTGTCTTCACTCTTGCCTTTCACCCTCCATTTGTCTCAATTTCCTCCTCCTCCACGTTTTTCCCACCCACCCTCAAGACCAGGACACCCAATTTTCTCAAAGCCCAAGTAGAGTCTCCATCTCATTTTCTCAATGTCATCCAATGTTATGCTACAGAGAATGAGGAAGAGAACAAGATTCAAGGTCACGAAACTTGCTGCCAAGAGGAAAAATAGTTTGCCGCGGGAGACGTGAAGAGTAGGCAAGGCTTAAATGCCTTATTATCATTTGCATGTTTTAATATGTATTGCTTTACCTCATTTCCGAATTTTTTGCGGCTGGAAAGAAACCAGGCTATGTGCAAATAAGCTTCTTTCTGCCAAATAGAAAATAAGAAGCCAAATCATCCTATCTTATTTCTTTGCAGGGTACCGCGGCTAACTCCGGACAGAGACTGCTCAGAAGAAGCCACACTTTGCACGGCGTTTTCAAACCTGTGCACCAAGCTCATCCCAGACACATTATCACCTCGAGCCTCCCGCCCACACAGCATTCCTGTTCCTAGTTTATCCAGGAGCCAACTGGCTCTCAAGGACAGATTACAGGACAAAGGAGTCCGCGGCACTGATACAGAGTCTCCTCCACCCTGTCCTGGGACTTTCCACTCCTGCTGCTGAGCTGACCTCACGCAGAGGGACAGAAGGGCTCATTGTTAAACATTTCACAGCTCCTTGTAGGTAACTCTATCGCAACTAAATACATACAGAAAATTAAAACTAAATATGTAAATAAACACTTGTTAAATCTTCCACAGCTCCCAAAGGTGTTTTTAAGCACTGACTATCCCAGGTTGAATAAGAGCTAATTATTTCTAACTGCTACTTTGTGTAGAAATAGAAGGGTTAATCCCACAGGTTGAATTCATTCATCAGTCGGTTCCGTGACAGGACGTGGGCCAATCAGCCCCATAATAACCCACGGAAGGATTGAACATTTCCCTAATCTAACATAAAGCCCCCCCCCCCCGACTCTGCCACAGTCAGACACAAATCAAAGGTTACTTGGCTCCCTAGGGAGGATTAGGACAAAAGTCCCTGGAAAAATCTCTAAACAAGAGGCAGCCTCCCAACTAATCGGGGACAGTTGGTTTGGGACGTATTAATTCAGCAGAGTTTCCCAGCGCCCAGCAGAGTGCTGGGACACAGCAGGCATTAGGTAAGTGTTTCCTGACTAAATGAATGAACTTGTACAGCGTGTTTCCGTGTTCATCTTCTCAGATATTTTTAACATCCCTCATTTTGAAATTCATATGTTGCTCTCAACCATTCTTAATGACTTCGTGTGTGTGTATCTCGTGAAGCAATCAGTGAACTAGGTTAACATGTTTATCTGCTCGCCACCAATTCCCTCATCTCCTTGGCCCGACATACCCACCTTGTCACAGAGGCAGGCAGGGGAACACACTTGCTCAGGATACTGCTTCACCCCTCCAGCTACAGCACCCAGAGCTGGGACCTGCCCCCCAGGCACACCCTGAAAGTTTTCATACTGGAGCCATGGAGCAAAGTCCCCTTTCTTTCTCGAGTCACAGGTACTAGGAGTATAAGAGTCTTGAATTGCCATGTGGGATAAGGTGATGTGATAGTTCTTAAAAACATTCCTCTGTCAAAAAGTGGCCTATTCTCTGCTTGAGGACGGGCTAACTTCAGTGACTTGCTTCAAATGCAGCACGTGGTGGAATGAGCACTACATAGTTCTTTAGATAAAATCAGAAAGGACAAGAGATTGTTCTCTGCCTCTCTCCCTCTCTCTCCCCCTCCCCGCCACCAGCACAGTCACCATCATGCTGTAAGGAAGCCAGAAGGCCACAAAGGGGTGTGCCCGCCACATTTCCGGCCTACAGGCAGTATCAACTGCCCGACACAGAGCAGCCCCAGATGACCGCAGCCCCCCTTGTTCCGGGCGCGGCCCCAGTTACAGCCCAATGGAGTGAAGAACAGCTGTCTCTGCGGAGATTCCCCCAAACTCTAGATTTGGGGGGCACAACAGATGTTGTCATTTTGATAAGCCCATAAGATTGGAGGTTATTTGGGGTGACTGGGTAACTCAGAAGGTTAAGCACCTGCCTTTGACTCAGGTCATGAACTCAGGGTCCTGCAATGGTCCATCAGCAGGGAGCCTGTTTCTCCTTCTCCTGCTCCCCCTGCTTACACATGCATTCTCTCTCTCTCTCTCTGTGTCAAATAAATAAATAAATAAATCTTTAAAAAAAAAAAGATTCTAAGATGTGGAAAGCTATTTGTGCCACAGCAATAGATAGCAGGAACCGATCTGGGTGCCATCGTGGGGTTCTCCCATAACAAAGCCCAAAACATGGGGCCACAGACTTGGGACTGGGCAGTCCACGGAAGCTGGAAGGGGCCTAAAGACACGGGAAGACCACAACTGCTAACGACTTCCAGGAGAGAGAGGAAAATGTCATCCGCAGCTGGAACAAAGTAGGAAAGTTTGAACACTTTCCCCCAAGGTGACATGGCAGATCCAGAGGGTACCTACTGAGCCGGGTGGCCTGGCTAAGAAAGTCATTCCCAGGCAGAAGGCTGAAGGAACCACCTGGCTTCTCCTTACTAGCCACAGTGCAAAGTAAGAAGAGAGAAAGAAGCTAAGGAAATGACTTTCTATAGAGAATCCAGGACTCAGGTTGAAATTAACCTGGGCTTGAATTTAAATCTGAAATCAAGCTGGGCTTGAAATGAACACTGTTCCTTATCTCCAGCCTCTTTGGATAACTAACGGTGCTAACTTCAGATGACTTTGGCTTCCCGGCAAAGATCCAAGCCAGAGTGCTGCCTGGAAAATGTGGTCAATGATGAGGCCAAGGCCGTAGACCGTAAAACCCTTCCTCAGACCTCGGGAAGGTCACGGACCCTTTCAAACAGTCGAAAACAGCCCTGTGAAGAATTTTAGGAGCATTGTTCCCACCCTACCCGCTGCGAGCCGAACAGAGTGCCTGGAAAAGAGGCACAGCTTTCATCTGATGCAGTCGATTATAAACCGATGTGTATGAAACCAGAAACGTTTTGGAAAGAATTATGTCAACTTGGAAAGAACGCAGACAGTACAAGATGAAAAAAGACGTTTAGACTCCCAAACTTGTAGGGGCAGAAAGCAGGTTGAGAAACTACTTGGCTCCGATTCAGGCTGCTCTCTACGGACAGAGGATGACGGAAGACTGCAGAGCCAGGAGCCCACAGGTCGGAGCTGAGGGCCCTGAAAAATCACTCACAGGCGGTAGGGAGAAACCGTAACGGAGGAACCGACGACAGGGGCCCAGCTGCGTTATCAGAACTGTCCAGACCCGTGGCTGCCGTGTGCCTCCCACTTCCCCAATTTCTGAACAAGAAGCTACAGCAGAGATGCTACAGCTGTCCCACCATCACGTGTCGGGACCTTGGGGGTCGACAAGCTGTATCTTCAGTGCACAAGCGCTCCAACAGGACATCAAGAGACACTACCCACCAGGCTGTGCTCAGAGAATCCCACCCGAGAAGCCCCACCTGCAGCAGCACCTGAGTTAGACCTGGAGCTCCGGGACCGCAAGCTTGAACCTGGCGCCATAGTGTGTGATGCTGTTGAGGGGTCTGAGAGCGGATGCAAAAAAGAATTTTGCAAATGGCAAGAATGTAAAAACACACACAAAAAAAGGGGCAGTCTGTGGCGGACTCAAAAGATGCCGACAAATTCTTTAGCCACTCTTCCCATCAATAGAGGGACGACTACCCTGCCCTCAAGTACGGGTGCCATCACCCATAGGGACTTACATCTAAAGAGAAAAGGCGGCAGTGCTAGGAATAATTCTACCCAGCTCTCCCAGGATGTCCTCACCATACTCTGAGGAAGCCAAGCAGCCACAGGTTATAGGTGTCCCAGCCCGGCCCCAGCCACAAACAGCGTCAACCAGAAGCCACAAGAAGTGACCCACAGAGCAGGTGATTCCAAGCCCCAGCCTTCCAGCTGCCCTGGTCGATACTGGCCGTGCAAATGAACAGCACCCACTCATCCCTCCCCAAAACGGGGACCCACAAACAAACGAAATACTGTCATCATTTTTCTTAAACAGCGTTGTCAAGTGTAATTCACTTTCCATACAACTCACCCATTTAAAGCATACAATTCGATGGGTTTGGGTACATTGCATTAAATTTTTTTTAATTGTGGTAAAATATGTATAATGCAAAATTTGCCATTTTAACCATTTTTGAGTCTATAATTCAGTGGCATTAAGTACATTCACAATGTTGTGCAACCGTCGCCATTTACCATTTCTAAAGCTTTTTATCACATCCAACAGAAACTGTGCAACTACTAAGCAGTAACTCCCCAGTCCCTTCCCCTCAGTCCCTATTAAACTCTCATCTACTTTGTTTCTGAATTTGCCTATTGTAGGCATTTCATGTAAATAGAATCATACAGTATCTGTCCTTTTGTGTCTGGGTTACTTCACTGAACATCATGTTTTTAAGGTTCATCTATGCTGGGGCGCCTGGGTGGCTCAGTGTGTTAAAGCCTCTGCCTTCAGCTCAGGTCATGATCCCAGGGTCCTGGGATCGAGCATGGGGGACGGGGGTTGTCTCTGCTCAGCAGGGAGCCTGCTTCCTCCTCTCTCTCTGCCTGCCTCTCTGCCTACTTGTGATCTCTGTCTGTCAAATAAATAAATAAAATCTTCAAAAAAAAAGATTAATCTATGCTGTAGCATGTATCAGGACTTTATTCCTTCTTGTGGCTGAAGAATATTCTATTATATGTATATTCACAATTTGTTTATCCACTCATCTACTGATGGACATTTGGGTGTGTTGCTAACGTGAGTGATGCTGCGTGAACATTAGTGTACAATTATCTGTGTCAGTCCCTGCTTTCAATTCCTTTTGGGAACATACTTAGGAGTAGGATTTCTTGATCATGAGATAATTGCATGTTTTAGTTTCTAAAGGAACTACCACACTGTTTTCCATAGCACTGCACCATTTTACACTCCTACATTGATGTAGGAATGCTCCAGTTTCTCCACATCCTCGCCAACACTTGCCATCGTCCTTTTTTTGGACAGTAGCCACCCTAGTGCGTGTGGTTTGGGTTCACATCTACACCTCAGCCTTGTTGAGGATGTTGGCATCTATATTTATAAGTGATATTGATCTGCAATTTTCTTTCTTGTGATGTCTTCACCTGGCTTTGGTATCAGGATAATGCTAGCCTCGCAAAATGAAGTAGGAAGTGTTCTCTCCTCTTCTGTTCTTCACAGGAATTAGAGAGAATTAGTGTTAAATTCCCTGAAATTGTTGGTAGAATTAACCCAGGAAAACCATCTGGTCCTTTCTCTGTTGGGAGGTGTTTGTTTGTTTGTTTGTTTTTAAATATTTTATTTATTTGACAGACAGAGATCACAAGTAGGCAGAGAGAGAGGAGGAAGCAGGCTGCCTGCTGAGCAGAGAGCCCGATGCGGGGCTCAATCCCAGGACCCCGAGATCATGACCTGAGCCGAAGGCAGAGGCTTTAACCCACTAAGCCACCCAGGCGCCCTGGGAGGTTTTTGATTACTAATTCCATCTCTGATTCGTTCTTGAGTTAGTGTGGGTAATTTGTGCTTTTCTAAGAATCGGACCATTTGATACAGGCTATGCAATTTGTTGGCATACAGATGTTCATAGTATTCCTCTCATATTCATTTTTATTTCATATGTTTGGTAGAAATGTTCTCATTTTCATTTATAATTTTAGTTATTTCCATCTTCTTTTTTTCTTCCACAATTTTGTTGATATTTTCAAAGAACTGAATTTTTATTTTATTGATTCTCTCTATTGGTTTTCTATTTTATTTATCTCTGCTCTAATCTTTATTTCCTCCTGCTAGCTTTGGATTTAGTTTTCTCTTTGTTTCCGCCTCATCAGTGTGTAAAGTTACTGATTTTGAGATCTTTCTCCTTTTTTAGAAATAGGTACTTACAGGGGTATCTGGCTGGCTCAGTTGGTTAAGCATCCAACTCTTGATTTCGGCTCAGGTCATGATCTCAAGATCGTGAGATTGAGATTCTCTCTCTCCCTCTCTCTCTGCCCCTCATCCCACTCTCTCCCTCTCTAAAAAAGTAAAAATAAAAATAAAATAAAACAAAATAAAATAGGTATTTACAGCTATAAATTTTCCTCTGAGCTCTGCCTTAGTTGCATCCCAGAAGTTCTAAGATGTTGGGTTTTCCTTTTCATTCATTTCTAAATGTTTTCTCATTTCTTTTGAGATTTCTTTTTTACCTATTAGTTCTCTAAGAGTCTGCTTCCTAGTTTCTAAATATTTTGTACCTTTTCCAATTGTCCTTCAGTTTTCATTTCTAGCTTCATTGCATTGTGGTTGGAGATGATTCTCTGTATAATTACAATCTTTTAAATTTATTGAGATTTCTTTTGCAGCTTAACATGTGGTCTATCTTGGAGAATATTCCACGTACACTTGATAAAAATGTATTCTGATGTTGGGTGGGGGTGTTCTATGCTTGTAAGTCTAGTAGGTTTATAGTGTTAGTCAAGCCTATACATCCGTCTTGATTGTCTATCTAGATGTTCTTGCATTATTGAAAGTGGTATATTAAAGGCTCCAACTATAATGGAGAACCATTTCTCCCTTATATTCTGTCATTCATTTCATATGTTATTTTCATTCTGTAATTTGTTTCATATATTTGGGGGCTCTGTTATTTGGGGCATATATGTTTAAAATTATTGCATTTCCTGATAAATCGATTCTTCTATCAATCTATAATGCCTCTTTTGTCTCATAACAATTTTTTACTTAAAGTCTACTTTCTCTAACATAAATGCCCCAGATTTCTCTTGATTACTATTTGCATGAAATATCTTTTTCCATCCTTTCACCTCAATCTATTTGTGTCTTTCTGTCTGAAATGAGTCTCTTGCAGATAGTATACAGTTAGAACATTTTTTTAATCCATTCTACCAGTTTCTACTTTTTGATTACAAGGTTTAATCCATTTAGATTTAAAGTAATTAACTGATAAAGAAAGACTTAGTTCTGTCATTTTGTTATTCATTTTCTGTGTGTCTTTTTTTTAAGATTTTTATTTGACAAGGAGATCAAGAGTAGAGAGGCAAGCGGGGGTGGGGGGGTGGGGGAGCAGGCTCCCTGCTGAGCAGAGAGTCCGATTTGAGGCTCAATCCCAAGACCCTGAGATTATGACCTAAGCCAAAGGCAGAGGCTTAACCCACTGAGCCACCCAGGCGTCCTGTGTGTCTTTTTTTTGCGGGGGGGGGTACATCACTGCCTCCATTATTACCTTCTTTTGTGTTTAATCAATTTTTCTTGTACTGAATTGTATTCCTTTCATGTATATTTTATTGACATTTCCTTTGTGGTTGCCATGGGGACTATATCTGCCATTCTAAAGTTATGACACTCCAATTTGAATCGATACCAATTTAACTTCAATAGAATATTTTAAAAACCCTGCTCCTATACAGTTCCTTTGTTATTGCCATCACAAATTAAATCTTTTTACCCTGTGCACTCAAGAAACATAGGTTCATAATTTATAAATTATAAATCTCACACATTTGTCTTTTCAATCATTTAGAAAATAAAAAGTACAATTATAAACCAAAAACAGAATAATGCTGGCCTTTATATTTGCTCATCTATTTACCATTACTGAATTATTTCTTCATATGGCTTCAAGTTATTCTCTAATATCCTTTCATTTCAACCTGAAGGACACCCATTAACATCTTTTAGAGCAGATCTAATGGTAATGAACCCCTTTATCTTTTGTTATCTGGAAATTTCTTACTATCTCCCTCATTTTTTGAAGGGCATTTTTGCTGGGTATAGAATTTCTGATCAATAATTTTTTTCTTTCCGCACTTTAAATATACCTGCCTTCTGCCTTCAGGTCTTCATGGTTTTGATGAGAAAATAGCTGTTAATCTTACTGAGGATCCCTTGTATGAATGTAATGAGTTGCTTCTCTCTTGCTGCTTTCTTTGACTTTTGACAATTTGATTGTGCTTCCCTTTGGGTCCCTTTGAGTTTACCTTATCCACAGTTCGTTGAGCTCTTGAATTTGTAGATTCATGTCTTTCACCAAATTTAGGACACAATCAGTCATTCTTTCTTCAAATGTTCTCCTGTTGTTCTCTCTATTCTCCTTTTGGAACTCCCATAGGTATATGACAGTCTGCTGGATAATGCCCCACTGGCCTCTGAGGCTATCTTCAATTTTCTTCATTCTTTTCTCTTTCTTTTCATCAGACTAAATTATTTCAATTGTCGTATCTTAAGTTTGCTGATTGCTTTTCTGCCTGCTCAGATCTACTGTTGAGCCCTTCTAGTGAATGTCTTATTTTAGTTATAATTTTCAGCTCCAGAATTTGATTACTTGTATAATTTCTATTTCTTTATTGATACTCTCATTTTGTGCATACATTGCTTTTTTTAGTTCCTTTAGTTCTACATCCCTATTTTCTTTAACTATTTGGACATCATTAAGACAGTTTTTCTAGGGGCGCCTGGGTGGCTCAGTGGATTAAGCCGCTGCCTTCGGCTCAGGTCATGATCTCAGTGTCCTGGGATCGAGCCCCGCATCGGGCTCTTTGCTCAGCGAGAGCCTGCTTCTCTCTCTCTCTCTGCCTGACTCTCCTCCTACTTGTGATTTCTCTCTCTGTCAAATAAATAAATAAATAAAATCTTTAAAAAAAAAAAAAAAAAAAAAGACAGTTTTTCTAAAGTCTTTAATAAATCTCATGTCTGGGTTTCTCCAGGGATGGTTTCCATCCATTCGTTTTTCCTCATTCAATAGGTCACGTGTTTCTGTTTCTCTGTATGCCTTGTGATACTTTGTTGAAAACTGGACACTTAAATATGATAATGTGGTGACTCTGGAAATCAGATTCTCTAAATCTCCCAGTTTTCTGGCTTTTCTGTTGTTTTGTTGTTGTTTTCATCATTGTTGAAGGCTGTAGTGGTCCATCAGTTTGGTACTTTTCCAAAGTATTTTTGCAAAGACTGTATTCCTTAAGGAATGTGGTCACGGGAGTCTCTGTTATTTTAACTTATGTTCACCCAGTGTTTAGACATAGATTTCCTCTGATGCTGGGAGAAAAAGAAAAAAACAGAAAGGAAAACACGGGCAGGGGGTGGGTAGCAAAAAGGAAGAAACACACAGAGACACAAAAAAACAAATTCCTCTCCCAGTTTCTGCAGTGCTGGGGCATTCCTTCAGCTTCCTCAGGATTAGCCTGAGCTGAAACTCTTCTCTGTTCTCTTCTGAGTATGTACCTTGTCCTGAACAAATGATTTCTAAATTTCTATTTATACACAAGTGCTTTTGAATTTCCCACAGATCTCCCCCAGCTATTGCTCCTGGGCATTAGACAGCCTGTTGTATCTCTCAACCAGTAACATCTGTCCCAGGTGTTTGCAGTTTGTTAGCTTACCCTGTCATGGTTTCAAGCAATGCCTGCCATTTTCCCAGCCTGTCCTGAGTTAACCAAAAGAATGACAAGCACTTGATGCCAGTCCTTTAGGTAACCCCAGACAGGTTAGAATAGACTCACATAATAATTTTCAAGTACAGTCTGCTCTGTTCCCCCTTAGAATCAGGGCCAGAAGTCCCACACCAGGAATGTGAGCTGTCATCTCCAATGTCAGTGCTATACTGGGAAGGAGGAGGACAAGGGCAAGTAAAAATACCACTATTTTCAAGTTGCCTTTTTCTTGGCTCAATGTTTGCATAGTTGCTCTGAACTTTAGACTAGTTTCCAGAATTCTGAAAATGTTGGTTCTGACAATTTCTACTTCTCTTTTGATGTTTCTGTGGGGGAATGAGTGCTTGGAGTTGCTTACTCTACTACTTTACTGAAGTCACTCCCTGACATTATTCTAACTACTAAGGTTTATGATTGTTTATTATGTAGTGTATTAGTTTTTTTTATGGCTACTATAGCAAATAACCACAAATTTTGTAGCTTAAAACAACATAAATTCATTCTTTCACAGTTTTGGAGGCTGTAAGTCTGAAATCAGTTTTATGAGGCTGAAATTAAATTGTTTTCAGAGGTGTACTCCCTCCAGAGGCTCTCAGGAAGAAACCATTCCTTGCCTCTTCCAATTTCAGTTGGCTGCCAGCATTCCATGTCTCGTGGCCAGGTTTCTTTGTGGACAAGGAAAGGAACAGTCAGCCCACTCATGTCACAAAATTCTGCTTTTTTTTTTTTACTTATTCTATCAAATGTCTGCATGTGACAACAGAATAGTCAAACCACATTATTCAAACTTTTACAGAAACACCTGGATGTCATTAGTATTTAGCTCTGCCCTGAGTCCATTAGGCTCTTATTATAGGCTGAATTGTGTCCCCTCAAATTTCCCATGTTGAAGTCCTAACCCCCAGTACCTCATAAAGTGACTATACTTGGAGATAGAGTCTTTAAAGAGTTATTAAATTAACATGAAGTCATTGGGGTGGGCCCTAAGCCAAAATGACTTGTGTCCTTCTAAGAAGAGGGGATTAGGACACAGACATACAGAGAGATGACCATTTGAAGAGACAGAGAGAAGATGGCTATCTACAAGGCAATGAGAGAGGCCTCAGAAGGAGCCAACCCTAGGGGTGCCTGGGTGGCTCAGTGGGCTAAGCCTCCCAGGATCCTGTGATCGAGCTCCGCATCAGGCTCTCTGCTCAGCAGGGAGCCTGCTTCCTGCTCTCTTTCTGCCTGCCTCTCTACCTGCTTGTGATCTCTCTCTGTCAAATAAATAAATAAAATCTTTAAAAAAAAAAAAAAAAGAAAAGAAGAAGAAGAAGGAGGAGCCAACCCTGCCGACACCTTGATCTTGGACTGCCCCTTCCCAGAAGTGTGAAAAAATAAATTTTTATTTTCCAAGCCACCAGTCTGCCATACTTTGTTATAATAGCCTGAGTGACTAACACTCTGCATCTCCCATTAAGGGGAAATCAACAATCTGTACCAAAAACTGAGACACTGAAATGACTGTGGTGGGAAAATTCAGTCACATTTAGGCTTTTGTCCCTGATCCCAGGCACGCCCCTTCCAGTTCTG
Organism: Mustela erminea; assembly: GCF_009829155.1. NCBI lineage: Eukaryota > Metazoa > Chordata > Mammalia > Carnivora > Mustelidae > Mustela > Mustela erminea. Next base: position 4,068,625 of record NC_045627.1, on the reverse strand, counting down.
TTATCCATTTCTCTGTCTGTAGAACGAGGGGAAGCAATCCTCAAAAATGTTTGATAAATGAATGAAGTTGTTGACATTTCTGAAGTCCTACGTGCCTTCACAGAAAAGGTGATCACTGTATCTCATCGAGCCAGCCCCAGACAATCTCAGTCACTGCTTTGTCCTGTCTGGCTACCTGGAGAGCAGCTGAGTTCCTTGGGCCCAGAAGGAACATCCCCCCCGGTGAACTTGCTCTCCTGGGATCCCAGCCGGCCTCTCAGCCATTGGAGGAAGGTGTCAGGAGCACAGAAAACCTGTGGGAGCCGCTTCAGTATCAGTCTTCTAAGCGGCACTCCTGCCCAACTTTCTGCTCCATTCACCAGACCCTACAGCTTGAGAAACTCTGTCGCCAGTAGAGTCTCCTAGAAAGATGCTGCATCCATTATTTGCACAACCACCTGCTAACACTCATTAAAAATGTGCTACAGCTCAGCCAGCAGGAAAGTATGTCCAAGCTCCAGCTAAGTACCTAATTAGGGGAAGGGGGTAGAGAAAAAAAGGTATTTTTGTTTGTCCCGGTGTTTTGTGTTGGGCAATATGTCTAGGCTTGGCCATCAGATTTCATCGTGAATAATGTGCTACATTATTGTACACATGGAGTATGGCAATTACACTCCACGTAATCCCTGCAGGACTGACTTCTTCGGAGCCAGGAAAGGCAAGGCAGAGGCCCATCAATGTGGGGAACGCACTGTGATGCAGCCACTGACAGAGGACACCCAGTCCCCTGTGCTTCCACCTCCAAAGTTCTGAAAGGTCTAATACATCCCATACCTTGACGCCGCGAGGGAGGAGTATGTTGAGTGTGCACCCAGCCGGAACACCACGGAGAAAAGTTGTCACACTGAAATCACATTCTGGGCTACCAATGAAAGGGAAGTCTGTCGTATGCAAATCAGCCAGCGGAGTCTGTGCTTAAAGCTCACATCCGAAGTAGGTGTCACAGGATGTAGTACATGCATGAAAAATGCCAACACACGAACTGCAAATATGAACAACAACCTGAAAGCCAGCACTGGATGAGCTCTTGGATCTTCACTTACAGAATCAAACTCTCCTGTAAACAGGAAAAGAAGCTAAGACAATGCAGCTGAGTGATGTACATGGTGTTGGTCCACGTTCTCTTTCTACGGTGTTTGTTTTCATGGATAGTTCACGTCTTGATTTTTAAGTTTTTACTTAAAATAAGAGGAAGCAGACACACAAGCTTTTGCTCTTGTGAGAATAACATTGAAGGTTAACATCGAGATACTCCAAGTGCGAATTTCCTAATAGCCTATGGCTTTAGATAAAATCATGGAAAGTCTTCCTGGTGCATCCCAGTGTGGAGCCCTCCTCGGTCCCTTCCTTGGGTGTCCTGTAAAGAAGAATTTCCAGAGTCCAGACACCCCCTAGCTAGGTTTGGTGCCTACAACTCCAAAGATCCATTTTCCACATTGGGATATAACATGTTTGTAGACCCAGCGGGGACAGGAGGCAAAGCAGATGGGCGGCCAGAGCACACAGCTGGTACCCTCCAACCAGCTTCTGTGGCCTTGCCAGAGAAACTGGGGCAGTACCATCTCCTCCCACAGTGATCCTAGAATGTGATCCCGATGTGTGGGCAAGTACCCAGCAGGGAACAGATGTGCAACAGTGCAACATTAACATACACACCACACACAAACCTCCCCTAGAGAAAGAACGCATGGCAACTGCCACATACTTCACTTGGTTGCGTTGCCTTAGCTTTTTTCCCCTGTTACTAACTGCAAGCACCCCTGTGAACAGGAAGGGAGACCCTGGTAGATAGCAGGACGCAGTGTGATGTTTTCAAACCCTGCAGTGCAGGGAGAAAAGGAAGTGTATGAGTGGGAGGAATGCACCACCATTCATATCTGTGCTCAGTGCGGCTCTTTTTTTCTTAAGATTTTATTTATTTATTTGTCAGAGAAAGGGAGAGACAGAAAGAGAGCACAGCAGGGGGAACAGCAGGCATAGAGAAAAGCAGACTCCCTGATGAGCAAGGAGCCCGATGCAGGACTCAATCCCAGGACCTTGGGATCATGACCTGAGCCGAAGGCAGATGCTTATCAGACTGAGCCACTCAGGAGTCCCAGTGTAGCTGTTTTCTCCATAAATATCTCAAGGACCAGTCATGTGTCTCTGAGCAGACACCAACTGCTGCCTACGTTTTCAGTAGGAACTCAAAACAGTACGGGCTGCCAAGACTGGCATTTCTGCTCTGTGGACCCCAAATGGCACCTGGCTCCCTTTTTTTTTTTTTTTTTTTTTTTAAGATTTTATGCATTCATTTGACAGAGAGAGCGAGAGAGCTCCAGCAGGGGGAGCAGGACAGGGAGAAGGAGAAGCAGACTCCCCAGTGAGCACAGAGCCCAACGTGGGACTTGATCCCAAGACCTTGAGAACACGACCTGAGCCAAAGGCAGATGCCCAACCACCTCAGCCACCCAGGTGCCCTCAGCTCCCATTCTGCAAGGGCTCTGTCACATCCACCGCTATGAGAAGAGGAAGCAGGGGCACCTGGGTGGCTCAGTGGGTTAAAGCCTCTGCCTTCAGCTCAGGTCATGGTCCCAGCGTCCTGGGATCGAGCCCCACATCGGGCTCCCTGCTCAGCAGGAAGCCTACTTCTCCCTCTCCCACTCCCTCTGCTGTGTTCCCTCTCTTGCTGTGTCTCTCCCTAAAAAAAAAAAAAAAAAAAAAAAAAAGAAGAGGAAGCAAAAGCAAAACTTCTGGCTCTAACCCTATGACTCCAGGAAGCCACTCAGACACCAAACCCTAAAGGAGATAGAGAGTGGGGTCCCCTCGGAAAGACAGGGCTGTCAGCTTGGATGACTTGCACACTCTCACCAAAGAGTAACTGTGGACAGACCAATGTCACTAAAGAGAGAAAAATGAAGATTATGGCAACTTGAGCAAGAGCTAGTCAGTCTCTAGACTGGTTTTATGCTTGGCTTCTGCCATCATCATTCCTCCTTCCAATGTCCCACGTCATACTCGCGTTTTGTCATGATGGATATTGCTTAAGACAAAGGATAAAGCAACCAATTCAGGGCTGGCCACGTTTTGCACCGAGAAAGAAATCCTCAACCAACAGGGGAAAGCCAGCTGTGCTACATATCCCAGTGATGTGAGTCATTGAAATGGTGAATTCCTGAAACTGTCCTCCTTCTTCCCCATAACGTCACTCCATTTGCTTCAGAAGTGAGCTGTGGCCATGGTCATAGGCGGGGGGGACGTTCTAGGCCACATGTCAGTGCAGGAACGGGGGAACAGCAACCACATTGGACATCATTGCCCACGCTGACCTTCTCTCCCTCCCGTCACAGACCCTGACCCCCCATCTTCCATTTCTGGATGGCAGCTTCTCCTGCTGCAGGACTTGAGATCCCACCACTGCCCCTCAGCCGACCACAGACACGGGACAAGTACTAACAGGATGAAAGCAGCATTTTGAGCCTCCGCAGAAAAACTCTAAGCCAGCACCAAATGCTATTACTCTTTTCCTGCCAAGCTCTCCCAGCTCTGTGCGAGAATATAAGGAATTATTAACTTTACTTCCCAGGCGAGGGGGAGATGTAATTAGAGCCCTGAGGTTTCCCCACAAGGCATTAGCAAGTAAATTTGCCAGCACGTTGATGAGATAAAACCTGGAACTTTCTATTCTGTGCCAATTGCTCCTTTGTCGGGAACACAATGTCATTTTTATGCGTGAAACTAGAAAGAAAAAGAGAAAAGTAACAAAACCAAGGGAGAGCCCTCCAAATTTTGGTGGCAAAGCTCGTGGGCTCCAGCAGCCGCCTTCCCCGAGACAGAGCATGGCCCCACAGCTGCTGCGAGCACCGATGCAGAAGTGAGTCCACCCGGAGACCGTGAGGGCTGGGATAGAGAAAGTCCCTGTCCTTGAAGCAGTCACTAGTAACCCTTGGTAAACTAAGGGACCGAGGAAATGGTACCCAAATCCTGTTTCGACACGCCGCATTACAATGAACGCTCCACCTCGACATGGACCAAGCCTCCCTAACAACGTGGCTAGCAGTTCACAAAAATTCAGGGACCAGCTGCAGTGGGCCGGTCCCCATACTGGGCCCTTTAGGGATCCATTTCAGACGACGGCCAACGCCGCATCCGTGTCAAGACAAGCACGCAATGGGACGGTGGCTTTCACACCTCTCCGCGTTCTCTTAGGTGCCCTTCTAGATGCATCTCCTTGCCCTCAGAGGCCCAGGTCCATTACCCCCTCCTCCACGGGGCTTCCATCCTAGCCACCCCATCTCCCGCAGAAGCAGCTCCTCCAGGGGAGCCGGGGTGGCTCAGTCAGGGAAGCGTCTGCCTTCACCTCAGCTCATGATCCTGGGGTCCTGGGATTGTTGGAGCCCCGCTGAGCAGGGAGCCTGTTTCTCCCTCTCCTTTTACCCCTCCTCCCTGCTTGTGCCCTCTCTCTCAAATAAATAAATAAAATCTTTAAAAAAAAAAAGTAGTTTCTCCTCTTTTGGAACTTTCTTCTATATATTCTAAGCGACGTGTTATGTGTAACTTTACTACCACTATTCTGTTCTGCGCGACTGCTCCTCCCTGGTCAGAAACTCTCTGAGAAGAAAATCCTAAGGACAGTGCTCGGTGTGTCTTTTAAAATGGCCTTGTGTCCGGGCACCTGGGTGGCTCAGTCAGTGAAGCATCAGACTCCTGCTTTTGTCTCAGGTCATGATCTCAGGGTCGGGACATCGAGCCCCACGTCAGGCTCCATGCTCAGCGGGGAGTCTGCTTCAGATTCTCTCTCTCCATCTCCCTCTGACCTTCCTTTCATTCATGCTAAATAAATAAATGTGTGTGTGTGCGCGCACGCGCACACACATAAATAAATGAAATCTTTAAAAAAAAAAAACCCAAGTAAATAAGATGGCCTGTGTCTGCCTTGTATCTCCCCAGCTCTCCAAGGGCCATTCTCCAGACAGCTGCAGGAGCGTCCTTCAGGATCTTACTGGAAACGGAGAGTCTCGCCCCAGCCCAGACCTACATGGTCAGAATATGCGTTCACCACGTTAGCGGTAGGTACCACTCAGCAGCAAGCACCTTCTTGTCCATCACAAAACGCTGACTGCCCGCCTGCCTCCTACAGGCCAGGCCCTCCGCACATTTCACCAGAACCTTTACCTTTCAACATCCTGAACTGGGTTTGCAGGTTTGGGAGTTTAAACAGACTCTGTGCTAAGTGCCTCCCAGGGTGCTTGTCCCCTCCACAGGCTCCAGGTGGCTCTTGGTGGTCAGGAGGGGCAGAGCCCTGGATGGGCTCCTCACCCCCATTTGCCCCGCCGAGCCAGGATTCAGCTGGCCAGGTCTCCGGGGAGTAAAGCCCTGTGTCGGTGTTTTCTCACAGCCCAGCACATCTCCCGACCGCTGGGAACTTGTGAAACACCCTGCACGGCCTGCCCCGAGCTTCTCAACCAGGAGACATTCTCATGCCTGACACAGAAACAAGAGAAAGGAACTCAGACAGAAACACTAAATAAAGGTGTCTTGCTTCCTTCGGCTTCCCTGACGGAGAGTATCTTATCCAACCTTGTTCTCTTGTGTGTCTCAGAGATATCTGGAGAAAAGACTAAAGAAGTGAGGCCCTTGTTCAATGAAGCTCACTGAGAAAACCAAGTCCAGAAAGTTCCCCAGGCCCGGATCAAAAAAAGAGGGCCTGATTTTCCACCTGTGTCTTCAGCTCGCATGTGTTAAAGGAGCAAGCCAGAGAAAATTAATCTGGCCAGCGACGGGGAACCTCAGACCTAGGCTCGGTCATGCTTCCCAGACAAAAGTCGGCATTGCTCATTTGCTCTCTGCCTACAGCTGTGCCCCTTCATGGAGCACCCCTTGCCTCAGACTCGCCTCCTCTCTCGCACGCCTCAGCCCCCACCCAGTGCACAGAGAGAATGGGAGAGCTGAGAGTTCCACCTCCGTTCCCAAATTCCTCCCCTTCCCCCCACCCCACCTGGTCATGCTTTAACCCCCACATCACCTCAGTGGTCAGGGAAATCACAACACTACACAGCACCAGCTCCGGGAGTTTCTAGAAGAGAATTTGCAACCTCCTTCTGGAATTCACCCCACTCCTGTAGTGCCCAGTGCCAACAGCCTGAGTATTCACTGGGAATAAGAAAATACAGGTGAGTAAGGTTGAAGACGCGAGCCTCAAGGCTAACCAGCTTCCAGAAGAATCCTTAAGTCTACATCCTATTTCCAGACCCATTCTGAGTGTGCTAAACCTCGTTATCACCAGGACTATCTATCAAGTTCATTCGTGTCTGGGGGAAGCTGGAAGTTGTCATAAACCCTCTCTCTTCCCCACATCTAGTAGAAATGGGTGTGACGTGTGACAATCAGCATCCGAAGTCCCAAAGACTCCTCCCAGGCCAACCATACCTGCAAGACTTCCTTTGACCCCATCTGCCCTGTGTGCACTCAGCTGCCGTGTCGGTCCTTGTCTGCCACCCTGCCCAGCACATAGGAGGCAGACGACAAATAATTTTCGATGAATGAATAAATGATAGATATGTCACACGTTAGGCAGGAAGGTGGTAAGTTAATGCAGCTTTCATTGTGCAAAATCTTGGAGTATTTCTGGGTAATCAACAAATGCATAACCCAAACAATTCATGTTCATAAAGGGCTTTGAAATCCATAAAATAACGGAGCCGTAAAACTGTTCACTGTTATCAAGTGGAGGTGACCAGAGGAACAGAGCACACAACTCATTTGGGGTGTAGAAAATAGACACGAATGAGGGTAAAACAGAAATGGAACATTGCAGGGAAAAGAGGAAAAAATCAGTAAGCAAAATAAAACTCACCCTTATCATAATCATCATCCTCAACTGCCTTTTCTTGAAGTTTCTGAAGCTTTATTCTTAGGGATTTTACCTATGTCGGTTTGAAGGGGAAGAAAATGAAAGCCAAATTAGGATAGCATTCAAGCAAACTTATTTTTTTTTTAAGCTAAAAACATTTAGAAATGATTTCGAAACTGAAGTTCTTTATTCTCCTTTAAAAAAAGAACCACAAATGTACATTTTTCCAATGCCAGATGCATTAGTTTCTCAAAAAAAAAAAGTTATATAAAGAGAAAGTGTAATTTGAGCATAAAATCCACAAAAAGAGCTAGAAAGTTATTTTAAACAAAAACATCACATTGTACCCTTATCTGCATGAAAAAAATTTATAATAAAAAGAACGCAAACTTCCTGACCTGACCAAATGGTCTCCCTTCCCAAAAACCACATTAAATTATGAAGAAAAACACACTAAGACTAGAAGAGAAGCCAAGAGAAGAGCGTGAACTTAAACGCAGCAGGGTGTCAGCCAGCTGGGTGAGACTGGCAAGAAGAACCTCACAAAACCCTTCTAGAAAAGGGCACCACCCTATTTAACCCACATATGGACATAACGATCTCACTGTCTGTAGAAGAGTTGCCAGTACTCATTTTTAATTATTTTCCTTCTCGACAGGAGGCCCGAGATTTTCTGAAGATAGATTCTTGGCCTATCCATGAATGGATGTGGACTTTCTCTCGGAAACACAGCTTCCTCCCCCATCTTCTGCCTGACACCCCCACATCCTTCAACACCCAGCTCAGGGGCCATCCCCTCAAGTATGTGTGAAATATCCTTCCTCTGTACTGCCGTGTGACCTGTGCGTGCTCCTATTCACGTGACCCATTTAGCAAATATCTACTGAGCATCTCCTCGGTGTCAGGCACCGTCTGAGGTGTTGAGGATACAGCAAAAAATTCTTAGCACTCTCTCTTGATGACATTCTTGAGTAGGAAGACAAAAATTAATATAATAAGTACATTTTATGGAACCTTAGAAAGTGATCAGTTTCGTTGTTGTTGTTGTTGTTGTTTTAAGATTTTCCTGATTTATTTATTTGACAGAGAGAGACACAGCGAGAGAGGGAGCACAAGCGGAGGGGGTGGGGAGAGGGAGAAGCAGGCTTCCTGCAGGGCAGGGAGCCCGAAGCAGGGCCTGATCTCAGGACCCCCGGATCATGACCAGAGCCAAAGGCAGACACTTAACAACTGAGCCACCCAAGCAACCCGAGAGTGATCAGTGTTAAGAAGAAAAACCACAGAACCCAGTAAGGGGCATCAGGAGTGCTGGTAGGAGGTAGGGCTGTGGTTTTAAATAAGATCTCACTGACATCTGAGGAAAGATTTGAAAGATTTGAGGGGAAACCCTGAGGCTCCTGGAGAAAACGTTTCAACAAGAGAAGAGTCAGTGCAGAGGCTCAGGCAGAGGCGTTGCTGGTGTTGCCAAGTAAAAGCAGGAGGCCAAAGGGTCTGGGGAGGTTTGATTAAAGGGGGGATTGTAGATGATGAGGTCAGAAAGGTGATGAGGAATGCATCATGAAAACACATGAAGAGGACTGAAAAGTTCTTGTTACTCTGTGGGTGACAGTGGGCAGTCAGAGGGTTTTGAGCACAAGAGTTCATGATCTGATTGAGGTCCAAGCAGCTCCATTCTGACCACTGTGGCCAAGGGCAGAAGTCAGATGGCAGGGGAGGACATGGAAATCACCCAGGACGGAGGTGACCATAGCCTAGATGATCCTGGGCACAGTGAAGATGGTGAGAAGGCAATCCGATCCTGGGCACATTCTGAAAATGGCGTTGAAGGTAGAACCAACAGGATCTGCTCATAGATTGTAGGTGGGGGTGAGAAAGTCAGCATGATGCTGGGGTTTGGGACTGAGCTGCTAGAAAAACATAATTGCAAGAACTTGTAGTACTTGCAACGCCATGTTACAGCTATTGTTTTATTTTGTTATTTTTGTGCACTCCATTCACACTTGAGTCTCTTGAGGGCAAGAACTCTATTCTACTCGTGTAGAAAATGGCAGGGCGCACCCTTACTTGGCTCCCCACTGCTCTGGGCACACAGAAGGATGACACTTCCCTCCCCACCTTGCTGTGGGTCATGGGGTTAGGGTTAGGGAGCAAGAGTTAGCAGTCACTTCTGCACTGAGCATTTCATTGCTCTTGTAGGATCCCTTACTGTTTTCCTCCTTGTCCCCTTGACTGAGGGGCCGTTTGCTCTGATGCTGTACGCAGGGCTCCTGAGTGACCCTGTGGAGCAGATCTCCCAACCACATCCATGGGACTTGAAGCATTCAGCAAGAAACAAGACCTTGTGTGCACCTGGGTGGCTCAGTCGGTTAAGCGGCTGCCTTCAGCTCAGGTCATGACCCCAGAGTCCTGGAATCGAGTCCCGCATCGGGCTGTCTGCTCAGTGGGGAGGCTGCCGCTCTCCCTGTTTGTGCGCTCTCTCTCTCTCTCTACAAACGAATAATATCTTAGGGGGGAAAAAAAAGAAAGAGAAAAGAAAAGACAGAAACACAACCATGTCCTTTAAAGGCTGTGATATGTCACTGTCTGTTACCTCTTCTTTTTTTTTTAATTTATTTTTTAATCTTTTTATTTTATTTTATTTTATTTATTTGAGAGAGAGAGTGAGAGAAAGCACGAGAGGGGAGAAGGTCAGAGGGAGAAGCAGACTCCCCACGGAGCTGGGAGCCCGATGCGGGACTCGATCCCAGGACTCCAGGATCACCTGAGCAGAAGACAGTCGCTTAACCAACTGAGCCATCAGGCCCCCTGTCTGTTACCTCTTCTAATACAATCTCTAAAGCCAGGCACAAGTAGTGCACAAATACTTTCTGAAAGAATGAATGTTTATATTAGCCCCTTTATCCTTGAGGTTGCTCCATATTACAGGTGCAAACTGTACCAGGAACCTAGCTATACATATGAGGGACGGAAGAAAGTCTGTATGGGTGGGTCATTGCTATTACCATCATCACACTGGAGCTTACTAGAGCTGAAGCAGAAGAACTACAGGAAAGAAGGCCACAGAAAACTTCATGCAGAGCAACAGCCACCCCACCTTCTCCCCCTCATCCAATGATCCCTCTAGGTCACTGAAGTGATACCCCAGATGTTTGAATGTCTATCTGTGCTGGAAGCAGAGCCACTGATGGTCATGACCTATCCAGTGACACAACCGTGTGAGGCAGGCAATTTCTCTCCTTCTCCTGCAGGTTCCACAAGCCGAAGTGGGGCTCACTTACAAGATTCTCCCCGCTTCCCTCCTCTGCATACCCAGTTAGCATTTCCTTCCATCACGACTGTCTCAATCCCATGCAGTCCCCGGCAATGTCCCTGGGTGGCTATTTCTAAAGAGCATAAAATATCCTTTCCGCTGATTCTCATTCATGGCAGTTGTGTTCTAGAAAGTCACTGGAAATGCTCAGTTAGCAAACACTAAACCATTGCTTCCAGGGGAAACAAGCGTTTCCTATTTCTCATTCAGAGATGGGTATGTGATTCTGGGATTCTTTCCCACCAATAAAATTTATGGTGTTTCTTCCTAATCTCTCATTCCTATTGAAACAAAATCTGCCTTCCTATAAATCCTATGCCCCGGACAGAGTCCCTCCCAACTCTCCTACATCACTGAATAAAGCTGATTCTTCTTCTACACAACAGACATTCGAATCATTGAAAATAGCATCGTGTTTTCTGCTGTCCCGGTGTTAGTTTACCATAAACAAAGATACTTAAACTATAGATAAATGGTGTCCAGATCCTATTACTTGAGACAGGATATGAGTTTAATTTGAACCCCAGGGAGAAGGGCGAATTTGGTGATTTTGGCCCAAATTCACTTATTCTGAGCTCGTTCTCTGGTGATAATAATGACCAACATTCCAGGCACTTGCTCAGTGCCAGACCCCGTCTGAAGCTCCCGGCAAGTGCTGAGACATTTCATCCTCATGAGACTCTAATGAGACTCTAATGAGGTGGGTACCATGGTTTATCTCCATCTTCTAACAACAGCGTCTTGACGCACAAAATGATTAAGCAAATCACCTAAGGTCACTCAGCCAGGAGAGGAAAATGCCAGGCTAGCACCCGGGCAGTCCCACAAACCTGCCAGACTGCAGGAAATCGTGGGATCATAGGCACACGCACACACACCCCAGCACACACGCACACACACAGGCAGCAGAGCTGACCGCTTCCAGAATGCCCAGGGTGAACCGGCGGCCACTTCACCCTTCTTCCGCAAGGAGCACCGCTCTCTGATGGGCTCTGACCAATCAGTTCTTTAAAAAGCTGCATCTGGGTGATAAAGGTGAAAGGAAGAGATATCTAAGGTTGGTTATATTTCTTAAAACTAAAGATCCGGAAACCCAAAAGGTAAGGCAGGGTGGCTTTCTCCAGCCAGAGCCCCTGGAATGCTGAACTTCAGGCCCTGTGATGACCTGGTGGCTGGGGGGGCTGGCAAGGGGAGCCCGAGGCGTGACTGGACCCCAAGAGACGCAACTGGTTGGGGGTTCACAGACTCCAGTTTGTTAAACAACGAGATTCTCAGGAGGCTGTGAGTTCCCTGCAGGTAGGAGGAGGTAGAAGGCAACCCAAGGAACAGAACCATGGGGACTGCAGACAGATCACTGCCAAGGTAGTTCCTATTTGGCTGTTTGGGAGGGAGAGCCGCTGGTCATTAGAACGGTGTTCTACTTTTGCTTCACATGCGTCAAAACTTGAATTTTTGACATGGAGAAATACAGATCTGTGGTCAAGACTTTTTTAAAAGAGATCTTGGAAATGAAGTGCTGAATACTGGTATTTACAGTTGGAAAAGGATGACACTACACTCTACTTAGTGCCTGGGACCCTGCAAATCATAATAAGAAATATGTATTTGGTCTTTGTTCATTTCTGACACAGTGAGCCTAAAACCCTAGAAATTTCCTGTGAAGAGGGCAAGAAAGGGGTCTTTTGTTATGTTAATAAGGTGAGTCTTGGAAGACACCTAAGGATGAGGGCTGGTTGCCAGGGGAACCGACCACGTGATTAGAGGACAAGAAACTTACAACCCCATCCCCCGACCTCCAGGGAGGATACAGGGGCTGGAGGTTGAATCAATCCCAAATGGCCAATGATTTAATCAGCCTTGCCTATGTAATAAAACCTCCATAAAAACCCAAAGGACCAGGTTGGTACACCTCTTGCCCCATGCATCTCTTCCATTGGCTGTTCCTCAGTTATATCCTTTTGTAATAAACGTGTAATCTGTTAAGCAAAATGTTTCTCTGAGTTCTGTGAGTCATTGTAACAAATTAATGGAACCCAAGGAGAAGGTTTCTGTTGGCACCTCTGATCTAGAGCCAGTGGGTCAGAAGCACAGAGGATGGCCAGGACCTGCAGGCAGGCAGTCTTGGGGGGCTGAGTCCCTCCACTGTGGGAGTTGATCTATCTCTGGAGAGATGGGGTCAAAACTGCCTTGAGTTACGGGACAGACAGCCAGCACTGGAGAAATTGCTGGTGCAGACAAACACCTCTCTGAGGTTAGGATTAGTGACGAGAACCCCTTCGCGCTTTGCCTATCTGTGTCTCTGACTCTCTTCTTTTGCCTTAGCCCACCAGTCCAAGAAAGCTGTCAAGTAGAGATCTGGGGTCCCTCTTCATAAGATGCATCATTGCACTAAAAACAAAAATGATCAAGCAACAGCAGAGGGCCAGGATGGATGCGAGACATCAGGCATCCAAAAACATCTAAGAGATGTGACCTCTTGTTATAGAGCTCATGGTCAAGTACAGAACTTGGGCCCACAAACAAATGATTATTGCATGTGACGAATGCTACCATGGGCCGTGTCCAGAGCGCTACGAGAGCAACATGGAAGGAGGAATTCATCTGGACCAGAGGGGGCAGGAGATGTCTAACAAGGAAGTGGCTTCAGACCCATACCAGAGGGATTACAGGAGCTTGGCATGTGGAAACGTGTAGGAAGGTGGTTCTAGGCAGAGGGAGAACTGTAAGCAAAGGCCCAAGGCACAGCTTTCCCTGGCGTCTGCAGGAACAGGAAGCAGCACCAGATGGCTGAGCCAGCAAGAGTAAGACACTAGGGCAGGCTGGAGCGGGTTGGGAAAATCTCAATTATCAGGATAAGGAACTTGGATACCATCCCGAGAAGAGCAAAAGGTTTCAAGCCGAGGAGTAACACCATCCCACTGGCGTTCTGAAAGACAACTCTGCTGGCCATTCAGGGGACGAACTGGAGAAGAGAGACACTGAGGAAGGTAAATAAGTGGAGAATCTCTTACAAAACCCAGGTTAAAAACAACCAGTGTTTGAACCAGGGCAGAGGCCGTGGCCATGAGAGGCAGGTTAGCTGCTGGACTAGGAGGGCCGACCAGATGTTGGGAGTGAGGATGGGGGAGGTGTTGAAGACACCTGCACTTTCTCTAAAGAACTAAATGGATGCTATTAATTAAAATCAACAAATGGCTATGAAGACCAGGGTCCTTTAGAACAGGTTTGGTCGGGGGTCGCCTGGGTGGCTCAGTCGTTAAGGGTCTGCCTTCGGCTCAGGTCATGATCCCAGGGTCCCAGGATCGAGCCCCACATTGGGCTCCCTGCTTGGCGGGAAGCCTGTTTCTCCCTCCCCCCTCCCCTGCTTGTGTTCCCTCTCTCACTGTGTCTCTTTCTCTGTCAAATAAATAAAATCTTAAAAAAAAAAAAAAAAAGAACAGGTTTAGTGGGGAAGACAATGACATCAGGTTTCTGTGCATCACCTGGGAACGGACAGCTACAAGGAGATCGTGAGAGAGAAATCACAGAGCTGGGCTGAGGTCCCCAAGGGCTGGAACAGGGTGAACAGGGCCAGGGCCAGGAGCATGAGACCACGTGTAAAGAACAGAAAATAAATGAGCCCAACTGCTGGGAAGGAACATGATCTTCACATTTTCAGGTACTTCCGCCAAATGCCTGATGAGTGGGTGTTCTACTTCCTTATGCACATGTACAACTGTATGCGCACAAACACACACATGCACGCTTATACACGTACACACACATCACATGCACACACCCCAGAAGGAAAACACAGCCTTTCCGTAGGATGAGCCAAACCGCCCAATGGGGTCAGCCACGGACCACCTCCGCCTGGGTTTCTCTGGGAACTTTTTGCGGGTAGAACAACACTGCCTACTCATAGTTATACCCATCTCTCAGGTAACTGGGTGGACAGCACCCTCACGACGCCGGGTTTACATGTATGCTTACATCCTAGCTTCTCACTGCAGCCGCAGAACAATCCCAAGCAGGGCTTCCATCTAAGTAAGAAAACTGAGGGGCTCCTGGGTGGTTCAGGGGCCTTCGGCTCAGGTCATGATCTCAGGGTCCTTGGATTGAGCCCCGCGTCGGGCTCTCTACTCAGCGGGGAGCCTGCTTCCTCCCCTCTCCCTGCCTGCCTCTCTGCTGACTTGTGCTCTCTGTCTATCAACTAAATAAATAAAATCTTTAAAAAATAATAATAATAATAAGTAAGGAAACTGAGAGCCCAAGAAATGGAACGACCAGGAACAAAGTCTCCTGGCTGTGTCAGGCAGTGCCCCCTGAGCGGGATGACAGACAAGGGGTAAATGCAAATGAAACTCAGCATCACCCCAATGGGGGCATCACCAACTTCACACCCCTCAACCACACACCAGCCAGCGCCAGCTCCCCTGCCCCCCAGTTTCCTGTTGCAGAGCAGAGCTGGGCAGAGCTAACCACACGTCACTTAGGGCAGGAAACGCAGAGGAGCCTGCGGCTGGAGGGAGAGCAAATCTGAGCATCGAAGTGACAGAGAAGAGGAGAACGGGGACAGATCTGCATTCACCCTGCGCGAGAAGAAACAGAGGCGCAGGGACATGTTTCTGCTGCAGCTACAAAAGGAGCTGCTTCAGCTTCCAGGAGGAAGTCGGTGGCCCTCCCCGAACTCGTTTCCTGCCCTCTGCCCGAAGCGGATCTGAACCCGTGATAATCATGGGCCCCGGAGGCTGGGGACACCGACCTCCAGCCGCCTCTGGTCGCTCAGCAGGCAGTCCAGCAGCACGGGCTCGCACCTCCGGACCAGCGTCTCCCAGCGCTGAGCGTCCCCCAAGCTGCTGCCGTCAGACCCAGAGGGGCCCGGGGAGAAGCAGGAGGTGGTGTCCCCGTCCAACAAAGTCGGGGTCTCCCTCTCCAGCCTGTGGCTGCCCCCTGCGGTCTGGGCAGGGTCTGCCAGGCGCTGAGTAGTCTTGAGATAGAAGTGGGGAGAGAGAAGTCGAGGGTGTTCGTGGGGCCTGTCCAGGCTGGCAGCCTTGGCTTCCGTGTCCTTGGGGCTCTGACAAGGGGCCTCGGCCTCTCTGGAGGGCGGGCAGCCTTCCGCTTCTCCACGCTCCCCCGCAGAGCCAAGCGAGAGCCGTATGAAGCTAAAGCTTGAGGTAAAGGTGTCCTGAGAGCTGCCCGGGGCTGAGGGGACCCTGGGGTCACTCCCGAGGCCGCAGCTGTCACCATTCACCTCCTCTGGGAACAGACGGCCTTTTGTCCAGGTGTCTTTTGTTCTTTCACCGCCACCAGCATCCCAGCCAGCGCCGGGGGCCTCAGAACTGTCCATGGACGGGAGCTCGCCCTGCCACCCTGCGTCCCCAGGGCCACACGACCTGGCCGGCCTGGCAGGCAGTGTGGTGCCAACTTGGAACTGAATCCCGAAGAGCCCTGAGGGTCTTCTCGCAGGCGTCCTTGCCAGGCCCCCGTATCCCACAGGGGTCCGAGCCGAGGCTGCTGTGCTCCTAGGAACAGGGCTCCCCACCGAGGGGCCTCGCCACTGGCCTCCAGGATCAAGGCCACCCCGTCCGGCCCTGGACTCAGACTGGTGGGACTCCTCACCGCACGCCCCTCCCTGGGCCCGGAGCGCAGTGGCCGCTGCTGGGTAGAGGAACCCAATCCGGGGCCCCGCTGTGCTTCTCATGTAGCCCGGCCTCCGCGCCAGCCGCCGCCGCCGCAAGGACGCCGCAGGTGGTAAGCAATCCCGGCCGCCTAGGAGGAAGAGAACACAGCACCGTAAGCGCGTCGCTCAGCAGCTCCGAGGAACTGCATCTGGAGAGCATCCTGGACTAGAGGCCACCACTCCGAGCATCTGTCAGAGACAGAGGCCAGCTCAGGCGTCATGGGGCCAACCCAGCATGGAGATCCGGACGGTCCTGCCCCAGTGTTGGCCTCGAACGCGTGGCAGCAGCTCAGCGTCTCTGCTCCTCTGCTCAGCACAGCAGCCACGGGGCTGAGTTACGCCAACACGTCCCAGGCCCGTCGGAGACACGGCCTCAGTGACCCCTTCGGCACCCTCTGGCATCTCGCCGGTGGGGCTCCTGGGCACATCAGCATGCATCTCCCAGACTGGGCCTGGAGAGCGAGTGACTGGAAGGCAAAGGCCCGCATCCTCACCCGAACGAGAGCCAATCACTCATTCCAGCGACTTACTGGACAATATGCAAGTTTCCATTATCCGAGCTATCCATGTCCCCCGCTCACGTCCAGAGCCTGGAGGGCCGGCTGGAGCACAGCTTACATCCGTCAACTCCTCTCACACAGCAGCCCACAGCAGGCCCTGTCTGATGTGCTCTACAAACCAGGGGCTGTGTCCCCCGCCCAGCTACGCAACAGGAATACAAACAACAAAAAATGCCGATAGCCCTCAGGCAGGCTTGTACAGCAGCTGAGAGCAGGGTCTGGCACCTCACGGCCAGGTTCAAGCCCTGGCTGCCCCATGGCTGACTGTGACCTTCCAGATGTTACCTGACCTCTCTGTGCCTCAATGTGCTGATCGGGAAAATGGAGACATGACCAGTACCTCTCACCCAGGGTGGTTGTGTACATTGAACCAAATGAGTCGTGGTGCATAGACAGCCTAGAACAGTGCCTGGCACTCATGATCTGTGTGCCGAAGGTGTGAGTTCTTATTTCTTTGTGTCACAGCACATCGTTACTAAGAATATGTGCATAACCTACGCTCATTTCACGTGCTCACTGCCAAAATCATGGGAATCGCCCAGACCAGGAATTGTAAGTTTCCTTCTACAGTTAAGAAAACTGAGGCTCAGGGAAAATGACATTCCAGAAGCCCCTGCCAGTACTGAGTGACCAAGTCTCCTGACTCTCCTGGCCCACACGGCGCTCTCACAGCTGCACTCTGCCACACCACGAATCAGATGAAATGCAAAGCGTGCAAGGAAGATCAGGCAGCACTGAACGTGGCCACAGGTACGCTACAGCCTCTGGTGAGGAGTGGAACAAAGCTTCATGCCAGGGCCACACATCCCGCTGTGTCCCCAGAACATGAAGGGGCCCAGGATCTTTGTCACGGTAAGTGGAAAGCACCTCGTGTTTGGGGGCCTCCTGTGTTATGATCATGGCACACAGCAGTCTTCAGAATGGGTGTCCATGGTAATCCTGGGGAATGAGCAGTGACCCATGAGCCACCCGTTCCCAGAATTTGAGCATCTAAGGACAAAAGAGCCCAAGATAGGTTCACACAGTGGCCTTCTCTTGCCAGCCAGGCGTGCCGACTGCCCGGTGCCGGGAAAGGGTTAATACCACCCATGTACATAGAATTCCAGAAGCTGGCAGTGGAGGGAGGAGTGAAAGTAAGGGCTATCAGGGGTGGGAGAGGAAGTCAGGGTAAAGAAAGGGAGGGAGGTATATAATATACAACCCTAGGCGCTTGCTACCATTTCCACTTCACAAATAATGAAACTAAAGCCCAGAAGGTTTCAGTTTGCCCAAAACTCCCAGATGGTAGCTTACCGAAGCCTGTTTTGGTAAGCTCATAGCTCATCCAAGCTCATTTCAGGACAATAAACCACCATAATACCCTCCTGTGCCCCTAAGTGGCTTGATAAATGATGTATGAATGGATGCATGGATGGGTGAGGGACGGATGGATGAACCAAGGCCTATCGATTCCAAAACACATGCTCTTCCCGTACCCTTTGCCTCCAAGTGTATCCCTGAGGAT
The DNA here is from genome assembly GCF_009829155.1 of Mustela erminea. Lineage (NCBI taxonomy): Eukaryota > Metazoa > Chordata > Mammalia > Carnivora > Mustelidae > Mustela > Mustela erminea. The sequence continues at coordinate 4,050,718 of NC_045627.1, read as the reverse complement.
GATAACTTGAAATGACAGGAAGTCAGAAGATTGATTTGTCTTATTTCTTAATGACACAGGCCATGCAAATCAGTAGAAAAGGACAGGATTAAAAATGTACAGAAGAAATTAACTAATTAGTTAATAGTCCAAATTGGACCACACATCTAGATGGTTACTATCAAAAAAAAAAAAAAAAAAAAAACCAGCAGTGATTGAGGAGTGCACTTGTGATGAGCACTGGGCTGGAAGTGTTGTATGAAAGTTTGTACACCAGGAACTGATATTACATTATATGTGAACTAACTGCAACTTATTTTTTTAAAATTTTATTTATTTGACAGACAGAGATCACAAGTAGGCAGAGAGGCAGGCAGAGAGAGGCAGGAGGCAGACTCCCTGCTGAGAAGAGAGCCCAATGCAGGGCTCGATCCTAGGACCCTTAGAACATGACCTGAGGAGAAGGCAGAGGCTTAACCCACTGAGCCACCCAGATGCCCCACTAGCTGGAATTTAAATAAAAACTTTAAAAAAAATTAAGACATTGAAATCAAATTTTTTAAACAGAAAATAACAAGTGTGGATTAGAATGCAGAAAAATTGAAACTAGTGTCATTTCCTGATGGGTATTCAGAGTAGCTGAAGAGAGTATAGTAGTTCCTCAAAAAGTTAAAAATAGAATTATTACACGGTCTGATAATTCCACTTCTTATTGTATACCCAGAAGTACTGAAAGCAGAAAAAATATCTCTTTGAGATAATTGTGCACCCGTGCACAATCACAGCAGTGTGATTCACAACAGTCACGGTACAAGCAACCCACGTGTTGGTCAGTGGGTGAATGGATAAACAAAATGTGGTAAAGTCATACAACGGAACATTATTCAGCCTTAAAAAGAAAAGAAATTCTAACACAGGCCACAATGTGGATGAACCCTGAGGACATCATGCTAAATGAAACAAGCCAGTCAGAAAAGGGCAAATATTGTATTTATAAACATGTATACATTTATATAAGGTATCTAGAAGAGGCAAATGCATAGAGCCAGAAAGTAGACTGGTGATGGGCAGGGATGGGGTAGTTGATGTTTAATGTGGACAAAGTTTCAGTTTCAGAAGCTGAAAAAGTGCTGGAAATGGATGGGGGTAATAGTTGTATAATAATGTGGATATACTTAATGACATTGAACTGTATCCTTAAAAATGGTTAAGAGGGTAAATTTTATGTTATATGTACTTATACTGTAAGGACCTATTTAGCCAGAGCGACTCCATCTTGGTTAAAAGCCATTGTGTTGTTTGTGCAGTAAAACTTAAACTGACTCTGCGCCCCCGCCCAGAGAAACTTACTTAGAAGCAAGTCTGAGAAACCAGTAAAATATGGTCGGTCAGTTCCTAATAACAGAGCCCAGAATACAAGGATGAGTCAGGCCAGGTGGAGACATCCAATCAGTAAAAAGTACAGATACTGTCTCCCTAACCACCGAAGAATGTAAACCCCGCCTTTTGGGCGCCAAACTTGAGCACCAGTTCTGACCAGAGATAGGCTAGTTCAAACAGCTACTATAGGGTAAATTGTAATTCAAGTGGCCACCTGCGTGTGGCCTAACATGACTATGCAATGTTACAATCTCATTGGCCACCTATGTGTGGCCAGGCTTTTGCTCTATAAAAGTTAGTCTGTGAGACTGGGAGGGGTCGCTCTCTTTGGAGGCAGCCCTGACCGGTCAGTTAGTCGATTCTTGAGCCTGTAAGCTGGGGGTGGTCGCTCTCTTCAGAAACGGCTCTGGTTGGTCAGTCTGACTTCTAATGCTAAGCAAAGAATAGAGCTTTGCATAACTTTCACCTTGTCTCAGTCTCATCCCCCTGGCCGATCGGTCTAACTTCTAATACTTATCAGAAAATAAAGCTTTAAATAACTTTCATTTTGTCTCAGTCTCGTTTTGTTTAATAACGGACCTAACAATCCCAATGAAGATTTTTTTTTAAATCTTGAAAAAGGTCAAATTGGGTCACCATGTTATGTGATCTGAAGGACTCTGCCCTACCCTTTCCCTCAGGGGTTTCACTATCTGAGGGTGTCTCTGACATCAAGGTCCCAACCACAAAGAGAACCCATGTTCCTACTGGGTAAGATGTCCTTGGGCCACGGTGCTGCTGAGCAACAAGTCAAGAAGACCAGACGTGAGAAAAATGTTCACCAAATGTGGGGATGAGAAAGGTCGGCTGTGTGGACGGCCCAGCTCCTGCACCCACCAGACCCCTCACATGTCCCATCCCCTGGCGTGGGCCTTCCTAGAAGGTGGCCCAAGGGGCAGAGGCAATCACACACTATTAATCCTAACCCTCAGGAGAGGGAAGAACTGACAGCTGGATCTGGATGGCACTTCTGGAATGAGCTAGAAGGAATAGAAGAATCCCATATTGGGCAGATGGCAGCTCAGAAATCTCTAGAAAGACCCCCAGGTCCCTATACCCCAAATCCCCTTTTATCAATTTTTTTAAATTTTTTATTTTTTAAGGAAACTTACAATAACCCTTCTGACCAGAAATCAATTATCACTATCTCTCCTGCCTGAAATCCTACCTCTTAGATTGGTCCAAATCCCAACCTGCCGTCACGCCCTGCAGTTAAGGGTTATGATGCATTCCGACCTCAGAGGGCAAATTTCCTTCCTGACTGACGCCTACCCTCAGGGTTGAGTGGTCAGGAAGTACATGGCGAGTTTTAGAGATTTGAGAGCTGACCGGGAAACCAGCTGTGCCTTCTGCTCCTTATAAAACTCAGAGATGGTTTCATTCTGCCCATCTGGCCCTGGAGAGGCTGAGGAGGCAGGCGCGCCTCACGCAGCCTCCTCCATCCCCTACAGCCTCCGGCTCCGGAACAGACTCTAGGGAGAGGAGAGCAGACCTCCCGGTCCGGGTTATGTAGGATCCCCACCTCCACCGCCATCCAGCCCAGTGAGCTCCGGGACGGCAAGGGGAGTGAAAGACAAGAGCTTAGAATAGACCCAAATGACAAAAGACCTCTACACGCAGTCCAGATAAGGTGCCCAGAAACACGTGCTCATCTAACTTATAGAGAAAATTAAGGGAAACCCATGTTAACCAGCAAATATCCTGTCTGCCTGCCTCCAACCTTCTTCTTCCAGACAAATCCTTCCCATCCTTTGGCTTCCAACGCCCTTCCCCATCGGCTGCCTTGTCCTGACGGTGCAGGTCCCAAGTCTCTAAGAATGATCCACACCACTCCTGACCCCCTACTTACTACCACCCTGCACTGCTAGCTATTGTCTTCCGTGTATGTAAATTGTTCCCCACTTACGCTATACGTGAGCTTCCGGACACCCTCATCATTTTCCAAAAATCCTAGTATACAGGGAAAGCATTCCAATACACGTTGGCCAGTAATATTTATTTTTAAATAGGAAATCTAAAATATGCAATTTTTAAAAACATGATATACATGAATCTACTTGTAAGAACTTAAAACCAAGACACAAAGGTCAAATCTACATGAAATGCCCATGTGGGCTGGGGGAAGTCACCTGGCCACAAGGTTCCTTCCTCAGTGATTCATTTGGGGAATGACTCATGTGGGGAGAGCATGTCTGTCTCCCTCAGGGCCGCTGCTGAGAACACACAGAATAGTCAGGAAAGAACAAGCACGGAAGACTTTGCAGAGCACGACTTGGATATCAATGTATAGAGAAAGCATAAATGAATGTATTCTTCTCATGGAAGGAATTTTAATCCTATTTGTCATGGTCGGAGCAAAAGTCTTTTCTAAAACATTCAGGTTAACCAAAGATCCTGAATCGTAAGAAAACCGCACATCCCCGTGGATTAACTTGTTTTCAAAGAATCAGGATCCAGTCGAATTGGTAGGGAGCATAAACGCTGAACCGAGCACGAGGTCCTCATTCTCTGACAGTTCAGAGAGCACCTGAGGTTCAGAAGTGGCTCAGGTCATGGTCGTAGCATGGAGCAAGCATGGCGAGTTCTCGTGAGGAATAAATCAACATTTATTGTGTTTCCCTTTAATGCACCATCTGTTTTAATAAAACGACTCCTTACGGAACGCTAGCTGCTCCGTGGGATGCGGACACGAGCGAGACACCGTCCCTTCCCCCAGGGGCTCGGGATCTGGGAGGGGACACACGGCGCACACACAAACACCGTCAGAGGGCAGAACGGGCTACTTTAATCACAGAGGAGGACAATTCGATTTGAAATTAAGTGAATGGGGTGTTCCAGTTGGCTCTATTGGTTTACCTCACAGTTCTTTGCAAAGCACAGACTTCATGAGCCCCAGAATACTCCCGAATTTAGGTCACCCCAAAAACGCACCTCTTGGGATTGAAGGGAAGAAGGGTGACAAGGCAGGCCTGTTCTGTGGGACCCGGGACGTCTCTAACAAGCAGGTCTGCGCTGTGATCGGAGGCCTCCTTCTTCCCATCTCGCTGGCCGCTCCCCTGCCTTGTCCTGCTCCCCCCTTTATCTTGCACGGGCATCCCCATCAGCCTCTTGCCTGTGTCACTCCGCGTCTGCCCCTCAGAGAACCCCAACTGTGTCCTAGAAAGAGTCCAGCCAGCAAGCACAGGTGGCCTGCCCGCTAGGGGGTTGCCGTCATTGGGGGAGCAGAGAGAGGACGGAAGCACACACGCAGGGAGTCCCGCCTGGGCGGTGAAGGACAGGCGCGTGGGGCCGGGCCGCACAGGGCAGGGCACCTGGCTTTGTCTGGCGGGGTCTGGCTGAGCTGCACAGCCGAGCGAGAGTTCGAGAGGCTCCAGGGGAGACTGCAGGACGGAGACTTAGAGGAGGGAAGGAGGCCAGCTGGGGGAGCGGGCTGGAGGACACCGCTGATGGGCCGGGCCAGGATGGAGCCGGACGCCGCAGGGCGTATGGGCCGCACCAAGCCTGGATCTTTGCCCTGAGCCGGACGCACGAGGCCCTTGAAGGACAGGAAGTAGAGGCGGGGCGTGAGCGGATGGGCACGTTTTAAGAGCTCACTCCGCGGAGAACAGACCCCACGGGAGTGAGAGAGGACGCCAGGACAGCAGTTAGAAGGCACCCAACAGAGGCAAAAATGAGGGAAGTGCGCCTGCCGCAGGCACAGTCAGCCTGGTCCTTTCCCGGGTGAGGTCACGGGGCCAGGAGGCGTCCCATCGCTCGGGCCATCTGTGTGTATCCTCTGCTGCACACCTCACGTTGACTCTGGGTCTCTTATGTGACAAAGGGCAAGCAGCAGCTCTCCGTAGCACTCTGGACAGCCTCCCACCTCCACCGCCCTCCCGCAGGCAGTATTTACACACACAAAGATCTGGGGCCAGAAGAGTGATATTCTCAATGAGTCTCTCGGCCAAGCAGTCACCACAGGCTTGCGGATGTGTCATCTTCACAAACGGACACTCTCTGTCCCTCTGAGAGGAAGATCGTTCTCCTAGACGTGACTGCTCACCATGGGCCTTGGTGACCAGAGCCACTTCCTCCCGATCTGGTATTTCCATAATCTTCAAAGCCACACGCCCCGCGGGTGTAGATGCCCACAGGTCTGCAGAGCATGGCCTTCTCGGCCAACCACCGGCAGTCCCGTGAGAGCAATCTCTGTGGTTTTCTATCAGACTCCCGGTCACCCAAATGCAGACCTCTGACTCCTGGGCCGCAGACCTCACTTCCTCAAACAGCTTCTCATTGAAAGGACGCTGAACGGGGGCTTCACTGGCTAGTGTCGGCCCCGAGTCAGGGAAACAGGAAACACTGTTCTGCCTGGAACACACGTGACATGTATGGGCTAAAGGTACGTAGAAAAGAGAAAAAATAAATAAATAAATAGCGCAAGCTGGTCCGGGGAGGAGATGCTGTTGGTGAAGGAGGTCGAGGGTACCGGTCATCACTCAAGTGGGTGGCAGGTACACGGCGCTGATAGTGTCTGCAACCTGTGTGTCGGACGAAGTTTATAACTGGGAGATAGTCTGTAAGGAGTTTTCAGAGGCACAGGCCCTGCCCTTAAGGAGCTCACAGTGGTGGGAAAGGGAGACGCACCCGGAGCCGATCCCGCAGCTGGACCCAGAGGTAGAGGCTACAAAGCCACAACGGAGGGGAGGTCCCTGCCCGTGGAGGACGAGCAAGTACACAGCAATGGAAGTGATAGCTCCAAGAGGGTCAAACATCCGTGGCCCAGGCCGGCTGGGCCCCTGCGGATCATGCAGCAGACGTGGGTCATGAGGAAGCCCAGGACGCTGGCGGGGAGTGGAGGGACGGCACATGGGGTGCAGGGACAGGCAGAGGCAGGGCCCTGCATAGAGAGAAGACAGCTGGAAACACAGCTGGCAGGCGGAGATCCTGAAGAGCCCAGGATGCCTCCGGTGGCAGAGAACTCTGGAAGAGGAGGAGGCCGGGGAAAAGAAGTGACAGGAAATGACCCGAGTAATCACGTGTGCTTCCCAGAGGTGTCGCCTGTGGGATATCGGCCTCGGGACATGCAGCCCAAAGCATCCAGTGTCATTCGTGGGGTGCGGACCCTTGTCACCTGCTGTCCTCCGCGTTCACATTCCAACGGCAGCGCTGAGTGGGTCCCAATCATGGCTGCCCGGCAGTCACCGGGGTCTCTTTTCAAAATGAGGAACTCGCCATGCTGGGTGGTGGGACTCGGCACTCGCAAGGTGATCCCAGGGGGAAGCCAGGGTTGGGAACGTCTGCTCCAGGTTAGAGTCCTGCTGAAGCTCCTGCTGTGCTCGGAATCTGAGCACATCACACGCAACGCTCATAACCTTGCTGAGGCTGCTGCTTTGCAGAATCTTCTCTTTCCCCTAAACTTCTTTGTTTCTTGAAATGTGGCTTTTCATGGAGAACCTCTAGGCATGGACAAAATGTGGCCTGTATCTACAATGTGTCCCCATACATCTGTTCTGAATCTTCTAGCCTGCATAAAGTTTCCGCTTTTAGTCAGACAGTGGGAGTCTTGGGCCCCACAGCACCACCCCCTGGCGAGTGGGGGGCCGGGGGCAGCCAGGAGACAGGCTGCTGCTGGGCACGGTCTCACTGCCCTAACGTGCACAGAGAGGAACGGGGGCCAAACCGCCGGCCAGCATTCAGCACCCTTGGGAGTTTAAGAGTCAAAACCCGTGCGTGGAACATGTAACTGGATCCTAGAACAAAGAAAAACTATTGGTGGGAAACCTGGTGAAATCCAGGTAAGATCTCTAGTTCAGTTCATTGTGCCAATGTTCATTTCTGAGCTGTCGTAACTGTGCCACGATTCCAGAAGCTGTTTGCGGGAGGGGAAGCGGTGGCAGGGTGGGTGGGGGAAGGAACGCTGCCGCATCTTTGTCGCTTTCTATGAATCTGGAGGTATTCCAAAATAAAAGGCTTATTGAAAAAAACAGGTACACAGGAACACCTGGGTGACTCAGTCAGTTAAGCATCTGACTCTTGGTTTCAGCTCAGGTCATGACCTCGGGGTCGTGGGATCAAGCCCTGTGTCGGGCTCCACACTCAGCACAGAGTCTGCTTGGGATTCTCTCCCTCTCCCTCTGCCCCTACCCCTGCTCTCTTGCTCACTCACATCTCTCTCAGTTAAGAAAAAAAATCTTAAAACAAAAGCACGCGCCTGTGTGCTCACACGATTTGTAGACGTGTACTTTGTACTAGAGAAGGGTGTGGACCTGGAGACGGATTGCCTGAACCTGACACTCGGCTCTTCCTCTCCGTAGTGAACGCCGCTGAGCTCCCTGTGTCTCTGCTTGCCTTGTCTGTTACAGGGGACTCGGGTTCATAGCAGTGCTGGAAAGACAGGTCAGAGTATGAATTTCACTGCCCTATACCGTGCCTGGCACAGAGTAACTACTCAAAAACAATCTTATTCTCAATTCAGGGATAAAGACAAGGATATCACCCTGAAGCAAAGACACCTGCACACGGGCACCCGGAGGCAGAGTTCAAGGCAAAGCGTAACCAAAGCAGCCTCGGGTCTGACTCTCAGCCTTTTCCTGTGCTAATAAGACTCCTGGAGGCCAGTAGGAATCTATTCTCTCTCTGACCCTCTCTCTCTCTGACCTCTCTCTCTGACTCTCTCAGTCTCCCTCTCTGACCCTCTGTCCCTCTCTCTCTGTTTCTCTCTCTGTTTCTCTATGACTCTCTCTGACTCTCTGACTCTCTCCCTCTCTGCCACTCTGCCTGTCTCTCTCTCTCTGACTCTCTCTCTGCCTTTCTCTAACTCTATCACTAACTGTCTCTCTCTCTCTGCCTCTTTGTCTGTCTCTCCCTCTCTGTGTCTCTCTCCTGCACCAATCTCTCTCTCTCTCTCTCTCACACACACACACACACACATGCACACATACACCCCCCATCCATCACAGCATCACAGAGACAACCTATACTCTCTTGTCTACCCAGCCCTTCCCATCTCTCTAATCCAGTTTTCTGTGTTTTCTTTCCTTTCTAGGTCTGGATCAACCTCCTGCTCAAGCGGGTCATTGAGGAATTCAGCAGAAAGAGATTCACAGACCACGTGGACGTGTTTGCTCTGAAATCACTGGACAGCCTCTCTCCGTGGTGCTATTAATTCTCATAAACGATTGTCTTTTTCTTTTCATGTAAAGTGCTACTCAAAACTCTGATCGCCATCTGAACCCCCCTCAGAGTGCTGCTAGCTACAGATGGGTGTCTCTAATGAATTTTTTAACTGCTGCCCTAATAAAATATGGATGAACCAGAAGGAGCCCTCTCTCTAGCTGTTATTTCCAAATAACCAAACAACTTAAGTTCCTGCTCTTATTGCAGCAGCAAAGAGTCGTAAGCTCTCATGTCCACCCTAACAAAAGACAGCTTTTTTCATGCCAGTCCATCTGCAAAGTTCACAGTTACCTTTTTTAATGCCATATTTTATGCATGGGCTTATTTTCATGGCTTTCTAAATGCCCCACTTTATGTGCCAAATGTGAGATGTGTTTATTAAAAAATGATCCCAAATTGTCAGCACTTCACACAGAAGTAGTACCCTCGAGACGGCAGCATCTTTCAAGAAAGTCCCTGCTTTGCACTAAATTTTTATAATACTCAGAATTTAAGCCCACATCAAAGGTTTGTGCCACTTTAAATACCTGACCTTAAAAATGATACAGTGAGAGCATCGCAAATGTACTGCTCCATGGCCCTATTAGAAAACAAGAGGAATTCAGTACATCCCCCCACCCCGCACTCTAGTATGGAAACCTGGTGCACTGGTCCAAGGGAATAAGAAAGAAATCAGCATCATACGCCTCCTGTGTGAGAAAGATCGGGACCCCGTGACACCATACGCACATGGACAGGCGGTCAGGGGACCCATACCTCGGCTGGATGTGAGATGGAAGGGGACATCCTCTAATAGACCATGACGGTCTTCCGTCTATACTCGAGGACCCCTCATTTGTACAGCTCCTCGAGTCTCACCGTCTATTGAGGTATAACATATGAATCCCAGTTTTAAGAGGCCATGACTCTATCTAGAAAGCTCGAGTCTCTGACCGATTCAAACCCAGCTGGCATCTGGAGTTGATGACATGAGGCAGGGGTGAAGCGGAGGTAAACTTCGGACTGACCAGCACAGGCTTTGTCTCAACGGTAATCCTTTCCTGAAGATTACCTCAGGGAATACTTAGGGTATTTAAGAGAACAAACTTTTTTCAAGGATCCATTTACATTCATACAGTGAAAATTAATTATAAGGAATTCCTGTCTCTTCTTGCTTTCATAGTGCCTCCTCACTGTGGAATGATCTCAAACAAAGAGATACATTTCACTGTTAAGAATAAGCCCCCGCAGAAGCTTTGATGTGGGAATGTCTGAAGGGGCTTTGGTTACAGCAATATGTTTCCTCACGATGGAAAGCAACTCATCGCCCTCACTAAACTCCTTTTGAAAGCTTTTGTTCCCAAAGTGGCATGTTTTATGATTTTTAAATTATTAAAATGAGATGCTAGTGTCTCCAGCAGCCACTACTCTGGGACAGACATCACACCCACACTCAGATAGGGGCCATCTGCCAGAGGAGGCCAAGAGCAGGAGGGCTCAGCCTCTCCCCTGGGACTGGAATTCAGAATACGGGGAGGACACACTCGAAGGTGTGTCACAGCCGGGCTCTGGGCCAGAAACCACACGCGAGAGAAATTGCTCATGCCCTCAGAGGCCCTGCTTACAGAGAGGTGGGTGTGCATCCGCGAGGGACGGATGCCCAAGGGCGCACACCTGCCATGGTAAGCTCCGAGCGCCTCACTCTGTGAGGTCAAGTCCCTCGCGAGACCTGGGGTCCACAATCAACTATCCCCCAGAAAAGAAGCGACTGCCATATATCCCAGGGTGATATTTGTGACGTCCCCAAGAGCGTTGTGTAGTTGAACTGGGTTTCAACGTCCCTCTGGCCCTCTTGGACTTGCCCAAGGGTACCTACCCTGAGCCTCAGCATTCTCATCTGAAAATATTCCTCATCCCTTCCTTGTAAGGAACGAGCCAATTGTCCACACCACCTTCTCTCGGTGTTGCCACAATCTCACCGCTGCTGGCATCAACCACGCAGACGGAGGGCTGCATACTGGTTCTCACCTCCCTCCCAGGCCAAGCAGGGCAGAAATGACACCTTCTTCCTCTTTGCCCTGCTGTTCCTGGCTCCATCCCGACCAGCCCCCTCTGGCAGTGCTCCTTCTTCAGACAAGACCAGTACAGTGTTTTCTAATCAGTTTTCCCATTTACAGTCTCACTCCAGGGCTGCCTGGAAATCACACCAAATCCACCCGGGAGCAGAGGACATATACCGACAAGCCCCGAGTTACCGCCAGAGATGACTCATTTCGTCTATTACGTATGAAGTTCAACAGCTTAATATTCCGAGAGGGGGTCCGGCGGCTCAAAGGAAAGCGGGATCTTGATTCTGTCATCTCCCGTCTGGGTGATGCTGAGCAAGCGGCTTAGCCCGCTGTGTCTCAGTGTACTCATGTGTTAAATGGGCATAATCCCCACACCTTGAAGGAATGTTCTGGGGATACAATAAAGTCACTAACCTGTATTTGCAAAAGCCCATCGTAGCTTGTGGCAAGTGGCAATCCAAGCTCAGTAAATTTTAGTTTCTTTCTCCAAGTTCTTCTGGGCATCTGAAGTCATTGCTGAATCCTGATAACATCTTGGGATTTCCCTAGACAGTCTTTAAAAGGGGGGGAGAGCTATCAATTTTCTCCCTTGCCCTCCTTTATATACATGTGGGGGTTTTTTTTTGCGGGGGGGAGGATGGAATTTGTTAATTGGTTCTGGTAATGTTCTTCAACAGTCTGCTTGAGAGCTAGTGTTGTTTGGGGTATTTTTTTTTCTTACCTTTCTAAGAGGGTAGAAGACAGAGAAAATAAATGGGTGAGCATAAAGGCATAAAAGTTCATGGGGAAAATAAGTCCAAACTATCAAAAAAAAAATACCAGACAATCTTTAAGCAATTTCTGACAAATAAAAGAAACTTATTAAAATTTTAGCAGATCTATATTTTTCCCTAAAGCTACAGAAATCTTCTGCATGTACATTCCTTGACCAAATGGTACTTTGAACATTTCCTCAGTTTCCTTTAGGGAACAGTTAAGGGGAAAAGTGACATTTCACATACTCTAAATACTCAAAATCAGGAGGTTTTTCCCCTCTCTCTGTTTACCTTTCCAGTCTCTGGAAACAACAACATCCAAAGAACTATTTCTTTTTTTAATAAAAGGTTTTTAATAGCTAACACAAACTAGATACGTCTGGGTTTTTTTTTTTTTCCCTAGAATGGGCTTTAAAACTTGAGTTAGCTCTCGCTAAGGGAATAGAACTTCCTTTGTACGCAGCCTATTTTGAAATAAATGAGGCAATCCTGAGTAATAAATTGGCTTTAATTCACTTATGCTGGAGGGAGGTGAAAACGAGACTGGGAAATTGCCGTGGTGGTCTCTGAGGGACCCAGGATGATAGAGATATGTCAGCAAACGAAACATACAACTAACCTCCCAGGTTCTAAAATGGGAACTAGGTCCTTCCTGCAAACTGTGGTCCAGTAATTGCAAACCAACGAGCATGACACAGACACCTGAGAAGTTTCTGAAGATTAATAACAGGACATTTTGTGGGTTCTTAGAGATGAAAAGGGCCTTCGTGGGTTTATGCAAAATGGATCATGTCAAACTAACTGTATTTCATTTAACCAGGAAATGAGAAAGAAGAAAAATAATAGCATTTACTGAGAACTCTACTATATGTCAGGCCTTGTAAGCCGCAGGGAGGGTTCGAGACGTAATTATCTGGACTTTACCCAGAGGATCTGGGAAGGCCTCTGCCACCTGCCCTGTGTCCAAGCAGAGGCTGAAGGCAGGTCTGGCAGGATAGGCAGATGGATTCACCGCTGGTGAATGACGATTCCAAGCCAAAAGGTTCTGGAGCCTGAATGGAAGACTGGCCAGAAGGAGGGTCACAGGCAGGGCTCTTTCCTGTCCCCTTGGCTGACAGTAGCAGCTAGACCTAAAAATGTCCCCGAAAGGATGACTCATATTCATACACAACTGTTACAATTGATGAGAAAGGAGAAGTCATTCAACTAAACAATTAGAGAAAAGGGGAGGGAGCTATGATACACAACTAGCAGGGAAGGGGTTCTAGCTCATTGGGAATGATGTCACAAGAGGGCAAGGGACCAGAGAAGGGTCCTTAAGATGGAAAACAGAATGAAGACCAAGTAAATGCTCAACCAGTGGCCTCGGAAAGAGGCAGCCGATAGCACGCACAGACCTCTCTGCTGGTCTCCTTCATGGCAGCCTCATTAGGGAGGCAGGCGATGGCACACAGCCACCTTGAGAGACCCACTAGCCGGGGAAATTTTGAGAGTAAGTGTGTGTGTGAAGGAATGATTTATAAAGAGTGTATATGTCTGATTATAAAAGGAACTATTTTATTGGGGTCAAAAATCAACCTACAACTGTTTTCCCATGAAATCCTCCTCTTGTCTAGTTCCCTGCCTTTGAGAATGAGCGTGAACAACCACAGAAGCACCAGAGCAAACCTACAGTAGGAGTGTGCGAGCATGGGGGGAAGAGGCACAGGGAGGACCTCGGGGCCCGGCGATCATCCAAGGGGAAACAGATGTGTCATTTTGCAAGATACATTAAGACGGTGCCACGCTTTATGGTCAGGAGTAGCCAATAAGCAGGATGTGCAGAGATGCATGTTATTCCACAGAACCTCTCCCACCCCCGAACTGTATGCAGAGCCTCCAGGTTCTCAGCTTTTCATTATCAATATCTTTTAAGATTATTTATTTATTTGACAGAGAAAGATCACAAGTAGGCAGAGAGGCAAGCAGAGAGATGGGGGAAACAGGCTCCCTGCTGAGCAGAAAGCCCGATGCGGGGCTTGATCCCAGGACCCTGAGATCATGACCTGAGCCAAAGGCAGCGGCTTTACCCACTGAGCCACCCAGGAGCCCTATCAATATCTTTTAGAGAGATTGTTTTCACCTGCTTACGGTCGGAACTCTCTGATCAGCTTTATTTTAAATCCACTGATCCAGAAATTGTCTGTGAGCATTTTTTCAATTATACAGTGAATCTTGACAGAGAGCCAGACAGCATTAAAATGAGGGGGTGAGTTTGGATGGGGGTAGGGGCAGGGTGAAAATAAAAGGGCATCAGGGACACCATATAAATCCTCACCCTCTAGAAGGTGAGTTTCAAGGTCAGTTTTGGAATGTTTGAGGTCATCAGGCATTGTCATTATACTGGCTATAAATTCATGTAACTATGTTCTTAAGTAGAACTAAATACACATGGCCACAAAAGTTCAAAGCTCTTTTTTTTTATAACTGCCTATGGTGCTTAGCATAGTACTAGACACTCTATGTACCCAACAGGGGCTCTAATATGCCACAAAAAGCTGTCTGATGTCATTCCAGACCACCAATCTAATTCTGCATTCCAGGGTCAGACCCAGCCTAATGAGGGAACATAAAGAAAGTCAGTAGCTTCTCTGCACTGCGGTTTTTCTGTACGTTTAAATGAGATAGGACATGAGAAAACACGTAAGTGCTACAGAAATGAAAAATCTTATTAAGGCTGATAGCCCAGTCTTATCCCAGTAGTTTATGGATCCAATATTGTTTCTGTAACAGCCCGGTTACTGCCCACGATATTCAGTCCACACTACCTTCCCCCCACATTATAAGGCTTTATGATAAATCTAACAGATGCGATCTAGAAAGCAACTCAGAAAGCAAAGATTTGAAAATAAACATCAAAACCTAGCTTGACGATTTTGACACAATTGATGTTTATTTACTCATCCAAAATTCACCGAGCATCTACTAAGTGCCAGGCACGATCTAAGCTCTTAACACATGTTTTATGTCATTGAATCCTCACCACAACCTATTAAGGTAAGGGTTATCATTACCCTGTTTCTATCATAAGATTGTTGAGGCTTATGGAAGAGAAGTTAATTTGTCCAAAGTCACACAGTTGCCTGATGCTGGAGCCAAGACTAGAGCCCAGGACAACTAGCCTTCCTCTCAGCCTCAACCCTTTCCTAAAGGCAATAGATACTGACTCTTCTGTATGAGAGTCTGGGATAAGTTGAGATCTCTGAGAGCTTGGGACTTAATTCCTAAGGAATTAAGGAGTCTATATGACCTGTTTTCACATTTGTTGAGTTTCAGATATAATTCCCCCGAAGGGTAACTGTTCCAAGGTGTTTACTGATTATCTATAAAATATTCCAGAAAAAGTACTAGGAACTCTAAGAGGAACACAGCACAGCAAGAATGTCCAAACTTAACTACCTTATGAAGCTCTTTATGAAAAAGCTTTCCAAACTAAAAATGTACTGAAGCCAATCTGGTCTCAAGCAGAGGCTCATTATGAAAGATCTTCCCCAGTGAATGGCACCAGATTTAATCTGACAGCCACACAACATGGATCCATTACATGAAAGGGAAGGAAACCTCTGGAGAAAGTGACCACATCAAGCTGGAGTTAGAAATCGCCCCCCCAAAAAAAGGTCTGGGGTTAGTCGTTCTTACCATCAGGCAACAGCACACCAGAGATAAGCTGGAGTAGGAATAAAGCACTAAAGCTGTGAGTCATTTAATTTGTTATAATTAGAACAGATTCAAGTTCGCACTTAATGCTATGTTACTCTCATTCAGTTATCTTTCCTCAACAGAAAAGGAGGGGACAGAATTAAAGCTGGCAAGCCAAGAACACGTGGCTGACCCCTGGGTGGTTCTGGGAGAACCCTGTGTTCACTAGCACCCTCACTGAAGCCATGAGTGAGGAGAAAGTGAGGAGAAAGTTCAGGAGTTTCTGTTTCAGACTAGCTGGGTTTGAGAGTGGTCTTGGGATCATATGCATCAAAAGCACCCAAGAGGTCTATGAAAACGCAGATTTCTGAGCCTTTTCCCAGCCCTCCCAAACCAGAATCCCAAGCACAGGAATTAGAGGAACATACGCTTTTGACAAGTGCCCAAGCACTGAATATGCTCACACAATAACCCCAAGGCAGGCAAAGTGGGTAAGGAAGGTAGCTCCAAGTACTTCCCAGACTGCAAGGGAAGCTGTCTGAAAGGTAGAATGTTCCAAGGGCATGTGGACAGATGAACAGAAGGGAGAGTTCCAGGGAAGATGGCAGAGTAGGAAGACCCTGAATGCCCCCGTCCCATGGATACTAGGTAACACTCACGTCATGCAAATAACCGAGAACATGACCTAAAGCCTGGCAGAACAAACCGCACAACTAGACGTAGAGAAGAGGCCACACTGGAGAGGTTGGAAGGGCAGAACAGAGTGGGAAGCTGAACACCACAGCTCTGGCCTCCAAAGGGAGGGAGCCATTGGTGTGGAAAGGGGTGAGATACTGACTCTCACACCAGAAAGCCTGTACTAAGAGAAATCCCCATAGTATCTGGCTTTGAAAATCTGAAAGGCCAAACTTCATGAGTTCTTTTTTTTTTTTTTGAAGACTTATTATTTTATTGGTTTCTGTTATCTAACATTAAATAAATTGACGTCTGTCACCTAAACAGTAAATCCTGGACATCTGTCTCGGTCAATTCAAATAGATCTGTACAACTTTGTGTGGTGGCTTTCACTCTCCCAACACAGTCAAGTCTTCATGACATAAGACCCCTGACCAATGCCTATGCACACTTTCAATTTTAATAGCTTCTGTCAAATTACATTAAAAAGAGTAGTAATACTGCAATGCGTGCAACTCTTTAACCACACTCTCGATAGCATGAATTTCTCACTGGAAGAGGAATGCTTTAAAAATAATGTGATTGCTTCATTGCAAAAGGATAGGAGCTCATTGGTAAAAATCTCTAGATTCCCAGTAGCCAAAGGTGGTCAGATCAGCACCTGTTTTGATATTTCTTTAGGGCCATTGACAAATGTACCAATACTCTTGAGTGGTATCACATTAAAATAGCTATTTTTTTTAACCTGCTTTTAAAACTCAGCGCTGTGTTGTGAACCTCTTTCTGGGTCAACAAATGGCGATTTGCACCATCGATGTACTGGTGCAACGGGGGTACATGTATTCTTCCTTCCCTCACTTTCTGTGTACATGCGTTATTTCCCAACCTCACTTTCTGTGACACATTTGTTCATACATATCCCCATTTCCAGCTCCTGGAGGTACTCTGTTTTAGGTTTCTTTTTTCACAGATTAAAAATAATTACATTTGAAAATATCTAAAACTATTTCCTTTTCTTTGAAGATGTGAACTACTGTTAAAGCAAGAATTTGGATCTTTGAATTATTCATTTTTTTAAAAAACATTTTGTTTATTTGAAAAAGAGCAAGCAAGCAAGAGCAGGAGGGACAGAGGGAGAGGGAGGGAGAAAGCCAAAGAGATTCTGTGCTGAGCATGGAGCCCCATGTGGGGCCTGATTTCAGGACTCTGAGATCAGATCTGAGCAGAAACCAAGAATCAGACACTTAACTGACTGTGCCATTCATGCACTCTTTAATTATTCATTTATTAAATGGAGCTTCTGTTGTGCTTTATTGATTTCCCTTAGTTTTTAGGTTTGCAACATGTCTTATGTTCATTTTTTTTAATTTGGAAGGTATAGCCTTTTTTTGGTAACAGTCAAGAAAACAAAGAGGCAACCCACAGAATGGGAAAAGATATTTGCAAATGACAGTACAAAGGGCTGATATCCAAGATTTATAAAGAACTCCTCAAACTCAACAGCCAAAAAACAGATAATCATGTCAAAAAACAGGCAGAAGACATGGACAGACACTTCTCCAAAGAAGATATACAAATGGCTAAGAGACTATGAAAAAATGTTCATCATCACTAGCCATCAGGGAGATTGAAATCAAAACCACATTGAGATACCATGTTATACTAGTTAGAATGGCTAAAATTAACAGAACAGGAAACAACAAGTGTTGGAGAGGATGTGGAGAAAGGGGAACCCTCTTAGACTGTTGGTGGGAATGCAAGTTGGTGAAGCCACTTTGGAAAACAGTGTGGAGATTCCTCAAAAAATTAAAAACAGAGCTACCCTATGACCCTGCCATTGCACTACTGGGTATTTACCCCCCAAAGATACAGATGTAGTAAAAAGAAGGGCCATCTGTACCCCAATGTTCATAGCACCAGTGTCCACAATTACCAAACTGTGGAAAGAGCTGAGATGCCCTTCAACAGACAAATGGATAAAGAAGACGTGGTCCATATATATAATGGAATATTATACAGCCATCAGAAAGGATGAATACCCAACTTTTGTATCAACATGGATGGGACTGGAAGAGATTATGCTTAGTGAAATAAGTCAAGCAGAGAAAGTCAATTATCATATGGTTTCACTTACTTGTGGAGCATAAGGAATAGTATGGAGGACATTAGGAGATGGGGAGAAGTGAGTTGGGGGAAATCGGAGGGAGAGACAATCCATGAGAGAATGGATTCTGAGAAACAAACTGACGGTTTTGGAGGGGAGGGGGTTGGGGGTCAGGTGAGCCTGGTGGTGGGTATTAAGGAGGGCACGTATTGCATGGAGCACTGGGTGTGGTGCATAAACAATGAATCTTGGAACATGAAAAAAATAAAATTAAATTAAGATGTTAAAAAAAGAATTCTACTAAAAATTTTAAAGGTAGATTTAAGGTTATTACTTACTATTATAAAGGTAGAACCAAATTTCATGAGTTCTTAAAACCAGCTCTAAAAATCAGCATCTCTAGGAGAGCCTGGAGGATGACAGGAATCTAAGCCCCCACCCTTAAAGAAAAAGTACAACAAACCGCCCGTGAAGATACAGCTTAGAAGCAGCAGTTCGAAAAATGCCTGGGGCATACAGGAGAGAGAGTTAGTTACTAGTCTTAGAATTCCTTGAGGAACTTCTCCAGGAACAAAGGAGGTGGCAGGTTAATTTCCCTCTCCTGCCTCAGTCACGGGCCTGTCTCAGTCTTGGCACTGCACAAACCTCAGAACCCTGCACAAACCTTGCCAACACTGAACCTTCCAACCTCCTGCAGAGGATGCACACATCTTGTTAAAGCTGAAGCTCCCCATCCATGCACACTTTGCAGAGCAAGCTCAGCTACCCCTGGTGTCCACAGCAGCTGCACATCCCCTCTGGAAGATGACCACTGCCATCTTGTTAAAATTGCATGTCCCACCCACTACTTTCAAGGGCAAGACACGTAGCTGACTTTCCTAACACACAGAAGCAGACACAGTTAGGTAAAATGAGGAGACAGAGGAATATGTCCCAGTGAAAGAATAGAGGAAAAAATTATAGCAAAAGACCTAAGCAAAACAATAATATGCCTGATAGAGAAGTTAAAGTAATAATCATAAATCTTAAAGATATCCACTGGGCTTGAGACATTTAAAAAAAATCAGAGATAAAGAACACAATAATTGAAATTTAAAATACACTTGATGGAATAAATAGACGATTAGAAGAAGCAGAGGAACAAATTAATGACCTAGAAGACAGAGTAATGGGTAGCAATCAAGCCGAGCAAGTGGGAAAAGAAAATTATATAAAATGAGACTAGATTTAGGGAACTCATTGATCCATCATGCATAGTACATTCACATTATAGGGATCCCAGAAGAAGAGAGAGAAATGGAGACATGAAAATTTACTTGAAGAAATAATACCTGAAAAATTCCCTAATCTGGGGAAGGAAACAAATAACCAGATCCAGGAGGCACAGAGATCCTCCAACAAAGTCAACCTAAGGAGATCCACACCACGATACATAGCAATTAACATGCCAAATAGCAGTGATAAAGACAAAAATTTTAAATCAGGAAGAGAAAAGAAGACAGCTACATACAAGGGAAACCCCCTAAGGCTATGAGCTGGTTTTTCACCAGAAATTTTGCAGGATAGAAGGGAGCAGTGTGATATGTTCAAAGTACTGAAAGTGACAAATCTGTAGCCAAGAATATTCTATCCAGCAAGGCTACTACTCAGAATAAAAAAGGAGATAAAGAGTTTCTCAGACAAACAAAAACTAAAGGAGTCCATGACCACCAAGCCAACCCTACAAGAAATAGTAAAGGGATACTTTGAGTGGAAAGATCATAAGTAAGAGTATGAAAAGTAGGAAATACAGAAGTAGTAAAAATAAGTATATCTGTAAAAATTAGTCAAGGGATTCACAAAATAAAATGGTATAAAATATGACACCACATTCTTAAAATGTGGGGGCAGAGGAGTAAAGAATGGGTTCAAACCTAAACAACCATCAACTTCATAAAGACTGCTATATATATGTTATATACAAACCTAATGGTAACTACAAATCAAAAACCAGTAATAGATACGAAAAGAATAAAGAAAGCCATGGGCACCTGGGTACAGTAAGTTTAGTGTCTGACTCTTGGTTTTGACTCAGGTTGTGATCTCATGGTCGTGAGATTGAGCCCCACACTAGGCTCCATGTTCGGTGCAGTCTGTTTGGGATTTTCTCTCCCTCTCCCCTGCCTCTCCACCATATGCATTCTCTCTCTTTAAGATTAATTAATTAATTGATTGATTAATTAATTTAAGGAAGGAAGGAAGAGAAGGAGGGAGGGAGGAAGGCGGAAGGGAAAGGAAGGAATGAATGGAGGGAGGGAGGAAGGGGAAGGAATGAAGGAAGGGAGGAAGGGAGGGATGGAGGGAGGAAGGAAGCCAACAAACCATGAAAGAGAGCAAGGGAGGAGAGAATCATGGGAAAACTACAAAAACAACCACACAACAGTAACAAAATTGTAATAAATTCATATCTATCAAAAATTAATGGGCGCCTGGGTGGCTCAGTGGGTTAAGCCGCTGCCTTCGGCTCAGGTCATGATCTCAGGGTCCTGGGATTGAGTCCCGCATCGGGCTCTCTGCTCAGCAGGGAGCCGGCTTCCTCCTCTCTCTCTGCCTGCCTCTCTGCCTACTTGTGATCTCTGTCTGTCAAATAAATAAATAAAATCTTTTAAAAAAAATTTACTTTGGATATAAATATACTAAAAATGCTCCAAGAGACATACGGTAACAAAATGGACAAAAAAAATAAGATTCATCTATAAACTTCCTACAAAACTCATTTCAGGCCTAAAGACACCTGTAGATTGAAAGTGAGGAGATGGAAAAACTCTTATCGTGACAATGGTTGCCGAAAGAAAGATGAGGTACCAATACTTATATCAGACAAAATAGATTTTTAAACAAAGACTGTAACAAGAGACAAAATAGAACACCATATGCTAATAAAGGGGACAATCCAACAAGAAGATATAACAATTTTAAATATGTATGCACCCAACATGGGAGTACTTAAACACATAAAACAGTTAGTAACAAACCTAAAAGAACTAATCCATAGTAATACAGTAATAGCAGAGGACATTAAAAACCCCACTTACATCAATGGATAGATCATCCAAAATTAAAATCAAGAAGAAAATAGTGGCTTTGAATGACACACTGGAACAGATGGATTTAAAGACATATTGAGAACATTTCATCCTAAAATAGCATAATACACATTGTTTTCAAGTGCACATGGAACATTCTCCAGAATAAATCACTTATTAGGCCTAATAGGCCATAAAACAAGCCTTCACAAATTCGGAAAGATCAAAGTCATACCATACATCTTTTCTGACTATAATACCTTGAAAGTAGAAATCAACCACAAGGAAAAAAACTTGAAACAGGGGTGCCTGGTTGGCTCAGTCATTCAGCATCCAGCTTCAGCTCAGGTCATGATCCCAGGGTCCTGGGATCAAGCCCCGAATCAGGCTTCCTGCTTGGTGGAATCCTGTTTCTCCCTCTCCCACTACCCCTGCTTGTGTTCCCTCTCTTGCTCTGTCTCTCTCTGTCAAATAAATAATAAAATCTTTGGGGAAAAAAAACTAGAAAGAGCACAAATACATAGAGGTTTAATAACATGCTACTAAACAAGAATGGGTCAACCAAGAAATCAGGGGCGCCTGGGTGGCTCAGTGGGTTAAAGCCTCTGCCTTCGGCTCAGGTCATGATTCCAGGGTCCTGGGATCGAGCCCCACATTGGGCTCTCTGCTCAGCAGGGGACCTGCTTCCTCCTCTCTCTCAGCCTCTCTCTCTGCCTACTTGTGATCTCTGTCTGTCAAATAAATAAAACCTTTAAAAAGAAAAGAAATCAAAAATTACATGGAGACAAATGAAAATGAAAACACAATGGTTCAAAATCTTTGGGATGTAGTAAAAATGCTTCTAAGAGGGAAGAGTATAGCAGTACAGGTCTACCTCAAGAAGCAAGAAAAGTCTCAGGGGCACCCAGGTGGCTCAGTAAGTTAAGTGTCTGCACGATCCCAGGGTTCTGGGATCGAGCCCCACTTAGGCTCCCTGCTCAGCAGGGAGTCTGCTTTTCCCTCTGTCTGACCTTCTGCCTGCTTGTGTGCATGAGCTCTCTCTCTCTGTCAAACAAATAAACAAAATCTTTAAAAAAAAAAAAAAAGCAAGAAAAGTCTCAAATAAACAATCTAACCTTACATCTAAAGGAGCTATATATATAAAAAAAAAGAACAATCAAAATACAAAACTGGCAGAATGAAGGAAATAATAAACATGAGAGCAGAAATAAATGATCTAGAAACTAAAAAGACAATAGAACAGATCAATGAAACCAGGAGCTGGTTCTTTGAAAACATCAACAAAATTGATAAACCTCTTTCAAGACTCATTAAAAAAAAAAAAAAAAAAAGAAACAGAGAGGACTCAACCAAATAAAATCACAAATGAAAAAGGAAAAATAACAACCAACACCATGGAAATAAAAACAATTATAAGAGAATATTATGAAAAATTATATGCCAACAGGAGTGTCTAGCTGGCTCAGTTGGTAGAGCATATGACTCTTGATCTTGGGGTCACGAATTCAAGCCTCATGTCAGGCATAGAGCCCACCTAAGGGGAAAAAATATGTATATACACATATATGTATGTATATATACGTGTGTGTGTGTGTGTGTGTGTGTGTGTGTGTGTATACAGAAAAACCTAGAAGAAATGGATAAATTCCTAGAAACATACAGCCTACCAAAACTGAAGCAGGAAGAAACAGAAAATGTGAACAAACCAATTACCAGCAATGAAATTGAATCAGTAATCAAAAAACTCCCAACAAACAAAGTCCAGGACCATATGGCTTCACAGGTGAATTCTACCAAATATTTAAAGAGTTAATACCTATTCTTCTCAAGCTATTCCAAAAAAATAGAAAAGGAAGGAAAACTTCCAAATTTATTCTATGAGGCTAACATTACCCTGATACCAAAACCAGATAAAGACACTACAAAAAAAAAAAAAGACTACAGGCCAATATCCCTAATGAACAGAGATGCAAAAATTTTCAACAAAGAATTAGCTTGTTGAATTAGCTTGAAGAATTACTTTCAAAAGAAAAAGCTTCTACGTACAGCAAAGGAAACAACCAACAAAATTAAAGGGCAACCCATGGAATGGAAGAAGATATTTTCAAATGTATAGCCAACAAAGGGTTAGTATCTTAAATATATAAAAAATATACACAACTCAACACCAAAAACTAATAACAATAATAATCCAATTTAAAAATGGGCATAAATACAGACATTTCTCCAAAAGAGACATACAGGTGACCAACAAACACATGAAAAGATGCTCAACATTACTCATCATCAGGTAAATGCAAATCAAAACTACCATGAAATATCACCTCACACCTGTCAGGTAAAATAAAAAAACACAAGAAACATCAAGTATTGGCAAGGATGTGGAGAAAAGAATGCTCATGCACTCTTGGTGGTAATCCAACTGGTATAGCCACTGTGAAAAACAGCATGGAAGTTCCTCAAAAAGTTAAAAATAGAACTACCATATAACCCAGTAATCACACTACTGGATATTTATCCCAAAAATACAAAAACACTAATTCAAAGGGATGAATACACTCCCATGTTTATCGAAGCATTATTTACAATTGCCAAATTATGGAAGCAGCCCAAGTGCCCATCAATAAATGGAATGATAAAGAATAAGTGTTTTATATATATATATATATATATATATAATTCAGCCATCAACAAAAATGAAATTTTGCCATTTGCGACAACATGGATGGAGCTAAAGAGTATAATGCTAAGTGAAATAAGTCAAACACAGACAACTACTATATGATTTCACTCAAATGTGGAATTTAAGAAACAAAACAAGGGGAAGACAGAGACAGAGAGACAAACCAAGGAACAGACTCTTAACTACAGAGAACAAACTAATGGTTACCAGAGGGAAAGTGGGTGGGAGAATGGGTGAAATAGGTGATAGGGATTAAGAGTACAGTTATCAAGATGAGCACTGAGTAATGTATGGAATTGCTGAATCACTATATCATACCCCTGGAACTAATATAGCATCATATGTTGACTATACTGGAATTTCAAAACTTAATTTTAAAAAGATAAGTGGGAGAGGCACCTGGGTGGTGCAGCTGGTTAAGTGATTGCCTTTGGCTCAGGTCATGATCCTGAAGGCCCCAGGATCAAGTCTCACATGAGGCTCCCTGCTTAGCAGAGAGTAGGCTTCTCCCTCTAACCCCTCCCCCCTTATGCTTTCTCTCACTCTCTCTCTCTCTCGTATAAATTAAAAAAAAAATCTTTAAAAAATAAAAATAAAAAAGATAAGCATGAAAAAAAGATAAGCATAAAGGAAATAACAAGGAATAAGGACAAAGGGGTCACAAAGTGGATGAGGAAAAAATCAAAAGTACTGAAGATCAGAATGAGTTACACCTTCTATAAATATGGTAAGGACAGTGAAGGGGTTCAGAACAGGTCCCCAAAATATGCCAATTTAGCATATGGGTTATTTTGAGCTGAAGGCAATCAAGACCCAACAGAGTCAAGAAAAATTTTAACCTCTCCCTTAACTGCCTGAAAGAATTTAGACAGTAGGTCTGGTCCAGGAAGAGAACTATCACCAGAGGTAACTATAGAGAATTAGGGCTTGGTTGTGGTAAGCTGGTGGGAAACTGGGCAGGAACTGGAGATCAAGTACTTCTCTTTGTCCCATTGATTCTGCATGGCAACCTATGAATGTGTCTTCCATCCCTTTGTGGTCCCAGACCCCCATCCCTTTCCCCTTAGCTCAGAATGGCATATAAGCTTCAATTGCCTGATTGCCTGTGGGTCTCATATTCTCATGTGACCCCCATACATACATAATTAAATTTTCTTTTCTCCTGTTAATCTGTCCTATGTTAATTTGATTATTAGATCAGCCAAAGAACCAAGAAGAATAGAGGAAAAAGTACCCCTATGCTCACAGGAGCAAAAATTTGTGTTTCAAATGAAAAAACAAAACCTGGGAAAGAAAGATAAGCAGGCAGAAACAGGCTCCCAAATTAGGGCAAAGGTAACAGATAAGAGAGAAGACAGGGCAGAATTACACAGCTCAAATGTTCAGCCCTCACTTCTATTAAAGAAAATGATCCCCAGATTGGAAAAGATAGTGGTAGCATAAATTAGGAGGAACTGAAGCCCACAATAGGCAAAAAGACGGAAAGAGAACACCTAGCCACCTCAAATGAGTTCATGTCCCCAAATGAGGTCAGATAAATTATGATCCAGTACTAACAGAACTCATGGACATAATAACAGAAATATGTACAGTGGATTTTGAGAAATCATGGTCCTACTAAGGACCAAAGATTGGCATGTGCTCTGGTTTCAAGAAAGGAAAAAGTAGAATCTAAGAGCTATAGATCAGTCAGCCAGACACATATCCTGGATACAATTCTAAACGAATGTTCGATCAAACATGTTATGACCAAAATAAACCAGGCAACCTCTGGAGCAAGAGAATGGAATAAAGGCAAGTTAATCACACTTCTGTGAAGCCCACTAATATTTTAGTGAGAAGTTGGGATGAAAACTTTAATAATACATGGAGGCATGGTGTATTCATTTAGTTGGCCCTTGTAAGGTGCCTATTTAACATTTGTGCCAGGAACTGTTATCAACATCTTACAAATATTAATTCATTTCATTCTCATACTAGCCCTATGAGTATCCTCCTTCTACAGAAGAGGAAAAGCAGGCAATTGAGAGGTTAAGTAAACTTACCCAAGCTCACATAGCTAGTGACTGGCAGAGCAGGAATTAAAACCCAGAGAGTGTACTCCAGAATCATGTTTTAACACTAGGCTGCTTCTCAAAACTATGAGGAGTATCTGCCAAATACTGCAAAATTTAGATGACATTAATAGCAGACACCAAGATTAATACATTCCTCTTCAGTTCTTGAGAAGGAAAGTATTTTTCCAAGATACTGTACTCAGAAAAATGAAGAGTGCAGGCATGCGTTTGTAAGAAAGCAGCTGCTGTCCAACTGTTAATTTGAGAAACATGAACATTTTTAGAAAACAATAACCTAAGAAGATTTCCCACCGGCCAGGGATGCCTGCCTGGGTGTTCTGTTCAGTTCATTCATAAAACAAAGTCATCTCAGCAGAAACAAGAAGTGCAGCTCCATTTGAAAATTGAGTCAATAACTTGGAATACCAGCTTGAGTAAATGACAAAATGCAAGGGAAAAGGGAAAGAAAAAAATAATTAAAGAGAAGACATTATACATACAGGGCAACAAGCATGTGGATGGTAGGTGTCACTCAAGAAGACAAAACAAATAGGGAACCAAAGATATAATCAAAGAAAACATCAAGGAAGTAAAAAATAAATAAGCAAGCAAACAAAAAACCAACTAACTGTGCAGATAAAAGGTATGCACAGCACACAAGGGGGAATAAATGGAATATTATGACCAACACCAAGATACCTTGGTAAAATCACTGGACTTCAAAGAAAAACAACAAATCCTATGTGAATCTCAGAAAATTCAAGTCACATATATAAAAGGCAAAACTCAAGTTTATTCCCAAAGTAACACTCAATACTGAGTGACACTGTTGATATAGTTTGGGGGCACGGGTGGGGGCACTCAAGAATTTTATACCCAGCCAAGTTGTCAAACATTATAAAGATGATGGAAAGTCATTGTTCAGTTGGCATAGGTTTGGATACAGTAACCACCATGGGGCTCCTGATAAAAATCTCCAGATGGTGAAATCCAGACAACCAAGCAATAAATCAAGGTACAGGACTCAGAAAATGGCAAGGCCTTTCTATGAAATACTGGGGGCTGGAGTCCTTTAAATAAAGCACTAAAGACTAGAAAACTATGAGAAGTATTTTTCAAAAGATTTTATGTATTTATTTGACAGACAGAGAGAGATCACAAGTAGGCAGAGAGAGAGAGAGGAGGAAGCAGGCTCCCTGCTGAGCAGAGAGCCTGACACGGGGCTGGATCCCAGGACCCTGAGATCATGACCTGAGCCGAAGGCAGAGGCTTAACCCACTGAGCCACCCAGGTGCCCCCTATGAGAAGTATTAATGCAAAATAGAATATAAATGTTACAATGCTGACAATATCAATTAATAATAGACCTAATGCATAAACAACCATTTCTGATACTTGCAAAGCACTTTTGACTTATTAAAGCCTTTCCCATGTAACCCCTCATTTAATCAACTGAACAGTCTTAGAGATGAGAAACTTTCAAGCTCAGAGAATCGAGCCGCAAAGACACTCCTGCAGACCTTCCAACCCAAATCACCACCTGATATGAGTATTTCAATTTCATTCTGCTTACAAGCCCTATTTTGTGCACCAATACAAAGACACCTGAGGATACAGATACCCCTCCTGCATCTCTACCCAGTTGTTCCTCCTAACAGTTCACAGGCATCTCCCTCACTGTGAATCTTCTTTCTGTGTCATTGCTATCAGTCTCCTTTGAGCCCTGGTCTACCTTTCTCATCTCATCATTTGAGGAAATGCTCCCTTCATTCAGAACAAGGACTGCTTGAAGAAAGGAGGAGGGAGGAGAAGGACAAGGAACGGGGCGGGGGGGAGGATGAGGCAGAGAGGGAGGCGGCAGCAGAGGAGGAGGAGGAGGAGGAGGAGGAGGAGGAGGAGGAGGAGGAGGAGGAGGAGAATCAGGACTGTTTCTATACACTCTACACACCATGAACAGGGAGCTTCCCAAAGAGAGAAATGGACAGATTCATGCACACCTAGGGTTGGGGGCAACATACATGGAACATGGGAAGAACTGGAAGAGGGAACTCTTTCCTAGGGAAGGAAACATGAGTACTGTCTTCAAATCCTTAAGACTGCCATGTGATCCAGAGTAAAACTTGTGTTGTGTGTATCAAGGGTAGTACTTGGATCAATGGCTCATCTCTCAGGCACCACAGAGAGCCATGTGTCCCAAACATCACCCAGTCTACACTGCTTCATGGTGTTTGTTATGGCAGAACACCACCTACGCAACTGATAAACCACTAAATTCTACCTCTGAAATTAATAATACACTATATGTTAGCTAAATTTAATTTAAATAAAAAGTTTAAAAAGAGAAAAGAACACCACCTATAATAATATTTCCTTATACTTTTGCTTCAACTGACTCATTTCTTTTGCTTAAACAGATGTACTGTAAAGAATATTTTTATGGCATTGCCCACAAATGGGATATGAACAACCAGTTGCCACAATTAGAAGGTAAGCATACAAATACAGGCAGTGGAAAAACTCCATTTTCTGTTGTTGGCCAAGGATTCTGGGGACAGAAGCCCACTCAGCTCCATCTTTATTACAAGGGAAATCAGTTTTAGAGAAGGTTAAAGACACACTAGCTGCAAACAGACTTCCTCCTTGGCAGAAGGAAAATGTAAGACTGTGAGTTATCACTATTCCATGTCACGTCCTGTGACTCTGAAAATCATCTCTTGTATTTGGGGGACACATCCTTTACCTGTACAGGAATGAGTGCATGAGGTGAGAAATGTTACTAAGTGATTTACAAAATTATTCATTCTAACTTATATTCACAAAAAGCAAGCTAGGAGCTCAATATGAAAACACATGTTATAATAAGCTGGCAACAATGGAAGAAGCATCTTTATAAGTGCTAGTAATTGTTAATATTTGTTGAATGTTCTACAACTTATAAAACTCATTTACATTACGCATAATCTATTTAAACTATCAACTATTCTGTCCCCAGAAGAGCTCAACAAAGCATCACTCAGGACAGATGACAGCTAAGACCCCTGCCAACAACCACAGGCTCAGAATCCGGGCTGCCTTACCAACCTGGCCAATTTGAATTGCTAATTTTTAAAAGAAGAGGAATTTTAAATTAAAACTTTAACCTATGGTCAGTTTGAAATCTGAATTGGATTTACCGAAGAGGAAAGCAATTTGATCTTAACTCAGCAAGGATGAGGCACATTCAAGCGAAGTCTGAATGGCAATTATTCTGTGTGTGTTAATATGACAACAGATCATACAAGCAGAGTAACTTCCCTGAAGCTTATCAGGGCTGGGAGGGCTGAGGGAAGGTCACCAAAGGTAAGGAAGCACTGAAGCCTGATTCTGCCATTTCAGGAGAGTTAAACTCCAAAGGGGTCAGCCAGACTGCAAAACTCAAGTGTACAAATTAAAATTTTCTCCCTCCATCCCTTGACAACCTTTGGACTGCCCCAAATTTATCTAAACCAGAGAGAATAAGACCTCCGTGGCCCTCTTGGGTACCTTGAAGTTAATGGAAATAATCTTGCCAATTGCTTTCCTCCTTCTTTTAGGAGGCACTAAATCCCAGTTGTTCTATAAGGACATCCTTCAGGATATGGGCTCCTGTCTTTGCTCAACCAGGCTGTGCAAGGGGACTATGCAGGGGAGCTAGCTGGTTCACCTACTTTGGAGGTACTGTATCTTAGCTACATTGTTTGAAATATTTGCATAGGAATACATAAACATTTAAACACAAATTCTGGGAAGCCCAGAGGGTTTGGGCACAGCTGTTCTGAATTTTAAAGGAAAGAACTGTTCCCTCTTTGAAATTCTCAATAACCTCAGCACCCTCCTTTGCTGAAGTTAATCCTGAATTCCCCTCTCCAGATTCTCAGGTTCCCAGGCATCCTCTGGGCCCCTGACGACTGGGCAGGGATAAAAGCCTTCTCTTTTCCCTGAGAGCATTTCTCTTTACCCTTCAAGCTGGCAAAGTCACAAACGTTTCACGGAGTGAAATGGCTAGAAGATCCTATGTCCTCTCTAGAGCATGTGGGGAGCGGGTGGGCAGAGGATCCTGTGTCTGGGCGGATCTACCCATCTCTCTGATTCTCTCAGCTTCTTTTATACCATACCACTATTTGTTTAAAAAATAATAATAATAATAATAACATTCCCATGCAATACTAAAAATTGAGATTCGATTTTTGCTGAGGGTTTCTTAGCTGACACTGACTGTCATATTTTATTTATGCACCAAAGTGAAGTGCCCACAGCCCTTTAACTGGCTTAGCTCTAGATTTGCCATCTTTCTTTCAGAATTCCATCTGCCTCTCCTTAGTAGCCCCACCTTTAAATCTTTCCCTGGGGAGATTAATTCCATATATTTTTTCCTTCCTTGAGCCAAAAGCTACATGAGTCAGGGTGGGAGATAGTCTACAAGATGCAAAAACAATTCCTAATGTCTCCTGTTTTAATATGATGTGGAAATACGGGGGGGTTGTAGTGAACAGTAAACTCAACCTGAGTGGCCATGTGATGTGACGTGAGCCTCAAAATTAAGCATTGTCTTGGCTTACACTGAAGGGACTTAACATTCAGGTTAAGGAGCCAGGAGACTTACTGCTCCCTGTGCTGCTAAGAACACATATGGACTATTCTCTCCCTTTCTGGGCACCACCTTTTAAGAGAAAATAGCCAGAAAGGCCACAAGCACTGCACGGCCTTAAGGAAGAACCTTACCACATCCTCCGAGAGTGATTACCTAGTGGTGACACAGGGCTCTAGAATGTGACTTGGAATGACGGCAGAGGGAGGGAGAGATGTAGAGGGAGAGGGAATTTTAGAGAACTAGTTCAGAATTCTTCCAGAGAGCAAGGAAAGCAGAAAAACGATTGTATTAGTCTCCTATTGCTGCTGTAACAAACTACTGCAGACTTACTAGCTCCAAGTAAGACAGATGTGTTCTCTTACAGTTCTGGAGGTCACAAGTCAAAAATGGGAGTCACTGGGTTAAAATCAAGGTGTCCACAGGGTTACTTTCCTTATGGAGGCTCTAGGGAAGAATCTGTTTTCTGGACTTTTCCAGCTTCTAGAAGCCCCATGAATTCCTTGGTTTACAGACTCTTCTCCCATCTTCAAAACTAAGAGTTGGGCATCTGCAGATCTCCCTCCCATCCTTCCTCCCACTTTCACTTAAAAGGACCCAGTGATTACACCGGGCCCACTCGGATAACCCCAAATAGTACCCTCACCTCAAGACCCTTCACTTAAACACATCTCCAGTCTCTTTGGCCATGGATGGTAATGTACTCACAGGTTCCCGGGATTCATAGGCAGAGATCTTTGAGGGGCCATTATTCTGCCTACCTCACCATAATGGGGGGGAGTGGGGGTAATGAAGGGCGTGAACTTAGATCACAAGCAAGATAAGAACTTAAAGGACTGAATGGTAAGTATTTGTGGATCTTTAAAATAATAATAAGCAAAGAGTCAGGGAGATGTGGGTTCAAAGTCTAGCTCTTCCATTTATGGAATGCATAACTTTGGCAAGTTACTCGGTGTCTCTGGGCCTCAGTTTTCTCATCTGAAAAATGGGGATAAGAACAGTACCTCCTCTTTAGGCTGTTATGATGGTTATGTAAGAGCCTTCACACAGGGCCTGACAAACATGGTAGAGGCACAATAAAATAGACCCCAGATCTAAAATTTAGGAAACTGGGGCTCACAAGCTTCAGTAGCTTAGCTATGCTGCCCGACTTAATATCTGTGATGCTTCCATTAGCTAATGCTTAGGGTTAAGATTACTGTTTGGGCCTAATTTAAAGAGATATCTGTTGATTCAGTTAAAAAAAAAAAAAAAAAAAAAGCTTCTGCATCCAGGTTATGGTGTTAAGTGCCAGGGACTAAAAAAAAAAAAAGCATTAGCCCCCATGGAACTGAAGATTTGTTTGGGGAGACCAACAAATAGACAACGTATAAATTCAAGTGTCAAATATGGGCTTGTTCAGAAGGCTTGCTAAAGGGGACAGAGTCTGGAGGAAAGAGAGGCCTCTGGACAGGAGGGTGGGAAGTGATACAACCAACGTGGGGATGCTCATCACCATGTCATAGGGGCAGCACATCTGAGGTCAGAATTCACACCAAGTACAGGGACTTGAAAGATGGTGGATATGGGAATCACGAAGGAGGCTGCCCTAGGTCGCTTGCTGCGTCACCCGAGCATTCCACTCCAGAGTTACTTCTCCCTTCCATTCTGTCCATGTTTGCTTTCTGTGTTTCAGACCTCTGACATTTGGTGCATATATAACTATGCTACTTCTTGGTGAATTGAGCCTTCTATCAATATCTAATGTCCTTCTGTTTCCTACAACACTTTTTTACTTAAAGTCTATTTTGTCTAATATTAGTTTTAGCTCTCTTTTGATTACTATTTGCATGCAAGATGTATCTTTCTCTACCTTTCTACTTTCTTTTTTTTTAAGATTTTATTTATTTGACAGACAGAAATCACAAGTAGGCGGAGAGGCAGGCAGAGAGAGAGAGGAGGAAGCAGGCTCCCCGCTGAGCAAAGAGCCCGATGGGGGGCTCCATCCCAGGACCCTGGGATCATGATCTGAGCCAAAGGCAGAGGCTTTAACCCACTGAGCCACCCAGGCGCCCCTACCTTTCTACTTTCAACATGTGTGTCCTTAGAGCTAAAGTGTCTGTAGCCAGCATGTAGTTGGATCATGAGAGGTTTTTTTTTTTTAAATCCATTCTGCCAATTTCTGCCTTTTGCTGAGTTTAATCTATTCACGTGAGAAGCAATTACTGATAAGGAAGGGCTTACTTCTGCCATCTTGCTATTTGTTGTCTTCATGTCTTATAGTTTGTTTTTCCCTCATTTCCTCCTTCACTGACTTCCTTTGACTCTAATTGACTTCTTATAGTGACACATTTTTATTTCCTTCCTGTTTCCTTTTGTGTGTACTTTATAGATGTCTTCTTTGTGGCCACCATGAGGATCACATCCAATATTCTAAAGTTATAATAATCTAATTTGAATTGATACCAACTAAACTTCAATACAAAAACCCAGCTTCTACGCAGCTCCGTCCCCCCCCCCTTATGTTACTGATGTCACAGATCACATCTTTATACACTGTGTACTCATTAACACAGACTTATAATGATTTTTTTGTGCATTTACTGTTTAAATTCCATAGAACCTACCATGTTCAATGTGGCTTTTTCTTGACTGGACATTCATTTAGTTGCTGTAGACCTCTAACTATTTTCCAGAGCTTCTGTGAAGTTATTTTAGCCAGTCTCTGATTGTTTTTGTCTTTTTGAACATCTCTGTGGGAGAGCAAGGACAAGGAGCTACTCCACCATTTTGCAGACATCACTCCACTCAGGCATTCTAGGTCGTGTAAAGGAGGGAGGGGCCCACATTCCCTTCCTCTACCCACCCACTGCCCCCCCCCCACAAATCTCCACTCTGAAAATGCCTATTAGGGAATCCCGAATCATGGGCATAAATCAGAATGGAGCACTGTGAGGGCAGGATTAATGCTGCCACAAATTTTTCCTGTGTTCCTGTTAATCTGTACAATCTCATAGTCTTCTAAAAGATTTGTAATTTTTATATTTTTACTTTCATTTATCATTTTCTGTTTTTAACCTTTTTTGCATTTGGCATTGGGGAAACTTCTACAGGCATACCTCTAAGACCTTGCAGGCTCAGTTCCAGACCACCACAGTAAAGCAAGTATCACAATAAAGCGAGTCCAGTGAATTTTCTGATTTCCCAGTGCATACAAAAGTTACAGTCACACAATACTGCAGTCTGTTAAGTGTGCCTTATGTCTAAAAAAAAATGTACATACCTTAATTTAAAAATACTTTAGTGCTAAGAAATGCTAATCATTATCTGAGTTTTCAACACATCTTAATCATTGATCAAAGATCTCCATAACAAAACAACGAGAAAGTTTGAAACATACTTAGAATTACCAAAATGTTACACAGAGACATAAAGATAGCAAATGCTGTTGGAAAAGCAGTGCCCACAGACTCACTTCTTGCAGGATTGCCACAAACTTCCAATTTCTTAAAAACAAAATGAACTAAGAAAAAAAAAACTGTATATGCAAAGCACAATAAAATAAGGTATGACTGTATTTTCTTGGTTTTGAGCCATAAATGTATTCTGACTTACTGAATATTGAGTCTAAATATTTTTATTTTCACTTGCTTAACTCTCATTTTCACTTACTTAACATTTTTCTTTTTTGTATTATTATACTACTTTTTCATTTCCTCTGGGGATGCTTTATCTCAATTTACATGTATTTTATAAACAACGTTTTTCTTTATTCTCCAATTTTTTTATTTAAATTCTAGTTAGTTAACATATAGTGTAATATTGGATTCACATGTAGAATTTAGAGGTTCCTCACTCACATACAACACCTTATGCTCATCACAAGTGCCTTCCTTAATGCCCATCCCCCATCTAGCCCATCCCCCCCCACCTCCCTCCAGTTTGTTCTCTATCAATAAGAGTCTGCTTCTGGGGGGTGCTTGGTGGCTCAGTCATTAAGCATCTGCCTTCGGCTCAGGTCATGATCCCACAGTCCTTAGATCAAGGCCCACATCGGGCTCTCTGCTCAGTGGGAAGCCTGCTTCTCCCTCTCCCTCTTCCTTGCTTGTGTTCCCTCTCTGGCTGTCTCTCTGTGTCAAATAAATAAATAAAATCTTTTAAAAATAAATAAATAAGAGTCTGTTGCTTGATTTGCCTCTCTCTTCCCCCCCCCCATGTTAGTTAGTTTTGTTTCTTAAATTCCACATATGAGTGAAATCGTATGGTATTTGTCTTTCTCTGAGTGACTGACTTCACTTCACATAGTGCTCTCTAGCTCCATCCGTGACTTGGCAAATGGCATGATTTTATTCTTTTTGAAGGATGAAAAATATTCCATTGTATATATACACATCACATCTTCTTAAACTATTCATCACTTGAGGGACATTGGGCTCTATCCATAATTTGGCTACTGTAGATAATGTTGCTATAAACATTGGGGTGCCTGTGTCCCTCTGAATTATTACTTTTGTATCCTTTGGTAAAATACCTAGTAGTGCCATTTCTGGGTCTTGGGAAGCTCTATTTTTAACTTTTTGAGGAAACTCCATACTGTTTTCTACAGTGGCTACACCAGTTTGCATTCCCACCAACATATAAACACTTTTCCTTTCATTTCTACTTTCTTTAATCTTTCTCCTTTATGTCTCATCTATAGCATCTTATCCTTATATGACATTGAAGGCTGTGTATCATTCTTTTAAGTTTCTATCTCTGCTTCTCAATTAGTTATTTCTCTTTATTTTATGTAGCTTTTGAATTTATCACTCCTAAATCTCACTTTTTAATCTTTGAATCTGTGATCTTCACCTTTATCATTTTTATATTTCACTTTTATGTTTCAACGGTATTCTAATTTTATCAGTATAGAGTAGTGAATAAGGCTGCAGGCCCTGAGCTGAGGGACTCCTGACTCTACCACTAGTAGCTTTGTAGGCTTTGGGGAGCTTTTTAACCTCCCAGTGCCTCAGTTTCCCATCTGTAAAATGAGGATATCAACAATCTCTACCACAAAGAATTAAAGGAGTTCATAGATGTAAAGCTCTTAGAAGAGTCTCTGCCACCTAGGTACCCAAGCAGAAACATAAACCTGCTCACCAGCCCATTTCCCTTTTCTCCTGAACACACAGTTGGACTACATTTCCCAGTTTCCCTAAAATTATGTGTAGCTATGAGTGTGAGTGAAAATGGAGTGAGTGAAAGTGGAGAATAAAAGTAATGTCTTCTGGGTGCCTGGTTGGCTCAGTGGGTTAAGCCTCTGCCTTTGGCTCAGGTCATGATCTCAGGGTCCTCATCGGGCTTTCTGCTCGGCAGGGAGCCTGCTTCCTCCTCTCTCTCTCTCTCTCTCTCTCTCTCTGCCTGCCTCTCTGCCTACTTGTGATCTCTCTCTGTCAAATAAATAAATAAAATTTAAAAAAAAAAGTAATGTCTTCCATTTTCAGGCCCGGCCTGGGAAAACCTCCTTTGCAGTTGTTCCACGCTCTTTTTCCTTCTATCTACTGATTGGATGTTGACCTCCTGGGTTACTTTGGAAGCCATGTGTTGAAAACAGAGGAGACCTGGTCCACTTGAAACCCTGAATGAATAAATAGAGTGAAACTCCTACCCTCTACCACCACCAACAACAACCTGGCTTCAAAGTGCAATTTATATGAGTAAGATACAAACCCTAAAAGTTACATGCCACTGAGAATTTGGGTTTTACCTCACAACAGCAGGTGCCTTACATTAAAATGAGTGGACTGGCTTAGTAATCAGGCAGTGGACAGCAAGGAAACTGATCTTAGAGGTTGGAAAGAAGGAGGCCCAAGTTGTGCAGTGGTAAAATATTTGGTAAAATCATCACCTGCAGTAACTAAAAAAGCAGACCTATCTCCACCATGCTTGTAGCTCTAGGAAAAGAGTTGGTAAGTAGAACATTGGTAATAAAATCAAAGAAATAGTAAATATTATAGTAATATTTTTAAAAAGAGATATGCTCCATCAAGAATTTATTTGCAGGGCATCTGGGTGGCTCAGTCAGGTTAAGCAGCTGTCTTCAGCTCAGGTCATGATTCCAGGGTCCTGAGACTGCATCCCACATCAGGCTCCCTGCTCAGCGTGGCATCTGCTTCTCCTTCTGCCTCTGCTCCTTCCTCCCGCTCTCTCTCACACTCTTGCTCCCTCTCAAATAAATAAATAAAGTCGTTTAAAAAAAAAAAGAATTTGTTTGCAAGCACAAATGAAACAGGATAAAATGCAGAAATGTGTGTGCTTAAAGTGTTGGAAAGGGCTGGAAGCTGGCTGCTTCTTAATCTCAAACAGTAAGAAATAAGACTGAAAAAACTTGAGAGTCAAAGGCCCGAAACCTCAGCGTTGCATTCCCGTCTGAGCTTGAGGGCCTCAAAGTAATCACCATTTAGTTGAGAAAGAAGGGCATGGGGTGATAAAGTAGTGCAATAAATCAAGCTGGATAATAAAGCCTGGGAGGGGGGGGAAACAACTCTGGGATTAGCTCTTGGTATAAGGAATTTAATGGAAGAAAACAGAAGAGAACCCTACTAAGTTTTTGACAGAAACATATAGCCTGAGACCATGAGCTTGAACTTAAAAAAATTAAAAAGTCTGTAAGAGCCTGAAAAGACCTCGGGGCATCAAATAGGACAGCAAAAGCTATGCACTCCCTCATGAAGATGGCAGACTCCCCAGCAACTGCTTGAAATGTTGCCATGGAGAATAAAAGAAAAGAGGAACTTGGCAGGACAGACCATGGAGACGAATCAATAAGAGATTTCCTCTCAGAAAGCAGAACTAAGGTCTAATGGAGAAAGTTCTCCCACCCCCTGGTTAGGGGGCCTCCACCTGGCCTACCCAATGGCTTTCATGATTGCCTTGTACCCATCGCTACTGTGCATACCCTATTTTATATTTACCCGGTTCCAACCAGGAGTTTTTGGTGCTTTTATGCTGTCTCTGCCCCACCACTGAAAGCTGAGAGAGGCTGGAAGAAGGCAAGTATTTTTCTTTCTTAATTCGCAAGTCACAGAAACGAGGACCCTCATTTCGATGCGGAGAAGACAGTGCATCCGCCAGAGATCCTGAAGGGTGATCTCGATGCAACGACTGCGTGGGACCTCCGGCATCTCCTCTAGGGAGGGGTGAGTCGAAATGTCAGGGAAGTGAAACAGGAGTTTGGTGACCAGCAGAGAAAGCTATGGCAGAGACCGGCCACCGTTCACCAAACCTATTTCCCTGGCCTCCCGCATACACAGCTAAGGGACATTTCCCAGCCATCCTTGCAGCTGGGTGTGACCACGTGACTGACCCTGGCCAATGGATCTGGGCGGAAGCAACGCCCACCACTTCCGGTTCTGGTCCGTAAAAACCTGCCGTGCGAGCTTCTGCTTTCTTTTCCTCTCTCTGCTAGCTGAGTGGCAAAGGCTCCGACAGCTTTGGAAGCCTCATACCGAAGGTGGTGGGGCCTCTGTCAGGCCAAGCCCCCGAATGGCCGTGGAAGGCACGGCAGCCCCTGCAGCCGAGCCTGGTGCTCCGACCCCCAGTAAACGGAGGGAGAATCTGCACTTTGCCTCGAGAGAGAGACACGTCTGACGTCTTCGGGTGCCAGCGTCTCAGAATCTCTGTTACAGCACAAGCACCCCTTCAATACAAGAGCTTAATCAGAGTTAGCATGTTCTAAAGGGGGACAACTGTAAACATTGCAATGTAGTGCAACCGGATGAGCAAATCGTGCTACGAGCAGGCAGTTACCGTGTAGCGGTTCAAAGTGACGACGCAAAGCCACGTTTGTTGACATGACAGCGTTTCTGTGCGGTACTCGTAAGTGGGACTAGAAGTGGGTTAAGAACCAAGATGCAGCAGGACCCGATTTCTATAAAACTATGTGTGTATGTGACAGAGGCTCTGTGAACCTTCTAGAAGGACGTTCATTAAAGAATTAAGTGAGGAAGGTGGGACTCCAGTGATCATTTCTTGATGTATTTTTCAGGCTTGTTTGATTTTCTTCTTTACAATGCCTGTGTTTTGTTTTTTTATGTAGAAACAACAAAGCTATATTTGAGCATGAATTGTATTATTTTTCTTCCAGGCGACCCTATCATGTCCTGTTCATTTCTTTTAAGAGGAAGGAGAACAGACCAGGCTTTGAAATCTTCCTCACACCCGTGTGACCTCTGGTGTGTCTGTCAGCTAACCGCCTTCTTCCCAGGCAGGGTGAAGGAAAGACCGTCTGACCACCCAGACCTCTCCTCTACTAGGCTTGCAGAAGAGGTGTCCCTGGTAATGATTCCCACCATTGGGGTCTAGGCCACAGGTGACTGTATCTTTGCTAAATGGCTGCCATCAAAATTGTAGAGTTTTGAGCAGAGGAGTGAGTCAGGTAACTAGAGTTTTAGGAAAATTAATCTGACCAGAATGTCCACTGTGATTAGGAAGAGGCTAGAGGCTGAAAACCTATTTTAAACGCCAGCACGGTAATCCTGACGTGTGATGAAGATGGAAACAGAGGAAGGGCCCATGTGCTCTGAGATCCTAGGGAGTGTACCAGCCCCTGAGCACCCCACAGATTTAGATCCACAGAAGCCATACGTTGAGTAGGAAAACTGAAGCCACTCCAAGTACACCAAACAGAGGACTTTTTTTTTTTTTTTAAGATTTTGGGGCGCCTGGGTGGCTCGGTGGGTTAAGTCTCTGCCTTCGGCCCGGGCCATGATCTCAGGGTCCTGGGATCGAGCCCCGCATCGGGCTCTCTGCTCGGCAGGGAGCCTGCTTCCTTCCTCTCTCTCTGCCTGCCTCTCTGTCTACTCGTGATCTCTCTCTGTCAAATAAAATAAAATAAAATAAAATAAAATAAAAAGATTTTATTTATTTACCTGACAGACAGAAATCACAAGTAGGCAGAGAGGCAGGCAGAGAGGGAGGGGAAGCAGGCTCCCCGCTGAGCGGAGAGCCCTATGTGGGGCTCAATCCCAGGACCCTGAAACCACGACCCAAGCCAAAGGCAGAAGCTTTAACTCACTGAGCCACCCAGGGACCCCCAAACAGAGGACTTTTAATCTAGACTGCTGGACACAAAGGTGTGGGAAGAACTGGAAGAGAACGAAGGAGAAGGAAAGGCAGGAGGAAGGACAGTAGCCCAAGATGAGAGGCTGATGCTCCCGGGCTGCTCCGGAGCCTGCCCAGTCTGCGGCAGTGGAAGAGGAAACGTGTATTGGCTCTGGAGCCTGGGAAGAAAGGCCCCTTGGCAGGGCTTCAGGAAACCCGAATCCCCCAGCCTTGCCACGGCTCCAGCTCATGTCTGCAGCTGCCCCACTGAAAAACCCAGAATCCAGAAGCTTTTCTCTTCCTCCTGCCTCTGGCAGGAGGCCTCAGTAAGGGCCTCTTACTGGCAGAATTTAACAGGAAGGAAGCCGGCAAGGGAGCAAGAGATGTGCCGTTTTCAGACTCCCAGCCTCGGCAGTAAAGAGCAAAGCACAGAACAGGTGGGAAAGGGGCCAAGAATCAACCACCAGCACCCAGCCTACACTCCGACCCATTCTTTTCAACCTGTGTTAACAAGTGTCCATTCCGCAGGACACGTGCAGGGCAGTGGTGAGGAAGGGGGCCTAGGAAGGCAGAGGAACGACTGCCCTTGGCCTCAAGGAAAATTCTAGGGAAAATTTAGAATTGGGGAAATGGCAAAATTGTTGCTCTGACCATGGTAACCGTCACTGAAATTACAGTGAAGTGAGCAAGACAGAGCCAGGTAAAGCATGCCACACACTCCCAGAAGGCTCCGTCTGCTACACTGGTAATAGCACCTTGCTCTCGTCAACAGGACCACTGCTGGCACATAGGGTACCACTGGACCAGTTTTTAAAAAGGCACCTCCTCGGGGGTGATGAACTATAAAAAGATATCCCCTCTGGGAAACCAAATTAGTAAAAGGTAGTCCCTCTGAGCTGACGAGTTGGGAAAAGGGAGGCCTTCCTCACACAGGGGGCCCAGCCTGGATGTTGGCCCCACTCACCCCTCCAGTAGGATGCTGGCCAGGAAATCACCTGACTACCTGAAGGCTGCAGCCCCCCTATTTTAATTTGCCACCTTTTTCCTAAGCCCTTTGCATATATTATCTCACGGAATGCTCAGAAAGGCCCTGCGAAACAAGCATCATCACCGCCCAGCTTACAGATGAAGGGAATACACGTAGTAAGTGGCAGAACTGCTGTTAGAGATTTGAAATCTAATAAGAGCCCATCAATAATAACAGTAGTAATAATAATGCAGGTACCTACGATGAGACAGACACTGTAGCCAGATCTTTACTCATATGACCATAGTCAATTCTCATCACAGCAGGATATGGCTATTATCCCCTTCAGTTCACTAGCCAAGAGCTCACTGCTCAAAGAACCTGAGCACCAGGGTCGAAGGCGATTGTCTGACCTGCGTGCTAGTGCACACGGCACGTGCACTTGACCCCCAGCATCCCATCATTTATTTATTTTTTGTACAAGTTACTGCCTCTCTCAGAGGAAGCCCAAGCACAGTCTGATCTGAGCGAACAATGAGACTGCACAGGAATCCCTGAAGCTGGGATTTCCTGTGGGTTTTTCTGTTGGTAAAACAAAAGCCCCTTTGACTCTGGCTCTTTGGGGGTTCCAGGGAACAAGCTGGCATTATCTTTGCACTGAAGGGCCTTTGACTCCCACACTCACTGCAGACAATGCTGAAAGGACACCCAAAGGACCAGCCAAACGCCCTGCCCACTCCCCAGCCTCACAGAAGTTGTCCCTCCACGAAAACAGCTCCCAGGGACGGCTCAACAAATGCACGGGGGTGGGCAGCGAGGCTCGATGGGGAAGCAAGCAGCCAGGTCCCCCGCTCTGTCCCCATGTGTGCCTGGGTTCCTTTGGCTTCCGTAATGGTTTTATTAAATAAATGTGAACCGTGACTATTTCTTCCCTGGAGCCAAAACACCTGAGAAGCCAAGGGAGTGAGCAAACTCTTGAGTTTAGAGAGAAAGGCGATGGAAGGCACAGTGCTGAGCTGAACTTCTTTTAAGGTTAGAATGCCCTCTTTGGGTATGAAATGATATCAGCAGGAGCGGGAAATTTTCTACAGCAGGAGAGGCAAACCATCAGAGAAGAAACCAAAACACAGTGTCGTAATGGAGAATCTTAGAGAGCTTAAATTTCACACAGATGAAAACTTAATAAAGACAAAACCAAAATTAAATTGCACCTTGAAAAATGCAAAGATTGATGGGATCAGGACCAGTGTTCCCTTTGCAGAGCCAGCTCGACATGCTCTGTCAAGCAGCCTTCATTCTCCATGATACGTTTGGTATTAATCACCCTTGGGAAGCCTTATCACAAGCAGCTCTAGTGTGCTTGGAGCCCAAGGCAGCGTCGCACATGCCAAAGGACCCGCTCCCCTTGATTTCAGGCGGTGGGCATTTCAGGCGGCACCTTGACAGTTTCAACTCTCTCCCCAGCAGGTCTGTCAATATCAGTGGTGGTCCCGTGCTCCCACCAAGACAAGCAGAGTCTCTGGAGCCCAGGGAAGCATACAGCCTAAGGTATCATTTGCCCTTGGGCCGCAAAATGTGGCAATAAAGGATTCATCCAAGAGGCAGCCTGAAAAGAGGAATCAAAACTAGTGCAAGGCAGTCTACACAGCCTGGCCGTCCCAAACTGCTAGGCGAAGCACAAGAATCCAAGTGTCAGACCAAGGCCACGGAGGCGTGGAGCACGCAGTCTGGGAAGCTGAGTACGGGAACCTCCCCACCCCCCAGAGCAGACTGCCAGTGCTCCCTTGATGAGGGGCCATCTGCCCTCCTGCTCTGGAAACGTGCTCAAGCCAGACTAAACAAGACACCCTCCGTACAATCTTATTCCCGTCCTCCCTGTGACATCTCTCACGTCCCTCTGCCTGCTGACCGCTTATCAGCAGCCCATCTGAGAAACAGTAGAGACCACCTAATGGACTAGGAATTGGAAAGAGAGGAGAAAGGAGGGGGCAGGGGGAGACAAAGAGAAGCTACAATAACTATTAAGTACAAGTTCATGATGCATCATCTAGGATTCCAAAACCCAGGAGTCTCTGTCTGAGAACCACAGGCTTTCTCTCCATCTTGCAGCCGTCTGATCTGACGGAACTCATACGGTGGCAAACCTCGTGTGCACAGACACAAAGCGGTCTAGGGTCTTTATTTATTCCACTTAGTTCTGGGAACAAGCATCTACTTGGCCACAGAAACACTGATGTGATTCAGTTAAGGGATCCGGGACCCAGATGAGGGTACGAGGAACGAGCTACAGGGTGAGCGGAGATCACAGGTAGGACCAATGTTAGAAACAGTATCAGCAAGTTTACAACAAAAGCAATTCTATGCACACACATATACAGATTGTGATGAGCTCTTCGAGAAATTATGTGACCACAATTCTGCACTGAGGGCCTGATCTCATTCCCCTCGTTTCCAGAAGGGAGGATACTGAAATCCAGAGAGATTAAGGGACTGGCCTGGGTTCTGACCCCAGTCGAGAGCCCTTTCCATCTGGCCGCCTGACCAGTCATGGCTGGCCATCACTGTATGCACAGCAACAAGTAACCTGAAGCATTCTGATCACAGCTTAAATGAGCTTTGCCTTGGCAACGCACTCCGCGCACCCATCTGATGTTTCAGGAATTCACAGGAATTCACGGAAAACAGAGACAATATCGTGACAAGGGCAAGGGTTGGCTTCGGGGATGCTGCAGCACATCCCCACCCCCGCACCCACTTCTCACCGTCTTCTAAAGCCACTCCAAATTATAGTCGTGGCGATGTGCTTTGATATGGGCTGCTGACATTTTTCTCTTATGAAATGTGTGAATGGAAACACCTTTAGAGGTTTTTATCATTTGTATTGACATAGAGTTGTGCCTGTATCTAAAAGCAACTTTAATTCTTTTTTTAAAAATATTTATTTATTTGAGAGAGAGAGAGAGAGCGCATGCAGGGGGAAGGGGCAGAGGGAAAGGGAGGGAGAAACTTTAGCAGACTCCCCGCTGAGCACAGAGCCTGACCCAAGGCATGACTTGGGGCTCTACCTGGGGCTTGATCCCATGACCTTGACATCATAACCAGAGCCAAAACCAAGAGTTGGAGGCTTAACTGACTGTGCCCCCTGGCGCCCCCATGTAAAACCAACTTTAAAACAAATGCCCTACCCTCTCCTTGCTAATGCAGCCTTGGTTAGGAAGCAGTTCTCCTGCCATGGGGGCTAGGATGCACATGGTAATTTAAACCAGTGCCAGTCAGGAAGTCCCTGTCCTACCTCAGGTCTAACAGAAGTCATAAAAAGATAATTAAGACTAGGCCTGCCCTCAAGAAATTGAACCCAGATGAATGCAAAGGCATACCCAAAAGAGTGTATTTCTCTATAGTAAATTCGTGGTTGACTCACCCCTTTCCCAGGTCTGTAATGATTAATAATTGTTCATTTTATTGGAAAAGGCAGTCTCCAAATTTGAATAGAATACTGTTTAAAGGCGGTGGTTGGGGGGGGTGATCATTTGTTTTTTAAAAACAGGATACCAAA
Source organism: Mustela erminea (assembly GCF_009829155.1). Lineage (NCBI taxonomy): Eukaryota > Metazoa > Chordata > Mammalia > Carnivora > Mustelidae > Mustela > Mustela erminea. Next base: position 4,006,908 of record NC_045627.1, on the reverse strand, counting down.
TTTAAGAGCAGTGTCACTATAAATTCATCCCAAGATTAGCCTAAGATAAGGCAACCCCCTTGGAACATCTCACTTTATTTCCACTGAGCCCTGTTCTACCTCAGTGAAGTGGGAGGAAACAGAGACAGTATCAATGCCTTTTCTTATAGATCACGTTATGCTTTTCAAAAAAGTTTCTAAAACAATATTTGAATAAATGTGCTAGATAATCCCAAATCAGAGAGCTAAGAAAATATAACAGTTGGATTAGAATTATAGAATTTGTCCATTTTTCCATTCATGGTACTACAGAAGTCACATAAAGAAAGACGCACAAAAGCCACATGGTTGGGAAATAGCTCAGAACTCAACTTAACAATCCCCAAGGCCAACTGGCTCTCCGGGTAGAGGGTGAGATCATGCGTGCTGCATCAGTGTGAGACTGCGTGAGACGGTCCCCAGACAGCTGGGGGCCTCCCCCGGCCTGGGAAGTGTGTGTCCTCAACCACAGGGCTGCCCGAGAAGAGAAGGTCGACGAAATTCAGCAAACACAAGGCCACAGCCAGGAAATGAATGCAGTTTCTGCGGATGGAGAGCTGTCTGTCTCTTCCTCGGGGAAGAGCAGCACATTTCCTGTATAAGCATGAGCACCAATACTTTTGTAAATTATCTTCAAAATTACTATACCTACAAGTAAACACTACAATTGATAAATTATGAATTAAAGGATTTCTCCTTTCTTCTTTTCCCCATCCATCCGTCACTCTATATACTATTCACTGGGCATCTACTAGGTGCTAATTACTTCTTAATGATTCTGGTGCCTCCCAGTGTGCCCATCATTCTGATGAAACAGCATCCAGAAACTTCACAAGAATCAACTCTTTTTTCTCCATTGAGCTATATGAACCTAGTCTACATTTTTTCTTACCTTAAATTGCTACCACCGAATCTGGCAATGTGGTTTGTGCATCTCAATAAACATTTGAACCGAACGGAACTTCTAAAACTCTTGATTGCTTTTGAAAGACATAAAAATAACAGAAACAGTTAATCTACAGACTGAATAAGTCTGTCTAAAATATACTAAAGAGTTTAATTCAATTCAGGGAGGTGGGATAAACCATAAGCATACTACACAAATGAGGGAGTAAGGCTATAAACCAGACTAGATCCTCTCAAATCACAGAATTAAGAAAATAGAGCAGTTGGATTAAGATGACAGAATTTGACCATTTTTCCATTTTCCCAAACTCCTTCCATGAAGGAGTTTACAGCTGAGTCAGAACTGAGTCAGGTTAGGGGCGCCTGGGTGGCTCAGTGGGTTAAAGCCTCTGCCTTTGCTCAGGTCATGATCTTGGGTCTTGGGATCGAGCCCCGCATCGGGCTCTCTTCCTCCTCTCTCTCTGCCTGCCTCTCTGCCTACTTGTGATCTCTGTCTGTCAAATGAATAAATAAAATCTTTAAAAAAAAAAAAGAAAGAAAGAAAAGAAAAGCAGGTTAAACACATAACCAACTAGAACAGAAGAGGGTGAGGGAGTGGATGATGCTAGAAGACCAGGGAAAGCTGAGAAGTTTTACAGGCTAGATCTTAAATGAGGGATAATGTTTTGATGTGGAGATATGGGGGTGTAGGGGAAGAGACCGGATTCTACAATATTCTTGGGAGGCAGAATAACGTGTGCAATAAAAGAGTCAGAATGTCAGTTTTAGGGATTCCGGGGCCAGTTCGTGGAAGGCCTGGCAAGGAATGCTAAACATTTGCTTGTGGGACAATGAGTCTTTACACAGAGTAACAGTAACCGAATCATATCTGTGCTTTGGGAAGATTATTATGGCAGCAGCGTAAGGCTGACTGGAAGGACTTGCGGGACAGAGAATCAGTGTCAAGACTTGGAAGACAGGGGCACCTGGGTGGCTCAGTCGTTAAGCATCTGCCTTCAGCTCAGGTCATGATTCTAGGGTCCTAGGATGAGCCCCACATCGGGCTCCCTGCTCCGCAGGAGGCCTGCTTCTCCCTCTCCCACCACCCCTGCTTGTGTGCCTGCTTTCACTGTCTCTCTGTCAAATAAACAAATTAAATCTTTAAAAAAAAAAAAAACTGGGTAGACAGAAGGAAGTCCTGAGATGCTCTCCAAAGAAGCCTCCTATTAGTGGCTGCTAAGCCCCAAGCATTGTCTTCCATCACTTGGAAAGAACCCCAGGCTTTTCTACATCTTCCCTCTAGACTGGATGGTCCATGAGGACAATCTAATACATCTTTAAGCACCATGCTGTGCACCACACCGTGCCATGTGCAGAGTACATAAAATAAACATTCTTGAGTTAACAAATGGATAAGCTAATGTCTACAGAAGAGAACTCTGTAAGCAGACAAGTGGAAACAGAAGGATTGATAGTCAAGGTAGATCTTAAAAGATCTTAAAAGTATATCCTAAAAGTTCTCATCACAAGATAAAAATATAACTGTGTGGTGAGGATGTTAACTAGACTTATGTGGCGATCGTTTCATAGTATATACAAATATCAAATCATTATGTTGTACATCTGAAATTAATGTAGGTCAATTCTATCTCCAAAAAAAAGTCAAGGTAGTTTAAGGCCTCCAGATCTATTATTTGAACTGAATGCAGATTATCTCTGCCCAAGCACAGCTGTTTCATATTCCACTCTGCCTGGCCTGTGGCTATAAAGAAAACCATTAGGAAAATATCAAGACTCATGCTGAAATACACAAACCTTTCTCCATCAGAGGATTTGGAATTACAAAACAGCTTTTCCAATTCTAACTGTCCAGTTTATTTGAAACCAGAGAACCCCAATTTACCTCCAAATTTACATCTTTTCTCATTTGACCCCTGTGAAGTGGTCCTCCTCTTCCCATCAGTGCTCGAGTAAGATCGAGTAAGATGGCGTTCACTTGTAAATGCCAAAAACATGCATTCTCCTGTGTCATAAACCAAGCCTAATACTCATGTCAAATCACCTTATCAATCCACTCACAAATTAAGAGACAACAACTGTGAAAAAGAAGTTAGGTTGGTGTACATGTCACAAAACTAAATTTAACCTCAGGATCCACATTCAGGATGCAATTCACTCATTAAACTTGAGATATTTCACCTTTCAACCTAAGAAAACAATTAGTCTCCATGTAGGGCCACCTGTGAAATGCATGTTTCTATTCCTGGTCGACTTGTTTGCCTGGATGAACACGATCATGTTAACAATTAATATCAATCCTTGATATGTGCAACCCTGGGGAGTTAAAGTAAGTATTGCATTCGGGCAGCTAACTGCAGGGAGCTGTCTAGACCTCTTGAAATGGAATCACCTGGGAGGTAGGGGGGCTCAAAATACGTAATTTCAATGAGCGGGGAATAGAAATTCACACAGTAGCTCAAATCCTCTAGGACAAAAATCACAGAATCCTAGAGCTATGAGGGTTCCCACGAGTCACCCAATCCAACCTTCCTCCCTACAGGCAGACTCCCCCACTGCATTCAACCACAGAATCACCCAACACCAACTTAAATGCTTCTGATGACCAAAAAAAAAAAAAAAAAAAGACAAACAAAACTCAGTGCTTTCCAAGGCAGCCTATTCCAAAATACATAAATCAGTAACGATTTAATTTGGTTCACTCAATATTTGTAAGCAGTGATGAATTATGCCAAACTATGGATTGAAGCAAAGCTTCATGGAAACAGCTCTCAGTGAGGGAAGACCCAGATTCTAATACTCACTCTCCTGCCATTCCTCGCCTTTTCCACTGCAATCTAAGCAGGCCTGACTCTGTGACCTCTATTTCCACTCAATGTCAGTGCGCCCTGATGGATGACTTACCCTCCAAGATTGCTATCTCGTACCTCCAGGAGGTTACTGTCTTAATTGCACTCCTCTGAGAGTTCAGACAGATCTGCAAATAAAGGGGGGAAGTCCTCCCATGACAGGCAAATGTTAAGAGTTGAACAGGCAGAACTTTGTCCATGTATTTTAAGAGGATGAGCACAACGCCACGTGGCTGGGACACTAACCTGAAGCTGAAAAGTGACAGACAACCTAAGCCTATTTATTTCCATTACTTCATTTGCGACCAGGTCTCCTGCACCCACGGCTACCATCCTACTGACCAAATATATACTTTTCAGCATTTGCACTTGCTAAATGCACCTCAGCGTCTCACCTGCCAGAACTCAAGAGGTTTAACCCATTAATCTTCGGAAATGTCATCCAGCAATAAGCTCTGTGATTCTGTTTTTAACACCTGACCACTAGGGACCCTCGTGATCAGAGGAAGCCCTACGATCTCTGCTAACCATTTCTGATCGTGTGAGCCGCGCAGCACACCAGATGGGCTCCCCACTGCCTTCCAAAGCCAGCTATCTCTGATAGTCATTGGTCAGCCACAGTCCTTCCCTTCCACTTGCTGTGAAAACCTAGAAACTGACTGCAAAGTCTGCCCAAATAAGCAGCTGGTAAACTGATTTCAAAAAAAAAAAAAAAATGGATTCAGGATGGTCAGAGCATCTGTGGCAGGCGTTTTAAAAATTGCATGATGGTTGCACAAAAGACATTCACTAAGGAATTTTCCCCACAAAGACATAAACGTCAAGAACAAACACTGTAAGTCTCCCTAAGGCTGAAAGTCTTACATTCCTAAATGGTGCTGGTTGAAAAATGACTGGCACAAGTGGCCCAGGCTGTGCCAGAGGGGTCGGTCCCCACCCCCTGAGTGGCAGCCAAAGGCATCTCTGGAAGCAGGGCCCTCTGCTTGCTTTGCAAGAACCCAGCACATAAACTGAATTCTTATCATCATTATCAAAACAATGATTCTAATAAATCTAATCTAAAATGTTACCTATTTTTATACTCAAAATCTTTGTTCTATGCTGGATTTTAGATATTATTTCAAGATCACTACTATATCCTCTCTTGGTTCTAAAGTTCTTTCATCGAACTTTGGCCAAAACCACACTCAAACAACAGCAACTTAATTTCCAATCCTTTTCCAATCAAAATTTTCAGATTTACTTTAAAGGAAAAGTTTTAATGCACCTAATACATTTTGGCTTCTTTCCTAAATTGATGTCTGGATGCTTGATCATTGAGCAAGTATTATTTTTGTCATTCAAAAAAAAATAATAGTTTGCATCCCATTTTTAAAATAGATACAGACTGATGAACACAGCACAGAAACGGTTTACAAGAACAGAGATGTGAAGCTATTTGCCCATATTGATGGGATTACAGTGATTATTTTTAATGTTCTTTTTCTTGTGCCTCCTGTAATGAGTGTGCTTTGCTCTTGGAAGAAGAAAAAAGAACAGGAGAACTTCATTTAGGAAATAAAGGAATTTGGGATTCTTTCTGCAGCAGAGAGACGTGGGATTCACTCTCCCTCCGGTGCACAGACTTTCTCAAAAGGCCCGTTTCCCTCTGGGGTTATCGCAGGTGAGCAGTGAAGTCCCTGCAGAAATATGGGGGGGGGGGCAGCCCTGCATGATCCCCGTGACATGGAAAGCCGCAATGCCAGTTTACACCTCCTGTACCACCCTAAGAGTTCCGGCAAACTTAAAGCATTAAAATAAAACGTGACTTCAGATTTCATATAGTCTGAGATTTGCCAGGAATCCTCGGGATACGTCCTGTCAAGATTTTAATATTTTTTCTCTCTGCAAATTTTCATTGTTTATTTGTGCAAGAAAATAGTTTAAATGGGATTTTAAAACAGGGATTTAAAAAATTATATTATGTCAAAGTCTCATCTGCCAGGACTAACAATTCACTCATACACACACACACACACACACACACACACACACACACACATACACACATATAATGTTTTTTAAAGTAATCTCTGTGCCCAGTGTGGGGCTTGAACTCACAACCCTGAGATCAAGAGTCATATGTTCTACTGACTGAGCCAACCAGGCACCCCCTCTCATATTTTAGAACCTGTAAATATGTTAGGATATACGAGCCCCTATAATCTAATCCAGGTCTACCCTGAGCCACAGCTCGTCTCCACGGCTTCAGCTTGGCCAGTGGTTGAGAACACACCTCTGAGAGGCACCCACACGAGGGTTCTCTTAACTGCCACGTGACCTTGGGAATGAGGCAGGCTAGCCCTGCATCTCAGCTTTGTACAGGAAAGCGAAGTTTCGAAATACCCACCTCGGGAAGGTTTAGGGCGGGTGGCATCAAAGGGATTCCTAAGACATGCCTGGTACAGTGCAGGCTCTGAAAAACGGCAGACATTGTTATTCCCTGCTGGTAGCCGTGATGTCTTACGTTTACAGAGCGACTCGTGCTCTTCAAGACTCTTTCAGATCTTTTACCTCATTTGATCTTCGGGCGGCTCTATCAGCCCCAAAAGCAGTAATTACTGCCCCCACTTTTCTTGTCTTTGGTCTTTTTTTGTAACGAAACGGGGAGGAAACTGAGGCCCAAGGTTACAGAGCTCAGAAAGCAGATCCAGGCTGTCTTTGAACAGCGGCATAGGTTCACAACTAAACCTCTGAAGGCTTCAGGTGCCATGCCTGAATATAATAAAATTAAGTTTCTTTTGATATACTCCATTACTGGGGCCCCTGCGTGGCTCATCAGTTAAGCATCTGACTCTTGATTTCAGTTTCAAGTCATGTTCTCGGGGTAGAGAGATGGAGCCCCCCATGGGCACCTGTTCAGCAGGGTGTTTACTTGGGATTCTCTCCCTCTCCCTTTTCCTCTGCCTCCTATTATTTAAAATAAATAAATAAATTTTTAAATAAATAAAGTACTCCTCTGTTTATACCTTAATCAAAGCAAACTGGTATTTCCACATCACTCCAAATTATTTAGGTTTTGCTTAGTAAAAATAGGAACTAAGGTTACTTAAAGCTTACTATCTCAGGCACTGAACTGTGCTTCAGAGCCACTGCCCCCACTTAAACCCCATAACAACCCTACGAGGTAGGCACTGACACCATCCCCACTTTACAAATGGGGAAACTGAGGGATGACTAAGTCCAAGATTGAGATGCAGGCCGACTGTCTCCAACTCCCAGCTCCTAGGACTCTGATATTATCCAAACTTCATGTCTTAACTGAGCACACACTAAGCGTCCCCTTTCACATTTGAGGAAACCAAGGTTCCAAGATGTTAAGGGATGTGTCTAAAGTCACCGGGCCCTCTTCTGGCACAGCTATGACACAACCCAGCACCCAGACTCCAAATCCCACTCCCTTCCGAAAGTCTCAAATTCCTCTGCATATGTCTGAACTGTGCGTCGGGAAAAGAAGCCCTCTCATTCTTGCAAAGCAACAATCCACTTAAAGCCCTCGGTGTCAGCACAGAATTGACAGCGTGACCCGTGCGCAGGAGGTGGAAACGGAGCGGTCTCTCCAGAGCCGGGCTGTGGGCGTCGCCGTCGCCAAGTCGGAAGTGGGAGGTGAAATTGTTCGCAGAGCGGCCCCTTGGAGAGGTGCCAGCACTGTGTTCCCTATCCCAACCCCAACCTCCTCCCTCCAGGTCGCTGGTCGGGTGGAGCCCGAGCTTCAGCTGAACCTCAGGAGGAAGGCGAGTGTGAGGGTCCCCGCACCCAGCCAAAGCCCGAGTCCTTGACGCCTTCGTCCGCCGCCAGGACCGGCGGATCGCGGCCGGTCGGACGAGAGCAGTTTCGGGAAACTGCCGCTTGCCGGATCCTGGCTCAGCCCTAAAGGAGGGACCTGACAGCCCCAGACCCACTCCTCTCTTACCCCGGCACACCACGCGCCCTGCCTCGGTTTCCTTCGCCTCGAAATGGGTGCGCTGAACCCAGAATGGGGACAGAGGCACAACCCCAGACCTACACGATTTCCAAGGGGCAGAGCGCGCCCTCCCGGCCTGGATTCCTCCACCCGGCACCCGAGCCCCGGCCCCGCCAGCCATCGTGTCAGCGCCCCTACCTGCACCGCGGCCCCCGCCGCCACCGGCCAGGGCGCCTTGGGGTCCCCCGCCCAGCATGCGCCCTAGCTCCTCCAGCTCCTCTGCGGTGGGCAGGCTCCGTGCGCCCAAAGGCCCGCGGAGGGGGGAAGCGACAGCGAGCTGGACGGGAAGTGGGGAGGGGGGCGACGAGGAAGGGGGAGGCTCCTTCCTTCTCCGCGAGGCGGCCGGTTTCCTTTCCAGCCTCGGCCCCTTACACACTCAGGCGCGCGCGCGCGCACACACACACACACACACAAACACGCCCGCGCGCGGCTGGGGAGGGCAGCGCACAGCCTGCCTCCAGGACCTCTGAAAGTTTGCAGTTCGCCCTCTGGCTCATTGCTGAGCGCACCCGCGAGGGGAAGTGGCGGTGGGGGAACGGGTGTACAGAAAAGGAGACTGGCAGCCCACTGGGGTGGGGTCTGCGAGGCACCTCCCAGACGCATGATTAGGGAAGTGACCAGAGAGTTGATGGAAGAGATGGGGGGGGGGGGGGTAATGAGAGGGTGGGGAGAAGGTGGGAAGAAGACCGGCCACACCAGGAAAGAGATGCGCAGAGCAATTGCTCAAAAATGAAACGGAATCCAACTTTCTGAAGCTTCCGGCAGCAGTGGACCGCTCCCAGAGCTCCTCCCCACGCTGGGCAGCCAGCCCAGGAGGCAGACTGTGGTCCATGCAGAGCTCTTGGGCCCCCTGACTGATCTCTTTCGCCCTTTCTGTTTGGTTCAGTCAAGGAGGCTACTGAAGCGCCTCGCCACCCCCACCTGGAAATGCACCTGCCAGAAATGATTCTTGTCCGTAAGGAGCTCACCGTCAGCTGGGAACAGAAACCAAGTAACAATATACATGCCGAGAACCAGGGCTTGGCGGTAAAAAAGTGTTGCAGAATTTGGGGGGTAAGAGAGTATTTAAAGAAGTGTCAGGAAACCTGTCTGGAGGAAAGGGAAGGATCTGGCTACAAATAGAGGGCCAAGGTGCTTCAAAAGAGAAGACCCTTGTGGGTGCAAACACATAAATTTGCTTGAAAGTAAATGTGTTTGGGGACAGAATGAATATGAGCATGGATATTAAGGATGTGGGGAAACAGTGGAAGGAACATAAAGTTGAATTTAATGAATTTAATGATACGGAAACCAGGGGTGCCTGGGTGGCTCAGTCATTAAGCATCTGCCTCCGGCTCAGGTCATGATCCCAGGGTCCTGGGATCAGCCCCACATCGGGCTACCTGCTCAGCGGGAAGTCTACTTCTCCCTCTCCCACTCCCCCTGCTTGTGTTCCCTCTCTCGCTGTCTCTGTCATATAAATAAATAAAATATTTTTAGAAAGAAAGAAAGAAAGAAAGAGAAACCACTAAACCAGAATCTGAAGTCAGTGATTTAGTTCAAGAGATTAGAAAGGGCCCTCAGAGTTTGTTCAGTTAGCTGACTGAAACATGGACCAAGAGGTAACCTACACTAAATGCTAGGGGTGGCAAGGCCAGACTTGTCTTGGGACACAGTAAAGGAACTACCCAAAGGCTTAGGGAAATTGGAATCTGGAGTGAAATTATCATATAAGACCTGTCACCCTCTGGGAGGGTCATGAGGACACAGCTTTCACCATGACTCTGGTAAATAGCTTTGTGACCCAGCATCCTTGGTCACTCTTCTCTGTGGGTCAGGAACTACAGTGGACACTGCAACTACTGAATGGGGACCTTTCAATGCAATGGGGATGACTGATCCCAGGGTGACAGGGTGAATGGTGGCAATGAATCACCAAAGGTAAGGGGGCGGGGGTTGATCATGGTCTTCCTAGAAGTCAAACAGATGGGAAGTTTACTAAATTCTTACTTGATCTGGATAAGCATTAAAGTTCTAGTGCAAGTGAACAAAAGCTTAACTCGCTTTCAAGGTAAAACAGAGAGACTCGGGCCTTCAACCAATTCCCAGACTTGAGTCAGTTTACAGAAACAGAATTCCTCCAATGGAGGAGGAAAGACCTGGAACACTGCTAAAAATGTCTCCTGGTAATCCTTCTTCTAGCCTTCCCCAAAAGGACATATGGCCTTTTACCAGAGTGAACCTACATTGAGGAAAAGGAAGTCATCGGCCCTTTCAGGAGTGACTGGACACTGGCTCTGAGCCAACAACAATTTTGGAGAGCCCAAACCACTGCTGGATTCCACCTATCACAGTAGGGGTTATGGAGGTCAGGTGGCCAGAATTTTAGACACCCCTCTCACAGCAGGTGTCTGACCCATCCTGTGGTCATGTCTTCAGTTCTAGAAAGCATGATCAAGACAGACATACTCAGCAACGGGCAGCGTCTCCACACTGGTCTGTGGCCTGTTGCAGTGAGGGCTCTTGTGATCCGAAAGGCCAAGAGGAAGTCGCTACAACTGCCGCTGTCTAGGAAAAGAGTCAGCCCAAGCAATGCTGCATTGCCAGAGGGGCTGCAGAGGTTAGTGCCACCATCAAGGACCTGAAGGAGGCAGGGTGGCAATTCCCAACACACCCCCAATCACCTTGCCTGTGTGGCGCGAGCAGAACACAGATGATTCTGTGACAATGACAGTGGATTCTCAGAAACGTAACCAGGTGGCAATGCCAACTGCGACTGCCATGCCGGATGTGGTTTCATTGTTTGAGCAAATTAACACATCTCCCAGCTCCTGGTATATGCAGCTGTTGATCTGGTGTTTTTTCTCCATACCTGTGAGTAAAGACCTCCAAAAGCAGCTTAATTCCAGCTGGCAAGATCGGCGATGCACCTCACTGCTCTGTCTCAGGGGTGTATCAATTTTCCAGCCCGACAGGAGACTTCAGTCAAGCAGGCACCTTGATTGCCTTCCCTTCCCCAAGACTTCATGCTGGTCCTGTGCGTCAGTGACATGATGCCGGCTAGACCTAGTGAGGGGAAGTAACAACTCTAGACTTATTGGAGAGACATTTGTGTGTCAGTCAGTGAAAAACTAATCTGCCAAGAGTTGAGGGGCCTTCTGTCTCAGTGGGTTTTCTATAGATCCACTGGTGTGGGGCTTCCCTTCTTAGGTGAAGGGGAAGCTGTATTCAGCCTTTCCTACAACAACAGCAGCAAAAACAAAAAGGTACAACATGGTCCTCTTTGGGCTTGGGAAACACCGTACCCCTCAGGTGAGTGGGCTCCTCAAGTCCGTTGGCCAAGTTGCTAGCTCTGAGTGGAGCTTGGAAGACAAGAAGGTTCTACAACAGGTCCAGGCTGCCGTGCACACTGCTCTGGCTCTTGGGCCAGAACCCAGCTGATTCAGTGAGTATCCAGCAGATTCCATGATGCTTGAAGTGTCAGTGGTAACAGAGAAGCAGATGGAGGCTTTGTCAGGCCCCTACAAGTGAGTAACATCACAGACCTTTATTTTGGAGGAACACCCTGCCATCTCCCTGGATAACTACTCTCGTTTTGAGAAACAGCTTCTGACTCACTCCGGGGCCTTCACAGACACTTAGCCTTTAACCATGGGCCACAATGTTACCATGCAACTTGAGCCACTCATCATGACCTAGGTGTGGTCTGACCAACAAGCCGTAAATCGGGGCATGCACGGCAGCATTCCATCATCAAATCCAAGTGGTATATATGATACTGGGCTCGAGCTGGCACCGAAGGCACAAGTAAGTCCCACGAGGAAGTGGCCCAAACACCCACGGTCCTCACCCTGCCACATCACCTTCTCTCCCCCAGCCTGCACCTGCCTTATGGCAAGTTCCCTGTGACCAGCTGACTGAGGAAGAGAAAATTCAGGCCGGTTTACAGACGGTCCTGCACAATAGTCCAGCACTACCCAAAAGTACACCGCTGTAACACTATAGCTCCTTTCTGGAACATCCCTGAAAGAGAGCGGGAAAGGAAAATCCTTCCAGTGGGCAGAACTTCGAGCAATGAACCTTGTCGTTCAGTTCACTTTAAAGGAGAAATGGTCAGAGGTACAAGTGGCTACCAACTCCCGGACTGTGGCCGGTGGTTTGACTGGGTGGCCAGAGATTTGAAAGGAACATGACGGGAAAATTGGTGACTGGGAGATCTAAGGAAGAGGGATGCGGATAGACTTCTCTGAGTGGGCACAAAGACTTAAGATATCTGTGTTCCAGGTAAATGCTCATCAAAAGGTGATCTCAGCAGAAGATTTCAATCATCAAGCAGGTAGGATGACCCGTTCTGGGAATGCCAGTCAGCCTCTTTCCCAGACATGCTTAACATTGCCCAGTGGGCTCATGAACAACGTGCCCGTGGTGGTAGGGGAGGGAAGTTCTGTGCGGACTCAGAAACACAGACTTCCACTCACCAAGGCCAAGCTCAGTATGGCCAGTGCTGAGTGTCCACCCTGCCAAAGACAAATGATAGGGCATCACTCCCCACGGTGACCAGCCAGTTTGCTGTTTGGTGGTAGGCTGATCACGCCGGACCTCTTCCATCACGGGAGGGGCAGCATTTTGTTCTTACTGAAACAGAGACTTGCACTGAAAACAGATTTCCCTTTCCTGCTTCTGCCAAAACTACTATCAGAATTCCTACCATCTTGAAGTTGCTGGCTTGACAGAACAATGGAACGGCCTTCCGAAGGCAGTTACAGTTCCAGCTCAGCGGCAATCCCTTGCAGGGGCTAGGACAAGGTTCTGCAGGATGCTGTCTGTGTATGTTCTGAATCACTGTCCAGTAAAGGGTCCTGTTTCTCCCATAGCTGGGATGCATGGGTCCAGGAATCAAGAGATAGGTATGAGAGTGGTACCTCTCATTAGCCCTAGTGATCCACTAGCAAAAAATTTGCTTCCTGTTCTCTAACAGTAAGCTCTGCTGGCCTAGAGGAATCCAAAGGGAGGAATGCTTCCACCAAGAGATGCAACAATTCCACTTAATGGGAAGTTAAGACTGTCACCTGACAACTTTGGGCTCCTTGTGTCTCCGAATTGATAGGCAAAGAAGGGAGTTACAGTGCTGGCTGGGTGACTGATCCTGGGGGACATTGGACTGCTCATCCGCAGTGAAGGTAAGACAGAGTATGTCTGCAATACAGGAGATCTCTAGAGGCATCTCTTAGCATTACCATGCCCTCTGATCGAGGTCAGAGCAAAACTATACCAACTCAACTCAGGCCGGGCTACTAATGGCCCAGAGTTTCCAAGAAGAAAAGTTTGGGTTACCCTACCAGGCAAAGAACCACAACCAGATGAGATGCTTTCTGAGGGCAAGGGAAAGGGGTAGTTTAAGAGAAGAGTTACAAATACCAACTATGACCAGTTGGAGAACCAAGGACTATAACTGTCATGAAAATTTCTTTCTTGTTTTGTAGTGACTATGTTTATTTTTGTTTGTTTGGGAAATAATCATTTCAATCTACACAAGCATAATTCATACCCAAGTTTCTTAAGTTCTGCCAAAGTTTTGGCCTTCATGATGTTTCTTAATTTTAGTTTTCTTGGTGAGCTCTGCACTGCCTCAAAAAGTAAACTATCCTTTAATGGGCTCAATCAGCATAAATAATCTAATTATGATTAGATTATTTTAGATTAGATTATTATTAGATTATTTAGATAATATTAGATTATCTAAATTTGTGATACAAACTTATCTAATGAAGTACAATTTATAATCAACATTGTATCACCTAGGATTGTCAAACTGTTCATGAAAGCCTTAAAAAAAATCCAAAAGAATCAAGCAGTTTGGGGTGCCGGGTGGCTCAGTGGGTTAAGCGTCTGCCTTCGGCTCAGGTCATGATCTCAGGGTTCTGGGATCGAGCCCCGCATCAGGCTCCCTTTCAGCAGGGAGCCTGCTTCCCTCTCTATCCCTGCCTGCCTCTCTGCCTGCTTATTATCGCTCGCTCTCTGTCAAATACATAAATAAAATCTTTTTTTAAAAAGAATTAAGCTATTTTATTAAACATGTAACAGATATTTCTCATAATGCAAAGCTTTACTTAGTTTTTCCATAAGTTTTTCCATAAGTTAATGTTTTTCCATAAGTCTCTAAGTCTACAATTTTATAGATACAGTTTTCTACCAGGGAAGCCATATACATATAAATACAGATAGATATATTTTTTTTTCTCTTTACATGCGACTAATTAAAGATTTTAAGAGGATGTTGTAATGACTATGTGTAATATGGATTAAGGAAGGAAAGAAAACAAAGATATTTGACATATTATTTTATACTTTATCTTTGTTTTCTCCCCTTCCTTAGCTACTTATCCTATAACAAAAGATGCATTAATAGTAACCAAATGTACAGTACACTCTTGAAGCTATAGTTTATGAAGAACAGTGAATATCACCTCAGGATTAGACATCTTCTTCCAGGGAAAGGATAGTGCATTTTTGGTTGTACTCGTCATGGTAAGTGGAATTGTTTTATTCGTGTCTTCACTCGGAAATTAATAATGGTTTAAGGAGATGTGAATGGGTGTTAAATTGAAAAGACGGGGATTGTGATGTATGTCTTGTGTGTTAACATTGCTAGGCTATAACAGCCGGCCATCTAATCAAACACTAATTTAGGTGTTTCTGTGAAGGTATTTTGGTAGATGTAATTAACATCTACAGTCAGCTGACTTTAAGGAAAAAGGACGACCCTCAATAATGGAGGTGTGTCTCATCCAATCAGTCGAAGTCCTCAAGAATGAAAACTAAGAAAAAATTCTGTCTCAAGATTAAAGCCTCAAACCCTGCCTGAGTTTCCAGCCTTCCAATCTGCCCTACAGATTTCAGACTTGCCAGCCCCAACAATTGCATGAACTGCTTCCCTAAACTTTGTCTTTTTCTCCTATCTATCTATCTATCTACTTCCCATCTATCTATTCCTGACCTCCTCCCACTTGCCTACTCCTTCCTTTGGGACTCCTTCATGGGCTTCCCGTATCTCCCCACCCCTTATGCTAATCTTCCCGGAACTGCATCCTTGGCCTTCTTTTCATCTTAAGCAGACCTCACACTTGACCTAGCCCATCCACTTCCAAGGGTTGGACTCCCTGATGCAACTTCAATCCCATGTCTGACTGCAACCTCTCTTCCAAACTCCAGATTCAAATTTCCAGCCTAGACACTCCACTGGTCTCTGAAATTGGATACCTTCAGAAGGATTCTGTCTTTGCCCACACATTACCTGTGTTGACCATTTTTCTCAGGCAGGTTTACCCTCCCCTCTCTCCTTCCCCGAAAGCTAGAACCCTGAGAGACAAGGCCACGTACTCGTTCATCTCATCCTTCTGCATTCAGTCACTAAACCCTGTCCATTCTAACTCAGAATTGCCTTTTGTGTCCATGCTTCCTCTCTACACCCACTACCCCTGAACTACCCTGGGCCCCATTGTATTTTCAACTGCTACCTGAACATGACTAGCTAGCTGTGTAAAAAGCCACTCAAACCAGCCAAGTTCAAAGTCATTACCATCAACTCCCCCTCAACCCCGTACTTCCAACGCTGTTCCCCATCTCACGTGTTGGTCCTACTATCCGTCTGATCAATCCACAGTACAGTTCACAAGGCATCCCAGCATAAGGTTAGGAGCATAAGCCCTGCACATCTGAGCTCCACTACTTCCTAGATGTGAACTTTGGGAGGTTATTTAATCTTGTTAATCCTCAACTTGCTTATTTTCATAGAAGAATTAATAATAGTAGTACCACATAAGGTTGTTGTACATGGTCTGACACATGGTCTGGGTGGGGCACAGGCACTGGGGTTTTTGAAGGACCCTCGGTGATGTGAAAGTGCTCTCAGGGTCAAGGCCACTGACCGAGTGGGTATTCTGGATGCGTCTGTGGTAGATTCAGAAAGACCATTTAGAAAAGAGGCAACAGTCCAGGTAAGAGCATTTGTAATGAGGATAGAGAAGAGGGGCTCACATTCAAGAGATACTTTAAGAAACAAAATGATACAAAACTTGGCAACTGGGCATTTAGAGTGAAGAAGAGAAAACCATCTAAGATGACTCTGGTTTTCACCTTGGTTGACGAGGCTCAGTGGATGGTGGTGCCTTAAAGCTGTGCTTCCCAAACATGCTGGTGCACTGTACTCACTAGGGGCATTTTTTTATATTTTCCTAGTCTTTCATCTGAGTGATTGGGCTGGATTATATATCCCTGGTCTATCAAAGACCGGAGCACGGGACTGTTTGATTATCAACTTGATTACTCTGGGAATTCTATATCGCAGTATCCTCTTCCTAGATAGTTTCTAGCTGCACTTAGCCAAAAGCATGCTGTCTGGGAAGCGGCAGTGAAGGCGTAGCCATCTGGCTTGAAAGGTCACTGTTGGTTAGAGGCAATGGAGACAGATTCAGACGTGCTGGTGGGCTCCGGTGTGTCCTTTCTATTCCCTGTGCAATGCCTGGGTATCCTCCCCGACTACTAATCCTGCTAACTAACAGCAACCCCAGGCTCCCCACCAGATGCTTCTCTACACACTCACAGAGGCAGTATATGTAAGATACTTCAACCTTCCACAGACTCTGTGTCTGGCCCGAGCACCATCCCACCAACAGCCGGACACGCATCGCTTCCAGAGTCCTGGCACGCTCCGATTCGTTTACCCAGGCTGGCGCTGGTTAAACACTTCTCTCAGATTTCCCAGCTCCACCCCCCCCCTTTTTTTCAGACCACTGCTTCACCGGCAGCAATCACAATTGTGTAAGCTCGAATTTCTACGAATTCGTTATTCCACGATATCCACAGAGCTTCTGCTTCTCCAGCTGAACCTTCGCTTATAGGACTCCTGATTCCAAATCTCTGGTCTGGATATTTACGGCAGCCTCCCTTTAGTCATGATGGCAGCGTTCTCATTCCAATACAATGCAGTGTTAATTAAGACTTCGAATTGCAACTAAACCAAAACCAATATGCTCAGACTCCAGGAATAAGAATTTTCACAAGGATTTCACAGATTCCAAAGGCATAATGAAGTTGGTCCTCTGGAAAGACCAGAGTCTGCTTCTGGGAAACCAGCAGGACCCTGGCAGTCTCGCTCCTCTATGCCCTGCACACCTGCTTCCCACTGCTCCCAAGTTCACACATTTCTAAGTCAGCCCCATGGAAGGGCTTGAGCCTCATGGATCCAATTCTAAACCTCTAGGAATGAGATTTTCATTGATCCAGACTAGGTCATGGCTTTTCTCATGCCACCAAGTATAACCAAGGAAGTGGCACCATACAGGAAGAGAGGATAGGCAGCCCCTGCAACCACCCTGAATGGCCAGCAGGGGACGATTGTGAGCAGGACAACCAACCCAAATGGTGTCATGGTGAAGGTCAGGCCCCAAGAATTCTGTGATTGTCAATTGACACTTTTAGTTTCCCTTTGCTTTTAACATAATTTCCATCATGGCTTTTACCTCATAGTGTTGGCCATGGAGGTAAGTTGTTGTTTTTGTTTTTTAAGTAGCCTCCATGCCCAGTGTGGGGCTTGAACTCATGACCCTGAGATCAAGAGATGGATGCTCTACCCACTGAGCCACCCGGGCACCCCTGCTGTGGATGTAAGTTCTGAATACTGAGGTGTGTGAAGGACATCTACAGGAAAAATAACTGAGAGCAAATAATGAAGCGATAATTGTTCTGTTGGATCTTTTTGAATTTAAAATTTTGGAAAGCTTTCCTTCATGAATACTACCAAAATCTTCCTAAGAGCAGAAGTGAAGTAGCATCACAGATGCCGGTACAATCCAAGGTCGCAGTCTTGACTTCCTGCATCCTTAACAGAGCTGGCAGCCTTCCTGTTATATCAACACGACGCACATCGACAGGTAGCGCTCACAGAGCTGATGAACACTGAATCCTATAGGTATAAATTTGCAGCAAGCAACCAGGAGCTCCGGGAGAAAAAACGTACAACTCTTTTGCCAGGACAGTGAATTTCAAAAATTGTGTTTAAGGATATGGGAATGTGGGGCACCTGGCTGGCTCAGTGGGTTAAAGCCTCTGCCTTCGGCTCAGGTCATGATCCCAGGGTCCTGGGATAGAGCCCTGCATTGGGCTCTCTGCTCAGCAGGGAGCCTGCTTCCCCCTCTCTGTCTGCCTGCTGCTCTGCCTACTTGTGATCTGTCAAATAAATGAATAAAATCTTTAAAAAAAAAAAAAGGATATGGGAATGTCTAAGGAGTTTGTTAGTAATACCTACTGTTTTTTGGACGCTTACGACATGCCAGACACTGGTATACACAGTTTAAACTTGTTAAATTTATTTCACCTTTGTGACCACCCAATTATTATACCTATTTTCAGACTAGATCGTTGAGGCACAAAGAGGTTAGAACTAACCCAAGATCATGAACACAGTAAGCGGCAGAGGAGGGATTTGAACCAGCATTCCAGCTGGAGAGTCCACATTCCTAACCACCATGATACACTTGTATCTCACTAGATAAAAATGGTATTCTCCAGTGCCTGAACACAAATTATCACTCTCCCTTCATATAATGAGACTTATATTTAGGTAATCATTCATTCATTCTCCTGCATTTTCATGCGTAGTATCTTCCCTCCACCTAAACACACACACACACACACACACACACACACACACACACACTCCCTTAGGCTCATTCCCAACAGTCAGTGAGAGGAGAGAAGGTAAGATAGAACAATTCTTCCTTCTATATAAATAATGTGTCTTTTTATCTCCCCTTCTAAAGTGCAAGTTCTTTGAGGGCAAATGTCATGCCTGATTCATCCTTGCATCCTCTGGCCAGAAGACTTACTAGAATGAATGTTCTAAATTGGGATGCTGCTACAGGTTAACTGAGTTATTTCCTAGGTCTCCTGCAAATCCTCCCAGTATGGCAATGATAGATATGCATGAGAATTCCCATCAAGTTACACAGCTACAGTTCAATAGGAAATATTCTCATTGAGAACAATAAGAGTGCTTGAACAATTCTGGGAAATTTAATTGTCTAAAGGAGATCTTTTCTTTAAAGAAAATAATAAACTTGAATGAATTGGAGAAAAGAAATCTGTCTTAAACTCAGGAAATAACTTTAGACAACATGAAAACTCTCATTTGTTAAAGCCTGGAAATAGGAAGTTGGTTCAGTTTCAAATACCATCAGATAATGGCCATGCCAAAGGATGTTATCATAGCTTTAGGCTAAATATATAATATAAAGATCCTTCCTTTTGCAGCCCATATTGTCTAAAAGCTATGATATGAGATACTACATGGGAAAGCGTAGGCTCTCCTTCTAGACATGCGATCCTGTGACCCACCCCCCCTCCCAACCAGTGGCACATCTTGATCTCCCAGTGATGAGTCTCTGCTGGAGAGTCGGCATTCGAAATGGGTTTGGATGAGCCAAGAAGAAAGGGTGCTCTCATTTTGTTCCACGTAAGAGCTACCGCCCAAGGTTCTTTACCTGTTCTTGCCTTGGTTTACCGTATCAAATGTAGGCACAGCTAATACTGCTGACAAGAATCTCTCCAGATATTTATTCATAATTATAGTTCGTTGTAGGAGAGCCAAAGGGCGTTCCTCTCCTTACCACTCTCTGCTTTGAATACTTTGATCTGTATTAGAAATTCAGGATCTACACTTTTTCCAAGTTTCACCAAGAGCCACTATCCCTCTCACAGACTCTCATTAGTCTTCAGTTTAACGCCGCGCCATGTCACCATCTCTACCACGAAATAGGCAGCACTTCCCCCCACACACACCCATCCTCTTTCCATCTGACAGATAACTCTGTGGCTCTCACAGTTCTCACTCAAAATGGACAACATTAATCCCCATAAGAATACACAGACAACCTCACTGTCATCACAAAGCTCAATGACCTCAAAGTTTCTTCTCTGATTTTCAATATTGCCTCTCAGTGATGAAGAAAACTTTGGCCAACCAGCTTCATTGCACTACTTCTCTAATTCTCGCACAGTTGATTTTGTGATCTGCGTCCATTCCTGGCTTTCTTTGGAGGAAATGTGACCCCCTTAGCGGATGTCCACTACAACCACGAGGAATCTGTAAATACTCCAGTTCAACAAAGTTACATTCGTACAGAACAGTTTGGCAAGTTTTAGGAAGTGAAACAGGCAGGCCCAACATGGACCCACTTATGTAGACTGTCCAAAGTCACAAGACAGTCTCCTTAGTAAAGGGAGGCTACCCACAAAGCATTTTCCCAGTTGGCTCTTTCTTTCCATACGTTTCAAGGTGAGTAAAGCAAATGTGTTCTTTCTTCTTCTCTGGCAAATACTGTTAATGGCCAGGTCTCTACAGAAATGTTTCTGGGGAAGAATGTTCACACCATTCAGCCAACTTGAAAATTGAATCCAAAAATCCATTGAGGATTCTTTTTGCAATTAGATGCATGTGTTTGGAGGGTAAACTGTTTTATTTCCTAGTTTTTATCTTTGAAAACAAGAGGGAACCAAATGAATGGTTTTTAGACTATCAGATTTCCCAGGTGGTTGATTATTAAAAAAATTTTTTTAATTAAAGAGTCAGAGATAGAATATTACTAATACTTTATTTTGCTAAGGAAGTTTTGCGTTTTTTTTTTTAAGTCTACTAACTTCCATTACCACTATTTCATTAAGAAAAGACTTTTTCTCTTTTTGGATTTTGTCTATTTATTTGACAGAGAGAGAGAGAGAAAGGGCACAAGCAGAGGGAGCGGCAGCAGAGGGAGAGGGGGAAGCAGGCTCCCTGGGGAGCAGGGAACCTGATATGAGACTCGATCCCAGGACCCTGGGATCATGACCTGAGCCAAAGGCAGACACTGAACCAACTGAGCCACCTAGGAGCCCCTAAAGAAAAGCCTCTGTAAACTCAAAAAAATAATAAAGATGTGATATCAGAATTAAGGGCATTCTCTAAAATGGAATAAGTTTTTACTTTATTACCTTATTCCAGTTTTGTTTTTTCCCTCTTTCTCACTCTTTCTCATTTTGCCTTGATCCGATGACACTTCCATTGTAGGTAGGAACTGTCTCCAAGCGGACTCTCAGGGGCCACCTAACAAGTCCACCTCTGAGCCCAAGAATCTAGAGAGCCTCTCTCCGATGTACGATGCACAATTTTACAACAACAAAGCCATGAATGTAATTAGTCTTTATGTTACGAAACTGCTTGCCTATTTGTCAGGGACAAACCTACTCATAAGGTTTTGATCTTTGGAGCCAAGGACAACACTGGAACACAGGGACGGGAATTAGAGCTCAGCTACTAGTCGCCATAGTGGCGTTCACCAGATATTTCTGAGTTGCTGTCTTCCACACCCACACTGGGAATACCCTTCCCAGTATACCCAGAATACCTCCCAACGAAGCTGCCTCTGGCCACGTGATGGCTCTGGTCAGTGGGGTCTGAGTGAGCGTGGCAGACTGGCGCCACATCTGGGTCGAAGCTTTAGAAGCCTAAGCTTGATCCATGGCCCTTTTCCGCGATACCACTCTGAGATAGTGGAAGCATGCCTTGAGATGGAGCTTCCGTCAGCCTTGATCCCTAAGCGATTCTCTTACTGGAGACCCCCCATCTCCTGAAGTTCTATGTAGGTATGAAGTTCTCCCTGAACAAGAAAAAAAATGTACAGTGAATTAAGCTACTGAGATTTGGCTGTCACGGGATAGCTGAGCTCACTCTGACTTGTATGCCACAGTGCTCTCAAGCCTGAAAGCCCTATGACCCGATAGCAACATGATGTCTCAGATCATGGGTTTTAGAACCGGAATCCACCTTCAAAGTGTCACCAACAATACTCATATTCTGCAGTTGTGGGGCTCTTCCCCACGTTCTAACGGAACTGGTTCTAGTGTATAGCAAGGTATGCCTCCAGGAATGAAAGGTAGATCTTGGCCATAGCAAGAACATGGAAGAAGGATCCCATGACAACAGCGGGAGGTAGGGAGTGCACGGAGAAGAACCCCCACGGAGGACCCCCTTGCTCTGTGTTGGGTTGACATGCAAAGCTTAAAAGAATCTGATGACAGTGTTTTATGGGACTTTGAGCAAATCCCCTAAAAAGGGAAAGGAAGTCCTTCTTTCTTTTATCCATCCCACATCCTTAAATAAGGATGTGATGGCTGGAGTCTAGGAATGGATGGCAAAGCAGAGAAATGAAATTATTCTGGTTCCCTGACTACTTCGTGGAGTTGACATTTCATCCCTACATTGTCTTCCTTCAGATTTCCTTTATGTGATAGAGGGAAAATGTTATCTTATTTATACTACCAGTAGTCTGATTTTTTTCTTATAGATACCATAACTTTTTAAATTATTTGAAATTTACTTTATTTGAAATTCTTTGAAAAATACTACATATTTCATTTTTTAATTTTTTTAGGATTTTTAAGACATTTTATTTATTTAAAAATAATGTATATAATTTATTTTAAAAGAAATAAAAATTGCAGTGCCTGGGGGGCTTAGTCGGTTAAGCATCTGCCTTCAGCTCAGGTCATGATTCCTGGGATCAAGCCCTGCGCTGGACTCCTGGGGAGACTCCTTTGCCCTCGGCCACTCTCCCTACTCATTCCCTCTCTCACTCTCTCTCAAATAAATAAACAAAATCTTCTTTAAAAAATAAAATAACAAAAAAGAACTATACGAACTTATTAAGGAGATGTATTCTTTTCATTAATGGGTAAAGAGCTGGTGCTTGGAACTCGTGATGTGGCAAACAGAGCGTGAGGAGTCACCTAGGTTCCAGACTGTTCTTCTGCAGGTGCCAGAGGTTCAGCTCTCTCCTGAACAGGGCTGGGCGAGGGTGGCTATGGAACTTCAGTTCTGATCATCCTTGTTATTACCCAACCCCCTCTTCTCAGCAGATTGGCATCTCCCAGTCTCTGGCCTGAAACCTCAGAGGAACTGAACCCCATTTCCCTCCCCACAGGAACGACAGAGAAAAGGCAACCTGTGGTTCTCTTGCTCTGACTCTGATTAGCCTTTTGAGTTTTCTCAAAGACCAATTAGTCATTAAACTTTAGCTGGCCTTCTAGACACCTAGAGGTTTTTTTTTTTTTCTTTAAAGATTCTATTTATTTACCTATTTGATAGAGGGAGAGAGACAGCGAGGGAGGAATACGAGCAAGGGGAGAGGGAGAAGCAGGCTTCCCGCCAACCAGGGAGCCCAAACCCAGGCTTGATCCCAAGACCCTGGGATCATGACCTGAGCCGAAGGCAGACACCCGACGACTGAGCCACCCAGGCGTCCCTAAACATCCAGAGCTTAAACTGAAGTGTGCATAGTATGCGTGTGTAGCAGATAAGGACGCTTAGAGCTCTGAAAAGATCTTATGTTAAATTAATAAAACCTTGAGGCAATATTAAGCAAATTTCCATTTTCATACTTTGGGATCTATTTAGCCTCTAGACTCTAACCCCTTTGAGATATAATTTAACGGGCAATCACAGCTTCCCAAGCACCGCTGAGGCGAGCAGGGACTACCCTGGTGGAAAGGCTGAGAAGAAGGGGCTTTGAGGCCGTGTTACAGAGGGAGAGTCCTGAGAATCTGCGGCACAGACAAGGCGCTCAGGAGGATAAGGGAGACTAGAGACCCAGTGATGTTCACACAGGAACAGCTTCCAATGTCATCAAACATTTTCCCTGCTCCTAGGTCACCTTCCACCAGCCACCTCCTGGGGTTTGCTTAGAGACTGACAGTGGACATTATTACCAACCTTGTTCACATGGAATCAGTAACTCTATAGCTGCCCACCCTCCGTGGAAACAACTGAATGTGAACTCTACAGCCAAGGAGACATTTTACAAGACTATCTGCATAAAAGATTCCTTCCAGTCACACGTCTGTGCAAGAACAGATTCCAACGACAGAAACTATCTGAGGCACGCAGCACGCAGTAGCCAGCGATCATTGCTGGTTCCTACCTTCCTGTTGCCTGGGGGGCTGTCACTCATTCTCCAAACCTAACCCAGAAATAAGAGAGTCCGGCAGAACTTCACTTGAAGTATTAGAAAGCAAATGCCATCTTATCAGCAACATATCCCAATCCATTCATTCTTCAAAGGAAGTCATCCTGAAAAATCATAATCATCCATTTTCTTTAACTGCCTTACCAGGAAATGACACTGAGCAAGCTAGTGCTACTGGGGGACTGTTGCCAGATTTCACTGCTGTTTTAGAAACAGGCTTTGCTTCACGCCTATAGCATCCGCCGGGAGCCACTCAAGGGCCCCCTGCACCCACTAAAGCCCTTATTGAATAAAGTGTGTGCTCACTGACACTCCAGCAGCTCCCCTGGGCCATGGCCAAGGCCAGGAGCTCATCTGACTGGTGTCTTCACTGGGCCCTTGAAATAGTGAAGCGCAGACCACAAGCAAACCACAGCCCTTCCCAGGAGATGCTCACTACAGCACTTTACTTCTCAAGAAGATTTTGTCCTAATCCACACCTTGCTCATAAAAAAAAATTGCCTGAGAGGCGGTGCCTTGGTGGCTCAGTGGGTTAAAGCCTCTGCCTTTGGCGCAGGTCATGATCCCAGCGTCCTGGGATCAAGCCCTGCATCAGGCTCTCTGCTCAGCGGGGAGCCTGCTTCCTCCTCTCTCTCTGCCTGCCTCTCTGCCTACTTGTGATCTCTGTCTGTCAAATAAATAAATAAAATATTTAAATTAAAAAAAAAACTGCCTGAGAATATCCTATGATCCGCTAGAGACTGTGGTTCCAGAAGCAATGCCAGAGCACACGAGGAGTGTGTATTGCTATCCAGACAGATATTAACTCCGTGGTTTCATCCCCTTGGTTACTGTTACTATCAAACACCCCACACATACATAATTAGCGCCTTTGGGATACACAGCCCAATACTAGACACTGTGGCCGAACATGAAAAGTAACAGGCTGCCAAAGGGAGGGGAGGGGAGGGGAAATAGGGATGAGTAGGTGAGACCCCGGGGAACTCTAGGGCAGTGAAAGAACTCTGTATGACGCAGTAATGATGGATTATGCATTTGGCAAACCCCAAAGAATATACAGCACAAAGAGTGAACGCTAATGGGACTCCAAAGTCTATGAACTTCAATTAATTATAGTGTATCAATATTGGCTCGCCAGTTATTATAAACGTACAGCACCAATACAAGACAGTAATAATAGGGAACCTGTTCAGAGAGGGGGAGGGAAGAGTATACGGAAACTTTACTTTCTGTACAATTTTTCTGCAATCCTATAACTCCCAAACCCATCAATTTAAAAAGCGTTAACAGACTGCTTGAACAGACAAGCAAAACAAACAGGACAAGCAAGAAGGCCTTACATACAGTGTAATGTGTATGTAGTGTATGCAGTGACAAGGTTCAGGCAGTAAGGGGAACATTGTTTCCACTTCTTGTGATTCTTTGTAATTCTTTGGATTTTAAATCTAGGACTATGAGCTTTACAGTAGCGAGGACCAACTAAGAATAAGCCTACAAAATTGGCCCAAGAGCTGTCAAACACAGCACCTATATAAATAAAGTCAACTCAGTATGTCATTTTTAATCCTAACTTGGGGGAAATGGAGAGGAGCACGCGAGAGCCAGGAGAGAGAGGCATGGAGGCAAACACATCCACCAGTTTGAGAAAAACCCTCAACAATAGAGACCGTTTGGCAGCGGTGGCAAATGGGGTGAAGCAGAGACTGATTATCTGTATCCCACGGGGGCCTCTGATATTGAGAGAAAACACTTGAGGGTGTAGCGTGCCTCATGGGGCCACACGGCAAAGAGAACCATCCTGTAGGACATGTGTCCAAGATCCTCAGGTTCATGGCGTGGAGCCGGTATGTGTTGTTAGCTGAGAAACAGAGCCGCGTCCTTGAGCATAAGCCAGACGCCGTGACAGATGGCAAGAAGCTGCTTCTCCCAGGCACCAGTCATCGGAGCAGAGCAGCAGAAGGAGCCGGGCTCCCTGTGCCCAGCTGGTAATCTTCTTATGTCCTGGGGCTTAAGGAGTGATAGCTCTTTGCGATTGTTCTTGCCAAGCAAAGCTTAAAGCTGGGCAAGTCTGCTTTAGACCTGTTTATAGCAAGAAAGAGACAAGGATCCACTGACAAGGAAGGAACTGAGGAGTGATCTGAAATGGTAATCAACAGCTGACATTTGTATATATCCCTGCGGTTTCAAAGCATTTTCTTATACTTTAGCTCTTTTAATTATTACAACAGCCATATGAGAAAGCAGGAAGGATCATTCCAGTTGTATTTAAAAGAAAGAAAGAGAGAGAGAGAGAGAGAGAGAGAAAGAAGAAAACTGCAAAGCAGAGAGCTGTCCACCACTGTGGTGAGGAAATGGTGGTACATTCGGAAGTCCTGTATTGTCCAAAACACTTTCTGCAACCAGGTAAGATCCACGTTCTGCTTGCAGGGGTCTTAGCTTTTTGGACACCCTATACACGGACACACACACACACACAAAATGAAAGAAAGAAAGAAAGGAAGGAAGAAGGAAGGAAGAAAGATAGGAAAGGGGAAAGGAAAGGAAAGGAAAGGAAAGGAAAGGAAAGGAAAGAAAAGAAAAGAAGAGAAGAGAAAAGAAGAGAAAAGAAAAAGAAAAAGAACGTGATTTAGAAGTTCAGGGAGGCAGAAAAGCACCGTGGGCTCAGATGGCTGGGAAGTGTTAAAAGAGACCATTTTAGTCCCCTAAAAGGGGAGGGGACCAGTGGGGAGGGAGGGCTTCCCAGGCACAGGGAAGAGAGTGAGAGCAAAGAGGGGCAGCTTGCTTGCCAGAGAACCACCCCCCTGGAGCTGGGTGTTCATGTGGGTGAGGATTTGGAGTCAGTAGCTTTAGAAATGGAGGATAAGGCCACATGATGAAGAGCCTTCAATGCCAGGCCAGGGGCTTTTTTTTCCCCCCCATCAGCAAGAAGGCACCATTAAAGATTTTGGAACAGAGAGTGATCTGCACAAAGCAGATTTGGGGGGGAAAGATGGACCTGGGGTTCAAAAGAGGCAGCAGAGTGGGGAGCA
This sequence comes from Mustela erminea, assembly GCF_009829155.1. Classification (NCBI taxonomy): domain Eukaryota; kingdom Metazoa; phylum Chordata; class Mammalia; order Carnivora; family Mustelidae; genus Mustela; species Mustela erminea. The sequence continues at coordinate 3,980,072 of NC_045627.1, read as the reverse complement.
TGGGCAGGAGGCCGAAGGGCTGAAGTCACGGAGCTGGGGGGGATGGGCGGCATCGAAAGGAAAGACCGAGTGCTCAGACAGCTGAAGGAATAACGCCACCCTGACATTAAGTTGCAGATGGATGGGGACATGGCTGGAAGCCCCTAGCAAGTGATGAGAGATGAAGGAGAAAGGCTACGGGAGAGTTACCGGCATAGGTATGATAACGAAGCCTTAGGAGTGAAGAGAAGGGAGAATGGGAACAGAACACTGAAAAGGGCTCGACCTCTTTTAAGGAGTGGGATCAGGAAGGAGAGCAAGAAAAAAGGTGTAAGAAGAGGGGTGCCCAGGTGGCTCGGTGAGTTAAGAGTCCAACTCTCAGTTTCGGCTCAGGTCAGGATCTCAGGGTTGTGCGATCGAGCCCCGCATTGGGCTCCGTGCCCAGAAGGGAGTCTGCTTAAGATTCCCTCCCTTTACCCCTCCCCCAACTCACACATGTGCCCATGATATCTCTCTCTCTCTCTATCTCTCAAGTGAAATAAATAAATAAATAAATAAATCTTTAAAAAACAAAAAGGTGTAAGATGGGAAGAGACACAGAATGGAGTGAAGGGGTCACTCCCAGGGAGCCTTCCCAATCAGTCCCCTGGCTCCAAAGGCACCAGCAGTTCCTCTCCTAACAGGGACCTGCCCCCACACAACCCTAAACTGGGCACGCCCCCCACCCAGGCACAGAGTCAGAACTGGGAGACCCTCTGCACCGACTGGGCACACTGACCAGACCGTGACAACCCAGAGAGGTCAGCAAAGTCAGAAAAAGAGAGCTTCAGAAAGCAGGACTCGAGCAATTGGCGAAGGGCGTGGTGGGGGGGGAACCACAGAGACATTAGGGAGCATGAAGACAGAGAAGGACTGGCGGGAGGGACCTATTTCGAGGACAGCTGCAGAGGCAGGACCAAAACGGGAAGGAGCGCAGGAAGGGGCAGATGGCACAGAAACTGAAGCCCAGCACACAGCCTCCTCTCTCAAGAAGTTTGCAGAGAAGAAAGGAAAATTTAGGGGGGAAATCTTCAGTGGGATGTGGGAAAAAGAGAAGGTTCGTTCAGAATCTGGTGAAAGTGATCATGACCAGGCAGAGAGGGAAGAGAGAACACAGCGGCTGAAGGGAGGAAGAGGAAGAGGCTGGGAAAACAGAGGTGAGGCACACGGAGACGGCGGGCGGTGGAAGGGGCGGGGAGGGGGTGGGCAGGAAAGACCAGAGCACCCTGGAGCCCAGCAAAGCTGTGCAGGCTGGGAGCTGTGCTGTCCACTGCCAGAGTCCTCCCTCACAGGGTGGGGACGAGGTGGAGTGGGGAACGAGGTGACATTAGCCATCCGCTGTCCTTTCTCAGGAACACCGCAGGGGTAGCCCAGTTAACTGCAATCATCTGGACAGGATCTCCCCCTTATAATTAGATAGCTGGAGAGCAACAGGGACAGGGAGCACATAAAAAGAGTAAGAAAAACTGACAGACGTGAAAAACATATGCTTATGCTAAGGGCTTTACTTTGACCATTTTATTCAGTCCTTCTAACACTGCTCTATGTTTTACAAATCGGGAAACTGAGGGAATAAATAAATACCAATAAATACCATGCCCATGCCCAGGACGTGGGCAATGGAGCTGGACACTGTGGGACTCCAGAACCAAGATCCCACCTGCTGTGTTTGGAATGGTTTACTGCCTCACAGGTGAGCTGGAGTGACAAGAGAGACTGGAACCAGACAGGTCAGTCCAGAAGCATTCCCTGAAAGTGGGGAGTTTAGGCCATGCGGTGTTTTGGTTCAAAAGGAGGACAGATTTCGGGGAAGAGGGCATGGGAGGGTATCTCATTAAAGGGGGGTCAGGTGCACAACGGTGTTGAGGCTAGAGGAGACTCAGTATGAACATACAAGATCCTGACTGGCTGAATGGCACTTTGATCCAATATAGGAAACCCCTATATTCTGCTGTAGGTGCCTCCCAGTTAAAGAAAATCTGGCATTCTGGGGCACCTGAGTGGCTCAACTGGTTAACCCTCTGCCTTTGGCTCAGGTCACAATCCCGGGGTCCTGGGATCAAGCCCCAGGTTGGGCTCTGCACTCAGTGGTGAGTCTGCTTCTCCCCCTCCCTCAGTGATCTCTCTTGCTTTTGCTCTCTCTCCAATAAATAAATAAAATCTCTTAAAAAATAAATTCTGGTTAGTTAACATATAATGTAGTATTAGTTTCAGGGGTAGAATTTGGTGATTCATCACTTATAAAAATTACCCTGTGCTCGTCACAAGTGCCTTCCTTAATCCCCAAAACCAACTTCCCCCATCCCACCACCTCCCTGCCAGCAGACCTCAGTCTGTTCTCTATAGTTAAGGATCTGCTCCTTCGTTTACCTCTCTCTCTCTTTTTACCCGCTATGTTCACTTGTTTTGTTTCTTAAATTCCACAGAGCAGTTTTAGGTTCATGAAAACTTAAGATATAGTTACAGGGGGTGCCTGGGTGGCTCAATGGGTTGGAGCCTCTGCCTTTGGCTCTGGTCGTGGTCCCGGGGTCCTGGGGTCAAGCCACACACTGGGCTCTCTGCTTGGCGGGGAGCCTGCTTCCCCCCTTCTCTCTGCCTGCCTCTCTGCCTATTTGTGATCTCTGTCAAATAAATAAATAAAATCTTTAAAATATATATATATATGTACAGGGATTCCCATATGCCCCCTAAACCCACACATACTCAGCCTCCCCCATTATCAACTGCCCTCACTGGCATGTTATTTTTTTTTTAAATAAAAGATTTTATTTATTTATTTGACAGAGATCACAAGTAGGCAGAGAGGCGGGCAGAGAGAGAGGAGGAAGCAGGCTCCCTGCTGAGCACAGAGCCCGACGTGCCCTAAGATCATGACCTGAGCTGAAAGCAGAGGCTTTAACCCACTGAGCCATTCGGGCCCCGCCCCCCGGGTGTTACATTTCTTACAATGGATGAACCTACACTTCCTCATCATAATCACAGAATCCGTAGCTTGCATCACGGTTCATTCTTGTGCTGCACATTCTATAGGTTTGGACAAATACGTGATGATGTAGATCTGTCACTACAGTGTCATGCACCATATTTTGTTTGCCTTAAAAATCCTCTGCCTATCCGTCACTCCTCCCGCTCCATCCATCTCCTGGCAATCACGGATCTTTTTACGTCTCCCTAGTTTTGCTCTTTCCAGAAAGTCATACAGTTCTAATCACAGACCATGTAGCCTCTTCAGATTCGTTTCTGGCATTTGGTAATATGTGTTGAAGTTTCCTCAGTGTCTTTTCATGCCTTGACAGCTCACTTTTTTTAGCACTGAATAATATTCCGCTGTCTGGACGGACCACCGTCTGTTGACTATTCACTTACTGAAGGGCATCTCGGTTGCTTCCAAGTTTAGGCAATTGTGAGTAAAGCTGCTATAAACAATCGTGTCAGTTTTCGTGTGAGCATAGTTTTCACCTCCTTTGCATAAATACCAAGAAACAGAATTGCTGCATCATGTGGTAAGAGTACACAGAAGTGGCTTCATAACAAACCCCTGAGCTGTGTTTCAAGCAGCTGTACCATTCTGCACTCCCTCAAGCAATGGTGTGAGTTCCCATAGGTCCCCATCTCCACTGGCTTTTGGTGTCATCAGAGTTCTGAAATTTGCCCATTCTGATAGATGTGGTATCTTGTTGCTCTAATTTGCATTTCCCTGATGATCTATTATGGGAATCATCTTTTATATCCTTGTTTGCATATGAGTATCTTCTTTGGCAAGGTTATCTTTTAAGGTCTTTGGCCCATTTTTTAATTGGGTTGTTTGCTCCGATTGTTGAGCTCTCCTACTTGGATTTTTAGTAGGACTTTTTTCAACTTCAAACTTCAAATGCTTATTATAAAAGTATTATACACACATGACAATAAAAAGCCAAACAGCATAGAGGAACAAGCCAAATAGACACGTGACTGCCCCGATTCCCCTCTCTGAGCACCTCTCATTTTTGGCGCTCGCAGTGGTTACTTCCCTTTGTGATACAGTGGTATTTTGCTCTTAATATCCTTAAAGAAAACAGGGATTGAGAGTTACAAATGTCTGCCTACATGAAAATACTTTTAAAAATAAACAAAGGAGAAAAGAGCTTCTCTGAAACGGCCACTAGGTGGCAGAAGCCAACTAAAACACGCAACACTTTAAGTGGCGCTCCAGGTAACTTTCTCCTTTAGCAAGGGTTTCATCCCAGCAAGACAGGATTCTTCCAAGGTCCTGACAGACCGCCCAACATCCCCTCGCCCAGACTGCCTGTGGCCATTTCAGACTGTGCAGGAGTGGAGACAGACCAGCATCTCACCTTCCCTGAAAGTAGGTCGGGCTACAAAGGCAGCTCTTTCAAAACGAAAGGACAAGGCAGGCACACCCTGTCACGTTCAGGGTATCCAGATGTCTCTGTGCCTCCATATGAATGATGGCCTTCCTCTCTGCTTCAGCTTCCGCATCCCACCCTCCCATGATACCAAGGGAAAGGTGCCACTAGTGGGAGACTAGGTCTTAACGCAGACCCACCTCTGGCAGGACGAAAGGAGGAAACTTCTGAACAGCCTCCGGCCTAGGGAAGAGTGAGTTAGCTCAAGGCAACATCTCTAGAATCTTTTTTGTGTTTTTGGTCTGTGTTCATTGCACATAGTAAATGCTCAGTAAGACCTCGAGTTTTGACTTCATCTCAAAACCACACTCCTAAAACACTGAAGGAGTAAATTTCCATTCATTAGATGTCCCGTTAGTTAACACAAGTGCTTAAAAGGCTTTACAGATTTGAGGACATTCCCTATACTTTTCTTTATGACCAAGATATTTCATGATTTTGAAAAACTGAGAACAAAATAGCCAAGCAAGTAAAGGGGGGCGGGATGTTTAAATAAATAAATATGAACAATAGTTTAACTCAAGAATTTTATTCCCAGAAATTTATCCTAAGAATATATTTCAAGAAAGGCATAAAACTACAAACAGAAAAGGAAAAAGTAGAACTACAAACATCAATATCTAATGACTGAGTAATAATTAGAACATCTTAATTTACTAGATCATTATCTATAATGAAAGTCATTTTGAAAAGTGATAAAGTCATGCATTATAGGCTTGCACTTTTCTTAGACATGAATATAATCAGGCTCACTAAAGGCAAAGCAGACTAAGCAAGAAAATGTTTCTCCATCACAATAGGCCAACAGTGAGACCCAGAAGTTAACCAAAGCACTGTACTTTCCTAACAATTACCAAAAACTCAATCTCTGAACCCCAGTCTCATGTTACCTACAAAGGTGATGTAATGTCACAGTATTATTATCTATTTATTGCCTTTGTGTTTAAGATTTGCCATAGTAGTAAAATTTATTTTAATAAAATTATTAAATTTTCCTTTACTAATTAAAGTATATTTTATTCATTTCAAAACCATAACAAGATAAATTTACTCTCAACTATGTTACCACAGTGTTCACATCCTGCTTCAAATTGTCAGTCTGTAATAAAGCACCTATAAACATATAAATGTCCTTCCCACACAAGTTAAAAGGCTGGTTTACCCACAGAAGGGTCCAGGTTCTTTTGGCAGCCATAGGATAGAGCATGATCCCAAGGAGAAAATAAGCTATTTATGCCAGTGTTTATGAGGGAATGAGTGACCCTCAAATTCATACTTAAAAAAAGAAAAGCAAAAAGGATAACTCCTCTATCTAGGGATATTTCACATGGATTTTGGCAAGGAAACTGAGCTTCCTTGAACTGGGTCCAGAACCTGCAATCCCAGGACCTCCACAAAGACCAAAGGGCAGCAAAGGTTGATGAAGCCCCACAGAGAGATCTATTTCCTGGCTGGCTCGCAGACAAGAGTTTCTGAGCACGCAGTCTCCCAGCACATGCGCAGTCAGGGGACTAGACAAGTTTTGCTGCTTAGAAGAAATGGGCCGACAATCCTAAGGGGTCCTCTGTGTCTTTCCAGGGATCATCGTTAGATTAGGAACTGAAAGGGGACAGAGATCCCATATCTTTTCACTCAACTCTGTTCATTTTACCCTAAAACCTTTTGCTCTAAAACAAAGAGATAGAATGTGTGTGGGCCAGTGGCTTGCCATATATATATATATAATGTATATGTAAATATATAGTTCTCAAATATGTGTGTGGGAATTTGTAATGAGACTGCCCATCAGAAGCTTTGTGATTATCACAGAATGAGGTGGAATTGAGTCAAATTTTGCTCTTCCAAGATAATGGACCATCACTGATCATCTTAAATGCTCATTTTAAATTTATTTTTTTGTGTCTCGTGTGCCACTTCTGAAACTAATAATACACAAGGGCTAATTAATTGAATTTACATTAAAAACTTTTAAAAGAAAAAAGCTCATTTTAAATTATTAATTTTTCATCTCCACCTGTATGAAAAGAACATGATTTTAAATACAATGAAAAAGGAGTGTAGAAAAGTATGTGGATGTGTAGTAAAAATATGGGAGCTGGGCAGAAACTTTGAGTTTTGTAGGGTTTTTTTTTAAGATTTTATTTATTTATTTGACAGAGATCACAAGTAGGCAGAGAGGCAGGCAGAGAGAGAGGAGGAAGCAGGCTGCCTGCTAAGCAGAGAGCCCAATGCAGGGCTCAATCCCAGGACCCTGGGATAATGACCTGAGCCGAAGGCAGAGGCTTTAATCCACTGAGCCACCCAGGTGCCCCTGAAACTTAGAGTTCTTAAGGATAATGCACTAATTTGGGGAAAAAATGTAAATTTAAAAAACGGCACATGTTATTATAACACATTTCCTCTTATAATGCCTACAAATTTAACATGAAATTTAAAAAGTACAGTACTTTAAAGCTTATTTGAGCCAGGCAGATCTTTGCAAATGGGAATCAGAAGCCAGGTGCCTATTCCAGGAAAGAGATTTCTTTCCTGTATTGAGAAACAAAACAAAACAAAAACAAAAACAAAGGACTTATGTGCAAATAACTAATCACCCATGTTAAATCGAGGGGTCAAAAGCCAGTTTGGCAGCTGGAACAAAGACAAATTTGTCATCACGACTCTTTGGCCCTTCTTTCCTAAAGTAAATTTGGAGCTAATTAGCTTTCAAGACTTTTCCGGGATTTTTTTCCACAGTGACAAGACAAAGAAACACACTCAAGACAAAAAACAGATGTTGAAGTTCACTGGTCATTTGTCCATGTATATTATGTATCTCCATGTCACTGTGAATGCTGAGGTTTGGCCAAGGTCCAAGCATATTCAGTGAAACGGACACTGTCGACCGTACTCTGCATCATGTGTAAGATACCACAGCCCAGCACAGCCGGACTCGACCTGGGCTGAGACCCATTCCCTGACATGTTGGATGTTCTTTATCGCAGTTGCCTTTGAGTATTGCGTAAAGATTTTCAAAAATCCGCAAGGACTATAGAACTGACATGGGGTCTCTTACATGGATATGGGGCCTAACCACATTCATCACACCATCCCCTCCTTGTCAAATCGAGAACTTTGGTTACCCTGCTCCAAGAATACAAGAAGAAAATAGAGTGATAATTTCCCCCCACGATGTCAGAGAAAATCCAACAAAAAGAGAAAGGAGAAGATAAGCAAAATATACCTACATTTTTTAAGGACCTATATACAATTTCTTCAGGTTTCTGAACCTGTGTTTACCTTTGGTTGCTAAATAACGAAGTTTATACTCCCTGACAACAAACAAATGCATTAAAATATATGGTCTCTATGCAGCTAAGAGCTCTGGTCAGCAGCTGAGTTAAGATCCCAAAATACTAGAGGTCCTTGAGGAGTTGTGGACTAGAAAGAAAGGATAGAAATAGAGTGTTTCTAAATAAAAAGGTACTGGAGGGGCGCCTGGGTGGCTCTGTCATTAGTCATCTGCCTTGGGCTCAGGTCAGGATCCCAGGGTTCTGGGATCGAGTCCCGCATCCGGCTCCCTGCTCAGTGGGGAGTCTGCTTCTCCCTCTCCCACTCCCCCAGCGTGTGCGCTCTCTGTCAAATAAATAAAATCTTTAAAAATAAAAAAATGGTACTTGAATCAATGAATTTGTATTTGAATAAATATATGCATCATACAGGCCCTAGACCTACCGTGACTCAACACTTTCAACGAGGGGCAACTACAAGGCACTACAGGACAATTCTCCTCGTAAGCCGCCGAGTTATATACAAACAGGCCCTCCCTTTAGACACCGATCGGGCTCCGGAGTGTTTCTGAGGAACAGCAGGGAACCCCACAGAATCTGAGCTGCGTATCATGCAGTCCTCCAAACAGAGAGATTATTCCGTTTTTATCTTCTTGTCCAGTTCTCTGTCTTCTCACAGGAATCCGTCCAGAGTTCCAAAATACACAAGGTCGGCAAAACTTAAACCGGCTCGGCTCTGCGGGCACCCGTTCTCCTTAGTCTCCAAGGGAAAAGATGCCGTGATTTCCCCAGACGCTGCCGGACACTCACGGGCCGGGCCCTCCGGAGAGCACCCGAGGCTTTGGGTGACAAACCATCCATGCACCGCCGCCCCCGTATCCGCAGGGGATGCGGCCCCAGACCCCCGTGGACGCCCCGAACCGCGGGGGGCACCGCCCCCGGCGAATACTGGGTTTATTCCCACACGTGCGTGTGACGAAGTCTGACCTATGACTCAGGTACCGCGCGAGATCAACACAAGAAGAAGAACACGGGACAATTACGACACTATGCCGTCACAAAGGTCACCCGAAGCTGGTCTCTTGCTCGAAATCTCCAGTTGCTCCGAAGTCACGCCTCTCGCCTCTCGGGAGGAAGCGGGAGATGACGTGCCTCCGGGGGAGCTGGAGGGAGGGGAGGGACGCACATCTTGACGTAGCGAGTGACACAGGAGTGACGCACATTTTGACGTAGCAAGTGACATGGCGTCAGGCTGCCATGGACTTCCGGCAGATTCGGCGGAAGGAGGAGCATCTGCTTCCGGGTGGCCTGGTCCGCGCCTCGCAGAGACCACAGATGAAGCAAGGCCGCAGGGCTCAACGTCTGGCGTGTTGTTCAAACTGGGAGGAAAGATTAATCAGAATACCTTTCTTTGGACTTCTCTTTTTCCTAATTAACATATAATGTGTTCTGTGTGTCAGGGGTATGAGTCTGTGAGTCATCAGCCTTACACACTTCACAGCACCCACCACAGCACATGCCCTGCCCAGCATCCATCCCCCGGCCACTGTCCTCCCACCCCTCAGCCCCAACCCCTCCATCAACCCTCAGTTTGTTTCCTGAGATTGAGCCTCTCCTGGTTTGTCTCCCTCTCCGGTTTGTGTTCTGGACTGCGTTTTGCCCTTACAAAGTGTCTCCGCAACGATCTCCCGTGGGGGCTGGTAGGGTCTTGGTGGGTAAGCAGGAATGCTTTACCTGGAGCCTCGTTTCCAAGCAGCTATGCCGGAGCGTTCCCTTCGGGTCAAGCCAGTGAGCCATGACCTTCTTTCCCCAGGCACCTTCCTGCACCCCCACCAAGCTCCAACCCCCATCCTCTCCACACAGTCTTATGTTGCCATGGGCCCCCGGCTTTCCCAGGTGGGTCTCTTGGCCAGGACTTCTACAGGCTCCAGACAGCTCTGGCCACCACTGTGGTCAGCAGGAAATACTCAGGAATCCTAGGTCTCGATGTTCCCAAGGCAGCAGCAGGCGCCTGACTCCACTCCTGGCTAGTGAGCCACCCCTCACCCAGCATTTCCCAGGAAGGCTCAAGCCCCCTTCCAAACGTGCCCCAACTTCAGCCATCCCATGGCGCTCTCGGAATGACCCCAGGGAAACTCCTTTCCCCAGTCTGGGGCAGGCGAGGGGCAGGTGTGGAGATAGTGCCTGGGGTAAATCCCCCTCTTCTCACAACACTGTCATCCCAGGGTGGGTGTGTGTGTGTGTGTGTGTGTTTTATTATTGTAATATAAAAAAGATGAAATACACCATTTTCAGGAATACAGTTCAATTACATTCACGTTCTTGTGCAACCATCACTACCATCTACCATCCGCCTCCAGAACTTTTTCATCTTCCGCAACTGGAATTCACTCCCCATGAAACAGGAACTCCTTGCCCCCAGACCCTCAACCCCTGGCAACCGCCATTCTGTTTTCTGTTTCTATGAATTAGAAACTCTAGACACCTCTTGTAAGTGGTGTCAGACAGTATTTCTCCTTTGTGCCTGGCTATTTCACTCCTTTGTGCCTGGCTATTTCACTCAGCATAATGTCTTCAGGGTTCACCCACGTTGTAGCCTGGGTCAGAAGTTCCTTCTTTTTTAAGACTGAAAAATATTTCATTGCATGGGTAGACCACATTTTTTTTATTATTTTCAGCATAACAGTATTCATTATTTTTTTTTTGAAATTTTTTATTTTTTTATAAACATATTTTTATCCCCAGGGGTACAGGTCTGTGAATCGCCAGGTTTACACACTTCACAGCACTCACCAAAGCACTTACCCTCCCCAATGTCCATAACCCACCCCCCTTCTCCCAACCCCCCTCCCCCCAGCAGCCCTCAGTTTGTTTTGTGAGATTAAGAGTCACTTATGGTTTGTCTCCCTCCCAATCCCATCTTGTTTCATTTATTCTTCTCCTACCCACTTAAGCCCCCATGTTGCATCACCACTTCCTCATATCAGGGAGATCATATGATAGTTGTCTTTCTCCGATTGACTTATTTCACTAAGCGTGATACGCTCTAGTTCCATCCATGTTGTCGCAAATGGCAAGATTTCATTTCTTTTGATGGCTGCATAGTATTCCATTGTGTATATATACCACATCTTCTTTATCCACTCATCTGTTGATGGACATCTAGGTTCTTTCCATAGTTTGGCTATTGTGGACGTTGCTGCTATAAACATTCGGGTGCACCTGCCCCTTCGGATCACTATGTTTGTATCTTTAGGGTAAATACCCAGTAGTGCAATTGCTGGGTCATAGGGTAGTTCTATTTTCAACATTTTGAGGAACCTCCATGTTGTTTTCCAGAGTGGTTGCACCAGCTTGCATTCCCACCAACAGTGTAGGAGGGTTCCCCTTTCTCTGCATCCTCACCAGCATCTGTCATTTCCTGAGTTGTTAATTTTAGCCATTCTGACTGGTGTGAGGTGATATCTCATTGTGGTTTTGATTTGTATTTCCCTGATGCTGAGTGATATGGAGCACTTTTTCATGTGTCTGTTGGCCATCTGGGTGTCTTCTTTGCAGAAATGTCTGTTCATATCTTCTGCCCATTTCTTGATTGGATTATTTGTTCTTTGGGTGTTGAGTTTGCTAAGTTCTTTATAGATTTTGGACACTAGTCCTTTATCTGATATGTCGTTTGCAAATATCTTCTCCCATTCTGTCAGTTGTCTTTTGGTTTTGTTAACTGTTTCCTTTGCTGTGCAAAAGCTTTTGATCTTGATGAAATCCCAATAGTTCATTTCTTCCCTTGCTTCCCTTGCCTTTGGCGATGTTCCTAGGAAGATGTTGCTGCGGCTGAGGTCGAAGAGGTTGCTGCCTGTGTTCTCCTCAAGGATTTTGATGGATTCCTTTCTCACATTGAGGTCCTTCATCCATTTTGAGTCTATTTTCGTGTATGGTGTAAGGAAATGGTCCAATTTCATTTTTCTGCATGTGGCTGTCCAATTTTTCCAACACCATTTATTGAAGAGGCTGTCTTTTTTCCATTGGACATTCTTTCCTGCTTTGTCGAAAATTAGTTGACCATAGAGTTGAGGGTCTATTTCTGGGCTTTCTATTCTGTTCCATTGATCTATGTGTCTGTTTCTGTGCCAGTACCATGCTGTCTTGATGATGACAGCTTTGTAATAGAGCTTGAAGTCCGGAATTGTGATGCCACCAACTTTGGCTTTCTTTTTCAATATTCCTTTGGCTATTCGAGGTCTTTTCTGGTTCCAAATAAATTTTAGGATTATTTGTTCCATTTCTTTGAAAAAGATGGATGGTACTTTGATAGGAATTGCATTAAATGTGTAGATTGCTTTAAGTAGCATAGACATTTTCACAATATTTATTCTTCCAATCCAGGAGCATGGAACATTTTTCCATTTCTTTGTGTCTTCCTCAATTTCTTTCATGAGTACTTTATAGTTTTCTGAGTATAGATTCTTAGTCTCTTTGGTTAGGTTTATTCCTAGGTATCTTATGGTTTTGGGTGCTAGACCACATTTTTTATCCGCTCCTACACTGATGGACACTTGGGTTGCTGCTACCTTTTGGCTATTATGAATAATATTGGCACGAACATAGGTATACATAGGAACATAGGTATCTCTTCTGATTCTCCTTTTATATCCTTAATCTTTTCTAAATTTTGCCCATGTCGGACTCAGTCTCACATTTATGTTGGCATTTTATGCCCATTACATTTGTGCGTCAGTCGGAATTTAGACAGGAAGAAACCCATCTTCACATTCTGCTAGAATAACACCCAAAGATAACCATAGGCCCTATCTAAATTCCTGTGATTTTAATTACACCAGGAGATCTTGTATCTCAGAGTTTTCCCCCAGACAGTCCTGACTTAATTTCCTAGTGAAGGTTTCAATACAGACTGGTCCAAGTAAACACCTTAAAAATGTAATCCAAATGTTAACACAGAGTGAACACATGACCCAGGAATTTAACTCTTTTAAATATAAATCTGGGAGAAAAGAAAACACCTCCACACAAAAACCTGTAGACAAGTGTTCATACCAGCATTATTTGGAATAGTTGAAAATTGGAAACAACCCAATTGTCTGTCAACTGATGAACAGATGGACAAAATGTGGTATATCCAATCCATGAAATACTACTCAGCAATAAAAACAAGGAAGTAGTGATACAAGCTATAGTAAAGATGAACAACAAAAGCACAGTAAATGAAAGAAGACTAATGAAAAAGCCGACATGTTGTTGGATTGCATTTATATGAAATGTCTAGAAAAAGGCAAACCCATGGAGTGAGAAAGCAAACTAGTGGTTGCCGGGCTAGGCAGTGGGAACAGGGACTGACCGCAGATGGAACAGAGGCTTCTTTCTGGGGTGATGAGAATGTTCTAAAATTAGATTGTGGTGATGATTGCACAATTCTGTAATTTCACGAAGAACCATCTACTCAAAATGGGTGAATTTTGTGATATACCAATGATACCTCAATAAAGCTGTTTTTAAAAATATTTAACAAATATAGTTCATGACATAATCAAAACACGATCTTAATTATTGCATAGAATTAAAGGGTGGAAATTTCTAAGGCAATGTGCTTATAGTGACTCTTTGACCATCAGACTACATGATTCTTTGCTTTTGCTTATTTTTTTTTAAGATTATTTATTTATTTATTTATTTATTTGACAGAGATCACAAGTAGGCAGAGAGGCAGGCAGATAGAGAGGGGGAAGCAGGCTCCCTGCGGAGCACAGAGCCCAATGCAGGGCTCCATCCCAGGACTCTGGGATCACGACCTGAACCGAAGGCAGAGGCTTTAACCCACTGAACCACCCAGGCGCCCCATTGCTTATGTATTTTTTAAGTTTTTTTTTCATTGGAGTTATGACTTTCCTAACAACAAAAGTAGTGTGTAGATTTTAAATTAAAAGCATGGGAAGCCGCCTGGCTGGCTCAGTCAGTCGAGCATGCAACTAACTCTTGCTCTCCGGGTCATAAATTCAAGCCCTACATTGGGGGGTAGAGATTAAAAAATTAAAAAATTAAATCTTTAAAAAAATTAAAAGCATGAACGAATTTGTTTATTTACTTTTTTACTTACTTAGCGCATTGGAGGAGACTTTTCATATAAGCCCCAGTTCTCCAGCATCCACATCCCCCCGCGCAAACCTGTACCTGCGGTGGGACGTTTGCGGCAAGCGTGGGCTATGCGCACGCGCAGGGGAGGACCGCGAGGGAGCTGCCTTTGCACGGGAGACCGGGGGCGAGGGGCTAGGGGGGCTTCACCCGATCCCTCCTCTGGTCGCTTAGAAGTTCCTTTTTCCTCTCTTGCATTGATTTGTCTGTCTGTGCCAGAATGTCTTACCCACGCCCACTCCCCAACTGGTACCTCCTGATAGAAGTAAAAAACAGGTGCAGAGATGGTGGGGCCCTTTAATTTTGCCTGTGTCCCAAAGTGAGCAGGTGTCACTTTTGTTATAAAAACCGTTTAAAACGATATATCACGGATCTAGGCCAATCCTTAGGACGGCATGCTGTCTACTGGATTCTAGAGAATTTCCAGCCAGTAAGCGTGGAACTTCTCTCCACGCACAGAACAGAAGAAGGGGGAACGCAAGGGTGTGACCGGTGCGGCGCCTTTTCTGGCACGGCTGCACCTTTCTTGGGAGGCAGGGTTGTGGCAGAGGGGCCTGAAGAAGGGACAGCGAGGGGAAGGAAAGACAAAAGAGGACAGCAGGGCTGTGCATGCTCTGGGGTCTGAAGGATATTCTGGCCGTGTCTCTTTCAGCAGTCCTTATAGAATTTTCCGCGGACCTGCTGTCATCTCGCTGATTCGTCATTTTCTCATGCGGCGTCAATAGGCGCATTTACCAAGGAAGCCAGAACAGATGGCCTCTGGTGCCAGGCACTAGATGGCAAACGTGTGGCTTTGCAGTCAGACCCTCACTTCCAGAATGGCCCCAGGAGGGAGACGTTCACCACATCTGATTGGGGCCCTCGTGGCTTAAGCGTCTCAAACAGTATCACTGAGTTGTTCTTCTATCAAAGTTCTGACTCATGGGAGGAAGGAGGAAAAAAAGAAAAACTGTTAAATTCAGCTTGGGCTTCGTTAGGCTACTCTTGCATAGGCTCTTGTGGGTAAACTTGACTCCTGCAAGCGTTACCTGGGGGGTCTTGCGTCTAGACTCTGCCTTGGCTGTGCCCTTCTGAGCAGCATTTGCTTCTACAGAGGATGAGTGCTCTGCAGTTCGGCTCTGAGAACCACAGTTTACTCAGGTTGGAGGGTGTACATGAAGGAGAGGGACCGGGGCACAAAGAGAGGGAACTGGTCCCCATTCTTTAGCTTGCTCCCCATTCTGGCCTCCTTTTAACACAAAGGCAGGTGGTGCTGGCAGACGTTGGAGGGGACATACTGAGGTCTTCAACTTCTTGATTCCAGGTCGAACGCTGTGCAGCCTTTATTGGGGTTTGTCCAACAACCTCCTGTGCTCATCTTTTGACCTGATGCTTGCCCTTGTCTTTTGTGGGTCCCCCCTGCATTGTCCCCAGGCTTGGTCATGCCTCCTCCTAGGTCACCTTCCAGAGTCTCTCCCATGGGCTACTGTGTGCCCACAACGTCTGTCCCTCTAGAATCTTTCAACATTTCAACTGTCACCGTCTCAGTTAAGCCCCTTGAATGTTACACCTCGACCCTTGGGACGTAATAATACAAACAATCGGGCTTCTTTGGAGGGTCACCACCAAATCCCGACATCCTGTAGCTCCAGGAAATCTATGCTTTCCTACCATTTGTTGTTAGTAAAAACCTATGTTCCTGTTGGGGAATTCCAAACAAGACTAGCACGATTCTTGCTTTCAAGATGACACACAAAAACCAGAGAATAATTCAGAATGACCTTTTAAGGCAAGATTTTTAAAAGTTATTTTTAAAATATGATAAATGGTAATTAAACAACCATGTTTGGAAAGAAGACTATTGTGGTACATCTTAGCTAAAAACTGGCCAGAAACAGATACCATTAAAGGACTGGGTCTTCGATGAACAGGGGTCCAAAGATGCCACCAACACTGGAAGCACTAGAGCATGATCATCGGTGTGAACGAGGGCCGGCTTCCATGTTAAAGTTTCCATGGGACCAAAGAGTTTATAGACCAGTGGTTCACAGGTTGCTGAGGCTCTGGCCAGGATAGTCTGTTGAACTTCGTGACTGAATGAGATCTCCTACACTGGAAGAGAATGACGAGAAGTTTTCTCTGGAAGTAAGCATGACAAAGAGTCAGGGAAAGATTCCTTCCTGGGATTTTTGAGAGAGTGTCTTGTGCAGTCAGGGTCACCAGGAAAAGTCCACTTTCCTTATGGTGCTTTCTTACTCAAAATCACTGGCTTCCCATTGCCTAAAGCAACATTTCCAAAGTGGCTTCCACAGCACAACTACTCTATTCCGTGAAGAGGTTCCATGGGTTAAACCAGCACTTCTCAAACTTTTATGTGTTTATCAGCCAAGTTGGGATCTCAGTAAACAAAGGTTCTGAGTCTGGGCCAGAGCCTGAGAGTCTGGGTTCTTAACCACCTCCAGGTCTTCCGACCACACTCTGCGTTAGCAAAGCGTCACAGATACGTTTTTTTATAAGGAACTTTGATGCCTCTAATGGGTTTATGCGCCCTGCAAATCTCTAAGAGGGGTAAACGGAATCTAATGTTCCCTAAACAAATTTGCTCTTGGGATCCTTTTCTCGTGGAACATCTGAGGAACACATACTTGGAAATGCTAATCGAAATGACAGAGTCCAATTCTGGCCTACCAGGTGTGTGTGCGCTGCTCCCTACCTGCCCTGTTCTCTGTCCCTGCGGACGCCCAGTTCCTAACTAAAGGCTTGGAAGTGGTCTTTCTTACATCATTCATCCCTGCCTGCATGTCCCCTTTTCCCTTCCTGCCTCCCAGTATGACTCCCCATCCTCTCCTATACTTCTGCACTCCGGTATGTGTTAAGAATTCCCCCAGAGCTCGTGTAATGCAGGTTCCTCGGCCCCAGGGCCAGAAACCCTGATTTAGTAAGTTGAGAGTGCAACCTACATTTCCAACAGGCTCCTAGGTGACACTGATGCTGCCGGCCGACAACCTCACTCTGCTGAGCACGGCCTGAGAGGTAGAATCTGCCTCTGCAAAGCCTCCTTGCCACTCACCTTGGACTTGCCCAATACATGCCAGGCACTGGATGATCCTCTGCTTTTTCTTGAATATGTTTTATTTCCCCGTGAATCTGTAAGCATCTGAGAGAAGGAACAATGGCTTGTTCTTTTTTCCTGGATGTCTAGTTGAGCATTTTGACTAAAAGAACAGCAAATGAAGGCTGCCTCCTCTGAGACAGACACCTGAGTGCTGGGGCTCGCGGTAGTGGCTGTCTAGTGCTGTGCAAACCTGCGACCCCTGCTCCAACCCGCTTCTCCTTCTCCCTCCAACCGGGGCCTAGACAGG
Organism: Mustela erminea; assembly: GCF_009829155.1. Classification (NCBI taxonomy): domain Eukaryota; kingdom Metazoa; phylum Chordata; class Mammalia; order Carnivora; family Mustelidae; genus Mustela; species Mustela erminea. The sequence continues at coordinate 3,962,894 of NC_045627.1, read as the reverse complement.
CTGCACTTATGGATCTACTCCTGGCCTTCACAATGATGCAAGCTCCCTGGGAAAAGGCAGCAGCCTGGTGCATCATCAAATTAGCTCCTTTCGCTTTGGACGCCCGTACTTGTGTTGCCCAGACAGACCCCTGGCCTGGACAAAGACCTTTGCAGAGGTATTTTGCCCCCTTGCCATATATCCTGGACACTGATGCTTGGTCTTGTTATCCTGCTTATGTCCTCCCTTCAACTCTTGTAGGATCTCTGTCCTCTGAACACAAGCATTAGGTTTTGGGATGTTCTTGTAATTCTAACCCTCCTAATCACTTCTTGGGTGGCATCTTTCTGATGCTCTGGCATTAGGCTACCTATTCAAGTCACTAACACAGAGTCTTCCCTGACATTTTTTTTTTTTTTTGAGAGAAAGAGGGATAATGAGGAGAAGCAGACTCCCCGCTGAGCAGGAAACCCTGATGTGGGGCTAGATCCCAGGACCCTGAGATCATGACCCGAGCTAAAGGCAAACGCTTAACTGACTGGGCCACCCAGCTGTCCCTTCCCTGGCTTTCTGATAGCCATATTTTTTTATTCTCATTCTATCTACCCCCCCCCACACACACACACATACACTCTCTCCCAGCCATGCCTCACCCCTAGCCGACGCCATGAAGTAGACTAACACAGCCCTGGTTCTCAACCTGATTTCAAATCCCAGTCACTTTGTCCTGATTCCTACAATGTATACAAACTATGTGAAGACTATATGCAGATAGTTCCCTAGAAAAAGTCTGGATTTGCCTCCATTTTAATAAAATTCTGCCTCTTGCCACTTGGAGTGCATAGCCCAACCTGGGTGCCGGAGGTAAGCATAGTGAAAAATACGCAAGACCCCTGACAAACATTTACCCATCCTCTGTGCTTGGCACCACAGGTTATATGAAGAATGAGCCGGATTTCAAAGACCTTACAGTTTACCAGAGGCAGGACAGATAACCACAAAGATTGTGATATATTCCATGAATAAACATATAAAAATAAGCAGTGAAAAAATTCAAAAGAAGGATGGGGCACCTGGGTGGCTCAGTGGGTTAAGGCCTCTGCCTTCGGCTCAGGTCATGATCCCGGGGTCCTAGGATAGAGCCCTGCGTCAGGCTCTCTGCTCAGCGGGGAGCCTGCTTCCTCCTCTCTCTCTGCCTGCCTCTCTGCCTACTTGTGATCTCTGTCTGTCAAATAAGTAAATAAAATGTTAAAAAAAAAAATTCAAAAGAAGGAATTTTATGGGTCGAACTATGGTTCCTCCCCAGCTCTTCCCCAGCAAGATTGGTATGTTGAAATTCTACACCCTAGTACCTCAGAGTACGACCTGATTTAGAAATGGGGTCTTTGCAGATTAAGATGAGGTCATACTGGAGTAGGGTGGGCTCTAGTCCCATAGGACCACTGTCGTTATAAAAAGGGGGGATTTGCAGACAGACACGCATGGGAGGAGAAGGCCCAGAGAAGATGAAGGCAGAGACTCAGGGCGATGCTTCTACCTGCGAGAAACACCAGAGCTTGCCAGGCCATCCTCAGGAGCTAGAAGAAAGGCACGGAACAGACTTTTCCTCCCAGCCCTCAGAAAGAACCAACCATCCTGACCACTCGATCTCGGACTTGTCCAGTGAATCTCAGCCGCTGAAGCCTCTGGGTTTGTGGTACGTTATGGCAAACCAGGAAACAGGGAGATTTCTTGTCGGGGGCTATGAAGGAAGATTTCCTTAGAAATGAAGATGAAGAAATGTGAGCTCAGCCTTAAAGAAGGGCATTCAAGGAGAAGGAAAGAGCATTCGAAACAACAGAAGGCAGGAAAGCGTTGAGGGTACTTGGAAACCTGAGAGCCTACAGAGCATCAAGGGGAGCAGGCAGAGGGAACGGTAGAGAAAGAGGATGAGAGCCGTTTGTCAGAGATGAGTACAGCAGGTTTGGAAAAATATATTCTGAGTCAGGAAATTGTTTCTGAAATTCTATATATAAGGCAGCCAGCTGTGTATGCCTTGTACGTAAAACTTCTATAAAATCTTACTTCTGGTACAGAAGAGAACGCAGCTGCTGAACCCAGAGGTGAGTAGTTTACTACTGAATTTCAAACCTGAACGTTCACAACTTTAGAGCCACTGAATAGAATTTGTGGTATCAGAATTAAAATTTAGGACTTAAAATATAAAAAAAAGATCGCTGCAGAACAGTTTCCCTACTCACCTATCAGTGATATTTACAACTTTTAGTTCTGTCTTATGGGCTAACATCAGAAAACACAACAGGAGGGGCACCTGGGTGGTGCCGTGGGATTAGTGTCCAATTCTTGGTTTCAGCGCAGCTCATAATCTCTGGGTGACGATCTCAGGGTCGTGAGACAAGAGCCCTATATCCAGCCCTGCGTGGAGCCCGCACGGAGTGTGGAGTCTGCTTATCCCTCTCCCTCTGCTCCTCCTCTTGCTCACTCTCTCTCATAATTTTTTTTTTAAGTCTTTAAAAAAGAAAACACAACAGGAAGAGTTCTGGGATGGATGTCAAAGGGCCTGGATTCAAGTTAAGAGATCACTTCAAGTGGTTCTAAAAGTGGCAAAACCACTTACCCACTGCCTCCCACCCCAGTGCCTCCACTTCAATATATAGAGTCATGTATAGAGGAACATCTCTGGCTTTTTTATGATTCATAAATGTGGTGAGGGTGCATGAGATGAAATAAAAAGATGCCCAAACACAGAAATACATGTTTTACTCAAGTTCCTTGCAGCAGAATGAAATGGATAGACTACACGATCTCTAATATCCCTTCCAGTAATAACATCCTGATTAACAGAAGTGAAGAATCAAAACCCAGACACAGGCTTAAGAGCAATGGAAAGTGTGTGTGTGTGTGTGATCTATGTACATGCACATACATATCTCTATCTACATTTGTGCCATTAGATGGCAGCAGGAAGCTAACTCGTAATAACAAAGTTGGCTTCAGCCAAGTTTCTCCCTCTGTCAGACAAATTTCCCTTGGCTTTTCCTTTTAAACTCCAAGTCTCCACAGGATTCTCTCTCTCTCTCTCTCTCTCTCTCTCTCCCCCCGCCCCCACCCCTAACTTAAAAATCACCTTTTTATTAAATTATGAAATATGCCAAGTGTTCACAAACCCATCATACACAAATTCGGCAAGTTTTGCCATTCTTCCTGCGACTGTCCACCCATGTCTCCTTCTCCACTGAATTTTAAAGCAAATCCCAGACTTCATGTTGTTTCACTGCTTGTACTAACAAGTACACATTAAAAAAAAAAAAAAAAGGTGCTTATTCTTACCTAATCATAATGCCATTATGAAACTTAAAATTAATTTCTTGGACTCGTACCATGTCTCTTTTCAGTGTTTTTAAGCAAGAATAATGGCAATATTTTACATAATCTACAACTTAATAAAACATGATACTTGAATAATAAGCCAATTCTATTTTAGAGGTTTCTGATATAACACTGTTAAAAATGGCCTTAGGAAGGTATCGCCATTATAATTGTTATACTTGGAAGCTGGAAGGCCTGACGACTATTTTCCCATAAATTTTATTCCATCTCAGCACTGTTCTATGCCTCAGTTCCAAGAACCCCAGAATGATGCTGTTACCTGAAGCAGGGCTCTCCTGGAGATTAAAGAAACAGCACCCGTTAATCTCATTAAGTTCACTGAGGCAGGATGAAGCTGGGTGCCGGTAAATGGAGCAGATAAATGTGAGGCATATACACATTTTTTTTCATGTTGAAAAGTAATCATAGAGAGCCCTGTCTCCTTCAGCGCACGTACCGATACTTCAGAGCACGTGTGACACATGGAAATCCTATTAAGCGTGAGAGGGGAGGGTGGAGGTAGGTAGGAAGGTCGTGCCAGAAACCACCTCTTAGGAACCTTGGGAGAAGCCTGTGATAGGATGCCTACAGTTCTGGGAAGAGATCCATAAATATATGGCCATATCATTTCGATCTTCGCTCTCTGGGGAACAAGGATTTAGAAAAAGGAGTGGGGTTGACAATTATTCCAGAAGAAAACAACTCAATTTGTCAGTAAATAGCAAAAACACTCATATTAGTCAGCTACCTCTACTTTGAAGTTTCACTGCACTCCTGTCCTTGCGTGGTACTGAAATCCATGCTCCCGGTGTTAGTACCCATTGCTGGGTCCTCCCTATACTGTGTCTGCAACAATGAGCATCGTCGGTTCACGTGCATGTTTATTTCTTTGGGATAAACTGCTGAAGGTAGAGTAGCTGACTAATCAATGGGGAAAAGATAAGGTTTTGAATCCACATAAAAAACTAAGGTAACTTTTGGGCTCCTGGGTGGCTCAGTGGGTTAAGCCGCTGCCTTCGGCTCAGGTCATGATCTCAGGGTCCTGGGATCGAGTCCCGCATCGGGCTCTCCGCTCAGCGGGGAGCCTGCTTCCTCCTCTCTCTCTGCCTGCCTCTGCCTACTTGTGATTTCTCTCTGTCAAATAAATAAATAAAATCTTAAAAAAAAAAAAAAAACTAAGATAATGTTTCTTCTCCATACTACATACTACATACACATCATACACTGGAATGCCAAAAAAAAAAGTAAGAATAAACATAAAAATACATCCAGATTTATTCCAAACCTAAAAAGAAAACACAAAACTTTAAACTTCTAAAAACTTTTAGACAAAAATACGGGATAATATATTTATGACCTCATGGATGAACTTCTTAAATAAGACCAAAAAAAAAGACAAATCATGCAGGACCACTAAATTTGAAGCATTAAAATAAAACATTTTTGTGTGAGGAAAACAACATATTACCAGCCACAGACCAGCAGGAGGTATTTATAAAGAACAACAAAAAGAGGGAGAGATTACAGGGCATTTAGGGAAACAATCTAACAGAAAAATATAAAAAATATATGAACAAGTAATTTACAAAAGAAGAAATATGAATGGTACAGAGTTTAAATTTTACAAATATTCACTGTTAGATTAAACCACATCAAATTACCAATATTTACTAGTTTTTGGCAAAAATGCAATTTCATATAGGTAAAACTATCAGTGAAAGGTCTACAAAAATTAAGAGATACCATTTAAAACCTGATTGGTCATCAGGATTAGCAAAATTAATGGAATCACAAACTTCTACACAGTTGCAAAAGAAAGCATAGATTGGTCCAAGCACTTTGGTAATATCTGATATAATGGAACAGGCATAAGCCCTAAGACCAAGCAATTTCACTTCTACATAAACTACCTAGATAAATTCTCACACATGCTCCCAAGAAGATAACCTCAGAATATTATATTCAGATTCTACAGAGAAAAAGAGCCAATCAGGTATGTGGTAAGGAGATTTATTATAAGTAATTGGCTCATGCAATTATAGAGGCTGAGAAAGCTCAGAATAGACAGTCAGCTAGCTGGAGACATAGGACAGCAAATGTGCAGTTCCAGTCTTAAGTCTGAGGGCCCGAGAACCAGGAGAGCCCATGGTGCAAGTTCTAGTTCAAAAGCCAGCAGACTCGAGAACCAAGAAGAACCGGAGTTTTAGTCTTGCGTCTGAAGGCTGGAAAAGACCCACATCTCAAGCTTTTGGGCAGGAGGAATTCCCTCCTCTTTCCGTTTAAGTCCTCAGTTCGTTGGATGAGGCCCACATTAGAGAGGGTGATCTGCTTTACTCGGTCTACCAATTCAAATATTAATCTCATCCGAAACCACCCTCACAGACGTACCCATTGTAACGCCTGATCACCCCTCTAGGCTTTCCGCAGCCCAGTCAAGTTGACAGGGAAATTAACTATCACAGTCATTACAGTATTATCTGTAATAGCTAACTTGAAAATAATCTACAAATATTCTATTCTACAAATATTTTATTTTATTCTACAAATATTCACTAAGTACCCATTGTGTGCCATGGATGATTCAAGATGTTTGCGTCTAGCAATGAGCCGAAGAGACAAACATTCCTCTTATTGAGGAGGTTACTTACTAGTTAAGAGAAATAAATAATAATACGTGAGTTATAATTACTCAGGTAATAAGGGAATGCTACTTTCCACAACTTCAAGACAACATTCATATTAGAGTCTATGAAATGCCACCTTCTGAAAATGTGTAAGGCAGCAGTAATGAGTTGGGAGTCAGAGGCAAATGGCGACCTAAATTAGAGAAAGGTGAGCCCCACTATGAAGGTGACATAGTAGCACAAGTTTAAAAGTGATGAGGGAATTAACAAGCAGGGGAAAATGAGCAACCAGGCAGAAGAAACAGACCTTGGAAAGATCCATAACCTGGAGGTCAGTGAGTCAAAAGGAAAAAATTTAATTAAAATGAAGGGCGTGGGGCACCTGCGCTCAGTGGGTTAAAGCCTCTGCCTTCGGCCCAGGTCATGATCCCACGGTCCTGGGATCAGGCCCCACATCAGGCTCTCTGCTCAGTGGGGAGCCCGCTCCCCCCTCTCTCTCTGCCTTTCTCTCTGCCTACTTGTGATCTCTCTCTTTCTGTGAAATAGGTAAAAAAATCTTTAAAAAAAACAAATAAATAAAATGAAGGGCAGGAGAGTGGGCACGGACAGATTGCGTAGACTCCTGTGGGCCACTGCAAGGACGAGCATGTTTTAGTCTGAATGAATTGGTAGCCACTGCTGGGATTTTCACAGAGAAGCAAAAGTGATCTGACTGCATGTTAAAAAAATCACTCTGGGAACAAGCAAACCCCAACTGGCAAAAGTGACGTTCAATCAAGACTGGAGGGGATGCGGGGGCTCAGTCAGGGGGCATCTGCCTTCGGCTCAGGTCATGATCTCAGGATGCTGGGATCAAGCCCCACATGGGGTTCTGCTTAGTGGGGAGCCTGCTTCCCCCTCTCCCACTCCCACTGCTTGTGTTCCCTCTCTCTGTCTTTCTGTCAAATAAATAAATAAAATCTTTTAAAACTAAATAATAAAAAAATTTTTTAAAAATCACTCTGACTTCGAAATGGCGGAAAGCAAAAGCTTTTCATAACCCAGGCATGAGAGGGTGATGGCTTGGACCAGGATGATAAAAAATGTTCCATTTTGGATATATTTTAAACATAGAGCCTACAGAATTCCTGACCAATTGGGTGTGGAATAGGAGTCAAAGAGAGGAGTCAAGGATGAGTATTACTATACCTCATGAACTAGAAGGAAAGTCATTATCAACTGAGAATCAGCAGATAATGTATAGAGCAGGTTTGAGCCGAGGCCAGCTAAGCTCTGGACATGTTAACTTGGACACGTGTATTAGATATTCAAGTGGAAACACTGAATTGGGAATTAGACATATGCATTGGGAGTTCAAAAGGGAAGTCTGGGCTGGAATCGTCAGCGTACAAAGTATTTAAACCCAGAGGCTTCCAAAGACCACGGAGGGGGTAGAGTAGTTCGAGAAGAGGTTCAAAGATGGCACCTTGGGCGGTCCAGTGACAGAAGGTTGAGGGGATGAGAAGGACCCAGTGAAGGAGCCTGAGGAGCAGCTAGTGAAACAGGAGGAAGACCGAGAGTGTGATGGCTGCGAACAAGTAGAAAACCTGGACCAAGGAGCCGAGAAGGGTCACCCCGTCGGATGCTGCTGACAGACGAAGAGGAGGACAGAAGGTCGCACACTGGACTACACGGTAGGAAGGACGCCTGGAGAAGAGCGGGTCTGTGAGATGCCGGGGACGAAAGTCTGAGGATGGTCAAGAGAGGAGACGAGGAGAGGAACCGGATTCAGAAAGTACATATGTGTCTTTCGGAAAGCAGGGATAAAGAGGTTTTTGGTTTTTTTTTTTTAAGATTTTATTTATTTATTTAGCAGAAATCACAAGTAGGCAGAGAGGCAGGCAGAGAGAGAGAGAGAAGCAGGCTCCCCGCCGAGTGGACACCCTGATGCGGGGCTCAATCCCAGGACCCTCGGATCATGACCTGAGCCGAAGGCAGAGGCTTAACCCACTGAGGCACCCAGGTGCCCCAAGAAGACTTTGTTGTTGTTGTTGTTGTTAAGATATGCACAATAAAAACACGCGTGTATGCTGATGGGAAGCTCCAGCATGAAGGCAAAAATCAGTCTTTCAGGACAGAGGCGAGAATTGCTGCAGCCGTCCTTGCACGGGTGAGAGGGAACCTACTACCCAAGTGGGAGCGGACCCCAGAGAAAGAGACAGCAGGAGGCAGGAAGGCAGTGCATGTGAACCTGCGTGCTGGCTGAGAAACGAGGAGCCTGTGGAAACTCTCCTGCTTACTTCCATTTTCGTCGCCACTGGCCAAGAGGGAGGATAAGGAGGTGATAGGGGAGTTCAAGGAAGGAAGGGACATTGTCAAACAGTCATCCATGAGAGAGGAAGAATGAAGGGAATAAGAAACACAGTAGGACTGCCACGCAGTATTAAGACCACCATGAAATTCATGGTCATAAACTTGAATTGAGCCGTCAGGGTGGTAGTCTGCCTTTCCTGTATTCTTTTCAGTGTCGTAAAGGTAGGTATGAAGTAGTCAGAGATGGATTTAATCTGGATTTAAGTTTTGCCAATGAGTATGAGGAAGTAAGAGAGGAACAAGAGCGCTGACATTGTATGCAGGGGAGCAGTAACAATTAACAGTGAAGCTTGAGGTGGGAAATAAAGGAAAAGAGGCTACGAGCAGTTAATGAGCACTGGAAAGTTAGCTGAGTTGATGGATGGAAGGTCCCGGGGGGCTGTAAGAATTGTCGATACTAGAAACAGATAAACTGATAAAAAGGACAAGCGGTAGGTAGACGCTGGGAGGCAGACAATTGAGAACAGGTTAATAAGGACACAATCGTGGGAAGGTCCTGGCGTAACCGTGGGAGTGGACATCATCGGATGCACAGTGGAGGAAACAAAACCGGAAGAAAGAAATTCAAATATGTGAGAAGCTAGTATATTAAATGTTATCTTCAGGGGCACCTGGGTGGCTCAGTGGGTTAAGGCCTGTGCCTTCGGCTCGGGTCACAGTCCTAGGGTCCTGGGATGGAGCCCCGCGTCGGGCTCTCTGCTCACTGGGGAGCCTGCTTTCTCCTCTCTCTCTGCCTGTTTCTCTGCCTACTTGTGATCTCTCTCTCTGTCAAATAAATAAATAATTTTTTAAAAAGTTATCTTCATGTATCTTAAACTTGCCATTGGATTAAAAAAAATGGGCCTAACATTAAAGAGAATAAGAGTATACCAGGACCTAAACTCATTAAGAAACAAGGAGGAGTGGGCTGGTGTACAGCAGATTATAGCAGAAGGGAAATGGGTAACTGGTTTATCCTAAAAAGTATAATACCAGGTACCAGCTAAAATGAACTAGAATTACAGGTACTGCTGTACATAAATTTCAAAACCCTAATATAAATGAAAAAAACCTAGCTGCAAAAAGATACATACACTATGACACTGTTGGCATAAATTAAAAAAAAAAAAAGTTTATGGATCAATACATATATGGTAAAAACATAAAAATACACATCATAAGAATATATATATCAATCTTGTGGTTGGCAGTTATTTGGGGGATGGTGAGATAGAGGAAAACTCTGTAACATTTTAATTCTTTAAAAATACCTGGAGCAGGGGCACCTGGGTGGCTCGGTCAGTTAAGCAAGCAAACATGGTTTTTGTTCTTTTTTTTTTTTTGATGGGGGTGCAGAAGGAGGTTGAGAGAGAAGCTTAAGCAGCCTCCATGCCCAGTGCAGAGCCTGAGGCCGCGCTCTATTCCACACCCGAGATCATGACCTAAGTTGAAATCAGGAGTTGACGTTTAATTGACTGAGCCAGCCAGGTGCCCCAACAAACGTGGTTTTTTATTTTTATTTTTATCATTTATTTATTTATTAATTACAAGTATGGTTTTAAAGACTGTAAATCAGAGATGTCTGGATGGCTGTGGGTAGAGCCTGTAGCCCTCAATCTCAGGGTCGTGAGTTCAAGCCCCACATTGGGCAGGGAGCCTACTTAAAAATAAATAAATAAAAACAAAAAGTGTAAATCAACTAGTTGTGCAAACTCAGAAAACAGGGCTTCCCGTGTCTTCTAGCCAACTCAGGACCAAAAAGAGATTCTAGCAGCTATTCTCAGTTTACCCAAAACAAAGTTTCCAGCTCCTCTGGTCTACCTTTTCGCAAACCATGTCCTTTTACATTTCAAATCTTCCTTAGAGTAAACTGAAACAAACTTAATAAAAATAATACCAACATTATCCTTGGTTTTGAGCTCTTTATGCGATAAAGCCAATAAATGGCCACTATTTTTTTTCAGCCTTGCTCACTACTTCCTGTGTCACATTGTGTCTATTTTTTAGGGGTATTCTGTGCACCGATGAAAACATAAACGTATTCTTCTCACTCTTTCCCACAATAGTAGCATATTTACATCCTGCTATTATCAGTTCCTTACCAGTACCCGCCACACGGCCTCCTCTTTAACGGCTTTATGGCACTTAATTGTATAGTTGTACTGTAATTTATTTTAACTTGGCCTCCGTAAAAGAACACTGGAATGAGTATTTTTTGAACGTGTAATTTCATAAATGTAAGAATACTGATCACTGATCAGTATCAATTTCCATTTTTCACAACAGCAGGAGTACCTTCTCTCACACATCCACAGTATTACCCATCTCAAATCTTAGCCATTCTGGTTAAGTAAAAAGTGGTAAGTGGGGGCGCCTGGGTGGCTCAGTGGGTTAAGCCGCTGCCTTCGGCTCAGGTCATGATCTCAGGGTCCTGGGATCGAGTCCCGCATCGGGCTCTCTGCTCAGCAGGGAGCCTGCTTCCTCCTCTCCTCTCTCTGCCTGCCTCTCTGCCTACTTGTGATCTCTCTCTCTGTCAAATAAATAAATAAATAATCTTTAAAAAAAAAAAAAAGTGGTAAGTGGTAGCTTTAGTTTGCATTTCTCTGATAAGAGACCTCTATGATTGAGAACCATCTGTACTTCATATCCGAAAACGGTCTCTATGAGTCAGCACTGGTCAGGAGAACAAAAAGCACTCGAGGTATTACAGGCAGGAAAGGATTTAATACAGGTGCTTCCAAAACCTTGGAAGGGCTGGGTGAAAGGGAGGTCAGGGAAAGCTGCCAGCAAATTCAGGAAATCCACAAGTCACAGGAATTGCAGGAAACCAGGGCTGATGATCTCAGCGGCCTGCTGAGGAGAAGCAGATGATTAACAGAATGCAGAAGCTCCTGCGAAACCTCACGTCTGCCATCTGAAGGAGTCCGCAGACCTGCCCCCTGATGCTGAGGGAACAATGCTGGCTGCTGGTTCTCTTTTGTTTTTCAGATGTTACTTGAGCCTCTCCTTGTTGGACTGCAAATAAAACCCTTGTAGCAAGAGAATCACGGAAATGTGGTTTCCAGGCCTTAACCCCTACAACAGGGAGCGGGTGTTTAGAAGGCAGGTCTAGTGCCAACAGGTGGTGCCCTGCACAGTCCTCTCTCTCTGTCACCGGGCAGTCACGTACATCCTGCTTGCTAGGTTTCAACCTTCAGACACCAGCATGCTTCCAGCCAACATGAAACAACTACCTCCACGCAGTTAAGGTGTCCTCACCGTGTTCCTTCATCTCTCCAATGAAGACTGTCCAACTCCGAGGCTCATTCCTTTCAGTTTAATACCAAACCGTGGCCATCCTATAACTTGAAAACTAAAGTAAAAGATGAATCACCAACAACAGACCCTCTATAAAATAATGAGAGAAAAGGAGAGGAAGGAAAAAAGAACACAACCGATTTATAGTATCAAACACAGGAAACAAGGAGAAAACATGCACAGTCACTGAAGTCTTTGTTCCTGCCACTGCTCTTGAGGAAATCATTCATATTTGTATTTTCTTCTACTACTCATCCTATGTTCCCTGTATCTTTGGCCCAAACCTCAATTAACGGAGATTCTCTACCTGGTGGGCGACCTGAACCTTCATTCCTGTGAAGAACCTGTGGCATTAGGGTTCTGCCTCTTTGATGCTGCTGTCACCTTCTATCCATTTTGCCTCCACATGTAAGTACTAAGAGGTGTTCGGAAACTACTGTGGGGTTGCGTTTGCATGTGTGATTGTACTAGACAGGCAGTTGGTTGGGGAGGCTTTCATTTGTGTTATGAGTATGGAAAAAAGTTCTGGACTTTGAGTCCTGTGTTCCTGTACTGCCTAGATACTGTTCTGTCATGGTTCCTGAAGCAACACTTGTGATCCAGCATATGTAACTGCATATACTATTCAAAAGATCATCAAGATGGATTACAAACCTGGTGTTTCCAGAAAAAGTAGACCAGTAAAAATAAATGCTTTTGATAGTAAAAGCACAGGTAACAAAAGCAAAAAGAAATGAACGGGACTACATCAAACTAAAAACTACTGAAAAGAATCAACAAACCAAGAAGGCAACCTACTGAATGGAAGAAAATATTTGTAAATCATGTATCTGATAAGGGATTAATACATAAAGATCTCACACAACTCAAAAGCAAAAACACAACTTCTTAAAATGGCAGAAGGGAATGGTTTTCTAGAGAAAACATCCAAATGGCCAACAGGCACATGAAAAGATGCTCAACAGCACTAGTTATCAGGGAAAAGCAAATCAAAATCACAATGAGTTACCACCTCATACCTGTTAGAATGGCTATCATCCAAAAGACAAGAGATAACAAGTGTTAGTGAGGGTGTAGAGAAAGGGGAATCCTAGTGTATTATTGGTAGGCATGGAAACTGGTGCAGCCACAATGGAAAACAGCATGGAGATTCCTCAAAAATATTAAAGAACTACCATATGATCTAGAAATCTCACTTCAAGGTATATATCCAAAGAAAATGAAAACTGGATACTGAAAATACCTGACCTCCTAGGCTCACTACGGCATTCACAAGAGCCAAATATGGAAACCACCTAAGTGTCCACCAATGGGTGTATGGATATAGATGTGATGTACGCGCGCACGCGCGTGCACACACACACACACACACTATAGTATTATTCAGGCATGAGAAAAAAGGAAATCCTGCCATTTGCAACAACTTGAAAAGCCCTTGAGGGGCATTATGTTAACTGAAGTAAGTCGGATAGAGAAAGACAAATACCATATGATATCACCTTTTTAATAATCTAAAAAGGACAAGGAGAATAAAGTGGTGATTGAGGAGCGGGAGAAACAGAGAAATTGCTAAGAGAGTACACAAAGACTAAAAACTAACTATACATCATGGCGATTATAGCTAATAATATTGTTTCATATACTTGAGTGTTGCTAGAAGAGATCTTAAATGTTGTCACCACAAAAAAGAAATGGTGTGTAACCACGTATGATAATGGATGTAAAAAAAAAAAAAAAGGTAACTGTTACGGGATGGAGGTGGTAGCTTATGCTGTGGTGGTAATAATTTTGCAATTTATAAATGTATCAAGTCAACTTCTTTTTTTTTTTTTTAAAGATTTTATTTATTTATTTGACAGAGAGAGATCCCAAGTAGGCAGAGAGGCAGGCAGAGAGGGGGAAGCAGGCTCCCTGCTGAGCAGAGCCCCATGCAGGGCTCGATCCCAGGACCCTGGGATCATGACCTGGGCCAAAGGCAGAGGCTTAACCCACTGAGCCACCCAGGTGCCCCTCAAGTCAACTTCTTACACCTTAAAATTACGGTGTTGCCTGTCAATTATATCGCAAGTGGGATAATATCAAATAATAAAGGTAAAAACAAAAGGGAAAACTTTTACCCTAAAATTGGAAGATGACTAAAAATTAACTATGTATATTACTTTATTCCACAAAAACAAAAAACCTTTCTCTTGAGACACCAATTATATGAACATGAAGAACAGTCATAATAGGTAATAATGCCTGACTTAAAATATCAATGTGATTCTACAAGTAAGAACTTTTATTAGGGGACAGCTTTGGGTCATTAATTCAACAAAACTCCATTTATTGTTTAAAAACAAATGACTGGGGTGACTGGGTGGTTTAGTTGGTTAAGCATCTGCCTTCAGCTCAGGTCACGACCCAGGGTCCTGGGATAGAGTCCCAAATCAGGCTACCTGCTAAGTGGGGAATCTGCTTCTCCCTCTCCCTCTGCCCCTTCCCCCACCTTGTGGTCTCTCTCTAGCTCTGCTCTCCCTCAAATAAATAAAATCTATTCTAAAAATTACATTAATAAGAATAAAAACAAATGACCAAAAGGAAATCTCATTATTTCCTAATTCCTAAGCAGCCCAAGGCTGGTAGAGAGGTTTAGGCTGGCCCAAGCATAAGGTGGGGCCAGTGCCTAGGCCCTGCCCACCCCTCCACAAGTATATTGCTAGGGGCTCTGGGGATGAGGGCCCCAGAGGCAGGGAAGAGGCCAAGGATCAAGGGAGTGCAGGCCTATGGAGATGAGGTCACAGCCCTCCCACCCCTATGGTCCTCAAAGTCCCCCTTCCCTCCCCATGCACCCCCCTCCCCACTGCTGGATTGGGTATGGGTGATGTGGCTACAAGGGCTGGGATGTGGCTATAGTTTTCTGAATAGGCTTTTGAAAAGACTGTATGGATACTAAGAGGACTGATTTTAAGCTTTACTACAAATCTGTGATCACCAAGACAGCATAGTACTGGCATAAAAACAGACACAAAGACCAGTGGAACAGAGTAGAGAGCCCAGATATGGACCCTCAACTCTATGGGCAAATAATCTTCGACAAAGTAGGAAAAAATGTAGTGGAAAAAAGACAGTCTCTTCAACAAATGGTGCTGGGAAAATTGGACAGCTATGTGTAGATGAATGAAACTAGACCATTCTCTTACACCATACACAAAGATAAACTTGAAATGGATAAAAGATCTCAACGTGAGGCAGGAATCCATCAGAATCCTAGAGGAGAATATAGGCAGTAACCTCTTCAACATCGGCCACAGCAACTTCTTTTAAGATATGTCTCCAAAGGCAAAGGAAACAAAAGCAAAAATGAATTTCTGGACTTCATCAAGATCAAAAGCTTCTGCACAGCAAAGGAAACAGTCAACAAAACAAAGAGGCAACCCACGGAATGGGAGAAGATATTCGCAAATGATGCTACAGACAAAAGGCTGATATCCACGATCTGTAAAGAACTCCTCAAACTCAACACACACAAAACAGATAATCACTTCAAAAAATGGGCAGAAGACATGAAGAGACACTTCTCCAATGAAGGCATACAAATGGCTAACAGACACATGAAAAAATGTTCATCACTAGCCATCAGGGAGATTCAAATCAAAACCACATTGAGATACCATCTTATACCAATTAGAATGGCCAAAATTAACAAGGCAAGAAGCAACATGTGTTGGAGAGGATGTGGAGAAAGGGGAACCCTCCTACACTGCTGGTGGGAATGCAAGTTGGTACAGCCACTTTGGAAAACAGTGTGGAGATTCCTCAAGAAATTAAAAATAGAGCTTCTCTATGCCCCTGCAATTGCACTGCTGAGTATTTACCCCAAAGATACAGATGTAGTGAAAAGAAGGGCCGTCTGTACCCCCATGTTCATAGCAGCAATGGCCACAGTCGCAAAACTGTGTAAAGAACCAAGATGTCCTTCAACGGATGAATGGAGAAGGAAGATATGGTGTATATATACAGTGGAATATTATGCCCCCCTCAGAAAGGATGAATACCCAACTTTTGTATCAACATGGGAGGGACTGGAAGAGATTACACTGAGTGAAATAAGTCAAGTGGAGAGAGTCAATTATCATATGGTTTTGCTCACTTGTGGAGCATAAGGAATAACATGGAGGACATGGGGAGATGGAGAGGAAAAGGGAGGTGGGGGAAATTGGAGGGGGAGACAAACCATGAGAGACTGTGGACTCTGAAAAACAATCTGAGGGTTTTGAAGGGGCGGGGGGTGGGAGGTTGGGTGAGCCTGGTGGTGGGTATTATGGAGGGCACAGATTGCACGGAGCAGGGTATGGTGTATAAACAATGAATTCTGGAACACTGAAAAGAAATTTAAAAAAATAAATTAAAAATTTAAAATAAATAAATAAAAATGGGGAGAAAAACAATAAACATCAGCCAACAGAAGCTAACCAGGCAACTATATAAATCCCAAATGGTGGGGGGAGACATTTAGACCTTAAAGCTAGGAGATCTGGTGGACCAATCCAGGGCTATAAAGAAAGTAGACTAGTCAAGCATCATATCTTACTAATATGCATTCCAGGAGCATTTATTGATATGAATTTTAAAAACCAAACAAAGTTCAAGACTCAGAAAAAAATTTTAAAAACCTAAAGAAGAATGTAAAAAGTACTATAATCAATATTAGAACATAAACCCAAAGAAAGTAAATAATAAGAGTATAAATCAAGGAAACAGAAAACAGACTATGAAAAACAAACCCAATCTTCAACAAACGGAGCTGGGAAAACTGGACAACTACACTTTGTAGTTGGACCACTTTCTTACACCATATGCAAAAACACACAGATTAAGGACCTAAATGTGAAACCTAAAACATAAAAATCCTAGAAGAGAGTACAGATAGTAATTTCTCTGAGAGGCAGGGGAAATAAAAGCAAAAAGAAACTACTGTTATATCAAAATAAAAAGCTTCTGCACAGCAAAAGAAACAATCAACAACCTAAAAAACACCCTACCGAATGGGAGAGAAGATATTTATAAGAATACCTGAAAAAGGGTCAGTATCCAAAATATATGAAGAACTCCTACAACTCAATACCAAAAAAACAATTCAATTTAAAAACGGGCAGAAGACATGAACAGAAACTTCCCCAGAGACATCCAGATGGCCAAAAGACACAGAAAAGATGCTCAACATCACTCATCATCAGAGAAATGCACATCAATGAGATAACACCTCACCCTGTCAGATGGCCAAAATCAAAACCACAAGGAACAACACATGTTGGCAAGGATGTGGATGAAAAAAGAATCCTCCCACATTGTTGGTGGAATTGCAAACTGGTGAGCCACTGTGGTAAAACAGTATGGAGGCTCCTCAAAAAATTAAGAAAAGAATTACCATATGATCCCAGCAATTTCAGTACTGGGCATTCACCCAAGAAATACGAAAACACTAATTCAAAAAGCTATGTGCACCCCCTATGTTTACTGCAGCATTACTTACAACAGCCAGAGTATGGAAGCGGCCCACGTGTCCATCGATAGATGAATGGAAAAAGAATATTATTCAGTCATTAGAAAGAATGAACTCTTGCCATTTGATACAGCATGGATGGATCTGCAGAGTATAATGCTGAAGTAAGTGAAGTCAGAGAAAGACAAATACCACGTGATTTCACTCATATGTACAATTTAAGAAACAAAACAAATGAGCAAAGAAAAAGGAGATAAACCAAAAACACCTTTTACCTATAGAGAATAGTTAGTTACCAGAGGCGCGGAGGAAGGGAGGATGGGGGAAATAGGTGACAGGGATTAAGAGTATACTTATCACGATGAGCACTGAGACATGTGTAGGACTGCTGAATCACTGTACTGCACACCTGAAACTAATATTAACTGCATGTTAACCATACGGAAATAGAAATTTTAAAAAACGAATAAAAAGCAAAAGGTAACTTTTGAAAAGACTAACATAATGGAGATACATCTGGCAAAATGGACTAAGAAAAATGGATACAGAGAGACAACACAAATATTTAATATGATATAGCCAGGATATAGATGTAATACTAATAACACTTTGTATTAAAAATTTGAAAAGATAAAATGCACTAATCCTGAGAAAAATATACCTTATTGAAACTTACCATTAAGAAATGATAGAAGCTTGAATAGTCCTATACAATTAAAGAAACTGCACAATTTGTTTTAGAAAAAAATCCTCCCACAAGCAAAGTATTTTACCCAGTTTCACATTGCTAGGAAATGGTGGGAAATTGCTAGGCAATTTCTCCAATATTTCAATAAAGCAATCAATCTACTTTTACAAAGCATTAAAAAACTAATACAAAGATTCGATTCACAAAACATAAATTTCACCATCTTAAAACATACAATTCAATGGGTATTAATATATTCACATGGTTGTGCAACCATTCCCACTAATTCTAGAACACTTCTATCACCTCAACAATAAATCACATACTTGCTAGCAGTCACTCCCAATCCCCACCCCCATTCTGCTAATTCGGTTGATTGTTTCAAAGAACCATTTTTTTGGTCTGATGGCCTCTATTTTTCTATTTCCTACTTCATTTATTTCTATTCAAGTATTTGTTATTTCCTTTTTCTAATTTGTTTTGTAGTTTACCTTACTATTCTTTTTCTAGTTTCTTAAAGGCAGATTTAATTATTTTCACTTCGTTCTTTTTAAATGTAGGGATTTGAGGGGCACCTGGGTGGTTCAGTCCTTAAGCATCTGCCTTTGGCTCAGGTCATGATCCTAGGATCCCAGGTTCATCGGGTTCCCTGCTCAGTGGAAAGCCTACTTCTCCCTCTGCCTCTGCTGTTCTACCTGCTTGTGCGCGCTCTCTCGCGGTCTCTGTCAAATAAATAAATAAAATCTTTAAACAAAAAAATGTACAGATTTGAAGCTATAAAGACATTCCTCTGAGAACCGCTTTTGTTGCATCCCATCAGTATTTTTCATTCCTCTTGAAATATTTTCCGATTTCCCTGTGATTACATCCTTTGATTCACTGGTTACCCAGAAATATGTTGCTTAATTTGCACCTATTTATGAATTTTCTGCATTTAATTCTGTTATTAATTTCTAATTTCATTCCATTTGTGGGGTCACATACTTCATATGGTTTCAATCTTTTCGAATGTATTGAGACTGGTTTTGTAACCTGACATTTTGAGGATTATGTTCCACACACAGTTGAGAGAACTGTGCCTTCCGTGAGTGGTTGGAGTGTGAGTCTGTGTGAGTCTAAGTCCAACTGGTCTATAAGTGCTCTCCAAGTTCTCGATTTCATTACTCATCGGTCTTATCCGTCCAGCTGTCACTGAAAGTGAGGTATGGAAGCCTCCAACTACTACTGTTCAATTGTCTATTTCTCCTTTGAGTTCTGTCAGATGTGGCTTCATGTATTCTGGGGCTCTGTCATTAATGTGTGTGTGTCTGTGTTTGTAATTGCCATATATTCTCGATAGAGTGAGCCTTTAACCATTACAGGTTTTTCATGTCCCCAGCAAAAACAAAAAAGTAGCCTTAAAGTCTATGTTGTGTACCTCTCTTTTGGTTACTATTTGTATGAAATATCTTACTCTTTTACTTTTAATCTATTTGTATATTAGAATCTAAGGTGAGTCTATAGAGTGCAAAGAGTCTGAATCAAGTTTTCAAACCCATTCTGCCAAATGACTCATTTACACAGCCAGCATCTTCTTTGAGGCACCCTCAGAAAGCCCTGAGGCTCTGCAGTGTGGATTCTGAAACCCACTGATTTAATACGTGCAGGAATTACTTATGAAGGAAATAACCCAATTTTATTTCAGAATTCTGTCAGTAACTTGCCATGTAATCTAGAACCAGTCTTTTTATAATATAGATGAAAAATATTACAATAGATGATGCTACCAGACCAACTATTTTAGAACTGAGGAACATTCAGGATATACTTAGGATGCTCTACTATGAGTGGTCCAAGACCCACCATATTAGTTTAAGATGCAACATGGCAGTGCATTAACAGCAATGGCACCAATCCACCTGTGGTAAATACTACTGACTGCCTACCCAAAGGCCATTTGCCCCTCCTCCTATGATGACAATGCCCTAATTCGGTTTCTTGTGTCTCTCCTCCTCTCAGATGAAAGGTATGTTGGCCTATCCAAGTGATCTCCTTCTTTCCACTAACTGGTTTAGAAAGACGAGAATGTCACCCAGTTTGGGTCAATGATTGAAGAGATGTCCTTCCTGAAACTCTATCTCTGGACTTATTTTAGGAAATAATAAATCTCCACATTAAGCTAGTCTACACTAGGCTTCCTATTTAGGCCAAAAATTCTACAACAATTTAATTAAGTATTTCTCAATATGATCAAAAAATAAGCTTAATTTTTATCTTTCAATATTTTATTTAAAGACTTCAGTTTTAAACATCTGTAAGACATTCATCAATCCATTTATTTTTACTTTTAACATTATAAATTTAACTTTAAGTGGCAAAAGAAACAAAAATATGTAATGAAACTATATTTTAGCAATGTCCTCAAGTAGGAAAACCAAAACACTTATCACCACCAAAGCAAACCAACCAACCTAATTTATTAGGCATGTCTACGTCTCATTTTCCTTTACATGATATATATATGGCATATATATTTGTTTTGGGGAAATTTGCACTTTCAAAGAACCAGCCCTTGCAAACAGAGAAGCCAGTCTTTCCACAAATAAAATCCATTATCTAGATTCTCAAAACTCACAAAACCGAATGGAAACGTCTGGTTGTCAGCCAGTAGTGTCATGCTCAAATCAGTTTCACATCACAGGGAATAAGCTATAACCAATTCCAGAAGGCAAATTCCATTTCTAAATATTACTAGAGACTACACTGTTATTCCCAAC
The DNA here is from genome assembly GCF_009829155.1 of Mustela erminea. Classification (NCBI taxonomy): domain Eukaryota; kingdom Metazoa; phylum Chordata; class Mammalia; order Carnivora; family Mustelidae; genus Mustela; species Mustela erminea. The sequence continues at coordinate 3,942,365 of NC_045627.1, read as the reverse complement.
TGTGTTGACAATTGTCTTATTGCTGAATTGTACATGATAAATTTTCTTTGGCAACTTTTTATACTATCAAGTAACACAACTGGATAACTATAAAGGTTTGAATTAACTCAGTATTTCAAAAATTTCAAACTTCATTATAATTATTTAAATGTAATTTCTTATAGACGCATCTATAAGAAACATGCCTAATGTAATACATGACAATGAAAGAATTGCTAAATAATCATTACTGAAAGATTTCCAGATGTATGTACAATTATATAATTGAACTCAAACACCAGTGAAGATATTAAAACGTTAGCTCCAATTCACTATCAGACTTTCTGTGATAAAGGACAAAAACTAGATGTAAAAACTAAAAACTGGGTGTCTTGTCACTTTTCTGGAAGGCTTTCAAATGGATTCAAAATGGCCTAAAAACTGGCCAGAATATGAATTCTCACTACTATACCTCATAAAATTAAGTCTATTGATAACTTAATAATTTTTCATTCTTGTCCTATAGAATAAGCCTATAGTGGAGGCTTGACAAAATATTACCAAGAAATTTAAACAGGAAGCTCAAGTCCAGACGTGTAACTAAGAAATCTTTTCTATATATAACAAAATCTTCACTTAAATTATAAATGGCTTCCACTAAATATTATCACTCCAAACTTCACACACTGTCAATTAAAACAGGTATGGCAGAAAGTGCACTCTAAGCATATTCACATTACAAAGATAAATGATGAAATTTAGCCAGCAAAAATTCAAATAGGCATATATGCAAATATTTGTATGCAAACTTTCGTGAGTAAGATAAAAAAAATGATTCATCTCGATAATTTATGTACAGGTTGTTTACAATTTAAAACAAGTACAACTGAAAACATTTCTATGTAAAAGCCACAATAAAGTCAAAAGAAATACTAAATAACAGTCTTACAAACTGGTCTCTCAAGAGAATAACAACCAAGTAGGGTATCCTAAGAAATGCCCTCTTCTTGATCAATCATTTCTGTTTTAACTGAAAAGACATCTGCCAGCATATGTTTTGGAATTTCTGAACCTCTGACTTTCAAGGCGTAACAAGCATTCTCCACTTTGGCCAAACTTTGTTTCAGGGTATACAACTTTTTAGAAACCTCATAAGGTCCCGTATTCCCAATGAATGAGAACCCATCATACACCTGACGTAAAAACTGGCTCACTTCAAAGGGGGTGTCAATGTCCCCATTCCCCACACTGTTAATACACATCCGCATCAACTCTCCAGTTAAATCAGCCACTCCCAGCAGGTAATCGACAGGTGTGATTTTCAGTCTCCAAGTGCCAAACTGCTTATCCTGCGCATCAGAGGAGGGCTGGTAAAGAAAACACACACACACACACAAAGAAAAAACAGTGTGAAAAAGTGTGAATATGCAGGTATTGCATTTATTTTAAGGTACAAAATCAAGAGCAGATGAGTCCTACTAATCTCTAAGTAAAAAGGTCTTTTTTGTTTAATGACCATTTGGGATGTTACAAGAATACATGCCCTGGGTAGAAAGTTGCAGTAAGTGACTCCAGATAATTTTGTGATCTAATACTGACTGTATCATTTTAAAATCAACTATTCCCAACTTCACATATGAAGTAAAATGAAAACATTCTTAAACGAAGCCCGGTGACTTCATGGCATGACAGTCACTTACTTATTCAAATGACAAATCATAAAACCCTCCAGGTTTGTGATCCACTCATGTTTTCCTAAGTCGCTTAGTCCCTTTCTGGCCTCTTCTATCCCCACATAGCACTGACCATCGTGATTTATCGCTTTCACTATCTCCTCCTCAGCTTTTCTTGTTTTTTTCTCCATCTGCCCAACAGAGACACCACCCTGAATCGATATTGAAATCTACTCATGCTAGTGCTTTATTCAAGTGGCTGAGTACCACTAGACTAAAAAAAAAGTAATCACAACTACACAGAGTTGGTACTGCTACAAATACTCACCAATCCTTTTTACTTACTCCAATAAGTTCTCTCTCCGGTCTCTTCCAACACTATTCCAAACCTTCACCACTCTCCTCAGCCCCCTACACAATCCCAAACCTCTCCACTGCCAGCAGACAATCTTGTCTACTTTCACTGACCTGACCATTTGACAGATCACCTGACATAAGCTCTCTGAATGACCTTATCCTACAAAACAAAACAAAATAAAAAGCTCATTTGTGTCCCCATCCATCTTTACCTTCTATCCTCCAGTCTCAGATGATGAGTTGTCCCTCCTCTTGTTTGAGGTTAACTCTTCCAAATGACCTTGACCCATCTCCTCCCACCTCTTCCAGGACCTTGCTTCATAAGGTGTATGCCCTTGGGCAAGTTATTTCATCTCTCTAAACCTCAGTTTCCTCATCTGTAAAATGGGATAACAGTACCTACCTCAGAGGTTTATTTTAAGGATGAGATAACATTTACCAAGCTCTTGGCATAATGCCCAACACAAAGTAAATACTCAATAAATGTTAGCTGCTATCACCGCCACCATCACATCCATCTCCTCTCTCCATGTCCACCTTTCCCTCTCTCTATTGGAACCTTTCTGGAAGAGGAGAGGCCTACATTATTATTAAAAGTCTGTATGAGACATCGCTGAGTGAGGTTGCAGTCATACTGGAGAACATCTGAGGCACAGAGAACTGCAAAGGTGTGCAGGTGAGGGCTGTGTTACGTATTGGAGGAACTCATGAGGTATTTCCTTGGGTAAAGTTTAAAGCAAGTAATAGTACAGGACGACTACAGAAAGAAAGTCACATTAAGGAATGTGAACTTTACCTGTGGGTAACAGACAGTCACTGAGAATTAAGCAAGGAAATGACAGAGTCAAATTTACGTTTTTATTAACATCACTTGATAGCATGGAACTCTTCAGAGACCGTCTGGGCCAATCCTTTCAACGCAGATATAAAAAGTGAGGTCCAAGAAATGCAATACGTCACAGAGCTAGTTAATGACATACCCAGATAAGTACCCAAAGTCACAATTTCCTAATTTTTCTGATGCCTCTGAAACAACATCATGACATAAAACTACCTGTTATGTTCTGTTTCTGTTAGGAGAACATCTTTTGAGAAAGGGTACATTATGGGAGGGGAAGTGGGGAGGACCGCATTTTATAGGTTGTTTATAAAAATAACTTTGGCTTAAGCACATAATAATGTTCTTTGTTTCCATTATTAGATGGAAAGAGTTCCCTGGTTATGACTAAGAAGTTGATTTTAGAGAAACAAGCATGTTAAAAATTTAACAAATTTCAACTAATTACCAAGGAAATAAATTCTGCTTCACTGATAATTATATTAGAAACTAGAGAAAAGAAAACTTCTCGAAATGCAATTTTTCAAGATGTGTCTGAAGTATGTAGGGGTGAAATATCATGGCATCTATAATTTACTTTAAAGTAGTTTAACCCACTGGGCCCCTACTTTAAAGTAGTTTAGTGAAAAGTATCTCGATAGAGCAAATATGGTAAAATAGTAATAATTACTGAGACCAGGTAGTAGGTACATGGGTGTCCATATGCTACTATTCGCTCCACTTTACTGTATGTTTGAAATTTTTCCTGGTAAAACATTTAAAAAAATTTAAATTGTTTTGACAATATTCTCAGTAGGCAAGTCAGAACAAAATGCCCTCCCCTATCAAAAGCCCAGAATTTTCGACACCAAGAATCTTGAGTACTAAAAGGAAAAATTATTTATGATGTGGGTCTTAATTTGAAAAGTACATATGAATTATTATGATACCATAGTCATAGAATAATTTACTACCTAAATCCTGAAAACAATGCATTACTCTCAGTTTTTCTTTACATTTTTGCCCTGATTATTTCCATTCTGAATTAGAAAGAACCTGAAAGAGGGTGTGGTAACTTCTCTAATATATTTAAGAAGCAGGATCAAATAGGCTTATTCTTTTCATAATTCAATCTTCACTAAATAAAAAAATCTAAAAGAATTTTACTTCTCAAAAATGAATGTCCTCCTTAATAAACCTCATGTAATTTTAAAAACTGAGAATGTACATGGCTTCCTTAAAGTTATATTCGTCATGCCAAATTAAGTCTGACCTTTCAATGTTAACATTTTAGCTAATATTCAAGAAAACATTCCTTCTACAGCTTCCTCCAACTTCTGCCTAACCATCCTGACTGAGTAATGTTTAAAAAGTAATAAAAAATTATGAAAAACTAAGGAAAAACTGTCTAATTGTATCCTTAAGTGTACTGGTATCTCAGGAAGTATCAAATCTCACCTTTAGTTGCCTGAATATTACATTCTAAAACCCAGGGGAAAAACTATTTATTTAAAAGTCAAACTGCAAAAATGTTTCTTAATTCGGAATAGCTACATAATTTTCAGATACAAGCTTTATGAATTTAGTAAGTGATTAACAGCTCTCCTATACAGTAACAATTTTATATTAACTTTTACAATGACCACTAGTGAGCACTTATGTGTCATATACTGAACGCGGCCTAAGTGAAAACCTTGAAATCAAATCCTATAAAACACTCCTTTGAGGCAGATACTTGGTACAGGGGTTTCTGTAGCACATTTTGAGAAATAACTGGCAGAGTAGGCAAGGGCACTGGCTTAGATTTCAAAACACCTGGTTTCCAAGTTTAGCTCTGTCACACTTAGTTAGCTGTGTGGCTTTTGGTAAGTTATTTCAACTCTCTAAACCCTATTTCCTACTTTGTAAAATGAGGGTGATAACTCTTACCTCATTCAGTTAGTAACAAAATTAAATGAGATAGTGCTTACAAAAGGCAAATCATAAATAACAGTAAAATCAAAACTGGACTTAACAGTAATCACTTGGCAGTGCTTTAGATAAATAGCATTATTCTCCCCCAACACAGCCATAGCTGCTCTTGTTCCATCCACAAGCAAAAATTTTCAAAAGGCCATTTCCTTAATTCTCTGAAATCCTCTGAATCCTCTGAAATCACACTTTAGAAGGAACCCCGCTATCTCAATATTCCTTAGCATTGCAAGACAGCAAATCTCCTAACATCACTATACTGTTATATAAATTATGTAATAAATGTGAAATGATTTTAAATTCTTACGGTCTTATTTTCTTTTCCATATTCTTCTGTTGTAAATATCAATTGTTTATTAATTTCATCCATACTGATTAGTGATCGTGTTTTGATGAAGTGTTGAAAAGAGACAGCCTCCACATATTCCTGCAGTCCTGAAATACCAACCAAGAAAATGACTAAGAAACAACCACTGAATTAGTCAGACTGTCATCAATAAAGAACTTCAAATTGCTCATCACCTAGTTCAACAAGAGCTTAATGAGGGGGGCACCTGAGTGTCTCAGTCAGTTAAGTGTCCGACTCTTGGTTTAGACTCAGGTCATGATCTCACAGTTGTGAGATGAAGCCCTGCATCAGGCTCTGCACTCAGTGTGGAATCTGCTTCAGATTCTCTCTTCTTCTCCCTCCCACCTGCTCTCCCTCTCTCTCTCTCAAATAAATAAAATTAAAAAAAAAAAAAAAAAAGCTTAAAGGATGCGGACTCTAATGGTAACACTGGATTCAATACTTAAGACTACACAGAATTACTTGAGATAAATGGTAGGTGTTAGTACTGAACACAACAAACATTTTTGACACTGAACTTCACAGACCACTCAAATATAAATGCACTCAAGCTCTTTCTACTTCACGGGTCTTTATAGTCTTAAAAATCTACACTCCTTCCTACGGAGAAATGTTAAAGATACTTAGGGAAAAAAATGTTTAAAGAATTTAAGAAAATGCTATTATAAAAACTCTTTAAGCTGTAACAGAAACTACACATGGATTGTTTTTTGCTCCCTGAAGCAGCAAAACAAATAATGTTTTAATCAAATGAGGCAAAAATCAAACATAATTTGGATCTTTCTTGAAATTTTAATGGCAAAAAAACACTAAATAATACAGAATTAAGTGTCAAAATACTGTTTTTTTTTCCTTCTGCTCCAAAATGGATCGAAGAACAGATAACTCTTTTCTGCTTTAGTAATTTAAGTTTAAAAAAACAAACAAAAAACCTAATGAGCAATACAATTTTGTACCAGATCTAAGTTCTACAATATTAACACTGAAATAAAAACAAATTTTGGTTAACGGTCAAAAAAACAGTATTATAAATACTTTCTTCTAGTGTTTTTAAAAAACTAAATTCTCCACCTACAATTTTCAATGTTATTTTATTACAGCATAATCCACAAAGTGATATTTACAGGGAAAAAGTATTTCTTAAAATGACTGTCATTACTGTTAAGAAACTGTCTTAGTACTCTTTGTAAAACCCTTGTTGTAGGGGCGCCTGGGTGGCTCAGTCGTTAAGCATCTGCCTTTGGCTGGGATCGAGCCCCACATCGAGCCCCACATCAGGCTCCCTGCTCCGTGGGAATCCTGCTTCTCCCTCTCCCACTTCTCCTGCTTATGTTCCCTCTCTTGATATCTCTCTGTCAGATAAATAAATAAAATCTTAAAAAAAAAAAAAAGGCTTTGTTGTAAGAACAAAAAGAATTCTTACTACAGAAAGAAAACTCAGAACTGAGTAGAATCATCACACTCAAGCTGTCTCTCTCACACTTCTTGTGAAGAGCCCTCCCGGCGCTGACACTAAAAGTCAGGCTTGGCAGCAACGTTATTAAGACTCCCCCCACTGGGTATCATCACATCAAATGCCAGGTAAGGGTCAAAGAAACAAAGGAAACTGGATGACCTCGTTTTGATAGCAGTAAGAGGAAACTACTAAATGAAAATATCCTGATTCATTTTGAGCCACAAGTGATGTTAAAGCAAGGTCAGAGACTGGTGCCTTCAGCAGACAGAACAGGACATGATAGAATAGGACACTGTTTCATAAACCATAACATGCTGAGAAATGAAACAATAAAGTTAAGTTTAACAGAACAGATAACATCTTTTACATTTACAATAAAAAATATTTGTGTATTCATTTTTGTTTTTAAAAATGGATTTCAGAGTTCTGAGATTAAAGTTTTCTAAATATAAAAAAAAAGAAAGAAAGAAAAAGAAAAAAAAAAATATGTGTAAAATTTTCGTTTTCAGAAAAGGTGACCGCCCAATTCTCTTTCCCAAACACAATCTGTACTTCTCATTTCCTTCCAGAAATAACTTCGCGCACACAAAAGGGAAGAACAAAACCTAAGGACCACTCGTTGCATCTCTGGATAAGCTCTACCACGGTCCGCTCTTATGAGTGAGCTAAACAGAAAATATGTGCACGAAGGATATGAATGTGTGCCAAGGATACTCATCATTATCATTACAGCAAAAGAGTAGAAAAAGTTTAAAAGATCAATCATCGATGTCACTTATCCATTTACTGTCTCTCAGTTCCACTATTTCAGATAACGGAGGTGGACCCTAAAACATGTCAGCTGGCACAGTATTAAACTTTGCTGGTAGAGAGCACTGGAAGGAAAGCAAAGGACAAGAAAGCTCTCTTCCCGGTTCTCACGTGTCCCTCCTAGCAGCCTTCTCCATGTGAGGCAACCAGCTGCCTGAGGTGGCCAGTAGCACACATCATTTCCTTGAGAGAAGCTTCCCAATGAGCCACCACCACTTTGGGCAAGGAGTTTGAGAATTCTGGAAATTCTGGAAATCAGCTCAACACCTCAGCAGACTTCTCTGCCATCCAATTGGCCATGCCTTCAAGGGGCGAGGGAGGGCGGGGGTGAGAGGTATAACCCTTCTAGATTTGCTTCTTTTTTGAATGCCCTGCCTTAGCTCTGGGGTAGTGGCTGCCCTCTCTGAGATTCCTATACTTTTTAGAATAGACTTTTGCTCTTATCAGGTAACCCCTGCACAGTTCATCCTTATATTAAACTTGCCCTATTCAAATTACTGTGCAGCTTGTTTCCTGTTTGGACCCTGGTGAATATAACAGGGAATTAGGAAAATAAATAATGATATTATTTCTCCTTTACACCCATCACTACAGAGGAGGTATTCTATCTTTTGAGACTAGTCGCTATCTCTATGATCAGGATAAAGATGCAACCCCAGCAGGAAGCTTGAAATGGATCCTACCTTCAGTGTTCCACCTTGTGTTTTCTATCAGATGCTAATGGTCAGTATTCAAACATGCTCAGATCTCTCCTACCTATTGGACCTCTTTCCTTCCAACTACTGCCCCATCTCTCTTCTCCCCTTCAGAGCTAAATTTCTTGAAGTAGCTCGCTACAACATTTCTCAATAACCTCACCTCACACTTCTCAGCCTACTTCATCCTACCCTGAGCCCATCTCTACACACCAGCTATCCTGAAGATTACACTATTTAATAAAGTTAAGGGACATTTTCTCAGTCTCAATCTTAGCAACAGTCAGCATTTTGACCACTTTAAAGGAGAAATTCTTTATGGTTTGTTTTTGTTTTATAAGATTGTATTTATGTATTTGAGAGACAGAGAGAAAGCATGGATGAGCAGGAGGCAAGGGGGGGGGGCTGCAAAACAGACTCTGCACTGAGCAGGGAGCCCCACACAGAAACTGATCCCAGCACCCAGGAATCATGATCTGAGCACCGAGATCATGAAATGACCCCGCACCCTAGGAGGAATTCTTTAAACGAGTTTCTATTTGGTCCCTCTGATAGCATCAACTCCTAATTTCTATTTTTTCTACCTCTCTGGCCAGATCCTCTTATTCTCTGCATCTATTAGTCCCAGGCTCTCTCAAATTCACCTACACCTGGCTTCAATTACTCCTGCCATCCCTCAACTTTACATCTCTAGCTTAGAGTCCCATATATCCAAATACATACTTGACAATCTCATCAGAGGGACTTCAAAATCACAATCTTCCTTCCAAACGCAGTCCCCCTCTTTGTTTTGCCAATTCTGAGGCCTTCCCTGCACCCATTTTTTGACCTGTCATCCATTCTCATACCACTGAATGTTTGTCCTTTTAATAAAGAACGGTCACCACATCACTTCTCTGCTTAAAGCCCAAATAGCTTTCCATGGCTCTGAGAATACAGAGCAAAATCATTAACACAGCTCAATAAGACGCTGCTCAATTTTCCCCCACCTCACTACCTATATCAGCCTCAACTCATGCCACAGGCAAATTATAACTCGTAAAAGGTTAAATTTCAAAGATGGGTACACAAACCCGTATTTGTAAAATGTCAGAATTGTTCTTAAAATCCTTAAAAAATTCAACAAATGCACAAGACTTACATGTATTCTGTAATATGAATTTCCCTACAGCTAATATAAATCACTACTTCAGTATTTCTAGGTATAACCTGTCCCCAAATTCCTAGGGTTGGCTTACATTTCAGGGCCATGTTAAGCAAGAACAGCAGTACTTTCAATGTTAGAATCAAACACAAGTGGCAAGGTGCTTATTCTACACATGTTTACTGATAGGGATGGGAGAGAACTGTGACTATAACATGCATCAGTTGAAGGTGGCAACATAAATTTTCCTGAACCTTCAAGCTAAGGCTCTCAATGACATTGCCGAGCAATCATTGTCTTGGATTAATGGGTCTAAGTCAGTGAAAACTTGAAGATGGAGGATAATCACATCTATACACCTATAAACCTCGAGCTGGCTTGATGGTCAAGATATGAATTCCTGGGTGCCTGGGTGGCTCAGGTGGTTAAGCGACTGCATTCAGCTCAGGTCATGATCCCAGAGTCCTGGGATCGAGTCCCGCATCAGGCTCCCTGCTCCACAGGGAGTCTGTTTCTCCCTCTGACCTTCTCCCCTCTCATGCTCTCTCTCACTGTCTCTCTCTCAAATAAGTAAATAAAATCTTAAAAAAAAAAAAAGATACGAATTCCTATGTGCAATTCAAGGTAGAAGATATCAGAAGTGAAGTTATCACTTAAACTGAACCAGCCTCCTCTCTGTTCTCCTATGACAATACTGTACATTATGGTTAATCTTGTATGTCAGTTTGGCTCACTACGGTGATCACTTGCTTGGTCAAACATCAGTCCAGATGTGGTTGTGAAATATTTTTTAGATGTGATTAATATTTAAATCAATAAGACTCTGTGTAAAGCAGATCACCCTCCATAATGGCGGTGAGGAGAGGCTATTCATCCAGTCAACTGAAGGCCTTAAGAACGAAGATTAAGTTTTTCCAAAGAAGCAGCAATTCTGCCCCAAAACTGCAACAGAGGAACCTCGCCTTTATTTTCAGACTGTGGAGTTCAGATTTGAGACTGCAACACCGATTCATTACTGACATTCCAGTCTACCAGTCTTTTCTGGAAATTTCATATTTGCTAGCCCCCACAATCAGAAGAGCCAATTCTTTAAAATATATAAATCGATTCCTTACTCGCTCTCTCTCCTGCTTCTCTGGAGAATCTCTAGTGTGAAGTGGTAGAATGGCATACCTGGTAAGGCAGAATGCTTCAGCTGAATGCACCTAACATAAATGTGTACAGAGTACAAAACTTCGGTCATATATATACTATATGCAGTATAGTTAAGTATAAATTAACAAAAAAACCACCAATGGAAAATAGGGAAAACGTGGTACTTAATACAACATCAAAAGGATTCTAACCCCCTAAGCTTAGTGGCTTAAATCATTCTAGTGGGAACAAATATTGCTGCATTGCACTATTTTGCTTATAAACACTGGCAAGGGCAAATCCTGTCTAAGAACTTGATCCTGTTCAAGACTGAAATTCCAGGACCTACTTCATGATGCCTAAGGATAGTATCCCAGAGTAGATGTCCCTTTGTTTAGATTCCTTTAAGGACTGTTGGGACATGCAAGGGTAGACATGGAGCTAAATGCAGAATAGGGACCATTACAGCTGAAATGCCTTGCATAATCACAGAGAAATAATTTTAAGTCAGCTACGGAGGAAGAGGGGGGCAAACAGTGAATATAGCAAACCAGTATTATAAAAATTATTCCTGATTCTTAATGAACTTTATTTAATCAAGATGCTATCTACAGGAGACTATGTGGTAAAACAACACTCCTCTGTGAATAGAAAAAAATATTTGGCTGAATTCATTAGTTGTCCAACTGTTTTATCCAGTTGAGCTAATCGAAAGCATGGAAAACGGTTCCAGTGAATACATTCTTAAAATGATTTGTAGTTAGCAAAATCCATTAAGTACAACCAACCTCCAAGCCTGCCCTTCAGTTGTAAAACAGAAGTACTAGACACAATGATCTCTATGGTAATTTTCAAATTCAGAATGGCAGGAACTATTCTTCCTACTAAAATGTCAAAAAAAAAAAAAAAACCACAAGGGGCGCCTGGGTGGCTCAGTTGGTTGGACGACTGCCTTCGGCTCAGGTCATGATCCCGGAGTCCCGGGATCGAGTCCCGCATCGGGCTCCCAGCTCCATGGGGAGTCTGCTCCTCCCTCTGACCTTCTCCTCGCTCATGCTCTCTCTCACTGTCTCTCTCTCAAATAAATAAATAAAATCTTTAAAAAAAAAAAAAAAAAAAAAAAACACAAACACACACACACACAAAAACCCAGTTTAGTAAAACTAAATGATATGGCAATTAAATAGAACGGTCATTTGCTCCTGGAACAAAGCACTGCTGAATGACATAGAGATGAGCAGTGTGCTGTTGCTCAAATGTTTGCATTCTTACACATAAATGCATATGAAATTGTATTAAACTCACCCAATAGGGTAAAAACATAAAACTTCCCATTTTAAGTGGGTATTTTTAAGTGCGTAGTTCCATGGCAGTCATTCACACTGCTGTACAACCATCACCAACATTTCCAGAACTGTTTTCTTACAAAACTGAAACTCTATACCTGCTTTTAAATATATATATATTTTTTTAATTTATCTGACAGAGAGATCACAAGTAGGCAGAGAGGCAGGCAGAGGGCGGGGGAAGCAGGCTCCCTGGCAAGCAAAGAGCCCGCTGTGAGGCTCGATCCCAGGACCCTGAGATCATGACCTAAGCCGAAGGCAGAGGCTTAACCCATTGAGACACCCAGGCGCCCATGAAACTACACCTGTTAACAACTCTCAATCCCCTTTCCCTCAAGCCCCTAACAACCATCATTCTTCTGTCTCTGGATTGGCCTACTCTATGCACCTCACAGGAGGGGAATCGTAAAGTATTTATCCTATCGTGACCAGCTTACTTCAGTTAGCACAATGCCCTCAGGGTTCATCCATGTGGTAGATTGTGTCAGCATTTTCTTCCTTTTTAAGACTGTATAGCATTCCACGGCACGGCCATGGGATGTTTTGTTTACCCATTCATCCATCAATGGACACTTAGGTCACTTCCACCCTTTGGGTATTGCAAATAATGCTGCCATGAACATGAGTGTACAAATACCTGCCGAAGTCCCTGCTTTTCATTGTTTTGGGTGTATATCAGAAGCCTCCAACAAGACTTTCTAAAAATATAAATAAAGTATGAGTAGTAGCTTACTAAGTCCCGAGTATAAGCTAATATATCTGGTATTTACATCCATCTTTTTCATGGATATTATAACCTCACATGACTATTATCCTTCCTTTAGAGATAAACTGAAGCTCAGAGAACTTTAAAAATTAAGAAATTCACCCATGTCACAAAGTAAAAAAAAATATCTAATTCAAAAGTTCATATCCTTCCCACCACCTTAACTGTTCTTTACAGTCAATTCCATATAAAACCTAATGAATTTTTTTTCACTTTTTCTCCCACTAAATCCCCAGTTCAACTATTCTCCATGCTCTGCTCAACTTTATTCTCTAGTCTCTCACACCACATACTTTCATGACTCCATGCTATTCTGTACCTAGGCTCTCTTCTCTCAAATCCTTTTTACTTATTAAAAAAAAAGGTTTAAATGTTCTGATATGTCAAGGAAGCACTCATTTCTTCATACCATTTACATAAAATCTACACTTCAGCTACATGTTTCAGCCAGCTCTGAGTTATGAACCCCTATTTTTGCACCACAGAGTTTTGAAGGAAAGAATGACACCTTTACAACCTTCTCCTTTCCCCACTCCCAAAAGTACCTTAAGAGATTCAAATGTTTAGAAAATACTTTAAAATAATTTCTCCGTGGTTCTTCCTCACTAGTTTGATGGAACTGTAAGTGCTATGACAAAAAATATTTTAAAATCTGGTGTTCAAATGTTCAGGATAATCTAATTATACTAAATTTATAGTACTTTGGATTTAAGTCCTTAATGGAAAGAAATATTCTTACAAGATTGAAGTTCAAACTGATTAGGTTCAGAATCAGAGGTCTTAAAGTTTTCCAATTTATTTTTTATGGGAAAAAAAAAGGCGGGTATAGAATAGCCTTCAAGGGCGCCTGGGTGGCTCAGTGGGTTAAGCCGCTGCCTTCGGCTCAGGTCATGATCTCAGGGTCCTGGGATCGAGTCCCGCATCGGGCTCTCTGCTCAGCAGGGAGCCTGCTTCCTCCTCTCTCTCTCTGCCTGCCTCTCTGCCTACTTGTGATCTCTGTCAAATAAATAAATAAAATATTTAAAAAAAAAAAAAAAAGAACAGCCTTCAAAATTCATCTGTGGTGTCAATCTACATAAATATGGACGGCTGGCGAACATTCCATTTTCAAGTATATCTAAAGTCATTATATAAGTTGTCTTTAGAATGTGTTTGATTCAAGTTACTTCAGAGATGAGGTGGCCACTACTGCTCCATGGTAAGTAGGTTTCATGATATAACACACACAAAGTTCAAGGACATCTGGCCCCAAACACTGAAAAGCAGTTTTGGTCACATCTAGGTAAAAGGATGTTTAAACAAGTTATGTTTCAACTTGATGAAAAGGACATCCGCTATTTTCAGTGAATAATCCCCAAGGTGAAAAATTTCAACCTACTGCCATATTCTATCAAACAATGTCTTCCCCTTCTGCTTTTACCTTGGATGAAATCCAATTAGAATTATTTACAGAATCAGCTGCCAGTAAGAGAGAAGTCTGTAGGTTGCTTTTATGTAATTTGTTATTTTTCTCCTTGTTCCCCTATTAGAACATATACAAGGAAACCCAATTAAAGACTTCTGATTATTTTTACTTATTCTTATAATACTTAAGCAATATACATCCAGTCCAAATCTCCATCAAAAACCATATATAAAGGTAAATAGACAAGACAGAGGTTTCATTCTAAATTCAAATTTTGTACTCAACTACTTTTTTCAGGCTTTCAGTGTTTTAAAAAATTGCTTGCCATATGACCCAGCAATCCCACTTCTTGGTATATCCCCAAGAAACTGAAAGTAACAAAGACTTGTAGACAAATGCAGCACTGTTCACAATAACCCAAGAGTAGAAACGACCCAAATGTCCATCAGCTGATGAATGGATAAAGAAAATGTGGTATATATGTAATGGAGTATTATTTAGCCTTAAAAAAAGAATAAAGTGGTTGGTTTTGTTTGTTTGTTTGTTTTAAAGATAGCTCTATTTTTTTTATTTGTCAGAGAGAGAGAGAGAGAGCGTGCACACACTAACAGGGGGAGTGGCAGGCAGAGGGAGAAGTAGGCTCCCTGCTGAGCGGGGAGCCGGATTCGGGACTCGATCCCAGGACCCTGAGATCATGACCTGAGCCAAAGGCAGATGCTTACCTGAGCCACCCAAGCATCCCAAGAACAAAGTTCTGATATGTGCTACAACATATATGAGAGCCTTGAAAACATTACGGTAAGTGACAAAAGCCAGACACAAAAGGCCACATACCATATGCTTCTATTTATATGAAATATTCAGAAGAGGCAAATCCATAGAGACAGAAAGTAAATTCGTGGTTGTCTAGGCTTGGGTGTACTGGCATGGGAGAAGGAAGACGGGGAGTAACTGCGAACGGGTAAGGGGTGTCCCTTTGGGATGCTGAAAACACTCCGGAATTAGACAACAGCAACAGCTTTACAACTGTGATTACAGTAAAAACCACTGCATTCTACAACTTAAGTGGGTTAATTTTATGATGTATAAATCGTATGTCAATTTTTAAAACTGCATTTATAACTATTTTTAAGAACACCACTTCAATTTTTTCAGAAGTTAGCTCTATTAGATCACTGAAATGTTAAAGTCAGATCCAGGTTTAAGTCACATGCTGCTCTGCTAAAATAAATCTACCTGCAAATACATGAATTACACACTGAAAATACATCCATAAGCCTTGGCTTTGTAAAATACATGCAATTATACTACCAAGAGTAAAACCTAAGCACAATTTCACTAATTCGAATTTTGTCTAATTTGGATATTGTCCATTTCCACATGGCTTTTACTTTAAAACTGAAGCGTGTATGCTGAAAAAGTATGACAGAGATCTTAACCCAAAATGAAAATAAATTTTAAAATTTAGCATACTCTGGGGTGCCTGGGTGGCTCAGTGGGTTAAAGCCTCTGCCTTCGGGTCAGGTCATGATCCCAGGGTCCTGGGATCGAGTCCCGCATCAGGCTCTCTGCTCAACGGGGAGCCTGCTTCCTCCTCGCTCTCTGCCTGCTTGTGATCTCTTGTCTGTCAAATAAATAAGTAAAATCTTTAAAATTTAGCATACTGTTATAGATTAATTCTGCTAAATTCCAGAAGGGAAGTAAATAAACATTTGTTAACAGTTACATGCCAAACAAAATAGGAAATGCTTTCCATAAACATACCTTATTTAGTTTTCAATACAACCCATGAGGCAGCTATTCCTGTCCCCACATAACAGGTGAGGAAGCTGAAATTCAGACAGGTTGTATACTGTGCTCCAAGATTACAAATCTAAGGAGTATCAGAGCGAACACATAAACCCAGGTGTGTCTGACAACACTCTCTTTCTACCTCACCTCAGTGAGTACATTTTATCTGTTTAAATAGCAAACCTGAATGAGTTGAAAAGCTAATAGTAATCTGGGGATCTTCTAAATCCCTCCAAGCTGACTCTGCTCGTACCAAAGGATCATGGTCTCTTCCTATCTCACTTAATCACTATAGTAATCCCTTAAACGTCTCCTGTCAGCATTTTCAACTCCTTTGTTCCTTGTAGTGATGTTCGAGATATTTTAACAGGAACATAAATTATTATATAAATCCATATTAATCCCAAATTCTAGATAGACTCTTTAATTATCTTACTACATTAAGCTATATTTATTTAAAAACAGCTTACCAAGTGCTGTTAAGACAGAAGTGTAAGTTACTTACCAAATCATTTCTTGATTTTTATTTTTTTATTATTTTTTTTAAAGATTTTATTTGTTTGAGAGAGAGACAGTGAGAGACAATATGAGCGAGGAGAAGGTCAGAGGGAGACACAGACTCCCCATGGAGCTGGGAGCCTGATGCGGGACTCAATCCCGGGACTCCAGGATCATGACCTGAGCTGAAGGCAGTCGCTTAACCAACTGAGCCACCCAGGCGCCCCAAGATTTTATTTACTTATTTGACAGACAGAGATCACAAGTAGGCAGAGAGGCAGGCAGAGAGAGAGAGAGAGAGAGAAGAAGCAGGCTCCCTGCTGAGCAGAGGGAGCTCGATCCCAGGACCCTGAGATCATGACCTGAGCTGAATGAAGGCAGAGGCTTTAACCCACTGAGCCACCCAGGCGACCCCATTTCTTGTTTTTTAGATGCTAGTTGAAAGGTCTTTTTAATCTGTCTTTCTCTAGCTAAACGAAGCCACTGAGGCAAGATTTGATATTGGGAACATCATCAAGCTCTTCTCATGATTTTCTCCATTTCGATGAGTCATTCAGTGACCAGGGATCCTGCCTATGTGGGGATTCACAGGCCTGCCTCTACCTCTACTCTCTCTACTACTCATCAAATCTCTGTTCCTCTCTCATCATCCTCACTCTAGCTACTGAGATATAAATAAAGGGGATAGAAGGGAAAAAAGGAGAAAGGTTTGGAAGTCACTTACTGGGTGGGAGAGGTGTGCTGTCCTTCACTCATTCGATAAGACCCAGGGCAGATTCCTTCCCCCAGACCCCTCCCCTACTGCAGAGCCACTCCCCTCACCATCAGAGGGTATGTCTCAACTAAAGCAAAGTTCCCCTGAACCTCCCTCAAAGACTATTACTGCAACCTGAGGAAATATGCTTTGCATGAAACACCTGTTTAGATCCCTGCTTCCTGGCAGATTGGAATGCTATCAGCTGTCCTCTTAGGGCATTTCTGCGGAGGTTTACATAAAGGGGCCACAGCTCAGCTGCACAGCACAAGTCCCCCCAGCTCTACCTCTGAACTTAGCTCAGAGCAACTCCCCCATCTCCCCACCCCGGAATAACATTAATTTTGCACTGTTTGCCCCCTAGCTGCGTTGCACAAAACCAGAAAGCAAGTCATGGGCTAAACTACATACATCCCCCAAATTTATCTGTTGAAGCCCTAACCCTAGTAACTCGGACAATTAATTCAACCTGACCGGTGTCCTTGTAAGAAAAGGAGATTAGCACACGGAGACAAACACCAAGGGGGCGCCTGGGTGGCTCAGTGGGTTAAGCCTCTGCCTTCCGCTCAGCTCATGATCTCAGGGTTCTGGGATTGAGCCCCGCATCCGGCTCTCTGCTCAGCAGGGAGCCTGCTTCCTCCTCTCTCTGCCTGCCTCTCTGCCTACTTGTGATCTCTGTCTGTCAAATAAATAAAAATCTAAAAACAAACAAACAAACACACACCAAGGATGCCCGTGCGTGGAGGAGAGACAATGCGAGGACACAGAAAGACAGGAGCCATCTTTAAACCAGAGAAAGTCCTCAGAAAAACAACAATCCTGCTTATTGGACTTCAAGGCTCCAGAAATGTGGAAAAGTAAATGCCTACTGTTTAAGCCACCCAGTCTGTGGTGCTTTACTATGGCAGCCCTAACCAACTACTGTAGTATCTTGGATCTATAGTGTTTGGCTTATGAGATACCTCAGATATTTGGAAATTTGTATTATGTATTGACTTTGCTACTCACCACAGTTGGTAATACACTACTGACCAACAGACAGTAAAAAGTATTCTTTTCACAATCAAAATGGCCATAGTCTATTGAGCTGAGTATCTTGTCCTACCTCTCCCATTGTCATCTGCTGTAACTAGTTAGCAAAACCCTAACCACAAATTAAATTTTTACCTCATTCACTTATATTGCTATATAGAAAAGATCAAATTTACTCATCAGGTAAACTTTCAGAAATGATTAACAATCACAGTAAGTGTCTGGTTAAGGTCCCACTCCCATTCCCCCTCACAGTCCTCCTTTTATCTTCAGTCTCCCATCAATTCCAAACCACTGCCCCACCTCCCATCCCTCCTCTCTTAGCACACAACTGTCTACCTCCCTATCCATCCTTAACTGCCCATCTCTGAAGAGGTGGCTGTCCTCTCCTTTAAGGTATGTCAATTCACCTAAGCTCTAGATCTCACCCTCTCCTGGTTTTTCTGGGATCCGATTCTGTCAAATATTCTAACCCCTTTAGTTAAAGTTCCACAGGACCCAGTCTTTGATTTCTTGCCACCCTATACTCTCCTTGAACAATTTTATTCATGTCTGTAAACCCAACAACAGCTTATAAGCCGATGACTCTGAGGCTGAAACTGAAGATCAGTCCTGCATTGTATCATCAGCTCTCTAAACCCTATATCCAATTGCCTATTAGGCAACTACTTGGATGCCCCATAATTTCAAAGTATTCATCCAAAACCCATTCCACATTCCAGTTTTCTTCTCTTAAATAATGCCCTCATTCAACCAGCTAGCCCAACCAGAAACCCAAAGGTTGTCCTGAGACTATTTCCTTCCTCTTGCACATTTAAAAAACCATATCCTAAAAGCATGCTCTTTTCTTTTCATCCCCATGACTAACACCAGCTTGGGGGCCCTGTTCATTTCACACCTAGAATGACCACCACAGCCTCCTCACTCACCTCCCTGCTTCTAGCCTTCTTCCAAATAAATTATGAGGGTGGCATAAAAGAAAGGCACAGACCTGAAATGAGGCTCACAAGCTAACTCAGTCTCATTGGCTGTGTGAACGAAGGTCATTTATTAACTTTACCGCACTTCAATTTCTATTTGTGAAGAACGGATATCTACCTACACTGCAGGACTTATATGGAATAATGCATCAGTACTGGGACAAGGACTCTCTGAAACTGCTGAACTAAACTGAAGTGAGAATAACTAAAATAAGAATGAGGGCATTATCTTTGAAAAATAAATTTCACAATGCATCTTCCATCATTTATCTTTAAAAAAAAAAAAAGAATGAAGGTGATTAATTTTTGTTAGACAACATTTTCTAACTTCTTTTTTTTTTTTTTTTTAAAGATTTTATTTATTTATTTGACAGAGAGAAATCACAAGTAGATGGAGAAGCAGGCAGAGAGAGAGAGAGAGGGAAGCAGGCTCTGCCGAGCAGAGAGCCCGATGCGGGACCCGATCCCAGGACCCTGAGATCATGACCTGAGCCGAAGGCAGCGGCTTAAACCACTGAGCCACCCAGGCGCCCCTAACTTCTTTAAAGAAATCAGTGGTTTCTCTGTTACTGTTTTCTTTGCAGTGTATTAACTCATATTAAAAGAGGCCATTCTTTTGAAATGTTACCCTGGCCCAACATGTACTATAATTCTAAGTAATGACAAATTATATTAATGGAACACGACCGTTTATCCTACTAAGGCATATTAAATTAAAATGGTCTGCCATGGAATAAGCAGCTTTTTGACTTGGTGCATTCACACAAAACTAAGAAAGAAGCTGTCCCTTTCATGCTCACTGCTTAGCTCCATCCTTATCAACTGACAGACCTCAGCTCAAAAAAGGAGCTTTCTCAAAAGGATTTCAGAAAAGCAATAGGAATGAATGTTCAAAGGTGAAAAGAGAAACTATGCTAGACGACCTCATACTTGGACAGTCCAAGTTGTAGGAACCAGACATTTATCTAAAAGAATGTTTACATTACAGAAACAGAGTTTCTATAACCATGAAAATACCTACAGAGATTTTTCTCATGGTCCTACTATTCACCATGGGGGTCTCACACTACAATATACACACTTACTAAATTGTGATTTTGTTTTAAAAGATTTTATTCACCCATTTAACAGTGACAGAGAGCATAAGCAGGCAGAGCGGCAGGCAGAGGGAGAGGGAGAAACGGGCTCCACACAGAGCAGGGGAGCTCAATCCCTGGGATAGTGACCAGAGCTAAAGGCAGATGCTTAGCTGACTGAGCCACGCAGGTGCCCCTAAATTGTGATTAAAATAGTCAGGAAAATGTATACTGAACCATCTCACATTTAAATGCAAGTTTAAACTGTATCCATTTTACTTACACATACAGGTAAAATTAAAGAAGTACCAGTATCTTTACCCAGATATAGGATCTGAGATACTCAAGTAAAAGTCTTTGGCTTTGGAAAAAACAATTATAGTAGATTATTAGTAGTATTATTATATTAGAGTATTATTATTATTATAGTAGTATTATTATAGTAGATTATTATAGTAATACTAGCTATCAGAGAAGAGGTGGTCTAGCAGAAAATGTATCAGCAGATAAATCAGATTTCAATTCCAATACCATCACTAAGCTCATTTAGAAAATAAGGTAGCAGGACTAGGTATCCTCTAACCATTCTTTCAGTTATAAAATTATTCTCAAATTAGGTAAATGAATGTTTTCAAACAAAATTAAAATATATTCAGAAAAATATTTAAAATCCATCATCATGCCTATATACCCAGATTTTCCACTAAACCAAATGGACATCAAACTGCCATACTGGGCAGGAAAAAAAAATTGACTATTCACCGAACACATATCATTACCCTGGCATAGGAAGAGATCGTATTTCTCATTCTCCCTTGAAGTTAGATGTGGCCATGTGACCCACCAAAAAAATGTGGGCAGATGTGATCTATCTTTTGCAGGGATAAAAACCTCAGGGATCACCCTGCACCCTTCTTTCCCATAACCCACAGGCTTTATTTTGATGCCCTAGCTCATTGTGGAAACCATGTATTAATAATACCAGAGTCCCCATGATCCTGGGTCCCTGAATGACTAAGCTGGCAGAGCTCACGCAAACTAGCACCACAAAGCCTGGACTTTACAGTGAGAAAGAAACAATTTCTGCTTTGTTAAACCACCAAAACATCATGGTTTATTCATCTATTTCAGTTCTTGGCTTTATCTTAACTAACATCTCTAGTATAATGAATCTCATGTATAAACAGATAAATTTAGTTTTCAGCTATATCTTTCCCTTCACTAAATTGTTCTTACTATCATTCCAAAGGCTTACGACTCTTTGTATCCTGGTTCATTTCTCAGTGAGCCTTCTGAATTCTGCTAATAGGCTGAACCTGTATCAAATTTCTCTGTACTGATAAAGCAAAGTTTAGGATTTCCTGAATATTAATACCGATCCTATTTCCACTATCACGTGTAGGTAATAGCCACTGGAAACAGGTTTTCTTCTGGAAGAAACAAAAAAAGTCAAGGAAAAATTTGCAAAAGTAAGTCATCAGATAAAGGATCTGGTTGAACAAAAAAAGAAAAGCCCTTTGAAAATGGTTTTGTTCTTCATTCTGTCAACTTTTATCAAAACCTGTTATTAAACTTTTATAAAAATTAATTTTTTAGAAAAAATTTTATATAAAAATTTTCATAAAATATTTTTATTAAAAAACTTTTGTAAAAATTAAACTTTTATAAAAACCTGTTGTTCTGGGGTGCCTGGGTAGCTCAATGGGTTAAAGTCTCTGCCTTTGGCTCGGGTCATGATCCCGGGGTCCTGGAATTGAGCCCCACATCAGGCTCTCTGCTCAGCAGGGAGCCTGCTTCCCCTTCCCCCACCCCCCCCCACGGGCCTGCCTCTCTGCCTACTTGTGATCTCTGTCTCTGTTAAATAAATAAATAAAATCTTAAAAAAAAAAAAAAAAACTGTTGTTTTTATCGAAACCTGTTGTTCACATCTGTGAACAACAATAAAATCTGTAGAGACGTGTAGATTCCACTTTCTAATACAGGAAAGAGAGACACTATAACATAAAAAGAAACTTCATAGTTATGTCAGAAGGTTTTAAGTGGTATGGACAAAAAAGAGCAACTAAGAGCTATAATGTGTGCTGGATTTGTAAGGAAAACCCTAACACTGGGGGGAAGGGGACTTAAAGTAAGACTAACCCTTTACTAGGAGTGAGATTCTAAAGTCAATAGATTAAATTAAATCCATGTGGTAAGAAACCAATGGTACCACTTACTAGTTTATCTTGAGCAAGTTGCTTAACTCCTGTTTAACTCAATTTTCCCACCTATTTAGCAGTAAGAATAACATCTATAACTTAGGGATATTGCAAAGGTCATAAAGAATAACAGCTTAAAAAAAATGTCTAAGTGGCCCAAAATACCCACTTAACCATCCTTCACATTCCTGAATAGGAGAACTAAAATATTAGCTAGTGTCTGAACTTAGTTATGTGCACCAAAACATCTCAAAATTAAATAATTTTTATCATTATCAGAGTGATATAAACTAAACAAAAAAAATTTTTTTTCTTTGAGATGAAGAACATTTTCCCCCAACTGTTAATTTTTCAACAAGAGAAAAACACAAAACAAAAACATGACAGAACCCAACATTTTTTTAAGTGACTTATTTCAAGCAACTAATTATTCGTTCATTTGTTTAACCATCCCTTGGGACAATCTGTAATCTACTCCGATAAGAAATGTGTAGAAAACAGACCTAACTTTTTGTTGTTGTTCAATTATTAGGAGGATACTCTATGTTTGAGCTCACACAAGTATCCCTTAGGGAAATGCTCTGCGTGCCATTAGCACTATTCTTAATGAGGAAAAGCACAGAACTCCTTTAGTTCAATGCCAGAATTGTTTTATCTTCAAGTCAAAAGAACAACTATTTGGAGTAACACCAAAACAAGCATTTAACAATTACAAGCAGCATGCTATTCATAAACATCATATTGTTAATGCTACTCTAATTATAAGTAACCTTATTTTACCAAATAAAATACCTGTCAGCAAAATTTTAAGTCCCAGATACCTCTTTATCTAACTGCTTTATTCTTTAACTTTAAGGGAGAAAAAAAAAAGAAAAACTTTATTGTTTAGGTTTAAAGAATCTCATTTTATTTTAAGGGCTTAACTAGAGAAAAGTGAGATACAGGGAATTCTTAAATTTTTAAACCATGAATAAGCAATCTTCACAAAAACTTACAAAAAATAGATAAAAGCCTAAAATGGAACTGGTGCTTCCAATAATCCTCAATGATACACTGAAGAGGGAAAATCTGAAAATTGCTTCCATTTTATTAATGCCCTATCAAAACTCTCTCCAATAGTGCAATGTCTCCTTCCTAAGTGATATTCTATTGACTCAATGAAATGTTCCTTTGTCTTTTTTCTTCATTTCTCCATTTTGTTCTAAAAGCCAAGAGCAACTTTCTAGGTTTCTTTTTATGTCACTACCCATATGGTCCTCGGTCTTGTTTAAAGTCTTTCCTTACCCTTTACTCACAGACGAAGAACATACAAAATAGATTACTGGGAGAAATAAAGCAAATCTACACTGCCCCACCAGAACTTTAAGTTATGAGGATTGATAGGACTTAACCTTGAACTAATACGAATTGAGACGTTTAATCTAGACACATCGTATGACAAAGCACCAACATCGTGAGGAACATGTATCAGTTTTTCCAGAAGTATGAAAGTTTTTTAAGGACGGACTAAAGTCTAAAGTGAAGACTACTACAGCCACCTTTTACTGTATGTATTACATTGTCATTAAGTTTTTATAAGATAAGTTTATTGCATGGTGTGACAGAAAAACAATCAAGCTATGGAAGTTACTCAAACTCTTGCCTTTAGTTACCCAAGTTGATGGGATACTTAGAAGCCACAGAATGTGATTTGTTCACTTTGACGCAGTAAAGACATTTAGACCATACTGCTCTTCAGATCAAGGACTTTCTAGAAACTGGGAGACCCAACTTGCTCCCCATGAGCGGCCCTTTGGATTATACATGCATACACAGTCATACGTAGCAGGACCACTCTGACTGAAATGTACGTCTGCCACCGATCTGTCTCTAGTATGGTTCAAAGCTACTTCCAGCTCACGAGGAGAAACAGCAGCAATGTCCCCGGGATTCCTCATGGCAGTGTAATACTCATGTATCAAGAAATGGTAACACCACTGCTCCTACTTACTGATTTTTCTTAAGTAATCTCTACTCCCAACATGGAGCTTGAACTCAGGAGCCTGAGATCAACAGTCACATGCTTTTCTGAAAGAGCCTACAGGAACCCCAATACCACTCCTGATCTATATCCCTGAAAAGATCTATAACATACCTGCAGCCTAGACATGCCACTTTTGGATTCCAATCAACCTTGAGAACTAACAAGGGGGAACTGCCTGGATGTTCAAGCTCACCTCCTTCCCAATCCACTTCCACTAGAAGAGGCACATAAAAATTTCAGATCGGGCCACCTGGGTAGCTCAGTGGGCTAAAGCCTCTGCCTTCGGCTCAGGTCATCATCCCAGGGTCCTGGGATCAAGCCCCGCACGTCAGCCTCCCTGCTCAGCTCAGCCGGAAGCTGCTTCTCCCTCTCCCTCTGTCTGCCACTCCCCTTACTTGTGAACATGCTCTCGCTCTGTCAAATACATAAATAAAATCTTTAAAAAAAAAATCTGCCCTGGGACGCCTGGGTGGCTCAGTTGGTTGGACGACTGCCTTCGGCTCAGGTCATGAGCCCGGAGTCCTGGGATCGAGTCCCACATCGGGCTCCCAGCTCCACGGGGAGTCTGCTTCTCTCTCTGACCTTCTCCTCGCTCATGTCTCACTGTCTCTCTCTCAAATAAATAAATAAATAAAACTTAAAAAAAAAAAAAAACATCTTCCCTAACAAGTGGAAATGTCAGGCTACCCAAGAGAAACCTCATCAAAAGGATTCTGACAAAGAATATCATCAATATGAATGACATAGCTGTTTTCACTGAACATGGCACTTATTTTCACCACAAGACTGCCACGAAGAGATTTATTTTTAAGTTTTATTTATTTAACTAGTCTCTACACACAACATGGGGCTTGAAATCACAACCCCAAGATCAAGAGTCACATGCTCTTCTAAAGACAGCCAGGCACCCCTATACCATAAAGAGATTATTGATATGATCTCCTGATACAAAGAACCACTCTGGGAAAAGGAACTAAGAATTTGTCAATAGTGACTTTGTTTAAAAAAAAAAAAAAAAAAGCTATAATTTATATAAAGTACATAAATCTTACATGTGTAACTCAGTGAATTTTTAAGCATGTGTACACTCTGAATATCACCCAGCTAAAAATGCAAAACCACTTCTATCACTCCAGAAGGTTCCCTCATGCCTCTAATCAATAACCCCTGCCCCCAACCTCCACTCCCAGATAACCACTATCCGGCCTTTTGGCTCCTTAGATTAATATTGCCTCTTTTTCAACTTCACTTAAATGGAATTATACAGTAGATACTCCTTTGGGCCTGCTTATTTTGCCCAAATGAATGTATGTGAGATTCATAGATGCTGGTATGCATGCTTGTAATTCTTTATTGCTATACAGCTATTACACTGTACAAATATATCATAATTTATTTATCCTTCTTCCTGTTGATGGACATCTTGGGTCATTTTTCAGTTTTAGGATATTATCACTACAGCTGTTACCAGCTTTCTTGCACGTCTTTTGGTGACATAAGCCTCATTTTTATTGCATACATACCCAGAAGGGATCATGCAGTAGACACATATTTTTAGCTAGATACTGCCAAAGCTTTTTCAAGTGGCATTGTCAGTCTTTATAATCTAATCCTGCAGATGAGTAAATGGTATCTCATTTGGCTTTACTTTGCATGACTCCAGTAAATAATGTTCAGCACCTTTTCATATGCTTTTTTAAAAAGCCATATGAATATTCATTTTGAGGTCCACTGATGTTTTTTGTCCCTTTTTTTCTAAAGCAATCTCTACACCCAAATGGAGTTTGAACTCATGACCCAAAGATTAAGAATCACAAACTCTATCCACTGAGCCAGCCAGGCACCCCTGACCAATTTTTAAAATTGCCTGTCTTCTTGGTGATCTCTAGGAATTCTTCATAAATTCTCTGCGTGAGTCCTTTATCCAAGGTATGCATGTGTCTTCTCTCAGACTTAGGCTTACCCTTTCACTTTAATGTCGTCTTCAGACAAATGACGTCTTAACTTTAATGAAATCCAATTGATCCATTTTTCCTTTACCAGTTAATGCTTGTGTCCTTTCAAAAAAAATCTTTTCTACTACAAGATCACGTATATATTCTCAGGTTTTCTTCAAGAGGCTTATTTTAGCTTCCCCTTCACCCTTCTCAACAGCAGTTACATGTTCTCTCGCAACCCTGCCAAACCTGTCATGTCCAAGGTTTTGCCACGTGACAGCACAAACAGTTCATTAAACCTTGTTTATTATGTGTGCTATTACTTATAAAAACAAATCTCTGATAATAAATAATAAATGATGATGGGAATGGATCACTTTTGGAAATGTACCAGAATGACTCTTCATACAACTGAGTTTTCATTTTAGTTTCTAATAACATACTCCAGCCTTAATGTGCTTTTACTGATTAGTTAAAAGACATTTTAGGTGGTTGTTGAAGGTGGGCACAAGTGGGATGTAATGCACAGCATGGTAACTATGCTTGATAACAGTAATAACAGATCTTAAAAGTTCATCATAAAAATACAATTCTGTAACTATGTATAGTGATGGATGTTAACTAGACTTCTTTATGGTGATCCTTTCACAATATATTCAATGTACACCTAGAACTAATACAACTTTATAAGTAAGTTATACCTCAGCAAAAAAATAAATACACACACACACACAAAGTAACAGGTGACCCCAGAACACCACAGGTTTGAACTGCAATAATCCACGTATATGTCAATTTTTTTATATAGTTTAGTACTATAAATGTATTTTCTCTTCCTTATAATTTTAGGAACATTTTCTTTTACTTTACTGTTAAGAATACAGGAAATACACTTAATACACAAAATACGTGTTAACAGACTGTTCATATTACCAGTACCACTTCCAGTCAACAGGAGGTCATTGGCAGTTAACTTTTGGAAGTCAAAAGTTTTATGTACATTTTTGGCTGTGGGAGGAGTCAGCACCCCCAACCTTTACCCACTGTTCAGGGGTCAACTGTATATATAATTACTAAGCAACAACAAAAGACATCTGAATATTCTACAGGTTGACATTTCTGCAGAACAAGTTGAAATTATAAATGTTCACACTAAAACTGGACACACTGAGCAGATATCACATAAATTCAATTCTCATGATGAAACGTCCAGAGTTCAATGGAATCAGCTATTTAATAGAAACAGAGAATTTTCATATACTTCTATAAATATGAATCAACCTCTGACTTTATCTTTTTGAACTATCTGGTATCTCTCCTGTCAATGAACTCACATTAAGAAAAGGATGAAAAGAACCAAGCACTTTAAATATTTATGTGACTGATTTGTATATATATAAAGTGATTTGTATTTATATAAACCCAGTACTATCCTAAAATTCCAGTATGGAGTCACATCACGAGATGTTTGGTCCACCTGGCTGGGGGATACATTCTTTTTTATGAGCCTAATTAAGCTGAGTATCAGAGTCACCAGTGAGATACACCCATACTGGGAAGTGAGATGTACCCTGTGTGAATACGCCCTACATGCTCAAGAATAAAGTTCCTTCTGGGGCGCCTGGGTGGCTCAGTGGATTAAGGCCTCTACCTTCGGCTCAGGTCATGACCCCCAGATCCTGGGATCGAGCCCCATATTGGGCTCTCTGCTTGGCGGGGAACCTGCTTCCCTCTCTCTCTCTCTGCCTCTCTGCCTACTTTTGATCTCTGTCTGTCAAATAAATAAAATAAATCAATCTTTAAAAAAATAATAATAATAAAGTTCCTTCTGTTCTGTTTTTTCAATGACTTTATTAAAATCTATCATTGACTATTCTACATAACTGGAAAAATAAAGCCAATTATTGTTTCTAGGTTATCTTTATATTATTATTCCAAAGTCCCAATAACCTTTCACCAAGTGTCAATTAAAATCTATGCAACTCACACATAAATCATGTAACACATTGGTTTTGTTTTTTTTTTAATGTTGCCACTGAAGTGAACCAACACTTACCTGTAGTAATGGCTCTATGAAATTGATGCATATCTTCTCCTGAGAGCTCTTGGGCTACTTGCAATATCTTTTGTCTAACACCATCCAATTTAATTTCTGATTCAGTCAATATCTCTTCCATATCAGGAGCACTATAATCAAAATATTGGGAACTTTTAAGAATATCAGCCAGATGCTTTGTTAGTGAAAAACTTGAAATAATATGGGGCACCTGGGAGGCTCAAAGGGTTAAGCCTCTGCCTTCGGCTCAGGTCATGATCTCAGGGTCCTGGGATCCAGCCCCGCATGGGGCTCTCTGCTCAGCAGGGAGCCTGCTTCCCTTCCTCTCTCTCTGCCTGCCTCTCTATTTGTGATCTCTGTCAAATAAATAAAATCTTAAAAAAAAAAGAAGTAATCTAAATATCAATGAACACAGGGCCAAATAAATATTGTATCTGGATGCCTCTAACTTAAAACCACAATCCTATTTTACTAAAAATATGTAAAAGCAAGGGCGCCTGGCTGGCTTAGTTGGTAGAGCATACAACTCTTGATCTCAGGGTCATGAGTTTAAGCCCCACACGGGGCACAGAGCTTAAAAAAAATTTTTTTTTAATATATATAAATATATACACACATACATAAAATTTGTGTACGAAATATGAAATCTGCTGACGGTAGCTATCTTTTGGTATTGTGACTGACTTCTTTCATTCAGTATCTTTACTTTTATACAATTTATTATTTTCCTAAAAATTACTACTTTCTAAGTTTACTATAATACCAATGCACATTTTTGGTGGAGAAATACTTACAATATGACTTCATACAATAATATGGTTTTTTCTAAAATATTAAGATCTCCTGTCATAGTTCCATTATTTCTTTATACTGCTGAATATTGATGTCAGTTCCTTCAAAATTGCAACTTTTATTGAAAAAGTGTTCATAATTAGTCAAAACAGTGTTGCTTCTTTCCATAATACAAGCTCAAGAATAACTTAAAATCTTTCAGAAATGTAAGCTGAAAACCCATTAAAAAAATAAGCAAAAACTAATTTTAGAAGTCAGGTGATAATACAACATTTACAGCCCCACTTCCAATAAATCTATGTATGGCAAATACACTTCCACTTAATAGAATAAAATAAATAAAACAATAAAAATTAAACCACTAGTATGTCATCTTAAAAACTATAAATGAAAAAAAAACGGTCAATGAGTGACTAGAATACTTCAGTAATATTTTTTTAAAGATTTTATTCATTTGACAGAGAGCAAGCACAAGAGAGCACAAGCAGAGGGAGCAGCAGAGGGACAGGAAGAAGCAGGCTCCCGCTGAGCAAGGAGGCAGATGTGGGGCTCCATCCCAGAACCCTGGGATCATAACCTGAGCCAAAGGCAGACACTTCACTGACTGAGCAACGCAGGTGCCCCCGGTAATATTTTTCATAATAAAAAGACATAAATTATATCTGGACTTACTTAAACACTTTATAAAAGACATACTGTAAATCCTTCTAGAGGCATTTGTAGTTTTTAACAAGAGTCTCTCTTGGGGAGTTACCGGGTGGGCACTTCCTAACCTCATGTAAAACAGAGAAGCAAAGAAAGCCAATTAAATGAAACAGGAAAGAAATAATGAGGCAAAGATGGAAGAGAGCGATACCTAGCTGTACTCATAAGATACTCCTGAATCTTTATAATTTGCCTCCCTCTTCTGCTTAGGGTAGTTTAAGCTGGTTTCTTTTTCTTTCTTTCTTTCCTTTCATTCATTTGAGAGAGAACACACATGCACGTCAACAGCAGAGGAGTGGTGGGCAGAGGGAGAGGGAAAGGATCTCAAGGCGACTCCACACTGAGTGCAGACCCAACACAGGACATGATCTCTTGACCCTGAGAGCATAACCTAAGCCGAAACCAAGAGTTGGATACTTAACCAACTGAGCCACACAGGCACCTCATAAGCTGGTTTCTTTTATTTGCAACCAAGGAATCCAAGATATATACAGACTACCTAGAAAAATAAAATGAAATATTCTTACAGAAAGAAATTTCAAAGAAAAGATGCCTCAGAGCTGAAGAAAAAGGAAGTTCCAAAAAACAATTAAGCAGTCAATGCGATCATATGCTATAAAAATGTAGAATAAGAAGAGTATGTACTAGATTTAGCAATATGAGGATAACAGGTCAATCACAATAGTTGTGAGGCGGAAAAGCAGATTGCAATGAATTGAACACTGAATGGGAAGATAAAGCAGATTTCAACACTGATCTAATACTAAAATTCTGCATGTATCTTCCAAAGAAAGCTTTAATGTAACAGGCTCTAATAAACCATTAGAAATTTAATATTTACACAAACAACATCTACATCACTGAGGGATCTTAACACAAAATCCCTATCTACTGTGAAAATAAGAACTTTCCCTTCCTATATTGATTAAAATATTTCTTAAAATCTACTCGCTAGTGGGATGCCTAGGTGGCTCAGTCCATTGGGTGTCTGACTCTTGATTTTCGCTCAGGTCATGATCTCAGGGTTGTGGGATTAAGCCCCGCATTAGCTCCATGATGCGCATGAAGCCTGCTTAAGATTCTCTCTCCCTCTCCCTTTTCTCCCTCCCCCTCAGCTCACAATGGCTCACTGTCTTAAGAAAAAAAAAAAAATCTACTTGCTGCTAACATCTTCTGATCCCAGGGTTTAAAGAAAAAAATCACAGAATATTTTAACAGCTAGTTACTGTCTACTGAGGTATAAAGAATTACAAAATACTATTGCAATACATATCAAACTGTATGCAACTGTAACAAATTTTAAAGATATTTACTCACCTTGTAATCCTATGGAGGAGAAAAATTGTCCTTTTACTTTCAACAGTTATATCCCGACTAAGTTTCACAAGTCTCTCATATTTGTCATGTCTTGCATCAAGTTCCTGCTGAAATGCTAACACATTATTACAACCATAAGAATGCATGTTCTAAGCTGCAAGCCTATAAAACAACACCATTAGGCACAATAAAGCAACTATTATTTACTCTGTAAAAATGAGCATACCATCTCATTCATTTTTAAAGTACTGGAAATCAAAGACTACTGGTAACCAAAATACTATTTCTTTAAACACAGGTATGCTTTATGTGGGTTTTACTACTTACATCCTCACAGTAAGTTATACATATTGTAAAAAAAAAAACAAAAAAAACCCTCATCTAGTAAGCATGAGATCGTTATCACAGAATTATCACAGGACACTTACAAAAATTACTTCCAACTACCTAAGTTACATAACTTTTTTAAAAATCACCCTACCACATGCAAAATTATCTCCCCCCAACAAAAACCAGGATTTTAACTAAAAGTTTATAACTTTTAAGGACATCAACTTTCTGAATTCCAAGCCCCAGTCACTGAAATACCCATAAACCACTTAACTCTTAATCACCACTTTATTTCAGAAGCATTGCCATGCCAACGACCTAGCAAACTGCCTCATCTGTAGGGAGCACAGAGATGTATTTTGCATGAATTAGAAAAACCCCAGAACTTGAATAAACTATTAAATTAACAGGTTGACAAGGACCAAAAACATCTGCTCTTTGATTACTGAGATAATAATTAAGCTGATATTTTGCCTAATATATCAAGATAATCATAAGCTTTCATTATTTATTATAAATATTAATGACCTCTGTGAATTAGATATTATGAATACAAAGTGAAATAAGACAATTCCTATCTTCAAGGCGCTTAGTCCAGTAAAAGACAAAGATGTAAACAAATAAAAAATACATAATAAATATATGTAAAGGTTCAGGAAAGCACGAACCATATTTTTCTTGTTCACTACTAACACAGGCTAGAAGAGTAGATGCTCAATAAATATTTCATAACTAAACAGAGGAATGGATAACGAATAAATGCAACGTCTATCCATAAATTTGCTTGAGAAAAAAATCAAAAAGGCTTCCAAGGAAGATCACTTGAGCTAGGTCATGAAAACCACAGTTCACCAGATGAACAATGCAGGAGGCAAATCAGAAGCAATTTCAAGCTTAAAGAACTATGTGTGAAAAGTCAGACAGAAACATAACAAAAGCAACATATGCTTGGAAACAAGCAGCTCTGTATAGGATACCAAAGTGTAAACATGGGGAATAGGCGACCCAGTGCAGTTTTTCACTGTGCGTGGTGCTTTTATCAACGGGCTCTCTACTCAATCATAAGTTGTTTCATACCTCTCAGTAATCCTGTAGATGCCGTGTTGATTTTCAAATATTATGCCCCGGAATTACTTGAGACTCCCTTCAAAAGGTGGAACCTAATTCCCTTCCGTTTAAACCTCATTTCTCACAAACAGAATGTAGCAAAAATGAATGCATGATCATGAGGACATAAGGAGATTGTGGTTTCCTCCCCTCTCTGACTGGGGAAGCCAGATGCTGTAACGTTAGGACAGCTGAGTAGCAGCACGGCGGCTCCCGGTGAAGACTGAGCGCCGGCTGCTGGCAGGCCTAACTTCCCAATTGCCTCGGATCCTCCAGCTCCGATCGAGCCTTCCAATAAGTGGGAGCTAGTCTACAGCTCAGGCCCTCTCGGGTTCCCGAATCACAGAGACCATAAGGTACAGGAGGGTGGATCCAGGATGGCAGGAAGGAGAATTTTATGCTCATCTGTTCTGAAAGGAGGAGCCACTTGAGCCAGTTAAAAGGACTGCGACTAACACATATACATGCGCATACACCTTATATACGTATGGCATCTGCGTACCATGTGGACAGATGAGTCCCACATTGCGCAAAGTGCTACGGTCTTCAGAAGTCTCGTGGAGGAAACAAAACCAACACATGCTTTAAAGTGAACTAATTAAATATGTGTGTGTATTTATACACCTGACTTACATACAGCGGATACGTATTTGTACGTCGGGTTTCTGATGTGAAATAACTAACGTTTACCTGCAGAACTGTAATGGGGGGGGGGGGGTCAACACTTGAGTGATCGCGACTTTAATGGCAGACCCAGCACCACAGCAAACCTCCAGAAGTTTAAAAAAAAATAAAAAAGGCGCACAGGCACCTCTTTCCTTCCGACGGCTGTCTCTGTGCGTGCACAACGCGTCTAACCATCCTGCTTCCCCCGCTCCGTGCTCTGCCCCTCGCTAACTTCCATCAAGGGAACTTACATTTGAAGGCCAACATCACGGGTGAAGAGGAGTTAACATCCTTCCCTTCTCTCCTCTGGTTATGTGGGAAATTGTCATGCTTCCTTTTCCTGAACCCTCCTGAGCCTTACGTAGAGAAGGAGAAAGAAGTTGGAGAGGCTCTTCCACCACCAAGAGCGGACGCGCGTCCCGGTCGGCTAGCCCCTTCCTTCCGAACCGGCGCCCGCAGGGCCCTCGCCTCCGAGGCTTTCTCGGCGGACGGCAGAGCATCAGCCCTGCCTTTCTGCCCCCAAACCCGAGGCTCAACTCACCCGGGCCTCCACCAGTGGCTTCCCTGGTCTGGCACAAGGTGGAGCAATTACAGAACTAAGATTAAAAAACACAACTCGAGGATTTTAAAAAAAAGGGGGGGGGCGAGGTGTGAACAGGACCACGTGGCCGGGAAATCAGCGGGGCCGCCCCCACCCCCGCCCCCCCGATCGTGCAAGGGGAGCGGGCATCCCTTAAGGGTGAAGAGCGGTGCAAAACCCAACAAAAAGGATGGAGGGTCTCCCCCTTGGAATAAATAACGCCCCGCACCGCTGGGGACGCCACCTTCTTTGCTGCTCATGTCGTCAGGGCCTACGGCGAGGTGAGCGGAGACTGAGAGCCTCGGAGCCAGAGGAGTGCGTAAGGCGCTAGCCGGAGAGCCCGCCGAGAACCCGTTCGCAGCCGGCCGACGTCGACGCCCTGGCCGGAAACGCGCGCCCGCAACCACTCACGCCTCTCCCTCCGCCCTCGCACACTTCCGGCCTGCGTCCCGGCCCCGCCGCCCCTGGCTCCGCCCCGCGCGCGGCCCGAGGACCTCGCGCCCACGCGCCGTAGTCATGCCTGCCCTTTGCTGTGCCTGAAGACAGGGCGACTCCACACGCTTCACTGCACGGTCTGTTAATAAAACAGATGATGGAGGCGAGGCCTGTGTGAAGGTAGAAAAGCGGCGGAAGATGTACGTGTTTTGTTTTGTTTTGTTTTTCTCTCAAGGCACCTTTGGAACACCCCCATGTTCCCTCAGCGTGGACCCAGCCTTCCGCGCGGGGAGTCTTGGGGGTTGTAGTTCGCTTGCCGGAGCCGGCCTTCTGGCTCCCGGACCAGGCTGAGGAAGAAGCGAGCCCTCGGTCGCCTACGGGAAGGTCTTCGCCGGCTCGAGGCCGAACCCGACGGAGCTGGGAGTTTACATTTCCCATTCCTGGCGGTGACGCTAGCAGGTGAAGGAATGGGGATATGCAAATCAGTAAGTGGATGGCATTAGCGGAGTTCTGACGAAGGTAAAGCCCGCCCTCTGGTCCTCCCCCTGTCCCCCGCACCCCTGCTCTCCCCTGCCTGTCTCAGCCCGCGTTCCCCACTCTGCGGCTCCTCCTCCGTTGGGTTTCGCTTTCCTCTGTTTCTCCTGGCTCCGTCTCGGCCTGGGTGGGCGACTTGAGGATAGCTGACCTCCGTCCTCAGTTTTCTGATCTGTGAAATAGGGATAGAAGACCTGCGTCCTAGGCGTATTCGAGGACCAAGTGAGTTAATACTGAGGCTCCCTGAAGAGTGTCCTTTCGCAAAGCAAATGTTCAATTAAATATTAGCTTTCGGGGTGCCTGGGTGGCTGAGTGGTTTAAATGGTTTAAGCCTCTGCCATCGGCTCAGGTCATGACCTCAGGGTCCTGGAATCGAGCCCCGCATCGGGCTCTCGGCTCAGCGGGGAGCCCGCTTCCTCCTCTCTCTGCCTGCTTCTCTGCCTGCCTGTGATCTGTGTCTGTCAAATAAGTAATTTAAAAAAATAAAAATCTTTAAAAAAAAAAATTAGCTTTGGTTAGCCTTCTCCCAACGTCGAGCTCCAAAAAAGAAGAGCGAGAGGTCGGTAACAACAGGTGTGCGCCACCAAGTTGTGAGCTTTTTACTTGGGGCAGGTACTGCCGTATCTTATTAGACTTCCTACCTTTTATAAGCCCCCGACCCGCACCCGCACCCCACCCCGGAACCCATAGTGCTTGTAAGCCTCCATAAGTGTTTCTCGAAGAATGAGGTCGAAGGGTAACTAAGTAGCCATCCGACACCTTCTAGATACAGACTCAGGGTAAGGCTTGGTGGTCAGGTAGCCTAGGCCTCGTGGGGAAAACACAGGTGCATTTTATTACGCTGTCTCTGAATATTCTCCGTGTTGTGGGCATGTGTTGTACACACCGTCCTTGTTAATTCCTCCTTGCTATAATTTAGGAACAAAGGAAGAGTAAATGAAACGGTTTGGCTAGAATCCCGAGGTATTTTCAAGCTGGAGACAGGTGTGTCCCAGAAAGGTTTTCTGCTCTGGCTGATCTCCGGAGTCTCTCCCAACTCGGAAGCAAGAAGGTAGCCACCACCCACCCCTTTCTTTACAGCTCTTCCAATACGTGAATTGATTAAACACATTACTTCTGTATGAAATAGGCTGCTCGGGACTCTTGCTTTGTAGATTTTGGGCAAATAATTCTGAGTTTGTGGGAAGTCGTGCTGACATCCACCAGTATCCCCCTAATTATTGGTTAAATTGTTGGGGGGAAATCCTCTGGTGTAAATAGAATCATTTTCCTGTGACTCCCTCTAGGTCCAGAGAAGCCAGTAACTTGAACATCTTTAGAGTTAGTATTTATTTTATCACAGTCTGAGAAAAGGATATTTTTTTTCCCCCTAATTCTCCTGGAATAGCAGCTCCAAAGACCTCAACTGTCCAAAACCTAGATCAGCCCTATTTCTTTCTCCAGCCACCACTTGCTGTTCAAGTGTTTAATTACAGCCATGTTACTTGAACTGCTTTTTGCTGCTTCCCATACTTGTTAGGATTAGAACACAAAGTTTCATAACCCGTAATGACTTCTTAAAGTAACCAAATGAGGTGAATCCCAGGGACAGTTTCCCGACACTTATTTGCATACGCAGTTTCGAAGGTGATCCATCTGTAGCTGCTCCTTTGTCAGGAAATACCTTTCAACCTCTGGTAACCTGCGGAAGGCATCTCTACCTTGTCTCCTTGTTTTGTGACTTCAGAGGCGCTTACATAGTTTTGGCATTTGGCAAAACATATTTTTGTTTGTTTTTAAAGGAAAACTACCACCCCATGTTGGGAAGCGGAAAACATTTTCGGTAAGTCCTTACTTTTTGGAAAGGTTCTCCTTCCTCCTCTTGTTGGATTCTAATTGCCCACATTCGACTCTGAATAAAGCTGTAAGCTTTCCAGGCACCTGTTTTTATAAATCCTCACACTTACCACCTTTATAGGAAAAAGAAATCTGATATCAAAATTGGATTGAGGTTTTAAAAAATATATAATCAACCAAGGGAAGAAATACAGCTTCTCAATATATTTCTGTTTTAGCTTTTACCTTATTACATAGTTGTTAAATAAATCCTGGTTGGCGGGGGGAAGTCATAGGGGAAATTTTCAGAATCTTGAGTGACCATTTTAAAAATAAACATAATATTTAGAAGCTATCTATAGGGTCTGAAGTAGTATTGTGAAGTGTACACATACCAATTCACAGATTTATTTTTCAAGCAATTCTAGGATGTAGTAGGAGAAAATGATTTTCCTTCTGGTTCTTTACTGGAGAGGGAACTGTATTTAAGGGGAAAAAAAGGGATGGGCAAAACCACAATGAAATACCACTTCACAATCAGTGGAAATACCACTTCACAATCACTTCACAATTTTTTTTAATAATTAAAAAAAAATTTTTTTTAAGTAACAAGTGGTAGAGGAGATATGAAGAAAATGGAACTCTCATTGATGGTAAGAATGTAATATGGTGCATTCACTGTAAGAAGACAGTTTGGCAGTCTCAGGAATTTAAACATGGAATTAGCACATGACCCAGTAGTTCCGCTAATAGGTATATACTTATACGTGAAGGTTCATAGCAGCACCATTTACGATTATGAAGAGGCGGAAACCTGGAAACCAGCCAAATGTCCAGCAACAAAGGAAAACAAAATGTGGTAAAGAAATAGCTAAGATAAATATAAAATTTATAACATAAATGTAAAATTTATTTTACATAAATTTAAAATAAAATAAATAAGATAGGTAAATGAAATAGGTAAACAAAATGTGGACCATTTCTATAATAGATACTATTTAGCAATAAAAAGGAATGAGATACTATCGATGCTACAATATGAATGAACCTTGAAAACATACTAAGTGAAATAAGCCCATCACAAAAGATCATGTATTGTATGATTCCATTTATTTGGAATGTTTCAAATATGCGGGTCTATACAAAGTAGATTTATAGTTCCTTGGGTTGAGAGGCATGGAGGTGGGGGAAGGAATAGAAGGATAGCTCAAGTATATAGGGTTTCTTTTTTAGGTGATAAAGATGTTCTAAAATTGTGATGATGGTTGCATGTATCTGTGAATATATTTAAAACTATTGAATATGTCACTTTAAATGAATGAATTGTAAATGAATTTTATCTCAATAAAGCTGTTAAGAAAATTATTTGAAAGACTGATGGGAAACATTCATTTCAAATCCTGTAGGTATATACATGTAGATATATAGACATACTTAAGTGTCATTATGGAAGAGCGTGAAACAACGTGGCTTAAACTTACTTTTAATAATCTGTAATTAAAAAGATGTCAAGTACTTTAACCTTACAGGTCTGATAATCTTCAACAAATATTTATTGAGCACCTGTCATGTCACAGCTACTGTTCTAAGGATTATGGA
Source organism: Mustela erminea (assembly GCF_009829155.1). Lineage (NCBI taxonomy): Eukaryota > Metazoa > Chordata > Mammalia > Carnivora > Mustelidae > Mustela > Mustela erminea. The sequence continues at coordinate 3,904,238 of NC_045627.1, read as the reverse complement.
TCCTTGTTCACATAAAGTTTATTTTCTAGTGAGATGAGACAGACAAGGACAAAAAAAGTATATATCATTAGAAAGTGATCGTTGCTATCGAGAAAAATAAAATGAAGGAAAGAAAAAGATGAAGGATAAGGTTGCCTGGGGGGAGAGTGAGTTGCCCTTGAAATAGGGCAATTGGAAGATAGCTCACTCAGAAGGGGATGTGTGGCCATAGACCTAACGGAAGTGAACAAGTGGGCCATACACATAGCTGGGGTACTTTCTCTTCCCTGTGTGTGCTAGTAATTCTCCCCTTTCTCTCCTATATTATTATTATTTTTCTTCTGCTTTCTACTGCATCTTTCCCATCACCATACAAATTTGCTGTCATATCATCCATCTTAAGAGTCTCCTGACCACTTCTACCTCCCAGCCTACCCACCATTTCTCCACCGCTTTGCAGTAAAACCCTTATACTACCTGTATTCCCACTCTACTGATCTATCTTTAATCAGGCTATGGCTGCTTAGGAATTGCTGCTACCACTATCTCTAATGACTTCCACATTGCTAAATCTGGTGATCAATATTTATTCCTCATCTCACAACCTATAAGCAGCATTTAACACAGTTATTCCTGGTACCACTGCCATACACCACGTTCTCTTGGCCTCCTCCCCCCTCCCTAGCCTATTCCCAATGCTCTGTTGCTCATCCTCATCTCCCCAAACTCAATGATCAATTGCTTAAAAGACTTCCTCTATGTTACACTGACTGACATGTTAATTTCATTCTGATGATTTTAAGAGTCATCAATAACCTAATAAAACCCCACTTAATGTCTCTGCTCCAGAAAATTCATATCCAGTCCAAACCCATAACCCATTATCTTATTCACCTATCTCTTGAGTGTCTAATATTTACCTCAAAATGAACACGTCCTAAATTGAACATCCCGGTCCCCCAAAACCCATCTCTTCAGCACTATTCCCTATTTAAGTTAGTGTATATCTCTTTTTCCAGTTGTATCAGACTGAAAAACTAGTCATCCTTGACTCTTCCATCTTTCATATTCTGCATCCTGTTTGTATGGACTGAATTGCATTCCCCCACATTGCTTTATGGGAGCCCTAACCCTCAATGTGACTGTCTTTGGAGATAGGGGCTTTTGGAGGTAATTAAGGTTAAGTAAGTTCATGGGGTGGGGAGAGAAAAAACGGGAGAGAACGATCTCTTTCTCCATGTGCATACACCAAGGAAAGGCCTTTTGAGGACACACACAGCAAGAAGGTGGCCATCTGCAAGCCAGGAAGAGAGGTCTCACCACAACCTGACCGCCTTGGAACCCTGATCTTGGACTTGTAACCTCCAGAGTATGAGAAAAGAAGTTTCTGTTATTTAAGCAACCCACTTTATGGTATTCTTTTATGGCAGTGCAAGCAGACTAAGGCACTAATCCCTACTATATCCTGTTGGTTTTACACTCAGCATGTGTTCACCTTGTAGCCACCTCCCCAAATTCTGTTTTCCCCTTTACCCAAGTTACTGTCATCTTGCACCCAGAATACTGCAGTGCTCTTTCAACTGAATATAGATGCCAGTCCTCCTCATCCAGACGTAGTCAGTTTTCTCTCCCCTTAGAACTGAGTTGGCTTTTTTTTTTTAAAGATTTTACTTATTTATTTGACAGAACACAAGTAGGCAGAGAGGCAGGTGGAGGGCGGAAGCAGGCTCCCCTCTGAGCAGTGAGGCCAATGTGGGGCTCGATCCCAGGACCCCGAGATCAAAACCTGAGCACAAGGCAGAGGCTTTACCCACCAAGCCACCCAGGCACTCCCTGAGTTGTCTTTTCGGCTTGTTTTGACTAATCGAATATGGAGGAAGTGGTACTGCATCAATTCCAAGCCTAGACCTCTAAGACCCAACAGCTTCCATTCTAGCTCTCTTGGAACCATAAGCTACCATGTAAGACGTCTGACTATTCGATTGGAGAGATAGGCCTGACCAGCTCCATTCCTCACAGCCAACTCAGCTGAGCTGCCAGCGATGTGAGTAAAGCTTTCTAGGACTTTCACCCCCGGCTGAACTCCCTCCTGAATGCAACAGGATGATGATGCCAGCAGTCACCACCATGGAGCAAAAGGACCATGCATCCAACCCACAAAATCATGAAAAACAAAGCCATTTTAAAGCCCTTAAGTTTGGAGCACCTGGGTGGCTCAGTTGTTAAGCACCTGCCTTCAACTCAGGTCATGGTCCCAGAGTCCTGGGATGGAGCCCCACATAGCATCGGGTTCCCTGCTCAGCAGGAAGCCTGCTTCTCCCTCTCCCACTCCCCCTGCTTGTGTTCCCTCTCTTGCTGTCTCTTTCTCTGTCAGATAAATAAAATCTGAAAAACTACATGTGTAAAGCCTTTAAGTTTTAGGGTCGTTTGTTTTGCAGCAATAAACTGATATACACTGGTGTCCTGTTTTCAGTTTTGCCCCACTTTCAGTGTTTTCCACACAGCAGTCAGTGATGCCATTAAAATATAGATGATGTTTTTCCTCCACTTGAAACTGCAAGGATGCTCCTCTACCACAGAGAAAAAGTCAAAGCTGTTACGAGACCCTACCTAGTTGGCCCTAACCACCACTGCATTACCTTGTTCTCATCTACTATGTGCTCCATCCTGTTTGACCTTCTGTTCTCAGACAGCCTAGACGTGGTCCTGCCTCAAAGCCTTAGCACCTACTGTTCTCTAAGCATGACTCTTGAGCATGTTCTCTAAGCATGTTCTCTAAGAATGACTCTTTCAATGGATTTCTTCCAGACTTGTTCTTTTCTTCATTTCCTCACTGAAAATGACAACTTCTCATTGGGTCCTTCTGTGGTGACCCAAATAATGGCCCTCCAAAGATGTCCACATCCTAGAAAAGGGAAACCTCTCACACTGCTGGTGGAAATGCAAACTGGCGCCGCCACTCTGGAGAACAGGATGGAGTTTCTTCAAAAAGCTAAAAATAGAATTACTCTACGTGTTTACCCAAAGGGTAGAAAAATACAGATTCGAAAGGGTACATGCACCCCAATGTTAATGGTAGCATTATGGAAGGAGCCCCAAAAGGCCATCAGCTGATGAATGGAAAAAGAAGGTGTGATATATATGTACAGTAGAATATCACTCACCCATCAAAATGGATGAACTCTTGCCATTTGCAAAAACATGGTTGGAGCTAGTGTATTCTAAGTAGATTATGTCAGTCAGGAAAAGACAAATACCATATGATCTCACTCATATGTGTAATTTAAGAAAGAAAACAGATGAACATTTAGGGAGGGGGAGAAATAGGAGAGGGAAACAAAGCATAAGAGACTCTTGGGTGGGTTGATGGAGGGACGTGGGGGGGTAGATTTTAATAAGGGCACTTCGGATGAGCATTGGGTGTTTTATCCAAGTGATGAATCAATATTGAACTGTATGTTAACTAACTAAAATTTAAAAAAGATCAAAGATGTTCTCATCCTAATCACTGGGACTTGTAAATATGTTACTTTAGTGGCAAAGTGGCTTTGTAAACATAATTAAATTAAGGATCTTGAGATAGGGAAATTATTCTGGGTTATCCAAGTGGGCCCAATGCAATCAGAAGCATACTTAAAAATGAATGGTGGAGGCAGGGGAGTCAGAAAATGAGATAATGATGGTAGGAGAAGTAACAATGATGAGATTGTTGGCTGGAGGTCTTGATCCAACAAATGCAGAAAGCCTCAGGAAGCTGGAAACCAACAATGAAGCAGATTCCTCCCTAGAATTTCAAGAAGGAATGCAGCACAGAAAACACTAGATTTTATTTATTTGTTAAGATTTTATTTATTTATTTGACACAGAGAGAGAGATCACAAGTTGGCAGAGAGGCAGGCAGAGAGAGAGGGGAAGCAGGATCTCTGCCCAGCAGAGAGCCCGATGTGGGACTCCATCCCAGGACCCTGAGATCATGACCTGAGCTGAAGACAGAGGCTTAACCCACTGAACCATACTTGATTTTAACCCAATAAAAATTTTGATCCATTTCTGACATCTGACCACTAGAACAATAAGATAATAAATTTATGTTGCTTTAAGCCACGAGTTTGTGATCACTTGTTAGAGCATCAGTAGAATCTATCTAGAGACATAAATTCCTAGCAATCCTAACTAAAATAAGAATTTCTTGAGAAAGCAAACCTTTCTGGATGCCTAAGAATAGAAATCACAAGCTTCGGATAGCACAGAAGACCCCAGAAAAGGTATCTGCATGTAGATAACTAATAGAACCAGAGAATTAAGAATCTCAATGATGGGCGTGCTTGGGCTGCTTCATGAGTTAAGCATCAGACTCTTGTTTGGCTCGGGTCGTGATCTCAGGTCATGAGATGGAGTCCCACATTGGGTCTTAAGATTCTCTCTCTCCCTATCCCTCTGACCTTCGCCCCACTTTCTCTCCCTCTCTGAAAGAAAGAAATTAAGAAAGAATCTTACTGATGACTATCACAGAAAACGTTTTTTAAATGTTAATATAACCAAAATGGGTAAGTGAGAGTGGGTGATAACAGGCTTCCAGTTATGGAATGAATCAGTCATGGGAATAAAAGGACAGCATGAGGAATATAGTTAATGATATGTAATAGACTTGTATGGTGACAGATGGTAGCTAAACTTATGGTGATCCCAGCATAATGTATAAACTTGTTGAATCACTATGCTGTACACCTGAAACTAATGTAACATTGTAGGTCAACTATACTCAAATATATATAGATAGGGGTGTGTGTGTGTGTGTGTGTGTGTATGAGAGAGAGAGTGAATGTAATCAGAGTCAGTTGGCAGTATGCTACCCTTTAGAAAATTATCAGTGAAGGCCAGAGTTTACTTCTTTAATGTGTTTTCCAGTGTTTGAGGGAGTAGGGAGATCTAACAGCTACATTTTCAGGATAATTTCTAAGTATGAGGTCATATGACTAGATTTCAAGGTTTGTGCTCAGGTTAAAAGCATCTTCCTCTTATTAAAATTACTCCTTCAATTTAGGAGACCTGTCCAAAACGCCTTAACAAATTCCTTTTCTACCAAAAGACAATCGAAAGAATGGGAGAAGATATTCTCAAATGACATACCAGATCATGGGCTAGTATCCAAAATCTATAAAGAACGTATCGAACTCAACACCCAAAGGACAAATCATCCAATAAATAAATGGACAAAAGACATGAACAGATATTTCTGCAAAGAAGATAATGACCAACAGACACATAAAAAAGTGCTCAACATCACTCCGCATCAGGGAAATCACCTCACACCAGCCAGAATGGCTAAAATTAACAAGTCAGGAAACGACAGACGTTGGTGAGGATGTGGAGAAAGGGGAACCCTTCTACTGTTGGTGGCAAGCTGGTGCAGCCACTCTGAAAAATAGCATGGAGCTTCCTCAAAAAGTTGAAAATAGAGCTACCCTACAACCCAGCAGTTGCACTACTGGGTATTTACCCTAAAGATACAAATGTAGTAATCCGAAGGGGCATGTGTACCTGAATGTTTATAGCAGCAATGTCCACAATAGCCAAACTTTGGAAACAACCTAGATGTCCATCAACAGATGAATGGATACAGAAGATGTGGTATATATATACACAATGGAATACTACGCAGCCATCAAAAGAAATGAAATCTTGCCATTTGTGATGACATGGATGGAACTAGAGGGTATTATGCTATGGGAAATAAGTCAATCAGAGAAAGACAATTTCATATGATCTCTCTGATATGAGGAATTTGAGAGGCAGGGTGGGGTGGGTCATGGGGGTAGGGAGGAAAAAATGAGACAAGATGGAATCAGGAGGGAGACAAACCATAACAGACGCTTAATCTCACAAAACAAACTGAGGGTTGCTGGTGGGTGGGAGGAAAGGGATAGGGTGGCTGGGTTGTGGACATTGAGGAGGGTATGTGCTATGGTGAGTGCTATGAAATGCGTAAGCCTGATGATTCACAGACCTGTACCCCTGGGGCAAATCATGCATTATATATGTTAATAAAAAAAATTTAAAAGGGGCACCCGGTGGCTCAGTTGTTAAATGTCTGCCTTCACCTCAGGTCATGATCCCAGGGTCATGGGATCAAGCCCTTCATTGGGCTCCCACTCAGTGGGAAGCCTGCTTCTCCCTCTCCCACTCCCCCTGCTTGTGTTCCCTCTCTCACTGTGTCTCTTGCTGTCAAATGAATAAAATATTTTTTTAAATAAAAAATAAAAATTTTAAAAATTATAAAAATTAAAAAACAAATTCCTTTTCTGATAAACTAGTTAGAATGGATTGTATAGTTACAAAGAAAAACCTCTGATTGGCACAGAAATTGCTATGAGAAACAGTTGCAGGGCACAGATCCTCAAGGAAGTGGTTATTGAACTTAGTGGGATCTGAAGGCACAAAATTAGTGAGAGTGTTTCTTGGGTAGACTATGGCATGAAGAGTCAAGTGTTGCTCAAATTATTACCTCGGCTGACTGTAATGAAGTGCCTGAAGAAGGAATACTGAGTGACAGGTGTCTCGTTCCTTATTTCAATGCTGAAAAACTTTAAAGCAAGCTAGTAACAGACTTAAGATAAAAATTCTTGGCTCATCATAGAGAATCGGGAGCCATCTTTAACTGTACTAAAAGAACTTTTAGGTTCCTCACCTCAGAACTGAGGTCACAGAAAATCAAACTTAAATTTTGATCTGGTGGATTGCAAAATTGCAAAGCTAAATTGCTTTTTACAGGGGTACCTGGGTGGCTCAGTCGGTTAAGCGTCCGACACTCAGTTTTGGCTCAGGTCATGATCTCGTAGTCATGAGATCAAGCCCCACATCAGGCTCTGTGCTCAGTGGGGAGTCTCCGTGAGAGTCTCTCTCTCCCTCTCCCTCTGCCCTTCCCCACTGCATGCACATGTGATCTCTCTCTCTCTCTCTCTTTCTATTTCTCTCTACAATGAATAAATAAATCTTTAAAACAAACAAAAAAAATTGGGTATTTGTTATTTTTTTTAACAGTATCACTTATACAGTATCATTCAGTATCACACTGAGTCCTCATGCAAAATTAGGACACTAATTGGAATAGAATGGAAGACCCCAGGAATTGACACAGAGGAGAATTTGGATAATTTCGACTGCTGCACATTCCACTGAGCATTCCTGGCAAGCAGAAGTGTAATCTCTCACTCCACACATCTGATGAAGTTGTTTCTGCTTTGCTTGGAGATCAAATAATGGCCTTGCCTCGGATGGTTACCTCGTAAGAGGTGGCCAGATTGCCTCAGGCCTCTTCCCATCACTTTCCTTTGCCTCTGTGTCTGCAGTTACAGTACAACCCAGCAGGCACCTGGAGTCAATTACAAAGTCAAACCCTAATGGGAAAAGGCTCCCTAAAGGAGAAAGCTCATGAAACAAAAGACTTCTGTTCATTTCTATGCCAAACCCCTGAGGTATACCCAAGTAATGCACTGTGAGAGTGTTAGATTAGGGAAGAGGGAAGAACTTTAGATAGAACCAAATTTGCTAATAGGTGCTCAAGCAGATGGGAGTGATTTTAATAGTTTGCTTACTCAGTTATCTGAAACCTAATTCAGTGGTGACCGACACTAAATGGAACGAAGTTGCAAAAATTCCTTTTTATAAAATAAAAGGAGATAGGAATGCTAGATTGGATTTGTCAGATGCATCTATTTAATAATGCGTCCTTTAATAATGTTCAGAAAGAGAATTCTAAATACATTTTCCCCGCTACAGCTTTGGAAAGCACAATGGGGGCGCCTGGTGGCTTCATTGATTATACATTCGACTTGGTTTCCTCTCAGCTCACTATACCAGGTCATGGGAGGCAGCCTGCTTAAGATTCTCTTCTTGGGGCACCTGGTTGGCTCTGTGGGTTAAGCCTCTGCCTTCGGCTCAGGTCATGATCTCAGGGTGCTAGGATCGAGTCCCGCATGGGGCTCTCTGCTCGGTGGGGAGCCTGCTTCCTCTTCTCTCTCTGGCTGCCTCTCTGCCTACTTGTGATCTCTCTGTCAAGTAAATAAATAAAATCTCCAAAAAATGAAAAACATTCTCTTCCTCCCTCTTCCCCTTCCCGACTCACCCTCCAAATAAATAAATAAATAAATAAAATCTTAAAAAAAAAAAAAAAAGTACAATGGTAAGAGATGGATCAGAATTTTCCAAGTGCCATAGTGACTGTTTTCAGTAGTCAGGAGATGTAGGTAGGTGATTCTGCCATTGAAATGAGCTCCTTGGTTTCAATGAGTTTAATAGGATTGTAGGCAATAGCCAGAGGAGACACCTAAAAAACAAACTGGGACTGATTCTTATGACCGTAGGCTAAGAGTAATAATCAGAAAGGTTCTAGATCATACAGACCCCAGGACCTAACTGCCTGCTAAGTTCCCAGCAAAGAGAAGCCTCAACTGAGTATCCGTGATCAGATGCTTGTCAGACCTACAGGAAATGTTTGCTTTACATTGCTTACGTTTCCGCACTGTAACCACATGTATATGTTTATAGTGAGAACAAAAAAAACCTTTAACTTTAAAAATTTTAATGGAAGTATGAATACCACCAAAGCATAAGGCTGTTTATGTCTATTTACATGTTTATTTGGCATTTTAAATCTGTTACATATATTTGGATGGTTTCAAAGTATCTACAATATTTTTTCTAATATATTAAAGAAAATATTATTTAGAAAAAGAGTAAGAGTGAATATCTTTGGTTGGTGGAACATGGTGTGTTCCCATTCTCCATTTTTTATATGTCCAGGGGCACCTGGGTGTCTCAGTGGGTTAAAGCCTCTGCCTTCAGCTCAGGTCATGATCCCAGGGTCCTGGGATCGAGCCCTGCATCGGGCTCTCTGCTCAGCAGGGAGCCCACTTCCTCTTCTCTCTCTGCCTACTTGTGATCTCTGTCTGTCAAATAAACAAATAAAATATTTATTTTTTCTAATGAGAAAAATATTATTTAGAAAAAGAGTAACTGCATATCTTTGGTTGGTGGAACATGGTGTGTTCCCATCTCTCCATTTTCTAAATTTTTTGTATGTCCAGGGACACCTGGGTGGCTCAGTGGGTTAAAGCCTCTGCCTTCGGCTCAGGTCATGATCCCGGGGTGCTGGGATCAAGCCCCTAATCTGGCTTTCTGCTCAGTGGGGAGCCTGCTTCCTCCTCTCTCTCTCTACCTGTCTCTCTGCCTACCTGGGATCGCTGTCTGTCAAATAAATAAATAAAATCTTAAAAAAAAAAAAAAAAGATTCCCTCTCTCTATATATCTCTCTCCCCTCCCCCACCCCTACCTCATGCACATGCACACACACACATTCTTTCTCTCTATAAAAAAATTTTTTAGATTTTGCATATATCCCAAACTGGACTTGTATCTGAATATATTATTATGTTATTGCATTGTTGTGTTATAATTGTGTTACATAATATGTTATTTTGCCCTGCCCAATATTACTTCCTTTAGGCATTTGTTCTTCTTATTTGTATAATCCTAAATCAATCTATTCTCTCTCCTAGAATTTGACTCTGAAACAGACACGCCCTGGGAGGAAAGGTAGTTTTAGCTGAGTCATTTGCAGGTCCGGGACTTCCCTCAAACTGCACTGGTTCCTATCCTCCCCAAGGATTCATTGTTCATCTCTTACTTATTTATTTTTTTGAGTAAATTCTATGCCCAGTGTTGGGCTCGAACTCTCAACCCCCAGATCTGGACAATAAAATTGCCAGCAAACATGCTGTACCACCTGAGCCAACTAGGCTCCCCTTTGTTAATCTTTTTTTTTTTTTTTAAAGATTTCATTTATTTATTTGACAGACAGAGATCACAAGCAGGCAGAAAGGCAGGTAGATAGAGAGGAGGAAGAAGGCCTCCCGCCAAGCAGAGAGTCTGATGTGGGGCTCTATCCCAGGGCACGACCTGAGCGAAAGGCAGTGGCCTTAACCCATTGAGCCACCCAGGCTTTTGATGCTGGCTGCTCTCCAGAATCTTGCATAAATTCTTTAATATTGCTTAAATTAGTTTCTATTGCTTGCCACATAACAACTTAGATTTAGAAATCATAACCACAGAGTGGATTGCAGGATTTGTAGAGGACACAATATTGGTTATAAGAATGAGAAGCAAAAGAGAATCATTGCAACCCATTGTACATTGTGGCAAAATGTTATTACTTGTGGCCATGGGGCCCATGAGCAGTCTGAGTTGTTCTAGGGGAAACAGTAAACATTTTATTTTTTCATTTTTTCAGTAATCTCTACCGCCAACATGGGGCCCAAACTCATGACCCTGAGATCGAGAGTCACACACTCTACCGACCTTGCAACAACCCATTTTGAAGGAAATGTAGAAAATGAGTTATGAAGGGTGATATTGTTGTTTTTAATAGATACAAATAATTGGAGAAAATAGTAGAAGCATTTGCTTGCATTCGATAGGGACAGTAGTACACATGTACTCTCCTGACTCAGGGCATTGAGCTCTTGTTCTTTGCCACCCAGGATTGACGGATTTGTTATTCTCCAAGGTTGCATTCTAATTTACTACATTGATAACGGCATGACAGTGGGACCCAGAGCCAGCAGGCCCCCAAGGTCTTATGTCTGACACATATTTCCAGCATTCAAAAATAAAGATCTTTGGAAATACAAGACTCTGCCCCATTCCAGAAGTTATGCCTTTAGCGGATAACCGTGTCCTGATATGTTCACCCGTTCACAGAAAAGATATTTCATCTTTTGCCCACAGCCTCAGGGATGGTGCGACAACAGTGGGATTTTTGAATTCTGGAGGCAGCATTTTTAATTTCCTATTTTCCTGCTCCAATACATTTTGCCAAGTGGCTGAGAAAGACACAGATTGGATTTGTGTCTTGCTGGTTCAAACTGCAGTACAAACAGTCCTGGTGTTGGGTCCTTGAGCCTCAACAGATCAAATACTTTGCAAAGAATCTGAGTTAACTTGGATGCTGTAAGAAGGCTGTTGCAAGTCCCAACAGGAAGATCACAGTACAGGGCCTGAAGATTTTGAAACGAGATCAAACCTCTTCGCAAACGACTATTTTCCTTTAAAGAAGCCACCTGCTTAACTCACAAAAACTCATTCTTCCTTCTCTTATAATGTTCAAATTCAATGACACAAATATCTTTCTAAGCACCATTTTATTTGTATTCCCCCAAATTTTCATATATTTTTTTTCTGCTTAAGCATCTTTAAATTTCCAATATGATTTCTTCTTTGACCCGTTATTTTAAATGTGGTTTTAAATTTCCAAACATACGCTATTTTTTGTTTATTTGTCTGTTGGTATTTTATCAATTTAATTGCAGCCTGATCAGAACAGGTGGTCTTTCTGAAACCAACTCTAAAATTTGTTGAGATTTATTTTATAATTAATACATCTTCCATTTCACTGTGATGACTGTTGATGAAATATGTTTTCATATGTTCAGTAGTCATTTGGATATTTTCTCATGTGAAGGGCCTGTTGAAGTCTTCTGCCCATTTTTAAATCCTGTTCAATGTTTTTAAAAATTGCTCTGTAGATTTTTTCTTTTCTTTCTTTTTCTTTTTCTTTTTTTCTTTTTTTTTTTTTTCTTTTTGCATATTCTGCACAGAATCTCTTTGCCAGTTATATGTTTTCAAAGATCTGCTCAACTCTGTGGACTCTTTGTTTTTTTTTTTTAACTCTTTCAGTGGTGTATTTTTAAGACTAGAAGTACTTATTTTTATTACAGTTAAATTTAACAATCTATTCCTTTATGGCTAGGGTTTTTTATTTCTCTTTTAAGAAGAGGGGTGCCTGGGTGGCTCAGTGGGTTAAGGCCTCTGCTTTTGGCTCAGGTCATGATCCCAGGGTACTGGGATCGAGCCCCGCATCGAGCCCCACATCAGGCTCTCTGCTCATCAAGGAGCCTGCTTCCTCCTCTCTCTGCCTGCCTCTCTGCTGACTTGTGATCTCTGTCAAATAAATAAATAAAATCTTAAAAAAAAAAAAAAGAAGAAGAAGAAGTGTCTCCCAGGCCACCTGGGTGGCTCAGTGGGTTAAGCGTCTGACTCTTGATTTCAGAGCAGGTCTTAATTTCAGGGTCCTGGGGTACGGCGCCCCATCAGACTCTGCACTCAGTGGGGTATCTGCTTGAGCATCTCTCCCTCCCTTTCCCTCTGCCTCTCCCCTATTCTCACACTCTCTTTCCCCAAAATAAATAAATGAATCTTTCTTTTTTAAAAAAGAAGTGATTCCCTATGCCAAAGTAATGAAGATATTTTCCTGTATCAATTTCTAGAAGCTTTGTTATTTTGCCTTTCACACCTGGAGCTACAATCCACTTGGAATTGATTATTGCATGTAGTTTAAGAGCCAAATTTGATTTTCTTCCCATTCAGATATTCAATTATGCATAATTTATTAAAAACCCATTCTTAGGGCACCTGGGTGGCTCAGTGGGTTAAGGCTCTGCCTTCAGCTCAGGTCATGATCTCAGGGTCCTGGGATCCAGCCCCGCATTGGGCTTTCTGGTCAGCAGGGAGCCTGCTTCCCTCTCTCTCTCTGACTGCCTCTCTCTTTGCCTACCTCTCTGCCTACTTGTGATATCTTTCTCTCTATGTCAAATAAATAAATAAAATCTTTGAAAAAAATTAAAATAAAAATCCATTCTTTAGCTACAGCTCTGAATTGTCACCTTTGTCATAAATTATGTGTCCATGTACTACACTGTCAAACGTATCATAATTTTGCATTAAGTCTTGGTATTCAGCATAGCAAATATTAAACCAAGTTTCTCTACAGGAACAAACACAATAAATAAACACAAATTTGTTGAGATCCATTATTGTTTTAGACAACGCTGAATTTGCATTGCTCTTGTTTTGTTTAGGATTTTTGCTTGTCTTCATGAGAGAACATCCTTTAATTTTCCTTACTGGGTTTTGGTTTCAAAATGATGCTTCCCTCATAAAACAAAATTGGGGAATGGTTCTTTTTTTTTTCTTATTCTATTTTTCTGGAAGAATTTCTGTAATATTGGTATTATTTATTCCTTAAATGTTGGTGGGCTGTATTGCTGAAATAAACAGTCCATGAGTTGTGTGTGTATGTGTGTGAAGGTGTTTATATTATGAATCTCTTTAATAATTAGAAGACTTCATATTTGTGCTTCATCTCATGTCTCTTTTTGTAATTTGTATTTTGCCAAGGGTTTGCCCATTTATCCAAAATTTCCAACAATTTTGGCACAGAAGTCTTCCTGATTATCTTTCTTAATGTCTGTAGGCTGCTTGGTGATGTCTCCTCTTTTATTCCTTATGTTGGTTATTCCAAGTTAGTAGCCCAACCTAATCACCCAGTGAGCAGTGAAACAATGTATATATTAAAGTTAACTCCCTACAAATTATCACTTATATGTGGATTTTACCCACACACAAATGTGTGTATTCCTATTAAATTGAACCATTTTGCTTTAAGAAGTGAAATTCTTTATCTTCGGTAGCAGTTTTTTTTTTAATCAACTTTTTATAAATATAGCAGTGAATCAGCTTTCTTCAGTTGAGGGTTTGCATTATCTTTTTTCATCCCTTAGGTTTTCCATACCCTACTTATAAACAGCATATAACTGGGTTTTCTTCTTTGATTAAATGCACCTATCCTTGTATAGCTAATATAATTACATTTAATGTAATTACTGGCATAGTCACTCTTTTTTTTTTTAAGGTTTATTTATTTATTTTACGGAGACAGAGAGTGTGAGCAGTGGGAGGGGCAGAGGGGGAACACTCAGCTGAACTCCTCTCTGAGCAGGGAGCCTGACTTGGGGCTTAGTCCCAGGACCACAAAATCACGACCCGAGCCAAAGTCAAGAGCTGGCCACTTAACTGACTGAGTCACCCAGGTACTCCTTGATATATCCACTTTAAATTTCCTTTTTTTTTTTTTTTTTAATAATCTCTACACCCAACGTGGGACTCAAACTCAGACCCCAAGATCCAGAGCAGCAGGCTCCACTGACTGAGGCAGCTAGGAGCCCTAAGATACTCATTTTAAATCTACCACCTCTCTCTTTGCTGCTTTTTATTAGTTTCATCTACTCGGTGTCATTCCTTTACTCCTTACGTGCATTCTTTCAGATTGACTTATTTTTTTTTAATTCTTTTCCCCCACCCCTCTTCCATTTTTTGGTCTTGTATTTATGTATTTTAATATTCTGTTAGTGGTTCCCTAAAGATTGCAGCATAGAGGCACCTGGGCAGCTCAGTCTGTTAGGCAGCTGCCTTCCCCTCAAGTGATGATTTCAGGGTTCTGGGATCAAGCCCCCGTAGTCAGACTCCCCGCTCAGTCAGGAGTTTGCTTCTCCCTCTGCCTCTTCCTCCGGCACATGCTGTCTCTCTCTCTCCCAAATGAATAAAATTTTTTTTAAAAAATTACTTTTTAGTTTACTTACATTTTATTTTATTTTTTAAAGATTTAATTTATCTATTCGGCAGAGAGACAGTGAGAGCAGGAACACAAGCAGGGGGAGTGGGAGAGGGAGAAGTAGGCTCCCTGCTGAGAGGGGAGCCCCAGTCACAGCTTGATCCCACGACCCTGGGATCATGACCTGAGCCCAAGGCAGACACTTAATGACTGAGCCACCCAGGTGCCCCTCAAATAAATAAAATCTTAAAAAAAAAATTAAAAGATTGCAGCATTTATAAAAACCTATTGTTACTTGTTACTTTTACCCTCCTCTTGAACAATGCATGTACCATTTTCTTTTTTTTTTAATTCAGATGCTACTGTTGTCATATTTTAAATGTTTTATATATTTTAAATCCCATAAGCTATTATTAATTAGTATAGATAATTGTATTGATTGTATTAACTAAAATATTTACCATTTTCACTCTTCTTTATTTCTTCTTGCATTTCCAGTTTTCCATCTGGGATTATATTTTCTCTTGCCTGAATAATGGGTGTGGCTCTGTATTCTCACCAGTACTTACCGTATTTCGTCTTTTTGATTCTAGCCATTCTGACAGGTGTAAAATGGTATCTCATGGTGGTTTTCATCTGCATTCCCCTGATGATTAATGATGTTGAGCATCTTTTCATGTGTCTGTTGGCATCCTGTATGTCTTCTTGGAGAAACACCTATTCAGGTCCTCTGCCCTTGGTTTTGTTGTTGTTGTTGTTGTTTAACTAGGCTCCACGCCCATTGTGGAGCCCAATATGGGACTTGAACTCACAACCCTGAGATCAAGACCTAAGCTGCCATCAAGAGTTGAATGCTTAACCAACTGAACTACACAGGCTCCTCCTTCTGCCCATCTTTTAATTGAATTATATGGCTTTTTGGTGTTGAGTGCAGGAGTGTTCATGGCCAATTCTATCAATTTTTGTTGGCTCCCCTGCCAAAATTTTTTTGCTCTTGTTGAAGGATATTTTCTCTGGATATAGAAATCTAAGCCTGTAGGCATTTTCCTTCAGCCTTTAAGATACCATTGCCTTATATTCTGACTTGCATTTCTTTTAGGCTAGTTGTCAGCCAGTCAAATTGTGGCTGTTTATTTTTTTTTATAAGTTTTCCTAGAGTCCTTTTGTTTTGGTCTTTTGGAACAGATGGTAGAAAAATAGAACAACAAGCATGTTTACTTGTTTACCAGTCTCTATGTAAGCCACTAGTATAAAAGGAGGCAAGGAAAACACATTTTTTTTTAAATGTTAGGAGTTGTGTTTTTAATGTATTGCTTATTTCTTGTTATTTGAAATAATCTTCAAATTATATAAAATCAGCAAAGCTCGTCAAGCAAAAATGTCTCTACTGGTCATATCTGAAGAGCTATAAGAAGGTTTCTTTATTTGTACATCTTTATTTTTTATCTATAAAATACACTGTAGGATTGTTTATTTGTTGAAAAACTGGATTATGTTTGCAGTAGAGTTTCCTGTAGTCTGGATTTTGCTGATTGCACTTCCACGGTATGGCTTAATATATTCCTCTCTCATCATATGCAGTGTTCTGTGTTTTGGTAGTCTCTGAGCTTCAGGTTGGATATTTTGGCAAAGATACTTCAAAGATGGTGCTATCTTCTTCCACAAGGATGTACATAATGTGTGTTTCCTTTTGTGTGATGTTAGCAGCCATCAATGAGCCATGGTAGGATGCATTAATTTATTGCAGATTAATAATATTCAATTCAGTTGTTTCCTCTGCTCGCTTCTTAGCTGGGCTACTTCTCTAAGAAACGACTTCTTCTCATCTATGAGTTCAGAGTGTATATAGGAAAAGCAGAAAAAATGCATGATTCTCTCCCTTTATTTACCAGTTTTCTAAATGATGAATTGCCTTACCACGTCCTCTAACAATGATCTATAAGGAGATTATCTGGGGGAGGGGTGAATAATTACTTATGAGCTTGTGGATTTAAATATATCTAGTATGTTTCAATATCGTCCAGTTATCTTGGTTCTCAAATTGTCCCAACTGTGTCTTAAATTGCCATCTCCTAATATTCTCTTCTTTCTTAATTCTCCAACAATTTTCCACTAGCGTTTGATGAACTTCAGCTTTAATTTTATTCCTTGTTTCATGTGTCTCATAGAACTTGCATTTAGGATCCCGGCAGTGGCTGGTGGAGTGAGTTCCTCCATGGAGGCATGACTGGACAGAGGACAGCAGAGCAGAGCCAAGTCCCACCAAGCACAGCAGCCAGCCACACTTGCTGTGAATCACTTTCATTCTCCATTCTTTTTTTTTTTTAAGATTTAATTTATTTATTTGACAGACAGAGATTACAAGTAGGCAGAGAGGCAGAGAGAGAGGAGGAAGCAGGCTCCCTGAGGAACAGAGAGCCTGATGCGGGGCTCGATCCCAGGACCCTGGGATCATGACCTGAGCCAAAGGCAGAGGCTTTAACCCACTGAGCCACCCAGGCGCCTCTCATTCTCCATTCTTAAATCTCGTCCATGCAAGACAGAAACTTAGTCTCTACCTCACCATTGATCTTGTTCCCTAATTCTTGCTTTGGCTGTATCCATCTGCCGTTTGTTTTATGGAGCCAGAATGTCTGCTTATCTTTATTTTTTAAAAGATTTTGTTTATTCATTTGACAAAGAGATCACAAGCAGGCAGAGAGAGAGGAAGGGAAGCAGGCTCCCTGCTGAGCAAAGAAGCCCAATGCGGGGCTTGATCCCAAAACCCTGAGACCATGACTTGAGCTGAAGTCAGTCTTAACCCACAGAGCCACCCAGGTGCCCTTATCTTTATTTTTTTAAAGATTTTATGTGTAAGCAGTCTCTTCACTCGGTGTGGGGCTCAAACGCACATCCCCAAGATCAGGAGTCACATGCTCTACTGACTGAGCCAGCCAGACGACCCCAGAATGTCTGTGTTTAAATCCCAGCCCCAACCTGAGCAATTTTTGTAACCTCTTTGTGCCTGTTTCTTCATCTGTAAAGTAGGAATCATAGTGACACCTACCTCATAGGGTTGTGAGAACTTAATCTGCAAACATAGAGCACTGCTTGGTACAAAGTAAATAATACATACATTCCAGCAGCTGTTACTATTATTATTATTATCATTATTGTGTGCTCTATATTTTTCATAACTTTCATTCCTACTTGTTCTTTTTTTCAACCTCTCATACAGCTTCATATGACTAATACTTTCTGTGAGAATATTTGTCATTTATTTGAAATTCACAATCCATCCGTACCAATAATTCTGCTTTCCGGATTCGTGTGGCATAGGCTATTCAGCTTTGTTGTTTTTCTACGTAACCATATACATGTTAGAGAAGAGCCAATGCCCAGGCTTAATCTGTCTTCCCCTCTGTGACTTTAAGATAATAGAGGAGATGAGCCTCAGGGCAGAGAACCCCAGGTATGAGGGGACAGTCGACCACCCTGTTTTCTGCCACCACACCCGGAAACTCCTGGTTGGGTCAGACTTTGTTCTTAAGTCACAGCAACACACTCCTGTGCCGGAAAGAAACAATCTTTGTGGCATGTGACATATACCAGTCCCAGTGTTCAGGGTGGGAGTGGTTGTAGGCGTGAGAGTTTAGGGAACCGTGGTCAGCGAGCGCCTCTCTTCCTCTGCACCTCGCCGCACCCCAGCAGGCTTCTGGGCCGCCCTGGTGCCACCCCGAGACACCAGCTGGCCAGGCTCGCTCTTCCACGTGGTACTCCCAAGGCAGTGTGGGGGAGAAGCAAGTAAGAATTGAAAGGCTCTGGTCTGGCTCTCTGAGCCCAGTCTGTTCTCCTCCCCAGGCCGAGGCCCCTGCTCGCCATCTCCCCATTCACCCCAGTATATGAATCCTCCCGCCTCTGCTGGGGTATCTCACAATCTTTAGGTTGGAGCCTCAGAGCCTCGCTTCACTCTCCCTTCTGCAATGGGGAGTTGGAGCCACCATTAGGTACTCCTTACCAGGAGCCTGGAGTCTCCTCTTTGCAGAAATTGTCTAGTTTCTCTTCAGTTTCAAAGATAAACTTGATTGTCAAACCTTGTGATTTTCTTGGATGAAAGGTGCTTTGAAAGATACGGTCATCTGCAAGTGCAGTCTGACTTTACTCTCACTTACAAGGACACCACCGACTTGGGCTCTTTAAAACAAGCTTCAGGGAAAGATCAAACACTCCCCGCCCCAAAGGAGATAATTTTTCCCTTTCTTTGCTTTTTTCTTCTTCTCCTCCTTCTCTTTCATTCACCTCCTGCTCCTCTTCTCCAAGCACAGTACCTTGCATATAATGGCCATTTGATAAATGCATGTTGATTTGATTTGGATCTTTAACTCTTGTCATACGATGACAATGAATTAATGAATTAAACCATCTGTGATAGATGAAGTAAATGAATTAAACCGTCCATGGTTGAAAGTATCTACCTTTCCTCATTTTAAGTCTGAGTAGCTGAAAATTCTGTTGAAGGGTGTGTACAAGTATAAAACAAATCCCTTATGTGATTAGTCAAGCTACCTGACTTTAAACAAGTTTTATTTTTGTCTGTATTACTGGTAAACCACTTGGCCTACTTCTCCTTGGCTCTGATCAAGTTTGAGCAACATGTTTAGCAAGGGGAAATTAGTAAATCCCCAAATAAATCAACCTGTTTGGGCCAAATGAGCAGATCTATGCTGACATGAGCCAAGCAGAAACTTCCCCGGCAACTTTCCTATGAATATGACACATGCTCAGTGTCTCCAGTTCTCGACCACTCCTGTAGGGAACCGAGTCGTACCTGCCTCAGAGCACGTCGAAGTTTACACAAGTTTACGAGCGCGTGTCATGCTGTTGCTTTGACTCAGAGCTAAGTGATGGACAGATTAATGTTACCTGGAGAATATCCAGTCTTAATCTCAAATCTGCCTCTGGTTTTGGTGAGACTGTTAAGAACTCTGAGAAAGAAAACAGAAAAATGCTCTCTTATCTGGCGTGTGAGAGATAAATGAACTGTGTACATTTAATTTTCAACAGCACTCTTTGAAAGCGCATACATAAGCCCATGAAAGAAGGAGTTTCTGCCGTACCCATGCTGCTTTCAAGTCTGCTAAGAATACAGTTTCTCTCACTTGGTATTTCCTAACGAATTATCTTTGGCTTTCAGTGGCGAGTAGGTACCTGTATTAAAAAAAAAAAAAAAAATCTGTAGCTCTTGATGGTTCACACACAGCCTCAGAAATTCCTTACTCATTTACAGAGAGCTAAGGTAATTACTGGCAGCCAAAGTATGTTCTTGGATGGCAGAAGGACTCATACTGAGAAGCAGCACAGTGCAGCCAAGTGACAGAGTTCTGAGTACGAGATGAACGTCGATTGGAACCCTGGCTCGCTCTCTGGGCTAAAGCTTCGCGTTTTCAGGGGTGTCACTTCCTCTCTCTGGGCCTCGGTCTCCTCATCCATATATGATGGTAAATAAGTGAGACGATGTATACAATGTGACCCCTAAGAAATGAGCTAGCATTTAAGAGCCGTTACAGTTGTAACATTGACTTATTTGTTAATATTTTGTGCGATCCCGTGCAATTGCCAGGAAAGGATAAAATATAAATGTACTCCCATGATGATAAACACAAAAGAGTAGAAGTATCCTTAAAAAAATACAAATGTTCTGTTTTCAAACTTGCATTTCTCAATATATAGAAGTTCATGTTACATGTGTGCATATTGGATTCATATATATTAAAAATGTCACATATTTCCCATAAAAATGAAAATTAGAAACTGTAGAATCATGGGCGCCTGGGTGGCTCAGTGGGTTAAACCTCTGCCTTAAACTCAGGTCATGATCCCAGGGTCCTGGGATGGAGCCCTGCATTGGGCTCGCTGCTCAGCGGGGAGTCTGTCCCCCGCCCCCGCCACCTGACTCTCTGCCTACTTGTGATCTCTGTCAAATAAATAAATAAAATCTTAAAAAAAAATTGTAGAATCAATGAAAATTGCCACTTCTTTTTATCTGAGTTTAAATTGTCCCAGATCCGGGGCGCCTGGGTGGCTCAGTGGGTTAAGCCGCTGCCTTCAGCTCAGGTCATGATCTCAGGGTCCTGGGATTGAGTCCCGCATCGGGCTCTCTGCTCAGCGGGGAGCCTGCTTCCCTCTCTCTCTCTCTCTCTCTGCCTGCCTCTCCGTCTACTTGTGATTTCTCTCTGTCAAATAAATAAATAAAATCTTAAAAAAAATTGTTAAATTGTCCCAGATCCTTGAAATGGCCATAACACCAACTGAGTATAAACTGAAGTATGATATAGCCTCTGATTTATCCCATTCCCATGTTCAGGAACACAGTAAATGTTATGACATCTTATTTCATCACTTTTATTCATGACCTTGGTTTCAGTACTTTTTATTACAAGTTTTAGAGACACATGAAATAAATTTTAGACCTGCTTAACTTCTTACATAAGAAAGAATACTTTCAGTATTTTAATAAAATTAACGAAATCTTATTACATCAAAATTTCATACAGATAGTACCAAAAGGAAAATAGCCCGAATCTCATTAATAAATGTCACTGCAAAAATTATAAATAACATCCTGTTCAATGGAACTCGGTAATATATTTGCCAAATGATACATGAATATCAGGTGAATTTATTTTAGAAACATAAAACAGTTCAATATCAAGAATTCTATAAACACAGGCCATTCTCTTAGTATTTAAAAAGTGTCTGATCTTGAAATGGCTTTGTAATGTGTCATCATGGCTAGACTGACTCAAGTTCCACTGAATTCTCTTCCCTTAATTATAAAATAAGTGAGCTGAGGTGATGGAAATATTAACAACCACGAACAATTTGTGCATACACAAGCAAGGACAATTCCTTCACCTGAGTAACAGCCGTAATAAAAGGTTACCACTTTTAATACATATTCTGATTTCAGAGGTCTTAAAAGATCAAAAAGATATGCATTTAATAAATGACAAGTTAGAAAAAATATTTCATGGAACAGTTATTTTTTTAAACATAACAAGGGGGAAAACGTTACAAAGAGTTCATTACCTTACCATAAAGAGGATTCTAATAATTAACAAGAAAATGATCAACACTTAAGAGAAACGAGCAAAAGGCATAATCAGAGAGATCTGTGCAAAACAGATATAAATGGACAATAAATTAGTGTTAGTGCACTCAGCTTCACCCTTAACTATAGAAATGCAAATTAAAAGAAAATATTCTTTACACTGACCGGATTGACAAAAATTTTAAAGTGTGATAAACCCACCATAGCCAAGAGTAAGGGGGAAACAAACATATTCGTATAATATTATTGGTGGAAGTATAAATAGCACATCCTTTTGGGGGACAAATTGTTATGATACGTCAAATTATAAAATGTGTTCTCAAATAAATTGAATTGAAATAAAAATAAAATGTGTTCTCAGCTTTATAGAAATTAATTGATGTCAATGATTTGTAAAGTCCTCTGAAATAGAGCATTTGAATTCAAATTTGTCATTCACGTGTGTTTGTAATGAAATTAATCTGAATGAAGTCTAGGCCTTGGGATTTGTTGCAGGAAAGTTAAAAACCTGGGGCTGCAATTAGCCATAAATCTATATACTTAAGGGGTTTTTTTAGGCCCATTCATAGCTTCTTGTATGTACTTACATACGTTGTTCTGTGAGTCTGGAAAACAGTGCCTATTAATGCTGCTTGGAAATGGGGAAACACCACAGAGCTTGGAGCCAGGCACACTTGTTAACACCTGTCATTTTTAGCACTTGTTAAGGGACTTGGGTAAGACATTTTCACTAAGGTTTAGAAAACAATATCTATGCCACAGAATTGTGGTGAGGACAGAATGAGCTAACGGAGCTAAGCCTTCTATGATGTCACCTGATACGTAGTATATGCACAATAAATACTATTACTTATAATCAGTTTACAATCTTGGCTGTTGACTAATTTAGAAATGCTTTTCTTTTGCTAAATTTAATAGGGTTCTGGATAAAATGAAGGCATTTGAATTCAGTAATTCATCTGTTGCTCTTCTTGTTGTAGACATCCACATGCTGTTTGTTTTTGTTTTAATTCTTGCCATTAAGTTCTCACCTCGTATCTTTAGTCAACACTCAGTACTGTCCCAGGCCTCTCTTATCGGACAGTGTCTTTAGGTCAGGACAGCCATAAGCAGAACATATCCTGCATATCATGAGGGTTCAACTGCTTCGTAGGAGCCAAGTTGACAGAAGGGACAGCTAATCCTAAAGAATGTTACAATTTGCTGGTGTTGGAATCTGTAGTTGGAACTCTAGTAGCATCTACTCATAACAGTCCCATGGGTGACATTATGTTTGTGTTCGGGAGATTATCTGAGGAAAAGCCACTTACTATTTTTTTGGAACTGAAAAAACTCCAGGTCAAAATCAACTACAGTGAAGTTTTTATTTGTTCAAATATCTAGTATCTTGCTTCGAAATAAGAGAATCTGACATACCAGAGCCAGGTATAAAGAGGAGAGATTTCAGTGGACTGTATAAAGACCTTAATTTGAATCAACCACAAAGTGATGTTTACCTTGGAATGTGTCCATGTCAACTGATATGTGGGTCTGTCCTGTTCTAGGGGTGAGTGGGACCTAAACCAAAGACATAGGTATTGTGTCAATTCTATGAAGTCATCTTAACTGATAGGCCTCAGGCAGAAAGAGAAAGTAAATTATTGCTGAGTTAATAAAACAAAAACTGCTGTGGAAAACTTGGTATTAATGTGTCTGAATGGAGAAGGCGGGAGCCAGAGGAGATGGTGAGCTTCCGAGAGGGAGACATTGGGGTGGGGAGCCCGTCCAGCACTGTGCAGAGTACGTGGAAGAGCCGTAAACTAACGTCTTTTGAACTGATCATGTGTTGTATCTTAAAGATGCATCTAGAAGATGCTCTTGGCTGCAAGTAACACAACTCTCCGACTGTGCTAGATGTGAAAGAAAGGAAAGGAAAGATTTCACCAAACAGGAAGTGTAAGTGCAGGACAGGCTCCAGACACAGCATAGTGAAGGCTCTGGCTCTGCTCAATTTCATCGTTCTGCCCTTTGTGAATTAGCTTTGTCCTCACTGTCTTCCACTGTTATTACAAGAGGAGGGGAATGGAGGGGAGGAAGAGAGGGCAGAGGAGAGGAGGAGCGGAGAGAGAACTTTCCCATCAGTCTGATCAAGCGGACAGAGCTCAGGTACCCACTATTGCATTGGTTGTTATTAACACGGACATGGCATCTGCTGGTTGGCTTATGTCATCCCTTAGTCGATGATTTGACAAGAGGATAGATTAATGTTACAGGCTTAGACCAGATAGAGCCTTTCTGCCAATTTGAGGGTGAAGTCAGCTTCTCTGTAATCACACAAGTTGCGTATGAACAAAACCAGTGCTCTGTTAGGAAGGATA
This sequence comes from Mustela erminea, assembly GCF_009829155.1. Classification (NCBI taxonomy): domain Eukaryota; kingdom Metazoa; phylum Chordata; class Mammalia; order Carnivora; family Mustelidae; genus Mustela; species Mustela erminea. The sequence goes on along the minus strand of NC_045627.1, from coordinate 3,880,366 downwards.
TGATGGGAGCTGGATGGAAAACGGATGCCAGGTGCACGGAGAGCAGATTTTATGCTGCTTGTACTCCTTAAGAGGCCTTCTGAAATCAAAATTTTAAAATTCACTCCTTAAGCAGCCTTCTGGAAATCAAAATTTAAAAATTCACTGTCCATAGGGCACAAGGTCAGATCACTTTGCCAATTATGATTTTCATAAGTTAATATACTGGTCTCTAGGGCATCTGGCTGGCTCAGTCAGTTAAGCATCTGCCTTCAGCTCAGGTCATGATCCCAGGGTCCTGGGATTGAGTCCTGCATCAGGCTCCCTGCTTAGTGGGAGGCCTGCTTCTCCCTCTCCCCGGACCCCAATCAGGCTCTCTCTCACTCTCTCTCACTATCTCTCACTTTCTTGCGCTCTCAAACAAATAAAATCTTTAAAAAAAAAAAATTTAAATATAGATATATTTAAATCATATATATATATATATATATATATATGAATGAATGGTTCAGTCCTGTGGAGATCTTGAGAGATAAAAGTATAAACCCAGATCGATCGATAGATAGATAGATTTATTTAGATAGATAGATAGATAGATAGACTTATCTATCTATCTATCGATCGATCTGGGTTTATACTTTTATCTCTCAAGATCTCCACAGGACTGAACCATTCTTTTTTTTTTTTTAACTTCTAGAATTAAAAAAAATTCCAGTATAATTAATTAATTGACAGTGTTATACTAGTTTCAGGGATACAATATAGTAATCAACAATTATGTGCATTACTCAGTGCTCATCAAGATAAGTGTCCTTTTAATCCCCGTCACCAGTTTCACCCCTCCCCCACCCACCTCCCGTCGGTAAGCAGCGACTGTTCTCTCAGTCTCACACAAAGTTTGTCTCTTGTTGTTGTTGTTGCTGTTCATTGGTTTTGTTTCTTAAATTCCACCTATTAGGGGCGCCTGGGTGGCTCAGCGGGCTACGCTTCTGCCTTCAACTCAGGTGATGGTCTCAGGGTCTTTGGATCAAGCCCCATACTGGGCTCTCTGCTCAGTGGGGAGCCTGCTTCGCCCTCCCTGTCTGCCTCTCTGCCTGCTTGTGATCTCTGTCAAATAAATAAATAAAATCTTTTTTAAAAATTCCACCTATTAGTGAAATCATATGGTATTTGTCTTTCTCTGACTTACTTGCATAAATTACAATTTATAATTACATACATATATAATTGTATATAATGGAATATTAATCAGCCATAATATACATTTATACACATATATATATGTATGTGTCTATGTAAATATATGTGTGTTCATCTATCAATGGACACTTGGGTTGCTTCCATATCTTGGCTATTATAAACAGGTAAAGCATTCTTCCTTTTTTTTTTTAAGATTTTATTTATTTATTTGACAGAGATCACAACTGGGGGGAGGGGGAGCCGGCTCCCTGCTGAGCAGAGAGCCCCATGCAGGGCTTGATCCCAGGACCCTGAGATCATGACCAGAGCTGAAGGCAGAGGCTTAACCCACTGACCCACCCAGGCGCCCTCCTCCTTTTTTGAAAGATTTTATTTATTTATTTATTTATTTATTTATTTATTTGAGAGAAAGAGAGCAGGCATGTAAGAGCAGAGGGAGGAGCAGAGGGAGAGGGACAGCAGACTCTGTGCTGAGTGGGGAGCCCATTCAGTCTCACTGCCCCGAGATCATGACCTGAGCCAAACCCAGAGTCGGTAGCTTAACCAACTGAGTCACCCAGGCGCCCCCAGGCAAAAGATTTTTAATAATCTATAGGAAAAGTTACAATTGTTCCATTCTCATCCAAATTTTTTACCTAAACATTAAAACACTCTAATGTCAGTTATCAGGGCAGAGCAAACTGGAAAAAAAAAAAAAATGGTAAAACTAACATTTAGTTTACTGCAATTTAAAAATGAGAAACATGGAAAAGTAAATGTTTTATTTCTCTGCAAGAAGTGTTTATCAAGAGTGGTTTAAATAGTATTTACCTTCTCATTGTGTGACTTGTCAGCGGGAGTGAGTACCTTCCCTAAGCCTTAGTTCGTCGTCATACTCCTTTCAAAGTCTGGATCAATTTTCTATACAATTGAACTTTCAACCTGGTGAGATACCTCTGACAGTTCCTTTAACATCAAATTTTTGCCAGCCTCAATTCCTCTGGATCTTCATCTTTTTCAGCCACAATCACTTTCCTCTTTTATGTTGATAAGAATGCGTTCATAACCAGCTACGTCTGCATATTTGGATTTTTTTTTTCAAGTGGTGGTATTTCAACATTCCCATGATGAGCTATTTCTGATGACTATTTATGTGTGATTCGAATTTCACTTTCCGGTTATCCCCTTCCTTCCTTTGTTTCATTTTTATCTTTGTTGGCCAGTTCCTCTTTCAGTTATCCATTTGTGTAAAATATCATGTGGGTTTGTCCCTGGGAGAAGGAGGCAATGCAAACTACAGGCTTTGCAGTCTGTGCTGAACTGAATAACAGATGCACAGTGACCAGCGTCTTCAAGAGTCTTCGAAGACTCTAAGCGATGTGAACGGTCACTGATCATGATGTGCGCCTGTTACTTAGCTAGTGCTCAGAGGACAGAAGATCTAGAGGAGAAGTTTGTATTTTGTGTGATGACTCACGGTTAATGCACTGTAGTAAATGAAACTATTCCCAGATTGTTGGAGGACTCATGTTATTTATATATATAAACTGGAGTACATATAAACTGGTGTTATTTATAGGTATACCCCGGCGTTATATAAACTCCAGTAACTGAAATTCATGCATAATGATACAACTCTGCAGACAGGACTGCTTGTAGCGTAATGAATAAATGAATGAGTAAATGACCTCTTGATTGTAGGGAAGTATTTCTTACAGAGATAGCGAGGACCATTTTACAAGGTTTATAAATCCAAAGCATCTATTAGAATCATATGGTGAGCAAAATAGACACAGTTTGGACCCTCCTGAGCTTAAATTTTATGGGAGGATTCAGGCAAATAAATAGTTGATCACTATACAGCATGATAAGCTGTATACTGGGAAAATAGTAGAATTGGTAGAATTCACCTGTGAAACCACCTGGACTTTCTGCATTTAGGGGGATCGTTTCTTACTAGGTGTCTCTGTTTATTCTGTGGAGTTTGATTAAGTCTGAACTCTAAGGGGATCAACTTAGGAAATAGATATGTCCCCAAGAAATTATGCATTTCATCTAGATTTCCAATCCATTTACCCAGAGGTTAGGAGAGTAGTATCTTAACGATTTTATATTTTCTACTGTTTAAAAGGGTTTTCCCTCATCAGTTCTTTTTTTTTTTTTAATGATTTTATTTATTTATTTGACAGACAGAGATCGCAAGTAGGCAGAGAGGCAGGCAGAGAAAGAGGAGGAAGCAGGCTCTCCGCTGAGCAGCGAGCCCGATGTGGGGCTCCATCCCAAGATCCTGGGATCATGACCTGAGCCGAAGGCAGAGGCTTTAACCCACTGAGCCACGCAGGCGCCCCCCGCTCATCAGTTCTTATTCTATATATTTATACTTTCTTTTTTCTTGATCATCTAGTTAGAGATTTCCCTGTTTCATTAATTTTTCCATGAAAAAACCAACAGGATTTTGATATATTAATTAGAGTTACTGTTTTTCTATTCTCTACCTCATTAATTTCTGCTTTTATCTTTCTTATTTTCTTTCTTGTGATTTCTTTTGTCTTACACTGTTCCTTTTCTAGGTGTTTAAACTACTAATCTAACTCATCATTTTTGATCTTCCGTTGTTATTGAAAAAGTATTTAGTGCTATTAATTTTCCTTTAATCATTGCTTCAAATGCATTTCATAGATTCTGATATGTAGTGCTTTCATTGCCTATTATTTATTTAAAGTAATATACTTTCAGCTTGTATTTTTTCTTTTAGCCAAGGGTTAATATGAGGTTTTGTTTTTATAGTTCCAGGTTCTTTTATCTCCTTGTGCCTGGTGTACTTTTGTTTATCCCTTTACATTTAGCCTTTCTGAGTCACTGTGTCTTAGGTGTTATCTCTTGTATATAGCTTATAGTTGAGTTTAGTTTTGTGAGCCAAATTGAAAATCTTTTCATTTTAATAAATAAATTAAGTCCATTCACATTTATTATGACTAACATATTTGATATTAATTCTATCAAAACATTTTATTTTATTTTATGTCCTGCTTTTTTCTCTATGAGATGTGCATTCTTTGCTCTCTTATTTATAATTTTTTAAATATTTTTATTTATTTTTAATTTATTTATTTGACAGAGAGAGATCACAAGTAGGCAGAGAGGCAGGCCGAGAGAGAGGGGAAGCAGGCTCCCTGCTGAGCAGAGAGCCCAATGCAGGGCTCAATCCCAGGACCCTGGGATCATGACCTGAGCTGAAGGCAGATGCTTAACAGACTGAGCCACCCAGGCATCCCTTATTTTTTAAATTTTTAAACCAATTTTTTAAAAGATTTTATTTATTTATTTGAGCGAGAGAGAAAAAGAGCATGAAAGAAGAGAAGGTCAGAGGGAGAAGCAGACTCCCTGTGGAGCTGGGAGCCCGATGCCAGACTTGATCCCGGGATCATGACCTGAGTTGAAGGCAGTCGCCCAGCCAACTGAGCCCACCTTATTTTTAATTTTTAAGAAGGTTAATATTTTTGTTTTAGTGGTTACTTTTGTAATTGTACCTTTTTTAATGCTCTTGGTCCCACTTTGTTAAGGTCCCAACTTTTTATTATCTGGTTTACCAGGGTTTTTAATTTGTTCACTATCTTTTATGTATTTTTTTTTAAAGATTTTAAGTAATCTCTACACTCAACATGGGGCTTGAACACACAACCCTGAGATCAAGAGTTGCACACTCCTCCATCTGAGACACCCAGGCACCACAATTTTTTCAGTATCTTTTAATACCCACCTAATACCTATCTAACAATGAGAGTTTTCTATTTTCCTTTTCCCTCTTCCTTATCTTTCCCATTTTAAAAAAATGCATCATTTCTACTCTTTCATGATATATGATATTTGTATGTCAGTGGTCCACCCTCAGATCCCATTTTGTTTTTATCTTACACATGTATTTATAGATTACTGAATGCTTACCCTCAGCCCTTTGCCCCCCAGTCATCAGTTGGTTGGATGAAGTTCATTCTCCAGTAAATTCCTCAAGAAGGGCTTTTAATGGGGTGCCTGGGTGGCTTGGTCGATTGAGTGCTGGACTCTTGGTTTCAGCTCAGGTCATGATCTCATAGACCATGGGACAGAGCCCCATGTCAGGCTCTGCACTCAGCTAGGAGATAAGATTGTCTCTCTCCTCTGCCCCTCCCTCCATTCACACACACTCTCTCTCTCAAATAAATAAAGAAATCTTTTTAAAAAGGCAGGGGGCTTACTGATACAGAATTCCTACATTTTGCGTGTTGAAACTGTTTTTTCTATAGCTTTAGTATTTGGACAGCTCAACTGAATATTAAATCTTTGATTCGGGGTGCCTGGGTGGCTCAGTCAGTTAAGCCTCTGCCTTTAGCTGAGGTCATGATCCCAGGGTCGAGGGATCAAGTCCCATGTTACACTCCTTGCTCAGCCGGAAGCCTGCTTCTCCCTCTGCCTCCTCTGCCTGCTCCTCCCCCTGCTTGTGCTATCTCTCCCTCTCTCTATGACAAATAAAATAAATAAATCTTTTAAAAAGAAACTTTAGGGAGGCCCTTAGTATAGAGATAAAAGAGTTTAAAAAACAATCAGTCAGAAATGAGAAAAAATAATTGAGATTTGAAACAGACTGGATGCAATGAACACAAGTATAGAAGAAGCAGAGGAACAAATAAGTGCTATAGAAGCCAAAACAATGCGGGGGGTGGGGGGGCTCCTGGGTGAATCAGTCAGTTAAGCATCTGACTCTTGGTTTCAGCTCAGGTCATGATCTCAGGGTCCTGAGATCAAGATTCATGTTGGGCTCCACACTCAGTGCAGAGTCTGCTTGAGATTCTCTATCTCCCTCCCCCTCTGCCCCTCTACCCTCTTGCACATGCTCTCTCTCTCTAAATAAAGTCTTTAAAAAAAAAGAAGATAAAATAATGGAAAATAATGAAGCTGAGCAAAAGAGATAAAGAGTTTTCCAACACAAGAGTATATAGTTAGGGAATTCAGTAACTCCATCAAATGTAGTAACGTTTGTATTATACAAGACTGAGAAAAAGAAGACAGATAAAAGGAGGCAAAAATTTATTTAAGGAAATAATAACTGAAATTTTTTTTTCCTGTGGAATAAATAGACATCCAGATCAAGGAGGCACAGACTTCCATCAAAATCAACAAAAGCAGGCCAACACCAAAACATATTATAATTAAATTTGCACAATAGCAATAAAGAAAAAAATCTTGGGGATGGCTAGGTGGCTCAGTCTATTAAGCATCTGCCTTCAGCTCAGGTTATGATCCCAGGGTCCTGGGATCGAGTCCTGCATCAGGCTCCTTGCTCATGAGGGAGTCTGCTTCTCTCTCTGTCTGCGACTCCCCCTGCTTGTGGTCTTATTCTCTCTTTCTCTCTCTCTCTCCCCGCTCTGACAAATAATTTTTTTAAAAATATTTTTGAAAAAATCATAAAAGCATCAGGACAGAAGAAGGACCTTACATACAAGGGAAGACCCATAAAGCTAGATACAGATCTCTCCACAGAAATTTAGCAAGCCAGAAGACAGTGGCATGATATAGTCAACATGTTGAGTGGGAAAAATCTGCAACCAAGAATACTCTATCCAGTGAAGCTATCCTTCAGAATAGAAGAGATGAAGAGTTTCCCAGACAAATGAAAAATAAAGGAGTTTATAACCATTAAGCTTGCCCTGCAAGAAATATTGAAGGGGACTCTTTGAGTGGAAAGGAAAGACCAAAAATGATAAAGAGAAGAAAGGAACAGAGAAAAATCTCCAGAAACAACAAAACAAATAATAAAATGTCACTAAATACATATCTATCAAGAATTACTCTGAATGTAAATGAACTAAATGCTCCAATCAAAAGGCATAAAGTGTCAGAATGGATAGAAAAACAAGACCCATCTCTATGCTGCCTATAAGAGATTCCTCTTAGACCTAAAGACACCCTGCAGATTGAAAGTGAGGGAATAGGAGGGCTGCGTGGCTCAGTCAGTTAGGTGTCTGTCTTTGGCTCAGGTCATGATCCCAGGGCCCAGGGTCCTGGAATCAAGCCCCACATCAGGCTCCCAGGGAGCCTGATTTTTCCTCTCCCTCTACTGCTTCCCCTATTGGTGCTCTCTCACTCTCTCTGTCAAGTAAATAAATAAAATTTTGTGGAAAAAAAATGAAAATGAGGGAATAGAGAAACATTTATCTTGCAAATTGATGTCAAAAGAAAGCTGGAGTAGCAATACTTAGACAAACTGGATTTTATTTTTAAGATTTTATTTGAGAGAGAGAGAGAGCACGAGCAGGGATAGGGGTAGGGATAGGGGTAAGGCAAAGGAGATGCAGACTTGCGACTGAGGAGCCCATCCTGAGACTCGATCTCAGAACCCCAGGCTCATGACCTGAGCTGAAGGCAGATGCTTAACTGACTGAGCCACACAGACACCCTTCTTCTGGGTAAATTCTTAACAACAGAAATGAGTTCTTGGGCTCTGAGGAATTTAGAGAAGATTATGAGTTTTTCTATCTGCAGAATGGGTACATAATCCCTTTGCCTCCTCCAGGCAGTCTATAACTAACACAACTGCATTTAAGAAAATTTAGGTCCTAAAGCAACACCATCAGACAAACTAGATTTTAAACCAAACACTATAACAAGAGATGAAGAAGGGTACTATATTATAATAAAGGAGACTATCCAACAAGAAGATCTAACAGTTGTAAATATTCATTCCCCCAACATGGGAGCACCCAAATATATAAAACAATAACAAACATAAAGGAACTAATAGGAAATAATATAATAATAACGCCCCACTCACATCAATGGACAGATCATCGAAGCAGAAAACCACAATGAAACAATGGCTTTAAATGACACACTGGACCAGATAGACATAACAGATATTTTCAGAGCATTCATCCTAAACCGGCCATATACACATTCTTTTCATGTGCACATGGACACTCTCCAGAATAGATCACATACTAGGTCACAAATCAGCTCTCAACAAGGACAAAAAGATTGAGATCATACCATGCATATTTTCTGACCACAGCACTATGAAACTTGAAGTCAACCACAAGAAAAAATTTGGAATGACCACAAATACACAGAAGTTAAACAATATGCTACTAAAAAGGAAATGGGTCAACCCAGTAATCAAAGAAGAAATTTTTAAAAATACATGGAAACACATGAAAATGAAAACACAGTGGTCCAACACGTTTGGGGTACAACAAATGGGGTGGTAAGAGGGAAATAAAGCAATACAGGCCTACCTCAAGAAGCAAGAAAAATCTCAAACAATCTAATCTTATACCTAAGGATCTAGAAAAAGAATAATAGGCACCTGCCTGGCTCATTTGCTGGAGCATGCAACTTTTTTTAAAATGTTATATTTTATTTAGCCTAATATTTCTAAAAATGTTGTCATTTCAACATGTATATGAAAAATATTGATATTTTCCATTCATTTTTTAAAAATTTTTATTAACATAGAATGTATTATTTGTTTCAGAGGTACAGGTCTGTGATTCATCACTCTTACACAATTCACAGTGCTCACCATAGCGCGTGGTCCTCCCTAATGTCCATCACCCAGCCACCCCTCCCTTATGGCCCCTCCACTCTCCAATCCTCAGTTTGTTTCCTGAGATTAAGAGTCTCTTATGGTGGGCTGCCTGGGTGGCTCAGTAGGTTGAGCCTCTGCCTTCAGCTCAGGTCATGATCTCAGGGTCCTGGGATCAAGTCCCGCATCGGACTCTCTGCTGGGTAGGGAGCCTGCTTCCTCCTCTCTCTCTCTCTCTCTCTCTCTTTCTCTCTGCTTGCCTCTCTGCCTGCTTGTTATCTCTCTCTGTCAAATAAATAAAATCTTAGGGGGAAAAAAGAGTCTCTTATGGTTTTTCTCCCTATCTGGTTTCATCCCATTTCATTTTTCCCTCTATTCCCCCATGATCCTCCACCTTGTTTCTCAAATTCCACATATCAGAGAGATCATATGATAATTGTCTTGCTCTGATAGACTTATTTCATTTAGCATAGTACCCTCTAGTTCCATCCACATTGCAAATGGCAAGATTTCATATTTTTTGATGGCTGCATAATATTCCTGTGTGTGTGTGTGTGTGTGTGTGTGTACCATATCTTCTTTATACCACATATTCTTTATCCATTCATCTGTCAATCAACATCTAGGCTCTTTCCATAGTTTGGCTATTGTGGGCATTGCTGCTATAAACATTGGGGTCCATATGCCCCTTCAGAACACTACATTTCTATCATTGGGGAAGATACCCAGTAGTGCAATTGGTTGGTGGTAGGGTAGCTCTATTTTCAACTTTTTGAGGAATCTCCATACTGTTTTCCAGAGTGGGCTACACTAGTTTGCATTCCCACCAACAGTGTAGAAGGGTTCCCCTTTTTCTGCATCCTCACCAACACTTGTCATTTCTTGACTTGTTAATTTTAGCCATTCTGACTGGTGTGAGGTGGTATCTCACTGTGGTTTTGATTTGCCTTTCCCTGATGCTAAATGATGTGGAGCACTTTTTCATATGTCTGTTGGCCATTTGGATGCCTTTTTTGCCTAAATGTCTGTTCATGTCCTCTGCCCATTTCTTGATTGGATTATTTGATCTTTGGGTGTTAAGTTAGACAAGTTCTTTATAGATTTTGGATACTAGCCCTTGATCTGATAGGTCTTTTGCAAATATCTTCTCCCATTCTGTCGGTTGTCTTTTGGTTTTGTTGACTGTTTCCTTTTCTATGCAAAAGGTTTTTATCTTGATGAAGTCCCAATAGTTCATTTTTGCCCTTGCTTCCCTTACCTTTGGCAATGTTTCTAGGAAGAAGTTGCTGTGGCTGAGGTCAAAGAGGTTGCTGCCTGTGTTCTCCTCAAGGATTTTGATGGATTCCTGTCTCACATTGAGGTCCATCCATTCTGAGTCTATTTTTGTGTGTGGTATAAGGAAATGGTCCAGTTTCATTCTTCTGCTTGTGGCTGTCCAATTTTCCCAAAACGATTTGTTGAAGAGACTGTATTTTTCTTTCCATTGGACATTCTTTCCTGCTTTGGAAAGATTAGTTGACCATAGAGTTGAGGGCCCATTACTGGGCTCTCTCTTCTGTTCCACTGATCTATGTGTCTGTTTTTGTGCCAGTACCTACTGTCTTGATGATGACAGCTTTGTAATAGAGCTTGAAGTCTGGAATTGTGATGCCACAAGCTTTGCTTTTCTTTTTCAAAATTCTTCTGGCTCTTTGGGGTCTTTTTGTTGTTGTTGTTCCATACAAATTTTAGGATTGTTTTTTCCATTTCTGTGAAAAAAATGTTGGTGGGGATGCCTGGGTGGCTCAGTTGGTTAAGCAGCTGCCTTCGGCTCAGGTCATGATCCCAGCGTCCTGGGATCGAGTCCCACATCGGGCTCCTTGCTCGGCAGGGAGCCTGCTTCTCCCTCTGCCTCTGCCTGCCATTCTGTCTGCCTGTGCTCGCTCTCTCTCCCTCTCTCTCTCTCTCTCTGACAAATAAATAAAATCTTTAAAAAAAAAAAAGAAAAAAAAGTTGGTGGTATTTTGGTAGCAATTGCATTAAATGTGTAGATTGCTCTAGGTAGCATAGACATTTTCACAATATTTTTTCTTCCAATCCATGAGCATGGAACATTTTTCCATTTCCTTGTGTCTTTCTCAATTTCTTTCATGAGTATTCTGTAGTTTTCTGAGTACAGATTCTTTGCCTCTTTGGTTAGATTTATTCCTAGGTATCTTATGGTTTTGGGTGCAATTGTAAATGGGATCGACTCCTTAATTTCTCTTTCTTCTGTCTTGTTTTTGGTGTATAGAAATGTAACTGATTTCTGTGCTTTGATTTTATATCCTGACACTTTACTGAATTCCTGTATGAGTTCTAGCAGTTTTGGGGTGGAGTCTTTTGAGTTTTCCACATAGAGTGTCATATCATCTGCAGAGTGAGAGTTTGATTTCTTCTTTGCTGATTTGGATGCCTTTTATTTCTTTTTGTTGTCTGTTTGCTGAGGCTAGGACTTCTAGTACTATGTTGAATAATATTGGTGAGAGTGGACAGCCCTGTCATGTTCCTGACCTTAGGGACAAAGTTCTCAGTTTTTCCCCATTGAGAATGATATTTGCTGTGAGTTTTTCAAGGATGGCTTTTATGATATTGAGGTGTGTACCTTTTTTCCCTACAATGTGAAAAGTTTTAATCAAGAAAGAATGCTGTACTTTGTCAAATGCTTTTTCTACATCTATTGAGAGTATCATATGGCTCTTGTTCTTTCTTTTACTATTACATTGTATCACATTGGTTGATTTGTTAATGTGGAACCAACATTACAGCCCAAGAATGAATCCTACTTGGTTATGGTGAATAATCCTTTTAATGTACTCTTGGTCCTATTGGCTAGTATTTTGGTGAGAATTTTTGCATCCATGTTCATCAGGGATATTGGTCTGTAATTCTCCTTTTTGATGAGGTCTTTGTTTGGTTTGGGGATCGAGGTAATGCTGGCCTCATAAAATGAGTTGGAAATTTTCCCTTCATTTCTATTTTGGGGGACAGTTTTAGAAGAATAGATATTAATTCTTCTTTAAATGTTTGGTAGAATTCCCCTAGGAAGCCATCTGGCCCTGGGCTCGTTTGTTGGGAGATTTCTGATGACTGCTTCAATCTCCTTACTGGTTATGGGTCTGTTCAGGTTTTCTATTTCTTTCTAGTTCAGTTTTGGTAGTTTATACATCTCTAGGAATGCATCCATTTCTTCTAGACTGTCTAGTTTGTTGGCATGTAGTTGCTCATAATATGTTCTTATAATTGTTTGTATTTCTTTGGTGTTGGTTGTGACCACTCCACTTTCATCTGTGATTTTTAAAAATTTGGGTTCTTTCTCTTTTCTTTATGATCAGTCTGGGGAGGGATTCGTAAATCTTATGAATTCTTTCAAAGAACAAGCTCCTGGTTTCATATATCTGTTCTAATGTTTTTTTAAGTTTTTATATTTTCCACCTCTGATTGCCTTTGCTGTATCCCAAGGATTTTCAACAGTTGTGTTTTCATTTTCATTTCTTTCCATGAATTTTTTTAAATTCTTCTTTAATTTCCTCGTTGACTCATTCATTCTTTAGTAGGATGCTCTTTAGCCTCCAGGTATTTGAGTTCTTTCCAACTTTCCTCTTGTGATTGAGTTTGATTTCAAAGCATTGTGGTCTGAAAATATGCAGGGAATGATCCCAATCTTTTGGTACTGGTTTAGACCTGATTTGTGACCCAGGATGTGATATATTCTGGAGAATGTTCCATGTGCACTAGAGAAGAATGTGTTTTCTATTGCTTTGGGATGGAATATTTCGAATATATCTGTGAAGTCCATTTGGTCCAGGGTGTCACTTAAAGCCCTTATTTCCTTGTTGATTTGTGCTTAAATAATCTGTCCATTTCAGTGAGGGGATGTTAAAGTCCCCTACATTTTTGTATTATTGTCTATGTGTTTCTTTGATTTTGTTATTAATTGGCTTATATAATTGGCTTCTCCCATGTTAGGGGCATAAATATTTACAATTGTTAGATCTTCTTGTTGGATAAGTATAAAGTAGAAGTAGAAGTAGAAGTTGGGTAAGTATAAAGTATACTTAAATTATACTTTAAGTGTGATATAGTGTCCTTCCTCATCTCTTATTATAGTCTTTGGTTTAAAATCTAATTTGTCTGATATAAGGATTGTCACCCTAGCTTTCTTCTGATGGTCATTAGCAGGGTAAATTGTTTTCCACCACCTTACTTTAAATCTGGAGGTGTCTTTGGGTCTAAAATGAGTCTCTTGGAGAAAGCATAGCAATGGGTCTTATTTTTTCATCCAATCTGATACCCTGTGTCTTTTGATTGGGGCATTTAGTCCATTTACATTCAGGGTAACTATTGAAAGATACAAGTTTAGTGCCATTGTATTGCCTGTAAGGTGACTGTTACTGTATGTTGTCTCTGTTCCTTTCTGGTCTATGTTACTCTTTGCTTAGAGAAGCTTTTAAAATTTCTTGTAGGGCTGGTATGCTGATTGCAAATTATTTCAGTTTCTGTTTGTCCTGGAAGCTTTTTATCTCTCCTCCTATTTTCAGTGACAGCCTAGCTGGATATAGTATTCCTAGATGCATATTTTTCTCATTTAGTGCCCTGAATGTACCATGTGAGTCCTTTCTGGCCTAAAAGGTCTCTGTGGATAGGTCTGCTGCCAGTCTAATGTTTCTACCACAGACCTCTTGTCCCAAGCTGCTTTCAGGATTTCTCTTTCTCTCTGAGATTTGTAAGTTTTACTATTAGATGTTGGGGGGGGGGGGTTCTCTTTGCTTCCTGGATTTTAATGCCCTTTTCTCTCCCTAAATTAGGGAGGTTCTCTGCTATAATTTACTCCAGTACAACTTCTGCCCCTCTCTTTCTTCTTCTTCTGGGATCCCAATTATTCTAACATTGCTTCACTTGTATCACTTATCTCTTGAATTCTCCCCTCATGATCCAATAGTTGTTTATCTCTCTTTCTCTCAGCTTCTTTATTCTCCATCTTTTGGTCTTCTATATCGCTAATTCTGTCTTCTGCCTCATTTATCCTAGCAGTTGGAGCCTCCATTTTTTATTGCACCTCATTAATAGTCTTTTTTATTTTGACTTGGTTAGATTTTATTTCTCCAGAAAGGGATTCTCTAGTATCTTTTATGCTTTTTTCAAGCCCACCTAGTATCTTTATAATCATTATTCTGAACTCTAGTTCTGACATCTTACTAATGCCCATGTTGATTAGGTCCCTGGCAGTCATTAATGCCTCTTGTTCTTTTTTTTTTTTTTTTTTTTTTTTTTTTTGAGGGGAGTTTTTCTGTTTTGTCATTTTGTCCAGAGAAGAACAGATGAACAAGAGAACAAAATGCTAAAAGGGTAACAATGAAAAAAATACCCTAAACAAATCAGAAGAGACCCAAAAATGTGGAGGAAAGAAAAAAGAAGAAGAAGGAGAAAAATATGATCAGGCCCTTGAATAAAACAGAGTCATATACTAGATTTAGGATATATTTTGGTCTGTTAGAAGAATCTGTATCCCAAAAGTTTGAAGAAAATAAACTTACATATGTACAAAAAAAAAAAAAGGTTCAATACAATGAAGGGATAGAATATGACTCTAAAACTGAAAATTTAAAAAGATGTTTAAAAAGCAATTGATAAGAAGTTGGTTGAAAAAGAAAATATAAAAAATTAACTTTGAAAGACTAAAGAATCATGGGTGGGGTGGGAAACCATGAGTTTTATAGACTGCATTTCCCTGGTGCTGGAGTTTTGCTGTTCTCCTTGATGGGTAACTTGGTCTTGACTGGATGTTCTCCCCTCATCTTCTGGGGGAGGGGCCTGTTGCAGTAATTCTCAAATGTCTGTGCCTGAGGCAGAATTGCACCACCCTTTCCAGGGGCCAGGCTAAGTAATCTGCTCAGGTTTTGCTCTCAGTAGCTTTTGTTCAGCCTCCCAATCTCCAGCCCCAAAGGAACCAAGCACTTGGTGCCCCACTCTACAGTGTGCCCTCAGAGGAAAGCACTCAATCCCTCCTGTCTCTCTGGTCTCCGGCTACACTCCATGCTCCCCTGGCTTGTGACCCAGTGTTTCTATCTCTGGCACATGGCCCTGTTTGGAGTCTCCAAACCTCATAGATTCCTATGGTGGGCTCCCATGCTACTTCTCCCCAAGGAGAAAGAGAGTGTCCCTGGTTCAGCCACTTGCGGGATCCCTGCTTAAAGAGCCGTGGCCCAGCTGTGCTGCAGATCACAGTTTATTGCAACCCCAAGCTGTGAGTCCCTTCCTCAGCTCTCTCTTTGCACCTGGCTTCCTCGTTCCAATACTCGGGAGCTCTGCCACACTCAGGCACCCCCAGTCTCTCAGTGGCATGACTATAGCATGAAACTCTTGATCTCAAGTTTGTGGTTTCAAGCCCCACATCGAGTGTAGAAATTACTTAAAAATAAAATCTTTAAAAAAAAAAAGAACATCAAATGAAGCCCAAACCCAGCAGAAAAAGGGAAATTATAAAGATTAGAGCAGGCAGAAATAAATGGTATAAAAACATTAAAAAACATTAGAACAGATAGATGAAATGAGGAGCTAGTTCTTTGAAAAACAATAAAATTGATAACCCCCTACCCAAGCTTATGAGAAAGAAAAGAGAAAGGACCCAAATTAATAAAATCACAAATGAAGTGGAGAAATAACAACCAATACCACAGAAATGCAAACAATTATAAGACAGTGTTATGAAAAATTACATGCCAACAAATTTGACAACCTGGAAGAAATGGGTAAATTCCTAAAAACATAAAAACTACCAAAACTGAAACAGGAAGAAATAGCAAAGCTGAACAGACTACAACCAGCAAAGAAATTGAATCAGTCATCAAAAAATCTCCCAACAAACAAAAGAGCAGGGCCAGATGGCTTCGTAGATGAATCCTACTAAACATTTAAAGAAGAATTAATACTATTCTTTTCGAGCTATTCCAAAAAATAGAAATGGAAGGAAAACTTCCAAGTTCATTCTGTGGGGACACCTGGGTGGCTCAGTTGGTTAAGTGTCTACCTTTGGCTCAGGTCATGATCCGAAGGTCCTGGGATCAAGTCCTGCATTGGGATCCTTGCTTGGAGGGGAGCCAGCTTCTCCCTCTGCCTGCTGCTTCCCCTGTTTGTGTTCTTTCTTTCTTTCTCTCTCTCTCTCTTTCTCTGACAAATAAATAAATAAAATCTTTTAAAAAGAAATTCACTCTATGATACCAGCATTACCTCGATACCAAAATCAGACAAAGACTATGCTGAAAAAGAGAACTACAAGCCAACATTCCTGATGAACATGGATGCAACAATTCTCAATAAAATACTAACAAAATGAAACCTATGGTTTATTAAAAGTTATTCACCATGATCAAGTAGGATTTATTCCTGCACTGCAGGAGTAGTCAATATTTTCAAATCAATCCATGCGATATACTACATTAATAAAAGAATGGATAAGAACCATATAATCCTTTCAATACATGCAGGAAAAGCATCTGACAAAGTACAACATCCATTCATCCATTCGTGATAAAAACCCTGAAGAAAGTAGGATTAGAGGAAACAAAGTCAACAGAATAAGGGCCATATACCAAAAAACCACAGCTAACACCATGTTCAATGAGGAAAATCTGAGAGCTTTTATTCTATATTCAGGAACAACACAGGGATGGCTACTCTCACCACTGTTATGTAACATAGTACTAGAAGTCCTAGCCACAGCAATCAGACAACACAAAGAAATAAAATGCATACCAATCAACAAGGAAGAACTCAAACTTCCACTGTTTGCAGATCATATGATCTTCTTTATAGATAACCCAAAAGATTCCACCAAAAATTGCTAGAACTGATACATGAATTCAATAAAGTCACAGGATACAAAATTAACCTATAGAAATCTGTTACATTTCTATATACCAGTAATGAAGCAGCAGAAAGGGAAATAAAGGATCGATCTCATTTACAATTGCACCAAAAACCATAAGATACCTGCGAATAAACCTAACCAAAGAGGTCAAAGATCTACATTCTGAAAACTATAAAACACTGATGAAAGAAATTGAAGATGACATGAAGAAATAGAACAACATTCTATGCTGACGGAATAACAAATATTGTTAAAATGTCTATACTACCCAAAGTGATCTACACATTTAATGTAACACCTATCAAAATACCAATAGCTTTTTTCACAGAGCTAGAACAAACAATCCTAAAATTTGTATGGAACCACAAAAGACCCCAAGTAGCCAAAGGAATGTTGAAAAAGAAAAACAAAGCTGGAGGCATCACAATTCTAGACTTCATATTATATTTCAAAGCTCCAGTGATGAAGGCAGTCTGGTGCTGGCACAAAAATAGGCACATAGATCAATGAAACAGACTAGAAAAATGCAGAAATGAACCCACAAGTATATGTCCAATTAATCTCTGACAAAGCAGGAAAGAAAATTCAATGGAAAAAAAGCAGTCTCTTCAACAAATGGGGTCAGGAAAATAGACAGCAGTGTTCAAAAAATGAAATTGGACCACTTTCTCACACCACACACAAAAATAAATTCAAAACGAATGAAAGACTTAAGTGTGAGACAGGAAGCCATCAAAGACCTAAAGGAGAACACTGGCAATATCCTCTGACACCAGCCAGAGCAACTTTTTACTAGATATGTTTGTCTCCTGAGGCAAGGGAAACAAAAGTAAAAATAAGCTTGGGACTTTATCAAAATAAAAAGCTTCTGCCCAGTAATGGAAACATCAACAAAACTTAAAGGCAGCCTACAGAATGGGGGGAGATATTTACAAATGACATATCTGATAAAGGGTTAGTATCCAAAAGATATAAAGAATTTATAAAATTCAACACCCAGAAAACAAATAACCCAGTTTAAAAATGGGCAAAAGACATGAAAAGATATTTTTACAAAGAAGACATTCAGATGGCCAATAAACACATGAAAAGATGCTCAACATCACTCATCATCAGGGAAATGTGAATCAGAACTGCAATGAGTTATCACATCACACCTGTCAGGGTGGCTAAAATTGTTTAACAACACAGGAAACAACAAGTGTTGACCAGGATGTGGAGCAAGGGAAACGCTCTTACACTGCTGGTGGGAATGCAAACTGGTGCAAGTTTGTACAGAACAGTATGAGGTTCTTCAGAAAGTTAAAAATAGAACTACCAACAATTGCACTACCAGGTATTTACCCACAAGATACAAAAATACTGATTCAAAGGATACATCCACCTCAATGTCTAGCATCCCAGTAGCAGCATTATCAACAATAGCCAAATTATGGAAAGAGCCCAAATGTCCGTTGACTGATGATTGGATAAAGAAGATATGGTATACTGGAGTGGCTGGGTGGCTCAGTTGGTTGAGCATCTGACTCCTGATCTCAGCTCAGGTTATGATCTTGGGGTCTTGAGTTCCAGCTCTGCATCAGGCTCCACTGGAGCATGCAGCCTGCTTCGAATTCTCTCTCTCCCTCTCCCACTTCCCCTTCTCATGAGCTTTCTCTCTCTTTGGGGGAAAAAAAAAAGTTGTGGGGTGTGTGTGTGTGTGTGTGTGTGTGTGTGTGTGTGTGCTGGAATATTACTCGGCCATAAAAAAGAAAGAAATCTTGCCATTTGCAGTGATGTAGATGGAGCTAGGAAGCATTATGCTGAGCAAAATAAGCCAGTCTGAGAAGGACAAATACCATATGATTCCACTCATATGTGGAATTTAAGAAACAAAACAAACAAACATGGTGATTAGTAGGGGGACAAAAGAGAGAAAAACCAAGAAACAGACTCTATAGTTAAGAGTCTGTTTCTGATGGTTATCACGGGTGGGTAGGGGGTGGGTTAAATAGGTGATAGGGATTGAGGAGGGCGCTTTTGGTGAGCACTAGGCATCATGTGTATTGAATCACTAAATTCTACACCTGAAACTAAATCCTCACTGTATGTTAACTTACTGGAATTTAAATAAAACTCGAAAAGAAAAAAGTATCCTTGTCTCAATGTCAGTACATTGGAAGAGAATGTCCTTGTTTAGGGGAAATATACAATTAGGATTTAGGGATTTTTTTGTACAACTCAGAAAAAAACCAATATGGATGGATGGGTGGATGGATGGATGGATGGATGGATGGATGGATGGATGGAACAAACATGGTAAAATGTTAACATTTAGGGAATTTGGGTAAAGGATATGTGGGAACTTTTGTATTATTACCGATACTTTTCTGTCAGTCTGAAATTATTTCAAAAAAAGAATGTGAAAGAGTGAAGGCAGCTTCATGGAAGGGGATGGAAAGAAAAGTTGAGTTTGATGATTTATGGAGACAAGGGGAAAATATACAGGAATCAGGGAAAACTACGCAGTAAGAAATCCCAAGACAGAGCATGTGGTGGGACTAAGCCCGGAGAAAGCATGTGGGCTGAAGGTACCTGGCTGACCCAGCCGCATTGGTGGATTTGCAATCAGCTGCTATTGTGAGGAGGTACACAGTGTGGGCTGATGCTACTTCTGCTCTCAGAGATAGAATTACTTGGTTTACCAGTTGCATATGGACTAATCTGCCTTAAAGAAACAGACACATAGCACAATAGGTTGGAATTTTATTCCCATTTCACAGATTGAAAACTGAGGCTTAGGGAAGATGAGAAACATAGCTTTGGCCATGTTGATGATAAGCAGCCAAGGTCATTGTGGCTGAGATGCCAAGGTATTCACCAAAGACCCATGCTTCCTGTCCACAGCTGCTGGGAAGCAGCTGCCTCTCTGGAAAGTGCCCCCACCGGGTTCCTCTGCATGTCAGCGAATCCCTGTGACTATTCTGCCTAACAACGTGGACCAGCAATGCAGACTTCTGCTGGAACTGGCCCATAAAAAACTCCTTCGTGCTCTTCCATAGACTCTTTTGTAATCTGCTGGCTGAATAGAGAGAAGTCCAAGGACTTGGAACAGGGTGAGAGCCATGTCGCAAGAGGAGTATGGGGCCCTGATGACCATGAACATGGAAAGCTGCCTAACCAGGAACGTCAGACTCTGGAGTGAATGGCAAATGAATCATTACTATAAAGCCGCAAAACTGAGATCTATCTGCAATGACCACTAACATCACTTTAACTAAATCACTGGTATGGGTCCTTGAGGCTGTGTCAGACTGACAGCAAGGCCCATGCCTTGAGCTACAATCCTGTGCTGTTTCCAACAGAAAAAAAAAAAAAAAAAAAAAAACCAGGAAAAGTTTGTGAGAAATCTGATTCACTTAGGCGATAAGATTATGGAGTAACAGGTTCCACATTTACCTCTATACTTACTTACCTGTATTCTGCGCATGTATACATTATCCACCATTCTGTATATCCTGGAGGTGGGAACTGGAGGCCCCCGTAGTTTGCCTAAACAGTGACTTCACCCAAGACCCTCCCACTTACATTTGGCCCTGGGTCACTGGCTCAAGCTTAACCCCTAGACTCTTGTCTCACACTATCTTTGGAACATTCTGGACAAGAACCTACGGAGAAGGTGCTTTAAGACACTCAGTTCCTGCTCTTTTGTCACCCAACCTCTACAAGCAACCACCCAGGTAATAACAGTTTGGCAATTCCAGTATAATGACATTTCCTGAAACACGTTTATGAACCGTTCTCTACAAATCTGCTTGTTCAGATGCCGTAACAGAGACCGTTTGTTAAGAAGATAAGCCTGGTCTGTGCATTTTGCTCGATAAACTACAGTGGAGAGGTTTTCCTGTTGCAGATATCTTATATTTATTATATACATAATATTATATATTATATTACATATGTTAAAAACCTCTCTGGCTTTGACTTAGGTATTGAGTTAAAAGTAGAAACTAGATCTTGATCATGAGAATTACTGTAACATATCATTTCCAGCAAATCCATGTTCCCCATAGTTTTCTTATTCAGAAATTCGCATTAACTCTGACATTCCAAGAATTGGAAGCCATATACAGCGGTGGGAAATGTATCAGCAATCTAATCTTGATTTTGCTCTCAAAGGTGATGTGACCTTGCGAAAATCATTTAAGCTGCAAATTCGTCATCTGTAAAAGTAGACTAAATGAGTTCTCTCTGATGTTACGGAAAATGAAATGATGATGTATGGAAAATGAAATAGAGACTCTGCTAAGTCTTATTTTGACCTGGGGTCTACACAAGGGCAAATCTCTTTTGCTGGCCGTGCCCATTACTGTCCATGGCACAGGGTAGATTAGAAAATGTTTGACTAAATAAAAATATCAATTTACGCAGCACCTGGGTGGCTCAGTCGGCTAAGCAACTGCCTTCAGCTCAGGTCATGATCCTAGGGTCCTGGGATCGAGCCCCGCATCAGGCTCCCTGCTTGGTGGGAGGCTAGCTTCTCTCTCCCTCTGCTGCTCCCCCTGTTTGTGCTTTCTCTCAACCAAAAAATAAAATCTTTAAAAAAAAAATCAATTTACATTGTGTTTTTAGAGTTGACTGGTATGTTCTGACTTTTTTAATGCCTGGCTTCTCCGGCTTTGATAGTCTTAGTAAGGAGCCAGCTACATGATTCTTAAAGCCCGCTGCAAAATGGAAATGCAGGCAGGGTCCCTTATACAAAATTCTTTAAAATTTTAAGAGGGCAACAGCAGCACATGTAACTAAGTGAAGATGCTTCTAAAGATTTTATTTATTTATTTGATAGACAGTGATGACAAGTAGGCAGAGAGGGGGAAGCAAGCTCCCTGCTGAGCAGAGAGCCTGATGCTCATGAGCCTAAGCTCATGATCTGAGCTTACGGCAGAGGCTTTAATCCACTGAACCACCCAGGTGCCTTGTGAAGATGCTTCTAAGTGTGGTATTGGGGTGACTGAAAAGATCCCAAGCCTCTAGAGGTGCCTCTGAACACAATTAAGAGAACAGACTCTCAAGCTAGGTTTCTTGTGTTCAAATCCCAGCTCTCCTGTTTTTTAGATGCATGATCTTGTACAAGTGACTTTAACCACTCTCAGCCTAAGTTTCCCCATCTGCTAAAGGAAGGTAATTAGAATGTACAACCCATAAGGTTATTGTCAGGTTAAATGAATTATTTACATAAAATGATTAAAGTTGGCACATTGAGAGCACTCAATTACTGGTAACAATTATTACTATTATTTTTATTTTTGTACTGAGCCCCAGGAGATTAGTGCTATTATTCCACTGGGGACTAAGGGCCATATGTATCTCTTGCACTAACGTGTAGCCAGGGCTTAGCAAAGATGCTGGTGCTTTTACTGCATGAAGCCATTGAAAATTAAGGTTGATCTCAGATAAGGTAAAGGCAACTCACTTTACTTTAATACAGTGGTTTTGGTACTTGAAGCTGCATGAGACTGACTCAAAAGTCCATTCTCTAAGCTAATATGCTATACTCTTCCCAACGTTAAAAACACGGGTGCCTGGGTGGCTCAGTCCATTAAGCGTCTGCCTTTGACTTAGGTCATGATCCCAAAGTCCTGGGATCATCCGGCACTCTGCTCAGCGAGGAGTCTGCTTCTCCCTGTGCCTCCTGCTTCTGCTGCTGTGCTTTTTTTCTCTGACAAAAAAAAATATAATCTTAAAAGAAAAAAAACAGTAAACGGTTTTGGAAAAAATGTATGTGAATCACCTAAACATGAAGATTATATAGCACCAGGTTTCACATTTAACTTAAATAGACTGTCCCTGGAAGATTTTTAAGTACAGATTGGCCGGGTATCCATCCTGGGAGTGGGACTCTAGACACCCAGTTTGCCTGAGAAAAAGTGACTTCACCCAAGATTGTCCTGCTCACGGTCAACCCTTGCCCATGTTGGTTAAGTAAACATTGAATCCTCACTTGAGTTACGAGGAAACTAAGATTAGAAGGGCTCAATAACTTGCCTAAGTTCGCATACCAACTACTTGGTCAAGTCAGGATTTGAACTTGGATGTCTCAAGGTTGATCATGATCTTTCTACTCTGTAATAGAGCTTCCCAGACACCTTGTCTCCCCTCTGTTGCTTCTCCAGGCTGGGGGCTTGTTGAACTGTAGCAAAAGCAGAGTTCAGGACATAGACAGAAGTCCAGTTTCTAGCCTGTCTCTTTCCCACCTCCACCACATTTAGCTCCATCTGACTATTAGCAGATGTGAAACGTTCATCCTAATTTTGGAATGTGGTTAAAAAAAATTAAGAACGCTTACAGCTTGCTCTTGTTTGAATAGCTCAATTGTTAGAGTCATTGAATCTAATTATTTGATACAAATATTTAACCATTTTAAACTAGCCAGCTCGATGAAGAAGCAAATCATAGTTTTGAAAAGGAGCAGCATAATGTAAATCACGATCCCAGTGGAATTTTCCACTGGAAAAGATCCGTTTCCATTTTATTGATAGAGTGCATGTTCTGGAAACATCTCTGGCCCTGTAACAGAGATGGCAGCTCCCATAGCTTTGTCCATAAAGTTACCAATGTAGCATAATAATAGCTACGTTGCATTTATAGAGTTTGATTTCTGCTGTGACACTTCTTACTAGTTTTTTTTTTTTTTTTAAGATTTTATTTATTTATTTATGGGAGACAGATAATGAGAGAGAGAGCATGAGAGGGGGAGAAGGTCAGAAGGAGAAGCAGACTCCCTACTGAACAGGGAGCCCAATGCGGGACTTGGATTCTGGACTCCAGAATCATGACCTGAGCCGAAAGCAGTTGCTTAACCAACTGAGCCACCCAGGTGCCTTTCACTAGATTTATAAGTAGAGAGAATATCAAGATATCTAATTTCTTGGTTTTACCAGTGTGAAAAAATTTGACAGGATTATAGAAGTAGTCCTAAATTATTAAATTTATTAATTTATATCATTATTATTATATTAATCTATAAAAGTATGCCTGTGTTGGGCTGCTTTTTTAAAAATTTACTTATTTTCTTTTTTTTTAATATTTTATTTATTTATTTGACAGAGAGAGATCACAAGTAGGCAGAGAGGCAGGCAGAGAGAGAGAAGGGGGAAGCAGGCTCCCCGCTGATCAGAGAGCCCAATGCAGGACTCTATCCCAGGACCCTGAGATCACGACCCGAGCGGAAGGCAGGGGCTCAACCCACTGAACCACCCAGGCACCCCCAAAATTTACTTATTTTCTTAATTTCAGTAAAGTTAACATAGTGTTAGATTGGCTTCATGTGGCGAGTGTAGTGATTCAAGGATTCAGCAGTTCTATACGTTACTCAGTGCTCATCACCAGACATGAATTCTTTTTCTTTTTTTTTTAGATTTTATTTATTTATTTGACAGGCAGAGATCACAAGTAGGCAGAGAGGCAGGCAGAGAGAGAGGAGGAAGCAGGCTCCCCGCTGAGCAGAGAGCCCGATGCGGGGCTCGATCCCAGGACCCTGGGACCATGACCTGAGCCGAAGGCAGAGGCTTCAACCCGCTGAGCCACCCAGGCGCCCCCAGACGTGAATTCTCAATCCCTTTCACCTATTTCACCCATCCCCCCCTCCCACCTTGCCTCCGGTGACCACCAGTTTGCTCTCCATAGTTAAGAGTCTGAGTTTTCTTTTTTGGTCTCTTTTTTTAATTGTTCGTTTTGTTTCTTAAATTCCACATATGACTGAAAGCATACCAGTGTTTGTCTTTCTCTGACTTAGTCCATTTAGCATTGTACTCTCTAGATCAATCCATGTTGTTGCAAATGGCAAGATTTTGTTCTTTCTTTACAGCTGGGTAATATTCCATTTTATATATATATATATATATATATACCACTTGTTTATCCATTCGTCTATCAATGGACACGTGGGCTATTTCTATAATTTGGCTATTGTAAATAATGCTGCAGTAAACATAGGGGTGCACATAGCTTTTTGAATTAATGTTTTCATTTTCCTTGGGTAAATACCCAGTAGTGGAATTACTGGATCATATGGTAATTCTATTTAATTTTTTGAGGGACCTCCATACTGCTTTCCACAGTGGCTACACCAGTTTGCGTTCCCACCAACAGTGCACAAGTATTCAGGTTTTTTGCATTTCCTTGCCAACACTTGTTGTTTTGTTTTTTTATTTTAGTCACTCTGACAGTTGTGAGGTGATATCTCATTGTGGTTTTGATTTGCATTTCCCTGATGATTAATGATGTTGAGTATCTTTTCACATGTCTATTGGCCATCTATTTGTCTTCTCTGAAGAAATGTGTGTTCATGTCTCCTACGCATTTTTAATTACATTATTTGTGTTTTTTAGTGTTAAGTTGTATGAGTTCTTTATTTTAGATACTAACTCCTTATTAGATATATCATTTGCAAATATCTTCTCTCATTTAATAGGTTGTCATTTTGTTTTCTTGATTATTTCTTTTGCTGCACGGAAGCCTTTTATTTTGATACAGTCTCAAGCATTTATTTTTGCTTTTGTTTCCCTTGTCTCAGGAGGCATATCTAGAAAAATGTTGCTACAGTCTATGTCGGAAAAATTACTACCTCTGCTTTCTAGGATTTTTATGGTTTCAGGTCTCACATTTTGTCTTTAATCCACTCTGAATTTATTTTTGTGAGACACCTGGCTGTCTCAGTTACTAGAGCATGTGACTCTTGATCTCAGGGTCTTGAGTTCAAGCCCCATGTTGGGCACAGAGCTTACTTAAGAAATAATAATAATGAAATAAAGTAATGAATTTCTTTTTGTGTATGGTGCAGGAAAGTGGTCCAGTTTCATTCTTTTTCATGTAGCTGTCCACTTTTCCCAGCATTAGTTGAAGAGGTTTTTCCCATTGCATATTTTTTTTTTAAGATTTTATTTATTTATTTGACAGAGAGAGATCACAAGTAGATGGAGAGGCAGGCAGAGAGAGAGAGAGGAGGAAGCAGGCTCCCTGCTGAGCAGAGAGCCCGATGTGGGACTCGATCCCAGGATCCTGAGATCATGACCTGAGCCAAAGGCAGTGGCTTAACCCATTGAGCCACCCAGGCGCCCCCCCTCCCCATTGCATATTCTTGTCTCCTTTGTCAAATACTAATTGGCCATATAATTGTATATATATTTCTGGGCTTTCTATTCAGTTCCACTGATGTGTGTGTCAATTTTTGTGCCCATACTATACTGTTTTGATTACTACGGCCTTGTAATATAACCTGAAGTCCAGAGTTGTGATAGAAGTATCACAGTTTTATTCTTCTTTTTCAAGATTCCTTTGGCTACATGGGGTCTTTTATGGTTCCATACAAATTTTAGGATTATTTGTTCTAGTTCTATGACAAATACTGTTGGTATTTTGATTGGGATAGAACTAAATCTCTAGATTTCGTTGCATAATGTGGACATTTTGACATTTGTTTTCCCAATTTGTGAGCATGGAATATCTTTCACTTGGTTCTGTCATCTTCAATTTCTTTTGTCAGTGTTTTAATGGTTTTGAGAGTACAGGTCCCTTCATTTCCTTGGTTAAGTTTATTCCTAGGTATTTTATTCTTTTTAGTACAATTGCAGATTCGATTGTTTTCTTAATTTCTCTTTCTGGTACTTCATTATTGGTGTTTAGAAATGCAAGAGACGGGACACCTGGGTGGCTCAGTTGGTTAAGCGGCTGCCTTCAGCTCAGGTCATGATCCCAGTGTCCTGGGATCGAGTCCACATCGGGCTCCTTGCTCAGCGGGGAGCCTGCTTCTCCCTCTGTCTCTGCTTGTGCTCACTCTCTCTGACAGATAAATAAATAAAATCTTAAAAAAAAAGAAGAAGAAATGCAAGAGACTTCTGTACATTGATTTTGAACCCTGTGAACTTACTGAATTCATTTTATGAGTTCTAATAGTTTTTTGGTGGAGTCTTTAGGGTTTTCCATATATAATACCATGTGATCTGAAAATAGTGAAAGTTTTACTTTTCCCTTACCAATTTGGATGCTCTTTATTTCTTTTTGATGTCTGATTGCTGCAGCTAGGACTTCCAGTACTATGTTGAATAAAAGTGGTGAGATAGGACATCCTTGTCTTCCTTCTGATCTTAGTGGAAAAGCTCTCGGTTTTCACCAGTATGATATCAACTGTGGGTTTTTCACCAGTATGGTATCAGCTGTGGGTTTTCATATAAAGCCTTTATTATGTTGAGGCATGTTCTCTCTAAACCTACTCTGTTGAGGATTTTTATCATGAATGGATGTTGTATTTTGTCAGATGGTTTTTCTGTATCTATTGAAATGAAAGGTTTTTATTCTTTCTCTCATTTGAGAAAAGATTTTATTTATTTATTTGACAGAGAGAAAGAGAGAGCACAAGCAGGGGGAGCAGTAGAGGGAGAAGCAGTCTCCCCAATGAGCAGGGAGACTGATGTGGGACTCATCCCAGGACCCTGGGATCATGATCTGAGCTAAAGGTAGACATTCTAACTGATTGAGCCATCCAGGCACCTCTATCCTTTCTTTCGTTTACATGATGTAAATCAATGTTGATTGATTTGCAATCAGTCAATGTTGATTGATTTGCAAATATCGAACCACCCTGGCATCCTGGGAATAATCCCACTTGCTCATGGTGAACGATATTTTTAATGTATTGTTGGATTTGATTTGCTAATATTTTGTTGAGGATTTTTGCATCCATGTTCATCAGAGATATCGGCCCAAGTCTTTTTTTTTTTTTTTTTTTTTTTTTTTTGGTAGTGTCTTTATCTGGTTTTGGTATCAGGGTAATAGCTAGCCTCATTGAATGTACTTGGAAGTTTCCCTTCCATTTCTATTTTTTGGAATAGTTTTAGCATAATAGATATTAACTCTTCTTTAAATGTTTGGTAGAATTCATCTATGAAGCCAGCTGGTCCTAGGCTGCTGTTTGTTGGAAGTTTTTTGATTAATGATTTAATTTCATTGCTGGTAATTGGTCTGTTCAAATTTTCTGTTTCTTCCTGTTTCCGTTTTGATAGGTTATATGTTTCTGGGAATTTATCCATTTTTTTCCAGATTGTCCAATTTTTTGGCATATAATTTTTCACAATATTCTCTTATAATTCTTTGTATTTCTGTGGTGGTATATCTCCTCTTTCATTTCTGATTTTATTGGTATCTCCTTTCTCTCTCTCTTTGTTTTTATTTTTTTGATGAGTCTGGCCTAAGGTTCATCAATTTTGTTAATCTTTTCAAAGAAGCAGCTCCTCATTTCATTAATCTGCTCTATTGTTTTTTAGTTTCTATTTCATTTATTTCTAATCTTCCCTTTATTTCCTTCCTTCTACTGGCTTTGATTTGTGATCTTGATCTTTTTTTTCTAGCTCCTTTAGGTGTAAGGTTAGAATGTTAATTGGAGATTTTTTTTTTTTGCTCCTTAAGGTAGGCCTGTATTGCTATCAACTTCCCTCATACAACTGCTTTTGCTGTATCCCAAAGATTTGTTACTATTTTTTTCATTTTCATTTGTCTCCCTGTATTTTTTTTTAATGTTTTTGATTTCTTGGTTGACTCATTATTGTTTAGTAGAATGTTATTTAACTTTCATGTATGTGTGCTCTTTCCAGATTTTTTTCTTGTGGTTGATTTCTATTTTCATAACATTGTGGTCAGAAAAGATGCATGCTATGACTTCAGTCTTTTTGAGTTGGTTGAGACTTCTTTTGTGATCTATCCTGGAGAATGTTCCATGTGCACTTTAAAAGAATGTATTCTGGGGCACCTGGGTGGCTCAGTGGGTTGTGATCCCAGGGTCCTGGGATCAAGCCACACCTCTGGCTCTCTGCTCAGCAGGGAGCCTGCTTCCCTTCCTCTCTCTGCCTGCCTCTCTGCCTACTTGTGATCTCTGTCTTTCAAATAGATGAATAAAATCTTTAAAAAATAATAATAAAAGAATGTATTCTGCTGTTTTAAGTTGGAAGGTGCTGAATACATCTGTTAGATCCATCTGGTTCAATGTGACATTCAAAGCCACTGTTACCTTATTGACTTTCTGTTTGGATGATCTATCCATTGTTGTAAATGGGGTGTTAAAATCCTCAACTATTAGTGTGTTTACTATAGATTATTTCTTTTATCTTTGTTATCAACTGCTCTGTGTCTTTGGGTACTCCTATGTTGGGTACCTAAATATTTAAAATTGTTATATCTTCTTGTTGAATTGTTTTATGATTATGTAGTGTTCTTCTTTGTCTCCTGTTACAGGCTTTATTTTAAAATCTGTTTTGTTCAGTATGAGTAATTCTACCCCAGATTTCTTTTCACTTCCATTTGAATAATAAATGTTTTGCTATCTCTTCACTCTCAATCTACATTTGTCTTTAGGTTTGAAATGAGTTTCTTGTAGATAGCATGTAAATGGGTCTTGCTTTTTTATCCATTCTGTCACCCTATGTCTTTTGATTAGAGCATATATTTGTTTATGCTCAAAGTAATTATAGGTAAATACATACATATTACCATTTTGTTACTTTTTTGTGGTTGTTTTTGTAATTCTTCTCTGGTCCTTCCTTTTCTTGTGGTTTGCTGGTCTTCTTTAGTGTTATACTTGGATTTCTTTTCTTCACTTTTTGCATATTCATTACCAGTGTTTTGACTTGTGGTTGCCATTAGGTTTATATATAACATCTTATGCATATAACAGTCTATATTAAGTTGATGGTAGCTTAAGTTGGAACCCATCCTAAAAGCACTGGATTTTTACTTTTCTCCTACCCGCCATGTTTTAGGTGTATAGTATCATACTTTATATCCTTTTGGCTTGTGAATCCTTTTTATATATTTTTATAGATTTGCTTAATTTTATTGCTTTCGTGCTCCATACGCTTGTTACTTCTGCTTATGGTCTTTCCTTTCCACTCAAAGGATCTCCTTTAATATTTCTTATATGGCTGGTTTAGTGGTGATGAATTCCTTTTGCGTGAGAAAGTCTTATCTCTCTTTCTATTCAAAATGATACCTTACTGGATGGAGTATTCTTGGCTGCAGGCTTTATTCTGACAGCACTTTGAATACATCATGCCACTCCCTTCTGGCCAGCAATGATTCTACTGAAAGATTAGCTGATAGCCTTATGGGGTTTCCTTTGTATGTAACTGTTTTCTTATATCTTGATGTTTTTAAAATTCTCTCTTTATCACTACTTTTTGTCATTTTAATTACTGTGTGTCTTGGTGTGGACCTCCTTGGTGTGGAACTCAATTTCTCTTTCTTTACCCAGACTAGGGAAGTTTTCAGCTATTATTTCTTTAAATGAATTTTCTGCCCCCTTTTCTCTCCCTTTTCCTGGTATCCCTATAGTGTGAATGTTGTTTTGCTTGATGGTGTCACTGAGTTCCCTTAGTCTATTCTCATTGTTTTTTCTTTCCTCTGTTCTACTTGATTGCTTTTTCTTCTTCTTCTTTTTTTCACTCGATTGCTTTTTATGACTCTGTCTTTCATGTCGCTGGTCCAGTCTTCTGCTTCATTTAGTCTTTCCTATTTATTCCCTCGTGTGTGTGTGTGTGTGTGTGTGTTTAAAGATTTTATTTATTTATTTATTTATTTGACAGACAGAGAGAGGGAGGGAAAAAGTAGGAGGATCAGCAGAGAGAGAGGGGGAAGCAGACTCTCTGCTGAGCAGGGAGCAAAATGAGAGGCTTGATCCCAGGACCCTGGGATCATGACTTGAGCCAAAGACAGATGCCTAACCAACTGAGCTAGTTGCCCCCTCTAGTATATTTTTAATATCAGTTATTGAGTTCTTCATCTCTGATTGGTTCTTTTTTAGGCTTTCTGTTTCTTTGTTGGGGTCTTACTGAGATCCTCCACTCTTTTCTCAAGTCCAGTAAGTAACTTATGACCATTACTTTAAATTCTCTAACAGACATATTACTTAGCTCCATTCATGTGGCTCTCTTGCTGTGATTTTGTCCTGTTCTTTCATTTGTGACATATTCCTCTATGTCCTCATTTTGTCTAACTCTCTGTGTCAGATTTTATATGTTAGGAAAGTAGCTATCTCTCCTGATCTTGAAAGTAGTGGCCAAGGAAGGAAGGAAGGAAAGTAAAAGTGAGAGAGAGGAAAGAAGGGCCTTATGAACAAAGGTCCTATGGTGCCCTGTAATGCAGTATTGCCTGTTCAACAGAACCTGGCACTTTCCAGGTATCTCCTATGTCCATCACATGCACCCTACTGTTGTGGCTGAGCCTCATTTGCCTTCAATCCAGTTATCTGCAATGGCTCTCTTTGCCTGTTGTGGGCAGGGTTTGGTCCCTATGTTGTTAGTAGGCCAGTCTGGGTTTGTCTTGGGCTTGAGTCAGACTAGGCACTTACCAGAGCTGCTGTAGCATCAAAATGCAGTCTCCCTGTATCATCCCCTGGAAGACTTGTTGGTGGGCAGGGTTTGCAATCAGACCATATGTCTGACCCCAACCTACTGCTGGGGCACAGTGGAAGTAGTGTATGTGGTTATCTTCCCTTCTCTACAGGGTAGGAGTCATTTTGGGATGGTACTGGCCCTTGTCAGGGCTCCTTGCACAATGTCAGCCTTAGGTGGATTCCTGCTAAGGACAGGTTAGAAAGGGTGGGGTGCCTGGTGTTAGCAAGCCGGGTGGAGAGAGTTGGTGCTGGTCTATATCTATCCTGGAGGCCAGGAGAAGGAAATGGTGCTCCCCAGCTCTTTTGTTCTTGAAGAAATCTCCTAAAGATCTCTAACCCTCCTGCACATGTTCTGAGATTAGTAGATAAATCTTCCAGTATACCCCAGGCACTTTTCCAACGGCTGTTTCTATGCGATATCTCAGCAGGGCTGCTTGTTGTGCTGTCTCTTTAAGGGTAGGGACTCAGCATCCTACCACCCTCCACCTTTCCTAGAACCAGGCCACTGATTTTTAAAGTTCCAGATGTTAAGTCCCACTGATTGTAAAAACTCACAATGTTAAGCCCCTCTGGCTTTCAAACCCAAATGTTATGGGGATTTATCTTCCCAGTGCAGATCTTCTGTGCCTGGGGTGCCCTGTGTGGGGTCCACTCTTTTCTCTTCTCCCTGCTTGCAGTGTCCCTCCCACAGCCATTCTTGTCAGTCAATTTTGTTCCCATCCGTGTCTCCACCCTTCCTTCTGTTTTTTTGTTTTTGTTTTTTAAGATTTTATTTATTTATTTGACACAGAGAAAGAGAGTACAAGCAGGGGGAGCAGAAGCCAGAGGGAAAAGCAGGCTCCTGCTGAGCAGAGAGCTCCGTTGTGAGGCTCAATCCCAGGACTTGAGTCAAAGGCAGATGGTTAACCAACTGAGCCACCAGGCTCCCTCTTCCTTCTGTTTTTGATGTGGTTTCTTCTCTATGTTTATCTGTGGAGAGTGTTCTTCCTGTTTTGGGGTCATTTTCTGGGTTATTTACACTTATGTGGGTGTTATCTAAGTGTATCTGTGGGATGAGGTGAATTTACAATCCTCCTACACTGCCATCTTCCCCAGAAATCCTGTGTAGGACTACCTTTAATGGAAAACCTGACATTGATAGTCATCAGCAAGCCACTAGGTTCTGATGGGGCTTGTGGGTAGGGGAGTAGATGCTGTCAACAGCTTTCCTTACCAAAGCAACGTTGACAACATTGACAGTATTGTCAGTCCATCTTATTATATCCAAAGTCCTTATCACCACCATCAGCAAGTTTTGAAAATAGATTCAGAATATTAGATTTTTGTTAAATGACCACTTTTAAAAGTATAAAATCAACTTGCTCGGAAAACATAGGGAAAATAAGGTAAACCTTATTCTGAGGTATTCATTTCTCTTAAAATATACTGAAAGGGCTGTATATTTATTTTCCAAAGAAACACCATACATTTTATTGGTGGGAAAAGAATCACAGGTGGTCAACAATATGTTCAGAGCTATTGTCAAATTCATTCTCAGTAAAATGTGGAAAGAACCCAGTATTTTTTTTCTGGTTGTTTGATTCATAATCCATAAACCACACTGAACTGAGATGGAATAAATCAATTTTAAGGATATATGACTTTCTATATCAAAATTTAAAAACTTCTAAATGATTTCTCAATAACCAGGGGGGAATGGAGAGTTCCATCTTATACATGGTAAGAAACCCTAAACACTTCTGTGCATCAAAGTACATAATCAACAGAGTGAAAAGGCAACCTATGGCATAGGGGAATATATTTGCAAATCATATATCTAATAAGGGGTTAATATTCAGAATATATAAAAATCTTTTATAACTTGCCAATAAAAAAACAACCAACCAATTAAAAACTAGGCAAAAAACTTGAATAGACATTTCTTCAAGGAAAATATAAAAATGGTCAATAAACACATGAAAAGATGCTTAATATCACTAATCATTGGGGATATGCAAATCAAAACCACAGTGAGAGGGGGCACCTGGGTGGCTCAGCTGGTTAAGCATCTGCCTTCAGCTTGGGTTGAGATTCCAGGGTCCTGGAATCGAGTCCCACATCAGGCTCCCTGCTCAGTGGGGAGTCTGCTTCACACTCTGTCCCTTCCCATGCTCATTTTCTCTCTCTCTCGTGCATGCAAAAAAATAAATAAATAAGCCTTAAAAAAAAACACCCACAGTGAGATACTACTTCATACCCATTAGGATGGCTACTATCAAAATAATGGAAAACAAGTATTGGCAAGGATGTGGGGAAATTGGAAACTTTGTGTACTGTTCATAGAAATGTGAAATTGTGCAGCCACTATTGAAAACAGTATGTCAGTTGCTCAAAAAAATAGAAAATAGAATATATGATCCAGTATATACCCCTCCTGGGTATATACCCAAAAGAATGAAAAGCAAGTTCTCAAAGCAATATTTGTACCCCCATATCCATGACACCATTGTTCGCAAAAGGTGGAAGCAACCCAAATGTCTGTTGACTGTTGAATGGATAAAGAAAATATGTTTTATAAACAAAATGGGTAACTATTCAGTCTTGAAAATGAGGGAAATTCAGACATATGTTGCAACATGGGTGAACCTAGAAGGCATCATGCTCAGTGAAATATGCCAGTCACAAAAGGGCAAATATTGTATGGCTCCATTTATAAAAAGGTACCTAGAGTGGGGCTGGAAGTGGGGGTAGGAAATGGGAGAAGTCTCCCATTGGTACAGAGTTCCAGTTTTGCAAAATATAAAGCATTCTGGAGATAGTGGTGGTAATAGTTGCACAACAATGGGAATGTACTGAATACCATTGAACTGTACACTGAAAATGGTTAAGATGATAAATTTTATGTCACGAGTGTATTTTACCAGAATTTTTAAAATAAAGGAATATCTGACTTATTACAGCAGCTTCTTTATGCTCATTGCAATGATCTCCATATCTAATTAATCTAAACCCTTTTGAAAACAAACCTATCAATGTCTTCCTTCTCTGTGTTGTGACCTTGGGTTGAAAATCTCAATGCTACCTAATACACTGAGCAAGAGAATTAATTAAATCCCAGACATCTCAGCAACGTTAGACACAGATGATCACTCCCTTCTGGTAAGACACCCCACTCTCAACTTCCAAGGCATGACAGTGTTTTGGTTTTCCTTCTACTTATTGACAACTATTTTTTATCTTTGCTGGTCTTCCTCCTCTACTTGATCTCTAACATTTCTAGTAAATTTAGACTCCACGTGGGCCTCTGTCCCACACTGTATGTCCTCCCTCCCTAGGTGATTGCATCCATTCCACAACTTTCAGTTCCACTGAGAAATCCTGAGAGGGAAATGGTAGGAATGTGCCGTGCAAATGGAAGAATATTTGTGGATGTTACTGGGACAGCAAGTTGGCCCCCCTCCATAGCTAGGCTCTCAGTGGGTGCTAGAAAATCTCTGATACCCTGTAGGATTCTCTACAACAAAATGCTCAGACCAACTGTTTTCTAGCTGCCATGCAATCATTAAAAAAAAAAAAAAAAAAAAAAAAAAAAGGCAAACAAGATTCACTGTATTTAGACTGTCTACAGTCCTTTCTCTTTTTTTTTTAATCATTTTCCCTTCCTCCCCTCTCTGTTATCAATCTTGTTTTTATCTTTTAACACCAATAGTCTAAAGGCTGCGTCCCTCACTTGAAGTTTCTTGGAAGCCATCTAACCCCTGCTATTTCTCAAAACTGTCTGGATTGAACATTTCTTCTGAGCTCTGTACCTATGTGGCAGTCCAAAGGAAGATCTGGTAACTTGATGTCGCGGGATGCTTGAATTATCTCTAAGGAATCTGAATTCCCAAATGCCCTCGAGCTTCTCCCTCTCTTAGTCATCCCCTCTCAATAAATGGTACAAACAGTTGGTCAAACAGAAGTCAAAGGAGTACCCTAAGTTTCCTTCCTTTCATCTTTATTTAAATTCAATTAATTAACACATAATGTACTATTAGTTTCAGAGGTAGAGATCAGTGATTTATCCGTCTTATATAATAACCAGTACTCATTACCTCACATATCCTCCTTAATGTCCTTAATGTCCATCACCATCCCCACCCCACCCTCCAGCAACCCTCAGTTTGTTTCCTAGGATTAAGAATCTCTTATGGTTTGTCTCCCTCTCTGGTTTCATCTTGTTTTATTTTTTCTTCTCTTCCCCTATGATCCTCTGTTTTGTTTCCTAAATTACACGTGAGTGAGACACTTATGATAAGTGTCTTTCTCTGATTATTTCATTTAGCATAATATCCCCTAGTTCTAGCCATATTGTTGCAAATGGCAGGATTCCATTTTTGATGGCTGTGTAATATTCCGTTATATATATATACACACCACATTGTCCTTATCTATTCAATACCCATGGACATATGGACATTTGGGCTCTTTCCATAGTTTGTCTATTATGGACATTGCACAAGTTTTCTTTTCACTCCCTTATTCAGTCTCCCATAACAGCAAACTTTTGGCTGAACAAATGAAAGGAACTAATGAATGATTTATAGCAAAAGAACACATTTCATAGGTGGGCTTAATGGTGAAATGTTTTGATAGTTTATCCATGTAAAAAAATTATTTTAACCATCTACCATGAACATAGAACTGGGAGGAGAGCCAACAGAAGAAATAAGCATGGTACACACCCTTAAAAACATTCTAGCTAAGTAAAATAAGACAATCCATAAGGTATTCAAAAATGAAGTAGCTTAAACTTTTCACACAAGACTGTGGAATGCAGAAGAAACACTTGAAAGATGAAACAAAGGAAGAGAAGATGAGAGAAGGAGATAGGGGTAGTACAGATGCTCATAAAGGGAGCCACTTGATGCATGGCTTTACTTATTAGCTGAGGTCTTTACATCTGTCCTATAAATAGCAAAGATGCATTGCATTTATTGTGCATACAAGCGACTTGATATTTTAGAGTAAGTTCATTGACATTCTCATACAACTTCATTAAAAATATTCATAATAATGGTTTTCGTTTATTTTTAGATGCTCTTTAGGGTTTTTCTAGCTCCAAATTCAGTAATTCTGTGGTTCTCATATGTTGAAATAATTTGTGACTATTTGTGGAGTGTTCGTCCACACTCCCCAGCCTCTGAGCCTGATACTTTTGAAAGGTGCTCCCCAGATGGGCTTTTCCTTTCGGAATGATGGAGGTAGGAAGCATTTTTTGTGCTTAGGCACCTAGGTGGAAACACAAAGCCAAGACAAGGTATGGGAGAGGGTGGTCCTGGTATTTTGAGAGGAGAGAGCAGACATGTACCAGGGCTGACCCATATTCTCAAGTGCATTGCTGAAATTAACCTCCAAGAGGCAGACAGAGTGGAAAGAAACTCCTAGGCTTGCCTCTGAACAGACTCAGAAATGCCTGGGGGCTCAGCCTCTGGAGGTAGGGGGTTAATGAATCGGCAAATGTGAATTTTTTTTTAATATATAAACATATAATATATTTTATCCCCAGGGGTACAGGACTGTGAATCGCCAGGTTTACTCACTTCACAGCACTCACCATAGCACATACCCTCCCAATGTCAATAACCCCACCCCCCCAACCCCCTCCCCCCAGCAATCCTCAGTTTGTTTTGTGAAATTAAGAGTCACTTATTGTTTGTCTCCCTCCCACTCCCATCTTGTTTCATTGATTCTTCTCCTACCCCCTTAACCCCCCATGTTGCATCACCACTTCCTCATATCAAGGAGATCATATGATAGTTGTCTTTCTCCGCTTGACTTATTTCGCTAAGCATGATACCCTCTAGTTCCATCCACATCGTCGCAAATGGCAAGGTTTCATTTCTTTTGATGGCTGCATAGTATTCCGTTGTATATATACCACATCTTCTTTATCCGTTCATCTGTTGATGGAAATCTAGGTTCTTTTCATAGTTTGGCTATTGTAGACATTGCTGCTATAAACATTCGGGTGCACGTGCCCCTTCGGATCACTACGTTTGTCTGTATCTTTAGGGTAAATACCCAGTAGTGCAATTGCTGGGTCATAGGGTAGCTCTATTTTCAACATTTTGAGGAACCTCCATGCTGTTTTCCAGAGTGGTTGCACCAGCTTGCATTCCCACCAACAGTGTAGGAGGGTTCCCCTTGCCAGCATCTGTCATCTCCTGGCTTGTTAATTTTAGCCGTTCTGACTGATGTGAAGTGATATCTCATTGTGGTTTTGATTTTTATTTCCCTGATGCCGAGTGTTATGGAGCACTTTTTCATGTGTCTGTTGGCCATCTGGGTGTGTTCTTTGCAGAAATGTCTGTTCATGTCTTCTGCCCATTTCTTGATTGGATTATTTGTTCTTTGGGTGTTGAGTTTGCTAAGTTCTTTATAGATTTTGGACACTAGCCCTTTATCTGATATGTCGTTTGCAAATATCTTCTCCTAGTCTTTCAGTTGTCTTTTGGTTTTGTTAACTATTTCCTTTGCTGTGCAAAAGCTTTTGATCTTGATGAAATCCCAAAAGTTCATTTTTGCCCTTGCTTCCCTTGCCTTTGGCGATGTTCCTAGGAAGATGTTGCTGCGGCTGAGGTCGAAGAGGTTGCTGCCTGTGTTCTCCTCAAGGGTTTTGATGGATTCCTGTCTCACATTTAGGTCCTTCATCCATTTTGAGTCTATTTTCATGTGTGGTGTAAGGAAATGGTCCAATTTCATTTTTCTGCATGTGGCTGTCCAATTTTCCCAACACCATTTATTGAAGAGGCTGTCTTTTTTCCATTGGACATTCTTTCCTGCTTTGTCAAAGATCAGTTGACCATAGAGTTGAAGGTCTACGTCTGGGTTCTCTAGTCTGTTCCATTGATCTGTGTGTCTGTTTTTGTGCCAGTACCATGCTGTCTTGATGATGACAGCTTTGTAATAGAGCTTGAAGTCCGGAATTGTGATACCACCAACTTTGGCTTTCTTTTTCAATATTCCTTTGGCTATTTGAGGTCTTCTCTGGTTCCCTATAAATTTTAGGATTATTTGTTCCACTTCTTTGAAAAAAATGGATGGTGTTTTGATAGGAATTGCATTAAATGTGTAGATTGCTTTAGGTAGCATAGACATTTTCACAATATTTTTCTTCCAATCCAGGAGCATGGAACATTTTTCCATTTCTTTGTGTCTTCCTCAATTTCTTTCATGAGTACTTTATAGTTTTCTGAGTATAGATTCTTAGCCTCTTTGGTTAGGTTTAGTCTTAGGTATCTTATAGTTTTGGGTGCAATTGTAAATGGGATTGACTCCTTAATTTCTCTTTCTTCTGTCTTGTTGTTGGTGTAGAGAAATGCAACTGATTTCTGTGCATTGATTTTATATCCTGACACTTTACTGAATTCCTGTACAAGTTCTAGAAGTTTTGGAGTGGAGTCTTTTCCACATAGAGTATCACATCATTTGCGAAGAGTGATAGTTTGACTTCTTCTTTGCCGATTTGGATGCCTTTAATTTCCTTTTGTTGTCTGATTGCTGAGGCTAGGACTTCTAGTACTATTTTGAATAGCAGTGGTGATAATGGACATCACTGCCATGTTCCTGAACTTAGTGGAAAAGCTTTCAGTTTTTCTCCATTGAGAAAGATATTTACGGTGGATTTTTCATAGATGGCTTTGATAATATTGAGGTATGTGCCCTCTATCCCTACACTTTGAAGAGTTTTGATCAGGAAGGGATGCTGTACTTTGTCAAATGCTTTTTCAGCATCTATTGAGAGTATCATATGGTTCTTGTTCTTTCTTTTATTAATGTGTTGTATCACATTGATTGATTGGCGGATGTTGAACCAACCTTGCAGCCCAGGAATAAATCCCACTTGGTCATGGTGAATAATCCTTTTAATGTACTGTTGAATCCTATTGGCTAGTATTTTGGTGAGAATTTTCGCATCTGTGTTCATCAAGGATATTGGTCTGTAGTTCTCTTTTTTGATGGGATCCTTGTCTGGTTTTGGGATGAAGGTGATGCTGGCCTCATAAAATGAGTTTGGAAGTTTTCCTTCCATTTCTATTTTTTGGAACAGTTTCAGGAGAATAGGAATTAGTTCTTCTTTAAATGTTTGGTAGAATTCCCCTGGGAAGCCGTCTGGCCCTGGCCTTTTGTTTGTTTGGAGATTTTTGATGACTGTTTCAATCTCCTTACTGGTTATGGGTCTGTTCAGGCTTTCTATTTCTTCCTGGTTCAGTTGTGGTAGTTTATATGTCTCTAGGAATGCATCCATTTCTTCCAGATTGTCAAATTTGTTGGCGTAGAGTTGCTCATAGTATGTTCTTATAATTGTCTGTATTTCTTTGGTGTTAGTTGTGATCTCTCCTCTTTCACTCATGATTTTATTTATTTGGGTCCTTTCTCTTTTCTTTTTTATAAGTCTGGCCAGAGGTTTATCAATCTTATTAATTTTTCAAAGAACCAGCTCCTAGTTTCATTGATTTGTTCTACTGTTTGTTTGTTTGTTTGTTTCTATTTCATTGATTTCTGCTCTGATCTTTATGATTTCTCTTCTCCTGCTGGGTTTAGGGTTTCTTTCTTGTTCTTTCTCCAGCTTCTTTAGGTGTAGGGTTAGGTTGTGTACTTGAGACCTTTCTTGTTTCTTGAGAAGGGCTTGTACTGCTATATATTTTCCTCTCAGGACTGCCTAGCAAATGTGGATCTTAATATCATCATCATCTCAGTTAAATCCACAAGCTGGTGAGAGTGTGATATTTGAGAAAGACCTTAAGGAGGTGAAGGAGGGAGCCATGTGGCTATCTAGGGAAGACCATTCCAGGCAGATCCTAAAGTGAAAAGACCCTGGGAACAGAAGGGGTTTGGAGTTGGGAGGGCAGGGCATACTCAGTGCATTCAAGGATCTCCAGGAGCCTGTGTGGCCCAGTGACACTACAGAGGGTAAATCCTTGAAATGCGATTCAGTGGAGGGGGTTGAGAAGTAAATCACAGTGAGCCTCAGAAATCACAATACATTATTTAGATTTTATTTTTTTGAATGACAAGATAGTTCATGGAAGGGTTTCAAGTGAAGGAGTAACAAGATCTAACATGTTAGAATGGATCTTTTTGGCTGCTCTAGAGAGCATACACGATAGGGGTCGAGGGCAGAAGCAGGAAGACCAGTGAGGATGCTATTGTAATGGTCTCAGGAAGAGGTCAATGCGCCATTCTCTTGGCAGTAGAGAGAAGTGTTAGGGTTAAGACATAACTCCAAAGTAAAGTTGGCAGAATATACTTGCAGGTTGAGTGTACAATGTGACAGGCAGGTTTATTAGCCTAAGCAACGGGAACAATGGGGTTGCGTCTTGTTTTATCGAATACTTATTTTAAGATGGGAAAAAGGGAGGGGCGCAAGTTTGAGGGACATGGAATGAAGAGTTCTACTTTGAACTGGCTTAACTTGAAGTGCCTCCTACATGGGTATATAAATGGAAGTATAGAGTGGGGAGCTGGATATGCGAGACTGAAGTTCAAGGGGGGAGATCCAGGCTAAAGATACATTTCCGGAAGGCATCCTTGTATAGATGGCATTTAAAGCTGTGGGACAAGAAGAGTTCATCTGGGCAGTGAGTGCAGATAGAGGAGAGACAGGCAGCTGGCTGCTTGCTGCTGGGCTAGTCTGCAACTTTCTGTCATAGCTACCAACAGAAAACTGGGAATTTTGTAAATATTGTGAATATTGAATTCTTGTAAATATTGTGACTTTTGTAAATATATCAAGACTTGTAAATCACTTAGCCGGATCTATTCCCAAACCTCTTGTGTCAGTTGATCTGTTTCCATCGTTACAACATTCAAGTGAACATTAGAAGAACTAATTAATACTCATCTGAAGTAAGACTTGTTTCTTTGACCATAGGAGACTCTTAATGACAGGGAACAAACTGAGGGTTGATGGAGGGAGGTGGATGGGGGATGGGCTGGATGGGGGATGGGCATTAAGGAGGGCACGCGTTGTGATGAGTACTGGGTGTTGGATATACGTGATGACTCACTGAATTCTACTCCCAAAATCAATATTGCACTGTATGATAACTAACTAGAATTTAAATAAAACTTTGAAAAAAGAAAAGAAAAAAAAATCACCCGTTTCCTTTTAAGTTTCAGGTATATTCAACAATGGCAAATGACTAAAAGAATTACTAATAAAAAAATTTCATTCTGTAGAACTAAGTATGGGTAGGACAACTTTAAGAGACTGGGAAAAAATGAAAATCTGGATAAATTCTGTATTCAAAATGCCTCTCTTCACAGTGCTTTTTTGTCTGTTGCTGTAGTTTCAAGAACTAAAACGGGAAATAAAAAGTATGCACTTTGTGCAAGAAAGGTGACATGGAACTCCAGTCAGTGAGTCTATATTCAAAGGAAGGGCCTTGACCTCACATCACCTTAGATGGCAACATAGCCACTGCCTTCCAGGGTGGAAGAGGCAGCTAAAAGCAAACTACTGGAAACTGTCACCGACATTCCCCCTTCCTTACATGCCTCATTTGCAAGATAGTGAAGAGCAAAATTCAGGAAATGTTACACTGCGCCAAAAAGCCAGCATTTTGTTACAGCAGAGGTGACTCAGGAATGTACCACGGGAGGGACAAAGCCAGATGTTCAGAACTTTCTCTTAGATGCCAGGCTGCCTGGCACCGTCCTGTGCCTGAGCTGCCATCCGGGATTTGTGAGCAGCCGGGAGGGTTAAATTGCCTACACGTGAGCATTCGGCAAGAGACGGATCACAGCAGCTGGGGGCACACACATTCACAGCTGGATGTCTGTCTTCCTCCGCTTTGGCTTGTCTTCGAGTCGTTCTTCAGTACAGTCTCATCAGAGAAAACGGATACTTCAAATTTTAGTTGATCCTCACCTCAGTACGTCTCCAATGTTTAAAATTCAGAATATTATGTTTAGTCATCACATAAACAGTGTCTCCTAACAACTTCACTGGAAATCCCCAGGATGTTAATTTATACTCATGACTTTATTATGAAGCCCTACCATTACCTACTAAGAGCTATTTCTGGAACCAGATTTGGCAAAGCCCCAGGATCACTGCCAAACTTCTACAAAATTTCCTCATAATGTGGTGGTGGTGCTGTTGTTACAATGTTTAAATTGTGGCAAAATGTACATAATATAAAATTTACCATTTTAACCGTTTTTAAGTGCACGGCTCACTGTTAGGCAACCAATCTCCAGGATTTTTTCCGATCCACTAAATGACCCCTCCCCATTTTCCCCTCCTTCCAGCCCCTGGCTACCAGTACTTTCTCTCTCTATGAATTTGACTCCTCTAGGCACCCCAAATAAGTGAGATCATTCAGTATTTGTCCTTTTGTGACTGGTTTACTTCATTTAACATGATGTTCTTAAGGTTCCTTTGTGTGTAGCATAAGTCAGAACTTCCTTCCTTCCTTCCTTATTAAAGCGGAATAATATTCCTTGTATGTATAGACCACATTTTGCTTATCCATTCATCTGTCCATTGGACACTTGGGTTTCCTCCACCTTTTGGTTATTATGAAGAATGCTGCTGCAAACACAGGTGGGCAAATAGTTCTTTGTGTGCCTGTTTTCCATTATTTGGGGTATATACTTTATAATTTTGATGTAATATTTATGTTTCTAATTTTTAACCTCATCTCATTATTATTTTGTACAGTTTGAATTACAGAGTTGTAAGGGACTTTACAGATCTGGCCCAACTGTCTCATTTTTTCAGATGAAGAAACTAACACCCAGCAGACTTTAGTGAATAAGGTCTCACAGAGAGTTGAGAGCAGAACTGAGAATAGAACCCAAGCCTCTGAACTCCTAATCCAGAGAATGGGCTATCATATAGGGCCACCCTGGGGCCACCCGGTAATAATATCCATCCCCTCTCCTGCTTGAATTCTCCCACCTACTGTCTTGCTAGATATTTGAAAAACTGGGCAAAGGTGTACTGCCTGTACCTAAATGAATAATTTTTATCTCCAGAAGAGAATTAACCAGCAACGAGCAATGTTCATGCGTCTCCAACATGGGCTTTTTAGTGTCAAAAGCAAGACTCCCAAAAGCAGATACGCTGCAAGAAACACCTTTGTGACGGTTATTTGTCATGGCAGATGCTCAAGGAGGAAAACGGAAAAATTTTTTTCTTTTTTTAAGATTTTTTTTGTTTATTTATTTGACAGACAGAGATCATAAGTAGGCAGAGAAGCAGGCAGAGAGAGAGGAAGGGAAGCTGCTCCCTGCTGAGCAGAGAGCCCGACGCCAGGACCAGGACCAGGGGATCCAGGACCGTGGGATCATGATCTGAGCCGAAGGCAGAGCTCTGCTTTAACCCACTGAGTCACCCAGGCACCCCAGGAAAAAGAAAATTATAAACTCACACTAAATGACGGGCAAGGATATGCTGGAGCACACTAGTGTTGTCAGGGACCATGCTCAGAGTTCTTGGGGGTGGGGGAGACAATGTTACATAGCCAAGCTTATAATTATTTTAGAGGGATTGTGAGCAGGGGGAGGAGCAGAGGGAGAGAGAGAGAGACTCTCAGGCAGACTCCCTGCTGAGCACTGAGCCCGCAGAGCCAGACATGGGGCTCAACCTCACGACCCTGGAAGAGTCAGACACAGCCCACTCGGCCACCCAGGTGCCCCTCCAACACATTCTCTTAACAATAATTACCTACTGCCTTGTGGCATCTATTTTATTGTCATATTTTAAAATAGAAATTGAGTGTTCTTATTGGATCCTCTACAGCACCTGGAAAGATGCCTTATATGTCATAAATTCTTAAATAATTATTGACTTGATGTGAAATAGAAATTCTGGTCTTGTTTAACTTTGTCCTTACCCAATGAATATCTATAAACCCATTAAAAATGTAATGAAGTGATTTAAACTTCCCAAATGATAGACTATTAGATCATTCTGTCTTGTTTTGACATTTCAAGGAAGATGATTTGTAATGTCTGTGGAAATAACTGATAGATGTTCTTTTCTCAAAGTGAACAGCAATATTTCCAGCAGGGTGAAAAGTGTATCCTTGTTCTTACGGTGACCAGTTTGAAGTCATTGTAGCTCAGGATTTTCGTGCCTACCCTAACTTGATCCAATATCACAGATTGCCTCGTGTTTCATGAGCCCTGCACTCTGTAAGTCATGTTAAAAATGAGTTTGAGGGGCACCTGGGTGGCTCAGTTGGTTGGGCAACTGCCTTCGGCTCAAGTCGTGATCCTG
The DNA here is from genome assembly GCF_009829155.1 of Mustela erminea. NCBI lineage: Eukaryota > Metazoa > Chordata > Mammalia > Carnivora > Mustelidae > Mustela > Mustela erminea. The sequence goes on along the minus strand of NC_045627.1, from coordinate 3,836,091 downwards.
GGGTTCTGGGATCGAGTCCCGTGTCTGGCTCCCTGCTCTGCAGGGAGTCTGCTTCTCCCTCTGACCTCTCCCCTCTCCCTCTTATTCTCTCTCTCTCAAATAAATAAATAAAATCTTTTTAAAAATGAGTTTGATTTATTTTTCAGAGTTCACTTAGTTGCTTAGAATATGAATATGTTGTAAAACTTTGAAAATATTTCTATATATGTTTTATGGGGGGGGTCTGTAAATTTCATTCACAATGGAACTTGCATGAACAGAAAAAAAAAATGTTTATCTTTATAACTGACTTGGTCTTCCTGACAAGCCCTTATTGTTTGAGGAGTATGAAATAACATTTAATTTTTACCCTAATACGGTAATTTTTGCCTGAGGCAGTACTTTAAAGAGGGCTTTTTCATAAATCTTCGTCTGTTTAAGATAAAAATCACTCGTCTCAGATTTCCTCTCTGCCTTTCCCTTACTTCTCTACAAGAAAGGAAAATGTGTGGCTTACTGGAAATGTGCTCTTTTCTCTGGCCTCTGCAGTGACGACAGCACCCTTCTGGTCATATTTTGTTTTCCCAGCACCCTGGGGTGAGGTCTGCAGTCAGTGTAATTTATAGTTGGGGCTCCTGGCTTTGGGATGCTGGTGGAACTCCCTGTATAACTGGGCTTCATGTTAATGAAGATCCTTCTGCATTTTTACTTTGCCTTCCTTTATGTTCTGGCCCAGGTAACCACTGCTTGGCTAAGACTATTTTTCACATATGACTGTTTTTCCCTGTTGTGCCCCGTGCAGCTACCTACCTCTCTATTAGGGGCTTATAGGAACTCCTATATCCTTCTCATAATACCCAGGAACTGAGGATAGCTAAGGAAAGTTAAAGAGCTGCCTTTCATCTGCCTTGCCACACTCCTCCACCAGTGTTAATGTGACCTGCTCTTAATGCTCTTAATGCTCTTGATCTGGTTTGTTGGCAAAAAGGGACAGCGATCAGGACCCATCCTCTTCCTCCTGGTTCAAGCTGTCTCCTCTTCTCCACAGCACTTCAAGACCTACAGCAAGCTTTCCCCCACTTCCATCTTCCCCTTCCTGTCTTTCCCTCAAGCCTGGATCAAGATATGCTGGATTGGCGGGGGAAGGGTCACCAGGTTGGTCAGTTGGTAGAGCTTGTGACTCTTGATCTTGGGGTCGTGGGTTCAAACTACGTTGGGTGTAGAGTTTACTTAAAAAAAAAAAAATAGATACGCTAAGGGGGAAATGAAGGAATTTGAAAAATCCTCTATCTCAACAAAGTCTCTCTTGCAACATTACTGCCTTTGTGTGAAATTTCATCTGAAAATGTCACAAGCTGAATATGAACTCAACTTTCCATTTACATTTTTCTGATGCTGTCCTAATTGACATTCCCTAATTTTCTACAGATTACTATTAAAAAAAAATTACATGCTATTATTCCTAGTAATGATTATATTAACTTTGAGATTAAGATAGTATAAATACTATAAACAATATTGTAAAACAGAAATATTTTATTGTAAAGTAAGATAGAGTTCTAAGTCAGAGAACATTCTACTTGCTAATCAGTGTGTACTGAGGAGTTCCACATGAAGGAATGCAACCTGGGATAAATACAAGTCTAGAGAGTTAAGAGATAAAACTATGAATTCTGACAGCCCCAATGGTGTTATTGTAGATCAGGGTTTTTTTGGTTTTGTTTTGTGTTTAAGTAATCTCTACACCCAACATGGGGCTCAAACTCATGACTCCAAGATCAAGAGCTAGTTTGCTCTGTTTGCTCTTCCAACTGAGCCAACCAGGCATCCCTAGATCAGTTCTTTTTAATAGTCCAAAATATGGGCTATTCGTTATTTAAAAAAAAAAAAACTCAGGATAAAAAATGCAAAATAAGAAACTACGGAGTTCTGTAAAAAATACTGTCAAAATTAATTCTCACTTTCTTGCAAGAGGATTTTCACTTGATGGATGGTCTGAATAAAAATCCAGGGACACTTTTCTTTTTTTTACTTTCTCCCCATCCAGACTGGTCATTGGCCATGCCCTCTCATGTCTAGATTATAGTTTCCAATTTTGGACTATTGCGAGTTACACAAAGCTAAGACTATGGTTTTAATCCTACACATAGAAAATTTAGTTTGCATGGTGGAGGAAGGGGACTGGGCAGATGTCCCAACATTTCAAAATTAAATACCAACTTTTTAATATTAGTTCATTAATTTGTCCATTCTTCGCTCAAACACATTTAAACATCTCTCCTATAGTCAGCACAGTGTTAGGTCCTAGGTAAACATTCACAAATATAAAACAACTCAGTCTGGTGGGAAAGACTGATTTATAAATTAATACTTTTAGAAGGATTATTCTGGTGATACGCATGATGGACAGGAAGAGACAGGGGCTAAAGAAGGGGGTATTATCATAATCCAAATTAGAGTAATGTGGACTTAAGTGAGATTACTGGGGCTAATACGGAAGTTAAGAATTTATTTGAGGGAACTTCCTGAAGTAGAACCAGAACTGGGTTAAGCTACAGACGAGCAGGGAAGCTGCCCAGGTCCCCCATCTACAAAGAGTCACTAAAACACCATTTCAAAAAATTAGAACTATTTTATCACGTCCTCTAGATTCCTACAAGCTGTTCTGTACATACTTGACAAAACATAAATGAATATTCTCTTATCAAAGTAGATAATTCCTCAGAGAAAAACTTTGAATGATTTCTTGCCTCTGCCAGCATAAGCCTAGCACTATTTACCATCACTGTAATATGTACATGCCCAACATACAGTATGACTATGGAGTAGGCTGCTATTTCCAACACCACTAGCCTGATGATCACATGAATTTGGCAGTCACGATAACAATCAGAAATTCTAGATCAACATTAACAAAAGCAACAGTAAACACATTCTTTCCAAGTGCACATGGAACAACTTCCAGAACAGGTCATACGTTAACTCACACAACACATCTTAATACATTTAAGAAGATTAGAATACCAAGCGTCTTTTCTGACTACAGTGTTATAAAACTAGAAATAAATTACAGGAAGAAAACCAGAAAACTACAACTATGTGGAGACGAAACAACTTGCTACTGAACAACCAACTGATCAACGGAGAAATCAAAAACTATCTTAAGGGTGCCTGGCTCACTTGGTAGAACATATAACACTTGATCTCGCATTTGTAAGTTCAAGCCCCACACTGGGTGTAAAGATTACTTTTAAAATATCTTAAATAAAAATCTTAAGACAAATGAAAATGGGAATATACAAAATTTATGGGATACAACAAAGCAGTCCTAAAAGGGAAATTCACAGCAATAAATACCTACATTAAGAAACAAGAAGATCTCAAGTAAATGACCTAAATGATACATCAAGGAACTATAAAAAAAGAACAAAATAAGCCCCAAATTAGTTGAAGGCAGGAAATAACAAAGATCAGAATGGAAATAGATGAAATAGAGACTAAAAAGACAAAAGAAAATAGTGAAATTAAGAGCTGGAGTTTTGAAAAGATAACAAAACCAACAAGCCTTTAGCTAGATACAGCAAGAAAAAAAAGAGGACTCAAATAAATAAAATAGGAATGAACCAGGAGGCATTGCAACTAATACCACAGAAACACAGAGGACGGTAGAAACTCTCCCTCTCTCTCTGCCCCTCCCCCAACTTGCATTTCCTCTTACTCTCTTTAAAATAAATAAACCTTAAAAAAAGAGAAAGAAATAGATCCTTATCTTACACCCTACAGGAAAAATCAAGTGAAAATGGAATAAAGACCTGAAACCATAAAATTCCTAGAAGAAACCATAGGCAATACGCTCCCTGACATTAGTCTTAGCAATGGTGTTTTTAATTTAACACCAAAAATAAGGGCAACAGGGGCGCCTGGGTGGCTCAGTGGTTTAAGCCTCTGCCTTGGCTCAGGTCATGATCTCAGGGTCCTGGGATCAAGTCCCACATGGGCTCTCTGCTCAGCAGGGAGCTTGCTTCCCCCTCTCTCTCTGCCTGCCTCTCTGCCTACTTGTGATCTCTCTCTGTCTATCAAATAAATAAACAAAAATCTTTAAAAAAAAGGGGGGGGCAACAAAAGCAAAAATAAACAAGTGGGGCAACATCAAATTAAAAAGCTTCTTCATGACAAAGGAACCTGTCAACAAAATGAAAAGGCAGTCTATGGAATAGGAATAAATATTTGCAGCTCATGTATCTGATTAGGGGTTACTGTCTAAAATATATATGAAGAACTCCTATAAGTCAATAGCAGAAAATTGGTGAAGGTCATAAAAAGGTACACATATCCAGTTATAAAATAAATAAATCACGGGAATGTAACATACAGTGTGGTGACTATAGTTAACAATACCATATGGGATGTTTGAAAGTTGCTAAGAGAGTGGATCTTGGAAGTTCCCATTATAAGAAAAAAAAGCCATAAATATGTGCAGGAGTATACACCTATGACTTTCAGTTCTAAATGCTGAGGGAAGGAGAAAAGAACTGCTCTGCTCAAGCAATCTAGGTTTGCACAGAGTGGAAAGCAACTGTCATCCAAAGGCTGGTAGCACTACAGAAGGACAGAGATTTCATGATGTATAGAAAGCTGGAGTCAGTTCTAGAGAGCAAAGAATCTTCAATAATCCCAAGAGTTGGCAACCAAGCTGTAAAGCAGAAAGAGATCACCCATGGTTTAAAGAACCAATAGTCCAGCTATAAAGTACAAAGCAATCTCTGGAAACTTGCCATTACTCAGACCTTATGCCCTGCAAAATGGAAAGTCCTCATTTGACCATCAAAACATTTAGAGACAACGGTGAACTAAATCCAACTAGATGCAACAAAACTGAGACCCAGGTCAACTACAGAATAAATTCATTCAGCCCCCAACTCTAGTGGCCTGGCATAAAAGGGGCATGTACTTTTCTAGAAGAAAATATTATTGTTGTTTTTTTTAAGATTTTTTAAGTAATCTCCACACCCAACATGGGGCTTGAACTCACAACTCCAAGAGTCTCATTCTCTCCTGACTGAGCCAGCCAGGTGCCCCTTTGTGATTTTTTTATACACATGATCCAATATGCAATGAAAAATTACAAGATGCATGAAGAAGCAAGAAAATGTGACCCATTGAAAAGAAAGAAGTCAATAGAAACAAACCAGAGATGGGCATGAGGTTGGAATGACCAGGCAAGAACTTTAAAATAACTGTGTTACTATGTTTAAGGATTTAGTAGAAAAGGTGGACATCTGCATGCAAATGTAGAAAAATTTAGCAGAAACATGTAATCTATTATAAAAAGAGCCTCATGGAAGAGTTAGAAGTAGAGAGTATGATATCAGAAAAGAAAATTTCATTAGGTAGGATTAACAGCAAACCAGACAGAACAGAAAAAAGGATCAATGAACTAGAATACAGGATAATAGAAAGTGTCCAAGTAGCAAAAAAATAAGGAAAAATAAAAACACTCAGAATGCCCAATATATGTGGAATAATATCAGATGCTTTAATATATGTGTAATTAGGCGTGAGAAGGAGAGGTGAGAGAAAGAATGCAGAAGCAGTGTATAATGAGATAAGACAATTTTAAAAATTTGATGGTAAAAGGTATCAACTAATAAACCTAAGAAGTTGAATAAACCCCAAAGGAAAAAAGCTAGGCACCTCATAATAAAAAATTTGAGAAACAAGGGCAAATATTAAAAAAAGGGCAAATATAAAAAGCAGCTAAAGAAAAAAAATGGCCCATTAAATACAAGAATCAAGGGCATCTGGGTGGCTCAGTTGGCTTAAGTGCCTGACTTGGTTTTGGCTCAAGCCATGATCTCAAATCAAGGTAATGGAATCAAGCCCTTTGTGGGGCTCTGCACTCAGTGCAGAGTCTGCTACCGATTGTCTCCCTCTGCTCTTGGCCCACTTGTGTGCTCTCTCTTTCTCTTTTAAAAAAATCTTTAAATATAGGAAACAATAGCTAATTTTTCATAGGAACAACATCAAATAGATGACAATGAAAGATAAAATGCTAAAAGAAAGAAACTTAATCTAGAATTCTATATTCAGTGAAAATATCATTCAAAACCTAGGGGAAAAGAAAGACATTTTCAAATAGACCACAGTGAGGAGAATTTATCTCCAGGAGACCTGTATTACGAGTTTTTCAGGATGAAGTAGAATGATGCCAGATGAAACTCAATATATGCAGGAGAGAATAGTGAGCAGAAAAGGTTAAAATGTGTTTTAAAAAAATGTTTTGTTTCAGTCTTCATCTCTTAAATATATTTTGATTTACCTTTTAAAAATTATTGATGTTTTGGAAGTGCCTGGGTGGTACAGTGGGTTAAGCCTCTGCCTTCGGCTCAGGTCATGATCTCAGGGTCCTGGGATCGAGTCCCGCATCAGGCTCTCTGCTCAGCAGGGAGCCTGCTTCCTCCTCTCTCTCTCTGCCTGCCTCTCTGCCTACTTGTGATCTCTCTCTGTCAAATAAATAAATAAAATCTTAAAAAAAAATATTGATGTTTTGGGGCGCCTAGGTAGCTCAGTGATTAAAGCCTCTGCTTTCGGCTCAGGTCATGATCCCAGGGTCCTGGAATGGAGCCCCACATCAGGCTCTCTGCTCAGCAGGGAGCCTGCCTCCTCTTCCTCTCTCTCTCTCTGCCTGTCTCTCTGCCTACTTGTGATCTGTATCTGTATGTCAAACAAATAAAAATCTAAAAAAAAAAATTAGTGATGTTTTAAAACATTAACAAAACAGTGTAGGGTTTATGATGTATGTAGAAGGAAAATATAAGAGCATAAGAATACATAGGGTGGAAGTGGGTAAGTGAATTATACAAGCATAAGGTTCTTATACATAAAGTTAATATTATTTAAAAATAGACCATAGAAACTAAAAAACATTTATTAAAATTTCTAGAGCAACCTCTAAAAATAATACAAAATGGGATATAATAATAAAAAGTGTATAGATAAGGTAAAATACTAAAAATGATACGTGAAATTATACAAAAGAAGAAAATACAAGAAGAATGGAGAAACAAAGAACAAATGGAAAATAAAAACCAAATAACAAGATAGGATACTTAAACCCAACCATATCAATAATCATTTTACATGTAAATAGAAAAAATGCTTTATTCAATGGCAAAAAGCAAGACTTTATGTTATTTATAAGAAATACACTTCAAATATAAAGTTAGAGTAGTATCAAAAAGATGCACCATATAAAATGTAAAAACTGCTGAAATCTAAATAAAGTCTGTCATTTAGTTAATAGTATTGTACTAATGTTAGTTTCCTGGGTTTTCATAATTGTCCTTCTTTTTATGCAACATGTTACCATTGGGAAGAGCCTGGTGAAGAGTACATAGGAACTCTCTTTACTATTTTTGCAAGTTCTAGGTAAGTCATCTTCTCTTCTCTGTAAGAAACACAGAGAAGAGTCACATGCTTTACCAACAGGCTCCCTCAGTAAAGCATGCAACTCTTGATCTCACTGTCCTGAGTTCAAGCCCCACATTGGACATTGAGCTAACTTGGAAGGAAGGAAGGAAGGAAGGAACAGAGGGACTGGGACTTGCAGCTGAATAGGTTTTTTCTGGTTTGGAGTTTTTGGCTTTTCAATTGTTTCCTGATCGTGGTAGTTCAGAGATCAAAAGGCCACCTTTTGTTTTGTAATGTCTCTGTCCCTCTTAAACAAAGCTAGTATATTTCCACTAATGCAATTCTCTTACAAACTTAGTGGACCTCCTAAGAATCTTATCGAGGGGGGCGCCTGGGTGGCTCAGTGGGTTAAGCCGCTGCCTTCGGCTCAGGTCATGATCTCAGGGTCCTGGGATCGAGTCCTGCATCAGGCTCTCTGCTCAGCAGGGAGCCTGCTTCCCCCTCTCTCTCTGCTTGACTTTCTGTCTACTTGTGATCTCTCTCTGTCAAATAAATAAATAAAATCTTAAAAAAAAAAAAGAATCTTATCAAGGTTTATTATACTCAGCAAACACCACACACAAATATCACAAAGATAAGCTCTTTCTATCTTGGGCTCCAGTAAGATTGCTGTGGAACTACAACTTTCAGATTCTTAGAAGCCCTATTGTTTAATACAGAGGATCCCTAAGGCAAGTTTTTAAGATTTCAGAGAGAATTCTCTCTGTTTGAGAGGGTCTGTAATGCAGCACTTAAATCTTCCTGGGATCTTTTTATGTTTCTATTTTTATCTGTTTTAAAAAGTAGGCTCCATGCCCAACATAAGGCTCCAACTCACAGCCCAGAGATCAAGACTCACATGCTCTACTGACTGAGCCAGCCAGGTGCCCCAAACCTTTCTGAGATCTTAACAAAAAGTTTTATAGTCACACTCTTGTGTCATCTCTACATCTTGTTTTCTTGACAGTGCACTTGACTTGATCTCTGCCTGAAAGTAATTTCCTAATTTCAACACGTTTTTCACTTGGAGAGTCTGAAAATAAGAAACAGTGTATTGTTTTAACCTGTTAAGTCCTAGATCCTTAGTATTTTCTTACTGTGGTAAAATATCATAAAATTCATTCTCCCCCAAATTTCCAAGGGTACGATACTGTTGACCCGCCTGCACAACGCTGTGTAACAACTCTCAAGGGCTCCCTGCCCCTGCGGCTTGACTAACCCTCTCTCTATACACTCACTGAACAACAACTCCCTCCCTCCCTCTGCCCCAAGCTCCTGGCAACCACCACCTTCCTTTCTGTTTCAATGAGTTGGACTACTTCGGCTCATATAAATGGAATCATGCAGTATTTGTCCTTTTTTACTGGCTTTTTTCACTTAGCAAACGTTCTCAAGGTTTACCCATTTTGTAGCACATGACAAGATTTCCTTTCTTTTTAGGGCGGGAATATTCCATTGTATATTGTTATGCCCCAATAATGGGTCCATGATTAAAGGAGCGAGACTGATACAAAGTGAAGGTCAAGCAAAGCTTTATTTCGTGCCAAGCATCAAGAATCTAACCGAACGTTCGGGGATGCACCTCTTACAAGAGAGGGCAACCCTTCTCTGTTTCACAGTTTAGCTTTTAAGGGCAAAGGCCATGAGGTTGGGCCTGGCCACACACAGGTGGCCAATGAGACCGTAACACACACAGGAAACTCCACAGTGATGCTAGGTGACCAATTGAGTTACAATATACCCTAGTAGACATTTGAACAAGCCTATTACACCTTGATTGGGATTGGCGCCCAAAGGGTGGGGCCCATACTCCTTGGTAACCAGGGAGACAGTATGCATCCCCCCACTGATCCGATTTCTCCACCTGGCCTGACCCACCTTTGTATCTGGGCTTTGTTACCTGAAGCTGGTTTCCGGGACTTGTCTCCAAGTAAATCCCCTGGGGGAAAGGGAGCAGGGACAGTTTCTAAATAGGTCCTTAAAATATAAATACCATATTTTCTGTATCCATTCATCCATCAATGGCCATGTAGATTGCTTCTACCTTTTGGCTACGGTGAATCATCTTACAGGGGGCATAGGTGTGCAGATCTTCAAGATCCCATTTTCAGTTCTTTAGGATATATACCCAGAAGTGGGGTTGCTGGGTCACATGGTAGTCCTATGTTTAATTTTGCTCAGTCCTTACTAGTTAACAATTCTTTCCTTGGCTTATCTCTATCTGTACCTTATGACAAGCAGCATAAAGAAACTAGATAACACTTCTGACATCTGACCGGAAATCTTCGCTGGATCCATCGGTTCATTAGGAACTTCGTCTCTTGTCCATGTTACTACAGGTAGCAACACTGCTAACCTTTCCACCACTACATAACAAAGGTCTCCTTTCATCCAGCTTCTAATATTTTCCTCACTTCCTTTAAGTCTTCATCAGCAGCCTCCTTGAGGGCCATAAGGATTCAGCTAACCGAATCTTTAAGGCCCTATTCCTTCGTCTTGCTTCCTCCTCCCAAAGCCATTCCATGTTTTATTATAGCAGCACCCCACTTACAGTTAGTGAGATCTGTCCCGCTTACATACCCTGCATAATGATCACCCCATTATTTTTTTTTAAGATTTTATTTATTTATTGGACAGAGAGAGACACAGCAAGAGAGGGAACACAAGCAAGGGGGAGTATGAGAGGGAGAAGCAGACTTCCCACTGAGCAGGGAACCCAATGTGGGGCTCGACCCCACGACCTTGGGATCATGACCTGAGCTGAAAGCAGATGCTTAATGGCTGAGCCAGCCAGGCACCTCTGATCACCCCATTCTTAATGGCTTAAAACAATCATTATTGTATTATTTCCCATAGTTGGGGGCATGTTGAATGAACTCAGGGGTACTTATGACTCTTGATCTCACAGTTATATAGTCAGAAGGGGGCCAGCATCATCTCAAAACCTTCCTCATTCACATTTCTGGTGGTTGATGTTGGCTGTCATCTTGACCGCACTTGGACTAATAGCTGGAAGACTTACATGTGGCCTCTTTGTGTGGCTTGGGGTTCCTTCCTCATGGCACTGAAATTTAAGGGTACACGTCCTAAACAGAAAGAGCCAGATGGGAACTGTATTGTCTTTTGTGACTTAACTTTGAAGGTCTTATTTCTGAGGTCATCACAGAGAACCACAATTGAAGGGTAAAAGACCTTCCACCAATTAACTGGGTGAGAGGCAAGTTTCTGCAAGAGTATGTAAGACTGGAAATATTTTTTGCAGTTTTGCTGTTATTGTTGTTTTTGGAAAAGACATAAATCTGCCTCCAGGTCTTCTGATGAGGTAGTGACTTGGTCAGTTTGGTCACAGTTATGTCCATGATCAGTAGAGGACAGGACTCTCTAATACCCATAGTGGGTAGACTAAAGGGGATGCTGTGATCACTCTTCCTAAATGAAGTAGCACAAAATTGATATGAGGCATAATTTTTATTACTTGAGGGCCAAATGAGGCCACCACATGTGTTTGTAAATACAGGTTTCTGGAGCACAGCCACACCCATTCCCAATGCTGCCTGCAATGGTAGAGTTGAGTAGTTGCATCAGAGACCACAGGGCCCTCAGAGCCTACAGTGTTTTCTATACGGCCCTTACAGAAAAAGTTTGCTGACCGCTGAGATGGATTACTCATAGCTCATCATAAGAGCAGGTGGTAGATGTATTTTCCTGATCTCAAATCAAAAAAGATTTATCCAGTCTCTTTCGGTCAGATCTCTTTGATTAAGGTGCATGGCGGGAGGGGCTTATGGGATGCTCTACCATGAAGAGGTGGGAGGATGGTGGACACCTTCGCCTCCAACTTCAATGATGAAGCTAACAGACCATGAACCAGAGGTAGATGTTTATATAGGCCTTTCTTAAGAAGACCTCAGAGTAGATTGAGTCCTACTCATGGTGTTCAAATCCTTCTCGTCACATTTGTTTAACTGTGAAGAGATGACAGGGGCGCCGAGGTGGCTCAGCTGGTTAAGCACCCAACTCTTGATGTCTGGTATTGATCTCAGGGTCATGAGTTCAAGCCCTGTGTTGGGCTCCACACCCATGGAGTGGGTAGATGGCAGAGTCCATGAATCTGTTTTTAATGAGGGTGGTATAGGCTGACACAGGAATGATCTCAAAAGAATCGACTCAGAAGACTTCTTTGTGGAGGGACTGGAGGGTCAGGTTTTCCTGATCATTGCTTTTAGAAGCTTCATGAATGGGGGGAAGGGGGGTTCTTTCTATCTTATGCTGCTTACTTTTTCTTTCTCCAGAAAGGGATTTTTCTGTAGCATAACCAGGGAGTCAGTTGTCATGGGCTCTCTCTTAATAATTGCTATTCATGGAGGGGCACCTGGGTGGCTCAGTGGGTTAAAGCCTCTGCCTTCAGCTCAGGTCATGATCTCAGGGTCCTGGGATCGAGTCCCACATCAGGCTCTCTGCTCCGCAGGGAGCTTGCTTCGCCCTCTCTCTTTCCGCCTGCCTCTCTGCCTACTTGTGATCTCTGTCTGTCAAATAAAAAAATAAAATCTTTAAAAAACATTGCTATTCATGGAAACTTTGTTTTCTGAAATTATCCTCCATGTCTTGAATTCTTCTGCCTGTAAATTTCTGTTCCCTCTACATCAACCATTTCAGTTCATTCCTTGTACTCTTCCTAAATTAGTCTCTTCTAAAGAATGTGTGTCTGCTCAGGGAGTTCTTTGAGAGCTTCTATTTTCAGCTAAAGGGCTTTGTGTTTCTTTTCCAGTTGTGCCTTGGTTAATTGCAGAGGTCAGAATTCAAGGTAACAACTCTCTGATGTTGTTCTCTCCATCCATGTGTACAGCTCGCAGCCTATCACTCATTTTGGACTGGGATTTGAATTGTGATGTGAATCTATCCTTTTCAACTAATATTCATATAGTTTCTGCACATGGGACATAAATCCTCTTTTTCTGATCTTTTAGTACCTCATTCTGATGATCTACTAGTTGTCAACTAATTTACACCTTTCATTTTCTCCTTTATTATATGGTATTTGCCGCCTGCTTCAGATGGAAGATCTGGCTATTTCAGTCGCACAATGCAATGATTAAAATGTTCAGTTTCATTTTCCTTGTAAACAAGAGTTCTTCTGTGTAGTTCTGAGACTTCTGAATTAATTAAGTGTGTCCTCTCTGTAAGTTCTGAATTCCAGGCTGCTATTCCCTCCTACATGCTCCTCTTCAGTCTTGTATTTTCTTCTCCAGTAGGAAGGAGGACTTTAAACTTCACATTGTCTTTATTGCCTTTACTTGATTAGGGGTATTTTTATATTTTTGAAAAATTTGTGGAATTCCTTTTAATTCCTCGTAATGTGTATGGATTTCTATCTTTTCAATATTTTATCCCAGTTCTTTACACTATATTCTTTCTTGGTTTCAAGATGACAAGCATATATTTCAAACATGTTTTGGCCACCTTCATCAAGCCCAAGGGCTGTATTTTTTTTTTTTAAGATTTATTTATGTGAAAGAGAGTGTGTGGGTGGTGGGGGTGGGAGCAAAAGGTGAGGGAGAGAGACAGTCTCAAGCCGACTGGGGGCTGAGTTTGAGCCCAACGTGGGGCTTCATCCCAGGATCCTGAGATCACGACCTGAGCTCAAACCAACAGTCAGACGCCTAACCGACCTTGCTACCCAGGCGCTCCACATCTTTTTGTTTTGTTTTGTTTTTGTTTAAGATTTTATTTATTTAATTTATTTTGGAGAGAAAGAGAGCACAAGTAAGGGGAACAGAGGGAGAGGGGAGGGAGGAATGAAGAATCTCAAGCAGATTCTGTCCTGAGCACAGAGCCCGACGCCCAGCTTGACCTCACAAGACCATGACCTGAGCCAAAAACAACAGTCAGACGCTTAACTGACTAACCCAGCCAGGGTTTTATCCCCTAAGGATTTTATCTTTAGTACCAGTCCCTCTAGTAGAGATATCTATATTTCTGTTTATTGGTTTCTTCACATATTTACTCCTAATATACCATCTTCTTAAAAAGATGTTTGCCCTCCAGAATTTTAATCAAAACCTCAGACCTTGATTTTCAAATATCTGGAAGTTTCTCATTTTCTTCATTACATCAGAATGTATTTCTTTAAAGAACTGAAGTTCCTGTCCAAGTTATTTCCCATATTATTGGCTAGACATTCTTCCTGGACAAATGTAACTTTGGCTTAATGGTGTGGAGCGCGACTTGAATTAGGACGAATGTGGAGAACTAATATACTTATGGAACTATCATATAGTCCGCTTGTCGACACAAGATGTCTTTATTATAAGCAGTGCTTTCATGGGAGTACTTTTTCTTTACCCTATAGAAGCAGGTAATCAGGTTATATTTAAGCTGAATTGATTGATTTCTTTTTTCTTTTTAATCTATGAATGTCTTCAAGTTCTCATGACATACTTAAAAGAATTCTATGTTAGGCTTCTTAGTAAGGTTGAAAATGTTTATTTCCATGGAGTTTTCACTCTAGCAAAATTCCTATTCAGTTGATAAATCTATTTCTCTTCCCTCTTCCCTATCTCTCTCCTCTCTATCTTCCAGACAGGAAAAAAACAAAAAAAGGAAAAAGAAAAAAGAAGGGAGTCCCAGGCAGAAGAATGTAACCAGAAACAGGCATGAGGAAACTGCATTTATTTGGGAAGAACTCATGGGAGCATAATGGGAGCTGTGGAGGAGCCTGAGTGGAAAATCAGTGGAGCCACTGGGGGAGGGTCCAATATGGTCCAACCCTATGGAGTCTAACTTATCCTGCTGAATGGACAACCATCTAAGTCTATCTGTTTTCACACAGGAGCACGGCGTAATTTCTGTGTTGAGGAAGATACTTCTGAACTAGGTTCAGAAGGTGGATTGATAGTGGGAGACAGGTATTGGAAGGAGGGAGACCGGCCAGAAGATAGCTACAGTAATTTAGAGAGACCTGGGGGAAGGTCAGTTCTGTTCCAGCTCAAGCAGCATCTTTGAAACACTGAAGGGGAAAGCTCCATTGATCTACGTATGAGAGACCCAGCCTAGAGTGCCTGTGAGGAAGACGGGGAAATCACGGAAACAACTGGATGTAGACGGAATTTTCAGTAGCCTGACTAGTGCCCACATGTCCTGTTAGACTGTACGTAAAAAGCCCATCTGGAGGCTTCCTGTCTGCAAGACTGACAGAATGTGCCCCACCCTCTATCTTTCTGTTATGGGCTTCCCAGAATTTCAACCTTTTACCCTCACACTGAGCCCTTGGTATCTCTTTTGGGCACTTCCTGGCCAACCAGTTTGCACCCCCTTCGCTAATTTACAGACTACCTTGTTTAGTTGCCAAATTTATCGTCTGTCCCTAAAAGTGGTAATAAGTTAATACTGCTGCCCTGCTTGGCTCAAAGCAGTTGTTGTGAGAAGCAGACCTACATAGTTAAAACTGCTTTAACTGTTTTGCTTTGTATCATAAATAACTTCTTGAATTTTTTAATATAGGCTGATGATGATCCTTTTGAAGTCTGTCTTAAGTCACAGTGCCTTCAGCATAATATTGAACTACTGTGTTCGTGTGTGCAATGCTTTATAAATGAAGTGGTGTGACCATAGATTTTATTTAGATTTATTTATACTCTGCCTCAATAATTCAAATCTGGATCCGTGATGAACCTGTGAATTCATGGTGCCAAGATCAACATGCATCCTTTAAAGTTTATGCTGAGAGTTTATTATCTTCTCTACATCAGTAGAGAAGAGATTATTATCAGCCCTGATGGGAAGGACACAGTTGAAACTCGGTGAAGGAGAGCTCCATTCCCAGAGGACAGGCAGTACCATACCAAGCTTCTGGTGTCACCTCTTCCAGAAAACCTTACCGGGCCATTGCAAGGTGGATTGGCTGTGGCTCTTCTGCAAACTCCTAACACTGTACCCACATTTCAGCACTCCTCACCCATGCTGTGACCATTTGTGGCCACATGTGCTTGGCTCTTGTCTATGCCTTTGATCTATTTTCCATCCCTTCCCCACATATTGTATACTTTCCACTTGTCACTTTAATAAATGATCCATATGTTCTATGTGCTGTGATAAGCTCAAAAACTATTAGAACTGGAAAGGGGGAAAAAAAAAGGAACTGGAAAGGAATTTGGGGCTTTCAACTATCTGCATCAGACATATAGCACGCACCCACCACAGCAATATATAGCACCCATTGTGTGTGTGTGTGTGTGTGTGTGTGCACGCACGCGCGTGCATATGTGTATATGGCTATGAGAATCTCAATTTTACATATTTGATGTATAGATATGTATGTATGTATATATCTGTATATAATAGAGAGAGAGAGTATATGTATACAGATAGCTGTATAGTTATTACACACTGGAGTATGCACAGTATATAGCTATATGTATACACTATATGCATTTATCATTCACTACTGCAATGTTTAATGACTTCCAATGTAGATGGAATGCAAGCAACTCCACTTTGTCTTACAGACAGCTAGAGAGGTAATAACAAAAGCTTAAGCATTACATAGTGTATGAGGCTCTTTAACAAATGGACCATGATTAATTGTGAGGGAAATCTTAATCACCAGCCACAACCACAACCACAGCTTCTTTGTAGTACACATTGTGGCTATCCTCAGGAGAATGACTTGCACTTTAACTCTCTCCCCCGCCTCTTTTGTCATCCTAACATTTCAAGGAAATTCACAGGTCACTCTTAGACACTCTTTTTATAAGGATTCCTTAGGCCATTCCTATCAGAAAATACTTTTTTCTCCCATCTGTCAAAAATATCCCTTGCTCCATTCCATGACTCCTTCCTTTTTTTTTTTTTTAAGTTTTATTTATTTATTTGAGAGAAAGAGAGAGTGCATACACATGCAACAGAGGGAGAAGCAGACTCCCCGCTGAGCAGGGAGCCTGATGTGGAATTCGATCCCAGGACCCTGGGAGGTCATGACCTGAAGGCAGATGCTTCACCAACTGAGCCATCCAGGCGTCCCTCCACGACCCATTTTAATGACTGCCCTATTTCTGCCCTTTTTAGAATAAAGGTCCTATAGTCATTATCAGCAGTTCTCTCCTTCCAGTCTCTCCTGAACTGGTTACACTCAGGTGTGCACCCACTCCACTCCTACGCTGCTCACCTCGAGTCACCCATCATCTCCACTTTTCCAGAGCCACCGGTCACTTACAAGGCTCATCTCAGTCACCATATAAGCAGCATTTGTCATAGCTGGCGACTTCTGCCTCCCCGCACCACCTGCATTTCTTAGTTTCCAGGACGCTTTCCTCTCCTGGTCCCTTTCCCATGTCCCTGCCCACTCTTCCTCGGTCTTTTTTCCCCCATATTCTTCCCCATCTCCCCATGCTGGATATGTTAGTTTCCCTACCACAGTCCTTGGTCTTCTCTTTCCTATCTATACCCATTCACTTGGTGACCCTTTCTGAGTGTCACGGTTTTATGTACCGTCTATATGCAGGTGACTCCCAAGTGTGTATCTCCAGCCCGGAACTTGCCCCCACATTCCAAACCTGTGTATCCAACTGTCTGTTTGAATCACCATTCAGACCAGGAATGTACATTTCAGATTTGGCAAGTCTAAAACTGATTTTTCTTTCTTTTTTTCCTTTTTTAAGTAATCTCTACTCCGGATGAGGGGCTCAAACTCATGACCCTGAGAGATCAAAAGTCACATGCTCTACTGACTGAGTCAGCCAGGTGCCCCCAAAGACAATTTTTTTAAACCACTTAGAGGAGCAGGGCGGGATCCTGGGATCCTGGGCTCCCTGCTCAGTGGGAAGCCTGCTTCTCCCTCTCCCACTCTCCCTCCTTGTATTCCCTCTCTCAATGTCTCTCTCTTTCAAATAAATAAATAAAATCTTAAAAAAAATAAAACCACTTAGAATGATTAATTTCAACATTAAGAAGAAATAAAAACAAACAAATTCAGGATGAAATGCAACAAGAATTGATCAAACTCAGGAAAGTAGTTGAAGATAAAGGTGTGTCTTAAAAAATGAAGGATAAACTACAATGTACCCAAGGAAGAAGGAATTCAAATAAAAATTTAAAAGAAACATTGAATCCATTGATGTATGAATGGAATATCATTCAGTGATAAAAAAAAAATCAAAAAAATTCACCATGGATGGACCTTGAAGGCATTATACTAAATGAATTAGTCAGACAGAAAAAGATATATACTCTGTAATCTTACTTACATGTGCAATCTAAAACACACACACACACAACACAACCAAACTCATACAAAAGAGATCAGATTTATGGTTACCAAAAGTAAAGGGTAAAGAAAGAGGAATTTCAGGAAAGTGGTCAAAAGGTACTAACTTCTGGTTATAAAATAAATCAGTACTAGGGCTATAATGTACAAAAGGATGACTATACCTAGCTCTGCTATATGATACAAAGGAAATTTGTGAAGAGTAAATCCTAAGAGTTCTTGTCACAAAGAAAAAGAAAGAAACATTGAAGAAAGTGAGTAAAACACAACTACTGAATCATTGAACACTACATCAAAAACTAATGATGTACTATACAGTGGCTAACTGAACATAATTTAAAAAAAAGAAAGTGAGTAAAACAACAAGCAAATGAAATTGAGATGAAGGTATATTAAAGAAATCAAGAGAATGTGATGGGAGTGTAAAACAGACAAACAAAAAAAATCAATGTACACATAACTGGAATTTCTGAAGAAGAGAAATGAAACAACAGAATAAAACTCATTTAAAAACATTTTTAAAGCTTTTCAGAAGTAGATTTAAATATATTTCAATATTTTGAATTTGTCACTTAAGGGCCCACCACATGCATGAGAAAAATGACCTGTTATAATGACCTCAGAGTCATATCTTAGAAAAAAAAAAATCAACAAACTTTAAAGCAAAGGAAAAAGGCTGAGAGTCTTAAAGCATAAAGATAAAATTACTTATAAAGGTAAGAAAATTAGGCTGACATCAGATTTCTCAAGAGCAACATACAGAACTTTAAAGCTTCAAAAAATATATAAATTCATCCCAGAATAAATTTAACCCTCTTTAAGAAAAAACAACAAAATAGCATTCAATAGCAAAATACTCATGTTTAAAATACAATTAAAAATTACTAAACATGCAAAGAGCCAAGGAAATGTAATCCATAGGCAAAGAAAGATTAGTCCAATTGCAAGAGACCCAAACATCACATGTAAAGTAGCAGACATCTTTATAAATATGCTCAAGGATATAAAGGAAAACAGCATAATGAAGTGAGAAATGGAAGATACTGGAAGAAAAAGTCAAGTGGAAATTTCAGAGCTGAGATGATGTATGCAAAATGAAGAAATTCGTTGGATGGAATTACCAGAAGTTTAGACACTGCAAAAGAAAAGATCATGTACCTGAAGTTACAGTGATAGAAATGCTTTCAAATGGAAGCAGAGAGCAAGGATCAGGTTTAGGGGAAGAAAAGAACTTCACTAATCTGTGAAACACTAAGTTATCTAATATATGTATAATTTGAATATCAAAAAAAAATGGAGGCAGAAGAATATTTAAAGAAGTCAGAGCCAAAATGTTTCCTAATATGATAAAAACTATAAATGTACATATCCAAGAAACTCAATGAACCTTAATTAGAATTAAAACAAATAAAACAGTATCAAGTGACATATTCATCATATTGTTAAAAACTAGTGAAAAAGAAAAACTTTAAAACGCTTTTAGGGGGCACCTGGGTGGCTCAGTGGGTTAAAGCCTCTGCCTTCGGCTCAGGTCATGATCTCAGGGTCCTGGGATCGAGACCCTCATCGGGCTCTCTGCTTGCAGGGAGCCTGCTTCCCTCTTTCTCTGCCTGCCTCTCTGCCTACTTGGGATCTCTGTCTGTCAAATAAATAAATAAAATCTAAAAAAAAAAAAAAAAAAAGCTTTTTGGGTTTTTGTTTTTTTGAGAGCGAGTGAGAGCAAGTGCACACAGGAGCACATGCACATGCCTCCGGGAGGGGAGGGGCAGAGGGAGGGAAAGACTCTTAAACAGGGTTCATACCCAGCATTAGGCTTGATCTCAGGACCCTGACATCATGACCTGAGCCAGAATCAAGGGTTGGTTGCTTAACTGACCAAGTCAGCCTGGATGCCCTAAAAAGCATTTGAAAACAAAACTCAATAGTAGTGGGCCAAAGGCAAGAAATACCAAAGACTATTTTCAGAAACAATGAAGCCAGGACACAATGAAATGACATCTTTATTTTGCCAGAAGAAAAACTCTCAACCTAGAATTCTATATCCAGCAAAAATAATTTTCAAAATAAAGGTAAAATAAAGACTTTCAGACAAAACACTGAGAAAATCTCTCTCTCTCTCTCTCTCTTTTTTGACAGCCAGACTTGTACTACGGAGATATTTATGGATGTTTATTATGCTTAGGGAAAATTATACCAAGAAAACATCACTCTACCAACAGAAGAAAAACAAAGAGAGGAAGTGAAGGGGCAAAGGAAAGGAAAGGAAGAGAAGAAAAGAGGACGTAGAGGAGAAAGAGAAGGAAGAGGAGGAAAAGTTGAAGCAAGAACAGAATAAGCAGGTAGAGAAGCAAAACAAGCAGAGAGAGCCTCCTCTTTTTGTAAATGAAGAGGCCACGTACATATTTTTATGTATTTCCTATAGATAGTTTAACACGACAAGAGCAGAGCTGAGTAGTTGTGACAGAGACTAGGAAATGTTTGCTAAAGTCTAGTTTATATATCTCATATAGAGATTATCACACTGGATATAAAAGTAAGATCCCACTAGATAAATATAATTTCCAAGAAACATGCTTCAAACACAGAAATATAACTATGAAGATTCTATACCATGCAAACATTATTTGTAAGATAAAGTGGCTATATTAGTATCAAAGTGAACATTGTGATAGGTAAAATTAATATGAATAAAGAGTATTTTGGGGGCGCCTGGGTGGCTCAGTGGTTTAAGCCTCTGCCTTCAGCTCAGGTCATGATCTCAGGGTCCTGGGATCGAGCCCCACGTCGGGCTCTCCACTCAGTGGGGAGCCTGCTTCCCCCTCTCTCTCTGCCTGCCTCTCTGCCTACTTGTGATCTCTCTCTGTCTATCAAATAAATAAATAAAATAAAATAAAATAAAAATAAAAGAGTATTTTGAATAAAGAATAAAGAGAATAAAGAGGGTATTTCCTAAAGATAAAAGGATCAATTCAGGGGCACCTGGGTGGCTCAGTCAGTGAAGTGTCTGCCTTTGGTTCAGGTCATGATCTCAGGGTCCTGGGATCAAGTACCACATCAGGCTCCTTGCTCATGCTTGTGCTTTCTCTCTCACTCTCTGGCAAAAAAAGAAAAAAAAAGGATCAATTCACTACGAAATAACAATTTCAATTTTGTATCTAATAACAGCATCAAAATGTAAAAGCAAAAGCTCTCAGACAAGAGAGAACACAAAAACCCCACATAACTATAGCTGGAGATTTCAACACTCCTTTCTCAACAACTGATAATACATAGAAAATAAGTAAGAATATAGAAAACTTGAATCCTGTCAACCAACTTGACCCAACTAAATTCTACAGAACATTCTACTCAGCAATAGTAGAAAATAGTTTTTTTTTCAAGCACACATGGACCATTCACCAGAACTGGGTCATAAAACAAGTCTCAATAAATTGAAAAACAATTGAAATAATAAAGAATATGTTCTCCATCCCAAATGGGATTAAATTAGAAATCAACAGCAGAAAGATACCTGGAAATCCCAAACATTTAAAAATCAATACACCACACACACACAACTTTAGAAATTAAATAACCCATTTCTAAATAGTCATCGGTCAAAGAAGAAATCACAAGGGATATTATCTCAAAACACATTTTTACTGAATGAAAATGAAAACACAATGTATGAACATACATGGATTGCAGCTAAAGTAATGTTTATAGAGGAATTTATATCTTTAAGTGTTCATGTAGAAAAGAAGAAAGTCTAAACATGTTCCCAGGTTTCCACCTTAACAAACCAGAAAAAGACAGTTAAATCTGTAATGAATTGAAAAAGGAAATTACTCAGAAAGTAGCAGAAATCAGTGAATAGAAAATAAATGATAAAGAAAATCAATGAAGCAAAAATTGTTTTCTTAAGACCAATAAATCTCACAATACATTAGCTAGATGAATCAGGAAAAAAATAAAGAAAATAAAATTATCAATATAAGGAAACTACCTAAACATTTAAACACAGGAGACTGGTTGAATGCAACTACAGCATATTCACATGATGGAGACCCATCCATTTATAGCAACAAATGAGGAAGGTCTCTGGGGAAGAAATGTACAGTGGTTCCCAGGATATATTAAGTAAAATAAGTAAAATGCAAATCAGGACATGTAATATGCTACCTTTTACATAAGAGAAGAGGAAGGGAATTATATATTTGTAAGTTTATTATTATACTTATAGATTTATTTATAAAAATACAGGAGAAATTACAACTAATACCACAAAAATACAAAGGATTATGAGAGACTACAATAAATAATTATATGCCAATAGGCTGGATAAACTACAATAAATGGATAAATTCATAGAAACATAGTGTATATCAAGAATGAATCATGAAGAAAAAGAAAATCTAAACTGACCAATAGGGGTAAGAGGGTTGAATCAGTAATCAAAAAACTTCCCAACACAGAAAGGCCTAAGACCCAATGGTTTCACTGGTGAATTCTGCTAAAAAAAGAATTAATGCCAATGCTTCTCAAACTCTTCCAAAAAACTGAAGAAGAGGAACACTCCCAGATTCATTTTAAGAGGATGGCCTTACCTTGATGCTAAAGCCAAATAAAGATTCTCCAAGAAGGGGCACCTGAGTGGCTCAGTGGGTTAAAGCGTTTGCCTTCGGCTCAGGTCATGATCCCAGGGTCCTGGGATCGAGCCCCATATCAGGCTCTCTGCTCAGTGGGGAGCCTGCTTCCTCCTCTCTCTCTGCCTGCCTCTCTGCCTCCTTGTGATTTCTGTCTGTCAAATGAATGGATGAATCTTTGGGAAAAAAAAAAAAAGATTCTCCAAGAAAAGAAAATTACAGACCTGATGAATGTAAATGTAAAAATTCTCAATAAAATATTAGCAAACCGAATTCAACAGCACATCACAAGGATCATTTCACCTTGAACATATGGGATTTATTCCTGTGATGCAAGGATGTTTCGACATCTGCAAATCAATCAATGTGATACACCATTAACAAAATCAGTGACAAAAATCATATGATCATCTCAATAAATGAAGAAAAAAGAATTGACAAATCCTTTTTTTTTCCCCATGATAAAAACACTCAACAAATTGGGTTTCGAAGAAATAAATGTTCCTCAAAGGCCGTATATATAACAGGCCCTCAGTGATACTCAATGGTGAAAGTTAAAATCTTTTCCTCCATGATGAAGATGGATGCCCACTTTCACCACTTTTATTCAAGATACTATTGGAAGTCTTAGCTAGAGCAAGTAGGCAAGGAAAAGAAATAAAAGTCATCCACATCAGAAAGGAAGAATTATCTCTGTTCACAGATGAACAGTTATCTCTGTTCACAGATGATGTGGTCTTATATATAGAAACCCTAAAGACCCTACTAAAAAGTGTTAGAATTTAACAAATAAATTCACTGAAATTGTACAATAAGAATACAAATACAAAATCAATATATAGAAATCAGCTGCACTTCTATACACTATGAACTGTATGAAAGAGAAATTAAGAAAGCAATTCCATTTAAAATAGCATGAAAAACAATACTTAGGAATAAACTTAACTAAGGAAATGAAAGGCCTGTATAGTGAAAACTATAAGACATTGATGAAAGAGATCAAAGAAGACACAAATAAAGGGAAAGATATCCCATATTCTTGCATTGGAAGAATTCATATGGCGAAAATGTCCAAAGCAATTTACAGATTTAAGAAATCACAATCAAAATTCCAGGGGTGGTTATTTTCACAGAAATAGAACAAACAACTCTAAAATGTATATGTAATCACAAAAGACCCCAAATAAACAGACCTAGAGGCATTACAGTACCTGATTTCACGCTATAGTATAAAGCTGTAGCAATCAAAACAGTATAGCACTGGCATAAAACAGGCACGTTGATCAGTGGAACAGAATAGAGAGTCCAGAAATAAACCCCTACATATATGGTCAGCTGATTTTGGACAAGGGGACCAACAACACATAATGGGGAAAGGAGAGTCTCTTAAATAAATGATATTGGGAAAACCAGAGAGCCAAAAACAGAAGAATGAAATCAGACCCCTATCTTACACTACTCACAAAAAGTAAGACCTGAAATCACAAAGCTCCTAGAAAAAAAACATAGGGAAAAAGTAATTTCCTGGATATCACATGTAAAGCACAAGCATCAAATGCAAAAATAGGAGACTACATGGAACTACATTAATCTCAAACCTCCTGCACAGCAGAAGAAACAAACAACAGAGTGAAAAGGCAACCTATGGAGCAGAAGAAAATATTTGCAAACAATATATCTGATAATGTGTTAATATCCACAATACATAAGGAACAACTACAACTCAATAGAAAAAAAACCCCAAACAATACAATTTAAAAATGGACAAATGACTTGAATAAATATTTCTCCAAAGAAGATATATAAATGGCCAACAGGCCAACACGAAAAGGCACTCAACATCTCTAATCATCAGGGAAAT
Source organism: Mustela erminea (assembly GCF_009829155.1). Classification (NCBI taxonomy): domain Eukaryota; kingdom Metazoa; phylum Chordata; class Mammalia; order Carnivora; family Mustelidae; genus Mustela; species Mustela erminea. The sequence goes on along the minus strand of NC_045627.1, from coordinate 3,811,916 downwards.
GCAAATCAAAGCCACCGTGAGCAATCACTTCACACCTATTAGGATGACTGTCATAAAATTTTAAAAATGCAGTTTCTGTTCTTTGACTCCCCCATATTAATTCACATTTATCTCTCTTATGGAACTTATCATGTTTTGCCAGGAGATTATAAATCAGATCCTTCAGTTTAAATCCTTATCCTGCCCCTTGTGATCTAGGGAATGATGGAACTTGTTAGTACTTCACTCTTCCTAGGCATAAAGCAGAGGTGGTAATACCCACCCATAGGTTTACTGTGAGGGTTAAATTAGATGATGCTTGGGAAGAATTCAGAACAATATCTAGCTATATGCTATGTACTGCATAATTAAAGGAATAATTTCAAAATGGAAAAAAAATCAATCCCCTAAAAATTGAAAACAGAACTGAAAGTAAACTAACCACATCTCAAGTTGATGGCTCAGTCATACAGAGAAAATAATTAGATCAGGTGACTTTAAAACACACTGTTTTCACTAACTGTCCCTAATGGGACATATTACATAAACAAAAAGAATACAATAAACTCTTAGGTGGAATAAAGCAGATAAGTAGTTTTGTAAATGTCATCAGGAAAAAAAGTTTCCTATGAGAAAATGAAACACAAATATAAAATCAAATAAATTAAGATACAACCCTATAATGTTACATTTGAACTGGAATACTAGTATGAATTCAAGATTTTTTCTTGAACATGTACTATGTTCAAGGATGTACTATGCAATATTGTAATATGTTGTAATATGTAATTGTAATATATAAGATTAGTATGAATTCAAGATTTTTTTCTCTTGAAAAAAATTACCTATTTCCTAGCTCTAATCACTGAAAAGATCTAGGAGCAATAACAACCCAGTAGCAATGAGTACTACTGATGGTGGTTTCTAACTACCATTTCCTTCTAGAAGGAACCCAGGGATTTTGAAGAAATGACTGATTTCAGGTCAGGAGCGGGAAAATGTACAGGATAAGTCTGGGCCATCTTATACCAGAAGACAAGAAAATTATCAAGGATTAGTGTCAACACATCTGAAACACACAGGAACCAGGACCCGGGGATGGCTCAATCGGTTAAATGTCTGCCTTTGGCTCAGGTCATGATCCCAGGGTCCTGGGGTTGAGTCTTGCATCAGGCTTCCTTTCCTGCTCAGTGGAGAGCCTGCTTCTCCCTCTCTGGCTTCCCCTGCTTGTCCTTTCTCTCTCTCTTGCTCGCTCTCTCTCTCTCCAGGTCAGATAAGTAACTATTTCAAAGTTGCTAAGAGAGTAGATCTCAGAAGTTCTTGTAACAAGAAAAAAGATTGTAACCATGTGTGGTGATTGATATTAACTAGACGTATTGTGGTGATCATTTCACAATATAATTATGTGTTAAATCCTTACGTTGTAGACCTAAAACTAATACAAGGTTCTATGTCAATTATATCTCAGTAAAGAAATAATTTTTTTTAAAGATTTTATTTATTTATTTGACAGAGAGAAATCACAAGTAGTCGGAGAGGCAGGCAGAGAGAGAGAGACGGAAGCAGGCTCCCTGCTGAGCAGAGAGCCCGATGCGGGACTCGATCCCAGGACCCTGAGATCATGACCCCAGCCGAAGGCAGCAGCTTAACCCACTGAGCCACCCAGGCGCCCCAAGAAATAATTTTTTAAAAAGGCAAAATGGGGGCAGGATTGGGCTGTTGATAACTGTTGAACTAATCAGGGTTGAGTTTGATTATACGATTGTCTCTATTTTTATGTATGTTTACAGTTTTTTCACATCAAACAATGTTACGGAAAAATTATTTAGCTGTCTCTGACCTGGATTGATTTAAGTTACTTACTGGGAATATACTAAAAGTCAGTTCAACGTTAGGTAATGTTTGTTGGGGGGGCGGGGCTCATTGTGTAATTACAGTAACATGTAACAGAGTACCGGTGTTTCTGAGTAATTAAAAAAATCACTAGAGAAATGGTTTAAAGTTTAGGTTCTATTTCTTGAGATGAACTGATCAATTTTTAACTGGATTGGTAGGTTTTAAATCATAAGCTGATAAAGTTGGATGATAGATTCATTTTCTGGAATACATAAAAAGTCTTTTGAAATATCTAATTTTCTAAAGAAATCTTAGTAGACAGCAGTGCCGGCTCCACATACGTGGGGAAGCACACAGCCTGCGTGTGCACCTGGCAGAACCCCCAGTACAGAAAAGACCAGGTGCTATTTCCTAACAACACCTTCTTGAGCGCGTCCCAATACTATAGTTAGAAAATGGCTCAGATTTTTAGTTGCTCTCCCAGAACTCAAAGATCGTCTTCCTGTTTATCTTGGGGGGATGCCTATGTTATACTTGCAATTTTTCTGTTCTCTGTAACATATTAAAACAAGATCGTCACAGATGGGGAAACAAGAGGTCATTAGTTAACAATCAGATGTTTGATTTTTATTTCCTGAACAGCCAAGATACACTTTCTTGTGAATTTTTAACATATTTTTAAAGGAGAAATGGGGCTAGTCCCTGGAAGGTAAATTGTTCCCTGGGCTTTCCTCAAGAGTCAACACAACCATTTGTACATTCATGTCCTCACTTAAGTCTGTCCTGCGTATTGACTCCCAGCTTTGCCGCAGTCTTTGTCAGTCTCTTGTCAGTTTGTAGTGATGATTGCTTAATAGTTTACGTTAACATTGCCAGAAAGAGCAAAGGAAGCCAGGTCCGTGGTGGGTTAGCTTTGGCCCAAGCCAGTGAGGTATGGGGATGACAGCACTTTTACTTCAATTCATCCTTCCGTTTCTAGAACAGTTGATCTGGATTAGGTTGGGGGCAGGAAAAAACTTGTAATAATTCCTGGCTTTGGGAGACGCAAGCCTTTGTTCTCCCCAGAGTATTCGGTAACACTCCTAATGCTACTAATCATATAATCCTGAGAATTGAGAGGGACACTCATTCATTGCCTGACTCTGGTTTCACCCTTTGTAAATGAGCATCATAACAGTACACACCTCATAGTGTATTCATGAGGATTAAACGAGTATTTGTAAAATGCTTAGAACAGAGACTGACATAAGCACTCTAGAAGTGTTTATAAGTTCCTACATGACAATGTAAATCTCTTAACATCTGAGTAAGTGGCCACTGCTACAATGTTGGTAGAGTTCCAGAACCTTGTTGGTGAACTTCTCATTGGCTGGCTGTTGCATTGCCAGTAGATGGTTTGGTGAAATTCTCACTAACTTGGAATTAGTTCATGGATTATTGAGCCTACATAAGTGAAAATTCAGAAATTGTGGATCTTTGGAAATATATGAAATATTATTTTATATTTGCTCAGTTCATGAAAATTTTCGAAGTGTCATATTAAGTATTTTCAAGGTATACATGTTCAGTTTGTGATTTTGTGTACTTAGAACAAAAAGGAAGCTAACGAAGGTTTTTTTTTTTTTTTAAAGATTGTATTTATTTCTTAGAGAGAGAGAACATGTACAAGCAGGCGGAGAGATAGGTAGAGAGAGAAGCAATTCCCCCACTGAGCAGAGAGCCCCACATGGGGCTCAATTCCAGACCCTGGGATCATGGCCGGAGCCCAAGGCATCCTCTTAACCGAATGAGACACGCAGGTGACCCATTACTGAAAGTTTTGATATGAGTATCTGTTCTTTTAACTAGACATGAAGGAAAAGAGCATACAGGCATGTAAATATACTTGTTTGAACACCATAGACCTAAACAGTAATTTTAAACAAAATTGTTGGGCTACTTTTGGTACCTACAAATAACTAAATCTAGAAGAATCACATGTTTGTGGAATGAGCGTTCGTCAGTAAAGTTCCTGCCCTTGAGGATAGTTAAGAATCATTTATAATTACTCTAGCAAAAGGAGGCCTATGAAGTACTTGCTTTTACATGTATTGGAATTATAATTCATATAATTTATGTATATCAAAAATGTTTTAAAAGTTTGCTATTTTAAGTCATTGAACAGCTTCTTTACATTTTTAAGAACTTCTTAACTAATTTGCTTGGAATCTTGCTTAGTGCAAAAGGCAGACCTAGCAATTCCTTTCTTTGTTCCGATTCTCTTCTATCTACCTCTCTCTTACGAAACAGTCCAAATTCTAGGTTGTCATTATTTGTTTACGTGTCTGCGTGTGCACTGGACCATATACCTGTCGAGTGTACATAGTAGAACTAGTTCATTTGTGTGCCAAGCACAGGTCACATTTGTGTGACTGTGGACAGTGTGGCACACAGCATGCTTCTAAGGCATTTGTTGAAAAATCCTAATTAGCAGTATCTGAAACAGTATTTTACTGCATTTAATTAAGCTCTGGGAAAGCTGGATACACAATTGAGATGGATTCAGCTGTTGATTCTTTCCAGAAAGTTGGACTTTTAGTTTGGTTTGGAATTTGAAGCTGTAAGTGTAACATTTACCTCAGTCTCCCAAAGTCCAAGCTAATTGGAATTACTGTCCTCAGTCCCCAGGACAGACGACTGGATCGCCAGGAGACTGTTTAGTTAAATAGAAGAATTTAGTGACACTTCTAAGTTCTGTACAGTTGAAGGGCTGTCATCTCGAGGACTGATGTTACTGTCAATCTGTTCAGATGATATGCAAGCCTAGCACAGCATTTTCACAGTAGCAGGCGTTCAATAAAAATTGTGAAAATCTAAATTGCAGCTTTTTATTCTTAAATGGCAAAGTGGAAAGAAATCTTTGGCTTTATCTCTGATAAGATTTTTATGTCTTACAAAACAAAAATAGGTTCATTGGGCGTAGCACAGATTCTAACACGAGATTTTTTAAATCTAAGAAGTCGTTAATGCTCATTGACCGCCAAAATCCAATTCTCAGGAGAAATTCCATCATTTTGAATTTAAGTGCCTGAATGTGGATATTGGAACGACCATTGATTAACTTGAACTTGGCAGCCAAAAATTTCTTCAGAGGATTTGACGCTCGGCAACATCTCATAAGGCTTAGAAATGGCTTAAAAAAAAAAAAAAAGTAAAATTTCAGTACCTGTAAATGTGGCTCACACGGGGCATAGGGGCTGGGATGAACGCTGCAGCGAGACTTACTTTTTGTTTTTAACCACTTCAGGCCTCGAAATAGAGGCCGTGTTGGTGTCATGGAAAAAGCAGCCTTGGAATCTGACAGAGCCTAATTCCTGGATCCAGTCCCAGTCCTGCGTGACCTTGGGCAAGTTACTTTACTTCTCTGAATTTCCGTTTCCTCCTATGCAAGACCGGGACGGCGAGAGCCACCTTGCAGCGTAGGCTGGGGCGCGCCGGGACCCCACCCGGCTGGTCCTAAACCGACTGCGGCCATATTCCGTGCCCCGCTCCGCGCAGCTCCCGCCCCCGCGCTCGCCCCAGCAGGTGTAGGCACCGTCAGCCGCGCAGGGCCGGGCTGCGGCCCGGCGGCCCCGCCCTTCCGCTCTCGCGGGCCTGCCCCTCGGCGTCCCCGCGCAGGCAGCGGCGGGCGGTGGCCTCGCGCCGGCCTCCGCGTCCCGGGCCCGCCCCGGGCGGAGCGCGCAGAGGGGCGGGGTGGGGGGGTGCGCAGGCTGCCGGGACCCGGCTCCCAAGCCCAGCCCCGCCGAGTGCGGGCGAGCGGAGGCGGCCCCGGCGCCGCCCGCGCCCGAGCGCGTGTGCGCGGCCGCCGCCCCCTCGGCCCTCCCCTCGGCCCTCCCCTCGGCCCCCTCCGCCCTCGCGCGCCGCCCGCCCGGGTCGTGGCGGGGCCGTGGTGTACGTGCAGAGCGCGCAGAGCGAGTGGCGCCCGCACGCCCTGCGCTCCTCCACAGGCCCGGCCGGGCGACCGCGGACGTTAAGGCGGCGGCGGCGGCGGCCGGTCTCGCGCGCCGGCCCCCGCCTGCCCGAGCGGAGGTCGCTGTCCGCCGCGCAGGCCGCGGTGCCCCAGCTCGCGGCAGCGATGAGGCGCTGAGGCGGCCGCCGGCGCTGCGCGGCGGGACCCGAGGACGAGGAAGCGGCCGGGCCGAGGGCGCTGGGCGCCGGCCTCCCTCAGGCGGGGAGTGGCGGGTGCATGGTGCAGTGACGGCCTCTGTCGCTCCGCCCGCTCCCCGTTCCCGGGCGAGGCCCTCCGGCCGCCACCTCTCCTGCTCGGCTGCCGCCTCCGCCGCCGCCGCCATGGCTAATGACAGCGGCGGGCCCGGCGGGCCGAGCCCGAGCGAGCGAGACCGGCAGTACTGCGAGCTGTGCGGGAAGATGGAGAACCTGCTGCGCTGCAGCCGCTGCCGCAGCTCCTTCTACTGCAGCAAGGAGCACCAGCGCCAGGACTGGAAGAAGCACAAGCTCGTGTGCCAGGGCGGCGAGGGCGCCCCCGGCCACGGCGCGGGCCAGCACCGGCACCCCGGCCCCGCGTCCGCCGCCTCCGCGCCGCAGCCCAGGGCCGGCGGGGCCGGGGCCAGGGAGGCCAGGAAGGCACCGCCGCGCCGGGACAGCGCCGCCGAGAAGGCGGGCCCGCGGGCCGCCGGGGACGCGGCCATGGCAAAGGCCAAGCCCGCGGCCGACCCCGCGGCGGCCGCGTCCCCGCCTCGCGCGGCTACCGGCGGCCAGAGCCAGGCGGCGGCGGTCGAGGCGGAGCCCGCGAAGGAGGAGGACCCGGAGAAGACGAACCTGTACCCGCCCAGCCACACGCCGGGCGAGGGGCTGAGCCCCGGCGGCGGCCTGCGGCCCAACGGGCAGACGAAGCCGCTGCCGGCGCTGAAGCTGGCGCTGGAGTACATCGTGCCGTGCATGAACAAGCACGGCATCTGTGTGGTGGACGACTTCCTGGGCAAGGAGACCGGGCAGCAGATCGGCGACGAGGTGCGCGCCCTGCACGACACCGGCAAGTTCACGGACGGCCAGCTGGTCAGCCAGAAGAGCGACTCGTCCAAGGACATCCGAGGCGATAAGATCACCTGGATCGAGGGCAAGGAGCCGGGCTGCGAAGCCATCGGGCTGCTCATGAGCAGCATGGACGACCTGATCCGCCACTGCAACGGGAAGCTGGGCAACTACAGAATCAACGGCCGGACGAAAGTGAGTGAGCGCGGGGGGTGCGCTGGGCCTCCCTTAGCTGCGCGGGCCGCCGCCGGCCCCGCGGCAGGGGCGTGCTTTCTCTGCAGAAAGTGATTTCCTTCTTGTGTATGTAGACCCCATCAGGAGAACGGTTCCAGTCCGGAGATGGGTGCTTATATCCTTTCTCTCTTGCCCACTGTTTTCCACTTACTGCCCCTTTACAGACGTCTCTGTCTGAGGGCATGGTTTTGTGGCTGACCTTAGGCCCCCCCTTCCCCTTTGCTTTTTTTTTTTTTTTTTTTTGCTGTTTTTGCTTTTCCAGTGCACTGTCCGTTCAAACCTTACTGGAGTTTTAGCCTCCCATTGCGGGTAGTAGAGTAGTTCCCAAAGCCAGCGCTGGTTCTGCATCTGCCCAGTGTTTGCATACACCCCTAAATTCTCCATGTGGTGCCGGAGCCGCTCAGCAGGTTCTGGTTTACAGAGTGGAACGCTGTGTTTGGTTTAAGGAGGTGCCGGCCTGACCGCGAAAAGGTAAATTTGAAATCAGTACTTGGTCAAAAGACTCCTGTATTCAGGAAGAGCTTGCCTGCCCCCCTCCCTTCTCCTATCTCCTTCCCCTTCCCTGTCCCTACTGTTTTGAAACCCCCACAAAACGGGGAAAGAAGTATTTCCGTTTTTAGACCTTGCAGTGTAGGTGGGTTACATTTTTAGTATAGGTTTCCTTTATTTGCTTTGTTAATATAATCCTTCTGTTGAAACAGAAGTGTGTTGTAGCTTCCTGCTAGGAAAAAACAAAACCCACGGAATTGGAGCAGGAGGGAGGGCTCGTTCTAAAATCTCAGTTTGGTGGAATCTCTTTGTTTTCTCTTTACTCTTGTAGTTCTCGCGCCCACCTCCCCCACCCCCCAAGATTCTTCTGCTGGTACCTAGTCTAATCCCTCTTCCCTCCTTTCTGTGGTAAACCCGAGACTTCCCTCCTTAATGCTCTCTCTAGCAGTTAGTTCTTTTTCATTTTGCTTCCCAGGTCTTAATCTTTTCTTTGTATCCAGCTCCTCCCCAGGCCGCCCTGCTCCACCCTCCTCCACCATCAATCTGTGTCTGATAGTTTGAGTTTTAAGAGCTTGTCTTAGGAGACCGTCACATGTGTGTTTGTGCACACACACAGACTCTGCCCACTGGTTCTTTTGTGTGTTGTCAAGGCATCTATTTTGGCAGTCATCATGGGTGACTCTCAGGCTGCCTGAAGGCGGAGCATAAGGCAGTGAGGAAAGTTCTAAACATGAAAATCTTGTGGGGAAAAATACAGTGTAAACTCTAATTTATATATTGCCACTTCATTACTGGATGAAGGCACATGTCTTCATATGTAGTTTCAAAAACGTGAACAGTCGCTTAATATCAAGCTAGAAGAGGAAAAGGGAGCCTGATTAGACCTCAGTCTCAGTTTGCAATAAGAATTTCATTTATATAAAAAAAACAGAACTTTTGTCATGGATCAAATCTTAATACAGTCATGAACTCTAGAGCAGGAAGGAAACCGGCCAGCGGGAAGATCCCAACTGGTAATGCATTAGTTGGGGTATAAACTTAAGGCTAATTTACGAGGAAGTTAATGTCCTAAATCTTCCTTGATCTGCTTTCCTTGGTTAATTTAGCTTTCCGAGCTAAAGTCCTCTCCTGACCCCCTGTTTTCAGTGTGGCCTCAGGGAAGGGACAGTAGTTAGCCCGGCAAGATCTTAGAGCAGTTGCTTCTCACCGGGAGGTTGTTAGAAAATAGCCACCTCTGCATCAGGTGTCCTGGTGCCTGAAGGGAACAGTAGTTGAGATCCTAAATCACTCTAGCGTATGTATTTTATTTCGTTGTTTTTTTTTTTTTTTTTTAAGAGATTTATTTATTTATTTGAGAGAAAGAGAGCTTGCGGGGGGGGGGGGGGGGGGCAGTGGGGCGGAGCCAGGCATTGGGAGAGGGGGAGAGGATTCACCATGACCCTGAGATCAGGACCTGAGCCAAAACTGAGAGTCAGACACTTAACTGACTGAGCCACCCAGGCGTCCCAGAAGGGCAGATTTTAAACTCCTTAGATTGATCTTAACGCTTACATTAATTTTCAGCACACAGCTTGAGAATCCATGAATGGTTTTAGGGAACCTCTTTCATTGTATTTGTTTGAGAGCGCTTTTGTTAATTGTGTTCAATCATGTAATTTTAGTATTCCTAAAAAAAACGAAGATCTTGCTTTGGGGGAATGGGAGGGCTGTCGGGTTGTTGGCCACCATATAGTGAGCAACCACTGTGGCCTAGGCACTGGAGTAGGCCCAATACAGACGTGATCACCATAATCTTAATCTTCTGAAGTGTAAGTGGTAGTTTTGCTAATTTACATTTGAGGATATTTCAGGTCAGACTTGGCTAAGGGCTGCCACTTGTACTAACCTCGATGGGATTCATATTTAGGTGATTCAGATATCAAGCCCCAGGCTTTTTCTACTATACTGCATATAGGTAGGATAGTAGATGAGCTGTGGATTACTTAGCATATGACTGGGACTAAAATTTGCTATATTTTATTGATGGTGATAGCATTAGCCTTGTGTGTGAATAACTACTTTATGGTTGGCCTCTATAAACTTTCTAGTAGATGACTACTCAGTGTTTATTTCCGATGTATATATTTCAGTATCTGAAAAGCCGCTTTATAGTTACCCATTTGAGTCCTGCTCATTTCTGTGTAACTTTTAAGAGAGCCAGAATATGGGCACTAATGGGATTGAAGAGAGGATCTTCAGTTAAGAATTTTGTTCTTCTTTACACCACTGTAGTAATTTAAAAAGTTACTTGCCCCAAACGTGTACTGTTTTTCTCACTTAGATTTTCACAGTAACACTGTAAAATAGGTAGATTGTTGATATATTTTTCCTGTTCATAGTTAGAAAGGTGAGCCTCAGGAAATCATGCGCTTTGGGGAAATTATGCCACATATCAAGACTTAAATTGAAGTTTTCTGACCAAGATCAAATATCCTTTTTTATTTATATTATCTATTCTGAGTGGTCTTTGTGTGTGTGAGGGCCTGATAATCAGTGATTTATACTCGGCTGTGGCTCATTCAGTGTTAGACTTTGATTTCCCCCAAGTTTCTACTTCAGACATGCTTATCTGGCCCACTGTTTGTCCAGCTCCTTTAAAAGAGGAACTGTGGGGAAGGATGAAGTAATGCCCTAGGACAAAACTGAGCTGCAGCTTCCACTTTCTCTGGTCCTTTTTTCGGGATTTTCCCGTCTTTTGCCCTTAAGCTGACCTTAGATCCTTTTTCCTTTCTCACACCCTTCCTTCAGTCAGCAGTGAGTTCAGTAGGAAGAAATCATCGTGAAGAGCAGTGTCGTATGGGCTCTAAGAAATCATAGGTGTCTCCACTTGGGGAGAGGAGGAAAGGGAATGCAGATGAGTGGGGATCATGGGAAAATGCTGACCCATGCAGTTGGAGTTTCTCAGCTACTCTGAAGGAAGATGTGCCTGTTAGAGTGGAAATGCCAGAATCATATACGTATTTTTGGAATCCATCTGAAGCTTACTCTGTTCAGTTCAAATGTACATAAAGAAAAGGAATGGTAAAATGGGTTGACACTAAAAAGAAGCAGATTATATTCCTAAGATTTTTCGTTAGTGTCGCCCTTAGTCGGCTCTGGCTGGTGATGGTTTTCAGAGCAAAGAATAGGATGAGGAAAATACTGTTGGCTTTATTCTCACTACTGTAGTAGAGATGTGGTGACAGGCCTTTTAGATGTTACAAACAAAACCAAACATAACTTCCTTCTCGGTCCACTTCTGCCACTTTCTCTGTACTCTTGGCATCCACCATGCACGAAGGGGAGCAGCTGGTTTAATGTTTTAATAGGTCTATCAGTCTTAAAGATCAAAGTCCATTATTCCGTATGTGAAAAGGTCAAAAACATTGCAAGTGCAGTAATAAGTTTCCCGTAGCGCTTTACAGTTTAAGAGAGAGATGTGCGGACTGAAAAAGCCGTCTTCATAGGTTTGTGACTGAACCAAGTTCAACATTGTAGGAAAACATTTTGTATAGCTAATTAGTATACATGTAGTTCACATATAACGTCATTTCTTGAACTATTAAAGAATTCTATTTTAAATTAAAAGGGTTTGTGTTTTTTGGACGTTTTTAACTCTTCATCCACCTGTTACCTAGTAAGCCCCAGGAATACCCTGTAAGACCTTAGTCCTGGTAGGACGGCATCTGAACTGAGAATGCTGGGAGACTGGGCGCTGCTGGTCCATCTGGCAGGGATCCTGGGTCGGCTGCTGCTTCTGTGTCCCTGAGCCGATTGCTTCATACCGCTGCATCTCAGGGACTCCACTTGTCCACTGTTGTTAAATCGTAGTCGCCTTTCCTGCCTCGCAGGCTTGCTGTGAGCAGTACGTATAATTATGCCTGTAAAAGTGCTTTCTAAATTGTAAAGCCTAGTGTTAAACTGTTGTTAACTATTACTCCACGTATCTGAAAGTTCTCCTATTTTGCTGAATCTTTCTGTAAGAATGAGCTTTTCCTGTCTTTCCTGTTATAAGCTAGAGGGAAAAAAGACTGAGAATGATCACCCATTTTTTATCTGACCACTCCTCCCAAAACACATACATTTCTTTTTAAACGGAGAAAATAAGTCCTGGAGAGGTTAAGCGGCTTGTTCAAGGTCATAGAGTTCCTGACTGACAAAACTGACTGATGTTTGATTCAGTTGATTCTTATCAATTCTCTGCAACTTTATGCTGGATCTTGTGTAAAAATGACATATTCCTACTTAGCTAAATTTGGGGGTATTTTGGGGCCATTTTTTGAGAATTGCTTGACCATTTATAGCTTCCCTTTTTCTTCTCCCTTTTACTCCTGTCATTATACAGTACAGCTTACCTGACATTCTAGTTTAAATTTTCCTCCTTAGGGACAGGCTCCTTGCTCAGCCTGCTTCCCCCTCTGCCTACCACACCCCCTGCTGTGTGCTGGCACACATGCTCTCTCTCTCTGACAAATAAATAAATAAAATCTTGAAAAAGTTTTCTTTAAATTTTCCTTCTTTAGTTAATTCCTCCCTAATTTCCCTAGATGTTCTTTATTCACCTTCTTTTCTTTCCTCCAGCATTAAAGCCATTTTCCTGAATCAGGCCTTCCCTCTCTTGTTTCCTGAGTAGGAACTATCTTTCCGCTCTGCCTCTGTGATTTACACATTTATTCTCTCTTTTCCTTTACTTTTTTCCCCCACTATCAGGCTGCATATCTATCTTTGTTCATCTTCTCCAGCGTTTTCTGAAGCTTGTGCCTTTCTGGTATGCCTTTGGATAGATGTTATCAGCTTCGTTATTTAATTTTTTGCTTTAGGCCTTTAAAGTGACACCAAATGTTCCAGTCTTGTGTTTGACCAGATGCTTAGACGGTTTTCATAGATGCAGTTTACTGCTATGCCTGCCTTGTTTTTATTATGCTTGCATTTACCTCCATTCCTACTGTGCCTTTGTTTCTGCACTTGAAATACTGTCTGTAACTATGGGATGGTGCTCTATCAGTTATGAACTGTATTCATAGATGGTCTTTGACTGTTATTCCAGCTAAAACCTTTCTGTTCTAATAAATAAATAAATAAATACAACAGACCAACAGAAAACTGACAGATGGTTAACACAGCCTTCCCTTGACATCGTTGTTACCACACTTGTATTTCCTAGTCCAAATGGGGAACTGTTCTCCCACCTTCACTGGAATGTTTTGTACTTCATTATCACATTTTCCCAGAACCGACTCACAGTTCTGTTTCCAAAGAGCTCGGATATTATTTGTGGTCTGTGTTTGCTCATTGAGGCCACTATGAAATTTTCATGAGTTTGGAATCCTCGTTTTCCTTATTCAATGTCCCAAACCCCATTTCTTGGCCAAAGCAAAATGCATGTGCTCCTGGTTGGCCTTGTTGTATTCTCCGAGTCCTGTTTTGATAGTCCTTCCATTCATTTGTTCATTCACCAAATATGAAGCGAGGACTTGCCTGTTACAGGAGCTAGGAATGTCTGAGCACTGACAACACCGAAAAGCCCTTGTTCTCATGGGGCTTAAATTCTGCTTGAGGTGGGCGAGAGGTGGGGAAAGACAGTCACTAAACAGATGCGTAAGTAAATACGTAACGTGTTAGGTGGCAAATATTAAAGCAAAAAATAAACAAAGATAGTGACCAGAGGGTAGTCTCTTAGGATCGATAAAGTACTAAGATGATATTTTAAGTAGACACTGAAGTAGACACCTGGGTTATGTGGATACGTGCAAGGAGAACACTCCAAAGGAAGATTACATAGCAAATACTATGGCCCTGACACAGGATGTGCTAGATGGGTTTGGAAAACAGCAAGAAGGGGGCCACTCTGGTTATAGGAGAGTGGAGGAGGGAGTAGGGTAAGGATGTGATCCTGGAAGTGGTGGTGTGGAATTAAGGTCACGTGGTGTAGGATTTTGCCTTATAAGCCATGGCAAGAACTGGGTTTTATCCTGTAGGCAATGGGGAGTTTCTGCACACATGGTGGAAACGAGTTGGATTCTGGATAGATTTTAAAAGTAGAGTCATTGAGATGTGCTGATGGATTTCATGTGAGTTCTGAAAGACAAGAAGGAAGGAGTCGAGAATGACTCCTGGGTTTTTGGCTCAGGCAGTGGGAAGGAAATAATGATTATTTTGTCTTGCCCTAACTCTTCTGCCTTTCTTCTCTTGCCCCACTTTTTCAGTTTCCATTTATAGGGTGGTTGACACTTATTTTGCAGCCAGAGCTACAGAGAAAAGTTCTCTGCTCTTCCTTTGCACATTCCTTCTGACTGCCTGTGCTTGCTGCTGTTGTGGACCTTACAGCCCATCCTCCTCTTCTGCAGAGGCTGCATGGCTTCTTTACACGCTGTGCTCTCATCCGCCCTGCCTTGGATGCTGTCTGGGAATTACTACAGCATTTCTGGTGCTGTCAGCAAGTGAGGCTGTGTGTCTTGTATGAATTGCTCAGTTAAGATGGCTTATAGATACAAATCATGTAAAAAGAATTACACAAGTGGGGCGCCTGGGTGGCTCAGTGGGTTAAGCCTCTGCCTTCGGCTCAGGTCCTGGGATCTCAGGGTCCTGGGATTGAGCCCTGCGTCAGTCCCTGTGCTCAGCGGGGAACCTGCTTCCCCCTCCCTCTTCTGCCTGCCTCTCTGCCTACCTGTGATCTCTGTCTGTCAAATAAATAAATAAAATCTTAAAAAAAAAAAAGAATTAACACAAATTCTGAAATTGTTAGGGAAACATTGGAGAAAATGGGTTGCATGTGAGAGACAAACATAGATTTAGATTAAATGTCAACATAAAGTCAGAAATAAAACACCTTGGTTTAAAAATGCTGTTGAAAATAAAACTACTGTAGAAAATTGAGAAGTAGAGGAATGAATATAAAATACCAAAAATCATCCCATTGAGGGGCACCTGGGTGGTTCATTCAGTCAGTTAAGTTTCTGACTCTTGATCTCACCACAGGTCTTGATCTCAGGGTCATGAGTTGAAGCCCCACATTGGACTTCATGTTGAGCTTGGAGCTATTTTAAAAAATAATAATAATAAAAAGAATAAATAAAGTTTAAAAATTAAAAAAATAATCCCGTTGACATGTACCTAGGACGATGTGGTAGCTTCATGTAGTAGTAAGGAAAGAGGGGATAAGTTGAGGATAGCGTTAGGCTCCATATTCAGTGATCTTAAAATTGCTAGAGAAACTAGTGTTCTCATCCTCTTGCTGTGGATCCTGATACTGGAATTAGAACTAAAAGTACCAACTATCAAATGGAAGCTAATGGTGTTAAAATTGGAATATTGTATCCAGGACTTTGAAGGATAGAAAGCCTCACTTTTGACTCCAGATAGAAGTATAGATAAACATTAGGTGATCGTGTATGAAACGGCTTTTAAAAATTTTAAACTTGAGGGGGCCTGGGTGGCCCAGTTGGTTGAGCATCTGCCTTCAGCTCGGGTCACGGTCCTAGGGTCTTAGGATCGAGCTCTGCTTTGGGCTCCCAGCTCAGTGGAGAGCCTGCTTCTCCCTCTCCCTCTTCTGCTCCCCTGCTTGTGCACATGCTCTCTCTCTCTCTCAAATAAATAATTCTTTAAAAAGACTAAAAATAAAATTAAAAAATTTAAACCTGAAAAGTTAAACATGAGCTATAGAACCCAGGAATCTGTATTCTCAATTTAATTCAGACAACTTCAATTTAAGACTGAATTTTGAACCTTTATTTTTTTTTTTGAAATTTTATTTATTTATTTGATAGATGGAGATCACAAATAGGTAGAGAGGTAGGCAGAGAGAGAGGGAAGCAGCGTCCCTGCTGAGCAGAGAGCACGCACGATGTGGGGCTCGATCCCACTTCCCTAAGGTCATGACCTGAGCCAAAGACAGAACCTTAACTCACTGAGCCACCCAGGCACCCCTAAGACTGAATTTTGTATAATAAAACTTAGGTAGAAAATATCAAATCTAGCCAATTAATTGAAAAGGTTTGATCAGGATTTTGGAGTCTTCAGATATTGACCATGCATCTGATTTTTTTTCTCAGTATTGGTACTCTGCTCTGGTATATAAGTGGTAAGTAGAAGTTCTGAGTCTGTAGTTTTGTTATATAAGTGTCTTTCATTCTAGGTCTAGGCATTTGTTACTTTCTGTTGTGTCTTTCACTGACTTCTTAGCACTATTTCTCTGAAATAGATGTCTTAAAAATTTTCTTTCTTTCTCTCTTGCTAATTAGGCTCCATGCCCAACATGGAGCTTAACTAAGACCTGAACAATAGTCGGATGCTTAATTGTGCCACTGAAGGCACCCCTTAAAAGTTATTTTATATTTATGTTAAGATTTTATTTATTTGAAGGGTGACTCAGTCGGCTAATCATCTGTCTTTGGCTCAGGTCATGATCCCACAGCCCTGGGATGAAACTCCATGGGCTCTCTGCTCATCAGGGAGTCTGCTCCTCCTCTCCCTCTGCCCGATCCTCTCCCCCCAGCCCCTGCCCACTGAGGCTCTCTGTCTCTCTCTCTCTCAAATAAATACAATCTAAAAAAAATTGTATTTATTTGAGAGAGAGAGAGCATGCAGGTTGTGGGGAGAGGAGCAAAGAGGGAGGGGGAAAGAATCTCAAACCGACTTATGCTTGAGCAGTAGCCCACACAGCTCATCTCACAACCCTGAGGTCATGACCTGAGCCAAAACCAGGAGTCAGATACTTAACTGACTGAGTCACCCCAGGTGCCTCCAGAATTTTTTAATTAGAAAATTCAGTGATCTTTTCCCCCCTTAGACCAGGTCTTCTTGTTGCTTCACTAGCACGATTAACCACACTGCCCCTAGAATCCCAGACAATTTGCTCATTAGTCTGGGTCTTAGCCTTTCAGTTATTTTTCATCATTATATTTTTCAGTTTTCCTTTTTTTTTTTTTTTAATTTGAATTCAGTTAGCCAACTGTGGTACATCATTAGTTTTTGACGTAGTGTTCTTTGATTCTTGAGTTGCGTATAACACCCAGTGCTCATCATATCACCTGCCCTCCTTAACAGAGTTTTCCTTCTTTTTGCAGCTTTTTTTTTTTTTTAAGATTTTATTTATTTATTTGACAGAGAGGGAGCACAAGCAGGGGGAGCAGCAGGCAGAGGGAGAGGGAGAAGCAGCCTCCCTGCTGAGCAGAGAGCCCGATGATCCCAGGACTCTGGGATCATGACCTAAGCCAAAGGCAGACGCTTAATGGACTGAGCCCCCCAGGAGCCCCTCTTTTCGCAACTTCTAACCGTAGTTTTTTCTTGCAGCTCAGTTCTTAACTTTCTCCTCATCACTGTCAGAAGCCACAGGTAGGAAGAACTCAAAACATCTATATTTCTAGAGTTTTCTTTTCCACTTGTATTACTTACCTTTTGCTACATAACAAACTACCCCAGACTGTATTGACTTCAAACAAATCTGGGCACAGCCGGGCTTCATCCTTCACGTGTCGGCCAGGGTCTATGGTCTCTATGGTCTCCAAGGCTTTTATGGGGTCTGTCTGCCTCCAGGCTCACTCTGTGGCTGTTGGCAACATTCGTTTTCCCGTGGGTTGTTGGACTGAGGGCCTCAGTTCCTTGCCATGTGGGCCTCTCCCAACATAGCAGCTCGCTTCATCGAAGTATGCAAGCCAGAAACGCTCTAGCAAGACTGAGGTCCCAGGCTTCTTCTTCCCAGGCCTCGCGGCAGGAGAGACACTTACTCTATGTTCTGTAGTTAGCAGCAAGTCCCTAGATCGACTCCACATTCAAGGGGAAAGAATTACATCGGGCTATGAATGCCATTTCTTGAGTTGTTTCTCCCTTTGCAGTGTCTGCCCTTAAATGTTATTGTTCTTAAGGGTCTGTGCTTTGTCTTCTGTCTTTGCTCTAGTGAACAGTTTTCCTCCCTGGCTGATACCATGACGAGCCTGGGAAGCACAGGTTCTTAAGTTAGTTTGCCAGTGTTCAGAACCTTGTCTAGCTGCTTAGTTGCACTCTGATTTGAGGCAAATTTTCTTACAAAGCATCAGTTTCCTCTCTGGTTTAACAGGAGTTAATAGCACGTAATTCCACAAGGTTTGTTTGAAGATAGAGGGGATAATGCATGAGAAATGCTCAGCAGATCAGTTAGTGCTCATTTAACGTTAGCTGAAACTGTACTAGTAACAGGAGGAGGATGAGAGAGGAACAGCCATTGACTTCAGCTGTTGGGATTTGTAGGAGCTCCTTGATCTGTGCCTTGCCCTAGTGTTTGTAGAGGACTAAGGGGCATCTCCACCTGAATGTCCTCAAAGTACTGCAAACTCAGCATGATTGAGACTGAAGTCCTCCCAAGTTTCCTGTCAGAGGGGACGAGAGTTGATGGGGCTGTCTGGTGGGGAGAGGAGGGAGCAGGTTCAAAATTGATTCTGTCTGTGGACTGCGTTTATTTTTTTTAATAGCCATTTACAGAGTGCCGGGCACTGGTAGTTCCAGAGCGCCCAAGCCAAGGTAATTCTCTCTGCCATTCTGGAGCGGAAGACAGCCTTGAGCCTGCATGTGTGTGGGTGTTCCTGAGATGGACAGGATCCCACAAGAGCCCATCAGGGGGCCCAAGTTGGTCTGCAAGCCAGGAAGGGTCTCCTGGAGGGGTTATTTAGACTGAGGCTTTCAGTCCATTCCCAGTGGAGGAAGTCCTTTCAAAGTCTCCAAGTCCAAAGAGAGCATGATGTTCTAGAAGAACATACCTTCTTTTATCAATATGGAAATTGGTTTCCTTTAAAAATTATTCCTTATCCCTCCTGTTCCTGTTTACATTTACTCTCTCCCATTGAGATGTATCTTCTTCTCTGTCTAGATTACTACAAAAGCCTTTTTTTTTTTTTTTTTGGTGTCTTTCTTTTTCAGTCCTTTCTATCCTGGTGTTATATTTCCAAAACACAGATCATATCATAGTCCGTATCATTGTTTCCCCCAAAGTCTTTGTATGCTATACAGACTTTAAAAAAAAAAATTGCGGGCACCTGGGTGGTTCAGTGGGTTAAAGCTTCTGCCTTCAACTCAGGTCATGATCTCAGGGTCCTGGGATCAAGCCCCACATCGGGCTCTCTGCTCAGCAGGGAGCCTGCTTCCTCCTTTCTCTCTCTGCCTGCCTCTCTGCCTGCTTGTGATCTCTGTCTGTCAAATAAATAAATAAAATCTTAAAAAAAAAATCATTTCTCATTCTTTCTCCTCCAGGCACTGGAGCTTTCTTGCAGGTTCCTTGAACCTGTATTCGCTTTCTGCCTCAGCACATTTCCCTGGTGCTTGCTGTGTGGAAAGGTGGTAAGGAGGTTTCTCTAAGTTGATTCTTGTCCCAGTGCCTCTAAGCAGAATTGTACTTTTAACCTGCCTGTTGCTGTGACACTTCTTACCGCTGATAGAACCTTTCTCCAATGGGTTTCCTCTGCAGACTGTGAGCCACCCGAGGATAGGACCTGTCTTTCCCCTGTCCGTGCTGCTCCTTGCATCAGGCATCATGTATGTGACTCGCATTTTCACTGTGCTGCTCCGGTTGGGATTTTGATCATTCTATACCTGGATTGTTTCCCAGCATTACTAATCTTTCCTTAATTTATTCTTTACTATGTAGCACTTCTATCCATCTTACATAAATTTACCGACCTTCATAAAAATCGTACTCAAAAACCTTCCTGAGTTGTACTTACAAGGGCACAGTTTGACTCTTGTGCACCTAATGCCCAGCAACTGCTTGGGGCACACACCGTCTGTCCATTCTTAATTGCTCCTCCTCTTGGAAAAACACCACTTTTTCTGCCAGATTGTTTTCTTCTGTTGCTGTCCTCCTCCTCCCAGCACATCTGCGAATTCTTTGACTGGTTTATGACTCCAACACCCTTGCTCCAGCAGTTTCAGTCTTTAAAATAGAGCTCAAATCCCATTCTCAAATACTGCCTTGAATGCTGTACCTCCACCAGTCTTTTTTTTTCTCTAAAACTTCATATGTATACCTTTTGTTCCCAAGGTGTCTCCTCCAGAAAGTTAAAAGGGCAGGGTACTGTGTATAGTACTCTGTCTTATATAAAGCTCCTTCTGTTCTGTCATGGCTTTTATTATTCATGTGTTAACACTAGTGAATGGTACTCAACTGCCCCACCAGGTACCTTACCCTGCTTCCCGTTACTTCCATCGGATTTCGAAAACTACACTTTTTGAAAGTCTTGTGAGGGTTTTTGTCCTATTGCAGTCAACTCTCCTTTTTATGCTTACTATGCTGTTTCTAGTCACTATTTTCCAGATAAAAATAACCAGGCCAATAAGGCCTAAACTATTTTTAACTGCAAGTAGGGGGAGAAAGTTCTGCTGTGAAGGTGGAGTGAAGTTTCATGCCATTGCCTAGGCCCAAAGTCAGTGGATCAGGTTACAGACTGTGGTGGGACCTTGCACGTCCATGAACCTCCAGGGGAAGGGCCAGCATGTCTTCCCTGTCTCGCCCCCACCAGTGGCATGGGACTCCCCAGAGAACCCGTGTCACGTCAAAACAAAGCAACATAATAGGCATGATGTTGAAAGTGACCTCTTGTGGCTAGCAAACGGACAGAGAGTTCAACACTGATACCGCATGATTCGTGTACAAAGTAAAAATTTTCAAGAACAAAATTTTAAACTTCTGAAATTACCATGGTTTTGATTTGGTTTTAGAACTATAATTTATTCAGATTTTCAAGTAACATTAAAGGAGGTTTAAGAGTGATATTTAATAAGAGAGGGCATGGAGTAAACAAGGTGAATAGTATTTCTTTATCATCAGAAGACCCTTGGCTTTAACTGCATTCAAGCATTTCATCAGCTTGGGAGAAAGAGTTGATTTAACTGTTCAGAGAGGGAACTGGTAATGTAGATGATAGTACCTGGACAGACAGTGTAATGGTCGTTCGAATTTGATCTTAAAATGCACTCAAACATTTGTATGCTTTAAAGGAATTGCACTTCCTAATTTTGCTGAAGTTTGGAACTTAAAATGTTTTCATTCTCTGAGTACGATTTTTGGGTTGGTAAGGAAAGTGTCCTGAGATTTCATATTTACTAAAGATAATTTATCTGCAAAAGAATGGTTGTGGTTTGGGGCGCCTGGGTGGCTCAGTGGATTAAGCCTCTGCCTTCGACTTAGGTCATGATCTCAGGGTCCTGGGATCAAGCCCCACATGGGGCTCTCTGCTCAGCAGGGAGCCTGCTTCCTTCCCTCTCTCTCTCTCTGCCTACCTCTCTGCCTACTTGTGATCTCTGTCTGTCAAATAAATAAATAAAACATTAAAAAAAAAAAAAAGAATGATTATAGTTTTAGGTGCATGCAACCCAGATTATTTTGTATCAGATTTTTTGAATAAAGAAAATTTGGGTTAAAAATCATGTATGAGGGACGCCTGGGTGGCTCAGTTGGTTAAGCGGCTGCCTTCGGCTCAGGTCATGATCCCAGCGTCCTGAGATCGAGTCCCACATCGGGATCCTTGCTCCGCAGGGAGCCTGCTTCACCCTCTGACTCTGCCTTCCACTCTGCCTGTGCTCACTCTCGCTCGCTCTCTCTCTCTGACAAATAAATAAATAAAATCTTAAAAAAAAAAAAAAAAGTTTCTTAAAAAAAAAAAAAAAAAAAAAAAAAATCATGTATGAGGGCGCCTGGGTGGCTCAGTGGGTTAAGCCGCTGCCTTCGGCTCAGGTCATGATCTCAGGGTCCTGGGATCGAGGCCCGCATCGGGCTCTCTGCTCAGCAGGGAGCCTGCTTCCCTCTCTCTCTCTCTGCCTGCCTCTCCATCTACTTGTGATTTCTCTCTGTCAAATAAATAAATCTTTAAAAAAAAAAATCATGTATGATAATAAAATAGCATCCCTCACCAAGAGCTTAGTAGTTTTTTTTCAAGGTAATGATATAGGTTAGTGGTTCACAACTTTGTTTTGCTGTGTACCTTCTCACCCTAATTAAGAACATACACATAATGTTTTGCTTATAATAAGGCCCATCCATAGACCCTACATTAAGAACATGTTACAGGAAGCATTCTAAAGAATAAAAGAAAACAACATTGTTTAAGCATTTAATATCTGGTTATGGTAGAGTGAGGTTTCTTTATTCAGTTGCTCTTTTTCCCCCATGTCTATAAAACTATGTTTTAGATTTATTTTTATTTTATTTTATTTTTAGATCCCACCCCCCCCCCCCGCCGCCGGTAGTAGTCATTTTAAGCTCCAGAGACCCAGATGAAGGGATATACATTTTTTTTTTTAAGATTTTATTTATCTATTTGACAGACAGAGATCACAAGAAGGCAGGGCAGCAGGCAGAGAGAGAGGAGGAAACAGGCTCCCTGCTGAGCAGAGAGCCCGATGTGGGGCTCGATCCCAGGACCCCGGGATCATGATCTGAGCCGAAGGCAGAGGCTTTAACCCACTGAGCCACCCAGGCGCCCCGGGATACACATTTTAATTTAAAACTGGTGGTTTGTACGTACAGACTTCTGAAAGATGTTTGCCTCGTACAGTCTGGTTATAAAACAAAGTTAACTGGTATGTACCAAGGTCGAAACCATGACCTTACTACCTCTCCAAGCACATCTTGCTAGGCTAAACCTTGCTTTAGAATTCTAGGTATGCAGTTCTACCATGGAAGACTGAGAACCTTTTATCACTCATGGTTAACACTGGATTGTGATTCTTTCTCTTTTTTCTCTTCTCTTTATACTGTCTTATTCCCTGCTCTCATTGCGTAAGTTCATTTGTTTTGCTTCTGTTTTGGTTTTTTACATGTGGCATCAGTAAGATTAATTTATATTTAAAAAAAAATAAAAACCTTGAATCACCTGGGTGGCTCAGTTGGCTAAGCATCCCCGCTGTTGATTTCAGCTCAGGTTGTGAAATCAAGGTCCAGGTCCGGCTCATTGCTCAGTAGGGAGTCTCTGTGATTCTCTCTCTCCATCTCCCTTTGCTCCCCCTGTGAGCTCATGCTCTCTCTCAAAAACTCAAAAACAAAAACAAAAGCAAAAAAACCCCACCTTAGTAACAGTTCCCTGGGAGCCCAGGAGTAGGGGTACTCTCACAAAAATGAAACTGGAATTCATATTGGTTGGTTTTATTTATATTAAAAATAGTTCCTGTAATTGTTAGATCTGAAGGACTTCTTGATAGTTTTGGTAGGAAATATCTTTTTAAATATGTAAGAATAATTTGTTCACATTGCTAGTTTTCAGGAACTGTGTTTTGATGTGGCAAATAACAGTAAGGTATTTCGCTAATGCACTCTAGAGATTCTTGCAGGTTTTTCTTTGTCTTAGAATTGTCTCAGGAATGGGAAAAGGAGGTGATTGTTGACAGGAGCCAGGAATGGGGATAGCCCTGCTCTGCTCTGGGTTCTGGTCCTCTGGCTCTCTGAGCACTGAGCCAGTCACTCAGCATCTCTCCCAGTCTCTTCATCTATGAAATGGGAATCGTGTTGATCTAATTAACAGGAGAAATATTGAACAGTCGATTATTGTAAGAAGCTTTTTATTAATAAAAAAAATTTTTTTTAAGGCTTTTTTTTTTTTTTAAGATTTTAGTTTATTTGAGAGAGAGTGAGCGAGAGAGAACATGAGTGAGAGAAGGGGCAGAGGAAGAGGGAGAAGTTGACTCCCCACTAAGCAGGGAACCTGGTACAGGGCTCCATCTCAGGACCCAGGGATCATGACCTGAGCCAAAGGCAGATGCTTAACTGACTGAGCCACCCAGCGCCCCTTAAGATTTTAAGTAATCTCTGTACCCAGTGTGGGGCTCAGAACCACAACTCTGAGATCAGGAGTTGCATGCTGCGCTGACTAAGCCTGCCAAGCTCCCCCGTAAGAAGCTTTTTTAAAAGTGATTATACTTTTTGAGCTTTCAGCCGTGCCTTACCAAATTGTTGGGATTTGGCTCGCTGCCCCTAACTCGAGACCTTTGTTCTCCCGGAGTTGTGTTGGTTAACATTAGAATCACAAGTTAAATTTAAGTTTCAGAGTCAGAATTCTTGAGTTGTTTTTAATGGGATATCAGAACCTTATTTTTATTTATTTATTTTTGTTTCATTTTAATTTTAATTCCAGTATAGTGAACATACAGTGTTCTCTTAGTTTCGGATGTATAATACAGTGATTCAGTAATTCTCTAAATTGCTAATAAATACACTCTTGAATTCCCTTCACCTATTTCCTCCATCCCCCCTTCTCATCCCTCTCAGGTGACACCAGTTTGTTCTCTGCAGCTACAGTTCTTGGGTTTGTCTTTTTTTTTTTTTATAATTTGTTTTGTCTCTAAAATTCCATGTCTGAGTGAAATTACATGGTATTTGTCTTCTCTGACTTATATCACTTAGCATCATTCTCTAGCTGCATCCACGTCCTGCAAATGACAAGATTTCATTCTTTTTATGGCTGAGTCATATTCCATTGTTTGTATGTATACACCACATCTTTTTTACCCGTTATCTCTCGATGAACACTTGGGCTGCTTCTGTAAGTTGGCTATTGTAAGTAATGTTCCAGTGAACTGAGGGTTGCATATATCTGTTTTTTAAAAATTGTATGTATTTACTTAAGAGATAGCAAGAATGAGAGAGATCACAGAGGGAGAGGGAGAAGCAGACTCCCTGCTGAGCAGGGAGCCCAATTTGGAGCTCGATCCCAGGACCCTGGGGTCTGATCTGAGCCTAAGGCAGACACTTAACTGACAGAGCAACTCAGATGCCCCAGGGGTGCATATATCTTTGAATTATTATTATTATTATTATTATTTTGTATTCTTTGGGTAAATACCCAGTAGTGGAATTTACTGGATCATATGGTAATTCTATTTTTAGTTTTGACTGCACCAGGTGGCATATCCATCAACAGTGCATGAAGGTTCCTTTTTCTGTGTGTCCTCACCAGCTCTTGTTGTTTCTTATGTTTTGGGCTTTAGCTATTCTGACAGGCATTAGACAATATCTTATTGTGGTTTTGATTTGCGTTTCCCTGATGGAGAGTGACGTGGGGCATCTTCTCACATGTTTGTTGGCCATTTGTATGCCTTCTTCGGAGAAGTGTCTGTTCACATCTTCTGCCAGTTTTTTTTTTTTTTTTTAAGATTTTATTTATTTATTTGTCAGAGATAGAGAGAGGGAGGGAGTTAGCGAGCACAGGGAGACAGAGTGGCAGGCAGAGGCAGAGGGAGAAGCAGGTTCCCTGCCGAACAAGAAGCCTGATGTGGGACTCGATCCCACGCCACTGGGATCATGACCCGAGCTGAAGGCAGCCGCCCAACCAACTGAGCCACCCAGGCGTCCCCTTCTGCCAATTTTTAAATTGGATTATTTGGGGTCTTTTTGGTGTTGAGTTATATGAGTTCTTTTTATATTTTAGATATTAACCCTTTATAAGATGTGTCATTTGCAAATACTGTCTCCCATTCAGCAGGCTGTCTTTTAGTTATGTTGATTGTTTCCTTTGCTTTGCAGAAGCATTTTATTTTGATGTAATCCCAGTAGTTTATTTTTGCTTTTGTTTCCCTTGCCTTAGGGGACATACGTAGAAAAATGTTGCTATGGCCAGTGTCAGAGAAATTATTCCCTGTCCTCTCTTCTGGAATTTTTATGGTTTCAGGTTTCACATTTAGAACCTTAATCCATTTTGAGTTTATTTTTGTGTATGATGTAAGAAAGTTGTCCAGTTTCATTCTTTCACAGGTAGCAGTCTGGTTTTCCGAACAACATTTGCAGAACCTTATTTTTAATCAAAACAAATCTGTTGCTGATTAAGCAGTTGGCACATAGCTTTGGCACTGTGAAAAAAGAAATGGTCAGTTGATAAGGGCGTCTTGCGCTGAATTTCACATTGTTGTGTTACGCCAGGATGTGAAATAACAGACTGGGGATACCTTGATCAAAGGATTTCTCTCTTGCCCCTCTTCCCCACTCCCATTTTGCTTTCACCATCCCCTTCACCATCACCATATCCTCTTAGTATAACGAAGTCAGATGGCAGTGAATATTCTGTTTATTAGTAAATTAATTACTTAAGGTGCATTTAAAAAAATTGAAACTCTTAGGTATTAATTTAGAAAGCCAGTCATGCATATAAATAAGCTAGTTCCTATAAAACAATTGGATTAGATCTCACACAAATGAGTTTATACTGACTTTATAGTTTTTATTGAGGTACACATAGATTAGATAGTTTCATAATTTGGTATTACTTAGTATTTCTTTTATTTACCACATAGTCTGTAATTTAATAAGAGGCTTTTTTATTTTTTTATTTTTATTTTTTTTATTTGACAGAGAGAGAGATCACACGTAGGCAGAGAGGCAGGCAGAGAGAGAGGAGGAAGCAGGCTCCCTGCTGAGCAGAGAGCCCGATGTGGGGCTCAATCCCAGGACCCTGGGATCATGACCTGAGCCAAAGGCAGAGGCTTTAACCCACTGAGCCACCCAGGCGCCCCTAAGTGCCTGATTCTTGATCTCAGCTCAGGTCTTGATCTCAGGGTTATGAGTTCAAGCCATGCATTGAGTTTCCATGGAGCCTAGTTTAAAAAAAGGAGAAATGGAAGGGCGAGTGAAGTTAAACTGCATGTGTCCATAACTTGAATTTTTCTTACAGAAATTTATCTATCTAGATAGCATATAGAAGAATAATGGCTTTGAATTATATCATAGTTTAATAATTTAATATAGTTTAAATACTTGGTAATTTTAGTGATTGCTGTCTTTATTAGTGAGAGGGAAAGAGAGTGCGTGGTGGTGCGCATGCAAGCATGTGGGGACAGGGTGGAGGGGGGTGTCAGAGGGAGAGAGAATCCTCATGCAGACTCCCTCCTGAGCATGGAGCCCAGTGTGGGTCTTGATTTCATGACCCCGAGGTCATGATATGAGCCAAAATCAAGAGTCTTGACACTTATTGAGCCACCCAAGTGCCCTGATTGCTATCTTTTCAATTTGGGAATTGCATATTTATCTGAACTGTAAAAATCTTACATGTTGAAAAGCAGATGCTGCTTCACTTCAAAATACATGAAGCAGAAACTGACAGAATAAAAAAGCAGTAGGGGTGCCTTGGTGGCTCATTTAGTTCGGTGACTGCCTTTGGCTCAGGTCATGATCCTGGAGTTCTGGGATTGAGTCCTACATCGGGCTCCCTGCTCAGTGGGAAGTCTACTTCTCCCTCTGACCTTACCCTCTTGTGTTCTCTCTCTCTCTCTCTCTCTCAAATAAATACATAAAATCTTTATTTAAAAAGTAGAAAAGCAGGGGCGCCTGGGTGGCTCAGTTGGTTAAGCAGCTGCCTTCGGCTCAGGTCATGATCCCAGCGTCCTGGGATCGAGTCCCACATGGGGCTCCTTGCTCAGCAGGGAGCCTGCTTCTCCCTCTGCCTCTGCCTGCCATTCTGTCTGCCAGTGCTCACTCTCTCTCTCTCTCTCTGATAAATAAATAAAATCTTAAAAAAAAAAAAAGTAGAAAGCAATGGACAAAAATTACAGGTGAGATTTCACAAGTAGAAGAAAATCAGTAAGAGTAGAGAAGACTTTTTTTTTTTTTTAAGATTTTTCTTATTTATTTGAGAGAGAGAGCATGAGAAGGGGAAGGTCAGAGGGAAAGGAGACCCCCTAATGAGCAGGGAGCCCACTATAGAACTCAATCTGGGACTCCAGGTTCATGACCTGAGCTAAAGGCAGTCACTTAACCAACTGAGTCACCCAGGCACCCAGGGTATAGAAGACTTGAACACTGTCAACCAACTTGACCTAACTGACATTTGTTGAACACTCTTCGAATGACTGAATAAAACATATTCTTAACAAGCACACATGGGACATCACAGGAATTGACCGTAGACTTAGCCATAAAACAAGTCTCAATAAACTTGAAAGGATTAATATCACTCAGAATATATTCTTGGGCCACAATGGAATTATTTTGTAGATAAATAATAGAAATCTTGCATATTCCACATCTGTGGCAATTTAACAACACATTCCTAAGTCATCTAGGAGTCAGATAAGAAATAGATGTAGACATCTAGGTCAGTGGGCAGGATTAAGAGTCCAGAAATAGACCCATATTCAAAACATCAATTGATATTTTTTGTTGTTGTTGTTTTTTATAAAGATACTAAGGTAATGCAGTACAGGGTTGTTTTGTTTTATTTTAATAAATGGTGTTGGAATACGTGGATATCTATCTGGAAAAATAAACATGACCCATACCTCGCTCCATACACACATCTAAGTTCAGAATGGATCATTGACCTAAATGTAAGACCTAAAGCCATAAAAATTTTTAAAGAAAACATAGGAGAAAATCTTTGTGACTTTGAGATGGGCAGAGATTTTTTAGGACAAAACAAAAAGATGAACCATAAAAGAAAATGTCTGGCAAATTGAACTCTAAACATTAAAGTTTTTTGCTTATAGAAAAACACCACTTAAAAGATGTTATTTTATCTCCTTTGGGGACAAAATATTTGCAAAACATGTATCTGACAAAAGACTTGTATCTGGAATATATAATTTTTTTTTTTTTTAGATATAAACCTATATTATAATCTACATACATGGAGATAAAAGGAAAGAAGTAACCACTGTTAATGTCTTGATATTCCTTTTTTCTCTCTGGGTTGTGCTGTTACAGCTAATTTTTTCTTCTTTATAATTTGCTCTTAAGTTTTTGTCACTTAGCTTCTGTTATCTTTTATTAGAAAATATTTTTAGGGGCGCCTGGGTGGCTCAGTGGGTTAAAGCCTCTGCCTTTGGCTCAGGTCATGATCCCAGGGTCCTGGGATTGAGCCCCACATCGGGCTCTCTGCTCAGCGGGGAGCCTGCTTCCTCCTCTCTCTCTCTGCCTGCCTCTCTGCCTACTTGTGATCTCTGTCAAATAAATAAATAAAATCTTTAAAAAAAAAAAGAAAATATTTTTAAAGGGAAAGTGGTCATGATGATTATTGGATATTGAAGTCGTGGAGATCGGTCAGTGATGGCTCACTTACATAGCAGCAAAGAGCTGGTGGGAAAATCATACTGTTTTCTGTTCTCCCATAAATGTCTGTCTCTCTTTTTTTTCCTCCTTGGTGGTAGGTAGGATCCAGTCAGTTCCTTGAAGACTGTTGGACTGAAAGCCAGAGTTCCTCACTGACTGTTGTTAGCTGGGGGACTTTTTCCTTTCCTTGACCTTTTATAGGGTAGGGAACATGACAGAATTTCACAATATGGCAGCTGGCTTAACTCAGAGTGGGCGAGTGAGAGAGGGAGAGAGGTATGAATATTTCTTACAGCTCAGTAATAAGTGAAACAACCTAAGAGAAAAGAGGCAAAAAATTTGAACAGGTATTTCACAAAAAAAGATACATAGATGACCAACTATATGAAAAGATTCTCAGCATTATTGGTTGTTAGGGATATGAAAGTTAAAAGCACAATGAGATGTCACTATACATACACTAAAATGGCTCAGTTTTAAATACTGACAATACCAGATTTTGGTAAGGATGTAGTGCAGTTGGAATACTCATACGGATACATTCATTACTTGTGGGAATGTAAAATGGTACAGCCACTTTGGAAGACAGGTCGACCTTTTCTCAAAAAGTTAAATACAGACTCATATGGCTCTAAGTATCTAACACTCCTCTGTATCTATCAAGAGAAAGAAAAACCTGTCCACACAAAGACTTGAGTTTTATTATTCATTATAGGCAAAAATAGGAAGCAGCCCAAGTTTCTGTCATCTGGTAACTAGATCGGTAAGATGTGGTACATGATGCAGCGGGATCCTGTTCAGCCACAGAATGAAATGACCTGTACTCTCTGGGGCAACAACACGGGGGAATCTCAGAAACCTTGTGCTAAGTAAATACTGTACAGTAATTATTTAACTAGTGCTGTGGTAGAAGTTGGTGTTCTTTCTGGTGTTTTGCTGTGACAAGTAATTCTGCATTAGATACCGTTGAAGATGTCTGCAGTTTCTTTAAAAGAAATTTCCGGAAGTAGAACTGCTGGGTTAGAGTAGATCTTTATATATGTATATGGCCAACATTACCGAATGTTTATGTAGCAACCACAATTAAAAGTACTCTTTCTACCTGGATTATCTCATTTAATTCTCCCAGCAACCATATTAATGTATAGGTACTTGTTTTTCTCATTGTTCCGTTGAGGAAACTGAGGCACAGAATGTTGTTTAATTTCAACACAGGCACACTCACAGTCAAGAAGAATACCAACCATTCACTTAAAGGAACATTCCTTTGATAGTATACAGATAGAGTGTACAGTTCTTTGAGTTGGTTTTTTCACGTAAATCATGTAAAGAGTATTGATCAAATAGTAAGTTCATAGGAACCTCAGACACTTAACCACGCTCCTGTCTTCCAACAGGCAGGGTGGGCAGAGGGTCCTCCAGGTGACAGTAGTGTCGGGCGCCCTCTGTAGAGCTTCGGAATCAGAGATTTTGATCGAGAGTGAAGACCAGACGACTTCTTAGAACTTAAGGGGAGCTTCGAATTCCCATTTGCGTCTGAGAAAACTGGTTTAGAGCATACTCTTAATCGATAAGGGTCTTAAAAATGTGATGTCTGATATATTAGACACCCAAAGGAGATTTGTTGAATAACTATTCTAAACACCTCTTAACAGCAAAAAGGTTGGCAAAGGAAAAAAGATCTGTAATTAACGAAAATAGCTGGTCTGCATTTTCTTGATTGATACTCTCTTCCCATAAATTGATACTCTCTCACCTTTCCCCGGGGCTTTTACAAGTAGTTGGTATCATCTGCCTTTACTTGTTCTTCAGGTATTTATTCCTTAACCTCGCTGATAAAATGACAAGTGTCTTCAAGCGCTGTTCCGAAACCAATCTTTTGAAAGCGACTCTTCGCTCTTACAAGAGGACCTGTCCGTTGCTGTCTCCCATCTTTTTTCTCCTTAGCTGTTCTGTAGCGCTGGACCCCCGAGGTAGTGTGGTGCAATAGTGTAGGACTCATCCAGTGCTTGGATTCACAGTCTAGCTCTGCCACCGGCCGGTTGTGTGATCCCGGCGAGTTACGTGCTTTGTTTTCACATTTGTCCTGCGGGAAGCAGTGGGGCTTCCGTCGTGATCTTGGTGAGAACTAACTGAGCCGATGCGTGTGGCACATCGTACCTGACACGCAGGGAGCTGTCAGCATTCCCGCGGTCTGCTGTGCACCCAGTTCCTCCTTTTCTCCTACCCTGGGTGTCCTGATGCTGCGCTGGTCTGGCTTTCTGTCATCTCTTGAACCGGGCCTCTGTTGCCTGCCTTCTCACGAAATGTAGGTGTTCCCCTCCGATTTGGTGTCAGCATTTTTCTCTTGACATGGAATATGTAGCTTGGCCACTGGCTTTGGTATCAAGGAGACCCGGGTTTTGGTTACACCCTTGGGTTGGTTCGTGGTGCGGTTCAATCTGGTTTTGGTTCCTGTCGGTGTAGGCTCCATGCTTACCTACACCAGGTGCAGCCTGTATTTGGCCTGCGGTTCTCACTACCGTATTTAGACCTTCATTACCTTTTTTGGGAGTTTTTTCCCCAGTAGCCACGAATGTCATCTCCCCACCTCCATTATGTTTTCCCCTATCAGAGTACTATTACTGAAGTGGGAGAACAGCAGATTCCCCTCAAGGGGCTAAATAGATATTTCAGGCTTTGTGATCCGTATGTTTTGTTGCGACTGTTCAGCTCTGCTGTTCTAATGGGAAAGCAGCTGTATTTCAATAAAACTTTATTTTAGAAAACAGCTGGTGGGTGAGATTTGGCCCACAGGCCAGAAGTTTGCTGACTCCTGTCCTAAATGACCACTCAGATTGTTATCTGTGCTTGCTTACATGATTTCAGGCGTTCAGTAGCTTGAAAAATGGAGCGTGAATTCCTTAGCACAGAGTATGTAAGATCTGCTGTTATGTGGCCTTGATTTCACTTTATTTTTCTGTACACTCATCATGCATTCTTCATTTTCTTTTATATTTTTAAAATATTTTATTTATTTGAAGAGAGAGCATGCATGCAGGGGTGGGGGCGGGCAGAGGGAAAGGGACAGCAGATGCCCCACTGAGCAGGGAGCCCAGTGAGGGGCTCGATCCCAGGACCCCGGGATCATGACCTGAGCTGAAGGGATACACTTAACCAACTGAGCCACCCAGGCACCCTACATTCTTTATTTTAGCAAATGGAACTATTTCCTATTCCTGGGAAATGCCATGATTTTTAGGGCATCTCGTGGTTCTTTTGTTGGTCAAGGTCCTAGAGTAAGCATCCTTCCTTACTATTTTTCCCTCCAAGCCTCCCTCTCTAATGACCACTCTATACAGTATTTCTTCAAATGATTCTCTTTTTTAATATTGATTGCAAGGTAGGATAGACAGTCTTCCTAGTGCTCCACTTTCTTAGCCTTCATTAAAATATTTTGGTGTTAAGCATTTTGCTTTCCACCATTTGGAGAAGAAAAATGTGATGTGGTTGCACAGGCTCTAGAAAGACTAGTTCTCCTAGCAGCTGCTCTCAGTGTTCGCTCCTAACTCTTCGACGCAACCAGTCCTGCGTGTTAGTGATACGGAACTGTATGAAGTTCTTTGGGAAGGCAGCTTTAGGTCTCATGGGCCCGTCAATTTCTTCGGAACATGTAATGACCTCCATAGAGTAGGATACTATTTTCCCTGCCTCATCTCAGCCGTTCTAAGTCCCCTGAGTGAGGCAGGAACACCGCTGGCCCTGTGTGTCTTCCTTAGGGCTTGGACGTATTCAACGTCGGCTTTGTGGGCACATCCCTTATGGGGCCTTGGAAATCTTCCTGGCAGTATTCTAATGCCTCAAATTAAATATTTCCTTGGTACTTTCTCTAGACCTGTGCTGGGGCATAAAGATAAGTAAAACACAGTCCTAGCTTAAGGACAGGGATCTGTAGACTTTCTCAAAGGGTGGGATAGTAAGTATTTTAGGGTTTGTGGTATACATAGTCTCTGTTGCATCTCTCAGCTCTGCTGTTGTACTTTGAGAAGAGCTATAGATGATACATAAATGACTGAACTTGGCTGTGTTCCAGTACAATTTTATTTACAAAAAGAGGTGAGGGGGCCAGATTTGGCTTGCAGACTGTAGTTTGCCAACCCCTGGCCTGGTGGCATTGTGCCAAAGAATATTTGAAACCACAGGTAACCAGTGTATCTTCCTTGAGTGTCAGTTTTACCCCCTTAACATATGGAAAAAGTTAAGTGGTTTTAATTGGTAAGTAATTTTAAAGGATTCTTTGAATAGCATAAGTAAGCTACCCCTAGACTAGAATGTAAAATTGAAAGGACTATTGGAGATGAAACTGAGGCTTTCAAGAAGTATCTTGCTTGTGGTGAGCTGCTTAGATCTGTATCTGCAAACTCTCCTGCAGTTTGTTGGAAAAGTTTGAAAAGTGCTGCTAGGCATTGGAGCCATTGAAGGATTTAGAGGAAGGCAGTGACCCCAGATTTTAATTTTAGAAGGCTAACTTGAGTGGGGCATAGAGAAAAATTTGGAGCAAGAGCTGGCCATCCCGGAGTCAGGGAGACGAGTTAGGAGGCTGTTACATGAACCCAGGCAAATGATAAGGACCTCTTTTAAGATAGGGGTAACAAAGATGGAGAGATTGAGACAGATTGGAGTCAAAGCAAGGATGTTCCGTTTGATCTGTTGTGTCAAGGAAGGGACATAGAGAGGGGAAAGGAAAGGGTTTATGAAGAAGAGCACCTGAAGGCCAGGGTGGAGCTTCCTTTGCCTGTGGGCTGTATATACAAGACTCGAGAGCGCCATCTGGACTGTTGGGGTTGACATATAGATGGTTGCTAAAACCACAGGATGGAATGCAGTCCTCTGAGGGGAACGTTTTCGGAAGACTGTTTTTGAAACCAAGGGAGAATAGAGGTACAAAAAGATCTCTAGTATCAGACACAACAGACAGGGTTCGTTAGGATTGGAATCGGAAGACATGTGTTGCTTTTATTAAAAAGGTGGGGGAGGTTATAATTTGGGACTTACGGGAGTTGGTGAGGCGTCCGTTGGAATGCGGTGAGTTGAGTGGGAACTGTAGAAGTGAGAAGATGGCAGCAGGGACTGTAGACCAGCCTTCTCAAGCTTTAGTGCTGTCTCAGTCACTCGGAGATCTTGTGGAAGTAGTCTGAGTCACTGAGTCTGGGGGAAGTCTCCAGATCATGCATTTCCAGCCACCTCGCCGGCAGTGGGGATGCTGCTATTCAGAGGACTGCCCAGACCCACAGTTCCCTCAATGTGCATCGGGCCCCCCAGGGCACTGCCGCAGACTCACAGGGGTGCCTCGGAATATTTTTAAACTTCAAGGGAAATATGGCAGCATCTCTTGGATGGTACAGTATTAAATCACTGTATTCCTTTGCTTGATGTCATACCTTTGGAACCTAGGTTTTCAGTACTCGTTCTGATAAAAAAGTAAGTGCTGCCTAAAAATAACAGCAAGGCAGGAAATGAGGCTGTTGTGTCCAGTCTGATTCCAGGGTTGGAAAAGTTACGCAGGCCCCCAAGGTGCAAAATTGTTAGGACCTTCCTACCTGCCAAGTGGTTTGGCCTGTACTACTTAATCAAGAGAATTAATAAATACTTTTTTGGCTTACAAGTGTCATAAAAAAATTGCTGAGACATTAATTACTCTGTGGACCAAGATAGTTTGAGAACCACTGACATAAACTGTACTTCCTAGAAACTATGGAGCCTAACAGTTGAAAATACTGGATGGCAGTTAATAGCAGAGGAGCAGAGGAGGGTTTGTTTTAAAGTAGAAGAGACAGGTATGTTATATGCTGGGGCAAGGAGCAGCTGAAGAGTCAGGGATAAAGGTATTGACTTGGAGTAAACCGTCTCTGAGGAGATGGAACAGGATGGAATCTAGATCCTGCTTTTCTGAATGTTGCTTCAGACCAGCCACCTTGTTTTGTTGGGAGAAATGCATAATGTCAGGCCCCAGCTTCTAACCTCCTGAATCAGAGTATGTATTTTCGGTAAGATCCCTGGGTGATGTGTGTGCATGTTAACATTTCAGAATCACTGTAGGAGGCAGGGTCAGCCCTGCACAGGGGAAAGGACACGTCTTCTATTTCATCACCACACTGTGTATCTGGTACACACCAGCCATTCCGATAAGGGGAATGAGACGATGGGGCTTTTACATTTAGATGCATTGAGACACATGGGAGGAAGAAGCTGAGAAAGTTTCTGCGCGGTTGCCTTAAGTACCTGAGATAAATAGGGGACATCTCCATCTAGTGAGTTAAAATGTTGGCACTGAAATAACGGCTGAGACAGCCTGCACTGGTGCTTGGTAGCTTGGGTGCAGGAGCTACGAGGATCGGATTCGTTTAAACTTGCTAGTGTTAAGGGTGAGGTGAAGGAAAACGTACAGAGGGCTGGTACGGCCTCTGTCCTGGATCTGGAAAGAGATGAAGCCAAAAGGAGAAAGGTGAGGTTTAGAAGGGGTAAGAGGACCGGAGGTCTCCTCAAAAAGCCAGTGAGAAAGTACATCCGGGAGTGGGAGGGAGCCTGCCCTTGTTCTTATCCACCAGGAAGAGGAACTTTCTTTCCTGTCAGGCTACAGAGATTTAGCGGGACTCGGGCACGGATCGGCTAACAGGGAAGAAGGATCAGTCTCTAGAATGACTCCTAGGATCCCAGGAACACATACTTATTAATTGGTGAAGAACTGATCTCTCATGAGGGTTTTTTTTTGGAAGGGCAAGGGGAGAGAAGGGACAGTGTGGAGATGGGTTAAGAGGAGACTTGGCAATGTTAAATTTGAGCATAGGTGACTGTGTAGGTAACACTGGAAATACAGACATGGGACTCATGTCAGAGGATCGACTTGAGATCAATGATACGATAATAACTTCTAATTGAGTGTTACTCCCTCCAGGTGGAAGGCTGAGGAGTTTATAAAGCATTGCCACATTTATCCTCCCATCAACCTGTTTTACTTTTTTAATGTTTATTTATCTAAAGATTTATTCATTTATTTCAGAGAGCGGCAGCAGGGGGAGGACAGAGGAAGAGGGAGAGAATCCTCAAGTAGACTTCCCACTGAGCGCAGAACCCCACACAGGGCTTGATCCCAGGATCCTGGGAATCATACCCTGAACTGAAACCAAGAGCCGGATGCTCAGCAGACTGAGCTACCCAGGTGCCCCTATTTATTTGTTTTATTTTTAAGTACTCTCTGTCTCTGCCATGGGGCTCGAACCCATGACCTGGAGATGGAGAGTAGCATGCTCTTCAGACCGAGCCAGCCAGGTACCCCTCTTAATGGACCCTTTGAGGCAGGTATCAAATCCCCTCACAGTTAAGGAGGTAGGCCTAAACAGATTGCCCATGGTTCACCTGTTTAGTGAGTGGTAGAACCAGGATGAGAAGCCAGATGTTGCTGATTTCAAATCCATGCCCTTCATGGTAGAACTCTTACTACATCCTTGATCACCAGCTTCTGGGAGGTGACTGGTGCCAGACATGTTAGATCTCAGATGCAAATGTCAAAAACAAAATGAAAAATCCCTTAAATGGGCTTGAGCAACCAAAAAAGAAATTTATTGGTACCCATGATTATTAGATTCTAAGACTCATCCTCTGGCACAGTTGGAACCAAGGGCGCAAATCATATTATCAAAACGTGCTCTCTTTGCTCTTCTCTTCTGTTGGTTCTTCTCTTGCAAGCTTTCTTCATGTGACAGCAAGTTGGCCACGATAGCTTTAGCTGTACATCCTAGAGATGTACATAGGAAGAGAGCTTCTCTTTACAAGGGGCTCCAACTAAAATCCAAACAGGGTGGGCATAACAACAGTATACACCCCAAAGGGATGCGATCTCAGGATTGTGGATGAACCCCACATTGGGCTTCCTGCTCAGCAGGGATTCGTCCTAAGATTCTTTCTCCCTCTTCCTCTGTCCCTCCCTGCTGCCCCACTGCCTCCACCCCCCCAACTCTTGCACACTCTTTCAAAAAAATTTTTTTTTAAAAAAAGCTAATTAGGGGCTCCTGGGTAGCTCAGTCAGTTAAGCTTCTGTCTTCAGCTCATGTCATGATCCCAGAGTCCTGGAATTGAGCCCCATATTGGGCTCCCTGTTCGTTGGGGAGTCTCTTTGTCCCTCTGACCCTCCCTGTTCTCGTGCTCTCTCTCTCAAATAAATAAATAAAGTCCTTAAAAACTCTTTCAAAAGGTAGTTAGTGCTACTGCAAGGCTTCTATTATCAAAATAATTTATTCTGAGGTTGCCTGTTTATCAGAATTGGGTATTCACAAAATTAGAAAATAGTATCTTAATGTGTCTTTGAGGTGGTATTTTAAGCAATGAAACCTGGTGTTTTGTAGTGACTAATAAAACAAGTTTTTATTTAGTTAGTTTGAGTTTCTAGAATATACAATTTACTAGGTACTGTTTAACTTTGGAACCCATTATTTTTGGACTTTGTGATGCCAGTTTATTTCCTTTAATCCTGTTTGAACTGTCTGTTCTGTGTCATTACGAAAGAAGCAATGTAGGTTTGGAAATCGATTGGGAAACCCAGATTTTTGTCTTTGGGGATTCTTATGTCTGAAGAGTGTGGGACAGACCCTTATGGGCTCTTTCAATTTGAAATTTTAGAGTCTTTAGAATGCTCTGTCAGAAGTGTTGCCAGATGAGGGGCACCTGGGTGGCTCAGTCAGTTAAACATCTGCTTTCGGCTCAGGTCATGATCCTGGAGTCCTAGGATCGAGCCCCACGTCAGGCTCTCTGCTCAGCCAGGACTCTGCTTCTCCCTCTGTCCCTACCCCTGCCTGTGTTCTCTCACTCACTCTCTCCCAAATAAATAAATAAGTAGAATATTTTTAAAAGCGTAGTGTTGCCAGATGGAACCATATTGTCTTGGAACCAGATTGGAAGTCTGTACAGTTCAGGTTCCTTATCTTAGAAATGAAGAAACATGGCTCAGGTGTGGCGATGTCGGATCTCTGCACACTTAGTGGCGGGTGCTTGGAGTAGAGGCTTTACTACAGCTCCTCTTTCCTTACAATGCTCGTACCAGGGGAAGACAGCTAACATTCTTTTATTTGACTAAGGGACTTTATTGAACAGCTTACACGTCTGAGGCATTTTGCCAGCTGCGGAGATGTGTAAATGCAGGAATGTGTATGGAAAGCCACGTAGCAGAGGCTGTAAGCTGGGCTATACAGAGTCCAGCAGACCTGGGTCCTCAGTCTTGCTGACCACTTAGCTCTGAGCCCCGTGTAAACTAGCCACCCCAAGGCCTTTTCCCTGTCTGTAAAGCGAGGCTAGTAGAAGTAGACATTTCCTATAGCTGTGGGAAGGGTTAAATGAGATAATAGTACAGGTTATGCTTAGCATAGTGCGTGGTGCATAGTAGGCTCTCAGAGATTATAGTGAAGGTGTTTATGAAAGAACAAAGCCATTAAGATTTACAGAACACTTTCCTTTTTTGCATTATTTAATTCATAGCCCTTCCTACTCACAAGTAGGTAGTGATAATCCTAATTTTTCGAAAGAGGACACAGCTCTGGAAGCTTGGCGTTCATCCAGTGCCCCGCAGGTGTCGGTCGTAGCTACCATTAACTATGGCGTAGGCAGTGTTTTTAAGCACTGTTTTGTGTACTAGTTCGTTCGCCATGCAGGTATACTGTTGTTATTTTCCCTTTACAGATAAGGGAAGTCGGGCTCAGAAAAGTTAAATGATTTGTCCAGAGTGACGCAGCCCGGAAGGGGCAGCACTGCAGTTTGAGTGCAGGCAGTCAGGCTTCACATCCCGGTCTTCTGAATCTCAGTGTGCCGCCTTTCTTTCAGGCGGCCTTTGGGGAAAGTAAAAGCCATTTTGCAAGCTGGAAAACACTGCATAAAATGTGGTGCTATTTTTATGTGACTCAACCCCTGTATTCTGGAGATTACGGTCTACAGGGAATGTGTCTTCTCCAGGCTAAACCTGTTCACATCCTGCCCTGTTCCTTACTGGACATTGCCCTCAGCACTTTGGCCATTTAAAAAAAAAATACTCTCTGTTGCATCCTCAGAAGCGAATAGGGCCTGGGAAATATGGAGTCTCGTCCTGCTATTTAATGTAGCTTAATGGGGCTGGAGCTTTTTAGCAGCAACCCAGTGGCTAGTTGAAATTTAGGATCAACCAGAATGCCTCGGTTTTTTGTTTTGTCTTCTTTTTTTAAGGTATCTTTTCTGCTAAACCATCTTATCCCCCTGCGTAGCTTACGCCACATAGTGAGCATAATACCTGCCTCACAGGGATTCTGAGAATTAAGTGAAAGAATGAACGTAAAGTTCTTCGTGAGGTGACTGGCACACAGTGATACTCAGTCCTTGGTGGTGGGTTTCCTGTAAAGTGCACTTACCTCAGCTTCTCCTCCTCAGAACAGTTATGCTCATTCATTCAAAATCATTGATAGAAATGTAGCTTAGGGGCACCTGGGTGGCTCAGTGGGTTAAGCCTCTACCTTCGGCTCAGGTCATGATGTCAGGGTCCTGGGATCAAGTACCACATCGGGCTCTCTGCTCAGCAGGGAGCCTGTTTCCCCCTCTTTCTGGGCCTGTCTCTCTGCCTACTTGTGATCTCTCTCTCTGTCAAATAAATAAATAGAATCTTTTAGAAATCTAGTTGAACTGGCCAGAGGCTAAAGAGAGTAGGCTCTCCTCCCTGCTGACACAGGCGTGGATGGGGATTCAAAGAAGTGAATGGTCACTTCGCTCAGCTCCCACCTTACCATCAATCACACATGGGGGAGGATTTTTCCTCAAGACTCTTTCAAATGTATCTGGTTGGTTCTTCATAATTAGTTTACTTAAAAGTCTCTCAAGTTATATGCAGAAGGGGAGCCTGACCTTTAACACTCCACCTTAAGACTCGCAACATTCTCTTCAAATTCCTGTCCTTAGAGCGTCCGTCCTCAGTTACTATCTTAGGGCCGGTGAGTTGCTCTGCTTAGAGAGTCCCTGAGCCCCACCTAGGACCAAAACACAACTTCCTCTCCTATCAACAGCACATTTATTGTGCTGAGTGAAATCAGTCAAGCAGAGAAAGACAGGCATCTTATGGTTGCACTCATGTGTGGAGCATAAGGAATAACGTGGAGAACTGCAGGGGAAGGGAGGGAAAACTGAATGGGAAGAAATCAGGGAGACAAAGCATGAGAGCGTCTGGGCTCTGGGAAGCAAACTGAGGGTTACAAAAGGGCGGGGGAGGAGGATGGGGTAACTGGGTGATGGGT
The DNA here is from genome assembly GCF_009829155.1 of Mustela erminea. Lineage (NCBI taxonomy): Eukaryota > Metazoa > Chordata > Mammalia > Carnivora > Mustelidae > Mustela > Mustela erminea. Next base: position 3,772,058 of record NC_045627.1, on the reverse strand, counting down.
ATTAAGGAGGGCACGTGCTGTGATGAGCCCTGGGTGTTATATGCAACTGATGAGTCACTGAGCACCACATCAGAATTAAAAATGTACTGTATGCTGGCTAATGGAACATAATAAGAAGAAATAGCCTGTTTAGACATAATATTGAATGACAGTCTGTGGAACTTGACCTGTAGCGGACTGACACGTAATGTTGATCCGATGAGCAGGGTAGATGAGGTTTTAAGAGGATTCAGTAAACATTGTGACGGAAAGACTAAGCCTGGGCCAGCAGAAAACTGGGGCCCAAAGAAGCCTGTGGCTTGGAAGAGCTGGGGAGAAGCAGCAGACTGGTACAGACATTTGTTCTGATGGGCTGTGGGAACACGGGCTCGAGACAGACACTGGAGGTTCCTGGTTCCTGGCAAGATGTCTACAAGTCCGTAGGTGTGAAAGCTTAGACAACTTAACTTCTTAATGCTTGTTATGAAAATCTTGTATTCTATTTAGATTCTTTTCCGCAACCATTCACTAGGTACACTTGAACATCCTTTTTGAAAGTAGGCTCTGCACCCCACGTGGGGCTTGAACGGACAGCCCTGAGATCAAGAGTCACAAGCTTTACTGACTGAGCCCGCCATGCTCCCTGACTTGAACATTCTTTTTTTTTTTTTTTTTTTTAAGATTTTATTTGTTTATTTGACAGAGATCACAAGTAGGCAGAGAGGCAGGGGGAGTGGGGGGTGGGAGGGAAGCAGGCTCCCCGCTGAGCAGAGAACCCGATGTGGGGCTTGATCCCAGGACCCTGAGATCATGACCTGAGCTGAAGGCAGAGGCTTTAACACACTGGGCCACCCAGGCGCCTCCTACTTGGAACATTCTTAAAGATAAGCTGTGCCTAGCCCCAAAATAAAGCCATGCGGTACTGAATGAAAACCAGTCTATTGGCGTAATTTAGTAACTACGCCTCTGTGCGTATGTACACACGCACACATGTGTATAATGTATGTGTATTATTTTTGTCATCCTGTCAACTTTTAGCAGAAGATGGTAAAACTCAACTTGCATTTTGTATTAAAGTGCAGATGATGTCTTTTCACGATGGTCTTCAGGTGCTCACCCTGGGCACTGCTGAGAAAGCCACTTCCACAGCTGATGGCAGAAGAAAAAATAATAAATCATATTAAAATTGTCGAAGTTACTCTCCCTTTTCTCTCTACAGTTAATCATTAATTGATTGACTCAACAGAGGTATGAGCACCTATATTTGGCCACCGATTAATAAGATCTGCTTCATATTCTGTAGGAGTCCAAAATCTGATGGGGGAAACCCAGAAAATAAATACTACAGGGGTGTCTAGGTATGGCGATTTATAAGTAATTCAGCAGAAAGCAATGAACATTAAACTCGTTCAAAGTGGTAAAGACAGAGTAGAAGTTAATGTTCTTTGGAACAGGTCCATCATTGTTTTCTGGGACCAGATCTGGTGCTTGCAGGAACTGTACGTCTGTGCGGTAGTGTGACGGCTCTGCGGAGAGCGTGCTTCGGCACTGCCGGTAAAATGGAGACGGGACTTCGCAGCATCACTCGGAGGTCGAGGGTGGCAGGACTGAAGAGAGCTGCCCCAGATGCAAGTTCTGTAAACTAAAGTCCCATAAAATAAATCCATGCTCCTACAAGGGCCGTGGCTGGAATCTCTGTTGGTCACACCACAAACACGTTCCAGAAGTCTCTGGTTATCTGTCTGCAAAGGGAGTTATGCTGTTATTATTATCATCATTATCATCATTATCCTTACTGTTATTACTGAAAGACTTAGTTCATTATTGGACTTACTGATTTCTTAAGGGTCTGATTTGTGTGTTTGACCAGTCTTTTCAGCTAAGAAGGAGTCCCATTCTGTGCCCATTTAAGTCCTAAACTGAAAGAAGCGTATTAGCAATTACTGAATATCTCTCCCAGCAGTAGGGCTAGGACCAAGTTGACACTTCGAAGCACTTCATTTGAGTGCGTTCATTCATTTTGGGAAATTTTTAAAAATCCGCTCTTTATTATTGTTGCATTGATTCTGCATCAAGAATATCAAACTAAAAACACAAACATTCCTTTGGAGAGTACCCCACAAAAGGAAATAGCTGTGGTTTTCCAGCTCCAGGAAGAAAAGCAGGCTCGTGACTTCTAGCTGTGCTTCAGCAACGTGCCTCGCAGTCACCCGCTCAAGGGAATGAGAACTTAGAGTTGATAAGTCACTTCCCTGCTCAAAACTCTTCTGTGGCTCCCTCTTACTCCTGAGATAAAGTCCAAATTGATTATCAGGGAACACTAAACTTCCAAGGGGGTGGCCTTGGATATCATCTGTCACACTACTTGCTGGGTGCTTCGGGCTCCCCCTTGCTTGCAGTTTGTTACACGTGAGACATGCGCACACACACCGTGCTGTCTATTGTCTTCGTCTATGACTTTTTCTTCTCCTGGAACAATCTCCCTGACCTCTTTTGCCTGGCTAATTCATACTCTTCTTTCAAGGCCCCCCCCTTTTTTCTAATATTTTATTTATTTTACAAGTAGGTAGAGAGGCAGGCAGAGGGAGAGAGAGAGGAGGAAGCAGGCTCCCCGCTGAGCAGAGAGCCGCGATGCGGGACTTGATCCCAGGACTCTGAGATCATGACCTGAGCCGAAGGCAGAGGCCCTAACCTGCTGAGGCACCCAGGCGCCCCTCAAGGCCCATTTTTTAAGAAGCTTTCTCTGACCCCAACTTCCCTTGCCATGGAATGGTATCCCGTTCCTGCCTTGGTCCTCTTTACTGTTAGTTGTGTTGAAATTTCTAGTTTTCCTCTCTGTCCCACTAGAATTTAAGGTCTTTTAAAAGCAGGGACTGCCTTCCTCCAACAGTGCTTTACGTACCTAACTGAACATGTTCAGAACCGAACCTCTGATCTCCCACATGCCCCCACCCTCACCTGCTGTCTTCATCTGTTTACAGTAATTACAGTTTTCCAGCTTCTCAAGCCAGAATCTTAAGAGTCAGCCTCTCACAGCCCATGCCAGTCTTTCTGGAAGTCCTGCTTTTTCATCCAGTCGCTTTTTACCACCTTGGCCCAAGCAGTCGTCCCTCTCCTGGTGTAGTACAGTAGCCTCCTCACTAGTGTTCCACTCCTGCTGCCTTCTCTCCATTTTCTGCACCAGGGGTCAGCAAACATTTTTTGCCAAGGGCCAAGAGGTAAACATTTTAGGACCACACAGTCTCTATCATGGCCGCTCAGATCTGCTGTTGTAACGTGACAACAGCCATACAAAATGTAAACGAAGGAGTGTTCCAATAACATGTTACTTCCAAGGACACTTGGCTGTAGTTTGCCGGTCTCTGCTCTGCATGGCAGCCTGACTACTCAAAACCCACCAGTGACTTCCCCTTCTGCTTCATCTTTACGGTGGTCCCTGAAACCCTAGGTGATTTATGTCCCCAACCCTTGCCTCTCTGATCTCATCTCCCAGTCTCCCCTGCTTTGCTCTCCTCTCTGGCCACACTGACCTTCCATTTCCTCAGACATGTCAGGCGCAAGGTGTGCGTGGAACATTCACTTCCTCATCTCTTAGCATTTTCTCAGATGTCAACTTCTCCATGAGGTTGACCTGACAGCCCTGTTGATAATTATGCCCCAGCCTTGTATTCCCCACTCTTGTTTTTTCTTGTAGTGTTGATCTTTGAACAGACTATATTTTATACTCAATGCTGATGTAATTAGTTTGTCATTTTTTCTACTGGAATATGTATTGCCTAAAGGCAGTCACTTTTTTGTTCTCTCCATTGTCGTATCCCTAAGATCTAGAAAAGTGCCTGGCATATAGTAGGTGCTTGGAAAATATTCGCTCAGTGAACAAATAGTGGATATATTTTAAGTTGTGGTAGTTGTTTCTTTATTTTTTTAAGTAAACTACCCCCAGCATGGGGCTCAAACTCATGACTCTGAGATCAAGGGTTGCCTGCTCTTGTGACCGAGCCAGCCAGATGCCCTGGTTGTTGCTGTTGTTGTTTTGTTGTTCAGTGAGTTCTGGCTTCTGTCTCACCACCCCCAAATCTGTCTTTCACATTCTTAACTTTGCTGCGGCTGTCTTGGCCCCTGCAGTCCCACTCCCCTCCATTCAGGCTCTCGTCTCTCACCTCCCGGTAACCCCTGATCCCACGCCATCCCATCTGTTCCCTACCAGTAGCCCAAGTGACGTTGATAAGATTGAAATTGGCTTATTTTGCTACCGATAACTGGGTTTGGCCCTCTGCTACTCCGAATCTTTGGAGTGTTTGTTTAAAATTCCGAGATCCCAGGTACAGACCTGGGATCTCGGAATTTTAAACAAACACTCCAAAGATCTCTGGTCTGTACCTGGGATCATCCTGTACCACTGCATGATGATTTCAGGTGGAGGGGTTGGGCGTCATGTATCACCAAGTGATTCTTGCCGAACACATTTGGTTACACGAGCTTATGAAACAGAGCTTCCCAGCAAGTCAGTAAGAGCCTTTCTGCCCTGTCCCTGCCTGTCTTTTCTGCCCCGTCTCCAGCTGCCCTGCACTGCGTACTTCCTCTTCCAACACTGTTTACCCATTGGCATTTCTCTCGGGGTGCCATGTTCGTTCTTGCTTTTTGCAACTGTTCTGTTCCCTTTACTGGGAATCTTCCCCTACTCTGGAAAACTTGTATTTTTATCCTTCAAAATCGTGTTCCTCTGTCACTCTGACTGCATAGTCTTTTCTGACACCGGTTCCTGTGAGAGCATTCATCATCTTGGCTGTCTGGGTACCTTGTGTGAGTGCGACTGTTGTGTTTACCCCACTGGCCTGGATGCTTTTGCACGATGTCACCTGTTATGACCCAGCTTGCAGTTGTTTGAGTAGTAGGTTCTTTTTGAGAGATACTGCGCATGTTTGCAAGGTATAGGGAAGTGAGGATGACGGATCTACTGTCCCCAAACCTGACTTTCAAAAGGCATGTTGCTGGGGCACATCAGGCTCCCCGCTCAGCAGGAAGCCTGCTTCTCCCTCTCCCACTCCCCTGCTTGCATTCCCTCTCTCGCTGTGTCTCCCTCTGTCACATAAGTAAAATCTTCAAAAGTCACGTTACTGTGAAAGCAGAACTCAGTTGGAGCTCTGCCACACATACAAACACGTATTAGCCAGTAAGCGCAAACATAATCTTTTTTTTTTCTTTTTTTCTTTCTTTTAAAATTTATTTGACAGAGATCACAAGTAGGCAGAGAGGCAGACAGACAGAGAGGAGGAAGCAGGCTCCCTGCTGAGCAGAGAGCCCGATGCAGGACTCCATCCCAGGACCCTGGGATCATGACCTGAGCCGAAGGCAAAGACTTTAACCCACAGAGCCACCCAGGTGCCTCAGCGCAAACTTAGTCTTACAAACTTTTCTAAACTGGATAAAGTCCCTCGTCCCCAATCTTTTAGGAAGTCTAGCAGGTACCTTTTCTGAGAATTTTATTCCAGGCAGAAGTGCTATTCTGGTTGTAGGATTCAGTTTAACCTTGTTGGGATCAGACAACAAAATTCCCTGATAGGGAACTAATCACAGAACCAGCAATAATTCCAAGGCCTGGGGTACATTCCAAATATATACGCCACAGGGTTCATTAGAGTCGTATACATGTGCTCACGCAGGAGCAGCGGTCCCCTTTGTGATACCTGGAGCCAAACCACATACCCTGAACACCACTCTTTTCTACTGTAGTCGTTTCTGGTATCTGTTAGGCAAGCTACCATACCCTCTGGATTTGAACAGAGAAGAGAAAACTGGGCTTATCCCACTGGAGTGACAGTTGGGTTTTTTTTGGTTTGTTTGGTTTTTAAAGATTTTTGTTTGCTTTTCATTTGAGAGAGAGCAAGCAAGAGCATGAGCAGGGGGCCGCCAGGATCATGGCTTGAGCCAAAGGCAGACACTTAACCGACTGAGCCACCCAGACACCCCTGGACTGAGATTTTTTATCAGCATCTTCAGCATTAACTAGTGATTATGTATCTCCATAGGGGTTTTGCAGATGTTAACCTCCTGCTCCAGGAGTCATGTCAGGAACCACTAATCTATGCCTGCCAGTCCATTTAAAATAAGTAAATATGCATTATATTCTGTGCTGAAATAATGTATAAAGAAGAGTTTAAAATCACACCTCTCTTCTGGACTCTGGGATTGAAACAGGTGTTGAACTGCACATCCCTGTATCCCCGTGCCGAGTGCAGTGCCGGCTCAGGAGGCCAAGGGAAGTGCTGAAGCAGATGTTTGTAATGTGAAACAGCTGAGTATTTTGTTTGTTCCCTTTTTGTTTCTCTTTTAATGCTAAATTGCATACTCTGCCAGGGAGCTGTATTAATAACATAACAGGTTTACCCTAGCTGTCTGAGTATGTGTCTTACCAGTGATACCTCCTGGCATGGGCTCGAATGAAATCACGCCACTCCCTGGGTGGGGATCAAGCTGAGGCCTGCCTGGGATCCCCAGCCCTCATGGGAGAGAGGTTGCTGTGTCCTCCTCCTCAAGTTTGTGGTTAGTGGGGGCAGGCTGGGGGCGGGGGCAGTGAGTGGCATAAATACAGAGCCCCACTTAGGAGCCCAGGGAAGGGTTGTGTGTAGCTGGTGAGATTGGAACCAAGGTTAGCAAATTATAGGTCTCTGTTCTGACAGTAGGGCTTAGACAGCTCAAATAGAAACAGCTTCACCAGATGGCTTCCTAATTTATAAAGTATGTAACTACAGTTCCGAAAAGGGAGAGTTAATAAGGCGTCATTATATATCTCTAGATCACATTGCCTCTTGGAAGCTTTGCCCTTAAGCAAGTTGATTTTCAAATGTATATAGAAGTTCTTTTCTCTTGGGCTAGAATGAGGGCCCAGTAAGGAAGGTAGTGTGTGTGGTGTTAAAACAGTCCATCATTCCTGGGCCACTTGGGGAATAATTTGGAACAATGCTATTTATTATCTTTGCTTTTTTTCCCCTGCATTTTTCACATTCCTATGAATATAGTCAGAAAGTCTCTTGGACTTTTTAAAACTTTAGTTTATGTTAATAATTAATATGGTTATACTCTGCCTTCCTGCACAAATAATAACTATATTGTATTAAAGTATTCTGTAGGAGTGCAGTAAAAATGTTGAAATTGCTGTCATGTCACAGGATGGAAGGCTAGTAGCTGAGGAGCTCTTAAAAATCGGTAGAAAAAAAAAATCGGTAGAAAAGGATGACCAGCCCAAGAGGAAAGTGAGTAAGCAGTTAATAAGAACCAAATGGCCAATAAAAATACGAAAAATGTTTGCTTTCACAAATTGAGATGTAACTAAAATAGTGATACAGATTTTTACCTAATATTTTTACCAAAAAAATTACATAGTTTTTAGAAGAATAAAATTCAGCCAGGATTGGCAAGTGAGTGGGAAGGATGTGTCTACTCCTGCAGAGCTGGCGGGAGTATCAGCTGATAGAACCATTCAGGAGAACATTGCGGCAATAAAAACATTTAAAGACTTATAATTTCACTTGTAGGAATTTAATTTTAGGGAGGCCTTGAGGATGTTTACAGTGACAGATCAACAGAACTGTTGTTGATTGCAGTGTTATTTATAATGGCAAGAAGTTTCTTAAAACATTTTACAGAAACAACCTGAATGCCCTTGTGGTCCTGTGGTTTTGTACTGCGTATTTATTATTTACGATTAGTCAGCTTTTGCCTGGTTATTAAACTGGTTTTGCTGTGATCAGGAAAGCAAAGTTTAATCCATTTTTACTCTAAATGAGTTTGTTCCCTAAGAACCTATCCTCTGGTCTCTTCTCTCCCTACACTCTGGTATTTGGCAGTCTCTAGCAGCCACATGGCTCCTGCTATCCCATGTGAAAATGGCTTCGGAGTCTGCATCTCCAGCCATGACTTGCGTTCCAACCGCCCTTAAACATCTCCACGCAGAGGGTCCACCAGCATGGCAGATGTCCAGAATGTCCAAAAATTGAACTGGCCTCCCCCAGCCCATGCTCCCTGCTTCCGTTAATGGTCTGTTACTCTTAACCAGGCACAGACTCTCAGAAACCATCATCAGCCACATCCCCTGTCCCGACTATGAAAGCACTTACGAAGTCCCCTCCCTTATCTCATGGCCATGACCCCTCCCCATTCCACTCAGCTCTTGCTCCCTCTTTCCCTACCATTCCCAAAGCCCCTCCCCTACATCAGATTGCTGCCTTTGTCTGTAACACTTGGGTTCTGTCTGATTTTTTTTTTTTTAAGATTTTATTTATTTATTTGACAGAGATTACAAGTAGGCAGAGAGGCAGGCAGAGAGAGGGGAGGAAGCAGGCTCCCTGCTGAGCAGAGAGCCCAATGTGGGGCTTGAGCCCAGGACTCTGAGATCATGACCTGAGCCAAAGACAGAGGCTTTAACCCACTGAGCCACCCAGGTGCCCCTGATCTTGTTTTTTGTCTTGTTTTTTCCCGCCCCCTTTCCCAAAGGCTTCTTCTGTCCGGCTTGACCCTGTTTCTGACCCACAGTTCTCATCATGTCGCTCCCTTGCTCCACAGTACTGGCTTTCCTCTCCCTGTAGAATAAGAAGGCACTCAGGTGTGTCCCCAGGCTGACCCCTCTCACCTTTTCAGTTTTCTTCCCCCTTCTGGAGAACTGTGCTTATTAGCAAATCTGAATATTCCTTGTCACCAAATGGTTCTGTATTTTCTCGCGTGGCTCAGTTGGTTGGACGACTGCCTTCGGCTCGGGTCATGATCCCGGAGTCCTGGGATCGAGTCCCACATCGGGCTCCCAGCTCCATGGGGAGTCTGCTTCTCCCTCTGATTTCTCCTTGCTCATGCTCTCTCTCGCTGCCTCTCTCTCAATAAATAAATAAAAATCTTTCAAAAAAAAAGAACTTGCTTTACATAATTCATTCTGTTTGAAATACCCTCTCTACAGCTTACATACTTCCTTTCCGCTTCGTTCAAATACGGCTTCATCTGTACACTTGGCGGTGATCTCATGGTGCTTTCTCAGGACCTCCTCAGAGTCTTCTGTTTCTACTGGAATTAGTTCGTTCAGGCAGTGCTGATCTCTGAACAGGCTTCATTGCCTTGTGTGGACTAGAGGTCTGAACTGAGAGAAACTGTCCTTGTCCTTCTTGCCGCATACTGTTTATCAGTGTGAGTTTCATTTTTGTCATGACATGGGTTTGAAAAATGTACCTCCCAAAACACACAGCCTGAGGCATTTATGGTGGGATATTTATTGATAATATTAAAGTTTTAGCAACTAAGTTGAGATGTAAAATTTTTAATGTACCTAGATTGATCTCCATTACCCCTCCCACCCTAATGAACAAAATACATGACTTTTTATAAAGTTTTTAATTGTATTTTTTTGGAAATGAGAGTTACCTAAACAGGTATAATTGAAGTCTGCAGTTTTAAAATTTGGTTGTTCTTGCAGTAAATACCAGCCTGTTCTTAGTTCACTTCCTTTGGTGACCTCTTTTTCCTCATATTTGAGACAGATGTATGTAACCCAGAGGCAGCAGTAGTGGTGGGTGGATGTGCTTTCGGGATAGTTGGGGAAGAAGCTTCAAAGGTCAGGTGCAGGGCACCTGGGTGGCTCAGTGGGTTAAGCCTCTGCCTTCAACTCAGGTCATGATCCCAGTCCTGGGATTGAGCCCCACATCGGGCTTTCTGCTCGGCGGGGTGCCTGCTTCTCCCTCTCTCTCTGCCTGCCTCTCTGCCTACTTGTGATCTCTCTCTCTGTCTCTCTGTCAAATAAATAAATAAAATCTTTAAAAAAAAAAAAAAAAAGAGTCTGACCCTTCACTTAGACTGAGCCACCCAGGCGCCCCTAGGAAGTACATTTTAATAGGATAAATTTTCATATAGTACACCATTTCCCCTCATTCAGGGAAAATACTACTTTGATAGCCCGTAAAATTTTCGTTCTTGAAGGTTTGAATCAGTGTTTTAAAATAATTCTGTTCAAAAAGGAAAAATTTTTTTAAAGTTTCCTGGTTCAGCTTCACACTGAATACAAGTCTTCCAATGCCAGAAATAAATGTCTTCAGATTCCAAAGTGGTATCACAAACCTCTTCCTTCCTTTTATTCTCCGAGTGAAAAACAAATTTATGGTGTTTCTTATCTTAAGAACATCCTCAATCATGTATATTTTCATATCAAAAAGGAAAAAATAGTATTTAATTGTTTTGCTTATGTTGAAATAGGCTTTTTCCCAGTGGGAAATTGAAATATTTAAAGCTGGCATCTCAAAGAGATGGCAGATTAGGAACATACGCAGAATTGTAAAGGAGCAATTGCATTGTTTCTTTTTCAGGCAAATGCCTAGATTCTTTGCTGTCCTCTACCCCAGACCTTATAGGAGTACAGAGTCCTTCCTCGTCCTGCTTCTCCTGAGAAAGGACAGGACAGCCCTGGAGTATCACTTCAGTCCTTATAATAAGTCTCATTTTAATTTTCCTTGATAGACACTAGTGCCTTTCCTTAGCCTTAGAACCGGTACCTCTGACGTAAATCTGTTGGAACAGTTTTATCCTTTATAGGTGTGTCTTAGTCCATTTGGGCTGCGTTTAAAACAGCAATGAAAAAACCGCAGATTGGGTAGCTCATAAACCACAGAAGTTTATTTGTTCACGGTGCTGGAGGCTGAAAAGTCCAAAATCAAGGCCACCACGCTGGTCACCTTTGGTGAGGGCCTTCTTCCTGGTTCATGGCCATCGACTTCCCACTGTCTTCCAGGGTTAGGAGGGGCAGCGATCCCTGCAGAGCCTCTTATAAGACATTCATCCCAGTCCTGCGGGCTCCACCGTCGTTCCCTTGGCACCTCCCAAAGGCCCCTCCTGTTACCATCATCTTGAGGGTTAGGATTTCAGCTTGTGAATCTGGGGGGACGTCCACATGCAGACCCAAGCAGCGTGTTACATAATATTTTCCGTATAAATCCTAGAATAAAGAAGCTGCCTTCTTAAAAGTGACCCCACTGTCCCTTAACACGATGTATTTGTAATCTTCAGACACTTTGCTTTTCTTCTCTTCACCTGTATCAAATCACATCTGTCCTTTAAAGATAACCTTAGGTCTTTCTTATATGTACCTCAAAGCCTCGTCCCCTTATTTTATTTTACCCAACATTTTTCCAAATTCTTTTTATTATTTATACTACTCAGTTCATCATTCGTTTTGTGTGCGCCCACTTTCCTCTTTTCTTTTGTTTTTTTTTCTCCTCTCTTCTCTCTTCCATGTAGGTCCTTTCAGATAGATACCGTAACAGCCCTTGTTGTAGGGTGATATGGTAGGTATGCCGTATCTACGTATAAAAATATATCTGTATTTTTCCACGTTTTTAAGACTTTTTATTTAAGTTCCTGTCAATGCCGTAAGTATTTTTTAACGCTCTCCATGACATCTAGACTAATAAGGTGTTTGAGCACATCTTATGAGTAGAGAATGAGTGGTTATCGGTTGCTTTACCAAGAAATTAATAGAAAATAAACTGAATTTACTGAAAGTATTGTGAATAAGAGTATGTTAGTTGCATATTAAAAGCGAGCAATACCGGAACAGCAACATCAGAGTCTTCGTCATGCACATATATGTAAAAGACACCAGGAAAACAAAATTACCAGTTAAGAAACAGAACATGAATATTATTTCAAAACTGGAAAAGCTATGTTACATTTAAGGAACTTTAAATTTTGACGATGCAGATCATAGCTAAGGATGACTGTTTAAGTATGAGTACTGGTTGTAATCTTCGTAGCTGCTAGATTTCATGAGACTTAGAGAAATGCCTTTTTTTTTTTTTTAAGTTATAATTTTAATTTCAGTTAGTTAACACATAGGGTTACCTCAGTTTCAGGTGTGCTGTATAGTGGTGACTCAGCACTTCCATACGTCCCCCGGGGCTCATCCCAAGTGCACTCCTTGGTCCCAGTTCCGAGAGATACACCTGTTTATGTTTGCTACGGTCCCAATGGGGAAGAGTCTCGGTACATGCATCAGTTACTAAATGCAGTGTCACTATGTCATTATTGGGCTGTGCAGTTGTTTGCATAAATTCATGACCCTTCTAGACCTTTGCAGGTTTCCTACAGGGCTTGTCCTTCCCCAGATCATCTGTCTAGGAGTACGGCCCCCCGGGCCTCAGATTTTCTGTGATAGTGTGGTTTTTCTGGGTGTGATTAGGCTCTGTCCTTCTCCTGTAGTCTCTCCTTGTACGGCTGGAGGGGCTTGTCTGTCCGTGTTCTAGGACTCCTACTCCTGCCTTGCTGTCTTAGCTATGTCCCTACATGCAGGTAACTGCTGCCCTAGTTGGAGGCTGGGGCAGAATCTGCTTGTCGGGTCTCTTACTTCACTGCAGCCCTCCACCGGTGGCCACCCCCAGGTACCTCCCCATGCCCCAGGGGCTCCTGGGAAGGCAGGTTCGAAATGACCGATACAGTCGGCTCCCATGTTGAGGCATCAACCTGATGTCTGCAGCTTGGTTCTGTTCTGGGGGGTCACGGGCATTGCTGAGAAACTCCTTCCTCCAGGATGCATGTTATTAAAACCACCCTCCACTTGTATTTCCATTTCTGGAAAGCGCGAACTCCAGTGCGTTCCATTCCATGGGAGAGACCCTCAGAGCCGTCCTTGACTCTTCCTCACCACTTCTGATCCATTAGTGGATCCTGTTGGTTTTCTGCCTTCAGAATTCACCCCACCTTGTCACCCTGGGCAGGCCTCCTTTTGGTTTCTCTCCCAGAAGCTGCAGTAGCCAGCTAGCCGCCTTCTCTCTCTCCCTCCTGCCCACAGTCTGGAGTAGCGGCTAGCTGTGTGGGTTCCGAAGCTACATTGCCTGCATTCCGACCTGCTCCTCTGTCCTAGACACCGAAAACGCCAAGTAGCCTTTCTGGGCCTCAGTTTCCTTTTTTTTTTTTTTTTTTAAAGATTTCATTTATTTATTTGAGAGAGGGAGACAACACGAGGGGTCTGGGTGAGCAGAGGGAGAGGGAGAAGCAGGCTCCCCGCTGAGCAGGGAGCCCGATGCAGGACTGGATCCCAGGATCCTGAGATCATGACCTGAGCCGAAGGCAGACACTTAACTGACTGAGCCACCCAGGGGCCCCCAGGACCTCAGTTTCCTTATCAGTTAAATAAAGATGGGGGTGATGATACTAATTTACCTCATGTGGTTGTGCCAGATGAGTTAGTAGACACAGATTACTTAAAATAGTGTGTGGCAAACAGCATCCGAAAAATAATTAGGTAGTGGGTGATATGGAGGTCATTGCACTTGTTAGTTTTTATTCATACAGAACTGAAACTGACCTTCTTAAAACATCGATCAGACATCTCTTCCGTTGGCTTCCTGTCACTTTTAGAACAGAATCCAAAGTCCTGACCATGGCTTGCTGAGCCCACCATAATTTGCCTTTGCTCCCCTAGGCCTGCTGGTCTGCTGTGGTTTTCCACTTGGCCCAGCCACTTCTGCCTTTGCTCTCCTTTTCCCTCAGCCGGAAATGCTGACCCCACAGATATTTACACGACCTGCCACTCCCTTCATTGAAGTTTGTGCTCAGATGTGAGCCCCTCACATAGGTCTTCCTTTACTGCTATTCTAGAAATCATCCTGTTCTCCATATCCTTCGACTTTATGAAAAGATAACTACCTAACAGTATATTACACGTTTGTTAACCGGTTATTTATTTCAGCACACTAGGTTCCCTAATGAATAAAAGCAAGGGACTCTGTTCTGTTCATCACTGTAGTCACCGCTCCCCTCTCCTCGCACCAGGGCCTCTCAGATACACAGCTGGTGCTCAGGAGGTGTTTGCTGTGGGATGGGTGGGGTGGCTGGACAAAGGAAGATTTTCCCCCCTTGCTCTTTGCACAAGAGACGCTGAGGTTACCAGATAGTTGGAGAGGCTTGAGTGAACTTTTTTGAGATGAGACCACTTTAGGAAAGAATTCGGATTGGGTTTTTTGGTTTTTGTTTTTTGTTTTTCCATCCTTTTTGTGGATAAGAATGTATCATGTGGGGGTGCCTGGGTGGCTCAGTGGGTTAAAGCCTCTGCCTTCAGCTCAGGTCATGATCCCGGGGTGCTGGGATCGAGCCCCGCATCTGGCTCTCTGCTCAGCGGGGAGCCTACTTCCCCCTCTCTCTCCGCCTGCCTCTCTGCCTACTTGTGATCTCTCTCTCTCTCTGTGTCAAGTAAATAAATAAAATATTAAAAAAAAAAGAATGTATCATGTGATTTACGATGATTGTCTTTATTAATCACAGGTGGATTAATTACACTGTTAAGCAGGTATCTTCTTATAGTTCCTGTTCAAGGTCTCTTGCATGTGCTATACCATTAGCAGCTGGTGACAGGGAAATTGTTTGAGTTTTTCTTTTATTGAGTATTATTAAATCCACAAACCCATGCTCTTCTGCCTATTATTATCTTAAGTCCCAAGAGAAAGCATGTAAGTCTTTTTAAGCTTTCAGTTTTAAAACGCTTCCTAGTCTCTTAGAGATGGAACACCGAGTTACCTATTCACTAATCAGTTGCATATGAGTTTTACAAGTTAGCATTTGTCTTTTATGTTAAATAATGTCATTAATAATGTAATATAATGTTAAATAACGTAATTTCATTACTGTTTGATAGCTTTGTACTAATTCATTGACAGTACTGACCAGTTGACTTCAATACATGAAGAAATTATATACATGAGGAAACATGAAATAAAAGATTTCAGAATAAGTGATAACCTTGACCATCTTTGTTTTGTTTTCTTCATAATTCCTGGGTTTTTTTCTGTGTAACCATGCTTTCTAATTTCAGTCGATTATTATGTACTACAGTCCTAGAACATGTGAGTTCTGGTGCTTATTTTGGACCTTTTTTCCGCCTTTATGCTTATTAATACCCATCAATCTTCTGAACTACATCTTGTTACAATGTGAGCAAAAAATGACTTTCTGGTTTGAAGAGGAGTTAGTCCTATGCTAATTTGTCACTTGGCCTTTTCTTTAATCACTGACATTAAATGAGTGACTGTTTTGACCTTCAAAATTCAGAGACTGTTAGATGAGGTGTTTGGCTGTCAGACGTCATGTTGGTGTTCTGTCTGCGGTCAGCCCAGGGAGGATAGAAGTCTCCCCTGGAGCAGAACAAAACCTCACTTGATCTTAATCATCAGTATGAATAAAGATCCTGGAAGTGTGTCCTGCGATCCTTCTGGCCTCCGATTCCCTCTCATGTTGGTTTCTCCCTTCACGGTGAAGCGGCCCTCACCAGGCCTTGGGTTATTTACCAGCCTACCTGTGTGTTCTTCGTAAGTTTCAACATAGGCTATCTTGACCCCTTCTTATCTATAAGATATGATCGTTATTTAGAAGAATTTAAGTGTTAGAGTAGCCAAAAATCAGAGATTCCTTTTATAAGGTATTTTGCCTTTTTAGTCATAAATGTATAGACTTTTAAAATCCCCATCGTTATTATTACAGGCCATGGTTGCTTGTTATCCAGGCAATGGAACGGGTTATGTGCGTCATGTTGATAATCCAAATGGAGATGGAAGATGTGTGACGTGTATATATTACCTTAATCAAGACTGGGATGCCAAGGTATGCAACTTCATTGACCATTTATTTTTTTTCCCCATAGCTGTTAAGACTCATACTCCTCTTAGGGAGACTGTCTTTACTTTAACACATAGAATAGTTAAAATTTTCTTATATTTGTTTCGGTTTTGGGTATTAGGAGTGTATCTTTATAACTTGAAACATTATGTTATCTCAAAAAGTAGATTCCCTTATTTTCAGATACTGAGGCATGCATCCAAAATTTAACTTTTTTTGTTTGTTGCTGTTTCGTTTTGTTTTTTAAGTAAGCTCTACGCCCAGCGTGGGGCTCGAACTCATGACTCCGGGGTCAAGAGTCACACGTTCCACCGACTGAACCAGCCAGGTGCTCCCCAGAATTTAACTGTTACCACAGTGGATTTCATTAAAATATATACCTTTTAATAGCTTTTACAAAAAACTCTGCTGAGAATAACTGTTTTATAATGGCTTCTGAGAGAGATTATGTATAAACAACCATTGCGGATTATTTCCTGCCTACTCCTCTTGCAGAGATCTTATCTGGCATTGGATTGCGGAGTCGAATATTGGAGGCAGGATTCCTTCTTTTTCTGACTGTGGAAAAAAACTTGAAGTTTATCAATACTGACAAATCCTTTAAAACCAATTAGAGTATACATTTAATTTTCTCTTGTTTTAAATGTTTATTTCCTTAATATTGGCCTTTTTCACTTGAGTTTAAATGATTGAAACTTCAGAAGTATGTCATGCTTTTATATTACTTTGGAGGTTGTCTAAACTAATGTTTGGTTGATTTTTACAAATCCTTATTTACTTTCATTGGAGCAAGAAATTCAGATGGAAAAGTGAACACATTGTATATAGCTCAGTAGATTTTCGCAGCATGAACATACCTGGGTAGCCAAGGCAAGTTTTAAAAATCAAATAACCTTTAAAACACTTGCCCCCAACACACAAACATATACACAGGAGGGAAAACCACCAAGTCTTAAATATGTAAAAACCTAGTAGGATATGCCCACAGGGCTCAGTAATCTTTCTGTGTCATACAGATTTAAAGATTCTCCTCAGTCCGAGTTCAAAAGGGAGGTAAGTTTTATTGCTAAGTAAATTAAGTAAATTTTGGTTTTTCTGTTCTAGTTTTCAGAGTTTAAAATAGAAACATAGATCTCGTCATTCACCTTGAGCCCAATGGACAAAACAGATTGGTGTTACTTTGGTTAAAACTGCAAAATTTATTTTTTTCCCCAATTTTGTGAATACCTTAAAAGCTAAAAATGTTTGAGCAGCTCCTAACTTCTGTATTTTGTTAGGTTCTTTCTAGTTTTGTTCTGACCTAGCCAAGGTCATTAATAATATAGTTTTTAAATTAGTGCCTGAGCTTAGAAAACTCCCAAGTATTTTTGTAGGTAGAACTGAAAACTTCTTTGCAAGATTACAGGAATGTGTGCAGTGTGTCAGATACCGTTGTGGGTGCTGGAGGTAGAGCAGAAATACAGCAGCCCTCACAGAGCCTGGGATCTGGCAGAGGGAAGCTAGCGGCAGATGAACAGTGACCGACTGATCCGTGGTTCTGCCCAGCGCAGGACAGATTGCTATGAGACCGACTGCGGGGGGGGGGGGGGGGGGGGGGCGGGGGGGACATCTGCTTCAGGGGTCAGAGGAAGATTGGAAGCTTGAATTATCTCTTTAAACATTTGCAGCAGATCCCCTGTGATACTCCAGTATCACAGTCAGCGGTCGGGGGAAGAAAAGGATGTGTTCTTGGTCACAGTCTAGAGATTCTTTAGATGTTTGCATGAGTGCCGTGGGAATCAGTCTGAACAGAACCTGGGGAAGGTTCGGGTAGTTTGAATTTAACTTAAGGATGAGCCTGATGAATAGCTTGTCTGGCTAGACATTCTAGGCTCAGCGTCCGTGGTGTCTCGATTGAGTATGAAAGTTCCTTTCAGTTCGAGTATCTACCTGCTTAGGAGTTAGTTCTTCAAGGGTAAAGAGCTCCTCAGTTGCGGGTGGATCATGCCTTGCTCTCACTCCTCCCAGACTGTAATTATCAGGGGGATGACGTTTGTGTACGTTATTCCCTACTCTATACCCAGGGTCCACCTCAGGTCCCAGAACACTCATTCGGTATTGGAATGAATAGGTTGAGTCCATCTAATCCCAGATAGAGACGGATGGGTATTCGGGTAAATAGTAATTATCCTTTCTGGATGGAATCCCATTCTGTACACAGGTGGCCATCAGTGTGTCAGGCCCAGGCTAGAAAGGGAGACTTATAATCTCTGGTAATGACCACAGTGATGATGATGATGACAGTAAGTGATGACACCTTCTACTGATGTAGTTGAATTCCTTATTTACTTAAAAAGATTTTATGTATTTATTCACGAGAGTCAGAGAGAGGGGCAGAGGGAAAAGGAGAAGCAACCTCCCCCCAGAGCAGGGAGCCCTATGCGGGACTCAGTCCCGGGACCCTGGGATCATGACCTGAGCCCAAGACAGATGCTTAACTGACTGAGCCAGCTGGGCGTGCACGTGTCCCTAGTTGAATTCTTTAAATAAGAGGCATTAAACTTGTTGCTGTCTTACTACTGTTGAACCCTGAAACACAATAAACTGCTGAGTTGACATCACCACTTCAAGATAATTTGAAATGGACACATTTTAAAAGCTTAGGCTAATTAAGCACATCATAAACATAACCTACATAAGAGACATGTGCTAGTTTTTAAAACTTGCTTCCAGTGTCATTTTAAGCCTTTTGAATTCAGATAATACTCATCTGTTTCATCGGTATTTACAGAAATCCCTAAAACAAGAATTGAATTTTTCCTTTTATCAGTGAGTGTACTTGGAATCTCAGCTTCTCGTCATACCTTTTATTTTGCGAATAATCCAGCTAAGAGTATTGATTCTGAAATGGTCTTTTTTTTCCCTCCCTAAATTTCATTTTGTAGAGTTCTTGCTCTCGTACTTACATACTGGGCTCTTTTCCTTAGGTAAGTGGAGGTATACTTCGAATTTTTCCAGAAGGCAAAGCCCAGTTTGCTGACATTGAACCCAAATTTGATAGACTGCTGTTTTTCTGGTCTGACCGTCGCAACCCTCATGAAGTACAACCAGCATATTCTACAAGGTGTAGTATTTCTTTTAAGAAAAAATTGGTAAAGACTGTGGTAGGAGAGGAGGGATGGATGATGTACCTGAGAGTTTTCTAGTGAGCATCTTCTGTTCCTTATTCAGCCGTGACTTTTTAAAATTGAATAATTTTATTTACCATTTATTCTTGGTTAGTGCTTAATGTTTGTGTCTTTCTTTGTGTAACCACTTCCATTTGGGGTAAGAACTGGAAGTACAGGCCCTCTCCTCTCTACGCCCTGTCTCATTGTTTTGTGCATCTCTACCTATAACCTGTTCCGATTCTGTGAGAGCACTCACTTGGGGGACAGAAGGGCTCGATGGGGAAAGAAAAGGACAGCTTTTCAAAGGGAGGAAGATGAGAGGGATGATGTTGAAAAATTAAACAAAACAGAAAAGTAAGAGGCACGTGGGGAGTAGAAATGAAGAGAGGAGAAGAAAGGTTGTCGCGTGTGGGAGTTCATGGCAGAAAAATGACCCAGCAGCTTTAAAGGAAGTACCTAGGAGCCTTGTTATACTTTTGACACTTTCTACTTTGAAATGTTAAGACTCTTAAAATAGAAGATGTTGTAGACATTGTTACAAATATTTGTAGAAAAATTGCACTATTTTGCAAATACCTGTTTTTCACTGTAGAAGGGACTTTGAATCTTGTGAGTTACTGGCCAGCAGTGGTTAGGTCTGGTGAGAAGGGGCCGAGCTGTAGTCAGAAGAGCTGGCTTCTCCCAGCGGTATCCGGCATGGGCCAGCCTAATGAGGCTCCAATTCCAAAACTTGATCACCTTTTTTTTCTTGCTTCTTCCTTTCCCTTTCCCTTCCCTTTTCTTCTCTTTTGTTTCCTTTCCTCTTCTCTCCTTTTCTTTCTATTCTCTTTCCCTTCCGTCCACCCAACATGGGGCTCAAACTCATGACCCTCAAGATGAAGAGTCGCACACTCCACCAGCTGAGCCAGCCAGGCACTCCTTTTCAACTTGCCTCCTTCTGAGCTGTGTTGCCCTAATCCTCATTCACGTAGTGAGCAGCAAGCTGAGTAATTGTGGCTGGAGATCCTAAGAAGCCATGAATGGAAACCGGGGGGGCGTCCTGTCCCATCACACGATGTGCTGTCCTAAATCCCCCATCTCTCCTGGCTTCCCAGCACCCATCTCTGCCTGTGCTGCTTCTTAAAACCCTTTTTGACCTAGAAGCTGTACCACAAACCTTTCCTTTTAAGGAGTCTTGCGTATGGTCTGCCTGTATCATTTCTAAATGAAGAAATGACAAACATTTTTAAGTAGTAAATGTCAGACAGTTGTGGAGGGTACATACTACAGAACTCGAGGAGGGAGAAATTGGGTGTTAATTGGAATAGATGGAGTAGATGGCCCAGGTGTCACCATGAAGACAGGAGCTCAGCTGGGCCCAGAATGACCAGAAGCAAGGGGTATGACAGTGTTAGGGAAGCCCTGGGACAAAGGTCAAGGTTGTTCAAGACTCCAATTACTAAGTAACTGGAAGTTTGGGGCATGGGCAAAAAGAAAATTATCTGTCTGTGCCCCTTTCCCTTCCCATGGCCACCTGGGAAAATAGAAGAGGCTACGTGGAGGGAGCAGAATCTGGAAGTCAGGACGCCAGACTCGGACCTCAGCCTGGTCACTCAGCAGCTGAGTGATCTGCTGGCCTCACTTTCCCCATTGGCCCAGACTCCCAGACTCTGCCTCCAGTCTGCATTTGACTCCTTCCTTCATATATGTTACCTGGTGCAGGTCTGTCACACGCACGGGCTCTTCATTCAATCACTGATGCCCCCCCAGAGTCCCCGCCCCGGCCCTAGTTAAGATACTCTGACTGTTGGTTCTGCTGAGCAGTCCCCATGTCTAGTGCGTTTCTGCTTCCTGTAGCATGTGAACACTTTCCCCATTATTGGGACCAGGAGGTGTCACAGTGTGCTTTGTAGTATTTAATAAACCAGAGATTCTTCCTTTATTTGGGAAACTAGCTATTCCAAACAAGTGACATTTTTGGAGGAATTAATTTTAGCTAAATAAACTTCACATGTCAAAACACAGTGTAAAATTATGTTGATAAAAATCCCCGAAACTCTTAGCATAAGAGTTTTACCTCTTTCTTGATGACACCAGATTATAAAATTATAAACACCCACTGTTAGTCTTCGCTGTCCTACGGTGGTGTCCTCAGAAGCTGCTGGAACTGGGAGCCGTCCCCTCTGCCACAAGGCCCCAGGCCGTGACTCCTCTTCTGCTTCTCTTCTCTTTTTTGAGAACTTTCGCTAGTGATGCTGTGCTTTTCCTGTCGGGGCCATTCTTTTCCCTTCTTCCTGTCTGTTTCTGATCTTCTGTGGGCTCGCAACAGTAATCCAGTAGGTTAAGCAGGTAGTAAGAAGAGCCCCAAAACTCAGCTTCGCAACATCTATTTTAGCTACTTCTGGTTCTCCGCAGCGCTCTTGAGCGGCGAGGTTCCTGAAGAGGTGGGTCGTCACTGAGCTCGGTGTCCTCTGATAACATTTGGTCGAGGCATTGTTTTGGCGTTACACCTTGTCATAGACCATTGCCAGAGCATACCACTCTTTTTTTTCCCCAGTGTGATCGTTCTTACCCTATTCTAAATTTTCTTTTAGGTACGCAATAACTGTTTGGTATTTTGATGCAGATGAGAGAGCGCGAGCTAAAGTAAAATATCTAACAGGTAAACGTTATTTGGGGCCAGGGTCAACCGTAAGGCGGGCAGCCCACAGTCCCGCGCTGCTGTCCCTGAGCGCACGCACGGTCTTTATTAACTCCACGAAGCCTTGCCCCTTGTTTTTGTCAGATTCCTTAGTTCCCTGATGTAAAAGGGAGACTTCTCTCAAGTCATCTTCCTTGTTCTCTTTAACCAACACTGTCCGAAGATGAGGAAAGTTTGAGGCCAGAAACCTGAAAAAATGATTCAAGTACAAGCTGAGTTTTTCTGTGATTACCCTTCCCAGTCACCGGCTGCCCAGCTCGTGGTAATGCCGTCTGACTTGTCTCACTCTCCCGTTAGAAGGAAGTCAGTAAATACCCTTTCCCTGTTAAACGTACACTCTCTAGAGAATATCCGGGTCTTCCACGTTGAATGTGGACGTGAAGAAAGTGAATACAAAGGAGACGAATTGAAATGCCGAAATCAGTAAGGCAGCCAAGCACGTCGAGGCCGTCCCTGCCAGCCGGTGGTGTCCGTAGATCAACACGCTCGAACCGAATTTGAAGATCCTTCAGGATGCCAGTCCCACCCCCCACCCCCCACCACCAGCGGTCTCTTGAGAGCAGGGGGTCTTAGTTTTCCATCAGATGGACCACTTCCCTCTTTCCTTTAACCCTATCTTATATCTCCAAAAGTCCTCCATCCTCACATTACTGATGTGCTGTATTTTCATGAGCCATTGGTAATCCCATATCATCCTTTTGTAAAATTATAAAATTGGATGTGCTTTGCTTTTTCTATGTATTTTTAAAGTTATTATTTGTGGCAGAACCCTAGTGGTGTGCTTTCAGTGACGCCGAACACACTGCTATTTTATAGCAATTCAAATTGCTTTTTAAGTAAAAAGGAGATAAAATTATTATCTCTGTAGAGAATGGCTTTCCCCTGTGAGGGTTTACCAGTTCAGAGTAACTCGTTCATTGTAGCAGTGCTGCAGGGTAGCAAGTCTGAC
Source organism: Mustela erminea (assembly GCF_009829155.1). Taxonomy (NCBI): domain Eukaryota; kingdom Metazoa; phylum Chordata; class Mammalia; order Carnivora; family Mustelidae; genus Mustela; species Mustela erminea. Next base: position 3,749,665 of record NC_045627.1, on the reverse strand, counting down.
AGTTTTCAGATGATGTATGTTTGCAAAGCTGTGGCGGTGTGTGCACTGGTAGGAGCTCAGTGGGAAGCTGTAACAGAATAACAAAAGCTCTCTGGTGCCGAATGAATGAATGAATGAATGAATGAATGAATGAATGACTTTTTTTTTTTTTAACCTCACAGGTGAAAAAGGTGTGAGGGTTGAACTCAATAAGCCTTCCGATTCCATCAGTAAAGACGTCTTATAGAGCCTTCAATCCAGCAATACCCCACTCCACCTACAAGAATTGTTGACGCTCTTTGTTAACTTGTGAATATGAATAAAGAAAAATAGACAACCAGTTGGCATTTTAATAAGGAAACAGAAACAACTTGGTCGTGTTGCCTCAGAAAGAAGATTGTGACTGTGACTTTGTACTGCATGACTTTCCAAACCTGTGATCTCATGGGAAGGATACAAGCTACCGGCGGAAAATGGGGGTGACACCTGGATGTGAAATAAGTGCCCTAGGTAGAAGTTTTTCATTCTTATATTTTGCCAGATCTGTCATCTAGATGAGTTCATTTCATCTCTCCCTTTTTTATATAGTCAAGTTTGAATTTGAAGTAATTTTTGTATGATCAGGTACAATACATCAAAACTGAATTGAGAAAAAAGTACAGTATTACTCCCCCAAATAGCATCGATCTATTTTTGTAAACTTCTTCGTACTATTAAATTTTGCCCTAAAAAAGACCTCTTATCATGATTGTTGCCAGTGACTGATGATTCCTTTCCTTTCCTTTTTACTTACCGTCAGAAAAGGAGCACTTTAATCGCCAACTGAAAACTCAGATTGTTTTGTAGTCCTGTCTTTTACACTAATTTGAGCTCTTTAAAGATTGCTGCTGTTGTGTTTTTGACATTGTTCGTAACGAAACGTTAACAGTAAAACCATCACTGTTTACTACCAATAACTTTCAGTTCATGTTTTATACGGAAAAATACCCAGGTTTTATTCTTTTAAGTTAGTATTTTTAAAAGACTAAAGTGACTGGCACTAAATGAACTTGAGTTTGTCCTCAGCATCAAGTTCCCAAGACAAAGGGCTCTCTCATGCTTTCAGGTCTATCCTATAGACGTAATAGGTGACGTCCCCTTCCTAAGACTTTTCCTTTTGCTTCCTGTCAAGTTGATCGGACTTCCAATTTTGCTGTTAACGTTTCCTTCCCACTCCTGCGACGCACGTGATTTGCGGTGGAGAACCTGGCTTCTGTTGGCTAGCATCAGGGGGAGACGGAGCGCCAGGGCTGGGCGGTGTTAGCACAGACCGGATGTTAGCGAATCCTCCGCCCCGAGCCAGGGCAGGCCTTCCCCAGGCGTGACATGATGCTCTCCTCTTTGTCAGTAGCTGGATGTTTAGCTTAAAAATACAAAAGAAGTGGAAAACCAGGTAATTTTATTATTTTGTTTTGTGACTTTTCTTTACTTTTCAGAAAAAAAAGGGACTATTAACAGTAACACACGAGGCCTCCCATACTTCTGGTTTTTGGTGGATGAACTGGGATAGACATCCAAGACTTCGTTTTCCTCGGCCAGTCTTTAGCAGAGGCCAAAGGGTGGATCCATATTTAACATGAATCATGGGTCAGACCTTGCCCACTTCAGTTTTCTACATCTACCCTTGATCTTTGCCAAAATGTGTGCACAGAAATACTTCTGTATATTTCAACTCATGACAGTTTTAGCATCTGTATAGTTTGTATTCAATTAGAGACCTTTTCTATGGAAAGCTCAGTAATTTTTATTAAAAGATTGCTATTGTTCATGTAAAACATGAAAAAAAGTTGTTTAGTGAAACTGACAGTATAGACTTAGGGTGGGATGAAAGGTTTCAGTATTGTGAACTCACTTAGGAACGTGTGGGAGAAAATTAGAGTTTATTGTTGTTTTTCCTTGCCCTTGTTCGGTTTTGTTCCCCTTCCTCTCTGTGTTCCAGACAATGCCATGTGACATCTCTGTAGTAAGTGCCTCTGCCAGCCGGACCTGGGGGTGCGGGTTGTTTCTACCGTCTGGTCTGCGGCGCGCTGCGCTAGGCTGCCACTCGGAAGCACTGTCGTTCTTAGGTCTAGTAGAGATTGTGTTCTGTGGAGGAGGTTCGTGTGGTCGTCAGGGGGGTCCTGCAGCAGCCTTGCCATCTGGGAGCCCCAGGGTCATTCGCGTGTGTATCTCTGCAGTTGTGCAAAGTGTCAGATTCTACTCTCTGTGCGTGTGCTTTCCAGACAGGTCTTAAAATCGGTATTTTTCAGAAAATTGTATCTAATTTCTTGGAGATCGTTGTGAAAGGATCAAGAAATCCAGTATAGCCATTTCTTTAGTATCCACTTAAAATCTGTTCATTTCATGTTAGTGGGACCATTAACTTGTCACCAAGCAGGACTCTATTTAAAACTATTTGTGGCCTCTATGTGTTTAATCCTGGTTAAAGATGAAGCTTCTAATGCTGTTTTTCAACACATTAACCAGCTGTAAAACACAGACCTTTATCAACAGCAGGCAAGGAATTTCAGGATTCATACACAGATAGATGGTGAAGTCATGTAATTTGAAAAGTGGTGTTTCGTTATGAAGGAGCTCTCAAGTTGCTTGTAAAGCTAATCTAATTAAAAAGATGTATAAATGATCTTGAAAAACTATGGTGGTTATTTCCAGCTGTCTTTTTTTTTTTTAATCCTTCCTCATACACTGACTTTCTTAATGGGCCCTTCCATCAGATAAGGTCCTTTTCTGTCGCACATCTCTGGCATAGTCCAGAACGTTTGGTATTGTTCTTTATAAATGATAATAAGGGAAAGAGAGAGAACAGTAAACATAGGAGTCTTAACAATTCTAGAAACATCCTGGGGGGTAATTGGCCTGTCCACGGAATCCATGAGTTCTTTGTTTGAATTCTCAACATTTGGATTCTTGCCCTTTGAATAGGATTTTTAAAAATTACTCCCAACACCAGTGCTGTCAGATACATCTGTGTCACCCCTCTGCAGCAAACAGGAAGGGGCATTAGGCATAGATCTGCAATTGTCATAGGTGTCCTGTGTGTATATGCATGGAAGTTTAATTCATGTAATCGTGGTCAGAGCCTACAATGTAAGAGCTCTTACAATGTGAGATCAGTGTCCTTGTTCATTGATCTCTTAGCTAAGGGACGTTTGGTGTGGTGGTTTTGTTGTGTTCTAGCCTGTCGTGGGGCATGTGGGAAAAGGTACTGAAATATAGTGGGCTGGATTAAAGGTGAGGGCAGATGAGTCAGAGATGAAGACTAATTTAATGAGGTAGTGTTGTAAAGAGAGCACAGGACTGACAAATCTGTTTAGCTTTGGTCCAGGCACTTAATTAGGTGACTGTTGGAGCCAGACCTAAATGAAGTACAGATTACTTCCAAGGTGCGCGTGGCCCAAGCATGAGGGCTCTGCGGTGGCCAGAGGCCACCATGGTAAATATGTATACTGTATGTTTAACCATGTCCTTGTGTGTAGGTGGTTTTTAATTCACTTACACTCACGAGGAAATGCCCAGACTCCACTGCTTCAGGATCAGTCTTTGGACATCCAGGGTCAGGAATCCATTCCCCCCCATGCTGCTGTTGAATTTAATGCAGATTCTTTTCCTCATCGCCAGCGAGTAAATTTCACCTGAAATTTGGCAAGTGCCCAAGGATGAACCACTGGACAAATGACCTATATGAAGGGCCGGGCCTGGGTAGCTGGAAGGAGTTTTGTGAGGAGAAAATACTTCAAGACAAACCACTTCACAAGATAAGCAGAGCCTTCCCAGCTGCCGGCAGCCAAAGCTCCTTTTATTAAATGGATGATTTTTCGACTCTGAAATAAGGGGTCAGGGGTCATAAAGATCATTAGGGCATTTTTGGATCAGGTCATCTTTTTACTGAGATTAAGGACATTTTCTGCCAAAATTAATGACTATTATGAGTTCTGTGAAATCGCTCCATAGTTTTTCCTCAGAACCTACGGAGTAGGCGAACGTCATCTCCGTTGACAGTTAGAGCAGCTGAGAGCAGTGACTCGTTCAGGACTGCGTAGCCAGGAAGTGGAAGAGAGCCAGGACTTGAGCGTGGATGTCCTTTTTTTGTTTAATTTTTTTAAAAGTCAAAGTTCTACTGTATATGTAGCTAAGTCAGCTTGTTCTAGAAGGGTTTTTAAGGAAATGAGCCCCTCATGTGCTTCCCCTGAGGACAAATTTTAACTCTTAAGTGATTCTTTGGATGTAATTAGTTGCCTGATTAGTTCTTAGTGACATAATCACGTTGCCACATGTTGGATTTCCAGGGTGAGGGCTTATATGCTAACTGGTTCCCCACTCGAAAGATACGACTGTAAGTCCCTATCCAGCCCCCAGGTCAGCCCCCCGCCTATGCACGGACAGCACACTTCATATCCCCTGCCTTCCTCATAGAATTCTGCTGTAACTTAGATCTGGTTGATCGTTCGGACTGTTGTGACACTCAGAGCTGGGACACAGAGTAAACCATGGTGACTTTTCATCCACGATTTGCTTGTATCCTCCTGCCTGATTTTCCTGCTTTTCCTGCAGCTTCTCGCCTGGGGTTGTCTGGAGCCGTTGTCCCCTCTGCCTGCTACACAGCCGTCTTCCTGAGGTCTCCTTTCCCCATTGTTCTGGAGACCCCCTCCACCACTCTGCTGGGTCTCTGGTTTCCTGGATCCCTTATCTTCCCCTTTCTTGGTCGACTTCCTCAGTCCGGGAGGGGGAGCGTGTCCTTCACATGTCTTCCTGAGAAAGAGTAGGTGGGTGGTAAATTTCTCAAGACCCGTGTCTTTGTTTTACCCTCAGACTTCATTGGTAACTTGCCCAAGCTTCCCACTCTCGTCCGGAAAGCATTTTCCTTCAGCATTTGGAGGGCATCGCCTCACTGGTTCTAGGTTCCAGCATGGATGCGAAGAACTCTAACGCCATTCCTATGTGCCTGACTCTTCAGAAGGAGGCCGCTTTCCCTCTGTGGAAGCTCGCGGAATCGCTCCTTGTCCCTAGAGCCCTGGGGTTAGTATAGAAGAATCAGTTCCACTTAAGAGATACAGTATCTGTGGGGCACCTGGGTGGCTCCGTGGGTTAAAGCCTCTGCTTTCGGCTCAGGTCATGATCTCAGCATCCTGGGATTGAGCCCCGCATCCGGCTCTCTGCTCGGCGTGGAGCCTGCTTCCCTTCCTCTCTCTCTGTCTGCCTCTGTCTACTTGTGATCGCTCTCTCTGTCAAATAAATAAATAAAATATTTTTTTAAAAAAGAGATACAGTATCTAACCTTGCTTTGCGTCCATTTTAATGTTTCTGTTTCACAGAGGTTTTGGCTCACAGGTCTAGTCATTTTTGCTGGGTGTTCGTGTCTAAGGGGAGGTACTTGAGCTTCTGGTTTTCCAAGAAATATTGGCAGCGGCCTAAATCGGAATCTCTTTCATAGTCTTCCCAACACAGATAAGGAGAACCGAGCAGGTCACCTAGAGCGCATGACTGCACCACAACCGGGAGTGACACACAGAAGTTCAGCCTGCAGGGGAGCAGAGAAATCCACCTCCGAGGCTAGCGTCAGGCCCCATGTGAAGGCAGAGTCAGGTGGAAACTGTACAATGGAAGGGACCAGGGCAGTAGAAGCCTAGAGATGGCAGCACACAGCGAGGGTCGGAGGGAAGCAGGGGCCCCACCTGGAGTGATGCAAATACAGACAGTCCCCGACTGATGGTGGCTGACTCAAGGATTTTTCGGCTTTAGTGCGGAAGCAATGGGCATTCAGTAGCAACTATACCTGGGGTTTTGAGTTCGGGTCTTTTGGTCTTTTTTGGTCCCAGGCCAGTGGTTTGTGGTACAGTCACTCGTGATGCTAGGTGACAGCAGTGCCTTCCAACTCCGAGGCAGCCACACCATCACGAGGGTCAACAACCAACACCTTTCCTGCCTCCTGTAGCCCTACGGCCATTCTGCTTGTCACTTCCGGCACAGTGTTCAGTCGCTTACAGGAGCTACGCAGCGCGTCATTACTAAACAGGCCGTGTGGTAGGTGACTTTGCCTCCCTGTAGGCTGACCTAAGTGCTCTTAGCATGTTCAGAGTCCGTGGGGCTGAGCTGTGATGCCCGGTAGGTTAGTGTACTAAGTAAGGGCGTCTTCAGCTTACGACGGGTTCGTTCCGTTGTAAGCGGAGGAAGATCTGTGTTGATGAATCGGAGCCCGGTTCACCAGAGCACTAGCCACTGGGTCATCAAGAGGAAGACGTTTGGACAAGTACTGTTCCTGGGAGGAGGCGTCAATGTCTCCTGGAGGCCTGATGGTCAAATGCAAGAAGGAAGCAAGGGTCTCGTGGTGGGGCGTGGGGGAGAGTCTCACAGAATTCGAAGAGAACAACCCCTTCCAGCTCAAAAATACAAGTGCTCTCTCTGGGCAACACTGCACTTCGCTGAACCAACAGAGCGCCTGTGACTCCACCCAGTCGGCCACACAGACCCCTCCTCTCTGCCTGGGTAGAACCAGCTAGCTCTGCCATTTAGGAAGAGAATGCCTTCCAAAACGAGCACAACAACGAAGATGGCATCTCTCAACACTGCCATTAGAAGAAAACAAAATGAGAGTCATTGACAGCTGATGACAAAAGTCTCTCCTCAGCAAGAAGGCCGAAGAAAACCGCAGGGAGAGCGAGCCGGAGTCAGACATCCTTAAGCTGGACTGTTCAGAAATTCAACTTAACACTGGAACTTAAAAATGCAAAATGTCAGGGGCGCCTGGGTGGCTCAGTCCGTCGAGGGTGAGCCTTCAGCCCACGTATTGATCCCAGGGTCCTGGGATCGAGCCCCCTGTCAAAGCTTCCTGCTCTGCGGGGAGTCTCCTCCCTCTGCCGCCACCCCTCCCCCTGCGCTCTCTAATAAAATCTTCAAAAAATTTTTCAAAATGTCAGAACAAAAACCAAGAAAACCTGCAACAACCTATAAAAAATTGAAAAAGGCAAAATTATCTCAAGATTAAATTATAGGGTGGCCAAGAAGAATACATTTCAGCCGAAAATACAGTGACGGGCACTGGAAAAAGAAAAGCACCCGAGAATACATAACAAAAATTACAAGAGAGTAGAGTGGGCGCACACGAGTGCGTGTGCAGTGAGGGCAGCTCGCACAGCAACCTGGTACACAGCCGCGAGCACGGACAGTCGGCCGACACACAGCATGGAGGGCTCCCAGACGTGCTAAGAAGATCGCCTTGTGGAGCCTGTAGGTGTGGCTACTGCCTATATGGTGGTAAGAATGGAACTGAGCAGGTGTGTGTGTGGGGGGGGTCCCTCTTTATAAATGCGGTGCTGGGGCACCTGGGTGGCTCAGTCGGTTAAGGTCTGCCTTGGGCTCAGGTCCTGGGATGGAGCCTTGTGCCAGGCTCCCTGCACAGTGAGGGTCAGCTTCTCTCTCTCTCTCTCTCTCTCTCTGCCCCTCTAACCCTCCCCCGACTCCTGGTCTCTAAGTAAAATCTTTTAAAGATAAAAATAAATGCATTTCTGGAAACCATTTTGTACCTGTGTGTATGTGTAGGTACACACACGTTCATCTCTTGAACTGCCTTTTTTTTTTAAGATCTTATTCTCATGTAACATTTCCAGCCAGCATGAGGCTTGAACTCAACCCTGAGATCGAGAGTCGCATGTTCTACTGACTCAGCCAGCCAGGTGCCCCTCTACTGAGCTACTTTAAATGTACACAGATACATAAAGGAATCATGTGAGGAATCTTCTGTGAAAACAAAAAACCAAATGCCTTCCCTGTTTCTTTCATACAGGCACCGATTTTCCTATATTTAGTTTGCAAGGAACACTTAGCCCTGGAATGATCTGGGTCTTAAAAGAGTGTTCTAGCTGGCAATACACAGCCTTGGACTCTTCAGAGGTATGGAGAAGATTCGGTGTTCATGGGCGTATCATCAAGAAAGCACACAGAAACGGAACTTGACAATGCCCAGCCGTTTCAGCCACTCCACACCCAACAATCTGAGGCTCCTCCATGTTCTGTTCAATTCCACTGTCGGGGCAGAGGACAGTATTGGTGTCCTGGGAAGCCCTCAGACTGCTGTAGGCGACACGGAGGAAAGTGCACTGTCTCAGGCTGTAATTTCAGAAATAGTAGAAAAGCATAGGTCTTGCCTTGTCTAGAAGGCTTCCTGTTATGAACCGCCCCGTTCTGCCGTATGTGTGGGTGACTGCCTGCTTGCAGAGTGCGAGTGACAGGTGGAATGAAAGCAAGGCTAGGAGGTTAGGGTGCCCTATACATCACTCCTTGTTTGTTGGAACAAGCACACATTCTTGGCCTGCCGGGTCTCTTCTCACAGGACTTGCCATCATACCTAGCCTTTCCTTGCTAGGAATCAGAACTGGCAATTACTGTTCCAGTTGTTGGTAAGTTTCTTGTCCATTTGGTTTGGCCTCCACTTGGGGTTTTTTTGAGAAATTGAACTTCCCAAGAGCGCCCCCTGGTGCTCAGTGAACGGGGGTAAATCTTTCGGCAGGGTTGGCTCCGGTACACAAGGCAGCCAACAGCAGCTTGTTTCTGGATTACAGCACACAACACTGTGAACTTTAATAATCATCTAACTGCAGAGTCCCCCAAAAAGAACAGTCTTTTTATTTCAAAAGACATAATGATGATGAAGTATGTATCCTGTAACCTTCTGGTGGAATATTAGCCAAAAGAAGCCAGCACTAAACTCCCCGTGGCATCCTTTTCTTTTAACTCTTTAGGCAATTTAATCTGTAATGGTAATTGTCATATCAGAGTTTCACTTCAGTGGTGGATATGCTGCTAGTCAACAACTAAAACAAACTGCTAAAAAAGCAAGACAACGGAGAACAAGAAGCCAGCAGCCTTCAGTGAGAACAAACAAACCACGCAGAGCTCAGCGTTGTTCCTAGCAGCCCTGGGAGAGGAGGTCGTGTGTGTGCCCGGGTGCGGGATCCCAGGGAGGCATCAAGTTTGCAGGAAGATACACAGTCGCCCTTTCACTTTGACAGTGAAATTTACTGAAAAATCCTGTAAGCTTTGCGGGGTGCCTGGATGGTGTAGTCAGTTGAACTTCTGATTCTTTTTTTTTTTTTTTTTTTATCTATTTGAGAGAGACACAGAGCACAAGTGGAAGAGAGGGTAGTGGGAGAAGCAGGCTGAGCAGGGAGCCCAATGTGGGACTTGATCCCAGGACCTGAGGATCATGACCTGAGCTGAAGGCAGATGCTTAATGACTGAGCCACCCAGGTGCCCTGAACCTCTGATTCTTGGTTTCAGCTCAGCTCTTAATCTCAGGGTCGTGCTCTATGTTGGACTCTGTGCTCAGCGCAGTCAGCTTGAGTCTTTCTCCCTCTGCCCATCCCGCTCATGCTCGCTCTCTCTCTCTCAAATCAATCTGTCTTAAAAAATATACATCCTGTATAGCCCTGGGTGTTAATGCACAACTAATGAATTGTCGAACACTACATCAAAGACTAGTGATGTTCTACATGTTAGCTAACTGAGCACAGTAATAAACAGAAATCCTGTAAACTAAAAAAAAAAAAATAAAATAAAGAAATCCTCTAAACTTTGAAGAAAACAAGCTCAGTGCTTTAGGACAATGGGACAGTATGAGTTTTTTGTTGTACTTTCCACTTTAGATACACATTTATAGTCTACAAAGCAAGACAGAGAACTTTCCAAATTTAAAATTAGGTAGATAATGGGATAGCCCTGACTTGAATTCTTACACAGTCTACCACCCTTCTCCCCAACCCCATCTCTCCAGAATGCATGCTGATAGCATGCTGATAGCATTTAAAGGTTGACCCATGGTTACGAGCTGTTACTAGTGCAGGACGTGTACTTTAAAGGGTAAAAAAAACTAAACCAACAGAACACTATTTCTTTTATAATAATGACTCAGAGTTGAGGTTAACAATTCTTTTGGTGCAAGTTTTCTCAAAAGCTTTAACACAAATTGAAGTGAAGCCTGTTTAATTCCAAATTTAAAATTAACTTCCCTTTTCTTGCCACCTAACATGTTGTCATCATCCCTTACTGACCAACTCGCGGGGCACCTGGGTGGTTGTTAGTTAATCGACTGACTTGATTTCTGGCTCAAGTCATGATCCTGGGGTCCTGGGATCAAGCCCCGCGTTGGGCTCTGCTCAGCGGGAAGACTGCTTCTTCTGCCTCTCTTCCTGCTTATGCTCTGTAAATAAATAAATAAAAATCTTAAAAAAAAAAAAAGATTCTCTCCCTCTCTGACCCTCCCCCCTCCAAAAAACTGACAGACTCTTGATTTTACCACCTAGCTCTTCCTCAACCCATCCTCTCTCTGGCCCTGCCACTGCCCTTCTTCCTCCCATGTATGTTGCCCCCAGAGAAGCCATAAAAACACTTTTCAAATGTTCTTGAACAGCTTACAAACCTTTACAACCCCTCTCCCTGCCCCCTTCCTTCCCCAAGCACCACACCCACTGAATTGACAGATGGGTGTTATCGGGGACCACACAAACCAAACATAAAGTGGACATGGCCCCACCCTCTAAATTCCACCTGGCTGGGTCTGTCTGCAGTCCTTCTGCCATTTTACCCCTCACCTCGGTCTGTTCATGTGGAACGGCTGGTCCCCCAGTAGAACGTGCTGGTCTAGCTCCAGTGCCTTTCTCGTGCTCCTTCCCTCTGCAAGGCCCCTTCCATCCTTCCTTACCAGGCTACCCTGACTCACCCTAGAAGATCCAGCTCGGGAGCTGTCTCCTCCAGGAAGCTGCCCTGATGACCTGGCTGTGCTGATGGCCCTGCAATCCCCGCAGCTCCCAGCAGAAACCACTCAAGAGCCCTTTCTGTGTTCAGATTAATCTGCTCTCATCGTACTACCCAACTAGGCCGTTTTAGAAAGCTTGAGGACATGGACTATCTTGTTTAGTTCTTTGCCCCAGAACGTCATAGAGACTCAAAAACTGTTTACCTGCACGTCATTTCCTAAACTGAATTAAGAAAAAATGATCCTCTATGAAAGTACATAATTGCATATATCCAACATAATACACACGTTTTAAGTCATTTATCTATACATATTTATTAAATACTATTTTTCAACTTCATACTTAAAAAATACCAAACTTGTAAACACTCAACTAGATGAGCTAAAACGAAAAGGCCCTGACAGTAGTGTCAAGACAGTGGGACAGCCGGAGCTCTCCCGCATCGCCGGCAGTATTGACTCAAGCCAAACCCGCGTACGCCCTGTGCCCCCGCACGTCTAACCCTGGGTGTACACCCAGCAGACGGGAGCAAGAATGTTCTTAGCAGCATTACAGATCGTAGCCAGCTCCAGACGGGGAGTAGTTAACAGAATGGTGGGACAGACTCTGGCATATTCACACTACAGAGCAGTGAAACAGAAGGAACTTCCGCACGTGGCAACGAGGGTGGTGCTTCGTGAAGTTCAAAAACGAGCTCCAGCAACACGCGGTGGCAGGAGGTGTAAACGGTGGATCCGTCCGGAGGTTATGGCTGGGAACCGGGAAGAGGCGCCCACGCGGCCGCCTTCTGCGGGAGCCGCAGCGTTCCCTCCCTGACCTGGGCAGCGGTCGCCCAGGAGAGCGCGATGTGCAAGTTCACACTTAGGAGCTGGCCCCTCAGGTGTGTGAGGCTCACGCTGCGACAAAGGTCAGAAAAAAGAAAACCTGTGAACTAAACTCTTGGGAAAATGCCAACATGCCAGAGGCAAAGCCTCCAGAAAGAAAACTGATAAAAGTATCTTTGTCTCTTTGCTGTAAAACATGGAAAAGAATTTTTTTAAAAGAACTGTATACTTTTTAAAATGCACAAACGGTATTCCTTTTTATTTTAACGGTTACAGCTTTGGTTTAAGGTTCATAATACTGTTTCCAGATAATGTTCCTCTCTTAACGCCAATTAGGCAACTCTGTGATGTTACTTATGCGGTTACTTAAGCTCCCAACCCACTCATTTGGTTACATTGTGAGAAAACCGCTCAACTCTGGCCTACAGGACAGCAGGAGTCATAGTCTAGAATTTTTATTTCGCTATATTCCTTCTGTACTTTAACCTAAAACCTGCTGCCACCTTTTAGTGATGACAGGAATAAAATTCTTTAAAATACAGAAAATGTATTTCCTGCTAAGGTTTAAAAAAAGAAACCAAAAAAACCCAAAATTCTGACTGCCCTAAAACAACTGATATACTTTGTCCTCTAGATTGTATTTTTGGTCAATGTGTCTCATGTTCTGAATACTGAATTACAGTTCTTGGACTGAGTTTTAATACTAATAAAAAAATACTCAGTTTAACCGAATACCTAACAGGATTCTTCAGTGAGTATTTTGAGAAAGTATATAAATAAAAAGATTAACAGATCCAAATACCTTTAAGAGCAAGAAAGAACAAAAGTTTCTAAAAATTATGCATGTGTACAAGCAGAACAAACTCGGCCACAGGATATGCGAGGCAAGAGTGAAAAATACAGCACCTTCTGACAGAATATTTTCCATTACAATCTCATACATGTGCACGGGAAACAGAACTAGCTCATAACCCACAGATCTCAACGCTCCCCAGAGATTCCTGAGCAGTTGATGCTATATTTGCGGGGTAACACAGGTGAGTGTGTGGCACCCATTGGTTCTTCAAAGCTCTTCAACTCTGGACTTTGATGCTATCACCTTCAAGGCACCAGTCCAAGTGCTCATTAATCTGAGACTCCAAAACTTCATTCTGACAAACGGGACAATCGACCATCCTGAGGTGGCTGGCCGGGCTGCTGGGACTCGGAGTTGCCGCTGTAGGATGGGAACGCCACTCTGGATCATTTCCACTGCTTTGTACTTGCTCTTTCTTGATAAAAAACTTGTCAAAAACAGTCTTGTCTTCTAGCCTGGGTCGTTTACTTGGGAATTTCTCTTCGGACCCACTCACGTCCAGGGACGCAGTCACAGATGTCGATTCCGGGGCTTTTAAAGAATTCCTCAGGGGTATCTTCGACGAGGTGCCCCTTCTCTGAGAACCAGAAGAGACCGAGTTTTTAGGGGTGTCCCCGACTGTCAGGCTTTTCGTGGGAGAGCCGCTCACACTTCGGAAGGCCTTCTGGCTGGCAACTGAGACCGTAGGAAAGTAGTTGCTTAAGACATTTTGGTGACTGGTAGTCAGAACAGGGGATACAAGAGGAGATTTTTTACTCGAACCACTATGTTCAAATTTCACCTCAATTTTAGTGTTAGGTCTGAGGGCTTTTGCTGAATGGTCTTGACCTAAAAGATCTTGGGTTTTATTAATTGTATATGGAGTGACAAACTTCCCAGATGAAGGCGAGTTGCTCCTTTCTCCCAGAACATATCCTTTCCCACTGAAAGGGATTACCAGTTGGGTCTCACCTCTGTTGGGCTTATCTGCAAAAGAAGCAAAGGTTTTTCCTGACTCGAAATCAATACAGTAACCGATGTTAAGCTGATGGACGTTCTGCAGAGGTCAGGGAGCTTCTGGGATGGAGAGGACACAAAGGATAAAAAACATCTTCTCCTATTCAGATAAGGAGTTCCAGCAGCCAAACACTACCAGCAAACGAACTTTTACCTTGAAAATCCCCTAGCATTCTAGAAGTTTAGTTCCAGAGGGAAAAGTACGCTCCCACATTCTCACCTTTCCTCGTACTCCCACAGAATGAGGATATACAATCTCACCACGTATTCTTCCCTAGCTCCTCTCAACATTTTGGATTCAGGAACAGTAGTTTATTATGTTTCTGGATCCAACCAACAACTTCCCAAGGGAAGAAGCCTTAACTTTAGTGACCTGGGTCCCCTGTCAAAACTCGGTTACTCTGAACTTCATAGGAAAGAGATAAATCTGGAAGATGAAGAACCGGCGCATATATGTCATATCCTTTTCCCATTTTTCTCCCAATGAAAATACATACATCAGCAGCAGAAGTCTCTCGGCTACAGTCCAGCTGATAGGAAGGGGTGGAGTTAGGACTAATTCCGGGCATTGTTATCTGAATTGTTGTTTTTATTTTGACAATCATTTTGCCTTCTGTTTCCCAATGACTCAGAGTCAAGATAGGGAAAGGGACTTTACCCTCTAGTATTATCCGTGGAAACTATTGCTACTTTAACTCACATCTGCATAGAGTAAAGCACATTTTTCTACTCTCACTTCATAAATGGGAACTGTTTTTCCTAAGTCCACACTTAAAAATATCTATACGAGAAAGAATCCTTAAGCTCATCCTAACCCCCAGCCTGCAGAGGTCACCACTGGCTTTACCCGGTTAGCCGAGGTCCCAGCAAAGGGGGAAGACCAGACAGCAAGGTACCTTTATGTTCTGCGGGTGTTGGCGGCTGCCCTAGTTTCGTCTTTCCTTTGCCCTTCCTGGAGTAATTCTCTGGTTCCTTGATTTTGATGTAAGTGCCGCCGCACGTCTTCTGGTGCTCGGCCCACCAGTAGTCGTGAGCAGAGGGCGCCCGGTTGGTGGCACGTTTGACGTAGCCGTAGTAGGGCTTCCTGTGCTGGCACGGGCCATTGCAACGCCACCAGTGTCGCCGGTACTCATCCACCTCATCGTGGAAAGTGTGGTACACCTGGGCGAGAGAGCGTGTTCAGTGTTAACGAGGCACGTTAACCAGTTTAAGAAAATAGATAAGCAGCCTTTATTGTCGAAAGGTCCCTGTTTCTGTGAACTTTCTGCAGTGACACTTTGGGGAAGACAATGACTACACTGAGCTTCTGTGCAAAAGTTCATTTTAATATACTAGCAGCAGCTAATCCCTCACAAACTGTCTAAAGAGAGGAAAATCTGAGATTAGAAAAAAAATTTTTTTAACACACAAAAACCCCTATCAATGCTAAAAGCTTTAGAAACCAAGTTTCAAAATTATCAAAATTTAGGGTAAAGACACAATTTTATATAAGCCATAACATGTAAGAATTGTTCCTACTGCTGAACCGAATTTTCTCCTACGAGTAACACCGCCCAAGGGTTCATTTATATGGAATATAAACGCTCCACCCCTACCAGCACAAGCACCTTGCCGGATGCAGCCTCCGCTACACCCACACCACATGCGCGCAGCTCTTTGCTCCTGTCTCTGTAATGAGCCCTCACGGGGCATCATTTTTATCTGCTTAAGGCAAAGAGCGCCCCAGATTTCAACTGGTTCATCTCTGTGTCCCTCGTGGCTAACACAGGCTCTGGCACAGTCAAGGTGCTCAGTCGCATCTGCCGCCTGCCTAAAGGAAAAGCTTCATTACTGATCCAAAGAATATTCTCTGCGAATGTGCTTTTCAGTCCTTACACGGGATCCTTTAGTTTCACCCTCTAGAAGGAACCTTACTTACGGGAAAAGTGGTCTGAAAGAAAAGTGAGCCCTTCCCACGCGGTGGCCCTGCGGATAGAAGGGCACCACTAAAAAATTGCTAATCCTAAATAACCCTAAATAAATCCTAAATAACCATTACTACTGTACAGGATAAGCAGCATCCATGGATGAGGTTTTTTTTAACCAAAGACATTTAACTTTCTCATGAATTCCCTGAGGAAAAGAATGTGAAGCCTCTGGTCACTCTCCAACGAGGTTTCATCCTGGCCGTCTTAAGCAAAACCCTTGCGTTACTTGGCAAGCTCGCCCAACAGTGCGTATTACGTTTGGTGCACGAGACACCGGGGGGCGGGGGTTTGGGGACAAAGATGTACAGAACACCCTCTTCCCTTACACTGAGAGTTCTGCACTTAATTCACTGGCCAAACAGCCAGGGCACTGAATCTGTTTTGCTTCCAAGTCTTGTAACTCCTACAGCCTGGGGATGTGATTTCTTTAACGATGTCGTCACTAAAAGAAAATTGTGCAACTGGATGCCCTGTGGAGTTTGTTATAACAGGATGTAACCTGTAAAAGCAAGGGGTGTCCACTTGATAAAACCGCTCCTCAATGAAAACACACAGATGTGCAAGATAAAAGAATATATCCTCTTCCAAATGGACAGTAGGAAGTATACGAGGACTTTGCTTACAGTGAACACGCTGATGAGGAAACTAAAAGCCTTTTGCACCAGCACCTCCACAATTCTTTTGCTAGTCAGGACTTTATGTGACTGTCTTTCAATGCAAGCCACTTTCTTGATGATGAAGTAACTCTATTAAATAATTAAATGAGCTCTCTAGACTATTAAAGCCAATGGCTGGAAAAAAAATATACATAAGGTGAGCACTTTCCATTTTCCACCACACCGGCCTTTATGCCTTTCAAAGGCAGGAAATCTCTGCAGGAATGAATATCCTATTTGGTTCAATTTGATGCCGTACTCATTAGGCCCTCGTGGGGACGCTGCACCACACAGCTTCTACGGAGGTGCAGAAACCAGGAGAGCCGCCCTGTGTTCAGAGGTTGGACAGCAGAACAAAATATTGGAGAAGGTCCAGGAGCTGCTGAGGACACTCAAAGGACAAAGCAGTCCTGCCTGCCGCAAAGACAAGGGGCATGTGACAGCACAGAGGAAGTGGCACATGGGAGGGAGAGCATGTGTGAGGGGCAGCACGGGGGCAGGAAAGTTCTCTCAGAATCAAGACAAGCTGTGGCTGTGGGAGGCAAAAGACAAGGAACAGGATGGTCACCTGATCAAATGAATCCGTAATAAATAAAAACTTCTAGTATTTACCTTGTACTCAAACTGGGCTAGAATGTTTGTGTGTATTTTTTTCCTTTAATCCTCAAGGACCCAAAGGTAAGTGTCCTTACGGCCCTCGTAGGAGGGCCCTGCATAGGAGGCTATGCAGACGCCCCACCGTCCGGCATCCGCGGAGCCGGCCTCGGAACCCCAGCCTCAGACTCCTGGGTTTTCTGACCCCAGGCTCTGCTTCCTACAGGGTCAAGTCTTACAGGGACAAGTCTTGCAGAATCAAGACTTCAGGTGATGGGAACGACACATGATACAGGAGCGATCGAAGGAGACTATCACATGGAAACGAAGATGAGGGACAGTTGTGATGACCCAGAGGTAGGGCAGGCCTGCAGCCAATGTGTGTACAGTGTCGCCCTAGCCATGCTCAGAGGCCTTGCAGGGGCCGCAGGGACACCCAGCCCAAGACGGACTGGTCAGCTTCTTTTCACTTGTCCTACCATTTACTGTGGAAATGCCTCAAAAATAGTATTTGTTCCGACCCAGGTGTCTATTTTTAGTTAAATCCCAAGAATTACTGAATAAATAACTATTAAAAATCATAAACATTATACTTATTTAATATTTAATAAGCTAACTGATTAAATTAATAAATGTTATATTTATTATTTAACTCACATACCGTTATATTGGCTCCTGTCAGGCGATTGATGCGATGCATGTGTTTACAAAACTCTGGCCCGTGCCCCTCCCGGTCTTTATCATTATTAGTGACAAATAAATAGGCGTGTATCATTTCATGCAAGAGGGTCTGAAACAGAAAATAAATTAATTTGTTAGGGTGCTTTTGAAAATAATAATGCATTTTCTTACTCTATGTGGGATCTTAACTTTGCTTAGATCACAGGCTCCTTTCAAAGACTGACAAAAGTCACAAACTGTCTTTCTAGAAAAATTACATACACATACATTGACAAAACTTTGCATATATTCTCCGAAGCTCTGCAGATCCCAGGTTAAGAACTGTGTTCCAAGAAAGGCTTTTTAACTCTTCATTGAAACCCAAAAGGAAAGATCAATGAACTCAACTACATAAGAATCTTAAAATTCTGTGTGGGGGAGAAAACACGGTGACTGAAAAGACTAATTCAGAACAATGTATGTGCAATGCATCCCTCAGGCTATTCTTAAACTATAAAGAGCTATTAAAGTCAACAGAAAATGACCAATAACCCATTTTTAAGTGGGCAAAGGTCATAGATGGATTTTCAGAGAAAGAAATATAAAGTCTCTGTCAGGGGCACCTGGGTGGCTCAGTGGGTTAAAGCCTCTGCCTTCGGCTCAGGTCATGATCCCAGGGTCCTGGGATCGAGCCCGCATCGGGCTCTCTGCTCAGCGGGGAGCCTGCTTCCCTTCCTCTCTGTCTCTCTGCCTGCCTCTCTGCTGACTTGTGATTGCATCCCTTCCTTCTCTCTCCCTCTCTGTGTGTGCCTCTCTGCCTACTTGTGATCTCTATCAAATAAATAAATAAATAAAATCTTAAAAAAAAAAGCCTCTATCAACCCTGAAAGTTTTCATGTAAAATGATCAAAAATTAGGATAAACCATAAACATGAAAAAACTGGGCAACTTCATTTATAAAACAAATACAAACTAATGCTACACCAGTAGGTCACTTCTGCTTATCTACATTAGTAGAACTCCTGGAGTTTGATACCATTAGAAAAGCTAAGGGGAAACAAACATTCCTGTCTATCTCCGGTAGAACAGCAAAATAAGCCAAAGCCCACAGAGGAGAATGTGGTAACATCTCACAAAACTACAAATGCACTTATCCTCTGACCCAGCAATCCTGAAACTAACAGGAAAAGTCACATGTACCAGGCATTTTCACTGCGGCATTGTTTATTATATTAAGACCGGAAATAAGTGTTCAGCAACAGGGGCCCGGCTGAAGGAACTACGGAAAATCCACAACACAGGATTCTATACAGACTTAAAAAAGAACACAAAGATCTCTATGAAGTCATCTGGAGAAACCTACAGGGTATGCTTTTGAATGAAAAAGGCAAAGTACAAAGAAGAATGTACACAGTCTTTTGTATGAGAAGTATGTCAAGTGATCAGGAGAGGAAATAAGAATGGACATAAATATTTGCAAACAGTGGCACCAGTTAAGCATCTGACCCCTGGTTTCAGCTCAGGTCATGATCTCAGGGTTGTGAGATCGAGCCCTGTATCCGGCTCCATACACAGCGCAGTCTGCCTGAGGTTGTCTCCCTTGCTCCCCCCGCCCCCAAAGGCTCATGCTCACTCTCTCAAATAAATAAATCTTTTAAAAAAATTTGCAAAACAGAACAGCAAAACAACAAAGAAACTAATAACACGAGTATCTTATAGTAGTTGGGGAGTTCAGCACAGAGAGGGAAGGGGTAGGACAACGTTTCTAGGTATACAGCTTTTGGTAGCTTTGGGAGTTCGAATCGTGAAAATTTCAGAATAAACAAACAATAAAATCTACTGCTCTAGTGAATAGCATCTGATGGAAAATCCTGTGATTGGCCCAAATTTCAACTGAATTTACATAAATCTTGTTTGAATTAAAACAACGGGTGCCTGGGTGGCTCAGTGGGTTAAGCCGCTGTCTTCGGCTCAGGTCATGATCTCAGGGTCCTGGGATCGAGTCCTACATCCGGCTCTCTGCTCAGCAGGGAGCCTGCTTTCTTCTCTCTCTCTCTCTCTGCCTGCCTCTCCGTCTACTTGTGATCTCTCTCTGTCAAATAAATAAATAAAAACTTAAAAAAAAAAAACCAGCTTACTGCTCATTTGCATACCAAGGATGCCAAAGTGTAGGTGCAAAATTCAGAGAAGTATTTAAGGTTGCAGTTTCATAATGTATCCCAAAGAAATATGAATACATTTTTTACAAAGTGAGAATCAGTGGGGCACATGGGTGGCTCAGTTGGTTAATCGTCTACCTTCGGCTCAGGTCATGATCTTGGGCCCCTGGGATCGAGCCCTGCATCACGGAATCTGGGCAGCAGGAAGCCAGCTTCTCCCTCTCCCTCACCCTCTGTGCCCTCCTTCTCTCTCTCTCTCAAATAAATAAATAAAATCTTTAAAATATATATATGCTTTTTTATTTTTCTATTTATTTATTTATTTATTTATTTATTTATTTAGACAGGAACTTGGATTTATTGGTGGGCATGAATATGACGGGAAGGGGTAGTGCTAAGGTTCTCATGAGTGCAGAGCCCTCCATTTGTCCAAGGGACCACGGTTAGGGATGTATTTGACCCCACAGCCATCTGGGATAAGCCGCTTTTCAGCCACCATGTCTTCAAATTCATCCGCATTGAACTTAGTAAAGCCCCACTTCTTGGAAATGTGGATCTTCTGGCGGCCACGGAACTTGAACTTGGCCCTGCGTAGGGCCTCAATCACATGCTCCTTGTTCTGCAGCTTGGTATGGATGGACATGATGACTTGGCCAATGTGGACCCTGGCTACTGTGCCCTGGGGCTTTCCAAAGGCACCCCGCGTACCTGTCTGCAGCCTAAATTGGAGATAGCCATGAGGTCAGACCCCAGCATCCACCAAAAGGGCTGTCTCCAAGGTCCCTTAGGGCAACCCATACAATCAACAGGCTGCATACACTACCGAGGAGGCTACTGTTTGCAGCCATGGCACACTGGGCCCCCATATATATGCTTTTTTAAAAAGTGAAAGTCATGAAGGTCTTCAAGAGCAAACTTTGTTCGTAATGTTTTTACAAAGAATTTCTATCAGAAGAACTAGATTTGCCACTAATGAATTGTAG
Source organism: Mustela erminea (assembly GCF_009829155.1). Classification (NCBI taxonomy): domain Eukaryota; kingdom Metazoa; phylum Chordata; class Mammalia; order Carnivora; family Mustelidae; genus Mustela; species Mustela erminea. The sequence goes on along the minus strand of NC_045627.1, from coordinate 3,729,204 downwards.
TCTTATCAAATTCTGCTGAACAGAAAAAATGGGTGAATCAAACATTTTAACTTGGTCACTCTGAAAACATCCCAAAATTATCAACTCCATCTCTGAAAATGAACTTAATCGTTTTAAGTAAATGCCTCTCTCTTGGGACTTAAACTCAAAGAGCATTCTACATTTCAAAGGTTTTCCTACATTCTAAAGTAATGATGAGCAACTATTCTTATAAAGGGAAAGAAACTTAGTTCCTAATTTTGGGTACAATTTAAATACCTTGAAAATGGAATGGCCCATGGCACCATACCGAACCATTTCTATCTTTATATATCCACCATTTTCCACATTTAGGCTAGATTCAAGGCTCTAATCAGCACGGTCCCAAAACACCTCTACTTTCCACCACTGTCCTCTATCTGGACAAAAGCAACTACTTCTGGTCCTCAATATGCCCTAATTTCAGGCCTCGCTTTCACCTCATTGCATGCCTCATTCCATGCCAAGGGTAGTTTTCCTCCACCATATCTGCTTGTCAGAATACAGTCCGTCCTGTAAGGCTCACCTCCATGTTCTAATTAGCAGAAGTAATAATTATAAAGTGGTAGTAATGAGGTCAAGTGGTACAGGGGATAGGACAAGAGCTTTGGAGTCAGGGACCTAATCCAAGGATTTGTTACTTATCACGCTCAAGACCCTGAACCAGTTACAAGGTGCTCCTCACGCCTAAAATGGGGATGTCCTGGCCTTGCAGGGCCATACACACTAGATTAACTATTGTTATTCCAAAATGTGGCCAATATGTGCTCAACAGTGAGTGGGAGGAGTGGCGATGTCAGTAGTCACAAAATACATAGCCAGGAAGCTTTTCTTCTTTGTCCTCGACCACACAATATCTTTTCCTTTCCTGAACCCTTTTCATGATAACTTAGGTCATACTCTATGTACAGACCAGAGTCACACGGTTCCTTCTCAGTCCTTCTCACCCTGATTTGATAGTGTAACTTTCTGACGACAGAGAATGCTCCCTTGATAGCATTACTACGCGTTTCCCATTCTCTTCTCACCCATTACCTTAAAAAAAAAAATTGTTCGTGTGTTTAATCATTTACATAATAAATACTCATTAAGCAACTACTGTTCTAATTAGAGCTCCTCATAAGGTTGATTTGGTTTAATCATGTTCAAATTTTTTTTATGCCTACTTTTCTGCTTATTCACTGTGTTACCAAGAGAGTTGTATTAACACACAACTATGATTGTGGATTATTTCTCTTTTTGCTTCTACTAATTTATGTTTCATGTAGCTTAAAGCTGTATCATTACTTTAAGGGTCAAATTATGTGTTTTTATTTAATAGATTATTTTATCATTCTAAAATGTTAACCTTTTTTTCTAGTAAAACTTCTTCCCTTAAAATCCTTAGTCTGATACAATAGCTTTCTGTTATTGTTCAGATGGTGTACTTTTTTCAACCTTCTACATGTAATGTATGTGTGTCTTTATCTTAAGCCTATCTCTTTTCATCTAGTATGTCATTCCAAGTCTTTAGTGCTTAGTCTGTTTATATGTAATATAACTACTGATATTGTCTTTATGCCTACCTCTTTTTTTTTTGCAGGACTTTGTTCCTTTATCCCTCCTTCCTTTTTTAAATTATTTCTGTTATACCATTCTATACTTAGTAGCCATTTACTTTTTTTTTCTAATTGTGGTAAAAAGCACGTAACATAAATTCTACCAGCTGAACTATTTTTACGTGTACAGTTCTGGAATGTGAAGTATATTCCCATTGTTCTGAAACCCATCACCTTCTATTATCCTTAAAAACACCATCTTTTTTATTTCCGAGCATGTTTTAACATATTTCCCATCCAATCTCTACCACCCTATCCTCTTTATAATGCATATGCTTCAAGTGACATAACTGGGGCAAGATCAGTCACACTGGGGGCATCTTAGGGAACTTCAGGCGTGTTCTAGACTCAACTAACCTTAATCAGGGAGCCCCTACTCCTCCATTTTGCTAGTGACGCATGCCCTCGCTTGTGCTGGCTGGTTATACCAGCTCAGCTAGATATTCTGGGAGGGCAGCACCACAGTGTCTGAACAGAGAATCAAAGTTTGTGTGACTTGGTTGGAAGATATGGGTCCTAATTTTTTCTCTGCTGCTAAGTATGAAACTTAAACCTGTTACTTACCCTCCCTGAGCTTTAATGTCCTCATTTACAAAAAAGAGGACAACACACGTAGTACATAAACAGGGTTGTTGCAAAGATCAAATCAGATAAAACACCTGAAAGCCTTTAGCTGTGAAAAACTATAAAAACATAAGGTAATTGTTATCATTTACCCTGCAGTTAAAGTCTGCAATGACAAAAAAGAGATTTTGGTTTTGGTTTTACATTACAGGTTAAGTCACAGCAGTCTAAATCAGTAATAAGCATTTTCAAATTACTCAGCTAAGAATCAAGTTTATGCAAAGAATACCTCTACGAGATCCTTTCTTGGTCTCAACTTTAAAAGAGGTTCACTGAGACGGATGGAACACATTCCACCCCTCCCTTCATAGCTGCATATCCCAGCACACCTGGAAAACAACCACCACAAAAACATTATTTACCTAATATACAACAAAAGAAATAGAGATGAAAGAGGAAATCCTTATACATTCTTGGGCAGGTCACACCAAGTACCTTCTTGGTTAGGAGATATTTGCATTTCACCCCAGTGAGATGTGTCAACAGTAATGCATCCCTTGCCCTCGCCAGGCTGCAGGGGCCCCAAAGAGGACAATCCTGTTCTGTGGCTCCCAGTCTCCTCCCTCCAAACTGTAATCAGTTTGTGTTAACAACCAGATCTCCAACAGCACGACTGGAAAACTGTAACAGAAGCCTCTGTGAAAGAGACTGGTTCTTTACACACAGTTCTGTGTCTGATTTTAATCTGTCTTACTTTAGGAACTTGGAACACAAGCACCACCGTGGTATAAACTCCATCCTAAACCTGCAACCCCCCTTCAGGTGCAGGAACAGATTCTTTCAAATCGGGATTTCTCAACCTCAGTGTACATCCTTTTGGAGGCATCCCCGAAGATCCTCTGGGTGCAGAAATATGGAAACGTCAAGCCCGTCCCCCTTCTAACACCGGAGCTCACTACAGAGTGGTGTTATCTCCAAGAGCGTGGAACAGGACAACGCACGTCCTTGGGAGGCTTCCCCGCCTCCTCGGCGTTCTTTCTTAGCGACTGACTCTGGATGCTTCTCCCTCCTGGGTCAGAAATGTGTTAATTTACTTTCAAACTGGAGGAGATCCAAAGACACTTCCTTTTCCCTCACTGTGTCCTCTACACATCAAACTGCTACCGGGATGGGCCACACAGCTCCTGCAAGTTGCTGGAGCGGGAGAGAGACAGAGCAGGAAGAGAGAGGAACCCCGAGAGCGGCTGCCGGTCCCAAACAAGACCCCACGTTTCACGCCCCGCCCCCCGGGCCCATCGGGGCGGAGCGAGAAGGGGAGCCTAGGGCCGGGGGCTGCGGAGGGGCTGCCAGCCGTTCTCGCTCCCCCAGCGGGGCTCGGGACTCACAGGGTCATTCGCATGCTCCACTTCACCTCGACGGCCTCCAGCTGGCCCCAGAAGAACCGATCGTTGAACTGCACGAACAGGGCCTGCAAATCCGGGGTTGGGTCCACCAACTCCCAGGACGCGTCCACCAGCGACAGGGGCGCCTGGGCCCGGTCGCGCTCCGACCGCTGCAGGTCCCACTCCTCCTGAAGCCGCAGCGCCAGCACAAGATCCTCATCCATCTCTGCCGGCAGCCCAGGCGGCGTGCGCCGGCGTTAGGGGCTCCGCGTCTCCGAAGCTCCGAGGGCCGGCCGAGCTCCTAGGAGATACCGGCTCTCGGGCTGCTCTCGGGTCGGCCCGCCGGTCTCGCGAGAACTCAGGAATAACTGGCTCTAGAACGAGAACTGAGGTTGCCCCAAGCCAAGATTCTGGGGCTTAAAAAAGAGAACTCGGCTAGACGCCTGCTAGTGGGCTCAAAACCTGGGTCTCCAGGGCTTGGACTCCAGGAGGGTTTCAGGAAACTGGTTACCGGCTTTACGCTTCGCCGCTAACTTCAAACACTTACGTCACGCTCAGCTCATGCGCAGTACCCACGTCCCTCTGCCTCGCCCTCCACTCTCTTCCGCAATAGCGCCTCTGGCGCATGAGCCGTAGGTGGCGGGCGTTCCTGCGCAAGCGCGCTCCCTGCGCCCGGCCCCTGCGCAGGCGCGGTGTCCGAAGCTCAGACCCGGGCGCAGGCGTACTCGTCTCCCTTCCATCCTGCTTCCTCAGCCCTGGAGCTCCGCGGGGCTTGGGTGGGTCTCAACAGCGGCAGCACCGGTGGCGGCGATAGTGACAGTGACTGCGTGAGACTCAGACGGAAATGGCGATGGCGATGTCAGACAGTGGGGCGACCCGGCTGCGCCGGCAGCTGGAGTCGGGGGGCTTCGAGGCGCGGCTGTACGTGAAGCAGCTCTCGCAGCAGTCGGACGGGGACCGGGACCTGCAGGAGCACCGGCAGCGCATCCAGGCGCTGGCGGAGGAGACGGCGCAGAACCTGAAGCGCAACGTCTACCAGAACTACCGGCAGTTCATCGAGACAGCCCGCGAAATCTCCTACCTGGAGAGCGAGATGTATCAGCTCAGCCATCTGCTGACCGAGCAGAAGAGCAGCCTGGAGAGCATCCCGCTCACCCTGCTGCCGGCGGCCGCCGCCGCTGGGGCTGCCGCGGCCTCCGGCGGGGAGGAAGGGGGAGGCGGCGCGGGGGGCCGAGACCACCTGCGGGGCCAGGCAGGCTTTTTCCCCACTCCCGGGGGCGCCTCCCGCGACAGCTCGGGCCCCGGCGAGGAAGGGAAGCAGCGCACCCTTACCACCCTGCTCGAGAAGGTGGAAGGCTGCAGGCACCTGCTGGAGACGCCGGGGCAGTACCTGGTGTACAACGGGGACCTGGTGGAATACGAGGCCGACCACATGGCCCAGCTGCAGCGGGTGCACGGCTTTCTCATGAACGACTGTTTGCTGGTGGCCACCTGGCTGCCCCAGCGGCGGGGGATGTACCGCTACAACGCCCTCTATCCCCTGGATGGTTTGGCCGTGGTCAACGTCAAGGACAACCCGCCCATGAAGGACATGTTCAAGCTGCTCATGTTTCCCGAGAGCCGTATTTTTCAGGCGGAAAATGCTAAAATCAAACGAGAGTGGCTGGAAGTGCTGGAGGAAACCAAGAGAGCCCTCAGTGAGAAAAGACGAAGGGAGCAGGAGGAGGCAGCGGCCCCTCGAGCACCACCCCAGGTGACTTCCAAGGCCAGTAACCCATTTGAGGATGAAGAAGACGACGAACCGGCCGTTCCTGAGGTAGAAGAGGAGAAGGTGGACCTCTCAATGGAATGGATCCAGGAGTTACCTGAAGACCTGGATGTCTGTATTGCCCAGAGGGACTTTGAAGGAGCCGTTGACCTGCTGGATAAATTAAACCATTACCTAGAGGATAAGCCCAGTCCACCTCCTGTTAAAGAGCTAAGGGCCAAAGTGGATGAGCGTGTCCGGCAGCTCACGGAGGTGCTGGTGTTTGAACTCTCCCCAGATCGTTCCCTGAGAGGTGGTCCGAAGGCTACGCGTAGAGCAGTTTCTCAACTGATCCGGCTGGGCCAGTGCACAAAGGCCTGTGAGCTGTTTTTGAGAAACAGGGCAGCGGCTGTGCACACTGCAATACGTCAGCTGCGCATCGAGGGTGCCACCTTACTCTACATTCATAAGCTGTGCCATGTCTTCTTTACCAGCCTTCTTGAAACCGCACGGGAATTTGAGACGGATTTTGCAGGCACAGACAGTGGCTGCTACTCTGCCTTTGTGGTCTGGGCGAGATCAGCCATGGGCATGTTTGTGGATGCCTTTAGCAAGCAGGTGTTTGATAGTAAGGAGAGCCTCTCTACCGCGGCCGAGTGTGTGAAAGTGGCGAAGGAGCACTGTCAGCAACTGGGGGACATTGGACTCGACCTCACCTTCATCATCCATGCCCTTCTGGTGAAGGACATCCAAGGGGCCTTGCACAGTTACAAAGAAATCATCATCGAAGCCACTAAACATCGCAACTCTGAGGAGATGTGGAGGAGGATGAACTTGATGACCCCAGAGGCCCTGGGCAAGCTCAAAGAGGAGATGAAGAGTTGTGGGGTCCGAAACTTTGAGCAGTACACCGGGGATGACTGCTGGGTGAACCTGAGTTACACCGTGGTTGCCTTCACCAAACAGACCATGGGCTTCTTGGAAGAAGCCCTGAAGCTCTATTTCCCAGAGCTGCACATGGTACTTTTGGAGAGCCTGGTGGAAATCATTTTGGTTGCCGTGCAGCATGTGGATTACAGCCTTCGGTGCGAGCAGGATCCGGAGAAAAAGGCTTTTATCAGACAGAATGCATCCTTTCTCTATGAGACCGTCCTCCCTGTGGTGGAGAAGAGGTTTGAAGAAGGCGTGGGGAAACCCGCCAAGCAACTCCAGGACCTGAGGAATGCATCCAGACTTATTCGTGTGAACCCTGAAAGTACAACGTCAGTGGTCTGATGCCCGTGGCTCTGTGTCTATGTATGCCTATATATTGCTTATACGTTATTTATATTTATATTAAGTTGCATTAGCATATTCTTTATAGTCTTAAACACAGATCAAAAATAAAAGACGCCCTCTCAAACAGAAATGCAGAATCAAAAGGAAGAAGAAAAAAAAGTTAAAATTAAGCCAAAATAACAAAACAGTGGAATTATTAAAATATACGCTTTCCTTTTAAATTATGCTAACTCTCTAATGAATATGTTGTCACACTACAGCATTTCAGTGTATCCTTTTGGGTCAAAACACACTTTCTTCCAGTCTGTATTATGCAGCTCAGAGAAATCATATCTATAAATACGTAGAATTTAAGTATGTCGTGAGGTTTCCCAGTTCGCTAAAATGTTAGGTCTCTTAAAAGAGTACAGTGCCGTACAAACACCCTGCTTCACACACTTCCCCACCTTAAAATGTGACTGAACAATTTTGGGGGGCGGGGGGAGGAGTTGAGAGCATTGGTTTTAGCATAAATTTTGGTCAAAAAAATTCCTTCTTGAAAATGGCCAGTTTGTGGACTCAAATACTTGGATAGCTTTCATGAGATGGCTCCGCAAACATTTTGCCAGTGTGATTTGAGTGACTAATTATTTTCACCTGCTAATTAGCAACTTTCTAATACTTGATTGGGGAGCATTTACTTGAATCTTAAGGACTATGGTAACTTTTCTTTCAACATATTCCTGAACTGCGTGAATTTCTAGCCACAGCTTTTGTCCTTACCATACTAAAAAAATTAAAATGATTAAAAGAAAACCACCAAAACAGGACAGACTGAGGAACCTGGCAATGGCCAGTGACTTTTAGCTGCCTTCCCTCAATCTCCCTGTAACATATAATGACTCAGACTACATGGAAACGGGAGGAAAGTTTTCGGTGAAACATTTATTGAGATTTCAGGGCCTGGGTGGATGGGAAATTAGAAAAAAATCATATGCAAACCCTACTCAAGTATGACTGTTTTGAGCAGAGATTTGGCTTTTGATTTTTTGTAGCAAAGTAGAGAACAAAAAGGTGAGACAATGTGCCCAAAGCCAAGGGAAGAAAAGAACTTTTGGTGACTCCTACTAGAATGCTACATACTGCCTTTCTCTTGTTTTGTGTTTTCCTTTGTTATGAAAAGTAAATATAATGCTTACTTCAGGTTGTTTCGTAAAACAAAAATAGCTGAAGAAATTGGAGCTTCCCAGGATTTCTGAACTACTGCTTCCATTGTGCATTGATTATATAAGATTCCCCATATGTGAAGAGAAATTGTGCTAAGATCCACCATTTTTCCCTCTTTCCAGTTGTGATTCTTGTCCAAAAGTGCCATTTCTGATGCCGAGGACTTCCAAAGTTCTTGTCTTTTATCTGAATTAAAATAGTGGTATTAAGTGGAAATTATGTAAAACTAAAATAGCTTCCAAGAGTGGCTTAGGGTTTGTGAAGCTCCATGACTCAGTTACTTGCTGTCAGAGGAGCCCTTTTATGTATTTTTAGCTATGCATTTTAAAGGTTGAAAATTATCAAAGTTACAGATTTTCTTTAATTTTTTTCACATAAATTTAGAATTTTCTAGACAATAACCATAACTGGATATCTCAGCTGAGCAAAAACAGTTATAATTTGCCTTTTTTAAGATCACTGGAAACTTGAATTTGATAACAATGTTATTATTTTGTGCAAGTTAGTTTCTAAAACTATATTGTATAAAATGTGTGTAAATATCTGATGCTGGGTCCATGAAACAATACTTCTGAAATCAACACTTAAGGCATGAAGTTGTAAAAACGTAAATGTGTATACTCAGATATTTAAATGGTTGCTTCTCCATAGAACTGTCTGCTTTTTAAAACTGGAAGTACAGAATTTTCTTTGGGTAAACTTTGTGTGTTGCTTAATCAGAGTTGTAGCTGGAGGAAGTCAGCCGGTGGTGATTCAGTTAGTGTGGGAAGTGGATCAGAGACCCTCAGTGTCCTAATGTATCTTTGTGCCAAGACAGAGTCATGGTGTACCATTCCCCAGAGTGGAGTCGGAGCTCTTCCCTCGTTCTTGCTTCATTAGACTCCAAAACAAGTCCTAAAAATCGAATACAGTTAGAGATTGTCCAGAAATACAGCACATACTGTAATCCACCACTGTAAACCTGATTGCCTCTTCTTGTCTGCTTTCCACATCACACTGTCACTCGAGCTTGGAATCACAGACTTGATTGAATTAATTACTGTTGAGAAAAAGACACCCTGTAGAATTAAGTCTCTTTTTGATTAAAGCCTCATTTCACTTAAAGTGCTGAACACTTACTTTTGTTTAAAAGACTACCTTTAGTTAAATAACCGGCACTTGTATTTTGCAATTCGCTTACCTAGGATTGGGAATTTGGGACTTGACATAAGGTGTAAAATCAGTATATGTACATTTTGCTTATTGATATGCTGTGATATGAGGGATCCTGAAATGTTTATCAAAATAAAGCTTAAAATTTTTCTTACACTGGATAAAATTGGCATTACAGTGTTGTATCTCCTTTAATTAGGCCTCAATATTCTTTTTTTTCCTAAAGATTTTATTTATTTATTTGACAGAGATTACAAGTAGGCAGAGAGGCAGGAGGAAGCAGGCTCCCCGCTGAGCAGAGAGCCCGATGCGGGGCTTGATCCCAGGACACTGGGATCATGACCTGAGCTGAAGGCAGAGGCTTTAACCCACTGAGCCACCCAGGTGCCCCTAGGATTCGATATTCTTAGGTTCTTGTTACAGAAGTACCGAGCCTTTTAAAGATTTTATTTATTTATTTGACAGAGAGAGAGCAGAAGCAGGGGGAGTGGCAGGCAGAGGGAGAGGGAGAAGCAGGTTCCACTGAGCAGAGTCCAATGTGGAACTCGATTCCAGGACCCTGGGATCATGATCTGAGCTGAAGGCAGTCGCTTCATCACGTGAGTGCCCCTGAAATACTGTTTGTTTGTTTGTTTGTTTGTTTAAAGATTTTATTTATTTACTTGACAGAGAGATCACAAGTAGGCAGAGAAGCAGGCAGAGAGGGAGAAGCAGGCTCCCCACCGAGCAGAGAGCTCGATTCGGGGCTCAATTCTAGGACCCCAGGATCATGACCCAAGCCGAAGGCAGAGGCTTTAAACCACTGAGCCACCCAGGTGCCCCTGAAATACTGTTTTAAGAGCCGAGGTGGTTTTTGTTTTGTTTTGTCTTTGTCTAGGGGGATGACAGGAAGCTGTTAGCTAATTTAAATATATGTTCTGCTTACTGTCAGAATTGTGATTAAATCATATCTCAGTTTTTTTTTTAAGGACTCCTTTGAATGAGAAATTTCAGATACATAAAATGAATTTGCTCCAAAAAGTGGATTTTATGTCATCTGCACATCCCTAAATGAAGAAAATATAATGGAGGCCATATGACCTAAGAACTGGGAGCATCAATGACAAGGATCTGTTTTTTAATACATATAGACCCTGAGGGAACTTTTACATAAAATTGATTTAAAGCTATTTATCAAAAAAAAAAAATATTCAGTGTTATGCCTTACATTGACTATAATGTGGGATGGGGAAGACAAAATAAATTTGAGCATGCTTGCTGTGAAATTCTTGAGAATTGGAAAAGATGGAGGATAAAAAGTTGGAAAAACTAGGTTAGGGAGTCAAATACACAATAGTGTGTTGCAAATTACATTAATTAAATAATCGAATGCAGACAGCGTGTTGCCAAAAAAACAACAACCCTGTGTGTTGTCATTTTCATACTCAGTATTTCATGGGAATACTGAGAAGGAAGAGGGCAATGTGTTTTTGAGGAGTTTGGAGAGTCTACGTGGAATTGTTGGCATTTGAGACAAAAAAATAATATTTGACATGAAAAAAATTCACGTATGAGAAGCGATGTGAGAACCTTCCTTTAGGGAATCACTTACTAATGATTGCTGTGTTTCAAGCAGTGTGATAAGCACCTTTATCGGGTTATTTTATCTAATCTTCACATCGGTCTACGGAAGGAGTTGAAGTTTTGTGAAGTAATTTGCAGGTAATTCAACCTACAAAGAGTTCCCTAAGTGGCCCGGATGGGATATGAACTCGGACTTTATCTAGGGCTGGCTTCTGAGCCATTGAGCCATACTATTGGATTGTGTCTGCTGGCTGACATCTCACTAGGGCAGGTGCTCTTTATTTCGAAGACTTACCCATTCACAAGTGTATTCTGTTAAAATTAAAGGTGTTACGTCACAGTATATATAGATTTTTTAAGGTTTTATTTATTTGAGAAAGAGCACAAGCAGGGGGAGCGGCAGACGGAGAGGGAGAAGCAGGCTCCCCGCCGAGCAGGGAAGCTGCTACAGCTCGATTGCAGCACCCTGAGATCATGACCTGAGCCCTAGGTAGACACCTAACCAGCTGAGCCACCAAGACGCCCCAGGATATTTTTTTAAAGATTTTTTCATTCATTTGAGAGAGAGAGCATGAACAGGGGGAAGGAAGAGAGAGAGAGGGAGATGACAAGCAGGGAGCCTGACGTGGGGTTCAATTCCAGAACTTCGAGATCATGACCTAAGAGGAAGGCAGATGCTTAACCAAGTGAGTCACCCAGGTGCCCCTGTCACAGGATATTGTAATTTATAACTGCCTTAAAAAAATAAAGTAGCAGACTTGAGTTAATGAGATTGTTCAAACCAGATTGTTTCCATTGACACCAATTTGGTTTTGTTTAAAACATTTCATTGAGGGGCAGGTGTCCGTCGGGCTCGTTCAGTGGAGCATGCGATTCTTGGTCTCAGGGTTGTGAGTTTGAGCCCCACCTTGGGTGTAGAAGTTACTTAAAAATAAAATATTGGGTGGCTCAGTGGGTTAAGCCTCTGCTTTTGGCTCAGGTCATGATCCTGGGATCGAGCCCTGCATCGGGCTCTCTGCTCAGCGGAGAGCCTGCTTCCTCCTCTTTCTCTGCCTGGTTCTCTGCCTACTTATGCTCTCTCCCTCTCTGTCAAATAAATTAATTAATTTTTTAAAAAATCTTGAAAAAATTTTAAATAAAATATTTTCTTTCTTAAGTAATCTCCATGCCCAACATGGGTCTCAAGCACATGACCCCATTTGAGTCACGTGCTCTGCGGACTGAACCAGTCACCTGCCCCATTATCATCAATCTGTACATTACTGAATTCTTTGTAATTGGTAAAATTAAGTAGCCTTGAACTTGAAGAAATTTCTTTGGGCATTAAGATACATATAACTTAGATTAAGAGTCTCTGTCTTTGGTTTCATCTTCTTTCATTTTTCCCTGCCTTCCCCTATGATCCTCTGTCTTGTTTTGTTAGGAAACAAACTGAGGGGTGCTGGGGGTGGTGGTGGGAGGGATAGGGTAGTGGGGTTATGGACATTGGGGAGTGCTGTGAATTGTGTAAGATTGATGAATCACAGACCTGTACCCCTGGGGCAAATAATACATTATATGTTAATTTTAGAAAGAATAACTGGAAGTGCTCTATAAAAATGCAGATTCCTGGGTCTCCTTAATCAGAGTTTTTGAGGACCAAAACCACACATCTGAGTATATAACAAGCTCTATAGGTAATTCTTTCTTACACAAAGTTCTGACAAAGTTCTCTGCTTGGCACAGATGTTCATAATTGGTGCACGTATGAGAAACGAAGCAACGGGAATTGCCTGCCCTAACCTCTGTACTGGCCATTTTGCCTTGGGAGATATGAAAAGGGTCCCAAAGAGCCTTCCCTTGCTTTCTCAATGGATTTTGGTAAAGTAGTTTCAGTTGAACATAATTACACTGACCTTTAATAGATGAAAAAGTTCTCAGGGCAAATAAGTTTCAGAAATGCTCAACCCTATTTTTTCTCTTTGATTAACATGACACACATTACCAGCATGGGATGCATTCTGGGGAATCCTGCTTCCATAAAATTCTTAAATTTTTTTTTAAAGATTTTATTTATTTAGTTGACAGAGAGAGATCACAAGTAGGCAGAGAGAGAGGAGGAAGCAGGCTCCCCGCCGAGCAGAGAGCCCGATGCGGGACTCGATCCCAGGACCCCGAGATCATGACCCGAGCCGAAGGCAGCGGCTCAACCCACTGAGCCACCCAGGCGCCCCAATTCTTAAATTTTGATGGGAAAAAAAAAAGATTCATGTAACTTAGCTCCTGTGGTAAGCAGCCAAGCTCGGGAACGGCTGGGTGTGTGTCTCTGATAGAGGACAGTTGCCGGACAAGGGCTTGTTTCTTTAAATGTCACGCTTGATTAGTTTCAACTAATATGCTGACTTTCTCTCAGATTTACACCTACCTCACTAAACACATTAAACAAAGTTACATAAGCCAAGTCAGTGTTGACAAGTCTCTAAAATATTTGTGTGTGTCGTCTCAGTCGTTGCTGGTGGGAATTACTGTAAACTGGGCACTGGCTATTTGGCAAGCCTTAAAACCACAGAATTATACAAACCCTTTGACCCCACAACCCACTTCTGGAGATTTATTCTACCAAAAAAAAAAAAAAAAAAACCTTCCTAAATTAAATTTACCCATGAAATTCATGTGATTTATGAGTAAGTTTTGAAGAACCCTTCTAGTTTCCGCTTTTGCGTGTAAGCTCAGGAGAGGCACTCAATCCTGACAAGGAGAAAGCTGAACAGATCGAAAAATCAACAAGCCTTCTTGGATCCACAAGAGCGGGGCGGGACACAAAGCAAACCCCAGCCGGAGACCGGAGAGCCCAGTGGGCAGATGCAGGAAGTCCTATCCTAAGGGAGCAGGGGCTCAGGGAGAAACCACTGTGGAGCCCAGTGCGGGGGTGGGGGAGCCATACAGAAACCTCAGTCGTAAGCGACAAAAGCTGGAGACTCCGTGCCCACAGCTCAGAGTTTAAAACTCCAGGGGGATCCAGTCCTAAGGGGAAACCCCACAATATTGTGAACTAAAGAACCCTTTCCAGGTTCTCACACTGAAGTTTCAGAGGGAAACCCCTCGGGCTTCCAGCAGGGGGCGGGACAGGGAACCTTCTGAAACGGACTAGAGCCCTCTGTTTTTCTGAACAAGACCTGCCCTTAGGGGATCCCGACTAGTTAACCTGAGCCTAACCTGCTGGGGAGTAGCAGAGCCTGGCTGACCAGCAGAAGGGAACTAGCCCACCCCCCAGCCCACTCTAGCCATCCTGTCCCCCGAAGGGGGAGAAAACAGCTGAGAAACTCTCACGAAATTCATTGACAGACCTAATCACTAGATGACAGCACTCTGCTCCCCCACACTCAGGGGCACTTCAGGAAAGGCCTATTTACAGCAGTCCCCTTTTCCGGGTAACTCCACATCCAGCTACCGAGAAAAATTGCAAGGCACACCAAAAGGCAAAAACACAATTTGAAGAGACAGAGCAAGCATCAGAGCCAGACATGACAGGGGTAGTGGAACTACCAAACTGGGAATTGGAAACAACCACGATTCATACCCCAGGGCCTCTGACGGATCAAATAGACAGTCTGCAAGAACAGATAGGCAATATTAGCAGAGGGATGGAAATCTGAAGAAAGTACTAAGAAGAAAGGCTAGCCGGGCGCCCGGGTGGCTCAGCTCAGGTCATGATCCCAGGATCCTGGGGTCGAGCCCCGTCAGGCTCCCTACTCTGTGGGAAGCCTGCTTCTCCCTCTCCCTCTGACTCTCCCCACGGCTCATGTGTGCGTGCTTGCTCTCTCTCTCTCTGTCTCTCAAATAAATAAACAAAATCTTTAGAGAGAAAAAAAAAAAGAAATGCTAGAGATAAAACAACAATAAAGACCCACACTGTACTAGAAATGAAGAGCGACTTCGATGCCCTGCCTAGTAAACTGGACCGTGCTAAGGAAAGAATCTGAGCTGGAGGATGTATCAGTAGAATCCTTGAACACTGGGGCGCCTGGGTGGCTCAGTGGGTTAAGCCTCTGCCTTCGGCTCAGGTCATGATCTCAGGGTCCTGGAATCGAACCCCGCATCGGGCTCTCTGCTCAGCAGGGAGCCTGCTTCCCCCTCTCTCTCTGCCTGCTTCTCTGCCTACTTGTGATCTCTCTCTCTCTGTCAAATAAATAAATAAAATCTTAAAAAAAAAAAAAAAAGAAGAAGAAGAAGAAGAAAGAATCCCATGCCCTCATTACCCAGCTTCAACAACTGTCAACATTCTGTCATTATACCCAACAATGGCCCATGCCCTCCACACCCTGCCCAACCCCGCTGGGTTGTTGTTGATTATTATTATTACCTACAGTTTTGCTGGAGATAAACTTATACACACATTGTGATGTATGAATCTTAGCTCTAAAATTTTAGAAAGTGGATCTACTTACGTAACAACTCCCCAGTAAAGATGTCCACCGTTTTCATTTCTCCATGTGGTGATGAGGGTGTCACCTCTCTCCTGCATAGCTCTTCTTCATGTTCTTTCCTGTACCTTAGATTATTTTTCTGGAAAAGAAAATCATGTTTTCCTACATAATTGAAAGTTGTAACTCTTAGACCGTGTTGCCTGGAGGTTGAAGGTCTTGGTGAGTTATTCTGAGGAGCCTTATCGACAGAGGTACGAGGCACAGTCCTACAGCTGTAGACTTGCAGCTCTTGGTATGCTGGGAAGCTGGGAAGGATGCAAGGGGAATGTGAGGTGGGAGGTTCTAGTCTAAATGATGAAACATCCAGTCTAAGGTCGGACTGTCCGGTATGTAGTTCCTTTGCCACAAATTATCTAATAATCATCATCATAATAAAACTCAGTTCCTCGGATATCCTAGCCCCATTACAAGGGCTAAATAGCCACAGGTGGCAGTGGGCATCCCACCGGACTATGCAGACAGTGGACATCTCCATCATTACAGAATATTCTAGCAGACAGTGCTCATCCAAGAAAGGTGGAAAGACGGGTGAGACACCAAAGAAATGGAAAGTGAAGTTTGCAAAATGCAGAACTAAAAGCAAATGCTGCAAGTTTTATCTTTGCCCCAAATGTGCCCTTTTACCCTCAGTTCCTCCTTGTAAATGATCATTCCTGTCTTTGTGTTTCATTTCTTTTTACCTGCTGCCCCACCCCGTTTGACTTGTTGCTGTGAAAGGGTTCCCAGTCCCCTACCACCTGTCCCCTACCTTCCTGGGTCTCCAGGGCAACACAGGCATCTGGCTGACAGGCGGGCTCCCCAGACAAAATACAAGGGACAGCTCAATTTGAATCTCAGATAAACAACTTTCAGCATAAGTATGTCTCAAATATTGCCGTACTTGGGACAAATACGAGCATCCCTATACTTAGGTTAAAAAAATAAAGAAGAACCCCATTCCAGGCTAGCTGCCTGCAGGACGCAGGGCCTTGGCTGAGCCCCTCCTGACCGGCTGGGATTTGGCATGAGGGGAAGAGAAACAAACCCGCTTCTGCCTATGCATGGTCTGGAACCCAGTTTTATCAGGAATAAAACTATTTGGCTCTCCTTCCATCCGACACTCGGGTCTCTTTCTCAAGGAGCTCCAGACCTAAGAAAGGAGCAGCGCCTGGTTCAGGATCATCATAAACTCTAACCTTAACCTGTTGGTTAAGCAGCTGTTGGGGCTGCTGTCCCCAGGACACCCGGCACAGCGCTTTGTGTGGTGTGGTCACCGGCCCCAAGTCCCGAGGGTTACTGCACGGTGTCCCCCCCCCACACACCCCGCGCCTCCCAGGGACTCCTTCAGAGGCTGCCACAGCCCCATGCGCATTGGGGGACCCTTTTCGGGGAGATGGCTCCCTCCAGCATCCTGCTGTGTTCTGATGTGGCCTGGGAGACAGTTTGCCCAACGACGACGGCAGCCACTCCACCAGCCCCTAGGAGCTGCTTCCTTTGCGGGGTCCGTGGGGGTCAGCGGGGGCGGCGTCTCTCCCTGCACGCTCTGTTCAAGGCACTCCACTTCTTTCTGTAAATTCCATCTCCTGCCTTGGTTTTGTTTAAATCACAGGAACAAAAGTTTGCTGGCGACTTGCTCCCACCTTGGCTGCTAACTTCCCTCAAGACAGGGAAAACGAAGTCTAACTGTGTGCTCCGACGGTAAACAAGGAGAAAGGAAAATACCAGGAGAAAAAAACCGAGAACATAAAAAAATATTATTCACCCTTATATGTAATAGGTATATACACCAGTTCTCACCAGGATGAGGGGTTTAAGTACAGAGAGTAGGGGGGAGAGGGGATGGGGGTAAGAGAGAGAGGGATCCAACCCCCCCCCCCAACTACTGCCCCCAAATTAAGCGCTTCAGTCCCGCAACTGTTGCCCAAGGTCGTGGGCTGGGCTAAAGCTGCAGGTTGGTTTGTTGTTGTTGTTGTTGTTTAAGATTTTATTTATATCTTTGACACAGAGAGATCACAAGCAGGCAGAGAGGCAGGCAGGGGGTGGGGGAAAGCAGGCTCCCTGATGAGCAGAAAGCCCGATGTGGGACCATGACCTGAGCGGAAGGCAGAGGCTTTAACCCTCTGAGCCACCCAGGCGCCCCAAGCTGCAGGTTTTTGAGCCTAACGTTACCGTCCAGTTTAATCAAGCCCACAGCGGGGGCTTCACATGCGTTGGCTGCTGTGATGGCTGTTGCCATCTGAGCGCCAGGGCGCCGGCAACACCCCCTCCCGAGGCTCAGAGGAGCCCGGGCATTGCTTGGCCCCATGTCCTGTTCCCACAAAGTCGGCAGAGAGAAACAAAGCAGCTGCTGGCGAGCACGGAGCAGTGTTGTTTCCTATGAACACTGGTGCGGCGCGCCGAGAACCCGCAGCTGGAAAATACGTAAGTTGGCACTTCCAACACGAAAGGGGATTGAGATTTCCTAATTTTAAACCTTTTAAGGCACTTCTATTTTTTTTAATTTTTAAAAAAGATTTTTATTTATTAATTTGGGAGAGCTAGCGAGCATAAGCCGGGGAGGGGCAGAGGGAAAGGGAGGAGCAGGGAGCCCAGCGTGGGAGGCGATGCCAGGATTCTGGGATCATGACCTGAGCCCAAGGCAGAGGCTTTAGGGACTGAGCCACCCAGGCGACCCTTTAATGCATTCTGAAGGAGTCTAGTCCCCATCCCCAAAAGAAACATCAGAAGGAAAAATCAGATCAGAATTTTTTTGTTGTTGTTAAAAACCACGCCTTTCAGAACATGTAGCTATTGATTCTGCTTTGGCCCGTGAACCAACAAGTGCCCTGCTCGGGTCCCAGAATATCCTGTTTATTAGCCTCAAATGCATGTGCGATGCTGCCACTGAGCGCATGCGCGCAGGGGTGCCATGTGCCTCCACTGCTCTCCCCGCCCCCAGCCCGGGTCTCAGATCCCACCCCTCCTTGCACGTGGATGGTGTGCTCAGCGCACCGCCAGAGCTTTTGGTCTGGCTCAGCTCCACGTGCTCCCAAGCGTATCCCTGGGATGGAGATGGATGCCCCCCGAAAGCCGTCAGACTTGGGCACCACACCTACACCCCAGCCTGCCCCTATGCCTGCGGGGGACCAGCGGGCCGTGTGCACACAGATGGGCCCCCCCCGCCCCCCCAGCTCTCCGGGCGCGCCGCCTGCGCACTAGCTAGAGCGTGAAACGGGGCGACTCACAACCAAATCTACAGACGTGGTCTGTATGCAAGGTCAGTGGGGATGTGCTCCCCAAGCCCGGCTTAAGGAACTGATGAGGGCTGTGATGAGCCCCGGGTGTTACAGCGACTGATAAATTATTGACCACTACACGGGAGCTGATGATGTACTGCAGGATGGCTAGTTGAATTTAAATTTAAAAAAAGAAAGAAAGAAACTGAGGAGTCGTTCTACCTCTGGGACCAAAAAGCTGGACAAATCTCTTTGCCTCTTTGTCAAACTGAAACTGTCAGAAAACTCATTTTTTTGTTCCCAGCTCAAGCAGCAGAGGCAGGCTCAGACTCTAAGAAATTTCATTTTCACGTGTTTGCGATTTGTGGGGTTGTTTCCTTTCTGCTCTCCGTATTCCGTGGCCCAGTTTCCAAAGAAAGCACGTTTGGGACACGGAAGCAGCACTTTACGGACCCCACAATCCGTTTCCCCCACCCCGTGAGAGGATTGTGACCTTTCCTCTCCTCTTTCTCTCACTTCATGGTCAATACCTTCTAACAGGTTTCTCTTTCCTGACTCCCGGGAACTGTTCTCCATCTGGTTTTGTTCCAGACGAGGCAGAAGATGCTAATTCAAGCTTCCGGAACCTACCTGCCCAGTAAGCACAGTTCGGCCTCAGAGACGTGTGGGTTCAACAGCTGTTTGCAAATCCGTAAAAGCTGGGCCTTGGGGGCCCCCAGTGGCCTTCTAGACTGTTCCAACCATGCTGGTGCAGACTCTGATAGTACATTCAGCCAAAACCTTTCCCTTCATGGGCAAACTGGTTTTACAGACGGTCACCTATTAGAAGTCACAGTAAGAATGAAAAAAAAAAAAAAAGTTCAGAAGGGCCATTCTTTCACAAGGAGATAACATGCCCGCTTTCAATGACCAAGCCTTTGCTTTCTCCATGTAGGCGATGGAGAGAACACCGGCAGAAGGCAGGCAAGCTGGATCCTTGCAAGCTGAAAGGCAACAAATGAGCGGTTGGCTTCACTGACTTAGGAGGTCCCAGCCTTAACCTGCTGGGGACAAAGCCAACCACCATGGGCCAGAGGACCCGAGCAGGGCTCAGACACTGGGTGTGCAGGAGAGGCAGGGCCATGAGGAGGAGGTCTGCTCTTAGGAGTCTGTAAGAGAAGCAGTACGTGCCCCACACAGCCTCTGGGTGGGGGTTCCTCTGCCTCTAGATGAGAAACATGCTTTCTGAAGAGGTTGAACTAAACTTTCAGTAGTCTTAGAGTCACTGAGCGCAGCTGGGTCTAGATGTTGTGTAAGCATATTTGCTGGATGAGACCCTCAGCAACCCACCCCCCACCCCAGCTGCCGCCTCCCCCAGTGCAGGCAGCAACTTGCAGAGATGGAGTGATTCCTCTCTGGGGAAACTGACTGGCCAAACAGAAAAAGACCACAATCTACCGAAGTTCTGGATCTCTCAACAAAACACCACCAGGCTTCTGTCCTAGGCCCTCCCTGGGCAGCCCACTCTGGGGAGCCTGCCCCCGCGGAGAGAGCTGCCCACCGCTCCGTGGTGTCTCAGGGCTGAGTGTGAATGGGTAGGCAAAGGCCACCGGATGCTCTGGGGGATTTCAAACCAGAAAGGGGAAAACATAGCAAAACCCTGGCGGAGATGTGACTCAAGAGGCAAAGAAAATGCCACAAACCATCAGTGTAATCAGCGAGAGGAAGAGGATGGCCCGTCTGGGGGACAAAGACAGGGGGTTAGAAAGTCAGAAGCCAGGAGGCCCTAAAATAAAATAATACAAATTTTAGCAACAAAGAGTGGAGAAAACAGAAGGGAGCCAATGATAAAGGAAGTAACACAAGAACATTCTTTTTTTTTTTTTTTTTTAAAGATTTTATTTATTTATTTGAGAGAGAGAGAGACAGTGAGAGAGAGCATGAGTGAGAAGGTCAGAGGGAGAAGCAGACTCCCTGAGGAGCTGGGAGCCTGATGTGGGACTCGATCCTGGGACTCCAGGATCATGACCTGAGCCGAAGGCAGTTGTCCAACCAACTGAGCCACCCAGGTGTCCCCACAAGAACATTCTTGAAGAACTGAAGAACACGCATCTGTTAAGAACCCACTGAAGGCCCAGAATAAAGGATTTATTTATTTATTTATTTTAAAGATTTTATTTATTTATTTGACAGAGAGAGATCACAAGTAGATGGAGAGAGAGGGTGAGGGAAGCAGGCTCCCCGCTGAGCAGAGAGCCCGATGCGGGACTCGATCCCAGGACCCTGAGATCATGACCTGAGCCGAAGGCAGCGGCTTAACCCACTGAGCCACCCAGGCACCCCAGAATAAAGGATTTAAAGACGTTATTTATTTATGAGAGAGAGAGGAAGCGGGGGGAGGGACAGGGGGAGAGGGAGAGAATCTCAAGCAGACTCCTCACTGGGCACAGAGCCCGATGTGGGGCTCGATCTCATAGCCCTGAGATCATGACCTGAGCCAAAGTCAAGAGTCTGATGCTCAACTCACGGAGTCACCCAGATGCCCCCAGAATAAAGGATTTAAAAACACAGACAACCAACCAACAGAATGAAAAGGCAACCTATTGAATAGGAGAGAATGTTTGCAGATCACATTTCTGATAAAAGGGTTACTCTCCAAAATACATGAAGAACTCCCACAACTCAATAGCAAAAAACCAATCCAATTAAAAAATGAGCAGAGAAACTGAACATTTTTTCCCCAAAAAGGTCAACAAGTACATGAAAAGAGGCTCAGTGTCACTCATCATCAGGGAAATGTAAGTTAAAACCACAGTGACAGACGCCCTCACATCAAGTAGAACGGCTGCCTCAAAATCCGAGAAAGAATGCGTGCTGGCGGGGATATGGAAAAGGGACCCTTGTGGGCTGTCGGTGGGAGTGTCACTGGTGCAGCCGCTGTGGGAAACCGTGTGGAGCTTCCTCAAAATATTAACAAGAAAACTACCATATCACCTAATAATTCCACTTACGGGGATTTACCTGAAGGAAATGGACACAGTAGCCTGAAAAGACATCTGCAGCCCCATGTTCACTGCAACGTGATTTGCCATGGCCCAGATAACAACGTTCTAACACACACACACACACACACACACACACACACACACACACACATTATTCGGCCGTTAAAAAGGAAACCTTGCCATTTGCAACCATATGGATAGAACTTGAGGGTGTTACGCTAAGTGAAATAAGGCAGACAGAAAAAAGATAAATTCTCCATGATCTCCCTAACAGGTGGAATCGAAGGAAATACCAACCCCCCCAAGAAAACCAAAAAAAACCAAGTTCACAGACCTAGAGAAGAGATTGGGGGTTGCCTCAAGAGGGCTTGGCAATGGACAAAATTGTTGAAAGCAGTTAAAAGGTACCCATTTCCAGTTACAAAATAAAGTCATGAAGAGGTAATGCACACCACGGTAACTATATTTACTGCTGCATCACATATTTTAAAGTAGACAAGCCTGGGTGGCTCTGGGGGTTAAGCCTCTGCCTGCAGCTCAGGTCATGATCTCAGGGTCCTGGGATCAAGCCCGGCATCCGGCTCTCTGCTCAGCAGGGGGCCTGCTTCCCCCCACCCACCCCCACCACCTCTCTGTCTGCTTCTCTGCCTACTTGTGATCTCTGTCTGTCAAATAAATAAAATGTTCAAAATAACTAAATAAATAAAATCTTTAAAAGAAATTAAAAACATTTTTTAAAAAGTAGACAAGTCACATCTTGAAAGTTCTCATCACAAGAAAAACAATTTTTTTACCTTTATGGTGACAGATTAACTGGATTTGTTGTGATCATTTTGCAGTATATACAGATGTCAAATCCTTATGTTGTACTCCTGAAACTAGTTTAATGTGTCAGTTATAGCTCACCTAAAAAAAAAAAAGTGGGAGGGGAAGATGGAGGAGAAAACTGGGAAGATCCAGAATGAGGACGCCACCCAACGCTTCGGCATTTGAGGGAGCCGGGAGCCAAGGCGGGCTGCGTCGAGTTGCTGGGAAGGGCAAGGAAAGATTCTCCCACTCGAGCCTCCTGGTCAAGCTGACACCCCGATTTTAGCCCAGGGAGATTCCTTTTAGGCTTTGACCTCCTCAACGGTAAGATCATCAATTTATCGAAGCCACAGAAAACAAAACCTGCAACACCGACAACAAACATGTCATCCAAAATTCCAAAAAGCGAGGAAAAGAGATCCTCAAGATTTCTGAAAAGGAAAATAGTTTGTGTTCAGGAATCAGAATGCTCTTTGGACTTGAGAAGAATAACTTTAGAAACTAGAAGACAATGGAGAAAGAATTTTCAAAATGACCTAGAATTCACCCAGCTGAGTCGTCAGACAATTATGAGAGTAGGAAAAAGACATGTTTAAACAGGTGAGGTCTAAAACATGAATCCCTCATACAGCTGAAAGACAGGCCTCCACTAGAATTGAAAAACAATCAAAAAGGAAGAAATGGGACCAAAAGAGGAGAATCCAACACAGAAAGGTAAAAGGAATTACCAAGAGGGGCAGTGATGGGAAACCCCAGGTTGAGAGCCCAGCAGGCCCAGAGTGGGTTCTAGAAAAAAACGACATTTGAATCTATCGACGGGAGATTTGTACTTCTGTCAAAGTTGGTAATTTTAATTGAGGAAAAGAAAGAAATAAACAAAGTCAAACAAGGCATCAGAATCTATTTTCTACCTCAAGATGAACGTTTCTATTCTGTTAGTGGACGTTGAGATGTAAGGAAACTATGTGATTTCTATCATGGCTGCGCTGAACTTGGGATGTGGCAGGTGTGTCTGCGTGAGGTACTGAGCGATGCACAGAGGGTAACGCCGTTGGGCTGAGGCAGGCCCTCAAGGTCAGGGACACGAGCACCTCCAGCCTGAGCGTCCTCTGGACAGCACCCGATCTTGTCAGAGAAGCCAGCGAGGGTCCCCATCAGCCATGGTAGCAACAGATGACACTTATTGCCAAAGACGGTTTCAAATATTTGACCGACACCCCTCTTTCCTTTTTTCTTTTCTACATAAGCTTTATGCCCAACATGGGGCCTGAACTCGGGACCCCGAGATTCAGGGTCACCTGCATTACAGACTGAGCCAGCCACGAGCCCCTTCGCGTTCCCATTTCTCACAGCCCAAGAGGGAGTAGCATCATCCTTAGCTTACGGATGAGGAGCCTGAGGCTTTGAGTATGAGTAAATCACACCAGAACACAGGACTAGTGCATGGCAGAGTTGGATTTCAACCCCAGCTGGGCTCCGGACCTTGCATTTTCAGGTGCTTCATAATATTGTGTTTGGTGAGGAGACTTTCTTGGAAAGCCACATGGTATGGGTCTTTTTTCTTTTTTCTTTTTGAAGATTTTATTTATTTGACAGACAGAGATCACAAGTAGGCAGAGAGGCAGGCAGAGAGAGAGAAGAGGAAGCAGGCTCCCCGCTGAGCAGAGAGCCCGATGCAGGGCTCCATCCCAGGACCCTGGGATCATGACCTGAGCCAAAGGCAGAGACTTAACCCACTGAGCCACCCAGGTGCCCTGCTGTGGGTCTTTTTATTTCTTTCAAAGCAGTGGTAGCTTCACAATCTGTAGACCGGTGGGAGCAGAAGAGCTGAGGGACAGCATATGGCTTAGAACTATGGCTGTGTACGGGTGTGTGTGTGGGGTAGGGCCCGGGATATGTGCTTTGAAAGTACATTAGCAGAGGACGCCTGCTAGCCTCTAAGATGTTAGGTTTCCTTAAGTTGCTTGAGAGGGTCGGAAGAGACAGAGGTCCGTCTCTCACAGCAACCGAGGCCACCTTTGGTTTTGGTCGCACCCCGTCTTCCTGCTCCTCCACTACCTGCTTAGCTGCTGGCCAGGAGCAAGCTGACAGGGGCTGGCTCCCGGAGCTCCAGGATTTGCCACCCAGACCTGAAATGTGTTTAGTGTAAACAAGTCATCTTACCCTGCCTTCAGCCCTTAGATGCACAGTATGACTGTCACGGAGAAAACCAAATAACCAGAGCTGGGTGAATGGGGATTCAGTCTAAGGTGCACTTGGTCAGCAACGACCTGCCCGGCTCCCAGGCTCTCAGCTGTCTGGACTCACACTCTCAACCTGGGCGGCAGCAGCTGGGTGCCCCTGCCCGTCGAGCTGGCGTGCCATGAAATCCTTTGCCAGGGAACATTGCTTAATTGCCACCTTAGTATCAACACACATGAATCTCCAACTTCCCAAACAAGCAGAGCGACACAGAGGACATCCCTGATGCTGGCGCACAGACTGGCCCGGAGGCTTTCCACAATCTGTGTGGGCAGCAGAGACAGCCTGGCCTTTGCAAAACCAGTGCCCATTCCAGGGCTCTGGACACTGCCAGCCCCGGCGCCACATGCCGAAACTCTGCAACATTTTCCGAAGCACTTATATTCCCGTTCCGATGTTTTACGAGTCCCTAAGCCCTCATCTGTGTTGACCCTGTTGCTACAGACTGACTTGTGGCCCCCCAAATTCTGATCTTGGAGCCCTAACCACCCCACCCCCACATCACTGCGGAGATGGAGCCTCTGGGGAGTAGCTGGGACTGTGCCAAGTAGTGAGGCCGGCGGCGCCGTGGGGGCACGAGCAAGGTGGGGCCTCCCGTGAGCCCAGAGAGAGGCCTGAGAAGGAATCCCACCTTGCTGGCACCTTGATCTGAGGACTTGTAGCCTCGGACACTGGGAGGAAA
Organism: Mustela erminea; assembly: GCF_009829155.1. Classification (NCBI taxonomy): domain Eukaryota; kingdom Metazoa; phylum Chordata; class Mammalia; order Carnivora; family Mustelidae; genus Mustela; species Mustela erminea. Next base: position 3,704,322 of record NC_045627.1, on the reverse strand, counting down.
AGAAACTTCTGCCGTGTAAGCCACCCTCCTCCCATCTGGTAGCTCATTGTGGCAGCCCAAGCCCATTACCACCCCTGCCTTTCCTGTGTCGGCCACGCTGGTCTTTCAGGTGCTCCAGAAGCCGCCCCGGGATACTCTGATCTCTCTTCTCTCTGCACAGCTCACCCCCGGACTCCTAATCCCACACAGGGCTGGCACTGGCTCATCTCAGTGCTCGACTTCAATGTCACTCCCAGAGGTGGCTGTCACAGCGTTTGGTATTCACCCATCTTATTTCAAATTTTTCCAAATTTTTTTTAAAGTTTACTTTTTATTAAAGATTATTTGAGAGAGCAAGCGAGTGAGCACAAGCAGGGGGATGGGCAGAGGAGAAGGACAAGCAGACTCCCCACTGAGCAGGGAGCCCGATGTGGGGCTCGATCCCAGGACCCTGGGATCATGACCTGAGCCAGAGGCAGATGCTTAACGACTAAGCCACTCAGGCGCCCGACAGTTTAAGTAATCTCTGCACCCAACATCGGGCTTGAATTCACGACAGCAAGAGCAAGAGTCACACGCTCTACTGAGCCAGCCAGACACCCCCCCCCCCCAAATTCTTAGGCCCATTTTTTCCCCTTAAGCCTATTCCTGCTACATCACCAACTTCTCTTTGTCGCACGTACTTCCTCTGAAGCACTTTTAGTGATGAGGCCCTTGGGTGGCAAACTTTTACGGAAGCTAGCGAAGTGATTACACAGCTCTGCCCAACCTGGACAGGACTGAGGCCTCTGCACGGAAGGGCAGCCACGAGAGACGGAGCTGTGCCCTTCCCGGTGGTTTTCTCCTGACCGCCGCGCCACCAGTGTCCATGTCACAGTGTAATTCACAAGTCGGCACAACAAGTTTAATACACGTGATGGTAAGATAAAAACTGTTAGTGAAATAGGACTGGGATTTGTTTTTCCAAACATGTTTCCAAAGGCTATTTTATTTTAAAACACACACAGAGTTGGACACGAAAGCCTTTTTAAGTGTCGTGGAGAGCATTACACGGACTGCCCTTCTACCGGTCACCTCTTCCTCTCCGCTGAGCCCGAGGATGTCCTAAGAAGCACGAGCAGATGGCTCTCTTCCTTCATGTCCCTGCTTGCTGGAGTGAGTCCTTGGATGACAGCAATTATGTGACCAAATTTCCTGTAACTGTTTGGCAATATTAAAGTTTTGCAGTCACTGGCTTTCCTACTGGTGTCTTACAACCTAAGGAAAAAAAAAAAAGCCCATGAAATGACCTTGAGTTTGCCCTTCCTCACCAAGCTGTTTAAGCCTTATGGTTTCAGAGGCTGACCAAGCAGCGAGGGAGAACACCCGCCCCTCTGCGGGGGAAGCAGCAGGGGCCCCCACCCACGGGCCTACAGCCAGGAGCAGAGCCAGAATCAGAACAGTTTGCCTTCGGGACTTTTGTTCTAGTATGTTCTAGCACATTCATACCCATGTCATATCTGCCACCTGTGATTAAGAAATCAGTTCTGTCATCCTCACAGAATGAGGGCTTTGGAGGTTGTTTCAAAGCTAGATGCTCCTCTCACCAAACTCAAAATCGAATTTCAAGGGTACATATTCTCAGAATTCAGACATAATATAAACAGAAGACGGAGATTTCAACCTTCACATTTTCTTCAACAAGAAACTAGTATTTCCAATCTTCCCCACTGATGTCAACCATTTCTTTGCCTTCTACCCTTTCTCTTCAGCCATTCTGCTTTACCATACGTTTTTCACTCATCCCACTGGACGTCGACCTGAAGCTCTTCCATGCAGGCTTAACAAACGTACTGCATTTGGGTTAGGTACAAGAATATTACTTACAAGAATATCCATTCAAAAATGTCGTGCTTATTCAATACAGTCAGCAGATAGTATTTTTTTTCTTTCAAATACTGATACCCTCCCATTCCAAAACTACCCCATCATTCCTAAGAGAAATGTTCGCTACTTCCTCTGACCTCTTAGATCTCTTTCCTTACATCCACACTCTTGACTCTCTCTTCGTACTGCAAACAAATGACCTTGCCTTTCTGGACTGAACTACCTATTGATAAGCTGATGGTGTCTGGAAAAGAGTAAGGGTTGGATTATTCTCCTAAGGATACGCTATCAGCTCCAATTCTGAGTTCAGGAAGTCTATATGCCGTAAACACTGATCCCAACCCTTTGCCAGGGAAAGAAGGGATCCAAGAGTCGAGAGGAGGAGAATAAATCCAAGGACTCAGACAAGAGGTATTTTCTCCATGTCCACCGAGACGGGATGTGAGGGTCCGGATCTCAGACCCTCATTAGTTATGGTAGATGCTGACAGTTATGTTGCAGAAGATCGACCATGTTCTGCCTGTTGTGTTTCCTCTGCACTTTCTCCTTACTTCCCTTGAGAAAAACCCAGATGATATAAATAATTCTGTTTGTATTAAAACTCTGTTGGTTCATTTTGATAAAGTATCCAGTGCCACAGTCTACTTTCTCGTCTTACTGGATGGTCATAAATACAAGTGAAAACCCACCATGGGTCCCTGAACTGTACTTACCGAGCATTTCTTCTAATTTTGTCAGGGCAGGTTCGTTCACATTAAATACAGTGTCACTATTTCTGGGGAAAAAGGCAAAAAGCTCTTATTACATAAACTGGGGTGGGGGAAGTCGACATTCATTATTATCTTATATAGTAAGACTTCTTTTCTTCTTAAGATTTTATTTATTTGACAGAGACACACAGAGAGAAGATAAACAGGGGGAGTGACAGGCAGGAGGAGAAGCAGGCTCCCCGCTGAGCAAGAGGCCCGATGCGGGGCTTGATCCCAGGCCTTGGGACCATGACCTGAGCCGAAGGCAGATGCTTAAACTGACTGAGCCACCCAGGCGTACCAAGACTACTTTTCAAGTTTATTATTTTTATTTATTTTTTTAAAATCTCTACATCCCATGTCGGGTCTAACTCATGACTCCAAGATCAAGAATCATAGGTTCTACCAACTGAGCCAGCCAGGTTCTCTAAGACTACTTCTCGAAGGCCAAGTCTTTCAGTAGCCGACAATCCGGTCGCTTCTGCCCTACTCGCCGGCTTCACGCTTCATCCCCTGATGGCAGGAGAGATATACTACGAGACCCTCCCCGCGAAGCTGGGTCACTCTTCAATTCCTTCACTCAGAGAGGAAACCGCGAACTATCTGCACATACAGGTGTGTCTTTATGTACTATACATGCATGTTTGTGTGCATATAAGTGTGCGCGCGCACACACACACACACTCTTTCTCTCTACTACACTCCCCAAAAATCTCTCTTATATAGTTCATCTATACATTTCAATAGTAGGTCAAGGCCAAAATGCTGGCCTAGAATACTCTGTCTTTGCTTCAATACTGTCTTCATTCATAACCACATAAAACTTGCACAGTAACCCATACTGACATAACTCATCGGGAGGCAGGGGAGGGAAGCAGGATATCCTGTTTCGAGGACTTGCTCTGCATTCCGTGCTCAGTGGCCGTTAGCCGCCACCGTTCACCGGGTCCCGTGTGCGGTACTTACACTTTCTTCTTCTCTACCACACCTAGCCTCACAAAAGCTGCTAAGGCATTTTTCTGCACGTCGCAGGACAAGACATCGTAACACTGCGAGGCACCTGCGAGGGAGAAAGAGTCAGTGGACCCTTTTGTTCTCAACTGCAAGAAGTCGCCATGCACGGTAGTGTGACTAACCTTGATCCAGAAGCTGACCCGCGAACTTTCGGACTCCAGCCAAGTACTGTTTCTCAGTGAAGTAGTCTTCTTCATTCAGGAGGTATTTGCAAATTATCTGATTTTAACAGAAAGGGTGAGGGGAAATGAAAGAGAAAAAGGCAGCCAAACACCCTGCACTGGCGACGGCTGTGCCGTGGCCCCCATGATAGAAAGCTACGTCGTGTGGGAGCAGAATAAAGCCTCTCTAATGCTGGAGCACAGAGAAGCTACAGAATTCTTAGGAGGTCGCCCTGGAGCTGGTAGCACTGCTTATAGTTGGAAAACAAAGAGCGTGAACTTGTACTGACATTGTTTAAAATATACTTCCTCACTTGAATGGTTACGAGTTGAGTGAATTACCATCAGCTGAACAGGTCTTACACTGCTTAGGAAGAAAGTGGCCAGATTCTGTGTAACTGTTTTTTCCCTAAAAACACCTAAGAGCCTGTCGGGCCCCCAGATGCATGAAGACTTACACTGCAGAAAGTGCTTACGGGTAGAAGGAGCATCTCTCAGCTGCCCGCTCAGTGCGGGACTTGGTGCAAGGGCTCACTCGGTCAGGGGTCAGAGCACCCCCTGCCAGAATGTCAGTCCCGGGGGCCACTGACCAGTGCTGAGCGCTCAGAGCTCAGAGCCAGGGTCTGCTTCTGGTGAATACACACAGGCCCTGTGAGGGGCTCTGCTGCAAACTCCCCTTGCCCTTGGAATCCTGGCACCATTCCTGCCCGGCATCTCTACCCTCCCCCTCTGTTTAACCACTCCTTAGAGCTCTGACAAGCTCTTCTGGACACTTGCACTTGAACCTTGACTTCCCTTTCCATTAGCCTTTAGTGATACAATCGCTGACATGACGAATCATTCCAGTCTTGCACTGACTGAGTGCCTGCAATGTAGCAAGCACCGAGCTCCGAGAAAAGCCTCGAAGGGACAGTATGATGGCACTCGGGTCTAGGTGTGGTTCTGGGCATCCTGGGGTCTGTAAGGGACTCCTTTAGGGGAGCAAGGTCTCCACCTGAAAAGTGACTCTTCCAACCTGCTGAGCAATCTCTAGTTCCACCATTCACCTGGGGAAGGCACTTGCCCTCCGGACCACAGGGTGGGAGGTCTTAGTTATACTGGATACGGGGGAATGAAGGAGAACTTGCAAAGGAGATACATACCTGATAACATTCCACAAAAGGTTTAAAGAGACCTATTAAAAATTCTAGCACGGTATCTCCTTTCTCTGTAACTAGGATGTCTCTTGTCGTCACTTGTATCGTCTCATTTTTACAGAGGAGGTAACAGCCTTCTTCAAAGTCCTAGGAAGGGAGGGGAGAAGACAGGGAGCATCGACTAATTTAGGTTAACAGGAACTCTGCTGGTCTCAGTAAACACAGCCATGGGTCTTCAGAACTAGAGAACACCAGCTAATTCCACAACCCATCCAAAAGGTTCTGCTTATTAGATAGCAGCCAGAGAAGCATGTGTTCGAACACTCAAAATGCTGAACCCCAAACACAGCAAACATACAAGAGATTTAGGAGCCTTAGAAACCATGACCTGGGTGATGGCTTTTTCTCACTTTGCACAGCCACATTCCTTAAATTTAAATAGAGCATATAACTGGTCCTAAAAATATGTGGAATTATGCTTATGCTCAAAAAACTGCTGACTTCGTTCTCAACAGAGTAAAACCTGGGCTCCTCGGCACAGTGTACAGAAACCTGACCACCTTCTGTCTATCCTGGTATATTCCCCGCCCTAGCACACCAGCTCCAAGGGTCCAATCCCTCACGAGCTGTCTATATTGTCAGGCAAGACCACTGCTCTCTAATCTCAAAGCAAAGGGCCCCGTACATTGCAACAAGTTGTTAACAGGAAAATGTGTACTGGCTGATAAATTTTTTAACCAAACAGTGTGGACTTACAGTGGCTACACTCAAGGTTTAAGGTTTAAGACTTTCTTTTCACCAAATAATCCCTACGTTACTGATTAACCTTGACCAAGAATCAAAACAGAGCTCATGAAATGTGAGTTTCCAAGAGTTTTGTTATTTCTGCTGCATACAGCCTTGGGGAAAGGGAAGTCGCACGTGTGAATCCAAGCCTACCACTTCTAGAACTCACACTGTGAACACACTCGTGCTCTTTGGCTGTAAAGATTTACCTTTAGTGTGTTTCCTGGAAGGAAGATGAACTCATCTGAAAAAACACTGAGCAGGAAGTGAAAGCAACTGTAGACATCCTCTGGAAATAAATAAATTACATCCAATTACAATGCTGGTTTTAAACTTTCAGGAAGTACCAAGAAGTCTACAATTCTTCAAAGTGCAGCACTCCAAAGGCATATTATTCAATGCCAAGGACGAGAATGCAGGCCCCCAAAGGAAGTTATAGAGCCAATCCAAATTTTACCTACAGAGCGCACTATAGTGTAGCAGTGCCAAGAGCTAGACCTGAGTCACAGCCAGGCCTCTACCCAGTCAGTGTGCTGACGTGTGAGAGGCTACATTTCTCAGAAGCTAGGGTGCCTCACGTTCCCCTGCCCATGGCTCCCGAGTAGAGAAGGAAAGGAATGAATTACTTCGATTCCTTCTCTAGTCCTTTTTCCTGTTGTCTTTCCCATATCTTTAGCACTAGAATACACCAGCACACAACAGAAAATACTGTTTCATTCTCCAGAAACATAGGTCTCCCTGCCCATTAGTTAATGAAGAACAGAGGTTTCTTCGTCTTTCTGACACATGCTATGAACACTCTCATTAGAAGAGTATGTAGACATCTGGACACGAAGTGCTGTCTCCATGTTCAGGGTGGTCCCAACATTCTAGAAGACCACGCAGGTACCATCCCCGCAGCTGTGAACAAACTCCGATGTAAGAAACCTCAGAACTAAGACCAAGATTTAAGTTTTCTGTGTCTTGAACTAAGCTGACTTCTCTGGCCCGTTTCCTCATTCACGAATGAGGGCATGGACACAGGACCTGAAGTTCCTTCTGAGGCTAAAGGTCAAAGTCTGACTCTTCCTTAGAATGATCTATGGAGCGTTGAAAACCAAAAATGAGAACATCAGCATCTGACCCCACTCTGGACCAATCGAAAGGTGGGGCTCACCCTCCAGTAACTCCAGGGGAGCCTGGGTAGAACACCCTGGACCTTGACGAGAGGTTCCTGGGAACAAAAGGGTGTTATTCATGGTTCCGCTCCTCAGTGCCACTAGAACACGCCTGCGTATCCACATGGCACTCCTGCACTGCTGGACTGTTTACCCACTCCCCCACCCCCCCACCTTCTGTCAGGTAAGGGAGAAAGGGCCTCAGGCCAGGAGAGGGAGAGCTGTGCTCTAATCTCACAGCCAGGCTCAGGGAATTACATAACTTGCTAAGCCTCACTTTCCATATTTATAAAAGGAGAGGCCTAGGTTAATTTCTTCCGTCCCTTTTCATTCCCAAATTTGAAGCAGAGGGCCATGTACTGGGGGCACAAACCTAACTGCTTCTGAGTATACAGGCCCCACTTTTGCTGCTGTCTGAGGTGCACACATGTGGCTGAGCACTGTAAGGCTTCAAATGCTGCTCCCTAGGTGGAACTGGAAGGCCAGGTCTCTTCCAAAGTTCAAGACCACTTTCCCACGAGTTACCTTTCCGGAACCCGGGGGTCATCTGCAGTGCCATAGCTACTAAGGAAGGGCGGACGAAAATGTTGAGCAACTGGTTCCTGTAGGCCGAGCACATGAGGAGGGTGATATGCTGGAAAATAAGTCCATCGACCACTTCGGAGTCTCCAGAGTCCATATTCAGAACCACCTGGTCTTTGACGAGGCTAGCGATGTTGGAGTGCAGGAGAATGTTGGACTGGATAACTTCCTCAGCAGGCTCATTATCTACACACAGAGACAAGGCATTCAGGCAGGCGGCGGGGACAGGACGGGCCTCTGCTGGGTGTCCAGCAATGCTAGTGGCCTGGCACATTCACTTTCCAGTGCCAGGTTCGAGCTCTGGGCTCTACCAATCGAAGTAATGAGACCCCATGGGAAAGACACGTTTTTTTCCCTGTTTATTTATTTATTTATTCATTTAAGTAATCTCTGTGCCCAATGTGGGGCTCAAACTGATGACCCTGAGCTCAAGAGTCACATGTTCTTCCAACGGAGCCAGCTGGGCGCCCTGTGAAAGAGACTATGAAAGTACTGTAACTCTCTCTCTAAAGACATTTAACACGCCTTCTTATCTACTCCCAATCTGTCCGCTCTTCTGAAATACATATCGATCCCCACTCTGAAAACCAACACTTCCGCAGGAACCAAGTGTGTCCCAAGGACTGTAAAAGCAAGTTACAGGACAAGAAAATCACATACCAGAAGGTTCACGCTTAGAATGTGCTTCATTCGCTCACACACACACTCCCTGCTTAGACCAATTAATTCCAAGACTGCAAGAATATCGCTTTGCAACTTTGCTGGTGAACCAAAGAGCAACCCAAGAGGCACTCCCCTAGCACAGGCCTCCCTGGTGAGATCTTCTGGTTTTCCCACACCTGAGAAAACAAAACACGGGGCCCGTTCAGATCCTGGTAACTCACTCCACTGACACTTCACTAGCCTGGAGATAGCCAAGGAGTTAGAACTACCAAAGCACAAGGAGACATGGTGACAGTCAGCCTTCTTGGCAAGGGAGATCATTTTCCTGTTACCCTGGGCCACACAGCAGGCTGCCAGGCTACGTAACCATAGGGACCACTCCAGCTGGCCAACGAGGTCGACCGAGGGGTGTGGCTTTCCTTCTGAGCTCCACCACACCGTTCTAGGCTCACAGGCCTTGGGCCAGCTTGTTCGAGGTAACGATACAACCTATGATACTGTTACACACATCACAGAGCATGGAACAGTATGCCAGGACAATAGGATACAGCAAAGAGCTCCAGCCCTGAGATCGCAGGGGAGATGAGTGGAGTAAGAAGAAAAAAGGAACTGAATTAGGAAATGTGCCCAATCACTCTCCATGACGGCTACTTAATACCCACATGGTAGCTGGAGTTACTTTAGCTGCTCAACAGAGACTCTCAGCCATGGACTGGCCACGCATCGACCCCACCCTGCAAGAGCAAAGTACTTGGAAGGAGGCGTTTGTGTTCTCATGGGCTCCCGGGCCGGCAGGAGTCAGCACTTTACCAGTTCTTTTCCAGGATCTCCCACCTGAATCACACTCCCAGGAGACCATGAAAATACTGGGACACGTGTCTGACTCATCTTCATTTCCTCATTAGTGACCGCCGTCCAGTTTTATGTCCCTTCTGTGAGCAGTTCCGCCTACACATCTGGTAGCTCGTCCCTGGCTCTGCCGCAGCTGGGTCAGGCTCCTGTCCTTCTCACCACGGCCGAGCAGCCTCCCGTCCCCACCCCCAACACCGTGGCCCACCTTTAAAGCTGACATGGGCTGTTTGCTATAGCTGTTTTCAGTCATGCTTCCCTGCTTAAAATTTGCTCCTGTGTGAGCAATCCTTCACCCACTCGTCTTCCTGAACGGCTCCCACTTTTCCATCAAGGTGAAACCTGACATCAAAAGTCACTTCTATGAAACCTTCCCAGAGCGGGGACCCTTCCCTACAGAGTATTCTCAGCAACTGTCTGTGGTCCGTCCATAGCTCTTTTTTTTTTTTTTTTTTTAATATTTTCTTATTTATTAGAGAGAAAGAGAGAAAAAGTACACATGAATACGGGGAGCAGCAGAGGGAGAGGGACAAGAAGACTTCTTGATAAACAGGGAGCCTGACCTGAGGCTCGATCCCAGGTCCCTGAGATCACAACCTGAGCCAAAGGCAGACGCTTAACCAACTGCGCCACCCAGGTGCCCAGATCCATAGCTCTGTTTACTTCCCTGGACCTTGTCTCTAGGTCACCCAGCCCTGAATTCCACAAGCCAGGAGAACCTCAAAGAGGCTGCAGCTTGTCCCCTTTGTATCCCTGGCCATTCCCAGCACCGACCAGACTCAAGAGGTTTAATGACTGAACAGCAGGGAGCTGCGTATAAATAGATCCCACTTCTGATGGCGGTCTCTGCAATTTTAACCCAGAGAGACTGAAAATGGGACTAAAGCTAACACTTGTCATATAACATCCCAAACTTCCAGCATAGTATTTATAACTCTAATGAGGCTTTTACAAAGCTATTGTTTTCAGAGAATTGTATAAAGTTCTATACGACTGGCCCTTTAGTCCTTAGGACGCAGTGAGGCAAATGGGTTGCGAATACAAGAAGGTTTAAAAGGAGGGCGTAGCACCCCGGTCGTGGCAAGCACCGAGTCGTGCACGGAACTGTCACACCAGCGCTGCACACCAGAAACAAGTGGGACGTGCTATGCCGTGTTTCGGTAACAAAAATTTAGAAAAAATGAAAATAAAGAGGTGGCATGGAGGCAGGAATGCGTGGAGGACGAGAAGATCCACTTACTCTCCGGGCCGCTGGGTGCCGAGGAGACCGTGTTCTCCCTCTCCAGGTACTGAGTCTCCAGGAGGACATGGCATGTGAACTACTATTCATTCTTGAGGGATCACTGTGCTGCACAATGTTCCAGAGTGATACAGACAAGTAAAGTTTTCTTTCTCTTGGAGCAAAGCTTTGCTCCGTGTCCCATATAGGCTTTTTCATGCCTGGGCAAGGATTCTTCTAGAGTAGGAAACAAAAAGCACTCTCAGGACATGCACCCCACATACATACCAGGCCAAGAGAGAAAGCCCCCGAAGGCCTGGGTTAAGCCTTTGAGCCATAAAGTCTTCTCCACCAGGGCGTCGAAGTCCATGGCTGGCCGGTTCTGGAGTAGAACGGCGGCCGTTAGGGCCCAGGGGCTCAGGACCAGGTTCTGGATCTGCAGCAGCTGCATCTTATAGGCCACTTCTGTGACGAAGGCGTGCACGTCCTCCGGCTGCTTCTGAGGAATATACCTACGAGAACAGCAAAGACCGAGTCACCGCTCTGCGGTGTGAGTGCCGGGGGGTGGGGGGCGCGGAGACAGACCCTTGGGAAGGCTTCTCCGACTTTCTGCCAACCGAATTCTCTCAGGTCACAATGCGAGACTACACCCTGACTTCACTACAGTGTAGCCTGCCCAACGGGACAGAGTCCTATTCTTTTGGGTTCCAGGCAAAAAAACCAAACAAACCCACAAAAACCACAACTGTTGCTGCTGTATAAATGGATCCATCAGTTCCCCTGTGAGAACGAAGGCCTCCGCCAGTAGACTGAACGACAGGGTCCCTGGAATCCTCTGTGCTCTGAACACCTGTCTCCCAGAACACGCGTGCCAGGGAACATGTGACCAGTCATGTCTGCGCTGCACAGGCCATCCAGTTTGCCTGGCAGCCGCCCTACCCTTCTAAAAAGCACAAGGTCGCATGCCACGTACTGCCACCATCCTCGCCTGACAGATTCTTCAGGCCTGTGTCAGCAACCTTGGAATCAGACGCTCTCCGGAGCCTGTGCAGAGCGGGATGAAGCAGGGATAGGCACAGGACCTAAAGCAGCCCCACAATAAGGTGGCTTCACGTGAAATCTAGGACCAATGAGGGCGCCCGGTCCTAGAGAACACCTGGCGGACCCAATCTGAGAGCTTGAGAGGGAAAGCTAACATCTGCTTGAGAGCAGAGGAAGCTGCTAGTGACGTACGCCGGTGGCCATGGGCCCCCGGCATGACAGATAAACGATGAGTGATGCTGTCGTCACAGTCAGCCTGGCTGAGCAGAGGGGTTCTGTCTCCTTACTTCCCCAGGTGTGCTTCTCCAGGTTAAGAAAACCCAGGTGTGTATCTGTACCTGCAGCCTGAAAGAACCTAACACGTATCTGTGCCCACGAACCTACAACCTTCTGGGGGCCCCTGGGTGGCCCAGTTGGTTAAGCATCTGACTCCTGGTTTCGGCTCAGGTCACGAGCCTGTGTCCGGCTCTGTGCTCAGTGCACAGTCTGCTTATCCCTCTCCCTTTGCTCTCCTCCCCCACCTTCCCACTATCCCCCACCCAAATAAATAAATAAAATCTTAAACAACAAAACAAAACAAAACTGTAACCTTGAGGGTAGGGAATCACCCTCATTCGTTATCATGTAATCCCTTCTAGGATCAAAAATAATACTTACCATATACTTTGGCTGACCTACTAGTAGTGCTCAGCCACTGCCCTGCCCACAGAATGGGCAGGGTACTAAGTGGCGGAGTATAGTATAGGCAGGAGGGTACCGGTTCTCCTGAGAAGAACAAGCAGCACCGTCTGACTTTGGGTATTCGACATATATATCCTGCGGCTGGCTGTATAATTGGCAAATACAATTCTTTTCTTAAAAAATTTTTTTTTACCTTTTATGTAATTCTCCATACCCAGTGTGGGGCTCAGACTCACAACCCCAAGATCAAGAGTCACAAGCTCCACCCGCCGAGTGGCCGGGCGCCCCGCAAACATAGTTCTTTAACTGGAGCTTTCCACTTCCCTGCTATGTGATCTCAGATAACCAGGTTCAGTCCTAGGAGGGGTCAACTCAAGAAGCCCAACCACACTTCCAGATGCTCATTCTTATTTCTACATCAGTTATGAAAACACAGGTCTTGCACCTTGGAACCAAATTATAAGGGCTCCGACTCATCCTCCCAGCTGCCAGAGATCGAAGTGACACCGGGTCTCCAAAGTACACATGGATATTTCCAAAATTTTCAGAGAGGATCTTCCTGGCTTTCAACAATCCCTAATAGTATCAAAACAGAGGGAATGGAACAAAGAAGAGTAAGTTCAGAAAGAAGCTGGTGTACAAACTAGCATTTTCTCTAAATTCAAGGAAAATCAAGTTTCGCTTTCCTTTACGTACAGTTGTAGATTCTTTTGGTTTTGGAACCCCTAGAAGCTCGTACACGTAAAGAGTTTCTTCCAATACTTTATCATAACTGATGCTGACTGGAACAAGGTAGGTATCAAAAACTTCCCTTTTAAAAAATGGTTCCATCACAATATTCAGAAGACCTGTCAACAGGGAGAAATGGTTTTCTGTATGTAGTGAAATGTGGAGCGAATGAGGGTCCGTAAACAGGAAGTGTACATTATATCCAGCTCATACAATAGAAACAGTTACAACTTAAAGAAACAGTTACACTTATAAAGAAAAAAATGATCTTGCCATAAAAAAAGTGTCCAGCCATACTTAGCAGCTATGATGACCCCACACCTGGACGTGTATTCTTTCGATCTCTAAAGGACCTACCAAATTTCGGAGTCAATGTCTTGGCAGAGCGACTTCTTGTCCCTTCGAGGAAAAATTCAACAGGAGCATAACCATTCTTTAAAGAGAAAACACAAACAAACAAAACAAAACACAAAACCCTTTGCCTACTCTCAAAGTGAGAAAAGGTTCTTTTGATTCCTTTCCCCAAGCTGTCCCCCACCCCTAGCCTGAAACACACTGTGGGGGACAAGCAGCCAAGTGGGCCATTCGGGAGTGAAGAATTTAAGTAAGATCCTATGGCAAGCTCAAGCTTGAGTGAAAAGGAAATGTGGCTCGAAGGTACTGGGATATTATCTGCCTTTACCCGCAACATGGTTTTCACGTATTCAGAGAACACTGCCCAGTAGAGTTTATTGCCACCAAAGGTGCGCCGCATGAAGAAGGCACCCGACATCCGCAGCAGTTCCCCGACCATCTTCATTCCCAGGAAGTCTAAACAAAACACAGAGAAGGGGTTCATCGGTATTTGCAGATCCTGAAACTTTCTATAAATACCTAAACCCACATTCTGTAAAGAAATAGCAGAAGACCACACGATGATATCACTACTTATACTTCCTGAGCTGAATATCTGTCCAAAGAAGTATCTAATAGAATCATGGGAGAGAAGGGACAGTGGGGGCAGGCCTACTGGGAGGCTACCTCATGTGCCCCCACACACCTCCGTGTTTACAACCCAACCGACCTGAGATGGGGGCCACGACAGGCAACCTGACAAGCTCGGTGACGTCACCATAATCGAGTTCTTTAGCTACTGCTTCTGCTTGATGACAGAGCAGCCTGTGTCTTCCAAGCTTGACAGCTGGACAGATTAGCTCCCACTTTCCTTTTTTTTGTTTTTAACCCAGGAGGTAAAAATATCAGCCTTCTTTTAGTGGCACAGATTAAATAAAGCATCTACCATCGATTTTAAAACCCTCCTTTTTCCCATTTTCCCTAACTTTCAAAGAACTTCCTCACGTGTCTGTATGGATGAAAATGCTTTTAAAGTACTTAAGTCCCTGGCAATTTTTACCTTACTGTTGACTGCATTTATTAACCAAGGTGTATGCCTGAATCCCAACTTTCCTGGCTCCCTCCAAAGGGAGAAGATAAATAATGTTTGCATGAGCAATCCTGCTTTTAGGAATCAGTCCTCCAGAAATAAAAGTACCGATATGAGAATATACTGTAGAACTGCAACCACAGTACATCTATGCTGCTGAATGTTATAATGTTAGACATGAATTTAGGCCTTGATCTTACACTGCATGTAAAATTAACTTGAAATGGATCAAAGGCCTAAATGTAAGACCTAAAAGTATAAAATTCTTAGAAGAAAGCATAGAGGGAAAACTTCATGGTGTTAAATGTGGCAATGATTTCTTGGACAGCACACCAAAAGCACAGAGGACAAAAGACACTGACAAAGAAACTGGGCTACATCACCATGAAAAGCTTCTGTGCATCAGAGGATCCACTGACAGACTGCAGAGTCAACTTTGGGAGAGATTCGATGGGTGAAGGGAAAAAATGTTTGCAGATCATGTACCTAATAAGGGATTATTCTCTAGAATACCTAAAGAACTCCTACAACTCAAGAACAACAATAACAGAAACAACCCAATTCAAAAATGGGCAAAGGACCTGAATAGATAACTGTTCCAAAAAAGATACAGAAATGGCCAAAAGTACATGAAAAGATGATCAACACTGCTTGTCATCAGGGAAATGTAAATCAAAATTACACTGAGTACCATGTCCTACCCATTAGGATGACTGTGATTAAAACAAAACAAAACAAAACAAAACAAGAAACAGGGACTCCTGTGTGGCTCAGTTGGTTAGGTGTCTGCCTTCGGCTCAGGTCACAATCTCAGGGTCCTGGGATTGAATCCTGCAGAGCAGGGAACCTGTTTCTCCCTCTCTGCCTGTCCCTCTCCCTGCTTGCATTCTCTCTCTCCTCTTAAAAAAACCAAAAAACAAAAACACAAAAACCACAAGAAATTAAGTGTTGGATGCAGAGAAACTGGACCCTCGGGCACTGCATTGGTGGGATGTGAAATGGTACAGTCACTATGGAAAACAATACGGTGATCCTCAAGAAAATCAAAAATTAAAAAAAAAAGGAAAGAAAAAAGGAAAAAATTAAAAATAAAACCAGCACATAAGCTAGCAATTCTACTTCTGGGTATATACCTAAAAGAGTTAAAGCAGAGACTCAAAGAGACATTTGCCCATCTATGTTCATAGCAGCGTTATTCATAATAGCCAAAATGTGGAAGCCACCCAAGCATCCACGGGCAGAACAACGGATAAACAACATGTGCTCTGAAGTCCAGCCAAACAGGACTCAGCCTTTAGGAAGAAAATTCTGAAACATGGTGAAACATGAGTAGACCCTGAGTACATGCCCTGAGTGAGAGAAACCAGCCACGAAAGGACAAATCCTGTAAGTTCCACTCGTATGTGGTATCTAGAGCAGTCAAATTCCTAGGGACAGAAAGTAGAATGGTGGTGGCCAGCAGCTGGGGGGAGAGCAGAAGGAGTCAGTGCTGACTGGGGACAGAATTTCAGGTCTGCAAGATGAAAAGTAGGTGGAGATCCGTGTGTGGATTCACAGCGTGAATGTACTTAATACCACCAAACTATATGTTTTAAGATGGTTATGGTGGCAGACATAACATTTTGTGTATTTTACCATAATTAAAAATATGTAAAAGAAAAAAATTAGATTTCCTGACCTTAGAGATAACCACGTATAAATTAACAAATAAAAAAAGCAAAGGCAGGTCATATATACAAGTGGTATCTCATTTACAAATCTAAACCAAAACCCCCGTGTGCACTTGTCCTTGTTTCTGTCTGTAATGAAGCACAGCACAGAGAGACCTAATCCTGACTATCTGGGGTTATATTTACAATATATCTATTATATTATATTAATTATCTATTATAATATTTATAATATATTTATTATATTTGTGACATGGGGTCAGACGGCAGAAGGGAGAGGGGATCTGCATCCTCATTCTCAATCACCAGTAAAATCATTTCAGTGACTATTTTCATTCTAATAATGAAAGCAGAAGAGGAGAAAAACAATACGCACCCATTCCCGCAGCTATGACGGGTACCGGTAAATCATAGTTGTATAAGAGAAAAGACAACATCAGAAAGTCAATGTAACTTCGATGACTGGGCAGCAGGACGACTGGGTGCTCCTGGATGGCTCGTTGTAGCTTTAAAAGAAAAGTTACAGTTCGAATACTCTCAGTTTTCCTATTATTAAAATCACATGTCACATCAGCAAACGGAAGAACGGGTATATATGGGCAGACAGAATACTACCCATGCCTCCCTAATACATACAGAAAACTTATGTCAGAGTTCTAGTTAAATTACCTCACATACTGCAAGAACATTAAAAATGTACATTTTATAGATCATCATAAGAGAGATGATCACTAACATATTAATTGGGCACCATATTAAGCATTTTACATGCACTGTTTAATATCACATATTTGTAAATAAGGCCTAAGCACTAGGTTCCCCATTTGTGACATGGTCACGCATCTCATCAATGGCCAAGCTGCAAGTGGAACTGAAGTGAGTCTGAATTAAAAAATCAGCTGTTGGGGCGCCTGGGTGGCTCAGTGGGTTAAGCCTCTGCCTTCGGCTCAGGTCATGATCTCAGGGTCCTGGGATCAAGCCCCGTGTTGAGCTCTCTGCTCAGCAGGGAGCCTGCTTCCCGCCCCACCTCTGCCTGCCTCTCTGCCTACTTGTGATCTCTCTGTCAAATAAATAAACAAAATCTTTAAAAAAAACAAGTCAGCTGTTACGCAGTGTGCTAGACCGGTTGAGTTGCAGTAAGAGAGAACAAACTGTCTCTCAGGTAGATTAATAAAAACAAATCTGCATTGGTAGAACAAATGAGTGGTATGGTATTTCTCTATTTATATACCGGACTTTCCACCAGGAAGAATGGGTGCCCTTAGTTAGAAGGAATTTGAACTTCCAGATACGTTCCATAGGCTCTGAGCCTCAAAAATATTCACTGGGATCAGTGTGTTATCTGTTTTTTTAAAAATCTAGATAAAATTCACCAAGGCAAGGTCAGATCAGTTAAGAAGACGTGGCCAGTCAACATTCTCTGGATGGCTGTATCAAACACTTTTTTTTTTTTTTTTAAGATTTATTTATTTCTTTGAGAGAGTGAGAGAGTGCAGGAGCACGTGCAGTGGGGCGCAGAGGGGAAAAATCTCAAGCAGACTCTCCCTGCCGAGCACAGAGACGCAGGGCTCGATCTCATGACACATGAGGTCATGACCCCAGTCGAAACCAAGAGCTGGATACTCAACCGACTGAGCCAGCCACGTGCCCCCCAAACATTCCCTGAGACAGAGCCAGAGACTAACCCAGCAAACTACAGAATAGTCATTAGAGGGGAAAACAAGAAATACATGAAAGTAAATGACTGAAAAAAACATTAAAAGACATATGGAAGAAGGCCAACAGAGGTAAAAGCTTCTTAATAAGAGGCAAAACATTAAAAATCATAAATGAATAAAAATAGGAAAAGCTCTTCTTTCCAGAAGAAAAAAGACTACACCGTGCCTGTTAAATCACTCTGGAGTGATGCAATTAGAAAAATCGCCATCTGGCAATCAGGAAAAATCATCAGTGTGAAACCTGTGGCAGAGACTCTGCTGGAAACCAGGACCCCTCACCATCCTTAGAGTCTCTCTTCACATGATTCTTGTTCATTGCCAAGGGAAACAGGGTACCTTCACAGCGGCTGATACAAGATGACGAAAGTGAACACTACCAGTAAGGGGACAGACAGCCACCACGCACTCCTTGAAGAAGAAGGATACAATGTTGTGTCCCGCCCAAGCTCTACAGAGTGAGTCTAATCCTGAGAAAACATCACTCAAATCCAAATCAAGACATGCTACAAAATAACCCGTCTTTTTTTTTTTTTTTTCTAAACTAAACACAAAGACTAAGGAATTGTTCTACATTAAAGGAGTCGAAAGAGATACAGACGCTGAATGTTAATCCCATGTAGGATTTCTTGCACTATACAAGATAAAACTGGTGATCCATGAGATATGAATGAGGTCTGTACTGCTGTATACTAGTGTTGTATCAGTGCTGTATAATACTGTGTACTAGTGTTGTATCAATGTCATTTTGCTTATTCTGATAACTGCACCATAAGGGAATGTCCTTGCTTATGGGAAAAACATAGCAGAGTATTGAGGAGAGGATAAAGGAAATGTTGTAAGGGGATCCAGGTGGGTCGTATACAGAAATTCTTGGTATTACTTCTGTAGCTTTGCAGATACCTAACATGAGGTTAGTCTGGAAGTCTTACTGGACCAAGTGAGTTAGTCTGAAGTCTGTAGGTCCGAAAGTAAACAAGTACCACTCTCCAGAGAAACAAAGCCTCCTCCGCCCAGCCAGGAAGCCAGCTGGCGAGGGCCTGCTTGTTTCGTGCAATGTGAGAGGTCTTAAAGTTGACTAAATCATGAGGGGGAAGAGGTTTCTTTTTAAACAAGCAATACTTACTTTCTGAATACCTTCTTCATTTACACACACTTTTGAGAAAATTTGTTTAAATATTTTGCTCAGGGCAAAGGCAAAAAACCGGATGGCTCCCAGACGCAGTTTGTGGCTCATCTCATCCAAAATCTCACAGACTTCCTCTCGGAGGACATCGATGGATTGAAGGGATTCCTTGGAAAGCTAGAAAGAAAGGGAAAGCAGGGATGTGTCTTTGAAGAAAAGCCAGAACTCGTGTTCACTCAAACCGCTACAACTAGTTCCAAACCGACCCTTATTACATAGCTCAAAAATGCTACATTTGCTTTCATTTCAACCGGCGCAATTTACTTTCCAACATAACTCAAGTAGATAAATGATCCTATTTAGACAACTTCAAAAATGGTAATTCAAAGAGAACAGGCCCTCGAGGAAAGCATCTCACCTTTCCATCTGATTTGTTAAGAAGCTAACAGCCAGAAGCTGGGTGGCTCAGAGGGTTAAGCCTCTGCCTTTGGCTCAGGTCATGATCTCAGGGTCCTGGGATCGAGTCCCGCATCGGGCTCTCTGCTCAGCAGGGAGCCTGCTTCCTTCCCTTCCTCTCTCTCTGCCTGCCTCTCTGCCTACTTGTGATCTCTGTCTGTCAAATAAATAAATAAAATCTTTAAAAAAAAAAAAAAAAAAAAAAGAAGCTGACAGCCAAATTCTCTGAAGTAAGCTGCTGCCCATGAACCAGTGTGCGTTTAGCGGATTGCTGCCGCTCATCGTCCTGCCCCTTGCTACCACAAGGTAAACGTACAAGGTAATACACAAAGTAAATAGAAGATCAGGTTGAAGTAACCATTCAGACTGTATCAGATCTACAGGTCACTGGGACAAATCTTTCCAAAGTATCCACGTAACTAGTGAAGCCAGTGCCCTCACACTAGAACTCTCTTTACTCCGAAGGGCACCACATCTTTTTCTAAAGAGAACAACATGTTGGCTGTATACTAGGCCTGGGGACGGGGATAAGTAAGGCAGCTTCTGTCTTCAGGAACTCCAATTTGACCCCTTAAGCGAGCACGCTGAGATAGAACGGTGTCTATGTGATAAACTGTATTTATCCTTCACAGAGGAGAATGTTCCAGGATGTGGGCCAGAAGATGAGAGGGTAGGATGCTGGAGTCCCAGTTACCTCAATTACATGCAGTGGAGAAATAGCTTCTTTTTTTAAAAATAATTGAGGTGAAATTAACACACATAAAATTAGCCATTTCAAGGTAAATTCTGTGGCGCTTGGTACCTTCACAAACGGATAATCAACCTCTCCCTAGCTTCGTATTTTATCTTTTTTCAGGGGAACAGAGGAATCAATGGATTGGTGGTAAGGATGGATTTCAGGAAACAAGCGTAGGAAAAGGGAATACAGTTGGAAAGCCATCACGACAGTTCAGGGGAGAAACAGAAAAGGCCCCCAAAAGGCAATAATAGGCTGAAGGGAAGGGGAAGGGCAGTGAGATGCTCGGTTGTTTCGGGCAACAGAATGGATGGTGGGGCCGTCCTGAAATTGGGGATGGAGAGCAGGTGTAGAAGACAGTGTTGTGCAGGGGTTGAGAAGGTGGCTATACTGATTTTGATGTGTTTGGAGACGTATACAGTAACTGCAGAGGGGAAGACAGTGGGAGATAAGAGTCTGAACCCCGATTATCTAGCCAAGGCTAGAGGTCCTCTTTGTGAATCAGCAGACTACAGATAAAAATGGAAATGACGGGAGTGGATAAAATGGACCAGGGAGGCTGCAGGATGAAGATAAGATAAGAAGGCTGAGGGTTCAACCTTGAAAAACACTTACCCGTCGGATAGAAGAACTTGTAAAGAGACTAACAAGGAAAATGGCAAGAGAACTGTACTGTGTGATACCATGATGTGAAGGTAAGAGAGGTCCTGCAGGAGAGTGTCCAACAAAACTGGACACAGTAGAAACACAGTGCAGACTAAAAGGACCCCCTGGACCGGGCCACTTGGAGATGCATAGCAACCTTTACGGGAATCAAGGGCAGCGACCTGCTGAACGTGGAAGGTGCACGGGAAGGAAGCACGACACCTTTGAGGAGGTGGGATGAGAAGGGAAAGAGAAATGGAGCATTAAAAAAAAAAAATACATGGCTGAAAGGGGCTTCCTGCCCACCCCTCCCCCCACCAGGAAGTGCTGGGCCCATGCAGAAGGCTGAAGAGGAGGACAGACAAGTCTTCAGGGGATCTAAAGGAAACGGACAGATGGAAGAACATAGGTGAGCAGGTTGGTCAGTTCAGAAGGAATGGCCTTCTCCAGGAATGGAGGAAAGCACAGAAGCAGAGAATGACCTATTCTCTTATTTTGTGCAATCGGGCTTCTCATTCACGCAACAGATATGTCTCCCCTTCCAGATCCTTCTTCCTGGAAACCTAAGATAAGATTAAAAGATGAGCATTAGCTCTGTAACTCCCCGCCCAGCACTGTCCCTTCTCAGTCTGTTCTCCACATCACAAACCAGAGTGGTTTCTTTTTTTTTCTAAGATTTTTATTTATTTGAGATAGCATGAGCAGGAACAGAGGCAGGCAGAGAGAGAGGGAGAAGACGACTCCCCTGCTGAGCAGAGAGCCTGACATGGGGCTCCATCCTAGGACCCCGGGGTTATGACCTCAGCCAAAGGCAGATGCTCAACCCACCGAGCCAGCCCTTCGCCCCCGGCGATCATATCTTAAATGCAGAAGTAATCTCATCTTTCCTGGGCTGAAAGCCCTTCAACGGCTGTATGGCATTCTGTGAGACAGAGGCAGCCTGAGTTGGCAGCAGAGATGAAAAGAAACAGACAAGAGCTATTGAGGAGAGCAAACTGGCAGCAGCTCTTAGTGACCCACAGCACAGGAAGGGAAAAGCGAGAAGCCGAAGACGGCGTGGAGATTTTTGGTAGGAGCAGCAGGCATATGGAAGGGCCATTCTTGGAGATATACAGAAGTGGGTGTAGGGGATGTACATGGTATAGTGGTGCGTGTGGGAGGGTCGAAGACTTTGACTCAGATATCCCGCATGTGAGATGCTTTTGGATTTTCCAAGTAGGGATTCCGGTGGACATAAAAATACATGTATGAAACTCAAAAGAGATCTGGGCTGAAGCAATAGATACCAGTTATTATTTACTACATATTGTTATTTATAATAATATAATAATATAATAGGGAGACATCAGCATAAGGAAGGTATTTACAATTCTGGTAATACATGAAACAGCCCAGTAAGTAGGCAGAATAAGAAGGGATTAGAACAGAACCTTGAGGAGCAGCAGCATTTAAAGAGACAGGCAAAGGGAAAGAAGCCCACAAAGACAACTGAGGAATGATGAAAAAGATTTGGTGGTGGTGGGGGGCACCTGGCTGGTTCCGTTGAAGCCTGTGTCTCTTGATCTCAGGATTGTGGGTTCGAGCCCTGCAGCGGGTGTAAAAATTACTTAAAAATAAAATCTTAAAAAAAAATTTTGGTGGTAAGGGGGAGAATATGGTATCACAGAAAGAAAGGAGGGAGAGTGTGCCAAGGGCTACAAAGGGTGTCAACAAGGTTGATTTTAGAAATCAGGAAGGAATCATTCTCAGTCTTGGAAAGAGCAATTACAGTGGGTTAGAAACCGGATGCCTGGGAGCTGCGTGTACAAGGAGGGTGAGAGAGTAGAGCCCCAAGTATGGCAAACACAGCCGACTTCTTCCCGGAGTAGAGAAGCGGGAAAGGAAGAGCCAAGTCACAAGGAGAGAAGGAATCTGCTCAAATGAGGCTGATCTCGGCAGGAAGAGGACTGCTTGAGTTCAGGGATGATGGTAAAGAGCCAATGAAAAGGAAGAGGTTGAAGACATTTGAGGGAAGAGACCATAAGCAAAGTCCCTGAGGAGGACGGAGCCGGTCAAGTTCAGAGCTCAGCAAGAGGGGAGGGGTTGAACTCCAACAGGAGAGAGAGCATCCTGTCCTGTTTTCCCTGGAGGGAAGAAGAGAATGAGGGTATCGGATGCAGGTAAATTCGTCGCTTGATCGCATGAAGCTGAGAGTGGTCATATAATGGTATACATTTTCTTTGGGAAGTAGGAAGAAATGTCACCTGTTGAGGGTAAGGGGCGGAGGCTGGAGGTTCAGAAAGTCCTCGGTTGGAGGACTGACACTGACACTCCAGTTCGGAGAACGGGAGAGGGTTCCCTGGGGAAACAAGGAATTCTTGGGTAACACAGAAGGCCCAGCTGTGCTGCATGATCCTGAATTTATAGCAATTCCAATCTACCTACATTGAGTGATTTATTTTTTTTTTCCGCAGTAGAACAGCCAAGTCTGAGAAACACTGGTCTATATCAGTCAGGCTTAACCTGCCTGCATATGAGAATTCCTCGGGGAACTTTTAAAAAAGGAAAAGAAGAAAGAGATACCTGGATCCTATTCCAGACCAATTTATATCAGAATCACTGTGGAAAGGACAAAAGCATTTTTTTTCATTCATTCATTTAAGAAATATTTATTGGAAGTGTACTATGTGCTAGGCACTATAATACAGCAAAAAGAGAGAGAGGGAGACAGAGATAAATATATAGAATACAGAAAAAAAAAAGGGAGTCATAAGGGAGATAAAAATTTTTGCCTTCATGGAGTTTACGTACTAGTAGAAAATAATAGCTAACCTTCCTATGAAAGTTCTGCGGTAATTTTTTTTTTTTTCCCTCCAGGTAATTCTAACAAAGAGCCGTATTGAGAACCACTGTCTTTAGGTTTTAACTGATAAGGAAACTTAACTTCACTTATGAAATAGCCTGAGTCAGACAGGACTAGTAGTTTCTCCCAAGACAAATCACGACAGGCAGATTAAACCAAAAGGATTAGGAGCACAGGTCATACGTTCAAATCATAAAAAAGCAGACAGAGGTGCTTGGGTGGCTCGGTTGGCTAAGAGTGTGCCCTCAGCTCAGGTCATGATCTGGAAGTCCTGGGCTTGAGCCCCAGGTCAGGCTCCTGCTTCTCCCTCTGCTCCTCATGCTACTCATTCTCTCTCTCTCTCTCTCTCTCTCTCAAATAAATAAATAAATAAATAAATAAATAAAATCTTTTAAAAAATGTTTTTAAAAAGAAGAAAACAGACAGCAGAGATAAAGAATTTCTCTGAGGTTGTAGGCCTGACTAAATTCCACTTAAAAATCAATAGAGGGGGCACTTTGGTGGGTGGCTCAGTGGGTTAAGCCTCTGCCTTAACCCACTTAATCTCAGGGTCCTGGGATCGAGTCCCACATCAGATTCTCTGCTCAGCAGGGAGCCTGCTTCCCCCTCTCTGCCTGCCTGCCTCTCTGCCTACTTGTGATCTCTCTCTCTTATCTCTGTCAAATAAATAAATAAATAATCTTAAAAAAAAAAATCAGTGGAGGGGCACCTGGGTGACTCAGGTTAAGCATCTGCCCTCAGTTCAGATCATGATCTGGGGGTCCTGGGATCGAGCTTGACATCAGGGTCTCTGCTCAGCAGCGGAGTCTGCTTCTCCTTCTCCCTCAGCCCCTGCTCGTGTACTCTCTCTCACTATCTCAAATAAATAAATCTTAAACACACAAACAAACAAAGTCAATGGAGCACAGTCTCTACAGGTAAACCTCAAAGCCTGGGAGCACCTGGACAATGTGACAGAGAGGGCCGGCCATGAGGAAGCTGTAATCGCGCCCCCTGAATACTTCTATCTGATGTCTTCAAATGACATGCCCAAAACAGACCTAGCTTTTCTCCCAAGCCCAATCCCTATCCTAAGTTCCCTATCTCAGTGACTGCTTCTGTCATCCTGTCTCTCTTTTCCTTCCCATCATTCATCCAGTTGATCATAAATAAGGTCTACCCCACCTCTGAAATTTTTCTTTCTTCTTTTTTCTTAAGAGATGGAGCGAGAGAGGAGGAGGAAGGGGCAGAGGGAGGATCTTATGCAGGTCGCATGCTCAGCACAGAGCCTGACGCAGGGCTCTAGCTCACGACCCTGAGATCATGACCTGAGCCAAAATCCAGACACGGACACTTAACCAACTGAGCTACCCAGGCAACCCTACCTCTTAAATTTCTTAAATCTGTCCATCTCTGTTTCTACAACCGCAGTCTAGGCAACTGTGATCCTACAAAGGGATTACTGGAAGAGCATCATAACCTGACTTCCTGTCTCCATTCGTTGGTGTTTCTAAAACATTAACTGATCAGGCCACACTCCAACCTGGAACCTTTCATTGGCTTGGCACTGTATGTGGGTTCAATATAACTCCTCTGGATGGTTTATAAGATTTATTATTTATTTTTAGAGAGAGAGAGAGGGCGTGCGCACACAAGTAGGGGGAGGGCAGAGGGAGAGAGAGTGGAGAAGAGAGAATTTCCAGCAGACTCCCCACTGAGCAGGAGCAGAACGTGGGGCTTGATCTCAAGACCCTGAGATCCTGACCCAAGCTGAAGTCAGACACTTAACTGACTGAGATACCCAGCTGCTCCCTCTGCTCTGGGTAGTTTATAAAACCCTCTGTGATGTGGCCCCCGTTTGGCTCTCTACATTCTTTCCATTGTACCCTGTCTTCGCTCTCTTCGGTCCGGTCATACCAAACTGCTTCTAGGACTCTGCGTATGCATGTTCTCTAGTTGCTAAAATGTGCTGGTGGTTCCCAAGCTCTGCTATATTTTGGAACCAACAGGGCTTCTCCTCCTCCTTCTTCTCTCTCTCTCTCTTTTTTTTTTTTTTTTTGAGAGAGAGAGGGAGGAAGAAACAGAATCTTAAGCAGGTGCCACGCCCAGCATGAAGCCCAACGAGGGGCTCCATCTCACGACCCTGAGATCCTTACCGGAGCTAAAACCAAGAGTCAGACACTTAACCAAAAGAGCCACCCAGGTACCCCTTGACTGGACTTCTTTAAAAACTACTACTAGGATGTCTGGCTCCTTCCCCAACATTCTGATTTAATTCATATGGGGGTGAGATCTATGCACAGGGATTCTTGACACTTTTTCCAGCAATTTTAATGTGCAGTGAGATTTAACCATGGGGAAAAAGTTATTTGCTCTGCTAGGAATACTTCTTCACCCACTTCATCTGGAAAACCACTAACCATCTTTTAGGCATCATTTAAAAAAAAAAAATCACTTTTCTAATTCCTTACACAAAATCATTTGCCCTATAATTACTGCCCCTGTACACTGGGCTCCCACTGGCGTGTCTTGTATCATATTTCATTGTAATTGTACAACTGACATCAGGGTCTCTGCTCAGCAGCGGAGTCTCCTTCCCTGTCAGACTACAGTTGACCCTTGAAGAACATGGGGGCTGGGTGCCCATCCCCCATGTGCGTTGAAAATCCACGTGTAACTTTTGACTCCCCCAAAACGTGACTAATAGCCTACTCTTGACTGACAGCCTTACCGATAATATCAACAGTGGATTTACAAATATTTTTGATGTTACATGCATTATAGACTGTTTTTAAAGAAAAGTGTTTTTAAGAAAACTATAAGGAAAACACATTTACAGTACTGTACTGTATTTAAAAAAAAAACACTAAAAAAAACCCCAAACCAAAACAAAACTATGTATAAGTGGACCTGTGCGGTTCAAACCTGTGTTATTCCTTCCTGACAATGAACAAGTCCGGCTGTGGTTGAAGACGGAATCACTTACCTGTTTAATGACATAATGAACCTCTTCGGAACTGAGAACACTAGATTTAATATCACTTGGCTTGCAAGGAGTAATTCCCTTATAGACAAGAGGTGTGTAACACTTCATTGCAAATTTCAAGTCACTGACATGCCTCCTCTCCTCTAAAATGTCTTCAAATTCATCCCATTTTTTGAGCTCCTTCTGTGGGTAAGGCAAATGAGAGAAAGTAAAGCTTACAATGTAAAGTAAATCAGGATAGATTAGAGACTACATTGGTAAGGTTTCATCTTTGCCCACATTCTTATGCTATGACATATGAATACACTGATAACACGTCTTTCTATACTAAGGAAAGGAAATATAAGGGCGCCTGGTGGCTCAGTCGTTAAACATCTGCCTTTGGCTTAGGTCATGATCCCAGCATCCTGGGATCAAGCCCTGTATCACATCTGGCTCCCTGCTTGGCGGGAGGCCTGCTTCTCCCTCTCCCGCTCCCCTTGCTTGTATTCCCTCTCTCACTGTGTCTCTCTGTGTCAAATAAATAAATAAAATCTTAAAAGAAAAGAAAAAAAAGAAAAGGAAATGTAATGATAGTTTGGGTCACAAAATGGATATTGAGTATAATATTTTATTATTTCTGCTTGTTGTCTTTGTAAATCCAGGATCCCTCCAGGGAAGTTAAGAAAGAGAGCAAAGACTGAGACTTTAAGCTCGAGAATAATCTGATTAACTTTACAATCAATTTTATTTCATCAATTTTATCAAACACATTGATGAAATTTGTTTGTCTCTTCTATTTAGCTTTAAAATAAGAGCATACAGGGCACCTGGGTGGCTCAGTGGGTTAAGCCGCTGCCTTCGGCTCAGGTCATGATCTCAGGGTCCTGGGATCAAGTCCCGCATCGGGCTCTCTGCTCAGCAGGGAGCCTGCTTCCCTCTCTCTCTCTCTCTCTGCCTGCCTCTCCATCTACTTGTGATTTCTCTCTGTCAAATAAATACATAAAATCTTTAAAAAAAAAATAAGAGCATACAACAGAAATTCAAAAATATGTTAAACCGAATAAAAATATATGGGTGCAAATAAAAGAAAATTTCACTTAAGAAAAAAGTGCTCCCAACTATCATATGGTCTCCCTGATATGAGGAAGTTGAGAGGCAACGTGGGGGGTTTGGGGGCTAGGAAAAGAATAAACGAAACATCGGGAGGGAGACAAACCGTAAGAGACTCCTAATCTCACAAAACAAACTGGGGCGGGGGTAGGGAGAGCGTGGTGGGCTTATGGACATTGGGGAGGGCATGTGCTATGGTGAGTGCTGGGAAGTGGGTAAACCTGGCGACTCACAGACCTGGACTCCTAGGGCTAATAACACAGTATATGTTTATAAAAAAATTAAAAAAATATTAAAAAAAAAGAAAAGAAAAAGTGCTGCCAGAGAAGCTACTGGCGAGCACTCGGTTCTTGCTAGGACTACTTTCTTATCCCCTTTTGACTCCGGACAGTTTAGCTTCCATCCAACCAGCCCCTGAAACCGCTATTTATCAGGTTACCTATGACTTCTGAATTGTTAATTCTTAAAATTCTGTTTTTATGATTATAAAATTAATAATAGTAATAATGATAATTTTAGCTAACGTGTGCAGTTGTTTGCTAAATGTCATGCCCTATTCTAAGGCATTATTCCTAAATACTGGCATGATCCTCACAAAAATGGGAAAACCAAGGCACAAAGAACCCAAATAACTTACTTCGTTCTACAGCTCGCAAAGGGCAGAGACATGATTCAAACTTGAGCCTTATGGCTTCACAGACCTTGCTCCTAACCTCTATCCCACACTACTCACCATATTAACTATGGAAAGTTTGGAAACATGGAAACATATAGGTAAACATATATTGCCCACAATTTTATACCCCAGGAATAACAACTCTTTACCACTTCCTACTTTTCCTTTTTTTTTTTTCATTCACAGCTACACAAATACACAGTTTTTATTCAAAATGTGGACATACCAAATATAGTTTTATCTTGCCTTTTCAAATATGGTATGCACATTTTCCTGTATTAACTATTGTTTTAAAGCATTTTAGTGGAGGCAACTTCAACTTCTTCAAATACTTTTTTCCCTGGTGACGGAAGGGCTGGGGTTTGGCCTTTACCCTCCTGGAGAAGTGCTGTTGAGATGGTGGAGACGCCTGGTCATGCATGGCTCCTGCCACTTCCATCTATGGGGCTGTGATGGGAAGCCAAGAGCCATATCCCTTCTCCCTGGCTACTATGGGTTTTGCTGACACAAGGCTGTCTTCCATCTGGGGCTGGGTAGACCCTAGGAACTTAACATCTATCCTGCACTAACCTATGGGGCAGCTGTCAACTTACTGGAGAAAATATGCTTAGCAATCAGGTCACTTTTACTTCTTTACTTTATCTCAAACAGGTAGACGGTTTCATAAAAAAAAAAAAAAAATTCTCCTAATTACCAAAGCGCTTATAAAAATCTGGAAGATACAGTAAAACACACAGAAGAAAATTAAAATCACCTGTTGTCCAATGACCCAGGGTCCATTTTAGAGGATGCTTTTTTTTTTTCTGGGCATGTAGACACACTCCCTCCCCTGACACACATACATTTTGATTTGCCCACGTTAATTTTTCCACCTTATGTTATAAATGCTTCCCTCTCTTTTAAGTTCCTTCCACCACATTTTTTTTTAAATGGACATGTGAATTATTTTTCATGCGTTGCTATTAGAAGAAAATGCAACACACATTATTACTTCTTTCAAATTTAATCATTCAACCCTGGTCTCTTTCTAGTCTTCAACTTCCTAGACCTCCCTCCAGCCTGACGCCATTCTCAAAGGCTCCTTCCTTTCCCCATCTCCAACCATCCTGAAATTTTCCTACTTTGGTTTTTAGTTCACTACTCTTGTCACAGCAGAAGATCTACCCCAGTGGTTCTCAACCTGAAGGGAAAACCACCCCCCCCAAACTAAAATATGTCTTCTTTCTTCCCACTTCCCTTAATGTTAACATCTCCAACCCTCCTATCTTCATACACGGTGCTGAGTCCTCACACCTACTCAGCTGGCTTTAGATCCTAATTATACACGCTGTTGAATTTCCTGCTCTGTTCTCTTCACCCATGTGAGCTCCTGACAGACACATTTAGTTGCAAACACTTCACCTTTGGTCTTTCCCAAACTGATCTCATTTCTCCTCAGTACGATCCTATAACCTGATTATTTCCCAGAAATCTCAACAACGGCCATGCCACATACATCCCTTTGCCTTATCCAGACCCTCTTCCGTCACCCTTACACATGATCCATCTAATCCTGTCCAGGTGGCCTTTCAGGATGTAGCAGGACTACTCCTCGGTCCCAGGTCTAGCCTGTGCACTTTATCACTCTAACCCCCTCACTCCTTGCCCCTTTGAATCAACCCTCCATGCTGCCATGTGCTCTTTTCAAAACACAATTCTGACCAAATTATTCCCTGGTTAAAATACTTCAATGACTCCCCACCTCCTTCAGAATTATGGCCTACGGCACTTCTGGTATCATACAAGAAACTCTATGAACTTGTGCTTGTCCTTTCCCTCTCTAGACTCACCGCCCACCATGCTCAAGGTCTACTCGATAGCAAGTGATTCACCTTTCCCTAATACAATCCATTGTGGACATGCTTCTGGGCCTTGGTCCCTGCTCATCTCTGGGCCCTGAAGGCCTTTTTGTTCCTCTGTCATTCTTGCTCAAGCATCCCTGCTATGAAAACCCTCTGTGAGCTGCCCACAAGGATGCACTCTGCCTTTCTCATTACAATGTCTTTGCTTACTACCTACATATTTTAGGGTATGTAGTCATAACCCTGCAATCATTTGCATGTCTGTCTCCCTAAGATGCAATTATCTTGAAGGTGGGAAACACGTGTATTTCCCAACACCAAGCTGCATTTGGAATATAGCATAATCGAACAACTACATGTTGAAGTAATGAAAAAGATACAGAATGTTAAACTGAGAACACGACCAGGTTAATAAGAATATAAACAGAAGACCATTTGTGAGTTTCAACATAAAAAGGGTAGCACGTAAAACATATGAATATGCAAACATCAACACATATATGGAAAATATACATGGGAAAAATCTAACTGCTAGAATTCTGGTGGAAAACAGCAACTCCCTGTAACATACTATGCTTTTTTTTTTTTAAAGATTTTATTTATTTATTTGACAAAGAGAGAGAGAGATCACAAGTAGGCAGAGAGGCAGGCAGGGAGAGGAGGAAGCAGGCTCACTGCCGAGCAGAGAGCCCAATGTGGGGCTCGATCCCAGGACCCTGAGATCATGACCTGAGCTGAAGGCAGAGGCTTAACCCTCTGAGCCCCCCCGGCGCCCCTATACTATGCTCTTGATTCTAAGTTTCAAGAACCTTCTCAAACTTCACATTTCTCATTAGAAAAACAAAAGGCAGTTTATATATAGACTCAAACTTGGTACAATGCAACAAGCTATCATAAATTATATAATTTTAGAGATAAAAGGGGACTCAGAGACTTTCCACTTAGTGGTCCTGGGGGTGGAAAGAGAAAAGGATCAGAATCAGCTGGGGAGACAAATATATACTATATATATTAACATACAGGCATTTATAAACAGGTTACATATGTTTACAAATATGTAAAATACATACAAAATACATAAAATACAAGTATACGTGTGTATATACATATATACAGAGGGGGAGGGGGAGAGAGGAGAGAGACAGAGAAACAGGGAGAGACCCTTTCTGCACTGTTCACCTGGGAATACTCAGCCATCAAACATGGCTCATGTTTACCTCTGTGTACCATTTCCCAATTCCCCCCTCAACCGAGACTGAATTGATCATCTTCTTTGAGTCCTGACTGAGCCTTTCGTAACAGCATCTAAAATACTTCATTAGCCTGGATTGGTATCTCCCCTACATGCCTATAAACTTCTTGTCTGTGTAGGTAATGTGTCTTATATGCTTTGTCTTCTCACTTCTTAGTAAGCACTCAATCACTGTAGAATGAAAAAAATA
The DNA here is from genome assembly GCF_009829155.1 of Mustela erminea. Classification (NCBI taxonomy): domain Eukaryota; kingdom Metazoa; phylum Chordata; class Mammalia; order Carnivora; family Mustelidae; genus Mustela; species Mustela erminea. The sequence continues at coordinate 3,673,081 of NC_045627.1, read as the reverse complement.
AATTACTGAATGAAGCCACCTCCTGGACCCTGCAGATGAGGGCTCCCTAGTACTCCCAGGCTAACGCTCCCACTTCTCCCACTCTGGCCCAGCTGACGTCTAATCCAGCAGTTTCTAACCCAGGCTGCACATGAGAATAACCTAGGCACTTAAAAAATGTACTGATGCCCAGGCCCCCCTAGAGATTTTATTTTTATTTTTTTAAAGATTTTATTTATGTATTTGACAGAGAGAGACACAGCGAGGGAGGGAACACAAGCATGGGGAGTGGGAGAGGGGGAAGCAGGCTCCTGGTCGAGCTGGGAGCCCGATGTGGGCTCCATCCCAGGATCCTGGGATCATGACCTGAGCCAAAGGCGGATGCTTAATGACTGAGCCACCCAGGCGCCTTGAGATTTTTTTTTTCTTTTTTTAAGTAGGCTCCACACCCTGAGACCAACCCCTGAGATAAAGAGTCAAACGCTGAAATGATTGAGCCATCCGGGTGTCCCTAGAGATTCTTGATTAATTTGGTCTGTGAATGGTACCTGGGCATCAGAATGATTTTTAAAAGTACTCCCAGTGACTCTTACATGCAGCTAGGGTTGAGTGTTAACTACTCATTCGTTGGCCTTCCCAAAACCATGATGGAGAAGTATTTACCATCATAAGATATATATATTTACAAGGCTACTTACCCAGGAGCACAATACAAAGAGGAGCCCAAAAAAAGGTCTAGGTTATTTCTCCACTTTGTTTCTCTCTTACTTTTTACAGCAGCCCCCTCCTTATTTGCGAGTAAACAGGCTTCTCCTCGTACCTCTCGTTTTTTTTTTTTTTTTTTTAAAGATTTATTTATTTATTTGACAGAAAGAGATCACAAATAGGCAGAGAGGCAGGCAGAGAGAGAGAAGGGAAGCAGGCTCCCCACTGAGCAGCGAGCCGATGCCAGGCTCGATCCCAGGACACTGAGATCTTGACCTGAGCTGAAGGCAGAGGCTTAACCCACTGAGCCACCCAGGCGCCCCTCATACCTTTCTTTTGAAGCTCTGGAGGCTCCATTCATTCAACAGAGTTACGAAGAGCCCACAATGTACCAGGCACTGTTCCACAGGCTGTGAATAAAGCATGAACAAAGCAGACAAAGAATGTGTACTGAAGGGGCGCCTGGGTGGCTCAATGGGTTAAAGCCTCTGCCTTCGGCTCAGGTCATGATCCCAGGGTCCTGGGATCGATCTCTGCATCGGGTTCTCTGCTCAGCGGGAGTTTGCTTCTCCCTCTCTCTCTGCCTGCCTCTCTGCCTACTTGTGACCTCTGTTTGCCAAATAAATAAATAATATCTTAAAAAAAAAAAAAACTTAAAGAAAAAATAAAGAATGTGTATTGAAGGAGCCTACACTCCCTTAAGGAAAGACAGACAACAAATAAACAAGTTTACTTAGGCGTACTAGCGGTAGCATGCCGGTGAGTGTTTAACTACATGAGAGCTCTGATTTATAGCACTTGCCAATTTCGGTGGCATTTACACTCCCACCATGGCAGATTTCAAGCTACCAACATGACCTCAGTGAACAAGGAGCTGGGCAGAGCTGTGTAGTAGCCATGATTACATAGGATAGCCATCTCCCAGCGTCTCGGACATAAATAACCTAAAAGCATACATAACAGTAAAATCTAGTAAAATAATTAGGAAGTGCTGAGTTTTTAGTATTTGTTACTTTTGTTTTTAACAATTTCTTTAACTGTAAATTTGTAAAACTTAATCTTTAATTTTTAATGGCGGCTGTGTTCCAACAATGGGCTCATAAACGTCATGGAAAATTAACAATGAGCTTTGAGAGCAGCACAACCCTGGAAAAGGAATATGAAGAAAATAGAGTAAGGAGAAGGAGTGACTGGAGAGCTACTTTAGACCGAATGATTGGGTAAGGCCTCTTCGAGAGGTGATATTTGAGCTGCGACCTCAAAAAAACATTGGGGTGGGGAGGTAGAGGGGAAAGCAGCAATGCCAATTTCTGGGAAAAGAGCATGCCACACAGAGGGAACGGCGTGCCCTCCTGAGAGAGCAGGCTTACTGTCTGAGAAACGGGAAGGCCAGCGTGGTTGAAGCCCAGTGCACAAGATAGGTAAAATCAGGGAGGTAGCAATTACATAGTCTTGTAAGATGTTGTAAGGAGTCCAGATTTTTCATTCAGACTTTAACAGGAAATCATAGTTTGGGTTCTGGATATACCAGTAATTCCCCACTCTTCTTTTTCATTCTGAGGAAAGATTGATTTCTGGCAGACCTATGGCTTCTCATACAATCTACTGGCTGATGTCTGACGAATCCATAGATTTAGGCCAGACCTTGTTTGCTCGGGTACCATATTTCTAACTCTATCTGGATGTCTCCCCCTACATTTTGTGAGTTCTCAGGTCCATAATAATAATCCATTAGTTAAAAGTCATTCATTTTACCACTGGCGTCTCACACTGAACACATCCCAAACTGAAATTATTATATTACCCCGACTAAACCTGTTCCTCTCCCCAGATTTCCTATCAGCAAAAGGCATCAACATCCACCCAGAGGCCAAATCACAGAAACCTCCTCTTCCTTAGTCACGGCACTTCCCCTGTCCTAAATATCACACACACTCGCCCATCTCCCCTCTCCCCAGGCTCACTGCCATTGCCTCAGGCTTTCATCACTTCTTGGAATTACTGCAGTAGTGTTCTGCTGATCTCCACGCTTTTGGCATCCGATTCCTTTCTCCAATCAGATTCTCCTTCTACAGTCTGTGCTCAAGTAAAGGTTATCCACACAAACAACCACTCTGGAAACCTAGTCTTACACTTTCAAAAATACAAATCTGATCATCCTGAAATGCTCCCTCAGAAAGTGAAGACTTTATCCTTAAGGGGTATAAACCTGGTATATAAAACTCCCTTAGGAAGTACCTTCTGCCTACTTCCTTAGTTTTGTTTTTCACGTCTCCTTTATTTGACCCCTACCTAACTTCTTGGTTCTCCCAAACATGCAAAGAACTGGCTTTCTTACAGGGATGCCTGGGCCAGTCTTTTTCTCCTCCCTCATCTCCCAGTCACACCTCAGAAACTCAGCTCCGGTATCACCTTCTTCTAAAAGCCTTCTCTGAAGCCTGGAACAGGTCCGGTGCTCCTTCTCTTTCCTCCAACAACATACTGTGCGAGATTCGGTCATTGCCCTTATCTCAACTCTAACTGTTTATTGCTGTGACTTCAAGTCCAAGGACACATGGGGTGGATCTTTCACGTCCACATCTTGGGAGTGGAGAATGAGCAGGATGCTACAGGTAAGGAGTGCAGTAATGTTTGCTGCAATCAGGAGTATCTTAAATATCTCTGAGCACTACTCTCATATTAGAGTATTGTACAGTACCTGTGGCTGAGGAAGGAAGGCCTGCCTGAAATAGTAAGAAAAAGTTCAGGTCATCATCAAAGTAGACTAGGCAGTAGTGAGGGTTCTGTCCAGCTTCAGAAGCAGAAAAAGCTCACATACAATTGCTTTAACTTTTCATGTGAGAAAGTTGGCAAAAGTGTTATCATGAAAGAACCAGGGGTAAATGGGGAAGTAAAAAACCAGTTCTTTCCTTTAACACACAGGTGCAAAGTTGCAGTCAACTCACAAACCGGTTTAGGGCAGAAAAAGCTAGCGGATGTACACAGCAAGCTGCGTCCCTGCACCTTGGCTCTGGAATACCACCAGAGTCAGAAAACGAGGTCAAAATAGTTCTACTACAGAGGTGTGGGGTAAGAAGGTGGATGAGAAGACAGGTTAAAGTACTAACCCTACAGAAGTGGACAGTTAACAGCAATTATAGGCCCAGAGCTCTCTACATCACGGAAACAGAGACACCAGTATTCTTTGGAACATGGAGAAACTTCTGTTTCCCTGATATACAGCGGTATATATTGGCTCTCTTCTGAGACCAAGTTTTTCGTCTATCTTGTTTCATCTTCTCCCTGTTATGACCTTCTTACACACATTAACATTAAAGTCAGAAACTGGCACTAACCTGCAGGACACAGTAACATGCTTTGAAAATGCATTCTTTTATTTCCTTGTAAAGTAGATAAAAATTAATTTAGTGGTTAAAAAGAAAAAGATCAGTTCCCCCATAATTGTACCACCCTGAGAACTACAAAGGGCTCACCTCATAATTTCTTCACATAAATTGTGAGTGACCAACACTGCGGCGGCAAAAAAGATCAGTTAAAATCAGGAGAGGGAGGACGGGGCTGGGGGTTGTAGGGCAAGCTGGGAGAGGCTGGGTGGCCTCAAGTGTCTTCCAGAATGACTTTCGCGAAAAGTACGGATGAAGACAAAAACGCAATAAAAATTTCCAGAAGTTCCCAATCTTTCTAGATTAAACACTTCACGTCTTACAAACTCTATGCCCACATACCAGCCAAAGACTCTTCTCCCAGGAACCTAACGGCAGCAACAAAAGGGCGGGGTGGGGAGCCGCACGCTTATGCAGCTCAGGCCAGGTCAGACCCGCAGGTTTCTCAGGTTTAACCAAAAGGCAGCCCACGCCGGAGACGGAGAGCCAACTCGCACGCCTCATTCCTGTACCACGGGCTTTCCGAAGGCCCCGTGCGTGGCAGAGGAAACGAGGAGCAGCGAGTGGAAAGGAACCGGAGGAACCATCGCCCGCAGAAACTTCTAAAAGCACACACGCATTTACACGCGCGGCGAGACACCGTTGCCTTGGAAACCAAGTCAACCACCTAACCCCTCCTCGGCGGCCCCGGCACCCACTCTTTCGGGCCAGGGGTCGTGGTCCGTGGGAGGCCGGGACCGAGCGGGGTTGGGGGTGGGGGTGTCCTCTCTCGCGGCCCCGCCCCGGGCCTCGTTCCCCCGGGCGCCTACCGAGTAGAGGAGCACGACAGCGCCGGGACTGGCGGAGCCGACGGAGAAACAAGAGTTGGATGAACTGGAAGAATCCATGGTGCGGCGGCCGTCCCGGGCGGGGCCTGAAAATGTTTGCTAGGCGGTGGTGGTGCTGCTGCTGGGGGCGGTTCTTCCGCGCTGGGCGGCCCGACCTCGCCTAGGGCGGCGGCACCCTCTGCGGCCGCTCCACAGGACCCCGGGCGCCGCCATCTTAACCAGGACGGAAGCCGCGCCGGGACCTGCGACGCGCGCGCGCAGCGCGTCGGAACTCGGAAGTGTGGGTGCCCCGCGGGCTGTGGGCGGCACCGCGGCGGCGCCCCCCACCCCACCCTCCGCCCCGGATGGCTCAGGAGCAGGGGCTGGGGGACCGCGCGCTTCCCGGCTCGCAGACGCTGCTGGACGCCCTGCTCCGGAACCTCTACGATTTGGGTGAGTGCGGGAACTCGGGGCCCACGTGGGAGGCGGACTGGCCGCTGAGGGTCTGCTGTACCTTCGAGACTGGGCCGTCCTCGGCCCTTGCACGTGGAGCACCCCTCAGCTTTTCGACCTGGTTCCCGGGGTGGGTGCAGCACACGCCTCCGACAGAGGTCCCCTTCCCCGCGCCCCACGGTCGTGGCTCTTCTTGGACCGAGCCTCCCGAGCCGTCCCTGGGTGTGGGCAACGGCGTGGCTGCTCGTCGGAAGCGCCGAGGCTTTCAGGCTTGCAGCGTGTGATGCGCGCAGGACCTTGGGCTCCCGAGCACAGCCCCCCACCCCACCCCGTGGACATTTCCCGGCCGTCTGGGAAGCCCGCTTGCCCCACTCCGCCCTGGTGCCACCTTGTCTCGGTAGTTCCCCAACCTTCAGTGCGTTCCTCCCCCGCGGACTTCCTTCCACTAAGTTGGCCGTCCTCTCTTTTTGTTTGGGGAGAAGGAAAGAAAAACGGTTATTTGAGATTGGCCACCGCCTGGCACGTTAGTAGGAAAGGACAGTTCCACACATTCTGGAGAATTTGGTCCAGGTTAGGTGACATCCCTTGTTCAGGCAAGAGATAGCCTGGGCATTGGTGTCTTTAAGGAGCAAACATTTCTTCAATTTGTAACGTGCTGTTGCGAAAGCTATTGTAGTTGGGAGCCATTGCTCAAGATTCTAAGCTGGTGGGGGAGGGAGGCCTGGGTGGCTCTTGGGGTTAAAGCCTCTGCCTTCAGCTCAGGTCATGGGATGGAGCCCGACACCGGGCTCTCTGCTCAGTGGGGAACCTGCTTCCTCCTCTCTCTCTTTGCCTGCCTCTTTGCCTACTTGTGATCTCTGTCAAATAAATAAATAAACGCTTTAAAAAAAAAGATTCTAAGCTCACTTACACAGTAAAAATAATTGCTAAAAAGTATGGAGAATTTGCCATCTAGTTCCCGTCTTTCATGTATTTACTCATTTAATCTTCACTTCTGGTGAAATACATAGTCATTAATCCCATTTATTACAAATGTAGAAACAAGCCGTAGGGGTTAAAATGCTTACCGAAATTCACCTAGCTGTTAATTTGCAGAGCGTGGGTTCCAGTCTCCAGACTGTCCAGCCCCTGCCCCTCGCCTTGTATTGACTTGGCCTGTGGACACGACGTTTCTACCCCCTTGGGAATATATCAGAGGACAGAGAAGACTTAGTCTCTGGCCTTGAGAGGTTTAAAAACTAGAGGAAAAGAAAATTCTGCCAAATCCTAAATATAGTTTATGTTAGCACAGGCTTGAAATTATTCAAGGAGCTCTGAAGGCTTGGGCCGTAACTACCCATTTTTAGGTGCCCAATGCCAAAGTTTAGGTACCTTTTATATAAGTAAACAGAAATGATCAGTCGGTATTTAGAAAGCGCTGTGATACTTGCGGTGCAGGTGAGCACTTGATGTCAGAGCCTTCAGGTGGCTGGTCAGAATTGAACAGGTGAAACATAGAGGCAATACAGGGATTTCGTAGAAAATAAATGTGTTCACATTGAACCACTTGTCGTAGGTTCATCCTAATGCATAACTGAAAAAAAAATGGGAAGACTGTAATACCCACCCGCAACCCTAGAGAGTATCAAAAAATAAAACGTCAGCTGTAGTGGCAGACATTTTTCGCACAAAGTGTGAGCCAATGGGGATTACCAGTTCCCTGGAGACTGTTGCCTTGAGGTTGCTCTTAGTATGGACTGAGGTCAGGGCTGAAGTAATTGCGCCGTGGGTCAGAGACATGACCATAGTTAGTTACCTAGCAAAAGATGTTGTGTCTTGGATTCTACATATTGTGCAAATACAACAAACCGTAAGAGAATCATAGAAAACAAACAGGGTTTCTGGAGGGGCATGGGGAATGGGGTAAGTGGGTGATGAGTGTTAAGGAGGGCATGTGATATAATGAGCACTGGGTATTATATGAGACTGATGAATCACAGACCTGTACTTCTGAAACCAATAATACTTATATGTTAATTAATTGAATTAAAATTAAAAAAGAAAATAAAAATACCCCTGCCCCAGAATTGTGCAAAAATCCCCCCATTTGAAGAAAAAGAAATCTTTTGTTTCTTTGTATTTCTGGATATTGATAGCCGTGGTGTACATACAGACACATTCACATGATTTGACAATTTGATAAAGCCAAAGCTATTTATTTTCCTGCTCTGTGTTTGAAGAAACAGAGGAGACAGAAGATGAACCAGAACAGAAAAGGATCAGGAAGAGAGGAGAAACCAAGAAGAGAGGTGCCGAAACGCCGGTCTCGCCGGTGGCGGCAGCAGAGCCAGCTCCCCTACCTGGTTCCTTTGGAAGAGGTCAAAGGAAGAGTGCCTCCAGCTTCTTCAAGGAACTCCAAGAAGAGCTGCGGTGTTCCCCTGCTGTGACCCCCACTGGTTCCCCTTCAGGACCAGAAGCCCCTAATGCTGCGGTATCTCCCCCAACCCTGAAGAACCCCAGAGGGCCAGTAGAAGTGATAGAATTTCACAGCAGAAATAAGAAAAGAAAAGAGAAGCTGGATCGAGATGAAAATACACAGGTAATGAGTTGGTTAGTTCCTGTGTATATGGTGAAAACCGTGATATCGCAGTTTTAGAGAGGCATCTTTTCTTTGTTCTCTCTTTTTCCATTTTCTTTTTTTTTTAAAGGGTTTGGGTGCTTGGGTGATTCTGTCTGCTAAGCGGCTGCCTTCAGCTCAGATTGTGACCTCAGGGTGCTGGGAGCTAGGCTTTCTGCTCAGCGGGGAGTCTCCTTCTCCTTCTCCCTCTGCTAGTGCTTTCTCTGTCTCTCTCTCTTTCGCTCTCAAATAAATAAATTGTTTTTCAAAAAGTTTTTTTTAGGGGCGCCTGGGTGGCTCAGTGGGTTAAGCCGCTGCCTTCGGCTCAGGTCATGATCTCAGGGTCCTGGGATCGAGTCCCGCATCGGGCTCTATGCTCGGCAGGGAGCCTGCTTCCTTCTCTCTCTCTCTCTCTCTCTCTGCCTGCCTCTCAGTGTACTTGTAATTTCTCTCTGTCAAATAAATAAATAAAATCTTTAAAAAAAAAAAAAGTTTTTTTTAATAAAAAAACATATAAAAGGTTTTATTCATTTAAGCACTCTTACCTGACATGGGGCTTGAACTCATGACCCCAAGATCAAGAGTTGCAGGCTGTACCAACTGAGCCTGCCAGACTCCCTTAGATGACTGTCTTTTTAGACCATGTCAGGGATCCCCAAGACCACCCCTTGGCTTGATGGTTTGCGAAAAGCACTCACAGGCCTCAACACTCAGCATGAAGTCACCATGATGGTTACCAATTACCACAGCAAAAGGATACAGAGTAAAAGCAGTGAAGGAAAAAAGTGCAGGGAGGGAGGCCTGGAGGAAACCAGGTGTCAGTGTGTAGATGTCCCCTCCCAGTGGAATTGCATGGGATGTGTTTCATTCCCCCAGTGGCAACATGTGACAGCTTGTGGGGTGTTGGCCAGCCATGGAATTTCACCCCAGCCTGGGTGTCCACAGTTTTCACTGAGAAATGCGTTACGTAGACATACAGACTGACAGTAGTTACTGAAGCTCTAGGCACCCAGGAAACAAGTAGATATTAACCATCAATCACATTGTTGCTATAAATAATCTGGGCAAACTTAGTACAGCTTGGCTCAGGGCCGTGGGGATGCAAAAACACTCTTATCACCCAATTGGTCAGCTCCCAGGAACCAGGAGGGCCAGTTCTGAAGACAAGACTTCCTTAGGCATGTACTGAGTTTGAGGAACATAAGCCTGCTGAATGTACCCTTCCATGCTGATAAGCCTTCTGCCTGATGGTGCTCAGAAAAGTCAGTCAACTATTTCTGGCCTCAAGTCATGGGGATACAGCATTGAACAAAAGAGACAAAACTGCTTTTTCTCAAGGAACTTGCATTCCGGTGGAAAGCAGCTAGATTTCACTGAGCAGTAATCTATCCCAGACTGAATGTGTTAAGTCTCACGCAAAATTCAGTCCAGGAGAGAGGTGTAGTTGCCTATCCAACTTTCCCCACAAGGGTATTAAGGATCCGTGCAAAAATCCAGGCATTCTATTTCTGTTGCATTCCTCATGTCCTATAAACTTTTGTCTATCATCAGAGGAAAAGGGGACTGTATTGGTTTTCTAGGGCTGCTGGGCAGATGTTTGTTCTCTTACAGTTCTGCAGGCCAGAAAGGCCAACATCAAGGTGTTGGTTGGGCACACTCGCCTCCGAAAGGGAATCCTTCCTTCTTCCACCTGTGGCTCTAGGCTTGGCTCGTGGCTGCATCACCGTCAACTCCTCATCGGAGTCTCAAATCTCCCTCTACCTTTCTCCTAGAAGAACAGCTATCATTGGGATTAGGGCCCACCCGAAACCTAGGACGGGTCCCGTCATGAGATTCTTAATTATACTGTGAAGACCCTTTTCTGTTTTTGTTTTTTTTTGAAGATTTTATTTTATTTGAGGGAGAGAGAACATGAGAGGCAAGAGGTCAGAGGGAGAAGCAGACTCCCCACCAAGCTGGGAGCTTGATGCGGGACTCGATCCCGAGACTCCAGGATCATGACCTGAGCCGAAGGCAGTTAGTTCCTTAACCACCTGAGAGCCACCCAGGTGCCCTTGTAAAGACCCTTTTTAGAAATAAGATCCATTCGCTGATTCTGGGGATTAGAACATGGTCACATCTCTTTTTGGAGACCACAATTCAACCCACTGCAAAGATAGTCAGGCTTGCATCATTCTTGGTGAACGTGTGTGAGCACGTGCTAGCATCTAGTGCTTACCGCATCTTGTTTGTGGTTTAAAAAACCCAGCTGTGGTATCTTTCCTAGCGTTCAGGTAGCTCTTCATGTCAGGTTCACCAGCTTGTCTTCCTCAAAGACTAATAGTGCTTTTTGTAATCATCTACCTTTATTTTAGGATTCTAGGTCAGTTTCCAACTCCAAATACTGGAACACTGGGAGCTGTCACAGGTAGGCCAGGAAGTGGATTTCCTTGGCCATTTAGCTGGTCAGAGTCACCACATTGGCCAGCCGGGGAAGCTTACAGTGGTCAGTATTACGACAGCAAACCCTTGTGCACCAAACCTTGTGTACCATAGTATTTTCTGTGTGTGCCATGCAGTGAAAAAGGTTGAACACTGCATCATATATAATTCTGGTTTGGGGAATTTAACAAACAAACATCTGTGTACCTCTCTCATTTCTTCAGGTGTCTCGGTCTTCTCTTTCCTCTTACACTCGTTGGGTTCTTTCTAGAATGGAAAGTTTTCTCATAGCACAAAAACGTTGGCATTGAATGAGTGCATTTCTCTATCTCTTAGTAACAGAACATCTGCTTCCAGCTGTTAGATCCTTTTTCATCCTCTTCTGATTGACCCCTTTTTCATTGGCTTTTCTTGGGAACCTCGGCTTATCCAACATTTTGGATTTTCTGACCTTAATGAAAATTTTCAGTTGCTCTTGGCATTCTGCCCTTTCCTTCTTCTTCTTCTTTTTTTTTTTTTTTTAAGATTTTATTTATTTATTTGACAGAGATCACAAGTAGGCAGAGAGACGGGAGAAGCAGGCTCCCTGCTGAGCAGAGAGCCTGATGTGGGGCTTGATCCCAGGACCCTGGGATCACGACCTAAGCCGAAGGCAGAGGCTTTAACCCACTGAGCCACCCAGGCAATCCTGCCCTTTCCTTCTTTTTAAAATGTATCTTTTGAACACATGAATGTGTCTGGATAAGGAGACCAAAAACGAACACAATAAAAACACATACGCCTATAAAAGACTCGATGTCGTATTGTGACTTGTAAACAAATACAGAGGAAGAGAACGCTGGGTATTAATGGCATATCCTGGTAAAGGGGATGTCAGCTAAGGATGTCAGCTGGGAGTAATTAGGATAAGTCATGCTATGCCAAGGGTTTGTATAACGTAGTAAATAATAGTTGTGGTCCCTGTTCTCTGAAAGCTTCGGGTCATTGTAGGACAGTTCAGACAGACATGGAATCTGCCCAAATAGCTAGTAAGGTAATAACAGCCCACATGGAGTCCGCTGGTTGTCTTTGGAGAATACTTGAGAGATACAAGTTGGACAACCCAGCTGGCCCTGCCTGAACCCTGGAAGTGACCTTCTTTCCCTAGAACTTGGACCTGTGACCTATATACTGTGATTAAACATCATTGTGTATTGAAACAGGGTCCATGGTGTACTATGGAGATTTATAATGAGAAATATATTTATATTTGGTTTTTGTGCCTCATTTCTGGCACAGAACTCCTGTAACCCCTGTAATTCCCTAGGGGATGTAAAGGTGTCTTTTGTTAGCAAGTGATGTGGAAATGCTTTAAAGGTGGGAGCAGGTTGCTAGGAGAATCAGTTGCACAATTAGAGGTTTAGAAATTTTCAGTGCCATCTCCCTGACCTCTGGGGAGAAGTAATGGGTTGGAGGTTGAATTGACTGCCTGTGACCAGTGATTTAATCTGGCATAGTTAAGTAATGAAGCCTCCGTAGAAACCCAAACGGTTGGGAGAGCTAGGTTGGTGACCGTGTGGAGGTGCTTGGAGAGTGACACGTTCAGAGAGGACATGGAAGTGCCTCGTTCTGTCCCACATACCTTGCCCTGTGCGTCCCCTCATCTGCCTGTTCCTGAGTTACATCCTTTTACAGTCAGCCAGTGCGCTGTAAGGTGGATGGCTTTCCTGAGTTCTGTGAGCCACTCTAGCAAACTAATCGAACCCAAGGAGGGGATTTGTGGGTGGGCTTGTCGCTGCTGAGTGATGTGGGCGGCAGTCTTGTAGGACTGAGCCCATAACCTGTGCAATCTGATGCCATTTCCAGGTGGAGCGTGTCACAGTTGAGTTGAATTGTAGCTGGTGTGGGAGCATTTGCTTGTTGGCTCTGTGGGGAAACCCATCCCCAACATCACTCCATTTCATGGATTAATCAGAGAACTTGGCCACCATTTATAGAACATTTTACCCATTCCAACTGTCTAACCTATAAATGGACTTCCTGATCCTATCCCTTTTATAAAGCAGTGACTATAGAAGTAGTTTGGTAGGAAATAGTAGGTAACAGATCATTTATGCACTTAACTCATTTATTCACAAATAATTGGGTGCCCACTACTTGCCAGACCCACTAGATCCAGCAGTGAACAGTGAACGAGATACAGTCCTCTGCCCTTGTGGAGTATACAGTCTACTGCTAGAGTCAGATCCCAAGTCAATTAATAATATAATTAAAAAGAGTTTTAAAGGGCACCTGGGTGGCTCAGTCGATTAAGTGTCTGCTCTCAGCTCAGGTCATGATCCCAGGGTCCTGGGATCGAGGCCCATATTCAGACTCCCTGCTCAGCCAGGAGTCAGCCTCTCCGCTCTCTCTGCCCCTCATGCTAGCTTGCTCGCTCTCCCTCCCTCCCTCTCTCTCTCAAATTAATAAACTCTTTAAAAAAAAAGTTTTGAACCCTCTAAGGGAAAGAAATAGGGTCTTGAGAGTAAGAGACAGAGCGTCCTTTCGGTGGAGTGGGCAGGCAGTCTCAGGACGAGGTGACACTCTGCTAACGCTGGCCCCTGAGGAGCCGGAAGAGCCAACACACTGGAAGAGTGCCCGGGGGGTGAGAAGGCCTGAGGGGGTCTGGGAGCTGGAAGCGTAGCGGTATAGGACAGAGGGGAGAGAAGATGAGCTGTGGTGCAGGGCCAGGCCGGGGCCGACCTGGACTTGGGATTTAAGGACCGAGTGCGAGGCTGCCTGTGAGGGGGAGTGAAAGCCCCAGGTTAGTGGCTAGAAAAGAGCCGAGAGTTGCTTGGCTGATGTGTCTTCTCGGTATTTTCTTCGCCCTTAGCATCATCTGTGTCCTGAACCTTAGCCTCCTTTGTAGCCTCCATAGAAAGAGATAAGAAAGACATCCTAGGGGCGCCTGGGTGGCTCAGTGGGTTAAAGCCTCTGCCTTCAGCTCAGATCATGATCTTGGGAACCTGGGATCGAGCCCCACATCGGGCTCTCTGCTTGCCAGGGAACCTGCTTCCCCCCTCTCTCTCTGCCTGCCTCTCTGCCTACTTGTGATACCTCTCTCTGTCAAATAAATAAGTAAAATCTTAAAAAAAAAAAAAAAAAAAGACATCCTAGAAATCCGAGGACAGTGGACTCTAGATCCGAAGGGCCTCTTGCCACCTGTGGCCCGCACACAGGTGCGTGCAGACCGCTCCCAAGCACGTAGCAGATCATTGTTAATACCTGACATTTATGGGGCTTGTCCGTCGCTCGAGTGATTACTTAGTCTGGTCGCTAATTCCTTATCTCCCTGAATCCTGACAAGTTTCCCTGTCTTCATCGCTGCCTAGAGAGGCTAAGATGCTAAGATACTTGCCCCACGTTTCAACAGTCAGCTGCCCCCTCTCTGCAGTTACAGAAGCCCAGAGCTTTGGAAGGCACAGCCTTGGTTTGATTTTGTTTGGAAGCTTGGTGCAGGTTTATTTGGCAGCAAAACCTGACCTGAACTCATACGAGGCTTAGGCATTATTTTTGTCTGTTCCATTTGGCTTGAATATCCACAGATCGTGCGGCAGAGATACAGATGTCCTTAATGACGGGCTTCTGCCGCGGCCCCCGCTCCAAGTGGTATTTTGTCTTCAGTGCGTTGGCAGCGTGACCTTCCTAAAATGTGAAAGCCTCTGAATTTTCTAAGGATTCCACAGAAGGGACTGTGGATGTGAAGTAAGAACCAGAGCTCAGGTTCAGACCCCAGGCTTTCTGAGTTGAAAGCTGTTCCGCTAGAGAGAGAGAGAGAGAGAGAGCAAGCGAGTGGAGAGCGAGCAGATTAGGTTAGGCTCCTTGTCCTTTGAGTAACAGAAGCGCGTGGACTGGGAATCTTCACCAGGAAGAAAGACCTGTCCCCCATGTTACCGCCGCAGTGCTTACTGTTCTCATGACCTCTGCAATATCTTGATCCCTCCCTGCGGCTCAACCCTGAAATCCTCTACCCTCCAGGGCACCCTGTAACTTTGCTCCACATCCCTGTTCTTTAGCAAATCCAGGGCTGGTAAAAAAGAAAGTGTTTACTTACCCAGCTTCTCTCTCTCTGGACAAAGGTTGGGCAGTAACTAGTAGAAGAAAAGAATCTTACCAGTGCAGCCAGTCAGCCCATGGACACGTTCACCGAGCCCCAGGGGCCTGCCGGCCTTCATCTCGCACCCCAGACTCTTCCTTCGTTTTGTAGCTTTCTTCTGTCTTCAGAGCCTGACATGCAAGTTCTCAAAATGTGCAAAGCTTTCTCTTTCCTGTGTGTGGGACCCTATAGCTCTAGTGGTCAGGATAGATAAGTCTGTGGTTCGATAGTTTAGTCCCTACATCTTAGTGGTTTGAAGGCAAAAGTTAATTATTTTTACATGTCCATCAGGGTTGGCAAGGACAGTGTGCTGTCACACACTGTCGTTGTCTAGGGGCCCAGGATAATAGGAACTCTGCCAGCTGGAAGGCTCTCAGTTGCTCTGGCGGAGAAGGGGAGTCGATGGTTGGCTCTTAGAGGTTCCTTATGGAAGGGGCATCCTTCCCCTCTGCTCACGTGTCTTTGGCCAAAGAAACTCACATAGCCCTACCTAACTTCAGGTAGGCAGGGAAGCCTAGAAGCAGGGGAGACCCAGTGTTGCCTGCTGCAGTGAGCACCAGGGGAGAGCTGACAGGGAGGAGCCCTGGTGGTTTCTAAATCAGGTAATACATGCTAAGTAATGGACTGAAAGTTCTTTAAAACTGTGAATAAAAGTTAGACATTGACAGGGTCATGCCTATGAACTGAGCAAATAGTGAGCTAAGAATGCTCGCCTTTATGGTAAACAAGGATCTAGAATCCAGACCTTTTCTCAGACAAATTGAGAGCTGCAAAGCGGAGATATTTCTGGCAAAATGTAAACAGAGGGCTTGAAAATGGCAAGGTATCTATGTCCCACCAGACCTGCGACCCAGGCCTGCACAGGCCCTCGGCCCGGTGTCCCCATGGCCGGGGTGAACTGAGGCCTGCGTGCGGCGTCTGGGGTGTTCTGTGGGGTTGGTGTTGGGGAAAGCAGGGACATCGGAAGCCATGGCCCTCTCCTCTGTGGGCCACTCTCGTCCCCAGACCCAAGGCTTTCAGCCCCACGGTGACAGTCACGCAGGTAGCCAGGTATTTTATTACAGCGCTTAGGTCCTCCTAGATGTTCCTTCCTCACGCCGGTGTTCTGGAAATGGGGCAGCCAAGGGAACCTGTGCCATCTCCAGTAACGCCGGGAATCTCATGCTCCTGAACGAAATTTTCAACTCAGAAAACTTTGGTTAGCCGGTGCCTCGTTGGATGGACGGGCGGGAAGAATAGAGAGAACTACTTGAAGTTTTAGAAAAGGAGGTAAATGTTCCCTAGGATTTTGGAGGTCTGTGAACCGCACACAGTTTCTCTTCTTTAACTTACCTTTTGTGTTTGAGGATCTGGGTGATCCCGAAGTCATTAAGACTTAAGCCAGAAGAAGTAGTACTGTTTATCATAGTAAATAGATTGGGTGTGCATGCCAGCAGAAAAGGATTTTTAACTTCAGGGTAAAGACATTTTTTTTCCAGGCACGGAACAGGAAATAAGACTTTCTGGGGAAGAGGAACGGAAGCACCTGGCATCCTTTGTGTGCCCGTGGTCTTAATTAAGGCATCTGATTCTGTGAAAACACAGGAGTGAGGAAAATCGTAAGCATCATCAAAGTCAGGAATCTTGGTAAAGTAACGTGGAAGATGCATTTACTGTGACTGTAAGCACAGACCGGGGCCACACGCTTGGAGCGTGGCAGACCTCCTCGTAGTGCCGTGTTCTGTCTGTCCTGCCAGGAGTCACTGTGCAGCGTGCCAGTGGGTGAGCAGCACTGTGGTGACTGCCCAGCGGGGCCGTCGTTCGTAGTGGATCAGTCAACACTGAGAGTACTGGCCACGTCTTCCCGTTTCCCGGACCCCGATAACGTTTAGCAGTGAGCGCTGTTTCCACTTCGTAAGAACCCCTCTGGGAAGTCAGGACATGGCCTCACGGAGAGAGCCTGTCACCTGGGGAAGCGTTCAGTGATCGGCCCACACACCCACAATACAACCAGGATCTGCCAGAGTCCAGCTTCCGTTGGTAGGAGGGACCTGGAGACCTGCAGACAGCTGTGATAGAGGCCCCTGTCTCAGCAGGGTGTGGTGCAGAGCATTGCTGCGGCCCTCCACAGCGCCCCCTGCTGAGCAGGATGGGCGGGAGGTGCTGCCCTGGTGGGCGGTCGGCTGCAAGGGTCCTTCGTCTGGAGGCTCCCCAGCTTTCAGACCCTGCTTTCTGTTGGCCCAGACTTGGTGGCTGGGGTAGAGTGGTGACCACTGCTGTTAGCCAGATGTGACAGTACATTTCCTTCAGATCTCAAGCTTCTGGTCAGTTCTGTGGGCTGGTAACCATAGCTAGTGGCTGTGTCGGTGTGAAGAGTCACATGCTTTGAAGGCATTTGCAGCACCTTTATTTTGTATTGAGACTTATAAACCAAATCTCCATTTCTAGAAATGTGGTGTTCCTGTAAAAATATTTAGTTAAGAGAGTTTTGTTAGCCATTATTTTAATGGGTGAATGGGAAGAAAGAGGGAGTGAGTTATTTAAATACAATGTTTAAGGGGCGCCTGAGCAGTGCAGTCGGTTAAGTGTCCGACTCTCGATATCAGCTCAGGACATGATCTAGGTCATGACATAGAGCCCCACAGTGGGCTCCGTGCTGGGCATGGAGCCTGCCCAAGACGCTCTCTCCCCTGCCTTCTGCCCCACCCCCGCTCATGCAAACACACTCTCTCCTCTAAAAAAATAAATAATAAAAAGATATACAATGTTTATCCTCCAGAATCCCTGCTCACTAACCCTCTTCTAAACCCCCACTGAACAGAATCTTCTGCATGTGGTTTATGAGAGGCGTTGGTCTCTCTCATCATCTTTTTAATTTTTGTTTTTTTTTTTAATTTTTTATTTTTTATAAACATACAATATATTTTTATCCCCAGGGGTATAGGTCTGTGAATCGCCAGGTTTACACACTTCACAGCACTCACCATAGCAATACCCTCCCCCATGTCCATAACCCCACCCCCCTCTCCCGACTCCCCTCCCCCCAGCAACCCTCAGTTTGTTTTCTGAGATTAAGAGTTACTTATGGTTTGTCTAGTTTTGTATTTTTAAAAAAATTCTCATCCTTTCTTAAGCTTTGATACCTTAACATTTTTTTCCTCTATTTTTCTTTGATGAAGACTTCCATGCAACATGCTTGTGTTATCATTTGGTATTTGGGCATCTGGGCCAGTTTCAAGGCTTTTTAAAACATGACTGCTCTGTTGGTGACAAATGCTCCCATGATACAGTCACAGAGGATCTTAATAAGAATTTTTTTTCTTTTCAGACCAAAACTAGTATCCCTGAGAAAGGTGTGGAGAGACAAGAATTTAACTTAGAGAAGGTATGTGTTTTGAAACTGTTCATTTTTTTCAGTTTTGGAGTGCCCCCCCCAAATATATATGTTTATATATGCATATATATATATTTCCATGTCCAGTGGTTGAAATAATGGTTAAGCAAATCCCCTGCCTTCCGGTGGTGAATACTAGGCTGTCACTTAAAACACACTGGTTTGTGGCTGCAGGGCCCATGATGCAGAGGTAAGTCGAGAAGCAGGGAGGGAAGTGTGTATTCTGCAGTTGTAACTACGTTTTTAAAATGCATGAGAAAAAAGATAGGAGGAGGTAATTCAACTGCTGAGAAGGGGCATTTCTCTTCCTCTGCAGCATCTTTAAACAAACAAACACAAATCTGTGTTCGAAGCACCTATGAGAAGTGGTTTCTCAGAGGGAGCGAGTGTACAGAGGGGCTTTTAAGTGGAAATTCCTGTCTGGAGGGGCAGTAGCTTGTTTCAGAGAGAATCCTAGTATGCAGAGCTCAGCATTTAATCCTAGGTCTGTTGCTTCACCTGCCCAAAATTCAACACGGGAAAACGAGTGTTGGGAGGTTATGGTAAGAAATTACGTAAGACCGCCACAGAGCTCTGTAAACCACAGCACGACAGAGTTCCCGCTCCAGCACATCGTGTCTGACGTGGGCTACCCCAGAGGTAGATCTCTTCCCGGGGTTCTCTGGAATGCACTTGGGGTTCATTCCACTCTGCGTCCACAGGCTCGCTTGGAAGTGCACCGGTTCGGGATCACGGGTTATGGAAAAGGGAAGGAACGACTCCTGGAACGGGAACGCGCCATCATGCTGGGTGCGCAGGTGAGGGGCTGCTTCTGTCTCATCAGCAGACGGGATACCTACAGGAAAGGGGAGAACCCAGGGCAAGGCGGGGGAGGTGAGGTCACTGGGAGATCCTTGCAAAATAAAAAAATGGTATCTCTAGGTTTTATTTTTCCTGTTGCATTTCAGCCTCCCAAAAACAGTTACGTGAATTACAAGGTATTGCAGGAGCAAATCAAAGAAAAGAAGGCAGCCAAGGAAGAAGAAAAGAGAATGGTACGAGTAAAAGCCATTTTGTTACCAAGCTAGAACGAGGAGGTGACCGCAGTTGGCTGCAGTGGAGTCGGGAGGCAGTGGCCACAGTAGGGTAGAGAGTGACATGATCGTTCCTTCCCCTGTTCAAGTCAGCTTTGTTCTCTAACACTAGCCAGGGAAGCCGGCATATTCATGTGAAGGGTTTGCTCTGAAATAGCGAGTTCCTGCTCAGATCCCATCAGCTATTGTGGTCTTTCTCCTGTGTTGCGTTTTACAGTGTACAGAACACAAGGGCTCATGATAGATGACAGAGGGGTAGATGCTGTGCACCCTCCTTTTCCCCTTTAGTGAAAGATGGAATGTTTCTCCTGTCAGTTTTTTTTGGAATGACCTTTGACACTCTTGAAAGAGCTTTAGGATGAAACTGAGTATATGTTTAATATGCCTGCTTGAGAAAAAGATGAAAAGTAAATGGTGCCTCACTGGCTTTTTTTTTTTTAAGATTTTTAAAATTTATTTGACAGAGATCACATGTAGGCAGAGAGAGAGAGAGAGAGAGAGAGAGAGAAAGAGAAGCAGGCCTCCTGCTGAGCAGAGAGCCCGATTCGGGGCTCGATCCCAAGACCCTGAGATCATGACCTGAGCCAAAGGCAGAGGCTTAACCCACTGAGCCACCCAGGCACCCACCTCACTGGCTTTTGATCACACACTTCTTATCTGTTTTTGAATCTCCATTATCCACCATTGACCCGTATATTATCCTAAATTCTGAAATCAGGCCCAGGACACAGATATCTTCAAGAAAAAGAAGAGGAGAGGGCAGGAAGACAGGTGAGTGACATCCTCAGGTACTGGGGAGGAATGATCTGGGTAAACCTATTGATGAGTTCTGAAACTAACGCCTGGAGTTTACCTGGTGTTTCTAGCCCGGTAGAGTGCTTCACTGCCCCTCATGCGTTCCGAGCAAGTCCCGGGTAGGGGGAAGACAGTGTCCCAGATTGAACAGCTGCCTCAGAACTGAATCAGGAATCTCCTCCAGGCTCCCATTTGCAAAGATCAGACAGCTCAGGTGACTCATGGAGAAACTGAGGTTGACATTCCCAGCCCGCGCTAAAAGCCTGCCTGTGTGGCGCCGGGGTCCAGGGCCGTGTCCTGTTCTCTGCCGTACCGCAGGAGGCAGAGCGCCGTGACCTGAGGAACAGATCATTGAGTCTCTTCTTGCTGGTGTCTTAGCTTTGGTCCAAACATGCCTTTCCTTGCTCCCTGAATTACCGTTTCAAAATTGACTTCTTTTGTCTTAACCCTTTTCTTGGACTCTTTAGTGAGCTTGTGCATGGGTGGTCGTTTGTCCTGGCCACGTGCCTCTGTCGCCAGGCACGTAGGTGTCTTAGGTGTCAGGTGTCAGGAATTCAGCCATGATCGCCCGGGGTGGGGGGCAGTATACCTGCCTTTGGGGAGCTTACATTGTAGTGAGGGAAACACCTCAAAACCTACGAACAGGTAAGCATGGGAATGTCAGGTTCTATGAGGAGGTTGCAGTAAAGCATTATAAAAGAATATCACTGGGGGTGGGAGGGCTGGGATGTCATTCGGCAGGGGGGTGACCTCTGAGTTGAAAACTGAGTGAAGAGGAGGGGACAGCCTAGAAAGATCAGTAGCAGAACATTCTCCGCAGAAGAAGCCAGTGCAAGGGCCCCGAGACAGGAAGGCGGCTGGCATGTTTCAGGGACCACAGGAAGGTGGGTGGTGGTGGAGGGTGGTGTGCACAGGATGACCCCAGGAGTTTGCAGGAACGGACCGTGGTCACTTGGTTGCTGGTGTTGCCATCCTCTTGTCCTTCTTCATAAGCTTAACTCTGGTACTTTTCTCTCCCTTTAACTGCAGGAAATCCAAAAAGAAGAAATCAGCTCCCAGTATTTTGTCCAGCGGACGGATTGGGCAGATTGGAAAATTCAAAAATGGGACGCTGATTCTGAGTCAGGTTGATATCAAGAAAATAAATTCCTCCCGAGTGGCGAAGTGAAGTCCTTTATAAAATAAAGAGAGGAACAGCAAAATGCTGCTGCACTGAAACTGGACCCCTATAAGACTTCCAGATTCTTCTTATTTATTTTATATTTCATAGGCCGCTTTTCTGTTTTTAGAGAAGAAATTTCAGGAATAATAAAATGTGTCGTTCCTAAAGTGTCTGTTTCACGGCAATGAGTGTGTGGTGGGAAGGGCCAGCTGCACTGGGCGTAGAAAGCAAACCTATTGAAAAGGATGCTTAATCCTGTCCGTTGAGATTTGCACTAGATTTGCTTTCCCTGGTGTTTTGGGCATTTGCTTGTAATGTGATTTTTTGTAAACTTAATAATTTATTGATATGTAAATGCTAATAGCTTTAAATTGCCTTTTCTTTTTTAAAGACTTACTTATTTTAGCGAGACAGAGTGAGCACATGAGCAGGGAGAGGGGCCGGGAAAGGGGGCAAGTGAATCCCAAGCAGACTCCCCACTGAGCACAAAGCCTAATGCAGGGCCCTGTCTCACAACGCTGAGATCGTGACCTGAGCCAAAATCAGGAGTCGGACGCTTCACCAGCTGAGCAACTCAGGTGCCCCCAGATTGCCTTTTATTTTCTAAAAATGGTTTAGTAGCAAAGGAAACAGTCAACGAAACAAAGAGGCAATGCACAGAATGGGAGAAGATATTCGCAAATGTCGCTACAGAGGGCTGGTGTCCAAGATCTATAAAGAACTTCTCAACTCAATGCCCAGAAAACAAATAACCAAGTCAAAAAATGGGCAGAAGTCGTGAACAGACACTTCTCCAAAGAAGACATACAAATGGCTAACAGACACATGAAAAAATGTTCAGCATCAGGGAAATAAAAATCAAAACCACATGGGGATACCACCTACAGCAGTTAGACTGGCAAAAATTAAGGCAGGAAACAATGTGTTGGAGAGGATGTGGAGAAAGGGGAACCCTCTTACACTGTTGGTGGGAATGCAAGTTGGTGCAGCCAGTTTGGAAGAAAGTGTGGAGATTTCCTCAAAAAGTTAAAAACAGAGCTACCCTATGACCCTGCAATTGCAGTACTGGGTATTTACCCCAAAGAGACAGATGGGAAAAGAAGGGCCATATGTGCCCCAATGTTCATGGCAGCAATGGCTACAACAGGCAAACTGGAAATCACTGAGCTGCCCTTCAACAGACGAACAGGTAAAGATGGGGTCCATATGTACAATGGAATATTACTCAGCCATTAGGATGAATACCCAACTTTTGCATCAGCATGGGTGGGACTGGAGGAGATTGTGCTGAGTGAAATAAGTCAGAGAAAGTCAGTTTTCCTATGGTTTCACTTATTTGTGGAACATAAGGAATAGCATGGAGGACATTAGGAGAAGGAAGGGAAAAATGAAGGTGGGGAATCAGAGGAGGAGACGAACCATGAGAGACTATGGACTCCAGGAAACAAACAGGGTTTTAGAGGGGAGAGGGGCAGAGACATGGGTGAGCCCCATGATGGTATTAAAGGTACAGATTGCATGGAGTACTGGGTGTTACACGCAAACAATTATGGAACACTGTATCAAAAACTAATGTACTGTATGGGGACTAGCAATGACAAAAAAATAAAAGTTGTGTAATGTTACTGTATGATGAAAGAACCAACAGTGTGCAAATTTGGCAGCTGACTTGTGGGAAAAGCAGTTGTAATTTTTATCCTAAGTATACAAAAGGTCCTTCGTTAGAAGTTATATAAATAGGGGACACCTGGGTGGCTCGGTTGGGCCTCTGCCTTCAGCTCAGGTCATGATCCCAGCAGCCTGGGATCGAGCCCCGCATCAGGCTCTCTGCTCAGTGGGGAACCTGCTTCTCCCTTTCTCTTTGCCTGCCTTTCTGCCTACTTGTGATTTCTCTCTCTGTCGAATAAATGAATAAACTCTTTAAAAGAAAAAGTTATGTAAATAAAACACAATTTTGTGGTATATGTAGCTGTGACTTTTAACACAACAGAGGATTTTAATTTATGTCGGAGTGACCTGTCAGTTCTTTCCTTCTCTACAGAGAGATCAGGCTCCGAGGCAGCCCCGCCTCACCCCCACCTCCAGGAACCGTTTGGCTTAGACAGCTGAGCCCTTAGCCAAGACTCTGGACCCACAGGCTGCTCAGTTCTGGAAAAGTTCATGTATAAACTACTCACCTTGTTTGGGTTTCACTTTGTAATTTACTGAATTAATACTTAAAGAGTGGCTTTGTTACCATTGGGAGCTCTAAAACGTTTAGAGGCTAAAAGAAACCTGTATTTTAAGGGTTGGAGATCCGGCTTAAGACCATGCTTTTTATTTCCCTGTTGAGAAGGTTTCTTCCAGCAAGATGAGCAGCAGAGAGAAGCCCCCAGGAAAAACAGTCATCCAGGGGTGACTGTGGCTCAGTGGTTGAGTGTCGGCCTTTGGCTTACTTAGGTTATGATCCCAGGGACCTGGGATCAAGTCCCGGGTTGTCAGGCTCCCAGCCTGCTTCTCCCTCTGCCCCTTCCCCTGCTCGTGCAAGCTCTCTTATGTTTTTTTCTCTCAGATAAATAAATAAAAATCTTAAAAAGAAAAAAAAAAAAAAAGGAAGAAAGAAAAACAGCCATCCAAAGGAAGAGGAAGATTCTAACTAGAAGCCACAAAGGGAACGGACCAGTTCAGACCAGTTCAGAACGGAATAGACCAGTGACTGCATCCGTGTTCCCTTACAGCCTGCACACTGCTGTTTCTCCTTCGCGGGGGTTTCTTCCCGTCCTGGACACTGTCTGGTGGATCAGTGTCGCTCCACACGACACCCCGCCTACCGTTATTCCCAGTGACCCACTTAAGGACCTTGAGATTCCTGTCCCCACAGCTCTTGGCCCCATGGACCTGGAGCCCCTGCTTCCCAGAAGAAACAGCACAGCACATGTCCCACTGAACCAAGGTGGTTGTCCCTATAAGAAGAGTCGCACTGGCAGGGGTGACCCTGACTGTCAGGGCTGCTATCACCAGTGGGGCAGGCAGGAAGCTGCACCCAGGCCGCCGTCCCCTCAGGCATCTCTTCATACTCTTTTTGCCTGATTTTGATGGCAAATAGACAAACGCAGCAACCCGGGGGGAAAAGGGCCTGGTGACCCGAGGCTTGGAACCCTGGGATGAGGGTCTGGATCACAAATAAGAGAGGGGGACTAGGTGAGGGCGAGTGGAGTCGGGACTGACAGACCGTGAGCGTCCCGTGCAGCTCCAAGGCCAGCTGCAGTGACGGGGAATGTAGTTTGAGTCCCTGGCCTTCCCTAAGCCTCCCTCACTGGCATTCTGGAAGAGCTTCTCCCCAGGCTTGAATGGAGGGTGGGTCTGTGGCACCAGGATGGTGGTGGTGGGCGCTGTGATGCCTCTCACTCAGATCCCCTTTTAGGAACAAGTGCTTGTCACTTCATTGTTCTGAGCAGGGATCGTGTCACCTCCCTCGCCGGGTGGGGTGGGGTGGGGTGCACAGTCCGTGCTGGATTGACATGAGGCCATCAAAGCCCGGCTGGGTCCTTCACTGGGTCTGTGTCACAGCTCGACCTCTCCGTGGCCGGTCTTGCTTCCTTTGCTTTCAAGGGGGGTGCCCTGCAGGGCCCCTGCGAGTGAATGCCATGCTGCCCCGTCTCAGTCTGCAACGGCCCCTGCGGTCAGCAGTCCCGGGATCCGGCAGGTGACTGAGCCCTGAGGCCCGGCCGAAGGGGCTGGCAGGAGGCATGCGGGGCGGGTGTTCCTGGGGATCACACTTTGAGGCAGGCCGCAGGGAGGGAACTTTTAGGGTGGACCCCCCTGGGCGCAGTCTGTGTGGTTGAAGGGGCTGGCCAGTCTTCTAGGAGCTCAGAGATGAGGATGTCTTCCCCCAACTCCCAGTGTCTTGTAAGCCCTGATCAGTATTTTATTCATGGCTGTATCTTCACCGTGATGTTCCCTGCTATCAACGCCAGCCCTGTCACCTCTTGTAGGAATGGATTCGTGAGCGCCCTGTGCTTTCAGATGGACCCTATCATCTGTGCCATGAACCGCCCCAACACCTGGTCTGCGCGCAGCGGCGGCAGGATTGACTCTGGCGCCGTGGAAGGCCTGGGGCCTCTGGGGGAGAGGTGGCCTCCCCTCCCGCCACCTCCCCTCCTGTGGCCTCCCCTCCCACAGCCTCCACCCTGCACGCAGGGCCCGTGGCGGCCAGAAGCGCACCTGGTGGCTGAGCGCGGGTTACAGACTGTGCCTCGTCTTTCAGGTGTTGGCAGTGTCAAAAGAATTTATTTCAAATCTGCGTAAGACTGTGATAAAACTCAGGTTTTCCAAAAGGCAATACACAAAGTTCAACCGACCCCCAAAGACCAGAAAACACAGTGTTTGCAATTCAAAAAATACAAACGCTTGTGGGTACCAATACAAAAATTAGAAAAAAGTTGCTTTCCTCCCCACCCCTTCCCCCGCCTCCTCCCTCCCGCCCGCCGCCACTCCCTGTGTTTCCAGTGGGACGTGAACACGAACCGGACCAAGAGCTGCCTCCGGATACCAACTCTCACGGGAAGTGGATGCGAGGGCAGGGAGCAGGGAGAAAACAGGTAAAGAAAGGCAGGCACGGGATGTTCTCTGGGCAGTCAAAACAAGGACACAAAGTTTGTTACTTTTTAAAATTCCTTTGCCAACGTTAAACAAATCTCTCATGCTTAATACACAGTTTAGTGGGAAAGCAGCAATTCTACCTCATGCATTTAACATCTTCTGCCTTGCTCCCTCTGTGCGTCCTCTAGGTGCCGAGGAAGCTGGGAGCGAGGGACGCCCAGTCACCGGGTATGGGAGGAACTGGAAAGGTCCAGCTTGGCCCCATGCTGGGCTCTCACCCAGCAGACGCCAGTCATGTTCCCACTCCCCACAGCCGCGGCAGTCACTTTTCAAACCCGAAGTCTGTTTCTGGGCTCTCCTCGGAGCCTGCCTGCCTGAGGGCCTGGCCTGATGAGCGGTGTCTGCCTTGCCCAGGTCTTCCCCAGGACTGGGGTGGGCAGCCTGTTCCCTCCAGGAGCAGCACTCTGAGAGAATAGTGACGCCTCCAGACGAGACTCCCCTGTAAGGTCTCGACTCCCAAACCCTGGCTGAAGTCAGCCTCGTTCACTGAGAGAGCCTGGAGTACCCCCTGCCCAGACCCCCCTTAGCAGGTAGAACAAGGGGAGTCCCAGGGCCGGATGACCGCCCAGCAGGGGCCTCCCGCCTTACTCTTAGACATTGGTTCTCAGAGCTGCTCCCCTGCCTGACATCTTGGGAGACAATGGAGTTACACAACGGGTGGGGGACACCTTAGATACTAGAACTTAAGGTGACCGAGGTGGCCGGAAAGGCAGGTTAACCTCTTTCCAGGTCTTATGTGGGCTTCTGCACTCAGATGCCTTTGGGACGAACAATGAGATGCTGATACACAGCCTGTTTACGGCACTTTGTACAAAAAGTACCATTAAAACAGGCCTCACTGGCAATGGGAACATTTGGGGTGTTTTGTTGCTTTGTATGGTCATGTGAAGCCTATTTTACATGTCGAAATTTCCCCTCCTCAAGGCCAGGCAACAGTGTAATAAACACATGCTCCTGGTCCTACTAGGCTGGGATGGAAGACACTGTCTGTGGTCAGAGAACATTCTGAAAAGTCACCACACAGGCTTGATTCACTGAATGGGAACCATTAGCCTAGACTCAATAGATGAAAGACTATTATTTTTTTTCCTTTAAAAAGTGTTATTCTATAATCCTCACAATACATCAGAGGAGGTAGGTTAGTATGACTCGTTCCATTTTCGGGTGGGGATACAGAGGCACAGAAAGATTTAAGACATTTGCCCACACCCATGCCATGATTTTCCAGTCCATTCAAAGTTAAAGCCACCAGGATCCTGTTCTCTCCAGGGAGGACTGCCAAGGCATGCGATCCCTTGAACACGGCTTACTTGAGAAACAGAAGTGGAGATGTCCTGGAATCAGCGCAGACCTTAAATACCTTTTAAGGAGATTGGATTTGATTTTTAAAACCAGAGAAAGGCCACAAATCCATTAAGAATTTCCTGTTGCTTCTGGTCAAACGTGGCCAAGGAAAAAGAAGGTAACAAGTGTTTGCCTTCTAGGAGTGGGGCTGCGGAGCGGGGGGGGGGCATCCGCAGGATGTACGAAGTGAGACCTGACCCCTCGGCTTCTTTTTGCGGCTCACGCCATCTTCCCCACCTTCCCCCGCCGGCAGAATGCTGCAGCCCTCTGGCGCATCCTGGGCTTGGGGGTTAGGAGGAAGGCCCACAGCCCAGTGATACAGGCTTTCTGTCTAACACTGGGGTGAAGCCTCACCCGTCACTCTACATGTGGACACAGGACAAACCAGTGGCTCTCGGCCCAGGATGTCCCGCAGGGGACGGCTGGCAATGTCTGTAGACGCGTAGTCATCGCAGCAAACTTGGGAGGGGGGGCGCTACTGGCCTCTTGTGGGTGGAGGCCAAGGATGCAGTTAACCATCCTACAGCGCACAGGACCGCCCACAGTAAGAGAGTTACCCACCCCAAAATGTCACTACTGCTGACACCGAGAAACCCGGCATCATCGACGGGCCTTGTGACAGCATTTCCCAGCATTACCATGCTGAATCCCGCCTTGCCCAGGGCTCTTCCCTATCCTCACTACCTCACCATGAGCAGGAGGCCACGGGGTCGAACCCGCAACAGCTTTGTGTAAGAGCTGCCCACCCCTCTGCTGAAACACACCTTCAAGGGCTGTGGGGCAAGCCTTTCACTTGCAGTCAGAATTAAGGCTAAAATGCAAATATCCCCGGAAGGATGACACACAGGACCTGCGTCCTCATCCTGTCCGGGGAGTGCTCTGGTGGGCAGAGAAAGGTGGGGCATTCCTGGGCACCCAGACCAAGGAGGACGGGCCTGTTCCCATCCCCAGCCTCACTCCCCAGCCTCCTCCCTGTCAGCGGGCCACGGGGCGCTTGACAGTGCTGTCACAACCATGGAGTTCATATATGGCTGAGGATTCAGCCTAGAACTATATACAGTTTTATAGCTTTTAGGTCATTTGCTTTGTGGGTCAGGATTACTGATGTCCACTTTAATTAAAATCATTATTTTCCTAAACAGGACAGAGAGGGGGAGGCAGGGCTGCATGTGCTGTCGTACCTTGCTTTGAATTGGGAGCTAGGATGCTATGCAGTGACTTGCTATGGGAACACTTTTTAAAAAGGATTAGTTCTAGAAGGGAAGGCATACACTTCGACCAAACCTGCTCACCAGCAAAGAACAAACCGCAGAACTATGTTAGCCATTATTTACAACGCAGTGGAACTTGACGATCTAAGTTACTCTGAACTCCTTTCTCACCGAAACTGCTCAACGACAAACACCAAGTTATCCCTTGGCTAGCCAACAAACAAGCATCGTCCTAATATAATTTTATGTACAAAAATGCCACCACGTTCATTGTAAAGGGCCAGGGAATTTGATGGCAGATAAGAAACCCATGACTGGTCATCTCGACTCCACATACCAGGGCCCTCCTGGGAGGGTGACATAAAGCCCCGAGCTGTTGATGATTCATTCTTCGTTTTGCTGGTCGCTCAAAAACACAGGTGTGTGGCATGGACCTGCCTTCTCTCTTCGGTCCGTTCTTGTCCCTGAAAGGTGTATTGTGCTGAAGACAGGAGAGGTGGCTGTAGGACAGCCTGACAGGGGGCCTGGCATCGGCCGTATTGCTGCTGGGCTCCTGGAAGAGTTGGCAAAGGTAGCAAGGTGCCTGCTCTGGGCCCTCACAGGAGTGAGGGATTCTGGAAGCTTCCCTCTGGAAAACCACCTTTTATATCCCAAAGAGACCCCCTGCCATTGTGGGACTTTCCCTTCTCCTTGTTCCTATCTCCCTCTGACCGAGGCGCTGGCTGTCCTGAGTGTGGTACCAAGTCCAGCTGACTGACCTGGAGCAGCTCCTCTCCAATGAGGCAGAGCCGGGGCCAGCTTCAGGCACTCTGGATGCTCCCCAGCCTCACACTGGGACCCTGCTACGGAGAGCCACCACCGCCTTCCCAGCCACACTCACTCCTGATGTCACTCCCAGGGCACTGGTGGTTCTTCTCCCACAGCCGATACGTCTGGGCCCATCAGCCAAGCTTCATCAGCCCCAGGAAGGCCATGGCTCCTCTGTGTCCTCCAATCTTTAGGAATCCTCTCCGTCTTCCAAGCTGAGTCCACCCGGAGCTATGGCTAAGGAGCGAACCAAAGGCAAGTGGAAGCAAAGAGGAGAGAGGCAGTTGCTGGGAGGACAGGCGGTAGCCTGGGGTCCTGGAGGGACATCCCCAGCGGGGGGCATCTGGCAGAGCTCCGGGACAGGACAAGGAGTGCCTCCGTGCACCCAAGGAACCACGTAGCAGGCAGAGAATGAAGAGGCAGGACCTCAGCATCCCTGGCAGGTGGCTACCAGGACCGGGCACGGAGGCTGAGACAGCACCAGGCAGCTCCTGAAGACGCCGGTGGCTGGCCTAGCTGGCCACACCTGCCCGCAAGGCGGAGACAAGGCAGGCTTGCAGTCCAAGGGCGTGGGCTCTGAGGTAGGATTGTCGGATCTGCTGCTAGGGGCAGGGTCTACACAGCATCGGCCGGGGAGACTCAGAAAGCAAGGGCAGCGTCTCAACAAGCAGGTAGAACTGAGTCAACACAGTTGCTGCCGGTTTACGAGCTGAGTTTTATAAAAATCCGAACCAACAAGTGGACAAAATAAAATGCTTGATAAAATAGATTCTTTTAAAAAGGAGACAGAACGTTTCACTACCAGATGGAAAGTGGAGGTGGCAGGTGACAAGGAGGAAAAGAAGAGGACGGGAAGGTGCTCTAGGGACAGGAGCAAGGCAGGCTCCAGGCTCAGAGCCCCTAAAGCGAGCTCTCTTTCCCAGAGACACAAATCACTCCTGCGCGTCTCCTGGGAGAAGGTCTGTGTTCCCAGCAAGGAGGCACCACCTGGGCCTCTAGAGATCTGGACACCCAAGCTCCTCCCAGGAGACTGAGGGGCGAGGAACTCGCTGATATTGCTGTTTCCTGCCTTCTTCGAGGAACTGCACCCCCCACCCCAGAGCAGAACCACGCCTGCCCCTGGGGCCACCTCCTGCTTCCAGGATGACAGTAGGGTGGGTCTCCAAGCAAGGGGCGGCGGCTCTAAGCGGCTTCCCCAGGGCCTCCCACCTTTCCTGCTCTGAGTCGGGGAGGGGGGACCCCCGGTCTGGAAGAGAGCAACTCAGACAGGCTTGCAGTTCCAGAAAGAGCCACCAGGTGACGACTCCTCACATTATCATTCCGATGTCCGTGTTTTCCTTTGTGTTTAAGAACGAACAACCGCGTGAATGAATTTTAGCAAACTACGTGCGTGGTGTGTGTGCGCGCATGCGTGCAAGAGAAAGAAAGAGAGAGAGACAGAGAGAGACAGAGAGAGAGACTGGTTGATTAATGAAGGACCAAAGAAAACCATTTTAAAAGGTTCTCAGCAGTTCAGTGGGAGTGGTGAAGGTCCAAATCAGTGCCCCTTTCTATCGACCTTGGATGAGGTTTGCAAGGGCATAACCGAGTGGAACCTCCAGGACCTACAAGCAAAAGGATCACATTTCCTGGCGAAGGTGAGAACCTGTAGCCTCGGGACTGAGTGGTGTCCCGGCGAAGGGTCAACACTTGGAGCATAGGAATCCAAACTGTCTTCCTGCCTCCTGCTCTCGGGGTGCCGGTCTGCCCTCCTGGTGCCTCCTTCCCCCAAAAGACAAGCTTTGAAAACAGATGGCAGGAAACATGAGAAAGGTCCTTCTTTGGGAGTATTTGCAACGTCCAGGAGATATGATAGGGACACATACCCACGTTCACCATCAACCAGTGGTTACTTTCACAAGTGGCCAGTTTAACCAGTCGCCCCAACAGGCATGGCTCGCAGACCTCTTCCGCATCTCCCAAAGAAAACTTTTCTCTAAGTTACTCAGTGGCTGCTGGGGCTGCACCTGTGACACGATCGTCCTACCCTTGTGGGTTCTTTGAACGTAGTGAGGGGCGGAGGGGCTCTTCCCAGATGCCGGTGAGCAGTTGGAGCTGGGAGGCTAGTTGCCGGACAGCTTGGGCCGTCCCAGGTTTGTCGGCACTTCCAGTCCTGTGTGCAGAGTGACCTGAAAAAGAAGGCGGGCTGAGTGAGGGTTGGGGAGGCCACCATGAGAATCCCTCACAGAGCACAGTGGGTGGCCACAGGCAGCATCCCAAGGGCTTCTCTCTCTCTCGTAGGCTACACTGTTTGCTGTGTGGCTCAATTTCACTCCTGCAGTGTCCACCAGTTTGCCCCGAGGAGCTGGTTTGTGCCCGGACAGCCCACTTTGTCCTGGCAGCCAGGAGCCCAGACAAGGCCGAGGCTCTGTTGCAGCAGGCGTATGGCCCTCGCAGTTATGTATTTGTTTCTGCTTTCTTTCCGTGGCCCCCGTGCCTTTCGGGCACCTGTTCTATTAACCAGGTGGGAGGACAGCCCACGTTTCAGGCTGCCTCAAAGCCCTCCCGTGAGCAAGCGGGGGTACAAATCAATCCATCAGTGATGGACGCAGCCCTGTCAGTACTCAGAGCCAGTGGGCACCACAAAGCAGGACCCCCGTGGGAGGAGGGCTCTGCCAGAGGCCAAGGGTGCTGCCTCCACTTTACTCTCCCCCCGACACACACCCATCCGGGCTCCCAGTCTGTCTCTATCCTTTTGCAGCCTCCTGAGCCCTCCCTGGGGACGGCCCAGCCCTGAGATCTAAAAGGACATCTTTCTTGCCTACTTCATATGGGAGCCAGAGGGAGCAGAGAAGGGCGAGAGGGAGCAGAAGGAAACTCACAGCCCCTCGGACGAGTCTCTTCCAGCCCACTTGTGTGTTTTTCCTCTCAGGGGAGAGCCTCACCCAGAAGGCCCAGCACACACCTGGCCACCGGCTTAGAGCCTCTGCTTATTTCAAGTGAGTAAGTGAGACTTGATCACGCCGGAGAGACCGTCTCCAGGGAAGGTGGGCTGAGGGGAGGTGGCTCTCTGCCTGGGCACACGACAGTCAGCTGCCTTACAGCCCACGTCATCCAAGTGCCCTCTGGAAGCCCCCGAGCCCCGAGGGGAGCCACCAGATGGGCTCCTGCCTCGAGGATACACAGTTACCTGCACGTTACGGTTGAGGCTGAGGGCCGGCATGAAGACCCCCTCCACGTGGCTGAAGGCGGTGGGGCCTTGCTGCTGCCCGTTGATGAAGAAGGTCAGAGTGTGCTTATTCAGGTCCAGGAGCACGCCAACAGTGGCCCCCTTGCACACGCCACCTTCCGTCCTGGGAAGAGAAGCCCCAGGAAGCCCCATCACCAACCACACCGAGCTTGGGATGGAGGTGATGGCTCTGAGTCACTTAAAGGATGCTCGGAATATCCTCCCCGACACACAGCCCCCTGGCCATGCAGGGAGCTCTTCTGAGACTTTTCCTGAAGCGCACTCACCAGTTAAGGGCCACACAGGAAGGCCTTACCTCTCATGTTTGCTTCCTTACCCTGGGGGAACCAGCTTATTCTGTCCCGTTTACCCTCACAGTTCCTGAGACTTGAACCCCCAGGGAGTTTTCGGGTTTTGATGAGCAGGTCCCACTTAGAAACCTGGAGTGGGGAGGGAAGGCTCCTTTATCTGCCAAGGAAAGGAACGAACTTGGTGCCCTAGACAGCTTTAACCCGTGAGAAGTTGAGAGCCACAAAGAGACAGACAGCCAGGCCTCCAGGAGATTTCAGAAGGTCCATGGGGCTTCAGCTCATCTCAGAAACGGCCCAGACACCTGCGACCAAGTCCCCTGTTGGAGTCGCCATCCTGTGGGCACCAGTGGTGGAGCCTGAGGCTAAGTTGTGACGCTCTGATAAGCATCCCTGATCCCACATTTGGCCACGGTGGGAGTTCACGTCCGCTCTGCGAGAAGCATCGGTGAGCTGCACTGTGCTGCGGGGGCCCTGGCCGACCTGCCTCCTCTCCGTGTTAGAAGCAGGTCCACCAGACGCCCTTCCCTCAGCTGAGGGCTGAGGTCTCTACCCACAGCTCAGAGGCTCCACGCTGACAAAAAAACCCATTTTTACCCTCTTCCTGATGGGGCAGAAGCTCACCAGCTGCAGGCAGGGCAGAGAGCAAGGTCATGAGGAAGGTCGTGGGAAAAACCTGGGGCGCTGACTGGAAAAGGGCTTCCCAAGAGGGCAGGTTCCCCCAGGGTGTGCTGAGCCCAGGGTGGAGAAAAGGAACTGGAGCCGGCCCCTGGTGCTATTCAGACACTGACCACCGGGTGGCGGTAGAGACCGGTCCGAGGTGCGCACACGGGCTTCCCATCCAAGTGGGGCCTCTGCCCTGGGGCGGTGCAGGGCTCCGCTATCGCAGCCCCCTACCCAGGGTCCCACCTGCTCCCCAACCCCACAGAGAAGCAGAGGCGGGACTCTGGCGGGGCTCTGACAGCGCCTCGAGGTAGTGCTGTGACTTGGGACACTTGTTTAACCTAGAATCTGTAAAAGGACTTTTGTATACTGGTGAGAACTGAATGAGATACTGTAAGCCTCAGGCGCCATGTATACAAATGGCTAACAGACACATGAAAAAAGTTCATTGTCACTAGCCATGAGATTCAAACCAAAACCACAGGGAGGTACCACCTTACGCCAGTTAGAATGGCCAAAATTAACAAGGCAAGAAGCAACATGTGTTGGAGGGGATGTGGAGAAAGGGGAACCCCCTTCCACTGTTGGTGGGAATGCAAGTTGGTGCAGCCGCTTTGGAGAACAGTGTGGTGATTCCTTAGGAAATTAAAAATAGAACTTCCCTATGACCCTGCAATTGCACTCCTGGGTATTTACCCCGAAGATACAGATGTAGTGAAAAGAAGGGCCATCTGTTCCCCAGTGTTCATAGCAGCAATGGCCACAGATGCCAAACTGTGGAAAGAAACAAGATGCCCTTCAACGGACAAATGCATAAGGAAGATGTGATCCATATACACTATGGAATATTATGCCTCCATCAGAAAGGATGAATACCCAACTTTTGTATCAACATGGACGGGACTGGAAGAGATTATGCTGAGTGAAATAAGTCAAGCAGAGAGAGTCAATTATCATATGGTTTCACTTACTTGTGGAGCATAAGGAATAGTACGGAGGACATTAGGAGAAGGGAAGGAGAAGTGAGTTGGGGGAAATCGGAGAGGAAGATGAACCATGAGAGACTGTGGACTCTGAGAAACAAACTGAGGGTTTTGGAGGGGCGGTGGGTGGGAGGTTGGGTGAGCCTGGTGGTGGGTATTAAGGAGGGCACGTATTGCATGGAGCACTGAGTGTGGTGCATAAACAATCTTGAACACTGAATAAATAAAATAAAATAAAAAGTGCTTCCTGTTATTCCTCCCGTGGGCAGTGTATCTGGGCCCTGTTTGGTTTACGCAGGTAGAGACAGAGCTGGGGGGTCTGGACCGGGCCCCTCTGTGGTTTGTGAATAGGCAGCTGGCTAATGGCACCTGCTCCCATTGCAGAGACCTGGTCACAGCCTCGAGGGCGCCGGCTGCGCGGGGACTTGGGCCCCAGCTAACAGTGCATAAAGGAAAGGGGAGCAGAACTGGGAAGGGAAGGACAGCCTAGGGGCCTGGCAAAACCTGGTTGTGGGGTTTGCTGAGTGTCCCATAAAGCCACGTGCCCTGGGGCTGCTCTAGTCTCTGCAGGCAAACACTCACTTCCACAGGGACACTGGACAGCCAAGTAGCTGCAACACCTCTCCCCTCCAACCTCCCGCCGATGCCTGACCTCGGGGATGGCTGCAGGGACGCGCTGCTGGCAGGGCCCTCGCCCCTGCATGCCCCACCACGGCGCACCTGTTGGTGTGGGAGTTGCAGTGCATGAACCAGCTGCGGTTGTTGTCCACGTACATAGCCCAGGCCTTGTCGTCTTTGCCCAGCATCATGTCCTTGACCACGCTGGCCCGGGCCACCCCGAATGCGGGGTCCGGGTGGTTGTCGTACCGGTCCACGTGCAGCTCCCAGTAGTGCACGCCCTTGGAGAAAGCTGCTGTACCCAGCACCACCCGGTCGTCGTAGCTGCTACACGTGGCCGTCTGGTTGTCATTGGATAAAATGATGTCCCGGTGCCCAGAGTTGGGGTCAAAGGTGAACCAGGCCACTGGAGAGGAGGGAAGCAGAGTCAGGGATGGAAATCTCTAGCGGTCTCTACCCTGGGCTCGGAGAAAGCCTCATTTGCATCTCTCAGAAAGTTGGCATCCTGTGTTGAATGTTCTTCCCTGTAGGAGTAACACCTGGGCACACATGTACACACACATACACACTCTCTCTCTGTCTCTCTCTCTCTCAGATCTGTGTTCATCCAGCGTCTCAATCCCATGAGCCCAACCTTGCCAAGGAATGCAGACATTGGGGCGTCAGAGACCAGACCTAAATGCATCTTGTGCAGTCCGGGTCTTGGACACTGTTCCCTTATGCGCCACACGGTTTTAAGTTAAAGACGGTGGGTGTGAGATATGACATCCAGAGAAGTGAAGCGATGTAACCAAAGTCACCAAGCTCCATCCTCCTGTTCCGCAGCCCATCGAGTGGCCTCCTCCATTCTCCAAGCCCTCAAACTGGGGGAAATGAGGCACTTGCTCTAAGATTACGACCACAGTGCGTGGGGCAAGAACCGCTGCTCTCCAGGCTAGGGGGCCCCCGAGGGCAGAGAGCTGGTGACCTCTTCATGATTTCTAAAATGAGCCTGCGGGCTGCACCACTTTCAGAAAAGCATCTCCAGTTGTGCCCTTGACGAGAGCATCTGCTGCTGCCCTCTCTCCCCTCCGTCCTTGGGAGACTAACCAGGCGTGTCACATTTCCCTCAGGGCACCCAGAGGATACGCTGGGATGCACGATGACAATAAACAGGACTGGCACCATGCCAGGACGCTGCAGCTGAAGCTGGGGCATGTCTGGGTGAGTGGGAAGGACGCTTTTGGAACATGTTCTTTATTTAAGTCATCACTCCCTGCTAAGGACTCAGATGACCAAAATCCCGTGAATGCCCATGCGCTCTCGTTGCCAGAGACCTGAAAGGTTGCGGTGAGGTGTGTAAAGCCTCAGATCTGGGCT
The DNA here is from genome assembly GCF_009829155.1 of Mustela erminea. Classification (NCBI taxonomy): domain Eukaryota; kingdom Metazoa; phylum Chordata; class Mammalia; order Carnivora; family Mustelidae; genus Mustela; species Mustela erminea. Next base: position 3,637,079 of record NC_045627.1, on the reverse strand, counting down.
CTCACACTAGGTATTCAAGGGATCATCATGCCCAGGGACCAGTGGCCTTTTCTCCAGGACTGCTTACCCATTCTCAGCCCCTGGATCACCCTGAGCTTCTCAGTTGCTTGTTCCCCTTCCCAGTCCAGCAAGTGGGGTGAAGAACCGGCTCTTTTTTGGTGGCTTGTCGGGGGAGGGGACGTGCAGGCAAGGGGCCACAGTGAGCAGGGCAGGGATGGAGCCAGAGGAGACACACACTTCTGCTGCCACATTCCCTCCATCCCTCCATTCCTCTGTCCTACGCAGCTGAGTGTTCCCACCTGTTCTCCTTCTGAAGCTTGTCCCCAGTGCCTGAATCTGATCCTACCCTGAGCCCTGAGTGCTTACCATCAGACGTCTGCAGGACGACAGTTTTACTGTAAGGCCCGACGCCAGAGGAGTTGAACGCCTTGACCCTGGCGTTGTAGGTGCTGTTGAAATGCAGACCGTCGATGGTGCACAGGGTCTCTTTGCCAACATACACTTCCTAAAAGACAGCCAAGAGTACTCAGGAGATGCCTCAGTTAGTGGGAACATTTCTCTTAGCGACATACTGACATTCAAAGAGCTAGTGCCCCCACAGAGCTCTTGAATCAGAGGAATTTGGATGAGGGCTGCAGGGTTGCAGACCGTGTCCAAGTCGGGCACAGAGTCTGACCCCTGGCCGGCCAGCCCCTCTGCCTGTGTGGAGCGGAGGTGTGAGGGGGTCCTAGGGAGGCAGGGAGGGACAGCGGGTCTGCAGCCAGCCAGCATGGTGCCTGAGGATGTCCTGGCCCTGTTGAGGCTAGCCAGTCAGACAGGACTCCCCAAGGGGGTGGAGGTACAGAAACCTCACTTCCTTCTTGGTTGGAGCAAGAGAAGATTTTTGGGTTTTTCTGGGAATTTAAGCTAGGAAACATGTGCTAGGCATCTAACTAGACTAAATCACCAATATTTTTAGAAGGGTCAGTACATTCAATGGGAAGAAGCGGACAGCAGAAGCGTGTGACCAAGCACAGGTGGGTTCAAGTTGATTTGGACTGAAAGGGGCATTGCACGCCCCCTCCCCCTCTTCTGCCACCCCTCCCCCCAGAACTGCGTTGCTCACAGCCTCCTGAGAGGGTGACACATTTCTGAACGGGACCCCAAAGAGCCTTCAGTAGGGACTTACTTTGCTCCCCATTCACTTCAAACTCACCTTTGTCCACCTAACTTCCCCCAATGCACAGCCTGGCCCTCCTCCTGTGCCACTGTTTCTACTTTGTCTGAACATATTTCCTATGGGGGTTGGCGCTCCCTTTGTTATTCCAAGTTATTAATAATAATCGCTGTGTGCAATGCTCTGTATCAGGCATTTTAATCCTCACACAATCCTTGAAAGGTGTTATTGGTTTTTTTTTATATTTTATATATGAGGAGACACGGACAAGGTAGGAAACCTGCCCAGCATCAGAGTGAACCACTGTGGAAGCCAGGGTTCAAGTCCACGCCTATCTGCATTCAAAGCCAACACTCTCCCTCCTATAACGTGTGACTCCTCATCAATTCTAGCCCCTGTATCTAGCCTTCGTTATTGGTCATGTCTCACAGCAGAGAGGCCATCAGTATTTGTGGCTGCTTCTTTGCACAGCCTAAAACAGTCTTCTCTTCCCATTTCAGAAACAGGGGCTCTTTTCCCTATTCCCGGTCCAGGAGCTCTTTCCGGTCTTTGCTCCTTTGCACAGCCAGACCTCTGAGGTTCTGAGCCCAGTGAGTGATCTGCTGCCATTCCTTGCTGACCCGACCTCTGTTCCTCTCTTCCCTAAAATGCCCAGAGCCACAGGGGACCCAACAATTCCCAAGGGAATGCTGTTGTTCTTTCCCCAAGTCTTATGTTCTTGTAGGCGACCTTTCAAACAAACAAACAAACAAAATGAAACAACAAATGCTTAATTCCTTTGAGAGAAACAAAAGGAGTATTGGTCTTCGGCAAGACTTGTTAGATGGCACAGCTCCCGAGGACAGAACAACTATCGTGGTGGCACTGGTTTGCTCTAGTGTGTCTTAGTGTCCTCAGGAAGGAAAAGGGGCAACTCTCAGAAGACTCAGAGTTTGTGCTCCCTGGTCTCCTGCCCACAAAGCACCTTGGCAGTGACCTGAGCTTCACTGTGTGAAATCTCAAGGTAGAGCTCTATTAGGGGTTCTGGGCTGGGGTCTCTACCAGATGGGGGAGTAGAAGACCATCTCCGGCTCACAAAGAGCCTTTATTAACCCCATGGTATTTCATCACAGGGAACATGAGCATAGGTCATTCCAACCCAACCACCGTTTACCAAGTATCTGTCTGTACACGCAGAGCACTTCGCCAGGTAGAACAATCCACGAGGCAGACAGAGCAGGGAGTGACAGGGCATTGAGGGAGTGGGGACCTGCGCGAATGGGGGTATCTGGGAGGACATGGAATAACAGGTAAGACTACACTGGTGGGGTGAACTGGGAAGTTAATCGCGCAGGTGACAGCTTCTCTGAGTTCCTCCTTGGCCTCAGACCTGTGTCAGTCTTCACAGGAAAGCTGTCCTAAATGTTTTGTGGCTGCCACCTCTGCCTGCGGGGGCTGCCCAGACCTAGCCCTTGTTGGAATGGCACCAGCTCCCAAGGGTCCAGACCCACCAGCCCTCTGCTTTTGGGCCAGTGCCCTCTGGGGGCAGCACTGGAGTTGAGGGCAGCCCCACAGGCTAGTCCAGAGACCTCAGAGTTAGGAACCCTCCAAACAAGCAGCAGGGCCTCACCCGGAACTGGCCCCCGTCGCCGTCGTCCAGCTCCAGGATGTAGCCGTCCACAGGGCTGTGGGTGAAGGGTGGCATCCTCCAGGCCAGCGTGACGCTGTTGTTGTGGGTACAGCACTTCTCTAGCTGTAGCAGGGGGCTGGGCGGCACTGTGACAGGAACCGCTGGTTCAGTGCCCAGATCCCTCGCAGGGCACTGGACACTTATGTCGACTCTCCTCCCCCAAGGCAGCAGCCCCCAGGCCTCAGAAAGAATGGTGGCCACCCTGCGGTCCCTCCCAACCTCTCGTAGGCACACCTCAGGCCCGGGAGTCTCTGTCTCAAGGCGGGTGGGGGCGAGGGCAAGCACAGGTGACTGGTGACCGCATATTCCCAGCGTGTCCTGGAGTCGGGTTGGGGGATGGGAAAGGCATGGTAGAGGCCTCTGCGCCTCTGTGTCTGGAGCCCTAAGGAAGGGCTGACCTCCTCCCCATGTGCCCACTGAGAACCCCTGGTTTTGATTCTCAGATCCACAAGGGACCCACGAGGGATTCCCACAGACCCAGTTTCTACATGTCCCCGCATGCCTCCTGGCAACGCAAAGGCCTGTGTGGACCCTCTCTGTGGGGCCAACGGGCGGCTTATACTGCAGCTTGGGAAGGTGCCCTTGCGGTGGGGGGGCATGCAGAATTTGAAGACACATTTAAACATCTGGCCCAGAGACACATTTAAACGTTAAAGGCCCAGGGATCCAGATGCGGGAGGGAGAGGCAACCTGGAGTAGCCAACAGCCAACCCTTGGAATTAGGGATGTGAATCAAATGTATCCTAAGTTCTATCATGGTAAGATTGGGAGAAAGTGTTTATATTCTAGCTTTGTTCAGGCTCAAGAGATTTTAGAGATAAATCCAGTCCACACCGACAGCTGCCAAAGGGAAAATCACAACACCGGATTTCTAAACACCAGAGATTTCGGTTTGGCTCCTGTGATTGGGGCCGTCTTCCAAGTGGCACTGGTAGTTTAGCTGGGTGCAGCCCTGTCTTGTTTACAGACTTGGTCTCAGGGCTGGCTGAGAGGAGCCAACTCCCCGGGCCTCAGTTTACAAGCATGGAGGGGTCCTCTCTCCGTCCTAGACTCTGCTGTTGCCTCTCCCAGTTCCCGTGTGAACCCACCACCCAATCCCAGAGCAGCATCTGAGCCTTGGGAGCGGCTCAAAGTCTCCTCCTTTCACACCGCCCTTTCCAGGGCCACCCCTTCTTCTGCCGCACCTCCCTACACTCTGCCAGGCTCCCCGTTCCTCCGCACAACATCCCATTCGCAGGCGGCATTTCCAAACTTTGCCTGAGGTGCAAACCGAGTGTGGGAGTGGGCACGGAGATGTGCAAGACACTTGTATCGTCCTTAGTGTAAAAATGGCTACATATTTTGCAGGTAAGGATTTCCTGACCTCATAGATTCTGTGGGAGCGGCACCCTGTCCTTTGATATTTTGGTTTTAAAAAACCAAACAGCTTTATGGCCTCTCTGGAATGTACCTTTGATGTCCCCGGAGAGAGAGCCTTTTGAATAGGACTCTGGCTTTGGTTCTGGCCATTACTTGCTAATCTTGCGACATGGTGCAAGTCACGCAATATTTGACCCTTAGCCTGTGTCTCCCATGGCTCTCCTCCACCTCCTAGCACCCTCCGTCTTACTCATTCTGCTCTCACCTCTGACCTTTTTGCTCTTCTTGGAACCCAGAAAACGGACTCCTGCCTCAGGACCTTTGCATTTGCCATCCCTCTGCCACCTGGAATATTCTTCTCCTGTACTGCGTCTCTCTCCATTGGACATTGTATGATATATTTGGGTACTGTCTATTTCCTTTTTTAGAATATCAGCTCAATCTTACGAAGGAGTTTGTTGACTTGTCCAAAGCTGTGTCCTACACCTAGAATAGCGACTGACACATGGCACACTCACTAAGTGTCTGAATAAATAACGAATCCTCTTTTGCAAATGGGAAAACTGAGGCTCAGACTGGGGTGCTCCCCACCCTAGGCCACCTAGCTAGTGGGTGGCTGAGCTGGGACTTGAACCTGGCCCTGTGACTTTGGCATCCCCTCCCCTCCCCCTCTGCTCCCTCTGCCTGTCACCAGTGACACTGAGCTGCCCCTCAGAGTGGATGCCTCTTCTGAAAGAAGCGTGGCCTGAACTGGGCCAACCACGGCTCACCCCTACATTTCATCTGGATGAAGTCCAGCTGGTGGATGGCCTGCAGCAGCGGCTCGCTGTCCAAGGTCAAGTCGAACTCCGCAGACACTTTTGGCTCCAGGGCACCTTTGACCCACTGCTCCTGAGACACCTGGACACGCTTGATCAGAGCATCTGAGATCTTGAAGGGGAGCACAGAGTTCAGGGTTTTGATTTGCAGAGGAAAAATCATGCAGTAAGTGGTGGGAAAGGAGGAGGCGCTTGGTGTCTGTGGCTTGGGGACAGGGAAGGGGCTGCACTGGCCATGGGCTCTCAGGCCACAGTGGAGAAGATAGGATCCCCGCCAGCATGACACTGGGCAAATAAAAATGCACTGTTACTGTTTGAATCGTATTCTGAAAAAGTGATCATCGACATGTGAAGAACTTGCTGTTGAAAGATATCAGGCCAAGCCGTTTTGGGAAGCCAATGATACTTTTTTTAAATATGTAAAAGCCTTCTTCACTGTACTGCTTTTGTTAGATCTAGTACTTTGCAAAGTGAAACATAAAAGTGATTTGTTCCGGGGTCTGAAGGAAGTGCTTCCTATAGCCCCAGAATGTTGAAGCTCATTCTCCACAGAATGTTCTCTCCAAGCTGCTCTGTTTCAAACTCCCCATCAAGCTCCCAGCTCTGCTCTCCTCTGCTGGAAAGTCCTGCTCATTCTGACACTTGCACGTGCCCCTGAGGAGCCATGATCCCGTGTGCCCTTTCTGGGGACTAGCCAAGGGGATTCATCATTTTTCCCACAGACAGAGGACTGAGCCACCATCTGAATCACTGTCATGTTCCTGAGAGATGCTCGTGGCCCTGAGTCAGCCTGGCTGTTGGGGGGATGCCCCAGCAAGGCTGCATGGGCTCTGTGGGCAGTGGCCATCCGTCTACATCTGCCCATTGAGATAATGGGCCATGAGGATTCTGCTAACTCACTTCCTCCATTACAGTCTTTCCAGCTTGTCTGGCAAAGACTGTCCTCTCCCATTTGTGGGGAAAATGTTGAGCAGGGGTCTCTGGAAGCCAAAGCACAAACTCATAACATTCTGGCCCTAGAAATGATGACATCTGACTCCCTCTTTTAACAACGACCCAGAACCATGGTCACGGCTAGTGAGAGTCAGAGCCAAGATGAGAACCTGGGTCTTCCGGAATCTCTGAGCAAAGGAGTATCTGCTCAATTCACTGGAAGGGATTCTCCCCAAACTTCAGCTAGTTTGGGGAGTGGTGGCGGACTTGGAGGTGGGAAGCCAAGCCTGTCTCTGTTCTCCGAGCCCAGCCTCACCTGCAGGAAGCCGGAGGGGTCGTTCTCCTTGATCACCTCCAGGCAGTACTCCATCAGCCCTGTCGACTGGCGCAGCTTCAACGTGCAGTGGTTGATCTGGTCCCAGACCATCTGCGATGAAAAGGACCCCCAGTAATCATTTCTTCAGAGGAGGAAGAGCCAGGCTGTAGTGGGGGTTGGAGAAGTCGCACGGAGAAAGCCCCGGGAGAGGGGACCACCTTGTGTCCTCTCCTCTGGGTGCTGGCTCCTGAGCTCCATGGGCCCTCTCTCCTGGGGGATAAATGGACTCACTTCCCAAGAAGCTGACCCAATGCCCAACAGAATGAACTCTGCTCCTGAGCTCTGGATAGCCGAGAAAGTACACAGTCTGAAACTGCCTGTGGAACCAGTGACCAACTTCTTGTCTTTCTTCTCTCCTGTTGGTGGTCATGGATAATTGGATCGGTTCAGCTGCTTCACTTGAACACACAGACCATCCCCAACACTCCTTCCTTCTTTCCTTGAAGTATTGTTTCCTAATTCATTTGGGAAATATCTACAAAATAGGTTGAACGCCCCCCCCGCAAGACAATGAAGCAGTCCTCCAATGATGCAGTGTTCGTGAACCTGCTCACACCAGGAGCCCAGTGTCCTGTGAGGGGGACACTGGTCATATTATTACTGCTCGTTACTGAGGGTGTGAGATATTAGAGAGGGCCTGAAGAAGATGGCTGAGCTGATGACCTGAGCAAAGCATGGCCTCGCCACCATCACTGGTCCCTTCTGCTCTACAAGGTGAGAAGCAGAGTCCCTTAGACAAACAACAGGACCTCAGAGAAGATGGGAGAGGGTACTTCTGATCTGAGCAGGAGTCAGGGCACCTGAATGCAGCTTTGCAGGGAGAGCATGGCTTTGGGGAAAGTCACGTGAGTGTGAGCAGGTGCGGGGTCAGCTTGCTCATTCCCTCTTCGCCTCATTCATTCATTCGTTCATTCATCCATTCTTTCACTCACCTAATACTGACCCAGCACCTACTGGGTGCATCCGCAAGTGCGGTACAGAGGCTGTGAGGAGGGCCAGGTTGTCATCACCCAGGTACCTACCTTCAGCTTGTGCTCCCTCTCTTTGGTGACCTTGGTGAGCAGCTTGGCTTTCTGCCGAGTTAAAGCGTCGACCAGAGCGTCACATTGAGCAACCAGGCAGGCTTCATAGTCCAGTCCGTTCTCCTGGGGGAGGCAGAGAGCTTTAGGGAGAAGACACGCAGAATTGTGCCCAGAGCGAGACACAGAGAAGTATTTCAGAGAAGTTCTTGGCAGAGACATCTGTCACATTATTACACTGGAAACAATGTTAATGTGAGTCAGGGCAGGGGTACTACGAATCTTGGCACATAGTTCAAACGTTGTTCATTGGAGCCGTGCAAAATGTTCATGAAAGACTGGAAAGGGGAAAAAGGGAGGCTGTAAGTGAAGTACAGCACAATTCCACACCGCGTGCACGCACACGTACGGCACAATTCCACACCGCTTGCACGCACACGTACGGCACAATTCCACACTGCTTGCACGCACATGTGTGTCAGTCACGAGGAACCTATCAAAAGCATGAAGCACTCTTTTACGGTGAGGAGATGATGGTGAACTACTCCTTAGTCCTGTCTATTGTTCTCTACGTTCCAAAATTTGTACAATATATACTTTTGCTTTCTGTAATCGGAAGACGGGAAAACAACCCCCAATACAGAGCTCTGGCTGCAGGATCTGTCTCCGTCTTAGGATCCTTCGGGGTCTCTGAGACCAGCACAGATTCTGACCTCGCGCGGTGACCTGCGCTGCGGCTCTCACTCCCCGCACCCCACAGTGTGGCTGTGTTGGCACATACGGCCTTTAGAGAGCTGCTTAAACTAAAAGGCAGTCACGAGTGTGGACCTAATCTAAGATTAAGAACGCAGTGCCCTGGGTCTCCCCTCTCCGTGCAGACAAGGAAATACCTTCCGAGTTCCTCAAAGCTGTGAACAGGCCCTCCACGCATGCGCACTCACGTACCGCAGGCGCATGCGCACTCTTGCCCACGGGCCGCTGAGGCCGGGGACGGTGCTTGCGTGACCTGTGCTCGGCTCCGTGTGTGACCCAGCGTGGGTGCTCCGCACACGCATGGATTTTGTAAGTGACACACAAATATTTTGCGGCTACGCGGTAGTACAGTTAAACCCTCTATGTTCCTCACCGACCACATGCTCGCCGCAGGGACCGTCCCTTCCCCCTTCCCCCTTGCCGCCTGCGTCCTGCCCTGCCCGCCCGGCCCGGGGCTGGGCTCGGCTCACCTGGATCTGCTGCAGGATGTTCTTCAGCTGGACCAGAAACTCTTTTGCTTCCTTCGCCTTATCCGAAACCCCGTTTAAGGCCTGGGACAGTTGGGCCTAAAAAGATACCACGTGTTGAAAAGGAGAGTGAGGGGTGGCGCTTCCGGCGAAGCTTGCGCGTGGGCGAGGGGCCGGGGCAGCCGGAGGGGCCGGGGCCACCCGCGAGCCCGCGTTCCTCGTGCGGGTGGAGAGGCTCCTGAGTCGTGGCCCTAAACACTGCTTATTCCTCCGGCAACGGTGGACACATGTGACTGACCCACCCTCTCCTGTCTGGACCCCAGAGCTGCAGGTAGGTATGGAGCGTTCGGCTCGTCGGTTGAGGCTGGCCGGCCTGCCGCAGACGTTCGCGGAACCGGGACGGCAAGGCACACCGAGCCTCTCCTCCCGTGGCCGTTCTGTGTCTCGTCGGTCGGACCTGGGGCGGTTGTGTAAGGACATCCCAGGTCCCAGGCTGCCCCACTGCTATTCAGTCGCCTTTTTGCCTGGGGTGGGGGTGGGCAGGGAAGAAGCCTGAAGGCCCTAGAAATGGGCTGGAGCCATCTGCCCTGGGAACCCTAAGGCCTCGTCTAGAAGTGGGAAACCGGCTCTGCGGCAGTCCCCTTATCACCTTTGGGACCTCTCACCTCACAGAGAGGGGTGTGGACAGATGGGGCCCAGAGGTGGAACTGCCAGCCCGGATGCAATCTTTTTTTTTTTTTTTAAAGATTATTTATTTATTTGACAGAGAGAGAGAGTGAGAGAGAGACACAGCGAGAGAGAACACAAGCAGGGGGAAGGGGAGTGAGAGGCGGAGAAGCAGCCTTCCTTCGGAGGGAGGAGCCTGAAGCTGGGATCATGACCAGAGCCAAAGGCAGATGCTTAATGACTGAGCCACCCAGGTACCCCGCCCAGATGAAATGTAAGGCCTTTAGCATCAGGCTTCTTTTTAACAAAATGCACACACATACACCATCGAATTTGCCTTCAAACCTAGCTGTCACAGAGACTGATGACCTTGATTGTTAAGCATATTAACCATGAGTCACATTGTTCTGATTAAAAAGCTGAAGATGGGCAGAAAGGCCAGGGTCATATCTTTGCACCTCCCTTGCTTTCTTGAGGTCTTTGCTCAAATGTCACCTGATCAGCGAGGCCTTTCCTGATGATCCTATAAAACAGCTTTTTTCCCTTGCTGTGGTTTGTTCTTCATAACGTTCATCACCCCTCCACACAGCTTTGTTTACTGGCTGTCTCCCCTCACTCAAATGTAAGCCCCCTAGCACAGGGAACTTGCCTGGTTTGCTCACATCTAGAAGGAGCCCTTGGTGCATGGTAGCATTGCGTGGATACTTGTGGAATGAATCAATGAACAGGATCTTTAGACCATACCAAGATCCTCCAAGTGTGGTTTTTGGACCAGCAGCCTCAGGGGCACCTGTCACCTGGGGTTTGTTTGAAATGCAACTTCTCTGGCCCCATCCCCGGGCTTGCTGATCAGAAACTGGAAGGGAAGGGCCATGAGCCTGTCTTTTATGAAACTCTCAAAGGGGATCTCATGTACTTTGAGGTCCACTGAACTGTACAGACAGTCTGCCTGAGCATCTCTGAGGACTAGGCAGTGAGGCCATGGAGTGGAGGAGATGACTCAGGGAGACATGTGGAAAGAGAAGCAGGAGGCCTCAGATGTAGGGAGCACCAACACTCAAGGTGAGGTCAAGGTGAGATTTGGGCTCAGTCCTGCTCGGAGAAGCTTCTGCATTCTCCACTGCCTTCCCCATCCCTACCCCTGCCCCAAGTGGCTTAGGCTCCTCCCCCCACGGCTCACCCAGGGTATGCCCTTTTCTTTCTTTCTTTCTTTCCTTTTTTTAGTTTAAATTTTAGGTAGTGAACAGAGAGTGCAATATTGTTTTTTGGAGTAAAATTCGGTGATTCCTCGTTTACGTACAACACCCAGTGCTCATCACAATACACACCCTCCTTAATCCCCATCCCGAGTGTGTGCCCTTCTCTGCTGCAAGGATTGATGCACAGAGATGAGCCAATGAGACTTACAGGGATGAGAAAAGAGTTCTGTCCGCTCTGTCCAATTCGGCAGCCGGCAGCCCCCAGCCATGGGTGGTACTGAGCACTGAAAGGCCACGAATGTAACTGAGGAGCCTCATTTTACATTTTATTTAGTGCAAGCTTCAAGCCCCCCAGGTGGCCCCTCACTACTGTTCTGGACCAGCCAGGTCTCTCCACCCGGCCTGGGAGGGGCACAGGTCCCAGGACGACTCAGCTCGTTCCCAGATAGCTGCACCCACAAAGGAGACAGAGAAGTCAGCATCATTCATGGGCCCCCATGGGATCTTTAACAGGGATTTTATTTATTTTCTATTTTATTTATTTATTTATTTTAAAGATTTTATTTATTTGACAGAGATCATAAGTAGGCAGAGAGGCAGGCAGAGAGAAGAGGAAGCAGGCTTCCTGCTGAGCAGAGCCCGATGTGGGTCTTGATGCCAGGACCCTGGGATCATGACCTGAGCTGAAGGCAGAGATATTAATCGACTGAGCCACCCAAGCACTCCTATTTTTTATTTTTAATTTTTTAAAGATTTTATTTATTTATTTGACAGAGAGACACAGCAAGAGAGGGAACACAAGCACAGGGAGTGGGAGAGGGAGAAGCAGGCTTCCCACCAAGCAGGGAGCCTGATGTGGGGCTCAGTCCCAGGACCCTGGGATCACGACCTGAACCATGGGTGGATGCTTAATGACTGAGCCACTCAGGTGCCCCTATTTTTTTATTTTTTAGAAAAAAATTATTTATTTACTTGAGAGAGAGAGAGAGAAAGAGATTGCATGAGAGTGGGCAGAGGGGCAGAGGGAGAGGGACTCTCCAGCATACTCCCCACTGAACGCAGAGCCAGATGAGGGCATCAGTCTCATGACTCTGACCATGACCTGAGCTGGAATCAAGAGTTGGACCCTTAACCGACTGAGCCACCCAGGCGCCCCAACAACAAGTCTTTTTAATAGAAGTTTATCAGTGTCTAGAAAAGCATAGCACTTCCTTCCCCGTTCCAGTCTCCCAAAGCGTGGGGCCCACAGGGGCTTCACCAGCTCCTTCCCCAGGGAGGGGCCCATCTCCCGTGAACCAATATAGTCCTTGATGCTGGGGAGCTTGTCTTTTGTCTAGCCAGTGGTGCCACCACAAACTTGGGGCTCAGAAAATGCTCATTGGCTGATTAAGAAAAGCAGAGTGATGGCCTGATAGGAGGTACATGCTAACGTAGGACAGGCCCTGCTAGCTCCGTCATTACTGCTCTCACCCTTCGCCAATGAGAAGCCCTGAGAGGCTGCCTCAGTGAGGGCTGTCCACCCTCCAGCTGGCCCTTGGCACCAGCTCCACTCTGTCCCTGCTCTGGCCAGCCAGTGCCAGCCTCCCAGCAGCCTAACCCACCGCAGGGCCCGTCCACCTGCTTCCTCCTTGGCAAGTAGACCAAGGAGCCTGGCAGGGAGCCCAAGAACAGAGTGGTTTTGAAGGACACCAGTGACCTCAGGCCAATATCCAGCTCAAAAGGGAATAATCTCACAGCCCATAGACACTGCTGCCAGGCCCACCAGCCTTGCTGTCTTATCTTTCCTGCCCTTTTTTCTCAATGTCCTCTGGAGGGGTTACCTGAGCGCAAACCAGCCCAGGGCCCAGTAGTGTGGAAGAACCTCTGATGACAATATGAGTGCCAGGGTCAGGGGTGGGCATTAGGGGATGCCCTATAAGCACACACTTTTACTTGTCTTGACCCTGATTGTTCCATGTGTGAAATGGGCACAAGTCACCTCTGTACCTCTACCTCTGCAGGGGACAGCATTATGGAAGCTGGACCTGGGTGTTCTAGTGGAAAAAGAACAAAGGTTTTTGGGGTGAATGTGGAGATCATTTCTTAAGAGGCAAGTGGTTTATTTGTTGGCTGTGTATTAAGGATTTACAGCATATTGTATTTTGTTTCCTTTTTTTGTTTTTTTAAGACGTGCTTCTCCTTTTCCACGGGGACTGTTTGGAGTACTAGTAGTGGACACTGAAAATTGTCCCTTTCTGGTCTGAGAGAAGAGCCTGTGGTCTGAGAAATGAGAATGGATTGTGTTGTCTCTTCATATGGTGACTATACCAAACTCTTGAAAAGAGAGGAAATACCTGGGCAGAAGATGAATGTTTTTTTATGACTGAATGGATTTGGAAAGTATTTTAATTCCAGGATGGTTAACAGCCAATGTTCTATTAGTTTTAGGTGTACAATATAGTGATTCATGGCTGAATGGGTTTTCTTTCTTTTTTTTTAAGTAAGCTCCACGCCCGGTGGAGCCCAATGTGGGGCTCAAACTCACAACCCTGAGACCAAGACTTGAGTTGAAATCAAGAGTCGGAAAGCCAACTGACAGAGCCACCCATGTACCCCATGATTGAATGGTTTTAATCTGAATTGAAAAGTTGCATTTTATCCTATTCTTTTAAGGTTAGAATTACGTTCCTGTAAAGCCTGTGCATACAGACAGCTTAATATAAGCATTTCCTAGCTGGGTCAGAGCAACAGCCTGTCTGGCCCAGCATCACATCTTAAGCAGCAGTTCTCCAAGGAGCAGCTTCTGGGAACACAGGGCCCACGTCTTCCATTCTGGATGGCGGCACAGGGCCTTATAACGCACAAGGCACAAGGACTCTGGGCTAGTATGGTTCAAATCCTGGCTCTGTCACTGGGTAGCTGGGTTATCTTCATCTCTTTGTTCTACACTGTCCTCCCCTGTAAGATAGGAAGGATGGTCGTAACACCTCCCTCCAAAGATGTCTCATGATTATGCTTTGTAATGTAACCCAAGCATTTCCGAAATCCTCTTTAATTGTTCAACCTGGGCCTGTTATATATGAATTGTTGCTGACTGAAGGTTTTTGTTCCCCCAGAATCCATATGTTGAGGCCTAAGCCCCCAATGTGACAATATCTGGACATGGGCCTTTGGGAAGTAGCTAGGTCATGAGCTGGAGCTCCCATGATGGCATTCATGTTCTCAGAGGGACAGACAGGAGAAATCTTAACTCCCTCTCTCTTCTTGCACATGTACCAAGGAAAGGCCATGTAAGGACACAGTCGGGGGGTGGCTGGCCATCCGTCGGCAAGGCAGGAGGAGAGGTCTCCGTGGGAACTGACTCAGCCAGCACCTGGATCTTGGACTCACAGCCTCCAGAATAGGAAGAGTTGAATCTGTTGTTGAAGCCTTTTGTTTAGCAGCCTGAACAGCTGAAGGCATGCATTTATCTAAATTGCGTAACTGCGGATGCCTGGATAGCTCAGTCGGTTAGGTGTCCGACTCTTGATTTCAGCTTGGGTCTTGGTCTCAGGGTCCTGGGATGGAGCCCCACATCAGGCTCCTTGCTCAGGGAGTCTGCTTCTCCCTCTCTGTTTGCCCCTCACCCCTGCTTATTTTTTTTCTCTCTCTCCCTCTCTCTCTCAGATAAATACATAGCATCTTTAACTGGGATCTATTAAAGTTAGGGTTCAAATGGCCTCAGAGATAATTCTCCTATGTTTGTTATGGTGTCTGTGCATGGGCTCCTAAACTGCTTCCTTTCCAACCTGGTCTTTGTTGTCTCATATCCAGTTACCTGGCAGGAGGGCAGGAGGTTAGAACCAAGGATCTAGACATGGCTCATTCCAGCCTCTCATTTCACACAGGGAGAAACCGAGCTTCCAGTAAAAGGCGACTGTAAAGGAGTGCACACATGGATTAGTGCATACCTTTAGATGGTAGAAAGTGGCATGTCTTACACACAGTGGACGCTTACTGAATGTTGCCCAAGGTCATACCGATTACTAGAAGCCATTCTTGTTTGAATGTAAAAGCTCTAGAAACTTGATGCCCCTCTCAAGGACGTATCGTCCAAGGGTTTGAAGAGATTGGAGGAATAAGACCCATGTTATTATTTTTTTAAAAAGATTTTATTTATCTATTATTTCTTTATTCATTTAGTTATTTATTTATGTAGAGAGCACAAGCAGGGGAAGAGGCAGAGGCAGAGGGAGAGAGACGATTTCAAGCAGACTCCGCACTGAGCACTAATTAAGCCCAACAGGGAGTTAGATCCCATGACTCTGAGATCATGACCTGAGCAGAAATCAAGAGTCAGACACTTAACTAAGCCACCCACATGCCCCCAGACCCATCTTATCACTACATCTAATTGTGTGCATGTAACATCATCACAAATTTGAAGAACATTTTCCCCATGAGCTAGGGGATCCTTCCTTTTAGCACTGTAGACCCCACTGCTAAATGAGAAAAGGTAAGGCCCCCAGAAGAATTATTAGTGCCCAACTACTGGGGAGTAAGGTGGGCCTTTGAGTTCAGTGCTGCTCACATGCAATGATGGGGGCAAAGTCTGATTACATGCTGAAGATCACCACTTAAAGGTCATGCCAGAAAACTGAATCCCGCATATCCAAGTAACCTCCTGACCATTGTCTCTCAAATGCACCTCTGACCATGTCATTTCCCTTCCCACCAACATTCTCTACCCTGCAGTGAGTCAAGGTCCAGCCCTTGGCTCAATATCCAAGGCTCTGGATGTTGTTTCCTTGTAGCATCACCTCCCAGGGCTGCCCATGTGGTTCCCCACCTTTGGTCAAACTGAGCTCTGCCACCCCTGAGCTTCTGTCCTCCCCACCTAGGCTCCTGCTGTGCCCTCTGTCTCATAAGCTCTCTCGCTCACATTTTGCTTGCTGTTGCCTGCTAATATCCCATCCATCTGTAAAGACCCTTTCCAAATGCCACCTCCCTCTGAAGATTTTGCTACCCTCCCCAAATGAAGTATGCCCTTTGATCTCAAACAGGGCTAGCTTCTAGGGCATAGCTCACTGCCTTTGAGACACATGGCCCAGAAGTGCCTTAGCTTTCCTGTTCTGTTGGCTGATGCCTGAAAAGCTTGTTCTGTGCCTGTTGTGTGGGCAGTACCATCTCTTGCACCTAGAATGTGCTGCATGAATATCTGTGTCAGTGAGTTGATTTTGTTCTAGATTTTGTCTGACTAGCTCCCTTGAGCTATGCAAGATTCAATTCTCCCACATGCTGGGCATAATTAAAATGGCCATGTGGCCACTCTAAACCCACCGTTTGCTTTCTAGGGCACAGAGCCCCATATGGTACTGGGCACTGGTGGTCTGATCCTACCCTGCTGATTGAGATGGTTTTCATGACTTCTGGGTATTAACTCTTCCACTACTGACCCACCAGATGTCATCATACTAGGTGGGACATACTGATGCCCTTCTATGCCTGGCTTCTGCTTGAAGATGAAGCGTTCTTCCACCTTACCTTGCTCACTCCCTTTTCTGAGTGACCTGTCAACAGCTGGGGAAGTCCTGTCCCATAGCAGCATCCCCTCTCCAGCTGTCAGAGAGCAGCTCTGTTTCCCAGTCTCCTCCAAAACTAGCCACAGGCTTTAAGAGCTTAGTAGCCAAACAAACAAAATTGTCCTAGTGGTCAGCCTGAATTGAGGCTTAGAAACCCAGTGGTGGGCCTTAACTATTAAAACAGATGTAGGGACAGAGCCAGAGATTGGAAAATCTAGCACTCCTCTCCCAGGGCACAACTCATAGGGACAGGCAAGGGCATGGAGGTCCTGGGAGATGGGAGAGCTTGACCCACACAGGGTGCTAAGATGGTAATGGGAACACCCCTTCTCCCTAATGAGGTAGTGGCAGCCAGACCTCCCAGATTCATTGATCCTGTAAGATCTATCCTTCCCGGTTGGCTCCCAGGACCCAATGCCCACTCCCAAGGGGCTAGGTCATAGAGACTTTGTTCCACAGGGTGTGAAGGATTGATGCCAAGGAGTCAGGACCCTTAGCTAGAAGTCTGCTTAGGGGAAGATTAGACCAGTATTTTCTGTGAGGGGAGCAAGGCTGGGTGTCAGGCCTCTTCTGTGTCTACTGTGGGTCACAGGCTAAGGGGACCCCTGCATCCGCCCCCCCCCCCCCCCCCGCCAGTAGCAGAAAATATCTTTGGTTTACTTTACTAGGCAGCTTCTTTCCAGAGGATGTGGCCCAGATTTGGAGGGGGATCCCCTGAGGCAAGACAGTGTAGAGGATATGCTCTGTCCCCACTGACCAAATCCTGTGTTTCTGGCCATTGGGCCACTAAGGAGGAGACATGGTATTTGAATGGGGCTCTAGATATTGATCCAGTGCTCTGTTCTGTGATCATCCAAACCTGAAACCTCTAGATGGAGGCTGCTGCCATGACCGTGTCCGCACTGAAGAACTGTATCTGTGAAGACTCCACTCCCCCTTACTGCCCCCATCCAGGGCTAATGCAAAGTAAAAGAATCCTCTGAGGGGATCTCCCTTTCCCTGTTTTCTCAGACTTATTCAATTGCCCTGGTTGTGAGTCCTTAGGGTGTATTAGTTTCTTGTTGCTGCTATGACAAATTACCATAAACTTAGAGGCTTAGATCAGTACTGGGTTTATTCTCTTACAGTTCTGGAGTCTTGGCTAAAATCAAGGTGTCAGCAGGGCTGGTAAACTGTGGCTGTTTTAGGCCACCCATTTGTGACCATTTGTTTCAGCAACCCTAGCAAGCACATACAATTCTGTATACACCCCTATACAGCCACATACCCTTTCATACATATTCACGACATGGAATCATTTCACACACAGTCTGTCTCACATCATAAATATGGGTGATGGGTTAAAGGGAAGCAGGTCAACTTCCTGGTACCTTCAGGAAAGGAGTCAGGGTCTGTAACGAAGGAGTGTCTTGAAGGTACGGTATATACCTTTACTTACTTCATCTCACTTCGTCCTACATCAGCCTTTCCAGTATGAGGAAACTGATGCACAGAGGCATCAGAAACTGATCCAAAGACAGAGCTACAAGCCCATCCTAGACACTTTGATTTCAATTCCTGTCTTCCCCATTACTTCAGCCAGTGAGGAACTAAATGGCTGGTGTAGGCAATTCTGGGATGGCTCTTTTGGGGCACCCATTTAATGTGATGGTATGAGATGGTCCCAACCAAGGATGGTGCTGCCTTTCAGCCCTACCACAGGAGGACTCCTGGGCATGGCCTCTGCCCTGGTGCCCTGCCACACCACCCTTGGCCTTGACCCTCACACTGATAATCATGACAATGATGGCAAGGGTGGCTTTCTGCCTTTGAACACTTACTACGAGGTGTGCACTACGAGGTGTGCACTGCCTTAAGTTCTTCAAGTGCATTATCACATTTAGTACAGGGTCATTCCATGGCAAGAGATAGAGTTTTAGGACTGTTGTCTCTAAAATGAATGTTCTTATTCCCCGCATTCACATTCCACAGCACCAAATATTTCAGTAATGTCACTTTAGGCAACTTCTGCCCGGTCTAGTCTCGGGATGAGATACAGCAGTGCTAAAGTGATGTGTAGAATTACATCTAGAATTGTTCAATCACTAGACTCTACACCTGCAGCTAATACAGCACTGTATGCCAGCTATACTGGAATTACAATTTAAGAACTTAGTGGAAAAAAAAAAAAGACATCGCAATGCTAACATCTGGGAAAAGTCACACCAACATTTCCAGCTAGCTTTTTTCGTGCTATGAGATCAGCTCCCTCTTCTGATACCACTTCCACATATAAGGAAGCAGGTGGAGGTGGTGGTTGCCATGCTAATGAGTGTGGATGGCTCTTTTCCATCAGGGGCCCAGAAAAATGCAAAATCCCTCCTCCCCTCATTTTCCATGCCATTGGCTGGAGTGCTCTCCCCTTCATGAATCACTCCTTTCTTGATTCACCATGAGTTAATAGGGACTGCACCAAAATAGTCATTTGTGGCATTGCTGGTGTTATCATTGCTGGTGTTACATTTTGGTGTTATCATTATTCCTTTATGAAATAAATGTTTCTTATGGCCTGTTGGGTGCCAGCTGCTCTGCTCGGTACTGCAAATGCAAAGATAAATAAGACACAGTTCTTGCCATCAGGATGTTCAGCGTAGTGCTATTTATGCGTGTGATGTATAAAGTTGTTTAAATAAAGACAGACACCTGGTAGGTCTGTAAGCTGCAAGACACCACTGATAGGTATAAATAAGAAAAAGCTAATTGAGATGGGATTTTAGTTTTAAAGCTGTCTGAAGTATTAAAATGAGTGGCTATAAAGACTGGGAAGACTCAGTTGGTAAAATTTGACATGGCCAAGACCATGCTTGCATGAAGACAGCCCAGAGACAAGAGAGTAATTCTGATCATGCGTGGATGGTACCTAACAAGGCTGAGGTAGGATGTCAGGTCCACAAAGCCCTGGGACTAGAATCCTATCTTTGCCAATGAACAAAAACCATTCGCTGAGCAAAGGCAGGTGACTGTCACCTTTACTATCACCCAGTAGCCCAGACTGCTTTTTTAGGATCAGGTCAACTGCAGTTACCGGTCACCATAATAGAATTGTCTCTGGGAAAATCATATCTGACAAGAATTGACTGGCCTTAGAGTTTCCTTTCCATGGTCACATTACAGAAAAGTACATTTGCCTTTTCGGTGGGACACCTCCTTCCTTTTCACCTCTCCAAATTCTTCCAGTTGTCTAAACCCGCCTCAACTCCCCTCTTTTCTCGCAGTCGTCCCTTGTGTTGGTATGACCCCCTACTCTGTGCTCCTTCGTACTTGTGGTTGGTTCCATACGCTTTCAGCACTGGTGACTTGTGCTCTGACGTTGTTCTTTATTTCTTATGCATCAGTGGAGACATGACCCTCCGTCTATCTAATGAGTGGAGCTGAGGACCAATTCCAGATCACCCTCTTCATCCACCTTTCCGTCTGTTCCTTTTCATGGCCTCCTTCTTCCTCTTTTCTCATCTAGCTGTCTCACTTTTTTTTTTTCTGGTCTCCTCTCTTCCCACCCTTATCACTGAGCAAAACAAGCTGAAATGGTCAGAGGTTTTTACTACCAGGTTTTACTGGCAAACAGGGTAAATATAACAATCTGAAAAAATGATAAAAATTTACTAGAATCTTCCAAAGGAATATAGCCAGTCTACTCCTGCTCTCCATTGAAATTGAAATAAAGCTAGCTAACATTCAGTCTTTCTTAGCCTTTCAGGCTAGATATCCCCTTTAATGTGGCTTCTGGAATCCATGTATCACATCATTATTTTTACCACTCCATATCTACGATGTTTTCAGTAAGTCCTGGATACTAAAAAATAGGTAATTGAAGATCCCTTTAAAAAAAACCCAAAATCAGAAATGACATCATATTTCTCAATGTCCCTCTGCCTCAAGTGAATATATGTTAATCCCCGGCACTCAATCAGCGGATAATAAGCTGCTTGAAAGTAGGAACTAGATTTTAAACATCTTAACACCTCACACATTGCTATATATTTAGGTTCCTTCTTTCTTTCTTGACTAATACAACTCCTCATTGTTCAAGACACCAGCTCAAGCATCATCTTCTCTTCAATCTCCCCTCACTACTCTTTTCCTCTTCCCCTCCTGAAACTTTAGGCAGCATTAACTGCCTTCTCCTCTCTGTTCCCTCCCTGGTTCATTCATGTTTCAAATATGGCACTCATTCCACTTTTAGTGTTGGTTTAATGTACACTGGATGGGTTATAAAATGATCCTCCTCCTCCAGTTGGCTGTGAGCTGTCCTGTGGCCTATTTTATATGTATCCACAGCCCCCATCACAGCCTGTGAGTTGTAAAGGTGCCCAAGAAATGCTTTTCCAATGGAATGTTTTGATTGGATAGTACAGAGAGCCATGAGATGACATTTGTCCTTCATGTGCTAGAGAAAACATAAATAGACTCAGGAATGAAGGTACCTTAACAGCGCAGGGGACCACACAGAGATTCCATCATTATCACCATCGCCACCACCACTGCCATCCTCCTCATGACACCCAGCAAACCCCAAACGTGGCAGATGATAGCATGAGTCCTGCCTGTTTTGCCCAGATGGCTCTGAAGCCTGTGTCCCCCAACGGAAAGAAGCAGCTTTGGGAGCCAGAGGGCCTGTGTCACCCAGGATGTACATGAAGCAGAAATCATTCAAGGAAAATTTCAGTTTTGATTTAATACTATTGGAAGAGACTTCTCCATGGGTCTCTCATTTCTGTAAGTCTGACCAGTGAGGCACAGCTTACCCTTTTTTCTGGAAAGTCTTTCCAGGAATGCTTGTATAGACAGCCCTCTTGGAAGCTAGAGATGCCGTCCCGCTCTGGAGCAAGGTGCCCCACACTGACCACCCTTTATAAAGGATTCAGGCTCCACAGGTTCAGAGTTCCTCTCCTGTGATACAACCTACTGTGCGTGCAGGTGGCATCTGGCCCTATCATACGACCCCAGTGTCGGCAGGGGCTTAGAGTAAGCACGCTGACACTCTGACTACTGCTATTGCTATGAGTGACAGATTGTTCTTCTTGTCGGACCTGGGAGTCTCACGGCCTCTGTGTGCATCCACGAACTTGCAGTAAGGGAATTTGATAGTTGTACAGAGGCAAAAATGTCACACCTCTCACAGCTCCTGACACTATCACCCCCACCAGGATTTCTTGCCTTTAATGTGTCCTGACTTGCCCCTCTGTGAGGAAGACAAACACTCATCAGTGATAAGCTGCAAATACTTGTAAAGGAAACCGATTTGGGGGTAATTATCACACCCTCCAACAAGCTATTGGTATGTGGTGATGTCCCCACGGAAGATGTGAAATAGGGTGAATGATCCTATGGTCCAGAGCAGGTACAGTCATTTGGGGTCTGTTCTATGGGACTGAAAGGGAGCAGTCACATGTCCCAACGACTGGCAAGGTCCCCGTTCATTGATCTGAATGTTTTCAAGCAGCATTTCTTGAGCAGTGACTGCCTACTGCTCAGAAGTAGGGTACTATCTTAATGAGATTTTCCAGAGGTTTGTTATTCTCTTTCATTTATTCAAGCAGGCCACTGTTTGCTTCTTTATGAGTCTGTTTCAAAAGGGTATTTAAGGCAGTTTGCAAGGGTCTGTAGAATTCAATAGTGCCTACCTTAGAAGAGAGAAAGAGAAGGGTGGGGACATAAAAGGAAGCCAGAAACAAGTCTTGGAATCTGTAACATAATTAAAGCTGTTATGTAGGCACCAATATTTGGCTCTAAGCATTTTTAGCAGCTGAAGAGAAAAGTGAAACCTGATTAGTTACACAATCTAAAGAGACCGTCAGATTAAAAAAGGGAAACATTTGCACCCCAGAAGTTGACTTGCAAGAGGAATGTGACAGTCACTGCAAGGAAGTACAAAGCCCCATGAGGACCCTTCTCCCTTCCATGAAAAAATCCTAAGCCACTAGGGACAAGCAGCAACTCCCATCCATCTACCCCATTACTCTGAGCAAGGTGAAGACACCATGTAGCTAGAGAAAGAGAAAAGAGAAAATACCTATCTTTCTGGGGGAGATGGAGAAAACAGTCATAGATCCAAATGGTCTGAAGCTCCCTACTGCCGGAGAAGGCGAGGACAACTGGAAAATGCCCAGGAAATCTGGAAAGGGGCTAATCAATTGACATGGCACAGCCTAGGAAAGAATCAGTGAGCTCTAAGAATGGTCCATAGAAATTGTTGAAAATGTAACACAGAGAAGAGGAATGATTAAAGAAAAAAGAACAGATGATCCAAGATCTATAGAACAATATCAGTGTAACATAAGTGTACTTGGAATTCCAGAAGGACGAGAGAGAGAGAACAGAGCAAAGGAATTATCTAGAGATTTAATATAAGGGAATTTTTCAAAAACAATAAAAGACATCCACCCATAAATCTAAGTAGCTCAGAGAATCCCAAGCAGGATATGATCATGTAAACTTTTTTCCATTACTGCTGTCTCCTAATTCAAATCCCCATCTTTATAGCCCAGCCCTCCAGTTGGTCTTCCTGCCTCCACTCTTGTCCCCCTACTATGCAGTTTGTAAACAGCAATTAGAATAACTTAAATAAACATCACTCCCCAGCTTAAGAGCCTCCAGCTGTCTCCCTGCATTTACCATAAAATCCAACCTGTTCCCTGTGGCCTGCCAGGACCTGAGTCCTCTTCACCCTGCCTATCTCTCTGCTCTTGCTACTTATTCATCTTTTTAAAAATTACACTGCAAACACAGGGGCCCATTTTTGTTCTATAAACACATCAGGCATCTTCCATCTCTGGTTCTTGTTTCTTCTTTACCTTGTGACACACACTGCCTTTAGAACTGGGCAGGCCTGGCCAATTCTCATCTAGTTTTCAAGTCTTGCTTTTTCAACCTTCCTCCCCCAAAGAAGTCCTTCTAATCACATTATTTTACTCCCATCTTAATGGATATCAGAAATTATCCAATATCCACTAAGAAATCATGCAATATAAAAAATTGCCCAATTTATTTATTTGTGCATTTGTTGATCGTCTTTCTCTTGGAACTATGTTTATGCTCTTTGTGGGAAGAGAACACATCCTTCCGTGGCCTCAGTGTTTAGAATGGTACCTGGTATGGTATAGACCTTCAAGATTTACATGTTGATTGAATAAATAATTAGTTGAATTGAAGAATAAATGCTCATTAGAAGCATAAGTTCAGAAAAAGGACTTAAAGGTCAAAAGGCACCATCAGCTTTTTAGTTACCCATAGTTAAGTACTAGAAATTACTTTTAGTTATGTGGGTATACCACTCAGCTGATGGGTATTGCTAGCCATATGGCAACACATATTTTATTGAGTGATGATAAGCCACAGTTTTCATTTTAAGAGGTCTCTCATTTCTGATTATTCATGTTTTATTGGATTTCCTATTTTACTACTGCCACCTAGAATCAAATTATTAACAAGGATTGAGAGTTTGGACAATATTTGTACAAATATTTGCCTACTCTCCTAGCACAACCTTGACCTCATTTTAAAAAACTATGTACCATCTGAACAGATTTTTCAAATGACATGTGACCAAGGCCCCTGCTGGCAGGTGCCAGGGTTCCTGTCTGCTATGTCTGTCATTTAGACCTCTTCCACACTGTCGAGCTCACTAGCCCCACCTCACCTGTCTTTGTCCCTTCTGGACCATTCCCTACTCTCACCTCCAAACCACTTAACCCCTCTAGAGCCACCTGGAGAATGAAGAAGGGGTGCTATGTGATCTGTTCTGTTCTCTCCAGCCCTCAAACTCTGTCTCTCTCTCTCTCTCTCTCTCTCTCTTTTTTTTTTTAAAGGATTTTGTTTATTTGTCAGAGAGAGACACACAGTGAGAGAGGGAACACAAGCAGGGGGAGTAAGAGAGGGAGAAGCAGGCTTCCCACTGCGCAAGGAGCCCAGGCCCCTGGGATCAGGACCTGAGCCAAAGGCAGACGCTCAACAACTGAGCCACCCAGGCACTCCTCAAACTCTTTTATGCTTTTTATTCTAAACAGGATGTTTGTCTCTTCCTCACCCGTTAATTTCCGTTTTCTGCTGCTCCATTACAGTTGAATGAAAGAGGGGTTGTGTCCCACTCTCTGTACCTTTAAAAATATTTCTTTCATTCATAATTACTCTTTAGATGATGCTGTACACATGTGCTTTTGTTCAGATACGTACACAGCATTCTATTACATTTTTATAGTTAATCAAAATGTACAGTGAAGAAATTTAAAGGATCATCTTTTTTCCAGGATCATTTCACAACTTGCGGTGCAACTTTAGCAAGCCCCTGTGCCTGGATTTCCTCATCTGCACAATGAGGAGGCTGGAATTTATGATGTCTGCTGGAAAACAGCCTATTCCAGGAATTAAAAATTGTAAACCCTGCACAGTTCTTGCTTTCTAAGAGGAAGTTCCAAGTGGGGAGGGGCAAATTCACACCCCCCCCACCTCCTCTCCAATGTCACCTGGATTCTCCCTTGCCCCTTGAGGTTCCATGGTTTTGATACTTCCAACCTCTACCACTCCTTAGGCAGGCCCTTCAGAACTGGCTCAAGAGTGGATAAAGCACTCTCTTTGCTTCTTTATAGAACAACTAATTAGCAAACCAAAGGGAAATGCAGAGATGCCAACAGTCAGTGGGTTTCTCTTCAATCCAGGAAAGCAGCAAAGATCAGTTGTCCAGCGTTTCTTTCTCCCAAGACACCCATGCTGGAGCCCAGGAGGGCCCAGATGGCTCTGCACACACTTCGACTTCTCAGAGATTCCTGCTCCTCTGGGTCCTTGAACACTGCCTTGTCTACCCGCATGCAGAATTTGCTGAACCAAAGATTCTGTTTAGTGCCAGAGTAATTATAAGTAAGACTCTCTGGTTCAGTCTATGCAGACTCCTTAGGGTCCATGTGTCGAGTATCTTCAGGCTTGAGGGGGCACCCCATTTCTCAGATGACTTGCACAGTTAGAATGGTGGGCCCAGTGCCCTGGGCCCCAGAAAGCATCCCCATCAGGGTTTTTCAAATACTAAAGTACGTACGAGTCAACATGTGATCTTGCTGACATGCAAATCCTGAGTCCATGATTATGACTGCAGCAGGTCTCATGAGTCTACATTTCCAACAAGCTCCTGGGTGCTGCTGCTCAGTGGACCACACTGTGGTCACAGGTCCTAGTCAAGAGGTCAGAACACTGTTTCCCTACAGAGGACCAGATGGTAAATATTCTCGGCTCTGCAGTCCACAGAGCCCTGTTGAAGCTACTCCCCTCTTCCAACTGCCACTGCTGGCAAAGGCAACCCTCGGCAATATATAAACAAATGAGCATTGTTGTGTGCCAATAGAACTTTATTTACAAAAACAGATGGTGGGCGATAGTTTGTCAACCCTTTCCCTGATTTGTCTCAGAGAGGAAGAGAAAGCTCCCCTCTGGAACACTCCACATGGTTAACATCCACAGCTAAAGTCTCATCACCATGAATATCTATCCACGCAAAGGATACCTAAAATACGAAACCTCAACCATGGAATGACACCACGGTATGACAGTAGGAAGTAGATCTACCACTGGTAATGTCCTTTCACATTCCTCAAGGTTTTCCTAAATTCTAAACCCTTCTATGTCTACGAACAGTCTTCAAAAAGAAGGTAAAAGCAGTTCAAGTTTATGGGTTTTTGCCTTCTTCTCTGAAACCCACTTTCTGTTTTCCAAATGTGTGGAATGCTGAGGGAGGCATACCTTCCAAAGGCTGTTAACATAAGGATTCTTTTTAATAATTCTTCCGGAATTCCCAACCTGCTTGGAATTAAATCAAACGTGGGGCTGGGCTATAGCCCAGGTGGCTTTGAAAACATGGTGATGTTAGCATAGAGGGTGGTTTGAGAGGATGTGGTAGACTTTAGTTATAAGAATAAGCTCATGTTTCCAGAAGTTGAAGCAGATTACCCATTGGTTCTTCCAACCTGGGGCAGGTGGAATGGAAGCCATTTAAACCTTAGCCTTCATTTCTGAGAACTTCGGAGGTGGTCAAAGATTCAACCTCTCAAAAATCTAGGTTTTCCCTCAGATTGTGCATATTTCCATGCCACGTGCTTTGAGGACCCTGATGCATTGCCCTTCCAAAGCACTGGTCTTAGAATCGGCAGCTAGTGTACAGCAATCAGCCATAGAGTGGTAGGACTCAGACCTCCCCAAAGAGTTTTACCAAGTACTTCTTTCTACGGAACTCTCTATCCCCCATCCAACCCCACCCTAAAATGCCCTCAGGTCAGCCCTGAAGGCTTAGTCTTTTCATAGGCCTTCAAATCAAGAGGGGTACTTGGGCAATAGCTGCTCAGATCAAACCAACTTTTGAGAGAAGGCAGATTGCCAACTAGTAGTTAAAAATATAAAAATCTAGATCTAGATTTAAAAATCGATCTAACAATAATGTGATGAAAATAGGAAACTAATTATGAGAAACAAGGTAATCCACCTTATTTTCACTCCCCATGGTTCCTTCTACATGGATTTTTTATTACTTACATAGTTTTTCTATTGGGAGAAAATAGGTATAAACTTTATGGAAGGCAATTTGGCAACATTAAATATCTTAAGGCCAGCAATCTTTTCACATAGCATCTCCATATTTAGAAATTTAACCTGAGGAAATAATTAAGAGCATAGGCATAGATTTGATTAGAAAGATGTTTATAGCGGCAAAAGACTGAAAACAACCTAAAGTCCGGCACTGACTCTTTGATCAAATAAAATATTAAATCCTTATGAAGGAATGGCATGCAGTCATCAGAAATGATGTACATTAACTGACAGGAAATATATTTATATCGTATTATTAAAGAAAAAGAAGATACAAATGTATGATAGAATTCTACAAGAAAAAGTTAAACCAATTTTTTTCGTCTCCAAATTAGAATGTACGACCAGTATTCAAGTAAGTGTACTTCTGATCATAGTTCAGCCATGATTACATGTTCTGCCTTTCTTATTTTTGTGTTTTTTCTTTTAATGGAGGAATCTTTCCTCGCAGGCGCTAAAGGGGAAATGCCTTTCCTTATCCCTTTTATAAAACAAGGTAGTTATACAGTGCTGAGAAGCCACGTGCCATTTGGCAGAACCTCAGGACATGAGAGGAGCCTGACATCTTGTTTTCCCTGAGATTTCCAGACCTTATCACCTCCTTTGCTCTTGTGATGACTCATTAGGAACGGTAATCCTAGGGTATCAACGAGATTTCGTTTATTTTTAATTTTTATTATTTTTTTTTCATGTACTGGACCTTATTCAGGGTGATTTTTTTTTTTAAGATTTTATTTATTTATTTGACAGAGATACCAAGTAGGCAGAGAGGCAGGCAGAGAGAGAGAGGAGGAAGCAGGCTCCCTGCCGAGCAGAGAGCCCGATGTGGGGCTTGATCCCAGAACCCTGGAATCATGACCTGAACCAAAGGCAGAGGCTTTAACCCACTGAGCCACCCAGGCACCCTACAAGATTTCGTTTTAATACTGTCTTATTTTCCAGGGTTCTCCAAAGGTTTCTAAAGAAGGATTTATCCTGCATTTTATACCTCAGTTCAGGAATCAATTTCTACCCATTTTACATTTTATTTATTTAGTTATTTATTTATTTTAGATTTTATTTATTTGACAGAGAGAGACAGCGAGAAAGGGAACACAAACAGGGGAGTGGGAGAGGGAGAAGCAGGCTTCCCGCTGAGCAGGGAGCCTGATGCGGTTGATCCCAGGACCCTGAGATCGTGACCTGAGCTGAAGGCAGATGCTTGACCTGAGCCAAAGGCAAATGCTTAAGGACTGAGCCACCCAGGTGCCCCAGTTTCTACTCATTTTAATTTCAGGGTTAACCATTTGCACCCAGCAGATGTTACGGAAGACTTGGTTGACATTCTGTGACATGTCACTCTATGGGAGAGAAAGAGCTCACAATGATCCTTTCCCCCTGCTTCAGGACAATTAGAGTTCCATCATGAATAGGCAAAAAGAAGCTCTCCTGAAAGCTTCCCCTCTGTGTCCTATCTTTCACAACATGTTTCTTCACATCAGAAGTTCTTTGAAATGATTAATACTTTTCCAGAAGAACCATCTAAAAATGTGTTACAATAACCAACATATAGAAGCAACCCAAGGGTCCATCAATAGATGAATGGATAAAGAAGATACGGTACATGCATGTGTACACACACACACGCATGCGAATATTACTCAGCCATAAAAAGAATGAGACTTTGCCACTTTTGCCAACGTGGATGGACCTTGAGGGTATTATGCTCAGTGAAATAAGTCAGAGAGGAGTTTCTGGGTGGCTCAGTGGGATAAGCCTCTGCCTTCAGCTCAGGTCATGATCTCAGGGTCCTGGGATCGAGCCCCACATCGGGCTCTCTGCTCAGCAGGGAGCTCGCTTCCCCCTCTCTGCCTGCCTCTCTGTCTACTTCTGATCTCTCTCTCTCCCTGTCAAATAAATAAAATCTTCAAAAAAAAAAAGAAAAAAGAAAAGTCAGAGAAAGACTACTACCACATGATTTAATTAAAAGTGGATTCTAAAAAACAAATAAAAGAAAACTCAGACTTACAGATGCAGAGAACAGAGGGGTGGTTGCCAGAGAGGAAGGGGTTTGGGTGTGTGTGAAATGAGTGAAGGGAATCAAGAGATACAAACTTTCAGTTATAAATTAACTAAATCATGAGGATATAATGTACATGCTGGGGCAATACAGTCAATAGTATTTTATTAACTTTGTATGGGGACAGATGGTAATTTAGATGTGTTGTGGTTATTTCACAATGTATATAAATGTCAAATCATGTGAAGCTAATAGAATATCATATGCCAATTATACTTCAATAAGAAATTAAATTCGTAAAAATGTGTTTAGCCCAAACCTAAAGTTTTTTTTTAAGATTTTATTTATTTGACAGATACCACAAGTGGGCAGAGAAGCAGGCAGAGAGAGAGGAGGAAGCAGGCTCCCCACTGAGCAGAGAGCCCGATGCGGAGCTTGATCCCAGGACCCTGAGACCATGACCTGAGCTGAAGGTGGAGGCTTAACCCACTGAGCCACCCAGGTGGCCCTAAACCTAAAGTTTTTACACTGTTTTCAAAAGGTGATAATCAACCTTGTTTTAAAATAGATTTCAGTGTCACTTAGAGGTCTCTTTGCTAAAAAATCACTAATTAGATGACAAACTCTGGTCACGCTTGTGAGGAATTAGAGCAGAGCCTTAATGAAGGCTTCTGAAGTCACAGGCATGTTAGGGAAGTATTTTTGTCCCAAATCTAGTTCTGATAGTACCACAAGGCTTTGTCATGGCTGCTGGGATTTTTGGATGATAAAAACAGAGGCTTTAAGTTTCACTGAACTTAAACTGTCCCGGTGGGCCTGTGAAATTGAGTGTTCCAGTTTCTCTTTCAAAAGTAGCTACCCTCACAGTGGAGGTCTAGAAGCCTGTCCACAAAACCAGACCAAACATTCCACTTGCGCTCCCTGGCCTCTCATCGAGCTCCTCATAGTGAGCATTCAATGACTGTCCTTTCTGTAGAAGAATGGCACCTGCTAAAAGATAACAGGAGAACTTCTATTCATTCTTGAAAAGTATCTCACATCATTCCTTCTGGATTTGGGAGGATGTCTTAGTTCCTTGAAGCTGTGGCATTGCATATAAAATTGAGACACCAGACTCTGCGTAGTCCTGTTTCCCACAGATAACTTTCCCACTCTGTTGAGCAAATATCACCTGTGCTTAAAATATTTCCTCATAACTTTGCATTGTTGGTTGAGGATAGAAATATTCTAAAAGTGCTATGGATGCCAAGGGAGGGATGACCAGTGATTTTTTTTTCCTGCATAATCTTGGTTCTCGAAACCATAGATCATTATCCAACTTACTTTTCCTGGCAAGAATCTTAGTCTCTTAAGATTGCATGCTCCTCTCAATTCATGTTGGTTTCCACTCTCCACTAAGCCTAAAGATTTAGATGGCAACACCTAGAGTTAATTCTGGCCTCTAGGCTGTGAAAATGTAAGAGCTCGTGAAATCTGAATGTGAACCCACACCTCTTGTCTTGATCACAGCCTTTTTGCAAAAGATTTTATTTGTGAAATGATATCTCTTCTGCAAATTTCCTACTCCAAGGTGGATGTCTGATTTTTTCCCCATTTCTTTTCTGATTTTTTATTTGAAAATGTTAAATTATAATAATAGCACACACATTGTAGCAGATGAAATGATATAGTAACTAAATATAGCAGATCTATGAGAGGAATGCTTAGTTCCTTCTCTTCTCATCTATGCTACCTTTTTTGTCCATTTCCAGTTGGATGATGCAAGGTAAGCATGGCAAATTGCTTATTTTCCCATGTCTTTCCTCCTCAAGCAGAATACATAGTTCCTGATGGGCCATTCAGAGACCTCTGCCTCTTTGGGGGGTGAGAGTTTACTGGAAAGAGGATATTGAATGACAAGTGTACAAATTTTCAGATATAGTTGTGTTCATCAGACAAGGGACTCTAACTCTGTTAGGCCAGAATCATTGACCTTGGGTACTGTGAGTCCAGTTGTATGGCTTGGCCTTTGGATAGAAAATTAAGGTGAAAATTCATTAGGAGAACTGACCCCACTCTTGCCTGGGAACCTGAACAAGGATGTGACCTGATATTGAGGATTCTCCCTCCCAAGGACAGGTACCGAGGACACACTGACAGGCAAGAGTTGGCACTTAGAGTCTGTTCCTTTTTCACTAGGGAGGTGGCAGCCCCAGGCAAGTCACTGGGGAAGAAGGTGTGCAGCAGCCTGCAGAGGAAAGTATGGCTTGCTCTGCAGGGCCCCCATACTTCTGCTGCCATTAGGGGCAGAGTCCCAGCAAGGCAAAGTCTCTGGGGGGAAATGATGTTCCCTTCTTAAAAGGGCACACACCCAAATTCTCAAATAAGGCCCACAAGGAATTATGTCTTCCCCAGAGGTGTTCTGGGGCTAGAAAGTGCTGGAGACTTCTTGAGAAAGTAGGCAAGTTTCTGCTCTGGAAGCTGAGGGGAATTCTGCTCTGTAGGAATTAGTGTGTCCTCTCACTGACGGCTAGGATAGAATCCTTGCTGCCTTCAGGGAAGATGAACCAAGAGTGGGGAAACATCAGACATTTTCCTGCAAGTGGGTGGGAACACTTGCATTTAAAAAATCTTTTTCCACTGAGGAAGGGGGCCCTGAATATCATAATTCCGGAAGGGCTGTCAGGGTAATTTATAAGTCAACTTTGGGAGTGAAAAAGCTCTGCTTCTGCATTCTGGGTGCCCTCTGTGCAGAATCATACACTGTCAGGGGGAAGGGGATCGCCTAAGTCATCTTTCCATGATCTTCTCCTTCCCCACACCTGGTTCAGAGTATCTGGATTCATTTCAGCGTTTGTCAAATAAATGATGAGGGAATGAATGAATGAAGTAAATCCTGCCTTCTGCCATCTCTCCAGGGAAGAGGCCAGGCACCCTTCTCGCACCTTCTTCTTTGCACCTGTGCGCCCCCGCCCCGCCCAGCCTGTGCTCACCTTGTGCTGTTTCCACATGGCTCCCAGCGGCTTCACCTCGTGCTTGCCGTGACGTCCCTCCTCCAGGCACAGATAGCACACCGGGGTTCGGCAGCTCACGCAGTACATGCTGTAGTTCTCCATTTCGTGTTCGGGGCACGTAGGGAACTTGCGGGCCACGCTGCCCCCCGCCGCTCCGGCGCCCCCCGGGCTCTTGCAGCCGCCGCCTCCGCTGGGGGCGCCCTGGGCCGCGCCTGGGGATGCTGAGGCGGCCTCAGCAGGCGCGGGCGGCGGCGGCGGCTGCACCAGGCGATGCTTAGCGAAGGGTCCGCGGGATGGATGGCATTTGAGCTGGCAGGCAGCGCAGTAGAGCACGTCGCACTGCTCGCATAGCGTGGCGGCCGGTTCAGGCGGGGTGCGGTCGCACAACTGGCAGATGGCCACTGCAGCGGCTGCGGACGCCCCGTGCACTGCCCCGCGGCCCTGCTGGTACCGTTGCACGATGGCCTCGAGCAGCCGATTGCGCTGGAAGCCGCGCAGGCCTCGGTGGTCCAGGGACGCGCTGCGGTGGCACTGCGGACACGTGATGGAGCTTGAGGAGGAGGAAGACAGCGAGGAGCAGGCGGCACCCCGGGCCGCTGCGGCCGAGGAGCCAGGCGGTGCAGGCACCATGGGCAGCACGCGAACCCCGTTGGGGGACTTGAGGCTCGGGGTGTAGGAACCATAACCACTGTCTGTCTCACTGTACAAGCTCAGCTTGTCCGCGTGGTCCCCACCACCTCCCGCACCGCCGCCCAGGCCGCCAGCTGCGCTCCCGCTCGCGCCGCCGCAGGCTGGGCCAGCCGCAGCGTCGTGGTCCAGAGGGGGCGCCGCAGCGGCGCCGGCCGGTAGCCCAGAGCCCCGGGAGTGCAGGAGTGGCTGGGGCAGGTGCTGCTCACCGTCCGGTGTCTGCACAGCGATGGTACGAGCGCAAGGAAGGCAGACGTTGTGGGAACAGGGCAAGATGATGGGCTCCCGAAACAGGGAGCCGCACACAGGGCACTTCAGCTCCTCCTCCATCGCGGCGCGGGCAGACCGAGCTGCTCAGGGTGGGATGTGGAACGACCCGAGCTCCAGAGACAGGCGGAGGGGACCAAGCGTGGTTAGCACCGGAGAGACTGCAAGCGAGGGCATTACACAGACATGACCACTTCACAGCCCGGGGGCACGCCCCTCTCTCTGTCCTGGGGCCACCGCCTAGGACCACTGGGGGCAAGAGACGGGAGGGGGTCCTCACCTCCTGCCTGCGAGGCTCCTGCGCCAGCGGCTTCAACCTGCGGGCAGAGTCCAGAGCCAGTCGGCTGCCCTCGCGATGGCCTGTGAGGCGCTCGAGGTGATGAATCAGCACTAGCGCCGCCGCCGGCTGCAGCGCGCGTCTCCTCTGCACATCAGGACCAGCGGCCGGGCTGCCGTTTCTAGCTGTTCTGTTTCAGCCCCTCGTCTCCAGTGGGCAGCTGCTCAAGGGCTCCCTTTTGCCCCTGCCCCGCCCCAATCAGAGCGATCCGTAGGCGAGAAGGCGGGTGAGCAGGCCGCTCGGCCGTGGGGCTGGGTTCAGCACCACGAGGCGACGGACAGCGCCCAGAGCGGGCGGTGGAGCCCCGGTTCCCCGGGCGCGGACCGAGGGGCCGCCACCTGGCGTGCGGGGTCGCAGCTCCAGCGACTGTCTCGGCGGAGCCCGGCCGGCTCGGGGACCTTCGCTCGCCGCCCTCTCCGGCGGCTGCTGGTGCGGGGCAAATGCGCCCTGGGGCTTTTTCCTCTCCGCAAGGATTGACCCGCTTCCTTGGTTCGCTGCTGCCGCTCCTGCGGCGCCTCTGACCTTGGCCGCGCGACGCTGCAGCCGGCGGGCGGAGGGCGAGTGCCCGGCTGGCTCGGGAATCCCCTCCCCGCCTCCCTCCCGCCGCCGCCGCCGCCTCCCTGCGCGGCGTGCTGAGGAGTTGTAATTTCCAGAGCAGCGAGTAGTGGGGGGCGGGGGGAGTCGAGGAGGCGTCAGCTCAGCGAATAGGGCTCGCCTTTTGCTGCGACGGGAGTCAAGGGCCAATTTTAAGGGTTTCGTGGAGAGGATCATTGTTAATACTAATGTATTATTTGGATGGAGATTGCACCTCGAATTAGTGCAACGCCCTGCCCCGCCCCAACCCTGCCGTCCTCTCCGGTGCCTGCTCCCGCGCTCCCACCCATCACCATACAAGGGTAGAAGGGGCCCTAAAAAGCCAGTTGTTTACAAATGGATAGGTGGCATGGTTTGACAGGCGCTTCCTGAATCTACGATGGAGCAAAAAATGCAAGTCACAAAATGTCGGACAGCCTGAAGTCAAAGGGTGAGGTTTTATTTACGGATGGAACCACAAGCCATTTTCGGTCTTGGTTTCAACCCCGAGTTCTCATCCGCGGTCGATTCCAGTCGTCCATACAGACTGAGGACAAGATAGGATTTCTAAAACGGGACTCCCTGGAGAAACGCGGAAACGCGTCAGTTTAGGCCCCTTGGCCCTTGGAACAGAGCACCCGGGACCCAGTCCTAGCCCGCGGCGGATGGGGCTGCTTGGGGCCGGCGGGAAGTCAGCGAGCAGAGGTGTTAATTTTATGAATGGGGAACTCTCCATGCCAGCCGCGAGCTCCGGGAACAGCCTCCCACCCGCGGCCCTAGCTGTTTCGTCTGCTCTCCGCTGTTCTCTCTCAGCTGCGGAGGGAAGGATGGCGGGGGGAGGCCGCGGGCTCGGTGGGTGGGGATAGGCAGAAGGAAGGGCTCGCGGCGCGGCAGGCTCTGCCTACGGAAGAGTCACCAGGGACGAAACACACAAATTAGGAAATCGTTTGTTTAAAAATGATATGAATATTGAAGTCACGCCTCCCCCGTTCTCAGATTTTCCATTACTCCAAACAAAGACAAGATAGGCGCCACCGAGCAAGGCGTGGAGACTAGGCATCTGCTAGTCACCCGGCGAGGAGGCTGCTCT
Organism: Mustela erminea; assembly: GCF_009829155.1. Classification (NCBI taxonomy): domain Eukaryota; kingdom Metazoa; phylum Chordata; class Mammalia; order Carnivora; family Mustelidae; genus Mustela; species Mustela erminea. Next base: position 3,602,573 of record NC_045627.1, on the reverse strand, counting down.
GGCTGGCGGGGTATAGCAGGAAAAGGCTGCAGCCCTGACTCCGGCTCCGTGTCTAAGGACAGGGATCCCTCACAGGTAGACCACTGGGGGAGAGGGGTGGCCCCCACCTTTGGGACTGCCAGGTCCTTTACTGACCTGTCGCCCCACACGGAGCAACTTGCTTACGCTTTCCTAGTCTCTGATCTTGCATCTGTTAAGCGAGTCAAATTATGTATGTGAACTAAATGAAGTAATCCTGAATACAAATTGTATCGCCTACTTCCGGCTTCAACATCCTGCGACTCTAACGTGTGGTTTTGCATGGAGCCGCCTGGCCTCAGGTTGTCTTAAGGTTGAAGCGCAGGCAGGTCAGTCTCCTGCCAGATAGAGCCCCACGGAGGATAAGAGACCTGACTTGACTTCCCTTCAGCTACAGAGAGCTTAGAATAATTATTTAACCAGGTATCAAGTCCCAAGGTGGGAGATGGTGACAAGCCTGTCCTAATCCACCGTCTATAGATAAAGCCATAATGAGCTGGATCCTGCCTGCAGCGCTTTGATAAGCCTTCAGTAAAGTGGCTACAGTATCAAGTTGTGGAAGCCTGGCATGAGTATAGGTGGGTCTATGACTGAATGCACTTGAAGATGCATTTCTTGTGATTTCCGCATTGTGATTGCTCGGTGCAGCCCAGCCTCCTGGTGACTACAAAGAAAGAAATAACCTCTTACAATTCCAATGTAAACAGACCCCTTCCCCAAGCAGTCATAAACCTGAGGCCCACTCTTTGTCATTTTCAGACCAAGGTAAACTGCTTAGGGACATTAGGAGGGCTTCTGGAGGGGTACGTAAATCTTTCCCTCTACAGAGGACCTACAATTCCAATAACCCTGTCACTCAGGCTGAGCATGATTTTGTTTCCCTTGGGGAGGAAGCTCATCTGATACACCAGAGTTGAACACCTCGGCATTTCTCACACATCCTCCATCCCCACCACCCCAGTTCCACAACCTATCAGCTTAGTCTCATGCTGCACTGTTGCTAAGGCATTGCTCACTTGGGGGATTGGTATTCTACAGCTGCTTTATATGAGCTGAGGTTACCCAGCTAGATCCACCATTTCACTGTATAGAACCATAATTACTAACAATTGTCAACATTGCCTATAAAAAGCCCTCTTTCCGGGGCACCTGGGTGGCTCAGTGGGTTGGGCCTCTGCCTTCAGCTCAGGTCATGATCTCAGGGTCCTGGGATCGAGCCCCGCTCAGCGGGGAACCTGCTTCTCCCTCTCTCCCTCTCTCTCTGTCTGCCTCTCTGCCTACTTGTGATCTCTCTGTTAAATAAATAAATAAAAATCTTAAAAAAAAAAAAAAGCCCTCTTTCTGTCCCAAATTTGCCATATGCCATAGGGGTAGAAAAGTCTTGTTTCTCAGTTTTTTGTGTGATAAAATTTAAGGAAAGAACTCATTGAACTTTACATTTCCTTTTGGTTCTAAAAGACTCTGTGTATTGGTAATTAATAGCAATATGTCATACTTAATAAGAGTGGCTCATGAAGAAATTTGATCCCAGGATCGAATGTCCTATCCATTTTTTTCAAGTCACTTGTATATTATTGAAGGTGGGGCCATGCAGAGGGTGAGGCGAGTAAGGCTGGCAGGTCTAAGATCAAGGCACTGGCAGACCTGGTGTCTGCTGACACCATTTACTCATCTGCAGACTTCTCATCTTGTGTCCTTACACGGATGGGGAAGGAGAGTGAGGAGAGCAAGCGATCATGTCTTTTCTTCTAAGGGTACTGATCCCACTCATGAGGGTTCCACCCTCAAGACCAAATTACCTCCTGAAGTTCCTGCCTCCTAACACCACCACATTGAGAGTAGAATTTCAATATATGAATTGTATGTGGGGGGGGGGACACAGATGCTCAGTTCATAGCACAGTGTGGAAGTATAGTCTCACATATAATCTCATTTAATCTTTTTTCTTCTTTTTTCAAAGATTTTATTTATTTATTTGACAGAAACCACAAGTAGGCAGAGAGAGGGAGAAGCAGCCTCCCCACTGAGCAGAGAGCCCAATGTGGAGCTTGACCCCAGGACCCTAAGGTCAAAGGCAGAGGCTTAACCCTCTGAGCCGCCCAGGCGCCCCAATCTCTTATAATCTTCACAAACAATCTTGGGTCACCATAATTCCTCAAACTTATGATGGGCATATTTTTACATATTGATGTGGCTGAAATCAGGAAGTCCCTATAATTGAGAGAAATTTCTCCCTCTCCTTACCCAGTCCTTGAAAATTTTTTATTAAATTAATAGGCATCTTATAATCACTTAGAATCTTGGACATATTTTACTATTCCCATTTTATAAGCAAGGAAACTGAGATGAGGAAGCTCGAGGTCTTGCAACTTGCGATGATGGACCTAGAGCTGGTTTGACTTCAAATTCAAGCATTTTCTTTAAGCCACAGTTGCCAACTTCCCTCTGAGCTTTGAGTGATTGGTGGTTGGTAGAGGGGAGGCCAGGAATGCAGACAAGCTATGCTCTCTGTTCTCACTCAGCACTGTTGAACAGGAGGCTGTCCAGGCTACTGCCACTCTCCAGGTTGTGTGTGCCTCTAATATGTTCCTGGAAACACCCTGTATTATTTCTCTGTAGCGCTATCATCATCTGCCATTTTATTCGTGTATCTCTCTCCTCTAGATAAGAAGCTCCTCAAAGATGTAATCATGTCTGTCTTGTCCCCTGCATTGTGTTTTCTCCACCATTGGCTGGCTCCTACTAAGTTTTCTGTCTTTGTGGACCAACTGACTAGCTGTAGGTTCAAGATTATCCATCCCCATAACCTATAGTATAGCTCTAGTGGAAATCTTTCTTTTTTTTTTTCCTGCAGAAGGTATCCACAGATCCATATGGAAATTTTCTCCTTTTAAGTCTCAGGTTCAGGTAGGTTATTTTCATTTTGTTCTTGTGTGTGTGTGTCTGTGTGTGCACATGCTGTTAAAGACAATAGGCCCAAATAAAGTCACTTATGCTAAGACCCACATCACCAAACTTAGACTTCGTTACAATTTTGGCTGTCCTAGAAATTGAGTCTGGAACCAATCAGAAATTGCCTGATTAGCACTCATTAGGTAATCTGCCTAATGGAGACTTGTCATCCCCTAGAGAAAGTCACCTTGTAATAACCAACCCATTGTTTTGTCCAAATATAACTTCCTTGTTCCCACTCCCTTCTGCCTATTAAATCTTTCATTTTGCATAGCTCCAAAGAACTCCTTTCTATCTGCTTGATGAGATACTGCCCTATTCATAAATCACTGAATAAAACCAATAAGATTTTTAAAATTTACTCAGTTGAATTTTGTTTTTTAGGAATGCATATCTTCTCTTAATGTCCTTTACTTCTGAACTTTTTTTTTTTTTAAGAATTTACTTATTTATTTGACAGAGAGAGATCACAAGTAGGCAGAGAGGCAGGCAGAGAGAGAGAGAGGAGGAAGCAGGCTCCCCGCTGAGCAGAGAGCCAGATGTGGGGGCTCGATCCCAGGACCCTGGGATCATGATCCGAGCCGAAGGCAGTGGCTTAACCCACTGAGCCACCCAGGTGCCCTACTTCTGATCATCTTAGTGTTTAATTATTTCTATGTGGTTCTCTTTCCTTTGTTCATCTCCAACATTTTTTTAAAACTAATTATGGATTTTTAAAAAGATGGCTCCATATTTAATTCCTCGTTATGAACATGAATCCCTCTAGTGTCATCCTAAGTACTCTATTTTCCATAGCCTCGTTTCTTAAATAAATAAATAAATAAATAAACATTTGGACACATTGGAGCAGCACATTAATAATTAAAATTCCACAATGCACTGTCATCAAGGCAGAGGAAAACATTCTGCCATGAGTTTCTTTGTGCTCCAGGATTTTTTGGTAAAGATTTTATTTATTTATTTTAGAGAGAGAGAACACAAGTGGGGTAGGAGCAGAGGGAGAGGGACAAGTGGACTCTGCTCTGAGAGCAGGGCTGGACACAGGGCTCAATCTCAGGACCTTAAGATCCTGACCTGAGCCAAAATCAAGATTCAGATGCTTAACTGATTCACTCCTCCCAGACGGTTTTTATGCTTAAGTGTCCCCAGAACACTCTGGAGGCAGGATGGTGTTGCCTCTCCACCCAAAAAAGTAATTTACTCAAAGTAACACAGCAAGTTACAAGTAAAACAATCTTCTTTGTCCTTTGAATTTCAAGTATGAGATAGAAGGGTATTTAAGGCTTTATCAATTAAAAATAGGTGCTGTGTTCTCAAGCATAAGAATCTCTGAAATTTTTAAATGAAAAAAAAAACACGATATTTTTCTTTTAAGTATTTGTTTGTTTTTTACAGTGCAGGATGATTCAGGAAATTTAATAAAAATCTACAGCCCAGGAACCATATGGTGTAAAGTAGTTTGAATTTAACTAGAAAAAAAGCAGCCACATCCACTGCTATGCACGGTGCACCAAAGCTGCTTTGTGGCAAAGTTAATGAGGAACAATTACCACTAGCAACATAAGGCATCTCTCCAGGGCATACAATTGGCCTCTTCTCCAGAAGACGGATTCTATACAGGAATCTAAAAATCCAGCCACTTCCCTCTTCAGATACCCTTGACTGGTGCTTAACAGTCTCTGTTTCAAGTGAGTACCACGTGGTGATTACATGGTGATTGCCTCACCCCTCCTCCAAGGCTGAGTCTCTTCTCTACAGATCAGGATGGTCTTGGAAAGCCCCACCTTCTCTCACTGCATCCTTTGCAAGCAAAAAGGTTCAGAACAAAATGTCAGATGAAACAAATTGACTCCAGCTTACAGGGCTCTTTATATATATATATATATCCAGAGTATCTTTATACTGCGTGGAAACTAATATTATTACCATAAAAACAACTTCAAATATTTCCCCACGGTTACAAATTTCAGCCACGAAAATTGTAATAGTGCTTTACATTTTCATGGCACCCTTTCATATATACGATCTAATCTTACCCTCACCGCAGCGCAGAGTGGCCTGGGAGATGGTGAGACTGAAGGATAGGCGCTGGCCTGTGTGGTGGAGTCTCATCAGCAATGCTGACACAACTTGACCCCAAACCTAGGCACAATTGTTTAGTCCAAGGGTAGTCACCTGAACAGGCTGCGTCGATCAGAATCTTCTCTTCCCGGAATGTAGCACTGGAATCCAGAGAAAGAATCCAGATGAGCTGGGCCTCCAACACCAAAGTTAATGAGCTGTTGTGATCATAGAGAAAGCAAAAGAAGCAGACAAGTGGTGAGTCCAGCAGAAATGCAGAGACAGAAAACAAAGAGGGTCTTCTCAGGGGCCCGCAACCTTTTGTATTTCTGAGACCCAGCTACGCTCCTATCTATAGGTTGCATGAAATACCCTCTGCCTTTATGACATTATGATGTCCTTCTTTTCCTTTCAGAAAAGGTAGGCATTCAGAAAAGAGTTCAAAAAGACAAGATTGGGTTGACCCATCTGCTTATTCAAGTGATTAAGGTAATGCCCTTGTTTAGTTGGAGACTTCAGTCAACTCTGTCTGGATGTTGACATATTTCTGGTTTCAAGCTGTTTTTATTGAATAATAGCCTTGACTACTCTTTATTTTTGCTCTTTTAATTCTCGGAGTCTGTTTTCTGCCCATAGCTTGACCTCTCAAATTTCACCTCTCCCTTTGCTCTCACCCTTACCACCAACATGAATGGGCCACTGACTTCCTTTGCTGGGCTCTGTGCTTCCTCTGTTTGACCACAGCAGAAGTCATGGCTCCATGGTGTCCTTATTTTCTGCAGTCAATATTCTTTCAGACAGGAAATCAATGGGATGCTAGAATGTACTTCGTAGTGCCTCAAAGTCTAACAGTCTCCCATAATAATACAAAGGGCCAACCCTCAAGGTTTGTAAACAAGTTGGTTAATTGGTAGGAATAAGAAAGATCAGAGAAGAAGTTGTAGACCATTATGTGAAAGTGCTTTCAAATTCAGCTTTATTCACCCATCTCCCCAGCAAAGATATACCACAAGGGAAGAGAACACATAGGCCACCAGGCAGGGAGTCTTCTGTATGGCAGAGTGCTGGAGATAACTCAAAACCATGTCACCTGTCCAATCCACTTAGAGCAGGAAGTCACCATACACTTAAGCGGACTGTAGCTGCTGCTGCTGCTTCTTCTTTTTTCTTTTTTTTTAAGATTTATTTATTTATTTGACAGAGAGAGATCACAAGTAGGCAGAGAGGCAGGCAGAGAGAGAGGAGGAAGCAGGCTCCCCGCTGAGCAGAGAGCCAGATGTGGGGGCTCGATCCCAGGACCCTGGGATCATGACCTGAGCCGAAGGCAGAGGCTTTAACCCACAGAGCCACCTAGGTGCCCCCGGACTGTAGCTTCTTAATGTCAATCATATGTGGACTTATTTCTACCTAAGGATCCCTCAAGTTTTAAGAGAAATTTGACAAGCCTTCTGAGTTTTGAGGCAGTGCAGATATTGTAAGTATGGGCTTTGGAGCTAGATGATACAGGTTGGAATCCTGGTTGCGGCTGGGAAATTTTTGACAAGATAATTAATCTCTCAGAGACTCAGATTCCTCAGCTGTAGGTGGAGATAATAACAGCATAACCTCAAACAGTTGGGACAAGTTCGTGAAGCAAAACACCTAAAACATTAAGAACAGTGTGCAGTATGTAGTGTTCAACAAACATTAGGTATTATTACTCTCGATTTCCTGCCGCCCCAACATGTGTTATATGTTAACGTCTCAACAGATACTGGTAATAAGTGAACTGAAAGTAGTCTGTTTGGGCTCAAATATAGGACTGTATATGAGAATAGTAGGGAAAGTGAGCCACATGTCTTTGTGTGAGTGACAAAGGAGGATGGAAGAGCTATCAGAACCAATCTCTCAGGAAATGGATGTAGTATTTAGGAAAAATACTATCTCTGCTCCAGAGGAACTTAATATCTAAGGCAGGTATCACAGTCAGAGCAAAAAAAAAAAAAAAAAAAAAACACAAAAACCAAAAAAAAAAAAAAAAAACCAACACAGAAGTAATGGACTTACTAAAAATAGAGAACAGGGTTTTTATTTTTTCTTTAAACAAAGGGAGCAAAGAGAGACTTTTAAGTGCTTACACTGTGCGTTGATTAAAGTTTAAGAGCATTGATTTCAAAGCTTTTAGTGAAACAGTGCTAAATAAAGAAATTGTGACCAACTCATACACATCTTTTATGTACGTTTAACTGGGTGATATTTTGATACATTAGTCAAATAGTCTCAATATTTTTAATAATTTCTTTTCAGTTATTTCTCTTTATCTTAAGATCCTTTCATTGAAATTCCATACCCATCTTAAAGGGATGGTAGTCGTGGTAGAACCGAGAAAAAAGGGAGTGAAGTCTTGGCTTGTGACTTCCAAGTAATGTTTTGAATTCAAGGCAAAGACAATATTTTAAGAGAAAAAGAATAATTTTCAAACTTTGAGAGTAAGAAAGTTTTGAGCTTGAAATAACTCATTGTGCCTAATTTATGTCATAAGCAGTCTTATAGTCATAAGACTATAAGATCAGTTGGAATCAGTTTCTCCTGCTTTAGGAAGAAACAATAACCAAACAACAGAAGTGTCCTTAGAAGAAGACAACACTGAATCAGGAGAGCTGGAGAGTTGAGTGTGGCTTGTCACTAGGAAGGTATTGCAGACTGCTGTCCCCACACCGGTCCCGCAGGAAGGGATGGGAAGAACAGACCCTTCGTGGAGATCAGAGGATCTGAAAGCAGAGAGAATCAGAGCTTTAATTTTCAGGAGTCGCCTGAGAAGCCATGAGCTTCATGGAGGTTCCAGATGGGTGAAAACGCAGGAGAGCTGAAAGAGCTACATGTGGTGTCCAGATGGACAAGGCAAGGCAGCCCAGCTGGGCCCCTGAGCTCCCCACAAGTGGTCCAGAAGCACCAGAATGTTTTTTTGTGTGGCTCAGATCTACCCCCAGAAAGCTGGCAAACTTAAAGCTTTTAGTCAGAATCTACAAGAACCATATGACCAGAAGTTAGACTGGAAACTAGATATGTCAGTAGATGCCAGTGTGTGTGAAGATGATGGTTACATGAGAGTAGAGGCTTAGTGCCCTTTCACAGACACATGTTCTCATAGAGCAAAGCCCTGTGGAACTCAGGTTACCTCCAGGGAGGTGAGGAGGGAGGGGTAGGGGTATTTGTCTGGAAATGACTGAAAAAACACTTAGCTAGTAGATAATAAATTTCTATTATCCAGCAGAATGGGGGCTGAAATAGAAACTGAATTCACTTACAGAGACAACAAAAAGTCACATTCTCGTCCCCCTAAGTGTTTGCCATGAGAATCATATACTAGTCAAATATCCCCCAATTTAATCATTGCAAAACTCCTATAAAATGGGATTACGCTTACTCTACATTATAGAAGGGAATGTAAAAAATGGAAAACATTAATTACTCAAATGTGCTTGACCATTCAGTGGTGGGACTGAAATTTAACACACACTTCCTGATTTCATATCATCTTCCATTTGAAGGTATTTGTGTACCTCCTTTGTGTCAGGCACTGTTGGTGAAAAAGACAGATATGATTGCTATCTTCATAGAACTTCTGGGCCATGTAGAAGAGATAGAAATTTTGTTTTTTAAGTTTATTTTTATGTTTTAAATTTAACTTAAATTCAATGATTTAACATAGTGTATTACTAGTTTCAGAGGTAGAGTTTAGTGATCCATCAGTGGCATGTGACACCCGGTGCTCATGACTTCCTGTGCCCTTCTTCATGCCCCTCCCCCAGGTCCCCCAGCCCTCCCGGCACCTCCCCTCCAGCAACCTTCAGTTTGTTCCTTATAGTTGAGTCTCTTATGGTTTGCTTTCCTCTCTGATTTCATCTTATTTTATTCCCCCCCTTTCCCTATGATCTGCTGTTTTGTTTCTTTAATTCTACATATGAGTGAAATCATACAATAATTATCTTTCTCTGACTGACTTATTTCAGTTAGCATGATACCGTCTAGTTCCATAGACATTGTTGCAAATGATAAGATTTCTTTCTTTTTTTTTTTTTTTTTAAATGTGACTCTGAACCACCTTCTTTTCTTTTGAGGGCAGGGTTTTATTTATTTTTTTTTAATATTTTATTTTTTTCCACAGTTGAGCTATTGTGGACATTGCTGCTATAAATATTGGGGTATAGGAGCCCCTTTGAATCACTGTTTGTATCCTTTGGGTAAATACCAAGTAGTGCAATCGCTAGATCACAGGGTAGCTCTATTTTTAACTTTTTGAGGAAACTTTATACTGTTTTCCAGAGTGGCTGTACCAGCTTACATTCCCACCAGTAGTTTAAGAAGGTTCCCATTCTCTGCATACTTGCCAATATCTGTTGTTTCATGACTTGCCAATTTTAGCCATTCTGAGTGGTGGGAGTTGGTATCTCATTGTGGTTTTGTTTTGTTTTTTTAAAGATTTTATTTACTTATTTGAGAGAGAGACAGTGAGAGAGAGCATGACTGAGGAGAAGGTCAGAGAGAGAAGCAGACTCCCCGTGGAGCTGGGAGCCTGATGCGGGACTCAATCTCAGGACTCCAGGATCATGACCTGAGCTGAAGGCAGTCGTCCAACCAACTGAGCCACCCAGGCGTCCCTCTCATTGTGGTTTTGATTTGTATTTCCCTGATGCTGAGTAATGAGGAGCATTTTTTCATGTGTCCATTGGCCATTTGTTTGTCTTTTTTGGAGAAATGTCTCTTCATGTCTTCTGCTCATTTCTTGACTGGATTATTTGTTCTTTGGGTGTTGAGTTTGATAAATTTTTTTAATAAAATATTTTATTTATTTATGTGACACAGAGAGAGAAAGAGAGCACACGCAGAGAGAGAAGGAGAAAGCCGACTCCTCGCTGAGCAGGGAGCCCGATGTGGAACTTGATCCCAGGATCCTGGGATCATGACCTGAGTGGAAGGCAGCCGCTTAACCAACTAAGCCACCCAAGCATCCTGAGTTTGATAAATTCTTTATAACATTTAGATACTAGCCCTTTATCTGATAAGACATTTGCAAATATCTTTTCCCATTCTGTTGGTTGTCTTTTGCTTTTGTCCATTGTTTCAAACCCTTTTTTGTGCAAAAGCTTTTTATCTTGATGAAGTCCCAGTAGTTCATTATTGCCTTTATTTCTCTACATTTGGAGAGATATCTAGCAAGAAGTTGCTGTAGACGAGGTTGAAGAGGTTGCTGCCTGTGTTCCCTAGCTTTTGATGAATTCCTGTCTCACATTGAGGTCTTTCATCCATTTTGAGTTTATTTTTGTGGATGATGTAAGAAAATGGTCCAGTTTCATTCTTCTACATGTGACTGTCTAGTTTTCCCAATACCATTTGTTGGAGAGACTGTCTTTTTTCTGTTGGGTATTCTTTCCTGCTTTGTCAAAGATTAGTTGGCCATAGAGATGAGGTTCCATTTCTGGGTTCTCTAATCTGTTCCATCGATCTGTGGGTCTGTTTTTTTGTGCCAGTACCATACTGTCTTGAAGATCACAACTTTGTAATAGAACTTGAAGTCTGAAATTGTGATGCTGCCAGCTTTGGTTTTCTTTTTCAACATTTCTTTGGTTATTCGGGGTCTTTTCTGCTTCTATACAAATTTCAAGATTATTTCTTCCAGCTTTGTGAAAAATGTTGATGGTATTTGAATAGGGATTGCATCAAATGTGTAGATTGCTCTAGGTAGCATAGACATTTTAACAATATTTTTCTTCCAATCTGTGAGCATGGAATGCTTTTTTATTTCTGTGTTCTTCTCTAATACCTTCTGTAAGTGTTCTATAGTTTTCAGAATAGAGATCCTTTACCCCTTTGGTTAGGTTTATTTCTAGGTATCTTATGGTTTTTGGTGCAATTGTAAATGGGATCAATTCCTTGATTTCTCTTTCTTCTGTCTAATTTTTAATGTATAGAAATGCAACTGATTTCTGTGCATTGATTTTATATCCTGCTACCTTGCTGAATTCCTATATGAGTTCTAGCAATTTTGGGGTGGAGTTTTTTGGGTTTTCAACATAGAGTATCATGTCATCTGCAAAGAGTGAGAATTAGACTTCTTATTTACTGATTTGGATGTCTTTTATTTCCTTTTGTTGTCTGATTGCCGAGGTTAGGAATTCTAGTACTATGTTGAACAGCACTGGTGATAGATATCTTTACCATGTTTTTGACCTTAGGGGGAAAGCTCTCAGTTTTTCCCCATTGAGAATGATACTCACTGTGGGTTTTTCATAGATGGCTTTTATGAAATTGAGATATGTTCCCTTTATCTCCACACTGCAGAGAGTTTTAATCAAGAAATAATGCTGTATTTTGTCAAATGCTTTTTCTGCATCTGTTGAGAGGATCATACAATTCTTGTCCTTTCTTTTATTAATGTGATGTATCACATTGATTGCTTTGCAGATTTTGAACCACCCTTGCAACCCAGGAATAAATCCCACTTGCTTGCAGTGAATATCCTTTTAATGTACTGTTGGATTCTATTGGTTAGTATCTTGGTGAGAATTTTTGCATTCATATTCACTAGGGATATTGGTCTATAATTATCCTTTTTGATAGGGTCTTTGTCTGGTTTTGGGATCAAGGTAATGCTGGCCCCAAAATGAGTTTGGAAGTTTTCCTTCCATTTCTATTTTTTGAAACAGCTTCAGAAGAATAGGTATTCACTCTTCTTTAAATATTTGGTAGAATTCCAGTAGGAGGCCACCTAGTCCTGGACTCTTCTTATTTGTTGGGAGATTTTTGATTACTGCTTCAATCTCATAGCTGGTTATGGGTCTGTTCAGATTTTCTATTTCTTCCTGTTTTGGGTAGTTTATGTATTTCTAGGAATGCATCCATTTCTTCCAGATAACTTAATTTGTTGGCATATAGCTGTTCATAATATGTTCTTATAATTGTTTGTATTTCTTCAGCGTTGGTTGTGATCTCTCCTCTTTCATTCATGATTTTTTTTTTTTTTTGGTCCTTTCCTTTTCTTTTTGATGAGTCTGGCCAGGGGTTTATTGATCTTATTAATTCTTTCAAAGAACCAGCTCTTTGATATGTTCTATTGTTCTTTTAATTTCTATTTCCTTGATTTCTACTCTAATCTTTATTATTTTTCTTCTCCTGCTGGATATAGGCTTATTTGCTGTTCTTTCTCCAGCTCCTTCAGGTGTAAGTTTCTGTCGTGTATTTGGAATTTTCTTGTTTCTTGAGAAAGGCTTGTATTGCTATACTTTCCTCTAAGGACTGCCTTTGTTGCATCCCAAAGGTTTTGAAGAGTTGTGTTTTCATTTTCACTTGTTTTCATTAATTTTTTTGATTCATTAATTTCCTGGTTGATCCTGTCATTCTTTAGTAGGATGCTCTTTAACCTGCATGTATTTGTGTTCCCTCCAATTTTTCTCTTGTGACTGAGTTCCGGTTTTAAAGCATTTTGGTCTGAAAGTAAGCAAGGAGTAATCTCAATCCTTTAGTACCAGTTTAGACCTGATTTGTGACCCATTATGTGATCTGTTTTGGAGAATGTTCCATGTGTACCTGAGAAGAATGTATATTCTGTTGCTTGAGGATGAAATGCACTGAATATATCTGTGAAGCCCATCTAGTCCAGTGTGTCATTCAAAGCTCTTGTTTCCTTATTGATCTTCTGCTTAGATGATTTATCTATTGCTGTGAGTGGGGTGTTAAAGCCCCCTACTATTATTGTATTATTATAAATGTGTTCCTTTAATTTTTTTATAAATTGGTTTATATAACGGGCTGCTCCCAAGTTAGGGGCATAAATATTTACAATTGCTAGATCTTCTTGCTGGATAGACCCTTTTATTATGATATAGTGTCCTTCTTCATCTGTTATTACAGTTTTGGGTTTAAAATCTAGTCTGTCTGAGGATTGTTATCCCAGCTTTCTTGTGGTGTCCACTAGGATGATAAATGACTATCCACGCCCTCACTTCTAAAAGGATCCCCTTTGGGGCGCCTGGGTGGCTCAGTGGGTTGAGCCGCTGCCTTCGGCTCAGGTCATGATCTCAGGGTCCTGGGATCGAGTCCCACATCGGGCTCTCTGCTCAGCAGGGAGCCTGCTTCCCTCTCTCTCTCTGCCTGCCTTTCTGCCTACTTGTAATCTCTCTCTGTCAAATAAATAAATAAAATCTTTAAAAAAAATAAATAAAAGGATCCCCTTTAATACTTCTTGCCTGGCTAGTTTAGTGTTCACAAATTCCTTTAGCTTTTGTTTGTCCTGGAAACTCTTTATCTCTCCTTCTATTCTGAATGACAGCCTTACTGGATAAAGTATTCTTGGCTGCATATTTTTCTCATTCAGTACATGGAATTTATCATGCCAGTCCTTTCTGGCCTGCCATGTCTCTGTGGACTGGTCTGCTGCCAGGCTTATGTTTCTACCCTTGTAGGTTAAGGACCTCTTGTCCCAAGCTGCTTTCAGGATTTTCTCTTTAACTCTGAAATTTGCAAGCTTCACTATTATACATGGAGGTGTTAACCTATTTTTATTGATTTTGAGAGAGGTTCTCTGTACCTGCTGAACTTGAATGCCTGTTTCCTCCCCCAGGTTAAGGGAATAAATAAAGGGAACTAATAAATAGGTCCTCTTCCTCTGGGACCTCAATCATTTTAATATTGTTCTTGCTTTATGGTATCACTGATCTCACCTTGTAATTAGTAGTTGTTTATCTCTCTTTTTCTTAGCTCTTTATTCTCCATCATTTTGTCTTCTATATCACTGGCTCTCTCTTTTTCCTCATTTATCCTAGTAGTTAGAACCTATGTTTTTTTAAATTTTTTTTAATTTTTTAAAAAGATTTTATTTATTTATTTGACAGACAGAGATCACAAGTAGGCAGAGAGGCAGGCAGAGAGAGAGAGAGGAGGAAGCAGGCTCCCCGCTGAGCAGAGAGCCCGATGTGGGGCTCGATCCCAGGACCCTGGGATCATGACCTGAGCCGAAGGCAGAGGCTTTAACCCACTGAGCCACCCAGGCGCCCCCCCTATGTTTTTTTTTAATCACATCTCTGTGATAGCCTTTTTCATCTCGACCTGATTAGATTTTAGTTCTTTTGTTCTCCAATAAGAGATTTGCTAGTGTCTTCCATGCTTTTTGCAAGCCCAGCTAGTATCTTTATTATCATTGTTTTGAATTGTAATTCCAACATCTTAATTATATCCATATTGATTAAATCCCTGGCAGTTGAGTACTGCCTCCTGTTCTTTTTTGGGGGGAGTTTTTCCATCTCATCATTATGTCCAAAAAAGAACAGATGAAAGAGAGAGAAAATACTAAAATAGCAACACCACCACCAGAAATATATACACTAAGCAAAGCAGAAGAGAACAGAAATTATAAAAAGAGATAGAGAGAGGAAAAAAATCCAACAAGAGGTTGAACAGAACACAACAATAAACTAGATCCTGGGTGTATTTTGGTCTGTTTGTTAAAAAAAAAAAAACTAGATCCCAAAATGAAAAAGAAAGAAAAACCTACACATATACAAAAATAAAATTGAATACAATGGAAGGAAACCAAAAATGAAAAATATATATAAAAATGCAAATGTGAAAATGAACATTAAAAAAGAGTTTTAAAAAGAATTGATAAAATAAGGAAAAGGGAAAAAAAAACTTAAAAGACTAAAGAATAATAAGAAAAAACTATGAATTCTATATACTCTTTTCCCCAAGCACTGGAGTTTTTCAGTTCTGTGTGATTGGTAAACTTGGTATTAGCCAGATATTCCTGCTGATTTTTTTTGGGAGGGACCTGTTGCACTGATTCTCAGGTGTCTTTGTCCCAAGTGGTATTGCACCCCCTTGCCAGGGAGCTGGGCTCAGTGAAAGTGGCTCTGGATTGTACAGTGTGGTGCTATTTTGCTGCCTGAAGGCTTTCAGCACAAATTTGGGGGGTGAAATAGCAGCTCCCCACACCCTCACAGAAAAGCAGTCAATTATTCTTGCCTTTCGGGCTTCCCACTGCACTCTGTGTTCATCTAGCCAGTGACTGAGAGTTTTTATCTCAGGCATGCAACCCTGTTTGGACTCTCCAGACTTTATAGACTCCTGCATCCTGCACCCATGCTTTTTCTCCTGGGGGAGTGAGGAGGGTCTTGCCAAGGTTCTGTCTCTTCTCGGGACCCTGCTTGGAGCCTGACCAGGCTGTTGTTCATAGTATATGGCAAGAAAGCCAGCACCTGGACTCACTGTTTGCAACTGGCTTCCCCGTTCTAATGCTTGGGAACTCTGCCACACTCAGGCACATCTGTTCTTTTTGTGACCTGGGGGATGCTGAGACCACACTGTCCCACCTAGGATTCTGCCCAGCTTCGCCTCCTGTGCACCTTTCAGGCAGCTATTTTCCTTACTAGAGCAGACTTCTAAAAGTTCTGATTTTGCACTCTGCTGCTTATAACACTTTCCAGTAGCCTCCTTAAGCTGGCTCCCTCCCCAGGGCAGTTAATCTTCTGATATATATCACCTTGGAGTCACATCTCTACACCTTCTCCCTTGAAAAAGTGGTTGCTTTTCTATTTGTAGAATTGCAGCAATTCTTTTCTCAGCTCTCCGGTATTCAGATGGATTTGACGACTATCTAGCTGAATTCCAGGGACCAGACAAAATTAGGGTTCCCTACTTCTCTGCCATCTTAACTCTGGATGAGATAGTAATTTTAAATGTGTAACAGATATCAGCTGGAGCATGCTTGTCCCTTGAAATCTAGATATTTTTATTCAAATTGGCGATTCCGTGTCTCTTGAAAGCTCAAATCTCTCTATGGTTTTACAGAACTCACAGAGTGTTGACATTCTCAATGTCATCTCTGACTGTGGCCATCTGTTAAAGCACAAATAACTCTTGCTCTTTGCCCATGTCAAATTGAACACGATACCCAGCTCTTCCTAGGTTTCCTAAATGCCCCTTCTTCCCTCTCTCCAACTCTGAGCTAATAGTTTGACACAAGACTTGAGTCCTTTGGACCTGTGCTTTGCTGGTATGGCTGAACTTCTGCTCTGAACTGCTGTCCTGACCAAAGGGGTCAAGTCCTTGGTGCTGCTGTGGCATGACCCTGCTCCTCTCATCTGTGCCCACTCCATCTTCATGTGAACAGGTGGTTCAGCTCGCCTAAGAGTCTAGACCCAGGTGATAGGATACTAAACGCTGTGGGACAAAGTCACATGATCTAAAAAACATGTAACTGGAGGCGCAGAAGGAAAAGAAAGAGCAGCCCAGATTGTGATCACTCAAAGGTGTATTTTGGAAACACTAGGGCAATCACTAAAAATGAAATAAAAGCGGAATAACTAAGTTAACAGTGGAGATAAAGGGAATCATTTTAAAAATTCAAAAGAAGACAGGAAAAGAGGAAAAAAGAATCAAGCAGTACGTGGGACAAATAAAAAAAACAATAGCAAGAGGGTAGATTTAACTCCAGTCATATTAACAACTACATTAAAGGTCAATGTTCTAATAACTTCAATTAAAAAGCAAAGATTGGGGCGCCTGGGTGGCTCAGTGGGTTAAGCCGCTGCCTTCGGCTCAGGTCATGATCCCAGGGTCCTGGGATCGAGTCCCGCATCGGGCTCTCTGCTCAGCAGGAAGCCTGCTTCCCTCTCTCTCTCTCTGCCTGGCTCTCCATCTACTTGTGATTTCTCTCTGTCAAATAAATAAATAAAATATTTAAAAAAAAAAAAAAAAAAAAAAAGCAAAGATTGACAGGTTGAACTTAAAAAAGCAAGGAACCTAGTTTAAATTTAAAGACACACAAGAAGGGGTACCTGGGAGGCACAGTTGGCTCAGCATCAGACTCGGTTTTGGCTCAGGTCATGATCTCAGGGTTACAAGATTGAGCCCTGTGTTGGGCTCCATGCCCAGCAGGGAATCTGCTGGAGATTCTCTCTCTCTCTCTCCCTCTGCCCCTCCTACTTGTGCTCTGTTTCTCTCTCTCTCTAAAATAAATAAGTAAATAAATCTTTAAAAAAAAACAAAGACACACAAATCGATGAAACTTCAGAGTCGGTTGAATCAAGACATGGTACACCTGAAACTAACATAGCACTGTATGTTAATGATACTGGGATTTTAAAAATTAATTTAAAAAATTAGAGGCAATATCCATTCAGATATAGTACATTCAGAATGAGATATCAGCAAAAACAAAGGGGAATATTATATAATTAGAAATGATAAATTCAAGAAAATGTAACACTCTTAAATGTGTATGCAGAGTGTATTAACAGAGCTTCAAAATATATAAATAAAAAAATGGAAAGAATTGAAAAGAAATAGTCAAAAAATCTACAATTATAATTGGAGTCTTCAACACTCTCCTCCAATGAATAAAGCAAATAGACAAAAAACCGGAGAGGATATAGACAATTTGAACAATACTATTAACATCGTGATCTAACTGATACTTATAGAATACCCCATCCAACATCAGCAGAATACAGTACCTTTCCAAGGGCACCTAAAACACTTACCAAATAGTCCATACTCTGAACTATAAGAAAAAAAAAAAACCTCAATACATTAAAAAAAGATTCTTGTCATAAAAACTGTTTTCTCCAACCACAATGGAATTATGTTAGAATGAATAATAGAAAGAGCTCTGTAAAATTCTTCTTTTTATAAAAAAAAAGTTATATTTTTAAGTAATCTCTACACTCAATGAGGGGCTTGAATTCACAACCACAAGATCAAGAGTCGCATGCTTTACTGACTGGGCCAGCCAGGGGCTCCAATCTCTGGAAAATTCTTAAACACTTGGCATCTAAATAACACACTTCTAATTCCAGGAGTCAGAGAAGAGTCAAAACAGAAACTGACATTTTGAACTGAATGGAAATAAAATTCAACATATCAAAGCGTGGACTGCAACTCAGAGAAGAAAGCAGTGATTAAGGAAAACTTAAAGCACCAAATGGCTGTATCAAAAAGGAAGAAACATCTTAATGGCATAAAATTCCACCTTAAGAAACTAGAAATAGGAGAGCAAATTATAGCCAAAATAAGCAGGAGGTAGGAAATAATGATGACGAGAGCAGAAATCAGTAAAACCGATTACAGAAAAGTAATAAAAGAAATTAAAATCCAAACGTTTCTGTGAGATCAATAAAATTGATAAACTCCTGGAAAAACTCATCTGCAAAAGAGAGAAGAAACACATCACCAGGCTCTGGGATGAGAGAGGGAACATCACTATAAATCCCTAGTCATTAAAGAAAAAAAGAGTGGGGGCACCTGGATGGCTCAGTGAATTAAGCATAGGACTCTCTTGCAGCCCAGTCTTGATCTCGTCATGAGTTCAAGCCCCATGTTGTTTAAAAAAAGGGTGTGCGTGTGATTATTATGAAAAATTTTATGCCAATTAATTTTACAACTTACATGAAAAGGGTAAATTCTTTGTCTCAAGGAGAGAAGTCTCTTCTAGCAAGAAGAGATAGATAATGATTAGACCTGTGTCTGTGAAATAAAATGACTTCATACTTAAGAATTTTCTCACAGAGAATACTCCAGGTCCAGATACCTTCACTGGTGAATACTACCAAAATGTAAGCAAGAAATTTTGCCAAAATTTTAAGACATCATAACAATTTTTTATAAGCTTTTCCAGAAAATATAAGAGAAGGCAATACTTTCCAACTCATACTGTAAGATACCTTGATGACAAAACAAGGCAAAGATCTTAGGAAAGTTACAGACCAATATCTTTCATGAACACAGTAGCAAAAATCCTTAACAAAATTTGAACAATTCAAATCCTTCCATATATAAAAAGAACAGTACTTATGGCCAAGAGGGGCTTTTCCCCAAAATGCAAATGTATTTTAACATTAGAAAATTAATCAGTACAGTTCATTCTATCAGTAATACTAAAAAAGATAAAATCTATGATTATCCCAATAGAAGAAGAAATAGCATGAAAGAAAGAAAAGTAAGACCCACCCACGATTAAAAATTCTAGGCAAGCCAAGAATGGCAAGAACTTCTTTAACCTGACAAAGCACATCTATGGAAAATCGCACACTTAAGTGAAAAACTGAATGCTTTCCCCTTAACCTCAAGAACAAGGACATAATTTTTTTTTTTACTACTTCTATTCAGTATTTTACTTGTGGTCCCAGTCAGTGCAGTAAGCCAGGAAGAAGAAATTAAAGGCCTACAGATTAGAAAGGAAAAAGTTAAACTTTTTAATTTGTTTATGACATGATCATTGACCGAAAATTCCAAGGCATCTACTGAAAAGCTACTAGAACTAAGTGGGTTTAGCAATGTTGCAAAGGTCAAGATACAAAAGAAATTTTTAAAAAGATTTTGCTTATTTATTTGATAGAGCATGCAAATAAGCAGGGGGGAGGGTCAAGGGGAGAAGGAGAGGCAGATTCACTGCTGAGCAGGGAGCCTGATGTAGGGTTTGATCCTAGGATCCTGGGATCAGGACCTAAGCTCAAGGCAGCTGCTTAACCAACTGAGCCACCCAGGCACCCCAAGATATAAAAATGAATTGTATTTCTATATGCTAACAATAAGTAATTGGACATTAAGAAACAGAAACACCTGGGGCTCCTGGGTGGGCCAGTTGTTAAGCATCTGCCTTTAGCTCAGGTCATGATCCCAGGGTCCTGGGATGGAGCCCCGCATCAGGCTCCCTGCTGTGCGGGAAGCCTGCTTCTCCTTCTCCCACTCCCCCTGCTTGTGTTCCCTCTCTCGCTGTGTTTTCCTCTGTCAAATAAATAAATAAAATCTTTAGAAGAAAAAGGAAAAAGAAATGGAAACACTATTCGAGAAGCATCAACAAATTAAATATTTAGGGAAAAGTTTAGCAAAATATGTGTAAGACCAGTACACTGGAAGACTATAAAATGCAGTTGACAGAAATTAAAGAAATAAATAGAAAGATATACTGCGTTCATGGATTGGAAAACTCAATATTGTTGAGATATAATTTCTCCCCAAATTGGTTTATAATTCAATACAATCTCAGTAAAAATTTCTGAAGAGTTTTTTTTTTTTTCACAGAAGTTGACAAGCTGATTCTAAAATTTGTATGGAAATGCCAAAGATCTTGAATAGCCAAAAGGATTTTGAAAAAAGAATGAAGTTGAAAGATTCACACTACATAATTTAAAGACTTACTGTAAAACTACGGTAATCAAGACAATGAGTATGGTTAACAAATAGATATAGAGATAAATGGAACAGAATAGACTCACATTTGATTTTCCTGCAAAGACACAAAGGCAATTCAATGGAGAGAGGTTCCTCTTTTACTGAGTGGTTCTGGAACAACGGAATATTCATATGCAAAAATAAACCCTTATCATTACCTTGCATCATATATGATAAATTGATTTTAATTTTTTGAAATTTTTATTGTGTTATGTTACTCACCATACCATACAGTTTAGTTTTCGGTGTAGTGTTCATTCATTCATTCATTCACTGTTTACGTAGAACACCCAGGGCTCCGTGCAATCTGTGCTCTCTTTACTACCCACCACCGGGTTCACCCATCCATGAACTCAGCAGCTTCACACATCCACTGGGCTCACAGTTCTGTAAGTCAGATGTCCAGTATTCTGTGCCTGGGCATCCCAAGGCTGAAACCAGGGGTCAGCCAGGATGAGTTCTTGTCTGGATACTCCGAAGAAAAACCCACTTCCAAGCTCATTCATGTCATTGACAACATTTAATTCCTTGCGACCATAAACATAGGCCCCATTTCCTTGCTGGCTGTAAGCTGGGTCAGTTCTTGGTCCCTAAAGTTCACCCCTATTCCTTGCCACATGGCCCTCCACATCTTCAAGCCACCAACGTTGAATCTCTGACTTGCTACACTGACCAGCCAGAGAAAACACCCCACTTTAAAGGGCTCATATAAAGAGGTCAGGCCTGGGGCACCTGGGCATCTCAGTTGGTTAAGTGTCTGACTTCAGTCAGGTCATGATCTGAGGGTCCTAGGATCTAGGCTTCATGCTCAGCTAGGAGCCTGCTTCTCCCTTTCCCTCTGCCCCACCCCCCTGACTCATGCGCACGCTTGCTCTCTTTCTCTCTCAAAAGAATTAAAAAAATCTTTAAAAAGAAAGGTCAGGCCCACCTGGGTAATCTCACTATTTTAAGATCAACTGTGTCATGTAACATAACCTGAGTATGAGAGTAAATCCATTATACACACAGTCCTGGGAATTATGCAGGCCAAATACAGGGTGGGGGGTGGGGGCACGGGGTGGGGGGCAGGAATTCCTGGAGACCATCTTAGACTTCTGCCTGCCACGATACTTGAATAAATCTCTCTTAAAAATTAAATTTCATGTAATTATACATTTAACATGTTGCCTTTTTGAAAAAGATAAAATTATTTAAATTTGGGACTGTCCCAGAAAATCTGGTATATATTGTTGCCATATGATCTAGTTATTTTCCTGGTACATATGTTAGGATAGGATTGAGAGGGATGAAGCTAACATATTTTGAATATCTACTATGTGCCAGACACATGCTAGACATTTTACATAAATAAAGCATCAAAGGGCCTCTGATTCAAAGGAGATGGTGGGAGAGTGGGTAGAGGGGAAGGGAAAGCAGGCACCATTTCCAACGCACAGAGTTGAGAGTGGAAATACCAGAAAGCAAAACTGGGTCATTCTGGGATTCTGTCTCCAACAAGAAAAAGAAGGGAACCTAAATCAAGGGGTGATAGAGATGGTGGAACTGTAAGTAGCCCCCACCGAGGTGTCTTGTTGGGGGCGGGGGCAGAGCTTCTCAGCTGGAGTGTCTCCGATGAATTGCAAGTGTCAGGCAGGGGTCAGATAAAGCCAGAGAAGCCTCCTCTTTATTCCTGCAAACTTCCACCTGGGCCATCGTTTTTGAGATGTGCTCTCGGGTGAAAAGGTTGAGAAGCCCTGGTCTGGGGATTAAGACAAGACTCCTCCAGAAGTAAGAAAGAACACAAAAGACCCAGGCAGAACAGAATCACATCTCATAAAGAAGAGTTCTGGGGTGGGATCTGTTCTGGGACCCCTCAGAAGGGCTTGGCTTGTCTTTTCTAAGCTACAAAGCAGCAGAGAGATCTGGGATTTAGGTGGACCTAACTTTAATAGGACCAGAGGCCATTGATCTGCAGACCAGAGAGGGAGGAGCAGGACAGGACTGTGACCAGAGTGCAGAGCCGGCTAAATGGCGAGCTGCCTGCTACGGTGGCTGCCTGGCCCACCTGTCCCCAAGGGCCCCACAGGTGTCGGCACTGACGCCTTAACCAACGAGCCCTGTCGAACCCCAAGCTCAGCCGGCCTCGGTGAGGTACTGCTGTGGAAAGGGTAAAGATTCTGGAGTGACACATACCGGGGAACCCTTCCTGGCTCCACCACTTGGCAGCTCTGAGCACTGAGGCCAGCTATAAAATATCTCTGAGTCTCTGCCCACATCTGTATAATGGGAGTGCTTGCTGGTAGTGCTATCCTCCTACGGTGTTTGGGAACAGGACCTGACATTGCTGTGCTTGACACCCCAGCAAGTGCTGAGCACTGAGGAAATGGGAACTTCAGTACACCTGGTGGGGAGGTGTGGCTGTCCTGTGGCAGGGGCGGGGCGGGGGGGAGGTGGCTTTCTTTGGAGACGCGGGAGATCACTGATCTGTCCTCTGCTGTTCACCGATCTGTGTATCCTCCCTTTATTCCCTACTCAGCCCTTGCCTGCTCCCTTTCCTCTGCCCTTGGGGTGGGACGCGTTTCCTGTGCTTAGGGCTGCTCACTCGAGCTCTTCCGGTAAGACCATCACTCAGAACCACCAGGTGCTTAGCACACCTTGACCTTGCTCCACGCCTGATTTGTGTCCCTTAGTTCCAAGGCTGGACTTTTTCTTACTCTTGGTACTCTGCTGGTGGTTGTACTCCAGGGGCCCTTTTGATACAGGATAAGCTCCCCTTGCCCTGGTTTCTTTCCCTCCTTCTCTAACCTACACTGCCCCATCTGAGATTGGTCTAGTCCCTCTAAGGGCTGACAACTAAGGGTCAAGAAGAAAATGAAGGCGACACCAGCATACCTGAGTGCCAAGAGGTGCCCCACCCTTCCCCCTGCAGAGAGAATGCGCTGGGAAGGAGCACTGGATGGCGAAGACGGAGGGAAGAGGCTGCCAGGGCGGGATAGGAAGGGGAAACACATTCCAGGTGGAGCAGCTCTGCCCAGGGGTGCTGGAGGGCAGGGAAGGATCGGGCTGGAGTGGGTGGAGACATCACCCCAGAGACCCACTGATGACTAAGATGTCATCCCCTCCACTCCTCAAAGCTGCCCTGTTTCTAGGCTTTTCCGTATCAGAAAGTCACACCACTGGGACACCGGGGTGGCTCAGTCAGTGAAGCGTCTGCATCGGTCCGGTCGTGATCTCAGGCGCCTGACTGAGTCCCACATCAGGGTCCCTGCTCAGCGGGGAGTCTCCTTCTCTCTCTCTGGCTCCCCATTCCCCTGGACTCTTCCCGTAGCTTCCAAACTCATCTCCCTTCTTCGTTGTTGCCTTCTTACTCCACTCTCCATTCAGCAGCTGTGGTGGGTTCACGCACACACACTCACACATGGCGTCGCTCTTATCACTGCTTAACCTCCTTCCTTTGCTTCCCTGCTCTTCCAATACATTTCAATTTCCTTTTAGGACCACAAGTCTTAGGAGAACACAGCCCACACGGAGTGCTACACTTCCAGTCATTGAAGTCATTTGCTGACGGGCTCCAGCCCTCCCAGCCTCCTTGCTGTTGTTCCAGAACAGTGCAAGCGCTTTCCTCCCACCCGCCCCAGCATTCCCTGTGCTAGGAGGGGTGTGCGCAGGAGGCTCCCTGTGACCGGGAATGCCCCCCAGCACCCACCTGACTCCTGGAGAGCCTTCTCCAACCACACATATAAGGAGCACAGACCCTCCTCCAAACAGCTCTTTACCTGTTTTTTTTTTTCTTTTCTTTAAACAGTGTTTCACAGTTTGCAATTATCTTGCTTTCTGTGTACTTACTTCTCTGTGGTTTGCTCTCTGACTAGGCGGAGGATAGAAATCAGCTGGTCTTACTCAGTTCTACTCACAGAGTAGAGTAGGTCCTAAACATAGTAGGTCCTAAACAATGTTAGGAAATGAGCGTGTGGGGCACCTGGGTGGCTCAGTGGGTTCAGTCTCTGCCTATGGCTCAGGTCATGATCTCGGGGTCCTGGGATTGAGCCCCGCATTGGGCTTTCTGCTCAGCAGGGAGCCTGCTTCCCTTACTCTCTGTGCCTGCTGCTCTGCCTGCTTGTGATCTCTCTCTGTCAAATGAATAAATAAAATCTTAAAAAAAAAAAAAAAGAAAAAGAAAAGAAAGGAGTGTGTGACTTAGGATAGGTTAAGTCCACAAGATGAAGTGCCGGCTCTGGGCCCTCCCTGTTCAGAGCATGTGTGTAGCCTACATTCTGGAACACAAGGAGGAAGGCTGAGTCACCGTCTAGGAGGAAGGAGGTGGGGGGAGGAGGGGAGGGCTTCTCTCAGGCTTGGGAAGGTGCCAGAGCAAGAGCTAGGGCTGTGAAGGCCCAACCCCCCGGGGCAGGCCAGAGAAGGGCGCCTCCCATGTTCTCTCTGGAGCTGGGGCCGGGCAAACTACCGGTACCATGGAGATGAGGACAGAAGCTGTGCTAGCCACCCTGCAGTCCCAGAGATTAGAACTCAGCCCCGTGGGGCCCTCTACGCAGTTCAGCCCCAGAATCTGCCTCTGTCATTTGCTAGACATTCCAGTACATTCCATTCACCCTTCTCTCTGGCCTCCCACAGCGGAAAACGCATAAGGGCCTCTTTCACCATACACACATGAATTGTGTGTTCCGGCTTCGGGCTATTTGAGCAGGCCTGGAACTGGCTATATTTCAAAGATGATGGGATTCTGGTATTTATAGCTTTAGTGAGGGCTCTGGGGCTTTGGGATAGAAAACACTATGTAAACTTCAGCTCTTGGAACTCAGTTGTCTATATGTTCCTGCATATAAAGTGTAGTTTAATAGCAGTTCTGACTGCCACCCTTGTAGATAAAGTCGTAACAGTGACCCGAGATCATGACCTGAGCCATAGGCAGAGACTGAACCCACTGAGCCACCCAGGTGCCCCACACGCTCATTTCCTAACACTGTTACGACTCCCCTGTGGTCAGCCCACAGCCACCTTCTGTAAACTTGAATGGCCAGCACACAGCTCCCGTCCCTGCAGACCTCTGTGGTCAGCGCCCTGTACCCTCCCAAGTGCTCTGTGAAGGTTTTCTCAGGGTTCATGTTCTGTGCTTCTCCTTTCCAAGGAGATGGGCCAATTCTCATTAAATGGAAGAGTGTGTAGCCCAGAAAGCTGAAAGTAGAATTTCTGCCTTTGCCATCCTTTTCTTCTCTTTTCCCCATTAGGGTGTTTTGGAAAAACATCATCACCACTACAAGCTTCAGTTACCCCCTGTGCAGGCTGGGTTCAGAAATGATCTGCCGGAATTTGTGAAGAACGTGGGGAAACACTCCTAAAAATACTAGGTCTCTCTACCAGCCATGCTCTGGTCACCGAGCCTGCCAAAAAAGAAGAAAATGAAGTGAAAGAATTCAAGACATGAGTTGAGGCTGCTGAAGGGGAGCCAAGAGACAAGGATATTGGAACTGTCGATGGCCGAAGGTATTTGTGGGGGGGGCTGCAAAAAGGAATAGATGAGTCATAGGGGGAAATGAAAACCTCCTTGTTGGGCCAGAACATTTATAGAAAAGAAATCAGTAGTAATTTGGCCAAAAAGCCACACATGAAGCCTCTGTCTAAAGTTGGGGAGCAAGTTGCATTTGAGATGGGAGGCCTGACTCAGTGGCTGAGGCCATACATGCCGCCGTTAATTAAAAACTGAGGATGTGGGGCACCTGGCTGGCTCAGTGGGTCTGCATTCAGCTCAGGTCATGGTCTCAGGGTCCTGGGATTGAGCCCCGCATCAGGCTCTCTGCTCATTGGGGAGCCTGCTTCCTCCTCTCTCTCTCTCTCTGCCTGCCTCTCTGCCTACTTGTGATCTCTGTCTGTCAAATAAATAAATAAATAAAAATCTTAAAAAACAACAAAACAAAACAAAAAAACTGAGGATGTTTCAGGGTGTTACATTCCTTATCTTATCTAAACATTACAAACAGCTCTGGAAAATGGGCACCCTCTTCCCTATTTTACAGATGCATAAACTGAGGCTCAGAAATGATTGAATCTTTCTTTTTCTTATAAAGTCACAGTTTCTTATAAAGTCACAGTTTTTTTTTCTTATAAAGTCACAGTTTTCTTATAAAGTCACAGAGCTAGTATTTGGTAGCCCACACTTTCCCTTCCCTGCCCCACTGTGGGGCAATATGAGGCAGCCTGGCATTGTGAAAATGGCGTGGATTTGTGAATTCATGGATTCATGGATTCTGGAATTGGACAGGCTTAGGTTTGAACTTCAACTCCACTACCTACTAGATGAGTGGTCGTGGGGAAATTGTCTCACGTTTTGGGGTTTAATTTCCTCATCTGTAAAAACTGGGATAGCTTCTAAATGAAGAACTAGTAAATGAAATTCAACAACACATTGAAAGAATTGTGCACCATTACCAAGTAGAATTTATTCCTGGAATGCAAGGATTGTTCAACATATAAAAGTCTTATCAATGTAAAACAACAATAACAGAATAAGGGAGAAAAAAAATGCACATGATCATCTCAATTGATGCAGAAAAAGTAATTGACAAAATTTAATATCATGATAAAAACAGTCAATACACTAGGAATAGAAGTAAACTACCTTACCTCAATATAATAAAGGTCATATATGAAGAGCCCACATCTAACACCACACTCAGTAGTGAAGGACTGAAAGCTTTTCCTCCAAGATAAAGAATAAGAAAAAGATGTATACTTATACAATTTCTATTTAACGTAGCTCTGGGAGTCCTAGCCAGAGAAATTAGAAAGAAAAATAAATAAATCAAGAAAAATAAATAAAAGGCATACAAATTGGAAAGGAAGAAGCAAAATTATTTCTATTCACAGATGACATAATCTTATATGTAGAAAACCAAAAGACAACACACACACACACACACACACACACACACACACACAAAACTATTAAACTAATAAGTGAATTGAAAAAGTTGCAGGATACAGAATCAGCACACAAAAATCAGTTGCACTTCTATGCACTAACAATGAACAATCCAAACAGGAATTTAAGAAAGCAATTCCATGTACGGCAGCAACAAAAAGAATAAAATACTTAGGAATTAACTTAACCAAGGAGGTGAAAGACATACGCTGAAAACTACAGAATGGTGCTAAGAAATTAAAGAAGAATTTAAAGAAGAAAACTACAGAATGGTGCTAAGAAATTAAAGAAGACACAAATAAGTGAAAAGACACCCCATATTCATGAATTGGAAGACTTAATATTGTTCAGATGTCAGTACTACTCAAAGCCATCGAAGATTCAATGCCTTCTCTATTAGAATCTTAATGGCAGTTTTTATAGAAATAGAAGAATTCATTTTAAAAACTCAAGGGACCATGAATAGACAGAGTAATCTTGAAAGAGAAGAACAGAGCTGGAGGAGTCACATTTCCTGATTTCAAAACTTACTGCAAAACTATAGTAATCAAAACAGTGTGGTAGTGGCAGAAATTCAGAGATGAGCAAGGCAATAGACTAAAGAACTCAAAAAGAAACTCCTGCAAATGAGGTCAGAGGATTTTCAGCAAGGGTGCCAAGACCATTCAGTGGGGAAAGAGCAATCTCTTCAATAAATGATTTTGGGAAAACTGGATATTTACAAGCAAAAAGAATGAAGTTAGATCCTTACCTTACACCATATGCAAGAGTTAACTCAAAATAGATCAAAGACCTGGGCGCCTGGGTGGCTCAGTGGGTTAAGCCGCTGCCTTCGGCTCAGGTCATGATCTCAGGGTCCTGGGATCGAGTCCCGCATCGGGCTCTCTGCTCAGCAGGGAGCCTGCTCCCTCCTCTCTCTCTCTGCCTGCCTCTCTGCCTACTTGTAATCTCTCTCTGTCAAATAAATAAATAAAAAAAATCTTTAAAAAAAAATAGATCAAAGACCTAAACTTAATGGCTAAAACTGTAAAACTCTTAGAATAAAACAGAGAAGATTCATGATACTGGATTTGATAATTTTTTGATATGATGTTATAAGCAGATAAAAAAATAAAAAATAAATAAATTGGACTGTACCAAAATTAAAAACTTCTATACATCCAACGACACAATTAACGGAGTTAGAAGATGACCAGTGGAATGGACATGATATTTGCAAATCATGTATCTGATAAGAAGTTAATATCCAGAATGTATAAAGAATTCTTATAACTCAACAATGAAAAACAAACAATTTGATTTAAAAATGGGTGAAGGACTCAAATTGACATTTCTACAAAGAAAAAATACAAGTGGCCAATAAGCGCATGAAAAGATACTCAGCATCATTAGACGTTAGGGAAATGCAAGTCAAAACCATAATGAGATACGACCACACACCATTAGGATTGCTATTTTCTGAAAGGAAAAAAGGAAATAACAAGTGTTGGTAAGGATGTGGAGAAACTGGAACCCTGCATACTGTTGATAGGAAAAAAAAAATGTTATAGCCACTATGGAAAACAGTGCAGGGTACATCAAAAATTTAAACAAAAATTAAACCCTCTAGAGTCCACCTATGGGTGAATGGATAAACAAAATAGGATATATATATATATATATATATATATATATATAAGTATATATATATATATATATTTATATGATACACACACACACACACACACGTGCCTGCCCACACACAAGCACACACGTGTGTGTATGCATGGAGCCAGGCTTGTCCCAGGAGTTCCGTGGCTGTGCTGATTGTCTGGGGTGGGGTTCAGCTCCACCTTGCCCTTCTAACCATCTCCTCTATATAATGCAAGAGAAGCTTGGAACAGCATTTCTCAGAATCCCCCTCCATGTAGGGTTCTGGTCAGAGCTTTCCAGTAAGAGGCACTCATGAGACGGGGGGAAGAGAAGAAGTGGTTATTGTTAGAGCATTTGTAGGCAGACGTGAGGTTCACAGCAGTTTCTGGGCAAGTTCCTATCAATCACCATTTGGGAGGGACAGGCAGGGAAGAGCTGTGAATCACCCATCCATGCTGTAGGCTCCCAGGGAGTGGGAACTTCTAGGAGGTTCTTGATCATGGGAGCAGCTCCTCGGCAAACTTCTTGAGAGTCACTCTGTTGTGGACTGAGGTCGATAGGAGAGTAACCCCAAAGGTCTTGAGATTCACAATGATTTTGGGGTGATTTGTTGAAAACCACTGCTTAGCTGTGCAGACCGAGGTGATGGACAGTTGTTTGCCTGACTGTCCGGCTTCCATTCTTTCCAACAGCTGGTGGTCCTCCGATTCCATGTCATAAAACCCTTCATCCCCACATAAAAGGAAGACTTCTGTTTCCCTGACAAAACCTCTACTGATAAGATGGTCACTCCCAAATCAAGAAGGGGTGCATCCTGACCAGAGGGGAGCAGTCCATCGATAGGCTGAGCCAGCAGAGTTTACTTTCCTGAGATCTGCCATTGGGACGAGGGGGTTCCTTCCTAGTGGCTGGTGGTACAGGAAATGAGAGAACATTTAGAGGACCGAGTAGGCCATTTTCTTCCAGAAGTAAAGAAACTGAGTCTGTGGAGAGAAAAGTCAGGTAGATCCTCAGAGAGAAGCAGAGCTGAGGCACCAAAAGCTTCCAAAAAAGAAACAGAGCAGAACCTTCTCTGGGTTTGCAGGTCCTGGTTCCAGTCCCACGTGAGGCTCATGTCTTGCACTTGGTTCCACGAATTTCCCTCATTTCCCTTCTTTTTGTGTAACTTAATTTGAGAGAATTTCCATGACTTGCAACCAGAAAGCCTTGACTAAGACTAGCGAAGATCCAGAATTACTCTTTCTGATTACAATTTGACACAGTCCTGGCATATAAGCACTTTAAAAAATGTTAATTATTTCCTTAAAGGCCAACCACACTCTCCTCCTGGACAAAGTACGACTGCTGAAATAATTTATCTTGGAGAGGAGGGCTGTGAGGTAAACACCTACTGTCAAATTTATTTATTTATTTGAGAGAGAGAGAGCGCGCGCGCGAGTGAGGAAGCAAAAGGAGGGGCAGAGGGAGAGAGAGAATCTCAGGCAGACTCTGCACCGTGCACAGAGCCCGACTTGGGGCTCCATCTCACGACCCAGGGATTGTGACCTGAGCCAAAATCAAGAGTCAGATGCTGAATTCACTGAGCCACTCAGCTGTCAAAACTTTTTAAAAACAACTTTGTTTAGTGAGGACTTATTCTCACAAACAGAAGTGTCTTCAAGGGCATAATACAGCATGCAACAGCACACTCGATGGGAGTGGGAGCAAGAGGCTTGGACAAGAGACCACCTGGATTGGAACTTGAACACTTAGCGTAAATAATGTCCCTGGGATGGCCCTGATGACGCTGTAGGTTGTGGCAGCTTTCCATCTCTCTCTTCTCACGGTCGCAGCAGTGACTCGTGATTTTTTTTTTTTTTTTTTTTTTTAATTCCTGTAGAGAAGAGGTGAACTACTTGAAGAGGGTTCTTGTTCTGGCCCATTTTGAGTTCCCAAAGAAGAAAACCAACCCTCGTTTCTGACTTCTTACAGAGGTGTACTTTTTCTGAGGCATCTCTTTTCCAATGCTGAGCTGCGTCTTCCACAGGACACGTGACTAACCAGGTCCAGCCTTGGAAAGGGTGCTGTTAAATGTTATATATTATTCGGTAGCCAGCTTTTATTTATTTATTTTTAGATTTTACTCATTTATTTGCAAGCATGAGAGGCAAGAAGGTCAGAGGGAGGAGGAGACTCCCTGCAGAGTTGGGAGCTCGATGCAGGACTTGATCCTGGGACTCCAGGATCATGACCTGAGCCAAAGGTAGTCGCTTAACCAGCTGAGCCACCCTGGTGTCCCAGCTGCTTTTTTTTTTTTTTTTAAAGCATATCTACATTGTATGCAAATTTTATAGTAATACACATTGGTTATTTGTCATTCATCATTGAGGCTGGGTGTGATAGCCCTTTTTTCCTATGGAGAAAAAAAATATTTTTTACATTACCATCTCCCTCCCCTGCCAAAGAGGTTGAATTACTTATCCAGAGTCTACAGCCATCCACTCTGGGGGCCATTTATATATGTGACATAGTAACATGTATTGTCTTTGACCGGCTTTTTACTGGAAAAAAGAAAATGAAACCTTTTATCTTACAGGGCATTTAAAGGGTCTAGAATATAGGGGCACCTGGGTGGCTCAGTCGGTTAAGCATCTGCCTGCAGCTTGGGTCATGATCCCAGGGTCCTGAGATGGAGCCCCACATCAGGCTCCCTGCTCAGTGGGCAGTCTGCTTCTCCCCCTGCCTTGCCCTCTCCACCCACTCTCCCCCTCCCCCTTCCCCTGCCTCTTCTCCCTGCCTCTCCCCTTCCCCTGCCTTTCCACCTGCCTCTCCCCTGACTTTCTCTCTCCCTCTCAAATAAATAAATAAAGTCTTAGAATAAAATAAAGTATCTAGAATATAGTCAGTGAATTTTGAAGGGACACACATGCCCAGGAGGATGGGCAAATCATTAATGAAGAGCTAAATCTGTTGGCATTTGTGAATTTTTATAATAAAAATTGTTTGAGCACCTACCACATGCTCAACACTACAGAAATTACAATAAAGAAACAACCACCAAAAATTTTCTTCCCTTTTGGAGTTTACAATCAACATGAGGGTTAGATTTTAAATGAATAATCTATTAAGACATATACGTGGGAGAGGGTTTCAGGTTTGCTCACGCTGTACCCTGCTGAGGGAAGACAAGAAAGCCTCCTTATTTTCCAAAACTGGTCTCATGTTTCCCAAAGCCACCTGCTGAGTTCTGGAGAACATTTTTAACCAGTCTGTTCAACTCAGTCCCGTTCAGTCCTTAAATCAGTTCCCTTTGGAGAATCCATTTTTCAGATTTCCTCATCTTCCCTGACTTCTTTCCAAAATGGCCCCTGGGTAAGTAGGGGGCCTGCTGTGACCACGGAGCGTGGAGGGAAGGGCCTACAAGGGCACCAGGCCCTGACTTGCTGTCTGGGTGTCACCAGAGAGGTCATCCGCGGCTGGGGTCCATGCGCTCACTCTCGATCTGGAGGTCCTCCCCACTTGGCGCCCGCCCTGTTGCAGACCTTCATGTCAGCCCCTGCTGAAGTGGCTCTAATGTCCCAGTGCCTCAGTTTCCACATTTCCTCAGGCCTCCTTCCTGGACAGCTCCCCGCTCAGTCACAGAAATGGCCAGATCGCTGTCTCAGGCATGGCCACTCCTGAATCCATCCGCAGCATGGACCCTGCGTGGTGCTGGAGGGCTCCCGGGGGCCCTCTGCCCGCCTAGACCACTCCACAAGTTGAACAAAGACACCTCTCAGAGTCTGAGGTGGAAACAGGGACAATCTCCTTCCGCCATCGCTTCGTTCGGTGGTGGGCGAGGACAGAAAAACGGCTTACCAGTAAAGACACCTAATGGAGAGGTACTTCCCAAGCATGAAGCCCTGTACTCCTAATTCTAAATTGTGGCAGTTGTGAAGAAGTTCAGGGTGTCGATGTGAACAAAAAATGTAGACCAGATGGCCAAGGAAGGTGTGAGTCAATGGAGTGAAGCAGACTGAACAGAGGAAGGGGTGGAGGAGAGGAGGGAGGGGCCTGTGGCCGTACAGGGTGGTAGCCCGAGGGATCCCGCCTGCAGGTCCTTGTTCTGTATCTTGACACCTTGACTTCAGTGGTGGTCACGTGTTAAAATTGTGTAGCACTAACACAGTTGTGTAGAACTAACACACACGAGTGCGTGTAAATTGCTGAGATCTTGCTGATGAAGTGCAAACACGTTGATTTCCAGGCTGTGCTATTGTATGTACTTCTGCAGGATGTTAGGGGTGGCGAAACTGGGTGGAGGGCACAGGGGATCTCTGCGCACTCTTTGTTACCAAGGGCGTGTGACTCTAGAATGAGCTCAAAATGAAAGCTGGTTTTTAAAAAAAGACAGAAGGTTAAGAATTAACCACGGCAAGAGTATTCCAAGGAAACTGCATACATAAAGGCCTGGCGGAGGGAGGAGGGGGAAGGGCAAAGGGCGTGGGCCGGGGAAAGAGAGAGAGTGGCACGTGCTCCCGAAGCAAGGGGTGGGTGGCGGGTCAGGAGGCTGCCAAGGAAGACAGGACGCGCCACGTGCCCGCAGCTACTTTGGATTTTATCTTAAGTGCCACTGGAGGATTTGAAGCCCTACATCAGCAGATCTCTGCTTCGAAACATCTCTTACCATGCAGAGAATGTCCAGGGAGTGGCGATGGAGGGGAGAAGGAGGACTTCGGCAGAGGTCCAAGGGCGTGAGGATGTTGACCTAGACGGGGTGGGGCCATGATTTGGAGAGACAGACAATCGGTAGAGGTGCGAAATGGCCGGCCAGGAGAAAAGAAAAAGCAGGTGGCAGAGATCTCCGTATTTCTGACCTGAGCAACTGGGTGGATTGTGCTTTACTGAAATGGGGGGAGAATGGAGAAACATGTTTGCAGCGACCTCGTGATGGGTTCATTTGCACCCGGATACTATGCTCTTCTACATAAAGAGCTCTTAAGTACATTCTGTAGCTGTGGGACAACTTCTTTTTGCTTTCTCGGGTTTTCCCTGGATTTCCCTACTTTTTAATGTTACCGTATGATTAATTACAGTTTCAGCTCACCCAGAAATGCAGTCTGAAACCAGTCAGAAATCACCTGATCAGCACTCATTAGTTCATCTGCCGGATAGACCCCTGCCATCCCCTAGAGGAAAGTTACTTTGCCATAACCAAGCTGATTTTTGTAATTAATATCACTTCCATGTCCCTGCTCCCTTATGCCTAGAAAAGTCTTTCATTTTGTATAGCATCTTGGAGTCCCTTTCTATCTGCTAGATGGGATGGTGCCAATGATAAATGAGTCATTGAACAAAGCCAATAAGATCTTCAAAATTTATTCAGTTAGGGGGTGCCTGGGTGGCTCAGTCTGTTAAACGTCTTCCTTTGGTTGAGTTCATAATCCCAAGGTCCTGGGATGGAGCCCCATGTTGGGCTCCCTGGTGTGGCAGGGAGCCTGCTTCTTCTCCCCTGCTTGCACGTACTCTCTCTAATAAATAAAATCTTTTTAAAAATAAATAAAAGGAGGGATAATTGAAAAGCTCCTACTTCTAATGTGCTTCTATTAATTTTTGTAGTTCCTGTAATTCTTCCTTTATGAATTGTGACAAAATTATTTGCCATGTAGATATTTTGAATTATTACATTTTTATTGTGGACTGCATCACCTATCCTTAAAAAGGGGCCTTCTTTTATGCTTTCACTCTTTGTCTTAAATTCAACCCTTCATGATATTTGAGATTGTAATTCCTTCCTTTTGATTTGCCTGATATTCTTTTATCAATCTCTTATTTTTAAAGTCACCTTAAGATAAATTCTGAATCACTTTGTTTTGGGTATATCTTTCTGATACAGAAAATGCTCAATTTTGCCTTGTGATACAATATAATTGTCTTCTTTAATAGTTGAGTTTAGTCCATTTACATTAATCCATATTACAAGTGATATTAGATCTAATCTTGACATCTCAATTAATGCTGTGTTTTCTGTCATTGCCTTTATTTAAAAAAAAATTTTTTTTAAAAGAATTTACTTACTTATTTGCCAGAGGGAGAGTTCTAGAGAGCATGAGAGGAAGCAGAGGAAGCAGCAGGCAGAGATAGAAACAGGCTCCCCACTGAGTAAGAAGCCTGATGTGGGACTTGATCCCAGGACCCTGGGATCATGACCTGAGCTAAAGGCAGACTCTTAACCCACTGAGCCACCCAGCCATCCCTGCTGTTAATACCTTTAAAGTAGCTTCTACTACATGATCTGTCTTTGCTTATGTTAGGTAGAAATTTTATCTCACAATTTAAAAATTAAACGATTTCCTTTATAACTTTATAGAATATATTTAATCCACTAGGACCTTGGTGTGTTGTTTTCCAGTTGTGAGTGATATGAAAGTAGGATATGTGCACATTTCCTCCTTCCACTCTACCAGCCAATTCTATTGGATTACATTTTTCTTATTTCTTTTAACCTTTGTATTTTTAGGTATATTTTTACTTCTGTTACTTGATATGCCATCTTTGCATTGTATCTTTTGACCCTCTGCCAAGAAATCATCTGGCTTACACAATCTGTACTTTCTATGTGCTGGATAGAAATGTCTCTCTTTGTTGATAATGGTACCCCTGATGATGATGATGATGATGATGATTTTATTTTCATATACAAAAACATAAGACTTGAAATAGCTCTAGATTTTTCCTCCTATTCTGTTGGGGTGTGGCTGCTTTTTCACACAGGGGGAAGAATTATATTCACATCCATTTATTTGAGGAACCAGGGCAGAGTTCAAACAGCAAAAACCCAACTTAGCAGATCTAATTTCGAAACTGACACTCATTTCTAACATTACCACAGTAAAAAGGAACAAAGACCTACTGCAAATGAATGAACTATGTTACAGTGTTTTTTCCAGAATAATTTCATTTTGCAACTCTTAATTACAGGAATGTCTGCTTTAGGCCATTTTAGATGTATGCATGTATTTCTGTTTTACAAAATTTTTATGTTATAGCCACAAGGATGGAAAGTGACCTAGTACATTTACATCTCACATATCCTAGTATACAAATAGTACTTACTGAATTTGAGCCAAAAACCAGGAGTCTTTATGTTTAGCACTAGAAGAGCTTCCTCAGTTCTATAGCCTTAGGTCATTTACTAGTCACATTTCCAGAGTTTGTAATTACTCGTTGTTTTAAACCATAAGAAACAGATGAATTTAGATGTTTAATTACAATTGTTATATGCAGGTTAGATAAAACAGCTCAGTAAGACCTTGTTATCCATCTTAAACTGGAAACACACATATTCTCCACTAACTCAGACAAGTCTTAGGGTTTTCCTTCTTTTCCTTATTCATAATTAGTACCCCTGACCTTGAAATCATTTTTGTCTGCTATAAATATAGCTACTTCAGATTTCTTTTGATAGGATTTGCATAGAATATCTTTACCATCATCTTACCTTCATTCTTTTCATGTCTCTGTGTTTTTGTTTTATTTTATTTTGAAGATTTTATTTGTTTATTTGGGGGAGAGAGAGAGTGAGTGAGAGAGAGCCAAGTATAAGGAGGGGGAGAGGCAGAGGGAGAGGGAGAAGCCGACTCTCCAGTGAGCAGGAAACCCAACATGGGGCTCAATCCCAGGATCCTGGAGTCAGGACCTGAGCCCAAGGCTGACACTTCACTGACTGAGCCACCCAGGCACCCCTCAAGCCTTTGTATTTTTAAAGTGTGGCTCATAAATAGCATACAGTTGGGGCTTGTTGTGTTGTTTTGCATTTTTAAAAAAGATTTTATTTATTTATTTGACAGAGAAAGAATCCAAGTAGGCAGAGAGGCAGGCAGAGAGGGGAGGGGAAGCAAGCTCCCTGCTGAGCAGAGAGCCCGATGTGGGGCTCCATCCCAGGACCCTGAGATCATGACCTGAGCTGAAGACAGAGGCTTAACCCACTGAGCCACCCAGGCGCCCCTGTTTTGCATTTTTTAAATCCAATCTCTACTTTTAGATTGGAGTGCTTAGTACATTTATATTTAATATAATTATTGATAACATTGGATTTGATCTGCCATTTTGCTGTTTTCTTTTTGTCTCATCTAATTTTTGTTCCTCAGTTTTTCCTTTTGTGACTTATTTTGTTTTAACGAAATGGTCCTTTTATCAAATTTTAATTTCCCTACGGCTTATTAGCTATATCACTTTGCATTACTATTTAGGTGTTTCTCTAGGTATCATCCATATAAAGGTCACATAACAGTATATTTAACATAAAATTGTTTCAAATAAAACACAGGAATTTTGCAACTGTAGGATTCTAGTTATCCAGTCCTTTGTGTTGTTGTTTTACACACACACACATTTTGATGCTCTATTATTAGATCATACACATTTAGGATTGTTACATCTGCTTGGAGACGTATAATGACCCCTTTAGCCTCAGCAATTTTCCTTGTCTGCTTTGCGTGAAATTAATATATCCATTCAAGCTTTGTTTAGTGTTAGCATGATATAGCTGATACAGACAGCAAAACTGGTGTTGATTTTTTTCTTTCAATACTTTAAATATTTTATTCAACTTTCTTCTTGATCGTATGGTTTCTGATGAGAACTCCACTATAATTCTTTTTCTTGTATAGGCAAGTCATTTTATTTCTCTAGCTTCTTTAGAAGTTTTCTCATTGTCTTTGGTGTTCTGGATTTGGAATATGATATGCGTAGGTATAGGCTTTTTACATGGTGGCATTTATCCTTGCTTAGTGTTTTCTGAGATTCCTGGATCTCTGTTTGTTTTCCCTCTGTCTGTCATTAATTTTGGACAGGTTTTGGCCATTATTCAAAATACTTTTCTTACTCTGTTTTCTCTTCTTCTGGTTAAGTCTAATTACATGTATGTTATAGCTTTTGAAATTGTCTCACAATTCTTGAATATTCTAGAGGGTTTTTTTTTTAATTCTTTTTCTCTTTGTATTTCAGCTTGGAAATTTTCTATTTACTTATCCTCAGACTCACTGATTCTTTACTTAGCTGTGTGCAGTTTACTGAAGAGCCCATGAGAGGCATTCTGCTTTTCTACTACAGTGTTTTCAATTTCTAGCTTTTCTTTTGATTCTTTGTTAGAGTCTCTGTCTCTCTGTTTACATTACAATCTTTTTTTTTGCATGTCTAATTTTTTCACTAGATGCATCAACATAGTAATCATAGCTATTTTAATTTCTCTATCTGAAAACTTCAAAATCTTTGTCATATGAGTCTGATGGTAATGCTTGTTTTGTCTTTTCAGACTCTATGTGTGTGATTGTTACTTTTAGCATTGCCTTGCAATTTTTTGTTGAAAGCTGGGCATATTGCATTGGGTAACAGGAATTGAGGCAGATAGATCTTTAGTTTGAGATTCTATATTCATCTAACTAGGAGTTGGT
The DNA here is from genome assembly GCF_009829155.1 of Mustela erminea. NCBI lineage: Eukaryota > Metazoa > Chordata > Mammalia > Carnivora > Mustelidae > Mustela > Mustela erminea. Next base: position 3,564,377 of record NC_045627.1, on the reverse strand, counting down.
CTGTCTTTAATGTTTGCTGTAGATGTAGATGCCAGTGTCCCAAACTCTTCTGGTGTCTTTATTTCTGGTTTCTCTTTTGACTTTGGGTTCTTCAACTTCTCTTCCTTAGGGACAGTCTGCATCTTTCAACTTTTTTCAGCTATGATACATCGTTATTATACTGGAGCCCTGTTGTTGTAGTGGTGAAGTGTAGGAGAGGAAAAACATTGTATAATCTTATGATTAAGTCTCTGTCTTTTCTTGGGTGTATGCTTCTGGGTTATGATCTTCATGAGTATTTTGTAGTTCCCCTCCCTCCGTCCTTGGAGGATGGAGACAGGAAGTGTAAAGAGGGCTGGAGTGGGACGAATGTCCTTCCTTATACCAGCTGGGATAAGGCTTCAGGAAGTCTCTTTCTCTGCAGAGTAGGCTTCTGTTATGGAAACACCCTGGTGTTTTTCACAATGTTTGTTCCTCCCCTACCTCTGTCAGAGGATATTTCCCATTAGGAAACAGGATTAGGGGATATTAGGGGATATTTCTTGGCTTTACACCAGGTGAATCTGGTGGGTTTTCTGGAGATAAAAACCATGAAAGGGTTGGGTCCCCCCACCCCCACTCCACCCCAAAACTGTGACCTTCAAGAGTTTCTCAAGCAAGTCTACCCTCAGCCTCTAGCAAATTGTCAAAATTATTAATTAAGTGTCCCTACCAGTTTATGACTTCATTGGCTTCAGCTCAGGGTAAACAGATCTCCTGTTACCCTCTGGGTTCCCCTATCTTTCCAGATTTTAGGGTGACAGTTTGCTTTGCAACCTCAGAGCTCTGATAGCTCCAAGGGAAATAATTAACTTTCACTTCAACTTTTTTTGTAAAGATGGAAGGGATGACTTCTAAGCTCTTCACATATCTAGGCTGACACTGGAGACAGTTACCCTTTCTCTAATATCTTATTTTCTCTTGTCCCTTTCAAGATTTTCTCTTTACCATTGGTTTTCTGCAGTATAGAGGTCTGTACGAGAATGTGGTTTTCTTTGTACTTATCAAACTTCTGGTTCTTGGAGTTTATCAGATAATTAACCACATACTACTCATATTTTACCAGATGTAGGGACTTAGTGATTTTTATTTTCATATACATTCTTTCTCTCTCTCTCTTACTCAACTCTTGCTCTCCTTCTTTTGGGATTCAAAATAAACATTAGGTTGGATTATTTGATATTGTTTTGTAGGCCTCTCATGTTCTGGCTTCTTTTTCTTCATTGTTTTTCATTCTGCTCTTTGGGTCAGATAATATTTATCTTCTTTCACCTTTGTAAAGTTTTCCGATGAAATAAACACAACACCAGGCGAAGTGGGTGTAAGGCAAGGTTTATTAAAGGTTCTCTCTGGTGAAGTTTCAGGGCCCAGGTGAAGGGGAGCCGAGAAAGTTGCACCGGGAGGAGGTGGGCACCCTCAGGGGAGGTTCTGCAACTCTGGAAAGCAGAGTGGGGGAAGTTGCGCCCAAGGCAAGGAGGAGGGGGCTTTTAAGGAGTCTTGGGGAAAGCTCAGGGGTCTTTTGGCAAGTTTCCCTTATTCGGATATCCCGCCTGCTCATCGGGATCCCATTGGTCCACAGGAGCCCGGGGCGGGGGTCTCAGATTCCTGCTTGGGCCTTTGTTCTCCTGTCCGAGCTCAGGTCTTGTGGCGGGAACTTTCGCCATCTTTAGTAGCCCTTCCTGCCAGCCCAACAACCTTTATTGATTTTTTTCTGTCATTTCAATCTGTTGAGCCTATATAGTAATTTTTTTTGTTGTTTTAGTTATTACACTTTTTAGCTTTGCAATTTCTATTCAGCTTTCTTTTAATAATTCCAATTTCTTGTCAAGATTCCCTCTTTGTTCATTTGGTGAACTCATGTTTCTTTTCTGACCATTAAAAATCATTATCTGGGGGCACCTGGGTGGCTCAGTGGGTTAAGCCTCTGCCTTCAGCTCGGGTCATGATCTCAGGGTCCTGGTGATGAGGGAGCAGGAGGCTGGCTGAAAACAAAGCAAAAGCTGGCACCTTGCACCCCCTCTCCACCCGCTCCCCTCGGTAATGTGTGTGACATTCCTAACTTGCAGAAATCACAATCCTGCAGGACAGTCTCCCAACTATCTTGATGTTAATGGCTTGCTAAAAGACAACATTGGTCTTCCAGCACCTTGTAGGCCCTCTTTAGCATATGAAAGCTCTGCTGAAACCTCCCTTCCCCTCACCTTCCCCCAACTGCAAGGTACATAACCTGCCATCTCCCACAACCCTGGGTAGCAGCTCTTCCTGCCCATGGGTCCTGTCCCCTGCTTTAATAAACCACCATTTTGCACCAAAGATGTCTCAAGAATTCTTTCTTGGTCATCGGTTCCGGACCTCAGCCCACCGAACCTCACTTAGGTTCCAAAATTTCATCACTGGGATCGAGCCCTACATCGGGATCTCTGCTAAGCAGGGAGCCTGCTTCCCCCCCTCTCTCTGCCTGCCTCTCTGCCTACTTGTGATCACTCTCTCTCTCTGTCAAATAAATAAATAAAACCTTTTTTTTTTTTTTAAAGATTGTATTTATTTATTTGACAGAGAGAAGTCACAAGTAGATGTGGGGCAGGCAGAGAGAGAGAGAGGGAAGCAGGCTCCCCGCCGAGCAGAGAGCCCGATGCCGGACCCGATCCCAGGACCCTGAGATCATGACCTGAGCCGAAGGCAGCGGCTTAAACCACTGAGCCACCCAGGCACCCAATAAGTAAAACCTTTTTTAAAAAATCATTATCTGCTGAATCTAACATCTGGGTCCAGTTTCAGTAAGGGTCCGTAAACTGCCTTCTATCCTGAATGTAAGCCACCCTTAGGAAAGGTTTCTTTGAATGTCTGGTAGTTTTTGGTTGAAAACTGGATGTTTTAGGTCATGTGTTGTGTAGACTCTGCATTCTGTTATATTCTTTGGAGGATTGTTGGATTTTGTTCTATTGAGCAGTCCACTTTCTTTAATTCCAACTGTAAGTTTTGTCTCCCTCATAGAGGGCAGCAGCTGATGGCTCTGCTCAGTATTTTTCAGCTTCTAGCTGCTGCTTTCGCAGCCTTGCCTCTGGAAGTCTTCTCTACCTTCGTAATACAAAGTCAGCCAAAAACTTGGGAAGAGTTTATATTCAGATGCTGGGTCTTGTTCTCTCTGAGGTTTCCTTGCTTCCAGATGATCTGCCAGCCCCAGCTCTGTTCTCTGATGCCACAGGCATATGGCTTCTGTCTTTATGCCATATGAGCTGTACAAGTTGGAAATACATACAGTAAAAAACCCCAGCAAATTCACATATTGCATCTGGTGCAGTTTGGGCTTTCAAGAACACATTCCTCTCTCACATCTGCCTGCTATTTCTTTGAGCCCTTTCGAGTCTTTCTTACATATGCATAGTTTAGCAATCAGCCAAAGGGTTGGGTAGAATTTATACTCATATATGGACCTATGCTGTCTGTGTTTCTTCTGCTTCCAGCATTTCCTCCTAAATTTTCAGGTGTTCTGAAATCCTCAGCTCTGTCTTTTGACTCCTTAGGCCAGTAAGGCTTCGGCATTCTCCTGTCTAAGCCAAACTCAAGTTGGAGAATATACAGTTAAGAAAACAGCAAATACAAATCTTATCCAGTGCAGTTCTATCTTTCAAATGTAAATTCTTGTGTTGTTTCTACCTCCCTTATTTCACCAGGACTGCCCCCACCAACCCAGCAGAATGTTTCCCATATATACAGTTTAGCAGTCAGCCAGGGATTTGAGCAAAGTTTATATTCATTTTTGGGAGTTCATTCCTTCTGGAACTTTCCTGACTTCAGGATATCACCCCTAAATGGTCTTCTGTTCTGCCAATGCTAAACTCCTATCTTCTACCACCTTTAACCCGTAAAGCTGTGATTTTCAGCAGCAGGATTTGGAGAAGAAAGTACTCACAGACAAAATGAGCCTCAAACTTACAGTTCTTACTCTTACAGTCATAGTTCAAGAGTAGATTCCCCTACAGTTTCTGCCTGTCTTAGTCACTTTTCAATACCTTCATTCAGAAGGCTAAGAAAGTTTTTTTGTTTTTTACAGTTTTTATAAAAGTTTTTGTGGGAGGGCTTGCTGGAAAACTTTGTGTCATGGGCATTATTGGAAGTCCCAAAGAGGAGTTTTGTATTGTTTGCTACTTGCTTTAACTTTTCCTCTTTTTAAATTGTAGTATCTTGATACTAATTTTTCCTTTTGAATACATATCTTTGAATGAGTTAAGTCCTTCCTGAACCAGTTACCTAAACTGGAGGGGAGCCAGAGTAATTTTTCTTATCCTGCAGGACTGAGCATGATTTACTTTTTCCTTAACAACTTCGATTGGTGGCCCAGGGCTCTTCACAATGCTATCTTTCTCCTCCATCCTGTCGCACGGACAGAAAGCTCTCTAAAAATGTGGCTTGTCTCTGTGATTCCTTGTTCAACCTCCATTTCCTCTGCTTTGCTTTGGAATCAAACTGAATTAAACTGCTGGTTCCTGTCAGGAGTCTTTGCCCATTGTTGCACTTTCCAACTCTCTTCTTAAAAGTCTGCATATTTTTTTTACTGAAGTATAGTTGACATACATTGTTATATTAGTTCCAAGTGTATAACACAGTGAATCAGCACTTACATACATTATGATGTGATCACCATGAAAAGTTTTGAGCACGCTCTGCACTTTTTTTTTTTTTTTGCACTTCTAGTTGACCTTCATTTTTAGACAGCCCTTCCTGATATTTTTTTGATTTCTAATGTTTGCTTTCTAATGTTTCCTCGTTTTTGTGAAAGATGATGTTGGCATATCTGCTTCTTGTTCTTTTTGTTGCTTTTGATTGGTTTCCCAGAGGAACTGAAAGCAACACTGAACTGACTGTACCATGTAAAACCAGAAGCAGTCACTGGAAGTTTTGAAAGCTTTTTACTTCAAGGTAATCATAAATTCACATAGAGTTGTATGGGATAATGCAGGGAGAGCCCATAAATACTTTACTCAGTTTCTCCATGACAACATCTTGCAAAACTGTAACATAATATGCAACCAAGACACTGACATTAATATAGTCAAGATACAGAACATTTCCATCACCATGAGGGTCCCTCATGTTTCCCTTTGATAACGACACCCACTTCCATCCCACCACCATGTTCTTATTTGCTATTTGCACTTCCTCTTTAGTGAAATGTCTCTTCATGTGTTTTGCTTATTTTCTAATGGTTTGGATTTTATTGTTGAATTTTGTGATTCCTTATTCCGTTTTCAGATATATGGTTTGCAAATATTTTCTCATACTCTGCAGGTTGTCTTTTCATCTTCTTCATGGGTATTTTGCGGAGCAAAAGTTTTTTATTTTAATGAACTTCATTTTATTAACTTTTAATTTTATGGATCATGCTTTGGTGTCAGATCTAAGAACTATTTGCCTAGCCCCGGATCCTGAAGATTTTCTCCTTTTTTTTAACTAAAAATTTTATAGATTCACATTTTACATTTAAGTCTGTGATCCATTTTGAGTTATTTTTTTTATATAAGATGCAAAACTTCTGTTGACGGTTTCTTGTTTTGTTTTGGTTTTGTCTGTGAATGTCCAGTTGCTGAAAAGGGGATCTTAACTTTATTGAATTGTTTTTGCATTTCTCAAAAACAGTTGAATATATTGTGTTGGTCTACTTGTGGATTCTCTGTTCTATTTCATTGGTTTATGTTCTATCACTTTGCTAATACCACAGGAATGTGATTATTATAGGTAAATAATAAGGCTTAAAAATGGGTTGTCTTATTCCTCCCCTCTGACTCATCTTTTTCAAAATCATTTTACTTCTTCTAGTTCCTTTGCTTCCCTGTATAAAGCTTAAAATAATCTTGTCCATATTAAAAAAAAAATCTTGCTGGTATTTTGATAGAAGTTGCATTAAACCTGTGTATCAACCTAGGGAGAATTGACATTTTTTACAGTTTTGAGTCTTCCAATACACAAACATATGTTTTGCTATTTTAAAAAAAATTATTTATTTGAGAGAGAGAGATAGCAAGAGAGAGCACGAGCAGGGAGGAGAGGGAGAAGTAGACTCCCCTCTGAGTAGGAAGCCTGATGTTCAGCTCAATCCTGGGACCCCAGGATCATGACCTGAGCCAAAGGCAGATGTTGTCTGACCCACTGAGCCACCCAAGGCATCCCATGTTTTGCTATTTATGTAGTCTTTTATTTCTGGCACCTAGGTGGCCCAAGCAGTTAAGTGTCCGCCTTCTGCTCAGGTCATGATCCCAGGGTCCTGGGATAGAGTCCCACATCGGGCTTCCTGCTCAGTGGGGGGTCTGCTTCTCCATCTGTCCCTTCCCCCCACTTGTGTACTCACTTTCTCTTTCTCTCGCAAAAATAAATAAGTAAAATCTTTTAAAAAATAGTCTTATTCTTTCATCAGGGTTTTTGCAGATTTCAGCATATAAGTGCTATACATACTTTGTTAGATTTATAACTAAGTATTTCATTTTATTTTGAGTGATTATAAATGGTATGGCGTTTTTAATTCCAATGTCCACATGTTCATTGTGGGTACACAGAAATACGTTAGATTTTTGTTTGTTTATCTTGCATTCTGTGACCTTGATGAGTTCAGTTTTCAGTTACAGGAAACTTTTGGAGATTGCAAAAAAAAATTTTATGTAAGCAATTATGTTATCTGTAAATAGGGACAGTTTTATTTCTTCCTTCCCAAACTACATAACTTTGTTTCATTTCCTACCTTATTGCACTGGCTAAAACTTCCAACCCTGTGTTGACTAGCAGTGAGACCACACATTCTTGCTTTGTTCCAGACTTTAGATGTAAAACTTTCAGTCTTTCACCGTTAGGTATAATGCTAGGTGTAGGATTTTTGTAGATGCTCTTTCTTAAGTTGAGTAAATTTCTCATGAAGTATAGAAAACTTACCTCCCTTTATATCCCTTTTTCTGCCACATTTATAATGTAATATTCTTAAGTGTTTATTTTGCATCCATTTAGAACCACATCAGATGCTGTTACAAATTTTGCTTCCAGTGTCAAACATAATAGAGAAAACTCAAGGGAAGAAGGAAAGTATATTATATTTACCCATATTTTTGCTTACCAAATTCTGTCTTCCTTCCTGATGTTCCAAGATACCTTCTTTTTATCATTTCCTTTCTGTTTAGAGAAATTGTTTTGGCCATTCTTTTAGGGAAGATCTGCTGGTGACAAACTTTGTTTTCCTTCATCTAAGAATGTCTTGATTTCTTGTTCATTCTTGAAATATATTTTCACGCCGATAAGATTCTAGGTTGACAGTTCTTTTATTTTAGCACTTAAAAATGTTGTACCACTTCCTCTACCCCATGATTTCTGATAGAAATCCTGTGCTTGAATTGTTTTTCTCTTAAAGGTAAAGTGTCATTTATCTCATGCTGCTTTCAAGACTTTTCGTTGTCTTGAAAGAAAGTTTTCAGAAGTTTGACCATTATGTGTCTTGGCGTGGATTACTTTGGATTTTCCTCTTTGGTGTTAGTTAAGCTCCTCGAATCTGCAGGTGTTTGTCTTTCATGAAACTTGTGATGTTTTCTGTCATTATTTTTTTCTAGAATTTTTTCAACTCTGGCTCTCTCCTCTCCCCTTGAGATTCTGATGACACATATGTTAGATCTTTTGTTATTTACCCTCAGGTCCCTTAGGCTCTGCTCATTTTTTTCAATTGTTCAGATTGGATAATTTCTCTTGTTCTATCTTTCAGTTCACTGATTCTTTCCTCTAGCCCCTCCATTTTTCTGGTGAGCCCATCCATTTAGGTTTTTATTTCAGTTTCTATATTTTTCACTTCTAAAATTTCCATCTGGTTCTTCTTTATACCTGCATTCTTTGCTAAGACTTTATATTTTTTACATTTGTTTCAAGCTTATCGAAGCATTTTTATGAAGCATTTTATGACTACCTTAAAAAATCTCTGCCAGATAACTCTAATTTCTGTCTCTTGGTGTTATCTGTTAGGGATCCTTTTTATCATTTAGTTTGAGATATTCTTGGTACTTGTTATGCTACTGGTTTCCTGTTGAAAACTGGGCATTTTCATATTATATTAGGAGACTATAATTCTTGTTTAAATCTTCTGATTTAGCTTCTGACACTACTCCAGAAGGAGGAAGGAAAGATGCCAGGCAGAAGTAGTAATCCAGGTTTCCTAGTCAGCTTCTGTTGAAACTGAGGGTTTCTGTTGGGGATTGGGGAGTGGAGGTTCGGCTCCCCAGTAGGCCTCCACTGCTACTTCCCTGGGTAGAAGGGTTAAAAGTGTTTTGTTACAGTTTTGCAAGTGGTCTCTAATGATACCAAGAAATGAGGAGGCTCAATGAGGCCCTCCAGGGATGAAAGTTTCTGCTCCCTACTCAGACTTCTTTGATACAGCTGCCCTGTGGAAGGGATTGAGGTGCCTTATTATAGCCCAGCAAAGGTGGAAGTCTGGGCTCCACACGTGGCCTTTGCTGGTATGGATAGGGATGGAGTGATAATTTTTTTTTTTCCTGAGGAGTTTGACTGGAATAGAGTTGTTAATATTTAAAAATTCTATATTGTTAGGCTTCCCCTTTCCTTGTCCTTTACCTAGAAAGAACAGGCTTTTTTTTTTTTTTAAATCTGTGCACACTGAGCTTAAGAAGCTAGCAACCTAGAAACACCAAAGTCTGCAATATATGAATTTACCAGTTTGCAATGCTTAGTATATTCATTTGCTAGGGTTGACATAAGAAGTACCACAGACTGGCTGGCATACATAAGAGAAGTTTATTTTCTCATAGTTCTGGAGCTAGAAGTCTAAGATCAAGGTGTCAGCAGGAATTTTTTTTTTCTAAATCTTTTCTCCTTGGCTTGTAGATGACTCTCTTTTCCCTGTGTCTGCACATAGCTGTATACATGTGTCCCTGGTATCTTTTTATGTGTCCAGATTTCTTCTTCTATTAAGGACACTGATCCTATTGGATTATAGCCCCTCAAATGACCTAATTTAACTTTAATTCCCTCTTTAAAGATCTTGTCTCCAAATATAGTCATATTTGGAGGAAGTTGGAGTTAAGACTTCAGCATATGAATTTTAGAGAGGAACACCTGACACTAGGGTCTCAAGGTCCCTGGCCTGTCTGCCTTCTTTCTACCTTTCAAAGTCATTTATATTTGCTATTTATACATTGTCCAGAGTTTTTAGCTGTAGTTAGTGGGAAGAATAGTGAAGGGTATGTATACTGTATCTTTGTAGAAGCAGAAGTCTCCCATCGAGTTGTCAGACTATTAAAACATATTTGATGGCCTAGACTAAGGCCAAGGAGCTCCTTACAATGGAGCTCTTAGAAGTCTCAGGGAATGGAGCTACTGAAAGGTGACTCAGCATAAACAAAAAGAGTGACCAAAAAAAAAAAAAAAAATCAGAACCAAGAGTCAATGGAACATTTTAGTAATAAAGTTGGAGAGAATAAGAAACAAAGTACCTTGGGAGATAAAACAGAAGGATCTTAACTAGCTAGAGGATTAAGAAAGGCTTGGTTTTGAGGATAGTACTAGAACATACCCAAGTTACCCATCCCAGGGCTACGGGCTCACTTTGCGAATGGCTCTAGAGTGAATCCGAGGAATTATAATACTTTGGGAGGAAGACCACTTTTGCTATGGACAGGAACTCAGTAAATGTGTGACTCAAAGAAAGCCAGCTCTCATCCAGTTGGATGGTGGGTACCCTGGCAGGTTGACAAGGATCTACACAAGGCCAACAGTGTCTGGGCAGCAACATCTCTGACAATGGCAGATGTCCGGCTTCATTAACCAGAGTGACCTCCAAACTCAAGGTCCCTCAAGTGGCGGTGGAGCTGAGATAAGCAGATACTGGAGGCTCAACTGGAGTGACCCCTCTGGTGGCTGTTGGGGCAGGTCCCAGCTTCCCCTGCCCCTGTCAGGCAGCAGCCAACTCCTGTGCACATGCCCAGGATTTCTCACACATATCTGGGAGAGTTTATCCCCCGGAAAAAGCTGCATTTCCTGCTAGTCATATAAATGGCTACAGAAGCATCAAGATCGATGACACTGATGTAAAAATGACCTGACTTGTAGTTAGTGGGTACATTAAGGGAAGCACATTAGTCATTATTATAGCCCTTGTCTGAGTCTCTGGGCTATGGCCAGGAGGGGAAATGTGGGTTTTAAAAATGAAAACATCATTTCTTATGCAGGAAGTACTCCAACACCTCCTGTTTCCTCCCAGCCCTTCAGCCTGTCTGGTTGCTACCTTGTCCTAATGTTTGACTTAGAATGTGCTGTAGAAGTGCACGAAAGGGAAACTTATCTGAAACTGGAAGATATCCGCTGGGGTCAACAAAACATATCCTGATTCCCACCTTCATTTTCCGGGAGCAAAAGGAGGGCTCGACCTTCGCATGCCCTATGGACACACCCATCCCCGACCCTGGAACACACGTGTCCCCTGTGCATGAGAATCAGCCCCACAGTCCCAGACTCCAACTCAGCACTTGATGGAGTTGAAGGGTAGAATCTCCCCTTCCTTTGTTGCTTAAAAAGGGCCTCCTCAGGGAATTACAGTGAGCCACACTTCGTGGACCCAAGACCTCTAACAAGGTGAAAAGAGGTAACAACACTATCACCCATTATCTTGGCAGATTCCTTAGGAAGAGGGAAGTGGCACCATTTTGGTGGCAGGAGGCAGGAGCTATATGTAGTCATGCAGTGACATCTTTGATTATATTTAAAACTCAGATCATTTTTGGCTCTGGTTTTCTTTTCTAAAGGCTGTCTCCTTCAGTTACTACCTATGGATTGAAGCCAAGACCCCGTGGAGGAGACCCTACAATCCTGTACTCTCTGTTGCTGTCATCAGGCTTGACCAACCCCTATTTTCAAGTAGGTCCCAACCTGGAAGGCGGGGCAGCCAACTGTCCTGCAGGAGCTAACTATAGGCTAAAATAGTCTTACATCAGACTGGGTCAATTTTTCCAACCAGGAGGGTTCAGTCCAGGTCGGGTTCTCCGGCTAAATGAGTTATGAAGACAACAGCTGGTCCTTTCCAGGCCACGCTCCCAGACCAGGAAGCAGGTCTGGGCTTGATAATGCAGCTGTGGTGACCTGCCCACGGGGCCACAAGTGGATCCAAATGACCCTGGGGCATTGCAGAAGGTGGTCTGGCCGGAAGGGACTGGGGAAGGCTGGCGAGGAGACAAACTGACAGAGCTGTCCTTCCCTCAAAGCTCTAGCTGAGATGTCTGGGTAGTAGGAGGGACTTTGGGTTTGTCTTTCAGAGGAGTGTTGATAGAATTATAGGGATACCAAAGCCTTCCAGAGCCACTAACAGCACTACCACTGGGAATGAGGGCTTTGGTCCTCTACTAAAGTATGACCATGGGTCTGTAACAGGGATAAGGCATAGGACCCTTCCCAGCATCTCAAAAATCATATGAAGCGAAGGGATACTGAGTAGAAAGGGTCTTTTCCATTTTCACTATTCCTTCAGGAGCCAGGAAGAGCTCTTAGAGATTTATTTTTAATAAGGAAGATGGGAAAGCTGTCAGTCCACTCAATTCTCTTATTATGTGAGTCTTATGTCTGTCTCCATGCATTAGTCACATCCAGGCACTCTGTTAGCGTTGGTCCCAAAATTCAGGAGCATTGCCATAGGAGAGCCAGACATAAGTCAAAAGCCAGTTGGGACATTTAGTCCCAGGTGGGAGGGTAACCAGAGGTGAGACTCAATCTGTCATGTAAACGTATGATGGACGTCTTGATGGCTTCCCCTTTGCTGCAGGTTTTGGCAGAGCAAGCGTACCTGTGATGAGAGACAGACACAGAGACACTGAGAGAGACTGAGATAGACAGACACAAAGAGACAGAAGGATAGACAGAAAGAGAGAAAGAGAGAGAATGGGAGAGGGGAGAGCAGCCGGGGACTCTCTGGGAGCCTGGTATGATTCTGTCATGTTGCATCATCATCACAAAGAGATTAAGTCTGAAGTAAAAAAATGGCAAAGACTCAAAGAAAATAAGTCAGGCAGACTCGGGAATGACCTAATTAAAACTTCACTCTCTCTGCTGCCCTGTTCTATTTATAGCTGAAATATGAGCGTTCCTGACAAAATATAAATTATAGCAAACCTAAGACTTTGAGGCGGCAGGTTCAGGTTTGCTTAATAAATCATCTCTGCGATCATAAAGTTGGATATTTTTATTCATGTGATTTTTCCATGTTAATGAAACTGTTGGTTCCGTTCTTCCCACATGAGATGACATTCATGGGTTGTGTAAGTTATTCACAACCCATAAGGGGTTGTGAGGGGAGAGGAGGTAAGGGTCCTTTTCTATGAAACCTTTAGCGAAACACACATAAACTTTATGCGTACACCATTGTCCTCAGAATGCCTTAATGCTAATTAATGCTTGTGTTAGTTTTTCCAGTTATTTTGTGGCTGCTATTTTCAGAGAGCTTCATAAATAACTTCGTTATATTTCACTGAAAACATCACAAAAACCAAGCAATAAGAAAAACAAAATCTTGTAACAAGATCTAGAGCCTTGTCCTAAACATTAAGAGAAAAAACTAGAATATGTATTGTGGGACTAAGCAGATCCACATTTCTGAGACCCTGATATCGGGGACCTAGACGAGGGTGCCAGGAAGTTCCTCACGGTCGGTCCCATGAGTAGGGACAGAATGAATCTTCCAGGGAAGATGGCATTATGGGTTTTTTTTTTTTTGAAAAGGTACTTAACAGACCTTTCCGTTCTGTAAACTATCCTCTAACCTGAGGAGAGTTCAGATGTTTTTAAAGGAAAAAGGAAACATATACCGACCCCTCCCCCTGGTGCTATGTTAAAAAAATTTTTAAAAGATCTTATTTATTTATTTGACAGAAAGAGAGAGAGAGATTACAAGTAGACAGAGAGGCAGGGAGAGAGAAGGGGAAGCAGGCTCCCCGCTGAGCAGACAGCCCAATGCGGGGCTCGATCCCAGGACCCTGAGATCATGATCTGAGTCAAAGGAAGAGGCTTAACCGACTGAGCCACCCAGGTGCCCCAAAATGTTTTTATTATAAGACCTCTAAAACATGTATTTGAAGTCTACACATCACTGTGAAAGTATTTTTAGATGAGATTACTACTTAGATCGGTAGACTGAGTGAAGTAGGTGACACTCCGTAACGGGGGCTTTGTCCAATCAGTTGCAGGTCTTAAGAGAAAAAGACTGAGCTCCCCAAGGAAGAGGGAATTCTGCCTCCACACAGCCTTTGGACTCAAAGTGAAGCATAAACCCTTCCCTGGGTCTCCAGCCTGTCAGTGTAAACCTGCCGGTCTCAGACTTGCCAGCGCCCGTAATCACATGCACTGATTCCCTCCTGTCCCTCTCTCTGTCCCTCCCACGCTGTACACACACAAGCACGCGCGTGCACACATACAGATATATCCTGTTGGCTCCGTTTCTCTGGAGAACTCAAACAGACACTTCTACAATTAAATACTCCAAACTACAAAACCAATAAAATCTAAAGGAATAACTCTAACATAATGTGGCACATGTTGTCCGGTTGGTGGTCTCTGATGTTGGGTTTCATGGTAGACGGATGGATTCTCAAGACTGTTTCAATATTTCCCCTGCTTTTATATTCGACTTTAAAAACACTGAAGCCAACAGAAGTTGTTTCGATGAATGCACAGTACAAAACTATATAAATAATGAAGGGTTTTTTGCAAGTCCTGGAAAAGTAGAACTTACACTTAATTAAAATGTGGCCAAGAAGCAATCTTCATATAATAATTCTGTAAAGCTGTCTTATTCACTGGAGGATAAAATTAACAGTGTTGCATTACTTAAACCTACGTGAAATATTATCTCGCACAATTATTGCTGAAACTGGGAAGAAAAACATTCTTCACTGTAAATAAACTGCTTTAGTCAGTACATACAAATGAAACATTTAATACAACCACTCTGTTATTTTAAAAAGTTTTAATTTATTTTTTATTTTATTTTAATATTTTATATTAAATATATACATATTTATATTCTAATAATTTTATTTTTGATTTATTTGTTTATTTGAGAGCAAGACTGGAGAAGGAGACTCCCCACTGAGCAGGGAGCCCCACAGGAGGCTCGATCCCAGGACCCTGGGATCATGACCTGAGCTGAAGGCAGATGGTTAGCCTAACTGAGCCACCCAGGTGCCCCAATATAACCACTCTTAAACATGAATGTGGTACTGATTGCCGGAAAGCAGGATCTTTGTAAGCAGTACGGTTATACTCCCATATGCTATAGCTGATTACATTCTTCTACCACTTCATTCAAGCTGTTGCAAATCCTTCATTCATATAGCGTGCCATGATAACATTTGGACTCTAGTTCACAAACTTCACAGATACAACTGCAGGCACTAAAAATTCTTGCCAGTACTCATTTATAAGCTGGTCCACCATATAATCCAGAATTAGACTTTTTGAAAAAACGATCACTGAAATAAAACACCATATATTTAAAATGATCCTGTTCCTTTACGTGTAAATGACTCTTCTTTTTGTTATGTTTTTAGAGATAAAGAAAGAAAGAGTGTGCAGGGGAGGGCAGAGGGAGAGGGAGAGAATCTCAAGCAGACTCTACACCAGAGCAGAGCCTGACTGGGGCTCGATCCCACCACCTGAGCTGAAATCAAGAGTCAGATACTTAAAAACTGAGCCACTGAGGTGCCCCTCTCTGCTAGCTCTTCTTATAAGGATATGAATTTTATCTAAGCAAGGCCCCATCCTTATGACTGAATTTATCCTTAATTACTCCAAATATAGCCAACTCTAGAGCTAGAGCTTTAACATGTGCACTTTGGGAGGACACGTACATTTAATCCGTAACAGGTTATTTCCATTTCTTGGCTATTTTGAATAATACTATTAAAATGGGAGTACACTGTGCGGTTTGTTTTGTGCTGGGAATAAATTTTCAAAATCAAAATTAAATTTAGAAGCAGCTCAAGTGAAGGTTAAAAAAAATTCATTCCTGCAGTTTTATCTTGGGAGTCAATCATCTGAATGCGTTGAATGATGGTAGGGAATTTGTCACTGACACCTTCTGGTGAATTGGCTCGTTGCAGACTGAGGGGTTGGTGCCCTGGTTGCCTGCTGAGAGCAGCTTTGGGCAGGGAACCAATGCTAGCTCAGCTCCCAGGCACTCATCAGGAGCATGCAGGCTGGTTCATCTGTCTGAAGGATGAAGGGCATCAGAGGAGACCGAGACCGAGACAAAAACCACTCTGGGGGGGTCTCAGGGACTAGAAGTGGGGCCTCGTCATCACCGTGATCTCGGTCTCTCTGCTCTGCTTACCCCTGCTTGGTTTCATTTACCTTTTTAATTCTCCATAACAGGATCCAGACTATCCAATCCAAGACTGGGCAGCAAAGAGACTCCCCCCATCAGCTCCTGGAGAAAAACAGACCCCAGGAAAACAAAAAACCCACCCCCTAACTGGCTTGTTCCTGGACCAATCACTGTGACCGGTGCCCGGCCAGATTTTATTTATTTATTTATTATTAAGATTTTATTTATTTATTTGACAGAGAGAGAGAGAGAGCACAAGCAGGGGGGCAGCAGGCAGAGGGAGAGGGAGAAACAGGCTCCCTGCTGAGCAGGGAGCCCAATGCAGGGGCTCAGTGTTGGGGCTCAATCCCAGGACCCTGGGATCATGAACTGAGCTGATGGCAGATGCTTAACAGACTGAGCCACCCAGGTGCCCTGGATAGCACAGTGTCTTCAGGGAAATATAAAGTGCTATACAAATGTGACTCACTATTAATATTTATTTTTAATAAATTAAGATTATATATTTTTTAAAGATTTTTATTTATTTATATGACAGAGAGAGATCACAAGTAGACAGAGAGGCAGGTGGGGGCGGGGGGAAGCAGGCTCCCTGCTGAGCAGAGAGCCCGATGCAGGACTCGATCCCAGGACCCTGAGATCATGACTTGAGCCGAAGGCAGCGGCTTAACCCACTGAGCCACCCAGGTGCCCAAGATTATATTTTTAATATAATTAATAGTATGAGATTCTGTTTCCTCACCTTTAGGATGGGAAAACACATCCCCCCATCAGTGGGATGATTGGGGGAGGGCTGCTGCAGGAAAGAGGAGAGCCCCCCCTGCCCTCCCTGCCCAGCCCTGTGCCTCTTGCCCCCAAGCCTGTCCCCACTGTCCCTCCCTCCTGTTTGTGCCCCTTCCCCAATTCATGAATGATTTCACGAAATGTTGAAAAAAATAAAAAATAAGAAAATAAAGTAAAACGGGAAAACATAGTTCCTACCTGTCTTACGAGATTACTGGGGAGTTTCAGTGAGATCGTGGAGATGAAAGCCCTTTGTGATTCTTAGCGTGTGCAATGTGGGGCATTTATTGCTGGTTAGACAGTTTATTTTCTTCACTTTATGGGCAGAAGCTAAGTGAAAAGAAAGCGTCATGAGAACCCACCTCTCTAGATTGAAATGTTCATTCAGTGGCTGTTTCCTGGACCTTTCAGTAGCTAGAATACTTTTTCTTCCTGACCTTCCAGAAACATGGCTACCCAAATGTCTGCCGGTGTTATGAGGTACCTTGGCCTCCCGCCTGGATGGATGCTGCTCTCTGAGGCCAGAAAGGAGACCACAGCACACGCTGACTGCTTCTGTGACCTCACAGCCCAGGGAGCCACGAGTCACCGTCCAGGAAACAGCGATGCCTTTCTTGCCCCATCCGTGTCAGAAAGGGCCGTGCAGAGGCTATTGGACCGAGCCAGAGACATGGTCTAGTTCAACTCCCTCGTTTTATTGACAGAGACCCTTGACCTGTCAAGGATGCTGCTGATGCCCTTGGCTGCCTCTGAGTTAGTCTGTAGCTTTGGTGGACGGTTCCCGGAGGCTGACGGCTTCCCCCTTGGGCATCCTTCTCTACTTCTCTCCCATGCCGCGGAAGCTTGCTCGGCCTGTGTGCCGGGCAGCTTGGACAGTGCCTGGGAGGCACACTGCCCCCAAGCAGGTGGCACCGGGGGGTGGCTCCCTGTTGCTCGGACGGACCGTCGGAGTACCGCTGCGGGGAGTGACGGGCGGTGCCGCTCGGTGACCAGCTGTCACACGCCTTCACTGACGACTCTGTCTCACTATCCCCCTCCCGCCCTTGTGCTTCCTGGATTACCGCTCAAATAAGCGCCTTGTCCTCAATTCTCTCTGACTCTGCCCTTAGGAAACTAAGCCACCCAGGGGGCAACACGGGCCAGGGATGGAGCTGGTACTTGAACCCATGCCCTTTGCACCCCACTTCCAGCTGTAGTTATCCGAGCAAATAGGGGTTTGCGATGTGCTGCTCATAACCGATCTCTGCAACCGACCAGACAACCAACAGAACGAGAAACCCAGGGCCACCTGCCTGGTTCAATCTGTAGAGAGGAAACTCTTGATCTTGGGGTCATGAGTTCGAGCCCCATGCTGGGCACAGACCTTACTTAAAAAAAAAAAAAAAAAGATAAAGAACAAACGAGAAAACCAATACAAGCTGAATCCATCAGAATTTCCATGTGAAAAACTGTAGGGACGGAAGGCATGACTTCCCACTTCAGGAACTTCCGACTTGAGGAACATCGAAAGCCAATGAGCAGAGCGGACACACCCGTTACAACTGCGCATGCGGTCTGGTTGTAGACGGCCCTACTAAATGTTCTGGGCCACGTCCCTGGCCAGGCAGTGCTTTGCATACAGTCCGCATGGCTCAGAGTCTGGTGTCTGGTTTAAAAGTCCAGGGAAGGGGCGCCTGGTGGCTCAGTGGGTTAAGCCCCTGCCTTCGGCTGAGGTCATGATCCCAGGGTCCTGGGATCGAACCCTGCATCGGGATCTCTGCTCAGCGGGAAGCCTGCTTCCTCCTCTCTCTCTGCCTATTTCTCTGCCTCCTTGTGATCTCTGTCAAATAAATAAAATCTTTAAAAAAAAAATGTCCAGGGAAGTCATTGTATCCCCTTCTGCAGCACAGGCTCACCAGCCAAGTTCACAGGCACAGACTGAGAGACTGAGGCTGTCCTCAGGATGAGGAGTGCTCACAGCGGGAGAAGGTGGACATCCAACTCCCCAGGACACTCCAAGGGCTTGAATGACTCAAGACACCAGCTCCCAGCTCAGAAGCTGTGCTTTTAGCACAAAATAAAGGCAGGACGAACAAGTTATCAAGGGACACTTATGTCAGTTCAAAGCAGGCTGGAGAAATGCCCTCTGTGTCCTGGAGGCATTCTGGCTAAAAAGCAAGAATGTTCTGGAATTAGAACACCCCCCCCTTGCATGGCATAGGAGGACCCACATTCTGAAAATCTGCCTCCCCATTTTTTTCCTACTCTGTACGCAGATAAGCCCTGATCTTAGTAGCTCTTGTATTCAGATATGGAATGATCAGAATGGATTAGGACATATATTTGAAGTAATGTGCCAGCTGTAAGGCTATGAGCTGCTCATCCTCTCAGGCTAAGTATTCTTGACTTCTCAGTCACATAGAAACCTTGGCCTGGGTGTGGGCAGCTCCTACAAACTTGGTGTGTTATTTTTCACCTGATTAATCTTTAAAAGGCGGCCCTTCGTCTAAACCCCAAGAGTTTCCCCTGGCGGTGGAGGTCACCACAAATGTCTTTTGAAATGTAGCACCGAGTAGGAACTGTGTGGGAGAAAGAGACAGCCTCAGTAGAGAGCAAGCATAGAGAAAAAGACGATCCCGTGCACAAAATATAAAATAATGAGATGGGTCGCCCTGAGCTGGGAAGACCTGGCTTTGTGTCCTCAAGTCTTTCTGACTCAAAAAGAAATGCCCAAGGCTCTCGTGAAAGGAAATGACGAGACCACTCAGAACCATTTGCTTTTATAGAAGAGACAGTGTCTGGAGGCAAAGTACCAGACAGATTGACTTGATCACCAGGGCCCTAGTCTTATGGTAGGTTAATTACTGCATTATACAGATGCAAATTTCCTAGACCTTTTCTGGTGGAGCTGGGGGAAAAAATAGGGGTTGGGCTTTTTGAGCGATGTCCTGTAGGGTGAAACCACCCTTCTTGTCCTTCTTGGAAGGGTGGGCACTGCTGTGAGCCTCTGGAGTTGGAAACACTCCGAGCGCATCATGGAAATTGACTAAACCTGTTTATTTTGAGGAAGTAAAATGATGAGTGTCTTTAGTGTGCTTTTGACATGGCAGGGCCTGGATCACTCCTACATGAAGAGTGAAGGGACGTGACATTTGCTTTGTTCCTTGCCACTGGAGATCCCCCCAATTAAATTCAAATTAAATCGAATTTCATTAAATTCTCTATCATATTTGAGAGGCATTTGGGTTGTGCGGGGTGCACACACATGAAAACACACACACACAGATGCACTCAGCCTGAGTGATTTTTCCAAGCTGCCTGTCCAAAGGAAATTGGGTTTTAAAAGGTCTCATCCAGACTCACATCCATCAAAATGCCACAGAGCAGCTGGGCCAATTCAGCCAGGCACAGCACCTGCCAGCGTGGTCCTATCTTCCGAGTGGGAGTCTGATGGGAATTTCTGCCTGAATGGGAGCCCAGGACGGAGGGCAGCGTGAGGTCACCGGCCCCACAGAGCAGTTTGGAAATATATAGGGCAGGCTCCATCTGCAGGAAGCTGGCAGAGCCCGGTAAGATAAGGAAGGAAGGAGAGAGGAGTGGAGATGTGCACGTGCCAGGCGCCTGGGTGAGTGGCTTCGGTGTTTTTTGTTTTTTGTTTTTTCAAGAGTGAATGCATTCCCTCTGTCCAGCCTCCCGATGCCCTTACCAGGGCGGTTGACGATGTTGGCTGCTCTAGCATAAAAAACCCTAAATTGTTCTCCAGGATGCCTTTTTTTTTTCCCCCCTGGATCTGGGGGTCAGACTGCCAAAATTGGAGGTTTTAAGGGGAGAGAGGCAAAGGAAATCATGCTTGCCATGATCTCCTGAATGCCACACTTCCCTTCCAGGACGAGGGAGCAGGCGGGTGACAAAGGGAGCCGCTAGGCTCTCGGGGGCAGAGTGCCGTTCTTCATTAGACTGTCCAGAAATTCTGCTATGAGGGAGGGCTTAACTGCCTTTATTGTAAAGGTGACCGAATAACTGGGCTCTTCCCGACCCTTCAGGAATACTCAGCTATGAATCCTTGCATTGTGACCTAAATGAGGCTTTTTCCTTTTTTTTTTTAAAGAAACATGTTCAAGAGATAAAATGACTTCTGTTAGATGTGTATTTTCCTTCATTTTGGCAGCTACACTTGGAATGGCCGAACAACATATACCTGTGTTCATGTCTCTAAATCCTACTTTCATCTTATAAACCCTGCAATAGTGATAACCATCAGTAATCGAACCACTGAGCAATGTGAGCTGTGTCTTCTCATGGAGTTTCCACCATTGCAAGTATAGATACGAAAAGTAAGGCAATTGTAAGGCAATTAATGAAGGGGGAAAAAAGAAGGGGCAATGAAATCACTTACCAGTCTAAGGAACTAGCAACGGAGGAAGCCTTACCTTGACCTTGCTGTGTTCCCCTCCAACCCTTGCCTGTGGCCTCAACAAAATCTGCAAGGTCTCTTTTTTCCTTCACTCATACCTACCCTCTATTCCATTTTACTTACTTACTTACTTACTTATTTATTTATTTATTTATTTATTTATTTATTTATTTTAAGATTTCATGTATTTATTTGAGAGACAGCACAAGTAGGGGGAAAGGGAGAGGGAGAGGGAGAAGCAGGCTCCCCACCAAGCACGGAACCCAGTGTGGGACTGGATCTCAGGACCCGGGGATCATGACCTGAGCTGAAGGCAGACCCTTAAATTTAACCGATTGAGCCACCCAGGCGTCCCGGTTCTGTTTTAAGTAAGATCCCTTCGTGATCCCAGATGAAGAGGGGGAATGTGTCAATCAGGCCCCTTCTCCAGGAACCCCGAATCAGAGTGGTCTTTGTGTTTGAGGAAGAGAAATCTGCTTGGAGTTCCGTGGTGACCGCCCCCCGGGCCCCCCCACCCCCACCCCCACCCCGAGCCGGTGGTGGGGCTGTGACAAGTTCCCTGAGACCCAGGCCGAGACAACCCACAAGCGCCTCCTCGCCGGGCTTCCAGGAGCTCCGACCGCACCGACGGTGAACACGAAGGTCAGTCACCACCGCAGAGGATCGGGCAACAATTTCCTCCATCCGGGTCGTTGACAACCTGACATCCAGCAGGGCCCTGTGGGGAGCAGGGAGCCGCACAGCGGTGGGCCCCGTCTCTGGCCGCTGGAGTTCGCGAAGGACCGGTGCTCAGGGTGAGCACTGCTCAGTGGATCCTGGCTCCACGTCCTCCCCACAGCGAGCAGTTCACGCGCTGACGCTCTGGGTCTCGGCCCGCCTGGCTTCCCCGCGGCGCTGCTCGGAGGGCGGCACACCGCGACGGCGGGAATCACCCTGCCCGAAGTCAGTGAGGACCAAACACCTAGAGAGCAGTATTTTCAAAACAGACGGAAAAAATCCTAGGAGGAGCAATAAATGCACAAGCAAACAACACTGAGCAAAACGCGGCGGGAAAAACCACTTCTCCAGGCTCCTGTGTGGCCCAGTCCTTTACGTGTCTGCCTCTGGATTTCGGCTCCTGTCATGATCTCAGGGTCGGGAGATCAAGCCCCATGCAGGGCTCCTGCTCAGTGGGGAGCCTGCTTGAGATTCTCTCTCCCTCTGCCTCTCCACCTGCTCATGCTCTCTCTCTCAAATCAAAAAATAAATAAACAAATCTTAAAAGAAAACAGTGCTTCTCACCCCCCCCCCCACCACTTCCTAAGTTCTATATCACTGTCACAGCCGCCAACAGCCCATCTAGGGAAGCTCTGCTCACTTGAAAATGGTCTGAAAAGAGGCCGTTCTCGCCTTCCAGGTGAGTCACTCTTAGGCAAGATGTAAATAATATACAGGTAAATGGTGGATTCCCTCTGTTTCACTGGCTCCCTTTGAAAAACCTTCCCCTAATGTGAGAGATGTTCCAAATTAAGATAATTTGGTTTCCTAGGACTAGTCCCCAAACCACAGTGGGTTCATATTAAGAGCTAGGGTTCTGGAAGCTGGGTCCGAATCCTTGTCTCTCTACCCACGTGCCTGCCTTTATGAACGTGGGTAAGTCCCTTAACTTCTCTGTTCCTCTGTCTATAGTGCATTAAGTGGACAATAAAAGCATCTGTCTCTTAGTTCTAGAAGTTAGATGAGATGATGTGCAACAGAACACAGTGCCTGGAACATGTCTGTTACTATTTATCCAACAAACGGTCACTGAGGATCTACTAATAATATAAGCCAGGCACTGGAGGAGATAAGTATCTGTGTCTCATGCAGTGTTGGAATTAGGCGAGGAAGCTGGATCTGTACAAAGTACTACAGGATCACGTAGAAGGGGGCAAGTTAATCTGTCTTGGGGAGTGGAGGAATGTGCCACAGAAGTTGAAATCTGAGCTTTGTCTTGAAAACACGTAGGAATTCCTAGGCAGAGAAGGTGGTTATCTTCAGCAATAGAGTTGACCCGGATTTGAATAGACTCAGATAAAATTGCAAACTGAAAGGGGTAGCATGCAAGAAATGCAGGCAAACAGGGGGTCGGGGGCTGGCAGGAGCTAGAGAGACAGTATCTGCCCCTTGGATCTTGTATTCACCTCTACACGGCCTCGCCACAGAGATGCACTCACTGTCCTTCGTGTCCTGTCCACCGTGCTCTCACTTCTGCCCTGCCTCCCCCTGTGCCCTCGAAACTGTTCTCTCTAGTCTACATCCCTGGTATTTTCCTCTGGGCCAATTCTAAGGGACTCTTCTCAGTTGGTGTAGTGTAGCAACTGGGGGCAGAAGCATGTTTCCAATTTATCTGAAAGCAATGTCAGATGCTTATTATAGAAGTAATGAATTGGCTTATCCATGTGGAAAATCACATTAATCAAATTTCCCATTTAAAACAATCTTGCATTCCTAGAAAAAAGAAAATGCGTATATGTATTTGAACTCATTGCTGGATTTAGTTTGCTAATATTTAATTTTGCAACTTTCATTTTGTGAATGAGAACCATCTGTAATGCTCTTTTTCTGTACTCTCTTTGTCTAATTTCAGCATCAAGGTTTTACTAGCCTCATAACATGATTTGAGAAATGTTCTCTCCTTTTCTGTGTAAGATTAGAAGGCACTCCCTGTCCTTAAGTGATAAAATTTGCCTATAAAGCATCTGGGCGTGTAATTGATTTTTAAAAGATTTTATTTACCTATTTATTTGACAGAGAGAGAGACACAGCCATAGAGGGAACACCAGCAGGGGAAGTGGGAGAGGGAGAAGCAGGCTTCCCACCCAGCAGGGAGCCTGATGCATGGCTTGATCCCAGCACCCTGGGATTACGACCTGAGCTAAAGGCAAATGCTTTAGGACTGAGCCACCCAGGTGTCCCTGTAATTGATTCTTTAACTATAGTTTTATTCCTTCTTTATTTGTGGAATGATCAAGATTTTCTATTCCTTTTTGAGTGGTGTTTGATAATTTGCATTTTTCTTGGCATATATCCATTTCATCTAAGTCTTTTCATTTATTAGCATGAAACTACTCATACTTTAAATCTATGCTGCATTTATTGTCATAACCCCTCTTTAATACTGATATAATTTATTTGTACTTTCTTCCTTATCTCTGATTAATATTACCAGTTCAGTCTATTTTATTAGTGTTTTAGAGAACAAATTCTTAGCCTTGTTAATCCTATTTCTGTGTAATTGTTATATATTATGTAAATCTCTGCCAACTTCATTATTTTCTTTCTTATTCTTGGGTTTTATTCTAGTAGACTTTTTTTTTCTTTTTAAAGATTTATTTATTTGACAGAAATCACAAGTTGGCAGAGAGGCAGGCAGAGAGGGGCAGGGGGGAAGCAGGCTCTCCGCCGAGCAGAGAGCCCGACACAGGGCTCGATCCCAGGACCCTGCGACCATGACCTGAGCCAAAGGCAGAGGCTTTAACTCACTGAGCCATGCAGGCGCCCCTCTGCTAGACTTTTTTAAACCTCCTACTTTGGACATTTGGTTCATTCAATTGGGACTTTTCTTCTGGAAACATTTAAGACGTGAATTTCCTTCGAAGTATAGTTTTTGCTGCTCCACAAGTTTTCGTTTTGTTTTTGAGAGAAAGAGAGCCCAAGTGGGAGGGTGGGGAAAGGGAGGGAAAATCCCAAGCAGGCTCCACACTGAGCCTGAGCCTGACTCAGGGCTCAATCTCACAACCCTGAGGCCATGACCTAAGCCAAAAATCAGGAGTCAGATGCTTAACCGACTGAGCCACCCAGGTGCCCTGCAAGTTTTTATGTGTGTTATTCAGTTCTAATTTTTAAATTTTAAAAATTTTAACTTTTAAAATTTCAACTATGGTTGCCTTTTTGACACTCGAGCTCTACAGGAGTATGTTCTTTGCTGTCCTTGATATATTGCAGATTTTTCTTGGGATCTTTTCTGTCGTGGATTTAACTACACTGCTGGTACACACAGTCTGTATCAATCTAGACTTTTGAAATTCGTTGAACTCCTGCTCCTCCCTCCACCTTCTTCTCTTCCTTCTTATTTAATAAAACCCAACAATCTTTTCCTAAAATCTCTAAGGATGCACAAATGGTCTGGAATGGCCATAACTCACCTTAAAAAGAACAAATTAGGGAGACCTACCTACTCAATATAATAAGTAAGCTTTCATTTTCTAAGCTATAATAATTAAGACTGTACTATTGGCCCAGAATATACCATTTAAAAAGGCATCTTAGTGGGGCGTAGGTGGCTCAGTCAGTTAAGCACCAGCCTTTGGTTTGCGTCATGATCCCAGGGTGTGGGATCAAGTCCTGTGTTGGGCTCCTGGCTCAGCAGGAGCTCTGCTTCTCCTCTCCCTCTGCTCCTCCCTCCGCTCATGCTCTCTCTCTCTCTCTCAAATAAATAAATAAAATAGTAAAAAAAAATTTTTTTAATTTAAAAATTAAAAACAAAACAAAACAAATAGTTCTGTTTAAAAACGGGCAGAAGACATGAACATTTCTACAAAGAAGACATCCACATGGCGAACAGACACATGAAGAGATGCTCACCATCACTCATCCTCAGGGAAATGCACATCAAAACCACGGTGAGATATCACCTCACAGCTGTCATAATGGCTAAAATAAAAAACACAAGAAACAGCAAGTGTTGCTGAGAATGCGGAGAAAAAGGAGTCCTGGGGGCGCCTGGGTGGCTCAGTGGGTTAAGCAACTGCCTTCGGCTCAGGTCATGATCCTGGGGTCCTGGCATCGAGTCCCACATCAGGCTGTCTGCTCAGCAGGGAGCCTGCTTCTCCCTCTCCCTCTCCCACTTCCCAAGCTTGTGTTCTCCTGCTCTTTCTCTGTCAAATAAATAAATAAAATCTTAAGAAGAAAAAAAAAAAAGGAATTCTATACACGGAGCCACTGTGGAAAACAGTATGGAATTTCCTCAAAAAGTTAAAACTAGAGTTACCATCGGATCCAGTAATTCCACTACTGGGTATTTACCCGAAGAATACAAAAGCACTAATTTGAAAAGACAGGTGCATCCCTACGCTTATTGAAGCATTGTTTACAATAGTCAAATTACGGGAGCCTTCCACGTGTCCATGAATAGATAAACGGATCCATGAGAAGCGTTGTGTGTGTGTTTATCGCAGACGTATAGACACACACACGGAGTATTTATTACTCAGCAAGTATTACAAGCAAGGAATAAAGCTTGCCATTTGCCGTGACAGGGACGGGGCTACTGCGTATTATGCTGAGCAAAATAAGCCAGAGAAAGACACATGCCCTGTGATTTCACTCATAGGTGGAATTTAAGAAAGAAAACGAACAAAGAAAAAAGGGACAAAGAAGCAAACGAAAGACTGCACTATAGAGAACAAACCGATGGCCACCGGAGTGGAGATTGGCCGGGGGCGGTGTGTGTGTGTGTGAAATAGGTGCAGGGGGTTAAGAGCGATTTATCAGGATGACACGGAGTCATGTATGGAAGTGTTCAATCATTTATTACACACCTGAAACTAATACACACTGTATGTTAACCGATGGAAATTAAATAATTTTAAAGGAAAAAAAGGTTTAAACAAAGAATCTAATATTAAGTAAAAAAGCTAAATAAAAACTGGGTAGCAGTTTAATCCTAAATTCATGTAAATATATAAGTGCTTCCATATACGTATACAGGGTGTTCATAGAGATGTGCGGGTACCCGCGCACACTCACTAACTCACGGCACTAACATGACTTTGAAAAAGGACCGGACAGAAATGCACCAAACTGTTAATAGCTATTTCCGAGTAGTGAGATGGTGATTGGTTTTATTCCCTTTCTTTTTTTTTTTTTTTCTTTTCCTTCTTTCCTTTTCTGTCTCTCTTTTTTCAGATTTTATTTATTTATTTGAGAGAGAGAGAGCGCAAGAGGGACTGGCGGGAGGGCAGAGGGAGAGGGAGAAGCAGACTCCCTGCTGAGCTGGGAGCCTGACGTGGGGTTCAATCCCAGGACCTAGAGATCATGACCTGAGCCGAAGGCAGCCTCATTGATTGAGTCACCCAGATGTCCCTTTGCCCCTTCTTTATACTTTTCTGCAACCAATATGTTTTTGTTTTTACTTACTTATATTGTATAATATACACAGAGCGTAAAATTTACCATCTCGCCTATTTTTAAACGTGCAGTTCAAGATCATTAAGTACATTCATGTAGCTGTGCTCACACACCGAAACTTTAGCCCCACTCTCCAACAACCCCCCATAACCCTCTGCCCCCCAGCCCTTGGCAACCACCATTCTACCTTCTGTCTCTGTGAGTTTGGCCATTCTGGGCTCCTCCTGTTAGTGGGATCCCATGGCCCCTGTCCCGCTGTCACGGGCTTCTTTCACTCAGCATGACGCCCCTCCAGCTTCCTCCATGCTGTACCGTATGACCTAATTCCCTTTCTTCTTAGGAAAAAACTTACTTGGGCTTCACTTTTATAAAAAGACCTACTAAGGCCAATGCTGTTTGCAGTTTTCGCCAACTTTTTAAAAAATTAACGAGTTTTGGTTATTAAAAAACAAAACAAAACAAAACAAAAAAACACTACATGGTCTCCCCTGGGGCAAACAGTATGGCAGATTCTGGGAAGATTAAACACAACGTTACGATGTGGTCCCGCAACACCACTGCTGGGAATGTCCTCAAAAGAACTGAACACAGAGGCTCTGTTAGCTGGGATGCAACCGGGGAGTTATTCCCAGAAGAGGGCTGAAGGCCACCCGCAGAAGGGAGAGGGAAAGGGACAACAGCAGGGAAGGCATGTTTGGTTTTGCAGAGCTCACAGTTCTGGCCAAGGAGAAGCTGGCGAGGGGTTTCTCCTGAGAGCCCCTGGCTAGGCCTGTCCTGCCTGCAGCCCCTTAGCTGAGCCAGTTTGAGCCGGATGGGAGCTGAGCTGTCCTAAAATTACCTTTAGCTCATTATACTAGTAAGATCTCATCCTGTGGGTGGAATTTTCCATCAGTTTGTGAACATATGGTATACAAACCAGCACGTGGATGCTCTGGGCATGCGCAGTTGAAGGAACCAAAAGTTCTACATGAGCTCCTGCCCCTGCTTCCTAATACACCGAAGGAAAGCCTCCTGTACCGACCCCGCGGGGGGACGGTGCTTCGAGAGAGACCTCCTCGTCTCCTTACCCGCGACAGGGAATAACGAATTCTTTGCTTCTAGCCTTTACTTCGGTTGTGTTTAATTTGATGCACCCCAAACAGTGAACCCCTTGGGTTCTCTTCTAATACGAAGAGGCGCGTCTGTCCACCCATGTTCCTAGCACATTTAGGAAAAAGTGGGCATTGATTTTTAAGAGACTATCCAGCAGACCGGTGAGTCTGAATTATTCATTCAACAAGAGTGTCCTGAAAGCTTGGTGCTAAAGACTGGAGATACAAGGCTGTGTCCAGATGGAGCTCACATTCCACTGGGACTTGGATGGAGAGAGACTGTCTGCACTGAAAATGGGGTCAGGTCTTTCTGTGTCTGAGAGGGTTCTCTGGGATGAGGTAATTAAGGAGAAGGAAGGGGCAAGGGTTTGGGTCTACCAAGAAAAAAAGACTGAACAGTCTGACAACCAAAGAGAGGTGTTTGTGTTTTGGGTTTTTTGGTGTTTTTTTTTTTTTTTTTTTTTGTTTTTTGGTTTTCTCCTGTTGCCATCTTCTGTTTAGAAACTTGATCCACTGAATTATGGTGAGAGAAATCACTGGATCTGAGCTGATGGGCTGTAAATTCTGAGGGTGTTGTCCTGGGCTGGAGAGTTTGGGGAAGTAAGTTTCCTAAACATCAGTGAGAACACGATGTTCCTACAGTCTCCTAATTCGGGCTTTTGTCATTCCAAGCCCATTCTCCTCTGTCCTTACTACCCTCCAGCCTTGCTGTGACAGACACAAAGGCATCAGCCCGCCCTCGTGGGAAGAGTTAATGCAGATGGTTGTGATGTGTTATTTACTCCCATTAATCCTCCTAGAGTTATACACTGTTTATTTTCCACATTTGTATGTGGCCAGATCCCAGACTGACTCCCTTAGGGAGGACCCGGGGTTCCACAGTCTCATTTTTGACAGGACATCCCTCAGGCAGATGCCCGCCCCCCTCTCCCATCAGCGATAACTCTGAAGGTTGTGGGGCCAAGGCGGACTCTGGGTAGGAGAAAGGAAAATCTGGAGCCCACTTTGGGGGAGGACCATAAAGGATAACCTTTACTAACTAATTCATTCAGAAAATATATATCAAGCTCCTGTTCTATCCAGGAACGGGGTCTGTGATAATAGTGTTCATTAAAAAGAAAACCAGGGGCCCAACACGGCATCACTTAAGCCAAGTCACCAAACAGGGCCTTCACATCTAACCTAACAGCAGTTCCAACTTCCTCCAAAAGTGGAAGTCTTAACTGGTCAGTCGGGCTTTTCCTGATCAACATCAGTGAGGTAACTGGCAACCTGGGCCCTCTCCACTCCCCCAAAACAACATGAGGTCATCTACTTCATAAGACCCCCCTGCCCTTCCCTCCAAGGGAAGATGACCTTGGTTGGAACAATCCTTTGTTTTTCATTTACTAATAATTTTCTAGCCCCACCCTCCTTCCTATTAAAACCTTCTATCTCGTACAGCTCCTTGGAGCACCCTTCTATTTGCTGGGTGGGATGCTCTCCCATTCATGAATCCCTTCATAGAACCAACTAGAATTTCACATTTACTCAGTTGGATTTTTGTTCTTTTGCGGTGAATCCCAGTGGGCCTTTAGGAACATCGGATGCTCTACAGATTTTAAGCGCCTGTCATCTTTCCTTCTAATGAGAAATTAGAATTTCCTTCTAATGTAAAATTACCATTCTTTTTTTTTTTTAATTTTATTTATTTATTTGACAGAGAGAGATCACAAGTAGGCAGAGAGGCAGGCAGAGAGAAAGGAGGAAGCAGGCTCTCTGCTGAGCAGAGAGCCCGATGTGGGACTCGATCCCAGGACCCTGGGATCATGACCTGAGCCGAAGACAGAGGCTTTAACCCACTGAGCCACCCAGAGGCCCCTAAAATTCCCATTCTTGTTACCACTCTTGGTCTCGGGGTGGGAATGGGAAGTGCTGAGCTTCCCAGTCCATTGACACCCGGGTCCCAGAGGCCACCTGCTGGACGCAGATGCTGGGGTCCAGGGGTAGCCAGGACAGAGGCAGGCCCCAGAAGCTTGGAGAAGCAGGATCGAGCACGGGAACCTGGGTGGTCGGTTGCAAGCAATCCTGTTCAGATCTCTAAGCCCAGGGAGTCCCCCAAATTCAGGTTATTCTCCGTTACCTCTCCTTTTCCCACCACGTCCCTCAATATTTGTATCCAAGAAAGTTCTCCCCCACCCCTCTTTACTCAGTCTACATGTTTTCCCAAGGCAATGTTGTCTAGGCCTAGAATGGCCCTCCTCTCTAATGAAGGCTCATGAATGTCTCAGGTTCCTGCCTCACTATCTGAGTTCAATCACTGATTTCTCAACTCCGAGTGGACATCTCTTCGATGAGGGAGCAAAAGGCAAAATACAAGCTGACACCCCCCATCTCTCCCCCACCCAGTTCCTGAGTGGGATCTGCATGTGACCTTCCTTAGGCAGCCAGGCTGCATTAAAACTAAAGGAATAAACAAATACTTAACGGACTGAGATCACAGTCCTACAGGACCTGAGTCTCCATCAGTCTACAAACATCTTAGTGATTTACAAGGAAAAAGCATTCTTATCCATAGCCTAACTCCTAGAGACCCATGGACTCCATTTCCTGGAGCCCCAACATCCCCCTGGCTCCACAGTGATGTGTGAAACAGAGGCAGAAGGGAATGTTAATAAAATTAAATTTCTTTAAAATCTGAAGCCGATCGACAAATACTTGGGGTGGGCAGCCTACAATAGTCCTCCAGGAACTCCCAACTGTCTGACTGTTACTGCCTCACTAGCGGGAAGAACACCCTTAGCTTGACGATGGCTAGGCCTCCAGGATCCTGGGAGTCTTCTCCCAGGATGAAAGTCCTTTTGGAAACCTCCCTTTGTCCTTACATCCCCCAACTCCCAAGGATATAATCAGCCACCCCCTCTCCCAAACCCAGTGCCACAGCTCTTTCTGCCCATGAGTCTTGTCCCCGTGCTTCAATAAAATCACATTTTTGCACCAAAAACATCTCAAGAATTCTTTCTTGGCAGATGGCTCTGGACCCCAACAATGCCGCTCCAAACCTACATCATCTTCATGAATGTTCTCCGTGTAGTCAAAATATGCAAAACTAAATGCATTCTCTTCATGGTCAGATGTGCGCACCGTAAGTTCCGGTCTTGGTCGGTGTTTCCACGAACTACTAAGAACTCCTAATTCTTCTCCTAGTTGGGCTCTGAGTCCATTCGTTCTATCTCCTACACGTTCCCTGAATTCATCTCCTGTCCCCGCTCTTTCTAGTCAGCTGTCTACAAACATCTTAGTGATTTACGAGGAAATTACTCTTACCCTGTCAATTACTAAAGGGTCCCTCTTGGCCTCCCCTCTTCCCCTGCTCTAATCCATCTTCTCTCTCTTGCCAGAGCGGGAAGGACCATTGCTGGCTGCCTGCCCAGGATCCAATAGCTTCTCTTTCTTCCCTGTGACATTGCCCACATCTTCCTTCCCCAGAGAATCCCAGTTTCATTCTGGTGTCCTCCCCTGCCCAGATAGCCGCTGACCCTCAGGGGAAGATGACCCCAACCCTCGTTCCAGGACTTGGTCTCATGCAAGGGATGTCCCCTCCCCACTGTCAGAGATCAGTTTGGAACAGGTGTGTGACTGATTCTGCCCAACGAGGCAGGAAGAGAGACTTGTTGGAACCTCTAGGAAGTTGCTTCTTTTTCTTCTTGGAGGGCTGTGGGAAACCACTCAGCAGGTGTGAACAGGAAGCACTTAGTCCCAGCTGGTACTGGCAGGCATCCTTCAGTCACTAGAAGAGCTTTCAAAGGAAGCCAGCTGTGGATGGCCGAACGGAGAGACACAAAGGCCATCTTCAGGGGCGGGATCAACAAAGCGCTGTCACCTCTGGACTTCGTGTCGTGCAAGGCTGCAGACTTCCTGGCAGTTTAAGGCAGTTCTGATTGGCTTTTCTGTTCCTTGCAGCTGAGTGGATTCTATCAGAGACACAGAATGATTTAAAAGGGTAATCTGGTTCTCTAAACCGCCTGCTTACAGGCTCTCGGCTCTCAGAGACAGAAATCACTCCTCACTGTCTCCGTGCCAACGGCGCTGGAGCCTGGCAGCCCGACTTGGAAGAACCGACCACACCGGCCCTTTCCTGGCTCTGTTGGGCGACACCATGGTGACAGATCAGACTCCACGACGCCGGAGACTTTACACCCAGAAAATCGGCAAATGCTACAAATCTGAGCGTTTTCTCCTCCAGAGAGCTGGTTGTGAAGCATTTACCAGCACGCCATTACCTTTGTGCAGCATTCTAGAGCTTTCTCAGCGGGCCCGGTTCGGCCTCTCTGGCTTCTTCTCTTTCCCTTAGCTCCCCTGTGGCTCTAGTCACAGTGAAATTGCAATTTTTAAAACAGATTTTATTTATTTATTTATTTATTTGAGAAAGAGAATGAGCACAAGCAGGGGGAGTGGTTGGAGGGGGGACGTTGGGGACGAGCAGGCTCCCCGCTGAGCAGGGAGCCCAATGTGGGACTTGATGACAGACCTTGAGATCATGACCTGAGCTGAAGGCAGACACTCAGGTGCCCCGTGAAATTACCATTTTGGAAATGTGCCGTACTGTCTCCTGGCCTTGAATTCCTACATAGAATGCCTTTCTCAGGCTGGAGTATCAGGCTGGAGTCGCAGTGCCTAAAGGCCATAGTATTTTTAAGGGCCCATGAAAATGTTGTAATTTATTTAAAATCAAGAAATGAAAATGAACTTTTAGATCGAAGAAAATGTTTTAATATGTAATATGTCTTTACCCATTCCATTAATAAAGTGTAATAAAATTTTTTTTTTATGGAGAAAGGAGCCCACAAAGGTAAAAGCACCTAGAACCCATGAGAGTTATAGCATGACCCTAGCTTGTCTACCCGTGAAATTAATCTCTGTGAAGCTTTTCTAAACTCCTCCTCCGGCTTCATAATCCTAGCCTTCAGAATGCTCTGTTTCTACCTTTGAGGTAATTTTCAGGGCACCTGGGTGGCTCAGTGGGTTAAGCGCCTGCCTTTGGCTCAGGTCATGACCTTGGGGTCCTGGGTTCGAGCCCCGCATTGGGCTCCCTGCTCAGTGGGAAGCCTGCTTATCCTTCTCCCTCTGCCACTCTCCCATTCATTCTCTATCTCTCAAACAAATAAAATCATTAAAAAAATAAAAAAGAGAAATCATTTTCAGAAAATCTGGGATGTAAATAAATAAAATCTCTCCACAGTAACACATCATAGGAACACTTAAATGCCTTTAAGTATCTATCCTCTTCACTAACCTATGGCCATTTCTTTTTTTATATATATGATTTTATTTATTTATTTGACACAGAGAGAGCAAGCACAAGCAGGGGGAGTGACAGGCAGAGGGAGAGGGGGAAGATTTCCTGCTGAGCCACTGAGTTTCCCCTCTTTTTTTTTTTTAGGTTATTTGTTTATTTACTTGACAGAGATCACAAGTAGGCAGAGAGGCAGGCAGAGAGTGAGAGGGGGAAGCAGGCTCCCTGCCAAGCAGAGAGCCCAAGGATCCAAGCAAGGTCCAAGCAAGGACCCTGGGATCATGACCTGAGCCGAAGGCAGAGGCTTTAACCCACTGAGCCATCCAGGCGCTCCTTCCCCTCTTTTTTCTAAGATTTGTTTACCTATTTGAGAGAGAAAGAGAGCACACGTGCGCACACAAGCACAGGGGGAGGGGCAGAGGCGGAGGGAGAGACTCTCCCGCAGACTCCCCACTGAGCGTGGAGCCTTATGGGGGGCTCGATCCCCTGACCCTGAGATCATGACTTGAGCTGAACCCAAGAGTTGGACACTCAACTGACTGAGCCACCGGAGCCCCCCACCACTGGCTATTTCTAAGGACAGTGATGATCCTGTCTCCTGCCCTCTAGGCTCGGAATCGCACAGGCTCACACAAGAGGGGCTGTGCATCTCCTCTTGGAATGAATTGGTGAGCAGCCACGTGTCTTAGTTTGCACGGGCTGCCACAGCAAAGTACCACACACAGAAATCTACTTTCTCGCAGCTCTGGAGGCTGAAAGTCCACGATCAAGGTGCCGGCAGGGGTGCTCCCCCTGAGACCTCCCTCCCTGGCTTGGCAGAGAGGGGGTTGTCTCTTCATGTCCTTAAGCAGTTGTCCCTTTGTGTTTCTGTCTAATCCTCACCTCTTCTTGGAAGGACATCTCACCCTGACTTGATTGCACCTTGAGAACCCTGCCTCATACAGTCACGCTCTGAGCAATTGGGGGTTAGGACCTAAGTGTATGAATTTGAGGGGGACACGAAATTCAGGGCAGAAACTCCGGTCCTTCCTGTCTCCATCACCCAGCAGAGGGGCCCAGACTTGCCTGAGTGGATGTGTTGGAAGCACCATGGAAGGGTGGTGCGTGCTCAGGAAAGACGCCACGTTCTGGTGGCCAAGCCCTCGGCCCCAGAGACTTCAGAGAAGCAGCGGGAGCCGGGAGCACAGTGAGGGGAGCACGGCTGGGCAGCTCTCCCTCTAGATGGAGGAGCCTGGGCTGGGCTGCTTTCTCCTGGAGTCTGGCGGCAGTTTCAGAGACAGGCGTTAGAAAAGCAAACACTCAGAGGTTTTCCGGGTTTTTAAAAGTTTATTTATTAGCAGCGACTTGCATAAAATAGTCTTTTAAAGGGGGCAGCTGTGTTTTTGGTTTTGGGTTTTTTTTTTCTTTTCTCTTCTCCAACGTGTGTATTGGGACATAATGAATCCCAGAAATGCTGTCTGGTTTCATCATCCCTAAATATATGTATGCATCTGGTGAGAATAAGAAGGGGTTTGTTGCTGTTGTTTTTTGTTTGTTTGTTTTGGCTTAGTTGTTGATTGAAGGATGGGATAAAGTCCCAAGCCAGGTCTTCCTACTCAAGCTGTATTTTTGTCCCATTCCAGTATGTCAAGATGCTACGGGGTACAGATTTGTCCGATTATATCCGATTTTTTAGTCTCGTCGCTCTGCCTTCCTATCTCAGATCACTGATTGTTCGAGCTGGAAACTCGAATTCCTCATATTCGAGCTGAGGAAGCAGACAGTTGCCTAGCGGTGAGTGGCTCGACTCTTCTCTGAGTTTCTAAATAGGGGTCTGGGATTCCACTTTCAACTTCCCTATGACCCCAAGTTCAGTCGTTGCTTTAAGTCCTTTCTGGAACAGAGTGGAATTGGAGTTAGTGAGTAAAAGGTCAAATATCGGGGCACCTGCGTGGCTCAGTGAGTTAAGCCTCTGCCTTCAGCTCAGGTCATGATCCCAGGGTTCTGGGATCGAGCCCCACATGGGGTTCCCTGCTCAGTGGGGACCCTGCTTCCCTTCCTCTCTCTCTGCCTGCTTGTGATTTCGGTCAAACAAATAAATAAAATCTTTAAAAAAAAAAAAAAAGGTCAAATATCCAATAGTTAGATAAACAGGTAAAATATCCCAGTCCGTGGAGCATCAGGCCTCTGGGCAGAACAGTGTGAGTTCATAAGTGCAAAAAGGTTCCCGTGGACCCCGGAGGCTTGCTAGGTAACGCTGAGTTTCTGTAACACAAAAGCAGCAAGAAGTGTGTTCTTGCCTCCAACTGGCGGCCTCGCTGTCCTGACATCCTTTTCTTACCAGCTACAGTTAAACTCTGCTCAGTGGGATGTAAAGTGCCCCGAAATATTCGTCCCTGTTCCAAATTCAGAAAAGCTTTTAAGGAAGAACACAGCAGACCGCACAGGGAAAGATGCAACGAAACCCCATTCGTGCAGCTCCCTCTCACTCGGGTTCACAGTGCAAAGGAAGAAAGAGCCCGAAGAGTGCGGTTCCGGAGGCCTTCAGGCCGGGGGGGTTAAAACCAAACGTGCGTTAGATAATCATGCGTGGCAAACACAACGTTGTCATCTTGCCATCTGTTCCTCGAACGTTCAGCGGCCCCTGTCACGTGCTGACGCCGCCCCGGGTACTGCCGGGAGCAGGCATAGGAGCCTGTAGAACCAGAGTCACAACCAAGTCACAACCAAGGGGCCGCTGGTCATGCTGAGTTTTTGTTATTATTTCATTAAAATGAGGCAAATTCCTTTTTTTTTTTTTTTTAAGATTTTATTTACTTATTTGACAGACAGAGATCACAAGCAGGCAGAGAGGCAGGCAGAGAGAGGGGGAAGCAGGCTCCCTGCCGGACAGAGAGCCCGACGCAGGGCACGATCCCAGGACCCTGAGATCATGACCGGAGCCGAAGGCAGAGGTTTTAACCCACTGAGCCACCCAGGCGCCCCAAAATGAGGCAAATTCTACTTTGAGCTTCCCAGCTTGTGTCTGGACAGGATCTGACCCGACTGCAGGCTGAAAAGCACATGTTCTTCAATGCACCCCGCCTCCTGCTGCTACGGGGGCTCCATTTTGACCCTGAGCTTGCCCTTTGTGGGGTGTTGATGCCCCTTCAGGGAAGCCAGAGCCACACTCTTGCCTTTTGCAATGACGCTCTCCACAGTGGGCGGCAACAACAGTCTTTCTTCCTCCGCCCCCCATGCTCTGCCTCCTGGTCACCTCCTGTGCGCCCCCACCCCCCTCCCCTTCCCCGTACTGCACCAGGAAGGCTTTGCAAGGGTTAAGGCACGGGATCAGTGGGGTCCGGATGGAGCCTGAGAAGGCAGAGCAGGAACGGCAGAGGTGACCAGGGGTCCCCCAGACAAGGCCTGGAGAGAACCGGTTTCCCCATCCGCTCCTGAGCACATGAGGGAAGCAAGCAAGTCTGACACCCAACACCCAGCTGTCTTAGCACATCTTGAGGGGATCTGGGAGGTCAGAGGAATGGGCAGGTGGCTGATTTTATGACCGTTCTCTTCTAATCACCATGATTTCCGTAATGTCTGGCACGGGGCTTGTCATTTTTGACCCCTGGCTTTTCCCTCCTGCCCTGAGCATGTCAGTTGCTGTGGCCTCATGGCCTCTCCCCCATGGCTCCCCGGCTTGTGAGGGCAAGGGGATGGCCAGTGAAGGTCTGAGAGCTCACCACCAGCAGCAGACGGACTGAGTTCTCCTGTCCGGTCCCTCAGACCCGCACGCTCCCAGGGAATCCTGGCTTTGTGTAGCGGACTGAGTGGGTTTCTGTAACTTTCTACCAAAGAACCTCAACTAAAGCCTTTATGGAGATAAATCTTATCCAGAGCCATATATATATATACATACATACATATATGTATATGTATGTATGTATATATATATATAAAGATGGCGCTGGGGTGGCTCTGTTGAAGCAAAAAAGGTTGTGTCAGCTCCCTGCTTCCTCTGCTTGGGTGCCTTTGAGGGATTCCCTCATGAGCAGTTTAAAAATCAAGGGGAGTGGACCCAGATCATCCCTGGGTCCCTTCTGGCCTCTAAGCCACAAGGAGAAGACATGAGGGTGACAAGTGAGGGTGACAATATCAGTGTCACCAAGGGGGCAAACAGAAGGTCTTTCTGGGGCCTTCCAGTCCCACTCGCCATGGCCCTACCAGCACATCCCGCAAGCATGAACCCGCAGGCTGGAATGTCCTCTGGTTTGGCTCAACAGTCAGTCAGCTCTAAGACTCCCAGAGACCGTGTTCTCTCTCTTGACCTTGACCCTTAGCATCCCGCGGCCATCGGAGCTCCAGCTTCTGGGCCAGGTGGGGGCATCACAGTTGGCTCGAGGCTCTTCCTGACTTACCTGGGCTGACACCTGCTAGACGCTGTTGGCCTCTTCTCCTGGCAAGCACTCCGACACCATTCCCTAGCCTGCGGTGCGGGCTCGTGGGCTGTACACAGAGGCTGCTGAGCCAGCCAGACGGGCTTCCCTGGGATAGTTGGGATGGCTGGGGGTGAGGGGGGCTCCCTGGTGTTCGTCCACGTTGACCCCGATCCTTGGTGAGGCACTCACAGCACCCCTGGGTTCCCGTGCCTGATGGCGGCACGAATCCTTTCACACAATACTCAACTGGACTCACCTCCCCGCACGGTGGCTTCTGCCATCAGATGAGATTTCCAGAGTCCCACGGGTGGCAAGTGGCTGGTGAGGACTCAGACCCAGGACCCTGAATTTTAAGGAGCAGCTTTTTAAGCCCAGCTTCTCCAGGAGAGCCACCCCCAGTCCCCAAGGTGTACCTTTTGTAACAGCCTTTTTTGCAGCTGGTGGTGACAACGTGCTTGCTTTCTCCACCATCTGTTTCTTGGCTCCCGCCCCCTCCCCTTTCCTGCCTGCCTCAGGAAGGCTTGGGAGTGTTTTCCCTCCCTCTGGAGCTGTTTTCTTTGTTCTCAGTCACAATAGTTGACCCACAGCCTTTCCTCCCAGATCTCTTGTGGGATTTCCTCCAGCGGCAAGGTCTGCCTTTACAGGTCTTCAGGGAGCTTGGGTGGGGCAGCCCCTGGGGCTGTTAAAGAACCAAGGATTAGAGGAATGGAGACTCTCCTCCAATCCCTAAGGATGGTTCAGGGAAAGGCAGATGGGCCTGGGCTCAACCAGAAACAACCATTTGGCCTTAGACATCTGCTGAGGGCATTACCTCAGGTTAGAGCAGAACACCACCCAGGACGGTCGCTGGTACAGAATACAGAGAGAGCGTGGTCTAAACCAGAGAAGGGGCCACTTGATAAATAAGCCTTGGTAGCCGCTCCTTCCTACTCCCTTGCTCCTTACCAATCCGTGGTTGAATGATTTCTGTGATTTTGGGTGGGCCGATACCAGATCGAGTTCCAGCCCTGCCCCGGGAGACCCCCAACCTCTGACTGTCCGTGGGCAAGATCAGGGTTTCCAGGTAATGCACCAAGATGCTGCGCTGGGAAGTGCAGCTTGTGTTTTGGATACAAGGTACGTTAAGGATAGCCCCCATTTATTTACTTATTTATTTTTAAGATTTACTTACTTATTTTATTTTTTTTTAAGATTTTATTTATTCATTTGACAAACAGAGATCACAAGCAGACAGAGAGGCAGGCGGAGAGAGAGGAAGGGAAGCAGGCTCCCTGCCAAGCAGAGAGTCCGACATGAGGCTCGATCCCAGGACCCTGGGATCATGACCCGAGCCAAAGGCAGAGGCTTCAACCCACTGAGCCACCCAGGCGCCCCTACTTACTTATTTTAGAGAGCGAGCATGAGCAGGGGAGGCAGAGGGAGACACTCTCAAGCAGACTCCCCACTCCATGTAGAGCCCGATGTGGGGCTCGATCTCACGACTCTGAGATCATGACCTGAGCCGAACCTGAGAGTCAGACACTGAAGTGACGGAGCCACCCAGGCGCCCCTAAAAATAGTCCTTGTTTAAAGAGAAGGGATGGGAGGGGGGGAGGAGAAAAGAAGAAAAAGGAAAATAGTCCAAATTACAAACGCATAGAGGAGAAAATAAATTACAACCGAGGACCAAAGCTGCATACATCTTTTTCAAAATGAGCCCACTAGATTTTCCTGTAGGGAACAAAATCCAAAGAGCGCAGAGCCAGCAGATTAAAATTCCTTCCTGCTTCCTTCTGAAAGGGCTTTAATCTCACCACTGCTGGCAATAAACAGAGCTCTCTTTCAGCAAAGTCTGATTAGAGAAATGGCATCTTTTTTCAAACAAAGACACCCGGACAGGCCCAGCAGGGAACATCTTGGACCCTTCCTTCCCGGTGGTCCCAGCCCCCACCCCTCACCTATCTGCCTTCCCCTGCGGGCAGCCCTGGCTTGTCAGGCCCCTAAGACTGGGCCAAGTTACCAAGCGTTGACCAAAGAACAGCCAGGCAGAAGGCAAAACGTATTTGCAGACACATCTGCTTTTATTTGCGGCCTTTGCCTGGATGGAGTTTCAGGTTACTGTTTCCTGCCGCCCTTTGAAAGCGGCTTTGTCTGTTTCCTGGGCTGAAGCATCCCGTTTGTAATAATCCCAGAAGCGAGGACCGCTAAGGTGGCTGCCCACTTGAACGGCTCACACCACAAAAACACTGCAGGCCCGAATTCTTCACCTCGATTTAGACATGTGCTGGTTTTGTAGTTTTGTATTCGTGTAAAGAGAAAATAATCTTTTTATTTTTGGTGTATTTTTCTGCTGAGGCCGCCATTAGAAAGTGCCGCAGACAGAGCCACTGAGACGTTGGGAGTTTATTTCCTGGGAGACCTGGAGGCTAGAAGTCGGAGATCAAGGTGCTGGCAGGGTCGGTTTCTCCTGCGGCCACTCTCCCTGGCTCGTGGATGGCCATCTTCTTCCTGAGTCTTCCCAAGGTCGCTGTGCCTGGGCCCAGATCTCCTTTTCTGCTAAGGACACAGGTCATATCAGAGTAGCGCCCATCCCAAGGACCTCATTTCAACTTAATTACTTTAAAGAGCTTTCTCCAAATACTGTCAAGTTCTTAGATACTAAGGGTTAGGACTTCAGCACGAGAATTTTGAAGGGATACAATCCAGCCAAACAACATTTGTAAACATTGTACTGTTCTTTGGACTTTCACCCTGTCTGATGTAAAGAACATTCCAGAGTGCTGGAAGGAAAACACCATTTTCTGCCTGTGCTACTTGAGGACTCCGGTCTGCTCAACGGGAACTTGTTATTTTACGTACTGTATTATGGGAAACTCTGTCTGTGGTAAACCATGAAATGCATTTTCTCTTCTGATGCCTACTGAATGACCTCATAGGACTTCATAAATTAATGCACAGAAGTGATGAATAAAGGATAAAGAGATCCCCTAAAGCACTTAAGACGTCTGTCAACAGAAGCGCGTGCAGAAGACCGTGTGATGGGTTTCTGGGTCAGAGGTTGCCATTTATGGGTCTGAATCGAATGTCTGTCTTTGAGCAGCACATTCTCCCATGTCAGGGGCTGTTAATTTTATTTCTTTCTTGATGAGGCCCTCCGATTTGTTATAAGAACTCACAAACAAAGGCCTTAAGTTAGGGTCATATAAGGTACGATTATTTATGGTGATGTAAGAATTTCTTTGGGGCGCCCGGGTGGCTCAGTGGGTTAAGCCTCTGCCTTCGGCTCAGGTCATGATCCCGGGGTCCTGGGATTGAGCCTCGCATCGAGCTTTCTGCTCAGCAGGGAGCCTGCTTCCTCCTCTCTCTACCTGCCTCTTTGCCTACTTGTGATCTCTCTCTGTCAAATAAATAAATAAAATCTTTAAAAAAAAAAAAAAAAGACTTTCTTGTGTGACCCAGTCTATGAAGTAAGAAATCTGTAGTCTCACTGAAGGAAGCACCGGGGCCTCCCTCTGCAGATCTGCATGGAAGATCCGTTCCTTAGCCCGTCATCTAGGAGGTCGACGACCTGAACTAGTTCCACCCCGATGACAAGGGCCCGTGTTTGTCTCGCGCTTTCTCTTCTCACTCCACCTGTCTTCACCTTCTTCACCCAAGCTTACGGTTCCCTCCTCTATTTCTCTAGCTGGTGTCTCTCTTCTGAGCGTGGACCCTGGAGATCTCGGAGTACTACACTTCCTGCTTAATCTCCCCACATGTCACTTGAACGCCACTTGACCCAAACAGAAACCACCAGCTTGCACGACATCCTACTCCTCCTTCCCTCTAGTCCCTGTTGGGCAAACGGCACCGTCCTCAGTCCGACATTTACCCATTCCTGCAGACCTATGTCCTTAGGACCTCTCGAGGGCACCCCAGTCTTTCCCTCCTCATTCCTACCATCCCAGACTCCGCCCTCAAGGGTTCCTCTCTGAAGTCCTGAGACACTAATGCGTGCAGGGCAAGATCATGGTCAGTATTACGGACGAGAGAGAAACAGTGTCATGATTTGCGCTCTGGAAGGTCGAGACTCAAATTCCAGTTCTTGCCACTTAATAACTTGTGACTTTGAGCAGGGTGCTCAATCTCCCCAACTCTTGGTTTTCTCATCTATAAAATGGAGAAAATGCCCAACTTTGGGGCATTATTAAGTAACTTCAATAAAGTAATATATAAAGTAGTTAGCCTGGTGCCTGGCATACAGTACTCAGACATCTGATCACCTAATTGCCCTGATTACAATATTGCAGTGACCCTCCGTTTCCTTGGTGCGGCTTCCTCACCTCTCTGACCCCATCTCTTGACCCTGCTCATCTAGCCCTCCTCCTCCCCACCCTGCTGAACTCTCTGGCATTTCCAGACAAGCCAGTCTTTCTCTGCTCACTGGTCCTTTATGTAAGCAAGATGCTCCTATCGCCTGACCTCACGCATACTCCTTTTCTTCTTCTCACCTTCTCCGTCGTTACCGTCCAGCTTGGGACTCTTCCTTCCAGGAAACCTCTTGTGAGGTCCTCTCTTCATTCTAGAGCTTCATTCTATCATATGCAACTATATTCGTTTACTTACCTGTTTCCCTTTTCTTACTAGAATGAATTTATGCTTTGCATCACTAATTCCTAGGCACTGCAGCTTTATAGATGACAAGCATTCAATACATGGTGAATGAATGAATGATAACAGCCAACGTTTATTTAACTCTTATTATGTGCCAGAGTACTATGGGCTCTGATTGCTCTTTGTTGAGCTTCACAAATACTGAGTTTGTTTTGTTTCCTATAAGTAAAAAAAAAAAGGAAAGAAAGAAAGAAAGAAACCTTTTAGAAATAATCTTTTAGATAATCTTTGGTTATCTGATCAGCTTTGGAAAAACTTTAACCTTGGTGGAAATCTGCCTTATCACTAATAATGCTATTTGTCTCTTTCGTGTTTATTACATGTCTGTAAGAAGAAAACTCAAAGGGAGGATATGTTTCTCAAGTCATTCCTGGAGACCGGGAAACGCAGAGGTTTTCATCTTGGGTCAACCTCCTTTGGATCAACTGTCCTTGGTCACTCATCAAAATCTTATGAAGTGAAACTCGAAAACATGCAAAGTGAAAGACACCAGACACAAAGGATCATATATATTATATGATTCCATTTAGATGAAATGTCCAGAATAGACACATACACAGAAACAGAAGGTAAATTAATGGTTGCCTAGGGCTGGGAGTGGGAACAGGAAGTGACCACAAATAGACAAGAAGTTACTTTTTGGACTGATGGAATGTTCTAAAGTTGGGTAGCATAGAGGGTTGTACAATTCTGAAAATTTACTAAAAACTATCAAATTATATACTTACGAGGGATAGATTTGATATCATGTAATCTATAACTCAATAATACTGTTTTAAAAAGTCCTTATGAGGAGCTGCCTGGATGGCTCAGTGAGTTAAGCCACTGCTGTCAGCTCAGGTCATGGTCCTGGAGTCCTGGGATCAGGTCCCGCATGAGGCTCCCAGCTTCACAGGGAGTCTGCTTCTCCCTCTGACCTTCTCCCCTCTCATGCTCTCTCTCTCTCAAATAAATAAATAAATAAACTCTTTAAAAAAAATCCTTATGAGAACTTACCCCAGTCTTACCTTGTTTTCTCTCTGACAGTGTGGTTCTGGGAGAGATCTCCCCTTCAAATCACCATCTGGAAACTACCAATCTGTTGAGTCTGCACTTTTATAGCTCAGCCAGTCACATGGGGAAGCTGACGCAGACGTATAAGTGGTCCTTTGGACCAACCGTTCCAAGACTCTACCGGACTTCATCTATGTGCACATCTCCCCTAGGCCACATTGTATTTATGCTGTAACCCACGTTTGTGTACTTAGCTTTCTAAACAGCATCGCTTCTCCAAAGATCATTTAACATTATGGTAGACACTTTAGGAAATTTTGATAGCCACAGGATCATTTGAGAGTTTCCTTGGAACAAAAAAGAAACATTTCCAAATATCCAGTGTTCTACCTTTTTTTTTTTTTTTTTAACTGGCGTGAGAGAGCATCTGAAAGAAATTTTTGTTTTTTAGAGAGATCGAGAGAGAGAGAGAGAGAGAGTGCATGTGAGCAGGGGGGGCAGAGGGAGAGAGAGGGAGAATCTTTTTTTTTTTTTTTAAGATTTTATGTATTGGGCGCCTGGGTGGCTCAGTGGGTTAAGCCGCTGCCTTCGGCTCAGGTCATGATCTCAGGGTCCTGGGATCGAGGCCCGCATCGGGCTCTCTGCTCAGCAGGGAGCCTGCTTCCTCCTCTCTCTCTCTCTGCCTGTGTCTCTGCCTACTTGTGATCTCTCTCTGTCAAATAAATACATAAAATCTTAAAAAAAAAAGATTTTATGTATTTATTTATGAGAGAGAGAGAGAGCGCGCGCACAAGTGGGTTGAGAGGCAGAGAGAAAAGGAGGATCTCTGAGCAGAGCCTGATGTGGGGCTCAGTTCTGGGACTCTGGGATTATGACCTGAGCCAAAGGCAGATGCTTAACCAACTGAGCCACCCAGGCACCCTGAGAGTGAGAATCTTAAGCAGGTTC
Source organism: Mustela erminea (assembly GCF_009829155.1). NCBI lineage: Eukaryota > Metazoa > Chordata > Mammalia > Carnivora > Mustelidae > Mustela > Mustela erminea. Next base: position 3,520,351 of record NC_045627.1, on the reverse strand, counting down.
CATACTCACCACTCATGGAGCCAAACTTGGGCTTGATCTCATGATCCTGAGACCATGAACTCACCCAGGCACCCCAAAATTTGGGTTTAAAACTGCTTCCTTAAGAGATTCCTCAGCCACAGCAAAGAAAAGTGGGAAAACCATAAAACCATGTCCCTCTTTTGAATCCCTTCATCACAACTCAAATGGAATAGCCTTTTTTCTTACTATTCCTCTCTCCGTCTGTGCTCCGTTTCCCTCTGCCCCACCCTCTCCCTTGATCTGCCCGCTTCCCTCCTGAGCCACCAGAAACATTCAAGTTCAGTTATTTTTTCACATTAAATCCTCTTCGATGTAGAGAAAATCCCTTACACTTGATTTTAAGCCCCGTTCTTTGTCTGAACTGAGAGCCATCGTGAAAGTCTTGCCAAAGCCTTTGGAGACGTTAAACAGGATGGAGGGAAATTTACAGAGGAGTTTAGAATAGTCTCCGGCCATGAAACCGAGGCCTCGCAGATCTACCCCAGTCTGTTCATGTGTTAGTAGAACTTTCACTGCAAAAACTATTGGGTTTCAAAGGCCAGTATGAGAAGACCTGTGTGGCTTAAGAGGGTGGAGAAGACCGGGGGCATTTAGACAAGTTGAAGATGTTGGACAAGCTCTTTTGGAAGCTATCCCGAGATCTTTGCTGTGAAAGCACACGGGGCTCTGAGTCAGTCATTAGGCAAAGAGAGGATGAGCCCCTGGGCGACTTAACAACAGGCTCTTTCACACCGTTAAACAGCAGTTGGAAGTAGATCCTTCAACAGATGTGAAGGCAGCTCTCTCCTCACTTTTGGCAATGGCCCTAATCCCAAAATAGGGGTTTTAATATACAAGCAAAAGCTGGAGTGGGAAAGAGTGCATTGCCAGACCTCCCGCCCCTTGCTGAACGCTTTGAAAGAAACCGTAAGGCTCAGAATAAATTCATGAATTTACAAAAGTCAGATGGTGGGTATCCCTGAATAATCCTGAGACACTCCCAAGGCCAGTAACAGTGGCCCTCAGACCTTTAACCACGAGCATTCCTTCCTTCTCGTGACACAGCAGTGCTAACTTGACCCGGAGGTGTTTTTGAGCCAGTTAAAACACCAGGTTCACTGTTCTCCAGAAGGTCTCTTCCTTGAAATCCCTGAAAACGCCCTTATTCACAGTGAGACCACAGCTAATTTGCATGTTGATTTATGATTACTCTGATATCTGAATCAAATCCAAATGAGTCAAGGAGATACAAAAAATGTTTTGATACAGGCAGGATTTGGGAGCGAAAACAAGTGATGTTGCAAGTGATTTATCTCCACCTCTATCCAAACTTGGCAGTATTCTGTTAAACCAGAAGCTAAAGAAGGACTAAACCCACTTGCTGAAGGCCTCACGGGGAAAATACTTGTCATCCATGGCTTGTATCATTTCACGTCGCTCCTACCCTCCCTGCCGAAAAGTCCAACAGGCAAGGATACAGGTGCATTGAGGACTTGAGGGCCGCCCATGGGATAGACATTCTTGCCTCGCTGTAGTACTAAACCCAGATCGCACTTCGTTTTGGTGTCTCTTGTGGCTACCGATTTACAGTTGCAGAGTGGCATTCTGCTTTCCTCAGTGTCCCTTTAGATCAAAGCAGTCAAAAGCCATTTACATGCCTCTGGGGAATTAGCAGTGTGCCTGGACAGTTTACTCCTCCTGCTTCTCAGTCATCTCCAACCAGGGCTCCAAGGACCTTCCACTTCCCTGGGATTCCACGCTTACCCAACGGATGATGAGCTTTTCGCTGTGTTCTAAGGTTGGGCTGAGATCCAAGGCAGATTCCGTCTACCTCACTGTTCGCCCTCTTCAGAAAGGACGTAGGTTTCCAAAGAGAAGTTACAATTTTGTCAAGGTCAGGTTCGTTTCCTAGGACATGCTTTATCCTAAGGAGGCAAATCCCTTCACTTCTGACATACGGCAGGACCTTCAAAACTTGCCCGGGCCAGTAACTAAGAGATGATTAAGGGGATTCCTGGATTCACTGGCTGCCACAGACAATGGCATGGAATTGCCATGCCCCTAAATGACTAAAGCAAGGTAACAGACCCTCTCCTTGGGAGTCTAAACATGGATGGGCCTCTCTTGAGTTCAGATTAGCCTTCAACACCCCCCACCTTGGTCTTGAGATTAGCCTTCAACAACACCCCACCTCAGTCTTCCTAATTGTCATAAGCCCGTCTATGTATTTGGAAACAAGATTCAGCTTCCTGGGGGATTATGAGACACCAAGAACTTACTACAGTCTCTCTTGATCCAGTGACAGAGCCATTTTACATTCTCATCGGCCATGTCTGAGGGCTACAATTTCTCTACATCTTTGCCAACACTTGCTATTGTCTGCTTTTTGAAATTCCAGCCATTCTTGGAGGTGTGAGGTAGTAGCTCACTGTGGCTTCGATGTACATTTCCCTAATGACAAATGGTGTCCAGCATCTTTTCACATGCTTTTCTGTTGGTGTATCTTCTTTGGGAGAAATGTCTACTTAAGCCCTTTGTTTGTTTGAAAAAATCGGTTTGTTTGTCTTTTTGTTGTTGAAGTGAAGGAGTTCTTTATATATTCTGAATACTAAACCTCGTCAGATGGATGATTTGCAAATATTTTCTCCCATTCTGTGGTTGATTTTTAACTCTTTTTTTAAAAAGATACTATTTATTTGAGAGAGAGAAAGAGCACAAGTGGAGGAGGGGCAGGAGGAGAGGGAGAAGCAGACTCCCCACTGAGCAGGCACCCCAGGGCAGGGCTCAATCCCAGGACCCTGGGATCATGACTTGAGCCAAAGGCAGAGGCTTTAACCCACTGAGCCACCCAGGTTAACTCTCTTGATGGTATCCTTTGAATCAAAAAAGTTTTGAGGTTTCATGAGGTCCAGTTTATTTTTTTCTTCTATTTCCTGTGCTTTTGGTATCATACTTCAGAACACACTGCCAAATTCAGAGTCTCTGATGCATTTCCTGCTGTCTTTGACCCTCTGTGAGCTAATCTTCGTGTAGGGTCCAGGGAGCACACATGGAAGTTGCAGAAGGACGCCCCGTTTTCCCGGCCCCGTTCGCCGAGGAGACTGTTCTTTCTTCACTGAACGGTCTTGGCACCCTTGTGGAAAATTCAGTTGACCGTGAACGTGATAGTTTATTTCTGTGTTCTCCATTCTGAGTTTCATGGATCTCTATGTCTGGCTTTATGCCAGTTACGCAGCGTTTAATGGAACGTTGTGGTAGATTTTACAATTGGGAAGCATGTCTCCAAGTTTGTTCTGCCAATCTGGTTTTAGGGTCTCCTTTAAATTTGATGGTTTCCCCTCCTGGATGGACGATCTCTGTTACTCATTGAAAATACACAACATTTCTCCTATGAAGTCCCGTTACTTCCCCCCTTACATATTCCTATTCATCATCGTAATACCTAGGACCCGGATGCTCTTCTTCTATTTCTGAAGAAGGGGAAATTCCTAACTATCTAACCTCTGTTCATGAATGAACAGATTTATCAGAAACTAGAAAAATGCAGACTCGGGGCGCCTGGGTGGCTCAGTCAGTTAAGCATCTGCCTTTGGCTCAGGTCATGGTCCCAGGGTCCTGGATCGAGCCTCACATCGGGCTCCTTGCTCAGCAGGAAGCCTGCTTCCCCCTCTCCCTCTGACTGTTGCTCCCCCTGCTCATGCTCTCATTCTCTCTCTCTGTCAAATAAATAAATAAATAAATAAATAAAATCTTTTTAAAAAATGCAGACTTAATCTTATTGGTTGATGGACCGTATCTTCGGCCTGAAGCAGGAAAAAAATGAACTCATTTTCCCTCTGGGCCATGGTCTTTCAGCAGTGGCAAAATCTGCCCAGATGGTAGAATTCCCTGTGGTCACCGGAGCTTTTTCCAGGTAGCTCAAGATAAGAGGATTAATATACACATGGAGAGTAAATATGCATTTTGGGTAGTCCATAATTTTAGAATGCCTTGGGAACAGAGTCATCTTACCTTCAACAGAAACCTGGATGGGGTGCGAACTGAACTTAAATAAAAAATTAAAATTAAAAAAGAAGGGTAGACTCACTGAGGAATCAAGTTTAAAGAAACCCAGCAGTTTTGAGAAATAGGAGAATTCCTTATTCTTAGATCTACAAAATGATGATTTATTTATTTATTTTTAAAATATTTTATTTATTTGAGACACACAGCAAGAGAAAGCACATGGCGGGGCAGGGAGGGTGGCGGGCAGAGGGAGAAGCAGGTTCCCCACTGAACAGGGGCCTCAACATGGGTCTCGATCCTGGGACCGCTGGGATCATGACCTGAGCCAAAGGCAGACATTTAACTGATGGAGACACCCAGGCGCTCCCCAAAATGACAATGTAAATTTCAGGTGTCCCCCTCCCCCGTTTTCCTAAAGTGCATCTTGAAATGATCCCAGTGTAATTCTTGATCTGGGTCACCTTGCTCCCTCATCCACTAAAAATCTACTTGGTGGGCAGGTGGCATGTAAATTAGAAGGTCCTCCTCTTCCTCTTAAAATCCACCACCAGAGAGTGAAATGAAACCCAGCCTCTTCCTGTGACTCAAGGAAAGATGACTTCTGAATGCATTTCTCTTTGTTTTCCCAAAGGGTTTCTCTTAACTATTTAAGCCTTAAGAAGTTTATTTGCTAGTTACAGTTTAACTGTTTTCGTGGCCTGTTTTCTACTTTGTTGGAAAAGCTAAGTGAAGACTAGGGAGCAGTTGCTTGGGAAGGGTAGCTTCCCGAGCCTAAAAGCATCTACAGTCAGAATATCTGAGCCCAGATCTGGCTTCCTGGCCATTAAGCCATGCCCTCAGGCAAGCCACTTAATTTCATCCATAAAATGTGGATAATAGGCACTTTGACTGCTTAATCGGCTGTTGTGATGACCAAACGAGATAATGTCTGAGAAAGTGTTCCTTCAAAAGTACAAAGAGTAGTTATCCATGAGTGGTGGGATTATAGGGCAACTTTCTCTTCTTCTATGGGTTTTCTTCTACACGGTACATCATTTATACTTTAAAAATAACACTTAATTCTGTTTAACTTGTATTAAACATTATCAATTTTAAAAAGAAAGGATGCTGTGCTGCACAAATAGAAATTAAAATCAACCTTCTTTTGATGTTGCTCTAATTTTATATGTTTTCCTAATAAAATGCATAAATTGCTCATTAAGTTTCAAACCGATGGGGTCAGGGTGTCTCCGGGGAATCTGAGCATGTACAAAATAGTTAAGCTGTGTATTTAACCATCAAGAAAAATAGAAATGGGGGTGCCTGGCGGGCTGACTTGGTGGAATGTGCCCCTCTTGATCTCGGGGTTGTAAGTTCCAGCCCCACATTGGCCTAGGGGTTCCTTAAAAAAATTTTTTTTAAATGAAGTAAAAAGAAAAAGAAGAAGAAAGAAAAATAGGAAATTTCATGGTCCTAAGAGAAGAAAGCCAATTTTTGGAAATTTGGTTGATTTAAATAAGACAAATGGCTTTACCCAGAGCTAGTAGAGTCCTACAACAAAGAAGGGAGCCTCCGGTTTCTGCACCCGCTGTGTAGTGTTCACGCGGCCTCTCCCATCAGGCCGGTGGGAACTCAGTGTCTCTGGCCCTGCGGCAGCTCTGACAATTGTTCACCAATAGCTCCCTGGTAGTGTCCTTGCTGTCACACCCCATGCATGACCAGCTAGGTGTTTAGCCAACTTCAGAGCAGCCCCATGTAGATTTCGGGACCACTCGGCCTGGCCCTCTCCTCTCCACTGTGATGCGCGCTCCAGCTGTCCCTGCCTCTCCAAATGTCCATCCCAGACTCTCCAGCATCTCCACCTCCCATCCTGCCTGGCTTCTGGAAAGTGCCTCCAGACAAAAAGCCCTATAGAACCATCACTATTTGGGAATGCTCCCTCGGGGACCAGTCACTTGTTGCCTGTTGTCTCAGATCTGGAAACATCAGTTCCTAGGGTTCCTTCAGGTTCCTAGCTATTTAGGGCTGGAGAGCAACTCTGGTACAGTAACCAGCACCCCACCCCCAAACGTTGTGGTCAGAAGTCTTCAAACAAATTTTTGAAGTTACAGCCTTCATATCCTAAAAGAGATTGTTCCTGTTCTAGATTAGAAGTTCAGCGAGTGCAGAACTGAAAAGTAAGACTCTTTGTATCTCATAAAACCTCGTACTAAACATCCCAGCAAAAGGACAAGAAAAGGACCTCACCGCCCTTGGCAGTTCAAGATGAGGCTTGTACATAAGCAAAATCGAGGGATAATTCCTTCAACAAAGAATTATCAAATGTCCACTATATGCCAGGTTTTCATTCACTCCTGGGGATAGGTTAGAGAAGATATCAAAGTCCTTGCTTCCTGATAAAAATCAGTAGTGGTCCAGAGCATACAATGTAAGGGATAAAGAAAAGTCCCACTAGTCACTAAAGCATCTCTTTCCATTGCACGTGCCCTGACATCCCCTTTCCTTCTTATCCGCTTTGAACTTTCCACTTTTAGGATTGATTCTACAAATCTTTTTAAATTTTTTTTTAAAAGATTCTATTTATTTATTTGACACAGAGAGAGAGCGCGCACAAGCAGGGGGAGTGGCAGAGGGAGAGGAAGAAGCAGGTTCCTCTGGGCAGGGAGCCTGATGCGGGCTCAATCCCAGGACCCCGGGATCGGGATCGTGACTGGAGACAAGGCAGATGCTTAACTGACTGAGCCCCCCGGGTGCCCCTGGTTATCTGTAGGGAGTGCTTGAGTGCTTTGCACTTTGAGTGCATCTTGAGTGCTTTGCACTTTGCACTTTGCTAGATGCTGGGGATGATCCAAATAAGCGGAGCAAAGCCCAACTTCTACCACCAAAGAGCTTGAAACTAGTAGTGGAGATGAGGTTTGTACATAAGCAATTAATAAACTCAATAATCCCCCCAGGGTCACTTGTTTTCCCAGGAACATTCATTTACAAGAGAAAGGGACACCTAGAGGTACCGCATCTCTATAATGCCCGCCAGCAGTTTCCAAGGGTAAGGGTAGCAATAAGAGGTCTTCTACCTCACAGATTTGCTGGAGTCCGTCTTGGGAGGAGCAGAAGGAGGGACCTCCAGGGCCATATATTTACCTGCCACTGGACTTCTGATTGGAAGTTCCTCCATTACCACAAAACTCAGTACGTACCCAACTGACTTCTTCATTGTGTCCTTAAGGTTTCTTCTCTCGGAAAGAAGCAGCACCATTCACCCTGCTGCCGGAAACGGAACTCCGGGCTCACCCTTGACCTCTTCTCTCTCTGCTCTCAGACCTAATCATTGGTATCTGTCAGTCGGACCCTCTTCCCCACCATGCCGAGTAAGCTTCTTGATTAAGTAGTCTCGCCTGCCTTGTGCTTGGCTATATCCCTCCAAAAATAGGTGCTCACGAGATAGTGACCCAGTTCCTGAATGAATGAATAAATGAACAGATCCTCTGTGCTACTGTTTTGTTCTAGGCCCTTACATTTTCAGATGATGTGCTACGTTACCATAACTAGGTTCAAGGATGGTGAATAAAAAACACTTGAATCCATTGACTACAACTTTGCCAAAAGGATCTTTCTAAAATACACTTGATTTTTTAATGGGGCACCTGGGTGGCTCAGTGGGTTAAGCCTCTGCCTTTGACTCAGGTCGTGATCTCAGGGTCCTGGGATCAAACCCCACACTGGGCTCTCTGCTTGGCGGGGAGCCTGCTTCCCCCTCTCTCTCTGCCTGCCTCTCTGCCTACTTGTGATCTCTCTTTCTGTCAAATAAATAAATAAAATATTTTCTTAAAAAAAACACATTTGATTTTTAAAAAAATATTTTATTTATTTGAGAGAGAGAGAATGAGAGAGAGAGTGCATGACAGAGGGGAAGTCAAAGGGAGAAGCTGATTCGCTACTGAGCGGGGAGCCCCACGCGGGACTCAATCCTGCGACTCCAGGATCATGGCCTGAGCTGAAGGCAGTCGCTTAACCAACTGAGCCACCCAGGCATCCTAAAGTATGCTTGATTTTTGTTATTCATTATGCTCTACAAACTTGCCAGAGACACAGAATTAGTGGATGCAGAATCATTACTTCTGAGGGGAGACACAGAATGAAGTTCCTGAGAGCCTCTGTTCACATTTTCGTCAACCCATTAACGCATATCCTGGATTTGTGGGTGTTTCAGTTTAAAGATGCCTTATGTATTGCTGATTCATTGACAGTGAACTCAGCCGCCAGCATTGTGACCCCTGCCTGATCCGAGCTTATCTAACACAGGTGTGTTCTCCCTACAGCACATCACAGCTTTCCTGCACTTGGCACAAGCCGGCACTTCAGCACAACCTTGCAGACCATTTTATTTTATTTATTTTATTTTTTTAAAGATTTAATTAATTTATTTATTTATCAGAGAGAGAGAGTGAGTGAGCACAAGCAGGGAGAACAGCAGGCAGAGGAGGAAGCAGCTCCCTGCTGAGCAAAGAGCCGGACGCTGGACTGGATCCCAGGACCCCGGGATCATGACCTGAGCCGAAGGCTGACCCTTAACCAATTGAGACACCCAGATGTCCCTTGGGGACCAATTTAAACAATGAAATCAGAAAGAGAAAGCAAAAGCAAAAAAAAAAAAGCAAAAAAAAAAAAGTGACACGAAATAGCCCACAGAAAGGACACTTGTTTACAGTGTGAGCGGAAACAAGAAGACCGAGCGACGCCTTGTTCGACCGCCGCTGAGGACGTGTGCAGGGGGAGACTCAAAACTGTCTTTGTCCATATCCACCAATGACCGTGGACGTGCCGCAAACATGGATTTTGAGGTCACAAGTAAATTTTAGCCAGTAGGCCAACACACAAATCCAGAATCCACAAATACACAACCCGTTAGTAATGAGGAGGGACCCTCACACTGGATGGTGTCCCCCCTCCCCCCCGCCCCCGGGCCGAGCCTTCAGTGACTCACCAACGTCCCCAGCAAACTCTGCATCACTTACTCCCACCCAACCAGAGGACCAAGCATTTCTGTTTCACCTCCGAGCTTATGGGCTGGTCTCCCATGTTTTTTGAGGGGAGAAACCAAGTACTGGCTTATATTCTTATCACCTACCACCGTGGCTGGTGCCTGGTGGGTATTGATACCTAGGATAGATGATGGATGAGCCATTGTTCCAAAAGTTATTGTCAATTTCCTCTTAATAAATTTGCCTGCAGTGAGCGCACATCAATCAATTTTGCCGGTTAATCGAACGAACTCTGGTACTAAACGTCCCAGCAGAAGGACAAGAAAAGGACCTCACTGCCCTTGGCCGTTCAGTTTGGTTAACTTGCAGAGTTGAATAAGCCCTGTTCCCTTTCACTGGGCTGTGTGGGACACTGGTGACTTTGCCTAAGCTCTGTCTGATGCTCCGATTCTATTTACATGCCACATCCCCTTTGTTCTTTGTGTGGATTCCCGCCAGTGTGTGCGAGAGCTTTCAGTCCTCGCCCAGCCCAGCCCAGCCCCTCGGTCCAGGGAACTTTAACCCCATTATTGGATATTCATTTAAATACCGAGGAGTGCCAAGTGGGGAAACTCCATGGTTTGGGGTTTTGGTTAAGCTGTGATCTGCAAAGAAGTGTTCCAAGCAGAGGGTTCTTGGAAACGCTGGCGGTTATTAAAGGAGCTTCTGAGCAGCTTGTTTCAAGTTGAATCTTGTCCGCTGAACGGGCTCATTGTGTGTGATCGTCCCAGTGACCACGACAGTCACCCTCTCAACTCTCATTTAGTCCGGATAAAAAAGAAAGCCTGCACACACAGCCTCTGAGGGTAATTCCCAACTATACACAGCCACTCCTCAAGTCCTATGGGTTTGGGGGGCTTTTTTTGGGGTTATTACTACTTTTTAAATCACATCTCTTACACCTCGTCTCCTCTCTATCCGCACAGCCCGACCCTTAAGTTAAGCCCCCAGCTTAACTCCTGCCCAGACCCAAACATTAGCTACTTCATTGTTCTCTCCTTGTTTTAGTGTGTCAGCCCCGCCCCTTGCCCCTGCCCATCCGTTCTGTACCTCTGCTTTGTCAGAACTCAAAACCGGACGCCACTCTCTCCCTTTCCCCACCGTCCTGGTGTGTGCGGTTGACTGTTGCCTGGGCTGCTCACAAGACTCCCCGGATCATGAGATTTATGGCCCAGAAACCAAAGCAGGATCACCCCACTCTCCCACGGGTCCAAAGGAAAACAGAATCAGGTCCAATTCCGAGAAGGGACCGTGGAGAAGAGCCACGTTGGGTCTGTAAGGAATCCCACATGAGATGCACTTACCACTAGCGTCTTACCATGTCCGACTGAAACATCACGGTCTCTGGACAGCTGGCCATGTTTTCTCAAGAAAATGATTTTTCTCTTTGTTTCTATGCTTCTGCACTAGTAGTTTGGTTCACTAATAAATATGGGAGGACTTTTGGTGGATAAACAGCCCGCAGATTTCCTCATTCCTGCACTAGCCATGTCTATGCTTCCTCTCTGCTGAAAACCAAGTCCACGAGCACCATCGCGGGCTTCGCGGCGAATGAGCCCACCTGGTCTCTGCAGGGTCCTCCGCTCCGTTACGACCTCTGTTCAGGTCATCATCCTCACTCTTGCTCCCAGAATCAAGGCTCGTCTCACAGCGTCCCTCATGATGACCCCTGTCCTAGAAAGCCTTTTTCTTTATCTCCATAAAGGCCCAGAGAATTTCAACTCCCTCTCCTCGGTCCTTCTTTAGGGACGGTCCCCACTTGTAAACTCCTGGAGTCTGTAGCACTCTGGATTGATATTTATACTAATCAATAATACATATTATTATATAATAATATATGAAAAGTTATATATGTATATCTGAATTGTGGGCCCTTAGAAGTCCAGGATTGGTTTAGGCCAGTGCTGTCCAATAGAAACAGAATGAGAGGAGCACCTGAGTGGTTCAGTTGGTTAAGCATCTGACTCTCGATTTCAGTTCAGGTCGTGATCTCAGGCTTGTGAGTTCGAGCCCCACATCAGGCTCCGCAGTAGGTGTGGGGTCTGCTTATGATTCTCTCTCCTTTTCCCTCTGCCCCTCCCTACTCCATTCTCTCTCTCGAAAAGAAAAGAAATATAATGTGAGCCATGAATGCAAGCCTCATATGTAATTAGAAATTTTCTAGTAGCCACATAATAGAATAAACAAGTGAAATTAATTTTAGTGAAATACTTTATTTAACCAAATATATCCAAAATATTATTTTTTAAAACATGCAATTGACATGAACAATTGTTAAGGAGGTACCTTAAATTCTTTATCTCATACCGTCTTTGGAATCCCAGTGTGTACTTTATACCTCCAGCACATCTCAACTTGGACTAGACACATTTCAAGTTATCAGTAGCCCTTTGGGGCCAAGAGCTCTCATATCAGACAGCTCGTTTTTAAGCATTAATTAATTAGTCCTTGATATCTCACACAGCTGAGTGACAATAAAATGTATACAAAGAATGTGAGTTCACAGATTGCTCTCTCACTGGAGGAGGAAGTCTGGCACAAGTCTCTGTCCTTGACCCTGTTCTGTTTGTCACTTTCACTGATGGCATGGATACCGCACTGGTTCAGAACAGCCACCCTGCCGGGGGCCTGGATAGCTCAGTTATGTGCCCAACTCTCCATTTCCACTCAGGTCCTCATCTCAGGGTCGTGAGATGGAGCCCCACACCAGGCTCCACGCTGGGGGTGAAGCCTGCTTGTGATTCTCTCTCTCCCCGACTCCCTCTACCCCTCCCGTATCCTTAAACATTCCAGATGAGCACTGAGTAATGTACAGAACTGTGGAATCATTATATTGTACACATGAAACTAATATAACACTGTGTTAAAAAAAAAAAAGAGGGTGAATTTCATGTTATGTGGTTTTTTTTAATCACAACTTAAAAAAAAAAAAAGAACACTTGTTCTGAGTCAGAGAGAGTTTAGTTTCAAATCTTGGCTCTACCACTAAATACATGTGTGAATGGGAGCAAGTTAATTTTCTTCTCTTTGGTTTCATCATCCATAAATGGGGATAATTGCACCAACCTCAAAGGACTGTTCTGAAGAGTAAATTAGATACTGTTGTAAAATGTTTACCCCAGTGCACAGAACACATTAAGCCCTTAAAAAATTGGGTTTGCCCACCATTATTATTACCATAAATGGCATATTTATTAATTTGGCAGATGAGATAATTCTGGGAACATTGTGTCTTTGAGTTGGATTTAAAAATCAAGATTCAAAAGGCTTTTCCCAGATTCAATAGGTTTAATAAAACAGGATGAACCCTAATAAAAATAAATTGAAATATTGCATTTACGTTAAAAAACCCAGCTACAGAAAAATAAGCTTTCAGATTAACTGTAGCTCGTACAAAAAGAGTCATGTGATCATTCACTGACTAAGTACAGCTAAGAATAAAATTATGGGTTTTTTAAAGATTTTATTTATTTGAGAGAGAGAGAGCAAGAGAGCACAAGCAGGGGAAGCAGCACAGGAAGAAGGGGAAAAAAAATCTCAAGCAGACTCCACAACCCACATGGAGCCTGATGCAGGGCTCGATCTCATGACTCTGAGATCATGACCTGAGCTGAAACCAAGAATTAGACACTTAACTGACTGAGCCACCTCAGTGCCCCAAGCATAAAATTATAACTGTACTTTTTATTTTATTAAATATTTCATCTAGAATACAAACAATACCAAAAGGTATAAAGTAAAAGGTTAAAAATCTCCCTCTTAGAATCTCTCTTTCCCACTCTTGCTCTGGTACATGTCCTTCCAGAAATATCCTACCCCTAAAATAAACATATTTATTTATCTTTTTAGAATGCAAACACTTATGGGGATATGTTGTTACTCTCTTTGCAACTTATTTGAAAAGGAGTTAAAATTTAAGTTGAGTTGAACGTCGCAATTTTTCAGAAATGGGTCGTGTCAACTCCAACTTTGATTTTAAGCTTCAGAAGAAGTAGGCTAACAGTAAAATGAAGGAAACACTCCAGAGCTATTTAGAGCTTGTCCAACACATCTGGAATTTTTCACTCACATATGGACACTACCTTTTAAGAAAAACACAGACAAACTGTTATGTGTCTGACAGAGAGTGATTAAGGGGGCAAAGCAGTTCAAAACCATTATCTTCACAGAGGCCCAGCTGTAGGACCTAAGAATGTTATGCACCAAGAAGGACTATCTCAGAGGAATGTGCTAGGGGTTTAATGGGAGAGAAAAGAGCTGTTCCTAGGACTCAGGGAGTGGGGCGTCACTGGGGTTCTAACAGTTGGAAGGCATGTTTTGACTCAGTAAGAACTTTGGTGGAAGTAAGTGAAATAATGCGGGAAAGGAGCTTTTTAAATTAGACACCACCAGGAAGGAATATTATTTCTAGTAACTAGAAAGGTCTGAAGTTCGAATGTGTAACCAAGTGTGACCACCCCCGGTCATTTTAAGGAGAGTCTAGGTAGTCCATTAAGGAACATAACTGCCGTGTTCTTCAAAGCATTTCATTCACTATCTCAGAGTAACTTACTTGTATCTTTGAGTCTGGTTCATTGCCTGGCACAAACTAGATTCAAGTAGAAGGAAGGAACCGAGGAAGGGAGGGAGGCAGCGAGGAACGGGGAAGGGAGGAAGGAGGGGAGGAAGGAAAGAGAAACAAATGAGTAGTATCAACCCCAGCATCCCAACCAGCTTGCGCATCTAATTTCATTGTATCCTTCTGCCTTGATTTTTCCCATTTGCGACTCCAGTGTTCTACCCTCCTTGTCCGTCTCCTGCTTCCACTGGATTCATTTACTGCTGATAACTTAGGATCCTTCTTATCCTCTCCCAAGGGGCGTTTTATTGCCCGGTTAAGCCTCCCTGGCGCGGTGCTTCATCTTCCCTCTAGAAACTGGAGCTTGGAGCGAATTCTTCCCAAATGCTATAATTCATTTGCTGCATTTCTGGGCTTGAGCACTCTCTTTTGTCTTTCTCTTTAACTTCAAAGGACTAGTGAGCACAAGTGTTTCTAAATCCCGGCTAGGGGGTGCTCTCTCTGGGATCACGCCCACTGCTCTCACCCATAAGGGCAGACTCTTTCCACAACCGAATAGTTTCGTGGATTCTGCCTCAGACATCTCCCCGTAAGAAGACTCGGAAGGTCCCCGGCTGCTTCTTAGCTTAGCAAATGGGCAAGTCAAATACCTTCCATGAATCCCTAACTCCTTATTCCTCAGACAAGGCAGTACCTCCCAGAGGTTGTGCAGGTCAAATAAGAAAAATCAACGAGAAAGTGCTTTACGATGTACCAGGTGCTGGGTATGTCTGTTTCCAATTCTCTGCTTCCTGCCACCTGATTCAAGCCTTCTTGTCCTTCCAACTCAAAGATTCATGAGCCTCTCAACTACTCTCCCTGCCTTTAAGTTCTGCCTCTACCTCCCACCTATAGGATCTACAGGTGCCTGAAAGATCTTTCTAAAGCTCAGATTGTGTTGGTCGAAAATGCTCACTAGAATTAAAATAAAAACTTAAAATCAAAAAGAATAAAAGGGCTCGATATCTTTCCATTGCCTAAGACACAGAGTCCAAATGTCACGGCTTGCAATTTGAAACCCTCCCCAGGCTGATACCCAAGCCATGGTTCAGCCCTTCTGCCCCTTGTCTCCCAAAAGCAACCCACCTTCCAGCTAACTAGGACTCTCCCTACCCATCCCTGGTCTGGCTTCACTTACTTCAAGTCAAACCCTATTTGAGGGAACATGTTTCTGTCGCATCTTTTCTGAACCCCACAAGGACTCTTTCTCTGCTGGGACTGCCACAGTATTTGATTTCTGCAACTGTTACAATGTAATTCCTCCTGATGGACGGTAAATGATTCAGACTCATGGAGTGAACCACATCTGTCTTTATGTTCATCCTAGACTTAATGCTGTGGTTTGTGCACAGTACGTACTCAACAAGTTAATGATAAATTTTTAAAAAAAATTTTTATATGACTAGGCGCCTAGCAGTGGGCTGGTTGCTACAGCAGCTACAAAAAAGCCTTGCGAGTCTCCTGGCTGGCTCAGTTGGGAGAGTTGTGATTCTTGATCTTGGGGTTGTGAGTTCAAGCCACACATTGCACATAGAGTTTGCTTAAAAAAATGAAACCAGGGCGCCTGGGTGGCTCAGTGGGTTAAGCCGCTGCCTTCAGCTCAGGTCATGATCTCAGAGTCCTGGGATCGAGTCCCGCATCGGGCTCTCTGCTGAGCAGAGAGCCTGCTTCCCTCTCTCTCTCTCTCTGGCTGCCTCTCCGTCTACTTGTGATTTCTCTCTGTCAAATTAATAAATAAAATCTTTAATAAAAAAAAAAAAAAAACGAAACCAAACCAAAACCCAAATACCCTTAAAAATATGATCCAACAATTACACTACTAGGTAGTTACCCAAAAATGCTAAATTCAAAGGGATACATGTACTCCTGTTTACAACAGCATTATCTACAAAAGTCAAGATCCGGGAATAGCCCAAGTGTCCATCAGCTAATGAATGGATAAAGAAGATGTGGGGTGTGTGTGTGTGTGTGTGTAATGGAATGTTACTCAGCCATAAGAAGAATGAAATCTTCCCATATTATGCTAAGTGAAATAAGTCAGAGAAAGACAAATACCCTATCGTTCCTCTTCTACGTGAAATTTAAGAAACAAAACAAATGATCATAGAAAAAAAGAGAGGGGGGCACCTGGGTGGCTCAGTGGGTTAAAGCCTCTGCCTTCAGCTCAGATCATGATCTCAGAGTCCTGGGATCAAGTCCCTCATCGGGCTCTGCTCAGCAGAGAGCCAGCTTCTTCTTCTCTGCCTGCCTCTCTGCCTACTTGTGATCTCCATCTGTCAAATAAATAAATAAATAAATAGATAGATAGATAGATAAATAAATAAATCTTAAAAAAATAAAAAAGAAAAAGAAAAAAGAGAGTGAGGCAAACCAAGAAATAGACTCTTAATTATAGAGAAGAGACTGATGGTCCCCGGGAGGTGCAGTGGGGGAGGATGTGGGAATAGGTGGTAGGCATTAAGGTGATGGGGATTAAGGGGTGCACTTGTGATGAGCCCCAGGTAATATTTGTTAGTGCTGAACCACTAGACTGTGCGCCCAAGTCTAATGTTATACTGTACATCAACTAAGTGGAATTTAAATAAAAACTTCACCAAAAATACCCCTAATATCCTCTCCTCAATAAACTTCCTTAAAAAAAAAAAGTTGTGCCCTTATTCCTAACTATGTAAATTTAAATATTTGGAAAAGGAGATCATGTAATGGGGCAAGCAAGCCTAGCTAAGAGAGTCTCTATGATGTTAGGACAGGGAGGCCACAAGGGAGGAGGAATTTATACAGAACCTCAAACTTTTTGAGGAACTGCAAACTTTTTGAATTTTCAAGCCAGCGTCAAGTCCTCAGCCTGGACACAACACAGGGCAACCAGATCCTCTGCTCCCTTCTCTTGGAAAGGAGCAGATTCAGTTTAACAAACTTCTATCCCTCATTTGGATATTGACCCAACCAATCCCAGTTAACCTTGGTTCAATCCCTCCCTTACACAGAGGACCTAGATGAAAACTAAACGTGTAAACTTTCCCCTTTATAACTCTCACCTCCCTCTTTGTCTTCCTGGGAGCACAAGTCAGGTTTCGACCTGAAACTGTGTCTACCAAATTACAATTCTCATGGCTCCCACAAATATCTGTTTGCTTGAACTTTCAGTGAATTCTTTCTTAGTCGACATACTGTTGAGAGGATAAAGCAGCAACTTAAACAACTATATAAAAGAGTCTACAGTTTAATGGAAACACTCCTCCTGAGTGTTTCAGCCTGTTAAACGTTTGCCTTCGACTCAGGTCATGATCCCAGGGTCGTGGGATCGAGCCCCACATCGGGGTCCCAGCTGAGCAGGCAGCTTGCTTCTCCCTCTCCCTCTGCCTGCAGCTCCCCCTGCTTATGCTCTCTCCCTGTTGTAGAAATAAAATCTTAACAACAACAAAAAAATTCTGCCTTTCCCCACCTCTAAGAATTTGTGAACAATAAAACAAAAAGATAGGGAAAAAAAGGTTGATAGTTGTAGATGAGATGGGTACATCTCCCTCTGGTTCAAGGTCAGAATACTGGTGTTTTCAGAACTGAATGAAAGCAAAAAGCACATACAGTCACCCTTGAACTACAGAGGTTTAAACTGCACAGGTCACAGGTCCATTTTGTGCAGACTTTTCCCCCCAATAAGTACAGTACAGTAAATGTACTTTCTCTTCCTCATTTTCTCTTTCTCTCATTTTCTTTCCTTTTTTTTTTAAGATTTTTATTTACTTATTTGGCAGAAATCACAAGTAGACAGAGAG
Source organism: Mustela erminea (assembly GCF_009829155.1). NCBI lineage: Eukaryota > Metazoa > Chordata > Mammalia > Carnivora > Mustelidae > Mustela > Mustela erminea. Next base: position 3,502,973 of record NC_045627.1, on the reverse strand, counting down.
GCAGGCAGAGAGAGAGGAGGAAGCAGGCTTCTTGCCGAGCAGAGAGCCCAATGTGGGGATCGATCCCAGGATTCTGGGATCATGACCTGAGGCTTTAACCCACTGAGCCACCCAGGTGACCCTCATTTTCTTCATAACGTTTTCTTGCCTCTAGCTTTATTGTAAGAATATACTATAGAACACATAAACGTACAAACAAATTAATTCACAGTTTATGTGATCCGTAAGGCCTCCGGTCAACAGTAGGCTAGTAGTAGTTAAGTTTTGGAGGAGTCAAAAGTTTTACATGGATTTTTTACTGTGGTGGGTGCCCCTGACCGCTATGTTGTTCAAAGGTTAACTGTATGTTCAGAAGTTATTTATTACTTCATTCCTCTTACAAGCAAAGACCTTAAATGGTACCTTGTATTGGCCTTTGAATAAGCCGACACTGACTGACGTTTCCATGGGTGTTAAACTATTTGGGGAGCTCTTGCTCAATTGCCTTTTGGGTTTATACAAATAAAGTCTTAGCGCCATAGACATTCTGTGGTGATTTCTAGTCACACCTGTGTTGATGTAAGGGGGACTAGTTCCATATGCTTACCTCTTCTAGTATGTGCCAGAACGCAGAGCCTGCCTTTAAAACCAGGTTGGGGGGCGCCTGGGTGGCTCAGTGGGTTAAGCCTCTGCCTTCGGCTCAGGTCATGATCCCAGGGTCCTGGGATCGAGCCCCGAATCAGGCTCTCTGCTCAGCCGGGAGCCTGCTTGGCTTGAAAGTTCAAAAAGTTTGCAGTTCTTCTGATGAGGTTCTGTATAAATTCCTCTCTCTTCCTGCCTCTCTGCCTACTTGTGATCTCTGTCTGTCAAATAAATAAATACAATCTTAAAACAAAACAAAACAAAACAAAACTGGGTTGGCATCACTGGAACTATTCCTCATGTCCTGGCACCAGGGACCTACTATCTTAGCGAGTCTTAACCTTCTCTCCTTACCATTCATAATCCCCTCAAGTACGTGCGTTAAAATGCATTTGGAGCCCTGAAGCTTTGAAATGATTTCTTTTCTCACTGTACCGCTGCGTATGGGTCCCCTATCAGCTAACCTCAGTGATTTCTGCCAGGCACGGCAGGAGAGACAGCAATGTGACACACGGAATGAAAAGCATTCATGCCAGGGTGTGAGCAAAAGATCAACGTATTTCCCATCCCCACACAGCAATTTGTAACTCTCCCAAAGACACCCACTGTTTAAAGAGGCTAATGAATGAATACCTGAAATCCGGAAATGTGACTAGGTAATTAGTGCAAGGCGAGGCACCCTAATGAGGTAGAAAATTCTGGGCGGTGGGTGGGGTGGGAAGGTTTTCTGATGCCCTCAAATCACACGCCTGCCTTGGGGCTTCTTCATGTCAATCTCACGCAGTGGCCAGGGTCCAGCAGAGAACATTTGCTAATGTGAAACACAGCTGATTATGCATGGGGTGGGCACAGGGGAAGGGGGTGGATTAAAGGGGGGAAAAGACCCCTCCCCAAATGCAGGCCTCTTTTATTTTGGGTGTCTGAAGCGCTCAGAACACGTTATAATTATAATAGGGGTGCCTGGGTGGCTCAGTCCTTAAATGTCTGCCTTCGGCTCAGGTCATGATCCTAGGGTCCTGGGATGGAGCCCCACATCGGGCTCCCTGCTCAGGGGGGAGCCTGCTTCTCTCCCACTCCCCCTGCTTGTGTTCCTGCTCTTGTGCTCTCTCTCTCTCTGTCAAATAAATAAAAAAGAAATATTAGGAGTGCCTGGGTGGCTCAGTCATTAAGTGTCTGCCTTCAGCTCAGGTCATGATCCTGGGGTCCTGGGATCAAGCCCCACATCAGGCTCCTTGCTTGGCAGGAAGCCTACTTCTCCCTCTCCCACCCCCCCACCCCCCTGCCTGTGTTCTCTTTCTCACTGTGTCTCTCTCTGTCAAATAAATAAATAAAATCTTAAAAAAAAAGAAATATTAAAAAAAAACAAAACAGGACACTTTATAATTATGATCTTATTGGGTATTTAGAACAATTTAATCCCCTCGAAAATTGAAGTCAGTAATCAGTGGGCATTCAAGTTATCCACTCTATGCATACCGCATTGGGTTATTTTTAAAATATTTATTTATTTATTTGTCATAGAGAGAGAGCACACAAGCAGACTTAGTGGCAGACTCCCTGCCGAGCAAGGAGCCCACTGCAAGACTCGATCCCAGGACCCTGGGATCCTGACCTGAGCTAAAGGCAGCAGCTTAACCTACTGAGCCACCCAGGCGTCCCTCCGCATTGGTTTTTCATATGTGGTGGGGCTGTTGTCTGCCAATCCGTCCTTCATCCCTCACTTCTCTTCCTCTAATTCAGTTATAACTGGCTGTCATTTTTATTCTTCCTAAAAGGTGTCCAGTCGGTTTCTCTCTCCCTGAGGTGTGAGCCTTCAGTGTTTATTGTCCCTCAGAGCTGATGGATAGTGTCCCGAGACTTAAGTTTTCTCTCCTTTTGTAACATTTCTGTTTAGAATTACTCTTGTGTTCAAGGCCAGGCTGAAAGACAGGTTTGTTTGCGTTTCGAAGTTCCAAAAGTGGACCCAGTGCTCTTCTTGGCTGCTGTCGGTAGGGCTGGACATTGTCATTGACCGAGGCCACCAGCCTGCCCTGGAGGGAGTAAATGACTTGCACGGGTCTGGGTGTCCCAACCCTCCCGGCGGGGAGTGGAATGTAACAAGAAGCGGTCGGGTCTCAGCCCTCGGGGAGAGGCGGGGATCCTGTGGCCAGAGCCCCGCCTCCCCCACCTCGGCCGGCGGGGCCGTTTCTGGGGACGGAGACCGCGGGCGGGATCGCCAGCACTGCCTGACCTCCTCTCCGACGTCCCGCCCGCCTGGAGCGGGAGCCTTTGTCCCCAGTCCCCCCGGCCCCCCGCCAGCCGTCGGTCGGGTCGCATCCGACAGGGGGGCTCCCGGGGAAGCACATCTCGCCGGGAGTGGGGCAGCGGGGCCAGGGATCCGCTCCGGGAGGACTGTGGGCGGGTGAGGGGGGAGTCCCCGAGAGGGGCTGGAGGTGAGCAAGGGGTGCCGTGATGGGCGCAGGGGTGCAGGTGGGGCTGGGCACGGGGGAAGGGCTGGAAGTGAACAGAGGTGGGGGCGGGGCGGGAGTAAGGGGCGGGGTTGGCGGCGCGCCGGGACGCGGGAACAGGCTTAGTGGTCAGGGGACCTGGGGGCTCGTGGGCGGCGCTGGAGGTGAGCGGGCGGGGGCGGGGGGCGCCAGGGGGGCCGGGCGCGGGCGGGGATGCAGGGTGGGGGCGGGGCGGCGGGGCGGGGGGAAGTGGGTGGGGCGCCGCCGGGAAGGGGGCGGGCCGGGAGAGCCTCGGGGCTGGAGCCGCGCGGCGGCTGCGGCGGTGGCGGTGGCCGCGGCGGTAGCGGCGGGCGAGCGCGTGGCCGGGGCGGGCGCGATGAGCGGGGCCGGAGCGGCGCAGGGGGCAGCGGATGCGTCCCGGGGGCTGCGGGTGGACGGGCTGCCCCCGCTGCCCAAGAGCCTGAGCGGGCTGCTGCACTCGGCGGCGGGCGGCGGCGCGGCGGGCGGCTGGCGGCACCTGGAGCGGCTGTACGCGCAGAAGTCGCGCATCCAGGACGAGCTGAGCCGCGGGGGCGCGAGCGGCGGCAGGGCCCGGGCCGCGGGGCTGCCCGCCAAGCCGCCCAACCTGGACGCCGCGCTGGCCCTGCTCCGCAAGGAGATGGTAAGGGGGGCTCCGCGGGCCGGGCCGGGGGCCGGGGGCCGGGGTGGGGGGGTGTTGCTCCGTCCGGGCTCGCAGTCCGGGGCAAGTTCGCCGGGACCCGCGCTCTGCTCCGGAAGTCCTCGCGCCCCGCCGCCGCTTTCTGGCTCTGTGGCGCCAGCGCCGAAAGAGGGGCACTGACCTCCCAGGTGCTCCCTGTTACCAGTCCTCTGTCCGCGGTGGGACCCTCACCCGGGGAGCCCCCCGCCCCCAGTGAAAAGGCAGTTTTCGGAGTCCTGCCGCCTGCAGTCCGGCCCCAGCTGGCTCGGAAACCCGCGGGAGGCGCGGCGTGGGGTTCCCTCGCGGCTGGCGGCGGGTGCGGCTCGGTCACCCGTCTCCGGAGAGAGAGACAGCACGGGTCGGGGAGAGGCGTTCCCTGCGGCGGGGGGTTAGAGCTGTGTGTTTAGAGCTGTGTTTTCCTGCCTCGGAGAGGACAGTTTTGTCCGCGCGAGTGTAGACAGCGGATTGGAACAGCCCGCGCCCCCTCCCCCGCGCCCCAGGCGCCGCGTGCGGAATCCGATTACTGCGGGATGGCTCCGGCCCCAGACGGCTGTGAAGGCGGGCGCTCGGCCCATCCCCTCCGCGCGTGAGGCCGAGGCCCCAAGGCCGCGGGACAAGAACGCAGGGGTGCGCTGCCCGTCTGGGTGAAGCCCGCGTGCGTGCTTCGGGCAGTGTCCGGGCGCCAAACAACGGGGCTTAGTTGTTCTCAGTCCTTGGGAGGTACGTTTGGTGTGCGTGGATCGGGACAGCCGATTTCAGGCGACGCCGAAAGCAGGGCAAGGGCAAGGATTTAGGCGGCACGGAGCCCTTCCCCGGCTTTCCTGCAGGCTTAGGCCAGGCCCGCAGAGAGCTGGAAAACTTCCTTCTTCCTATGCTCTCGCTGACCCCTGATCACCTACCCCTGGCCACCCGCAGGCTTTTTGGAATCTGCCTCTTCCTTTCTCTTAGCGCAGGTTCTAAGTACAGGTAAAAACTTCCCTAAGGAAATCTAGTATATGAAAGCTGCTTTTTTCCCCAAGGATAAATTTGCCAAAACCTTATCACAGAAACTCTTTAAATACGCATCTAGTACATTAAGAGATTGTTTAGAAACATTCAGTTTATGCCTCCTTTTTTTTTTCAGGAGCATATCCGTTCTGAAAGGTAAGACTTAATTAAATCTAGAAAAGGAGCCTTAAATTAACATTTTTAAAATCAATTAGATACTGTTTTCCCACTCTGTAGCTAGCATTGAAATTGTGATTTCCAATCCTCTCTGAATAGATTTTCTAAGCTGCTTACAGAATGACTTAAATTCCAAGACAACCATTTTTATTTATTAATAAACATTGACACCAGCCTTGCACAGCTAAAGAGCTGAATTTCAGTTAGATAAGCCTACATCTAGTATGTTTACGGTCTGAAGTTAGATGTAGCATAAGTATAGGGGTTCAGCGGGAAGACTCATCCTGGGTTAAGTCCCATGCTGGAACAGACAGGAAAACCTCAGGGCCACTCCTGTTGTGAAGCTCTGCTTTATAACTTGCTCTGGTGGCTTTCGAGTCAATGTGCCATTCCCGAAAGTATTTTTCTGGGTCCCCCCTGGTGGTACTGCAGAACAGTCACAACCTTATAATTATGTCTTGGACCAGAGCTCTCCCTAAGCCTGTTTGAAGCACAAGGAAAATAAACAGCCATATTTGGTCAGTCTGCTGTTTAGCTGCGAGAGAGATAAGGAAGATAGGGCTACAGGCCCTGACAAGTCCTTTCACAGAATGTCACAGGGTCTGTTTTAAAAGAGCCCTAGGTCTGTTGCCCTTAAGAGATTACTAACCTGCGGCAGTGGGGTCTGAGCGGTAACCTAAGCTGAGTTCATTCCTGAATTATCTATGGAATGGTTTGTGTTGATCTGTTTAATTGGAAGGCCTGAGGTCAAATCTGTGTCTGGGGATATACTAGCAGTCGTGGCAGAATGTGATTAATCCCTCTTTGAAAGAGTCCCGTGCAATCACAGATTAATGTGGTTAATCTTTTATTTTTATTTTTTTTTTAAGTCCTATGCAAGCAGTGATGGTGTGGGAAGGTCTCTGAAGGCAACAGAATTTTCTCAAGGGACAAGGGCAGTGGGAAAAGAGCAGCAAAGCTGGAATAAGGGACTAGCACCAGTGTGGTAGCAGACTATAGAGAGCGGGAGTGGGAAATGCTCGATGAGTGCTGGGAGGGGGTGAGAGCCTCCAGCGGGGTGGGGGCCAGTGAATTGGAAACAGGAATCTGGTGGGAGACGCTGCTCTGATATAGAAAATGCAGGAATTGTCAGTTACCTATTAGAGTCTGGGAGGTGCCTTCAGCGTTTGTATGGAAAGTGGGGGTTAGCAAAACAATTAAAAATTACTCCCAGTAACTATACATCGTAACTTGTCTGTGCGGTGGATACTCAAAGTCTATTCTATTTATTTATCTACTTAGGTATTTATCAAAGTGGGGTTAACACGGGCTGTTACATTAGTTTCAGGTGTGCAACACAGTGACTCAAGTCTGTTTGCAAAGGTGTGCTGGCTGGTAGCGTGGCTCCCATCTGTCACCACACGATGCTGTTACAATACCATTGCCTATGTTCTCTCTGCTGTACATTTCATCCCTGTGACTTAACTCATTCCAGAGCGGGAAGCCTGCACCTCCCATTCCCTTTTGCCCATTTTGCTCATCACCCCCTACCCCGCCTTCCTCTGGCAACCAGTTGCTTTGTTCTCTGTATTTATGGGTCTGTTTCTGCTTTTTGTTTGTTTGTTCATTTGTTTTGCTTTTTAGATTCCACATGGAAGTGAAATCATATGGTATTTGTCTTTCTCTGTCTTATTTCACTTAGCATAATACCCTCTAGGTGCATCCTGTTTCATATATTTTTTGAAAAATCACTCAGAATTTAACCTCGTTATGGTCACATACTCAACCAGATGTGTCCCAAAGCCATGTGTGTGTGTGTGTGTGTGTGTTTAAGGTTTCTTTGTTTATTTATTTGAGACAGAGTCCAAGCAGGGGGAGCGACAGGCAGAGGGAGAAGCAGGATCCCTGCTGAGCAGAGAGCCCTATGTAGGGCTCAATCCCAGGACCCTGGGATCACAACCTGAACTGAAGGCAGACACTTAACCAAGTGAGCCACCGGGGCGTCCCCCCCCCCCCCCCGACTTTTTTTTTTGAACATCAGATGATATTTTACAATCACACTCCACAGATGTTTACGGGCTGTGCATTAGGTGTTGAGTGCTGTGGAAATACAAGGATGAATGGAACTGTCTGGCTCGTAAGGACCCGCCACCAGCTGGAAGATGTCATTTCACAGCAACAGGGGTGCCGTGCCTCAGACCTCTTCTCCGTTTTCTTGACTGGAGTCTCTGTATTAGTAATAGCAACTCCGTCTGAACTAGCTCTTGCAAAAGGAGAATCTTGACGGGCTGGGCATACGCAGAGACAGGCTAGAACAGGGCTGACAGGGCTCCTGGGAAGTCCACTGTTGTCTCCTCTTTCCCCTGCCATTTTGTTTTCCTACTTTTTGGACTCTGGCGGCTAACCGGGTTGTTTTGGCCGTGTTTCTTAGATCCAGTTTGCATCCAGTTTGGAAGGATGCCAGTGGGCCCAGCTGGGGTCATCGGGCCAGTCTGGGCCAGCTAGTCGTGACTGAGGGCAGGATTGCATTTTACTGAGATAGCGCGACCACGTGGACGGGGTGGGTGTGGGGCACTGGGGATTCCCCCAGAGAAAGGCCAGTTTGCAGAAATAGAGCTGGGGGCTGCTGGACAGCCAAACTATTAGATGTCTGTCACAGACTTCTTCTTCCTTAAGAATACTTTGCCCTGAAGGGCCCCACAGTTTGAAAGATTCTTACCTGCTAAGCTGACAAAATCACCTTTGCTCAGAGACCTTGGCTGGCGTTTCAGATCCTTGCACGTGGCTGAAGGACACCCTTGACTCTCAGCCTCAGCCGGGACCCTGACAGGTACTTTCCTTGAAGTTTATACTAGACCCCCTGCCTAGTAGCTCTGTGGCATTAGCCCATCAAGCTTGGACACCCTCCCCAAAAATCACAAAAGCACAGACAGAAGATCCTCAGATATGTGGGAGCAGCAAATGTTTGAGGGCCGCACCCCTGGGGGTTCTTGGGTTTTGCCTCTCAAACCACAGAGGCAAGTTCTAGTAGCTTTGACTTGGAACCCTTTGTTTTCTTGCTTCCTTTTTTTTTTTTTTTTTTTTTCCTTAGAACCAACAAGTAGTGGAGCGCCTGGGGGGCTCAGTGGGTTGAGTTTGGCTCAGGTCATGATCCGCAGGGTCCTGAGATCATGCCCCACATTGGATCTGCTTGAAATTCTCTCTCTCTGCCCCTCGCCCTTCTCTCAAATGAATAAATAAAATCTTTAAAAAAGAAATGTCAAGGGGCACCTGGGTGGTTTGGTGGGTTAAGCCTCTGCCTTCGGCTCAGGTCATGATCTCAGGGTCCTGGGATCGAGCCCAGCATCAGGCTCTCTGCTCAGCAGGGAGCCTGCTTCCCCCTGCCCCTCTGCCTGCTTGTGATCTCTGTCTCTCTGTCAAATAAATAAATAAAATCTTTAAAAAATAAAAATGTCAAGTAGTTATTTTGGTCACCAACCCATGCATGAATGAGAAATCATCCACTTGGAAGTTTTGAGTGCGCGAGCGGCAGTGGTTTAGGGGAAGAATTTAATCTGATTAAATAAAGCTTGATTTCTGAGACCCACAACACTCCTCGTCCCTGCGTTTTTGTTGAGAGCAACTAAATGGCTAATGAGTTTGTGTAGTGAACTGTGTTCTAGGAGATGTGCATTAGCTGGAATGGCCCACATCCCAGTGGATTTCAGTTCTTATCCTGCCCATGGAGCCAGTGTCTGAGTGAGGGGATTTTAGTCTTTAAAAGGTTTTATGGTAAAGATCCAATCCCAGGGAGGCCTAGGAAATGACATCTGGAACAAAAGCGTCAGCTACCAACATAGCATTCTTGATTGATGCCGATCACAGGAGATTGGGGCCGTCTGGTGGCCTTTAATACTGTCTTTTCTGTCTTTTTGTTTTCGCTGGTTCCCAAAGACTGGACCACCTTCCCCAAAGGCTGGAAGGACTCAGGGTCCCCGAGTCAGCTTGCCGAAATGCTGATTCCTGGGCTTGTTTCTATACCAGCAGGATCCGAATCTAGGAGAAGGCACAATTTGCACTTGTTAACAAGTCCTTTGAGAACCTGGAAGGCCCCAGCCCAGGCATCAGGAGCTTGGATTCTGTTATTAGTTTACATGATATAATTTAGGCAAGCGCTTTGCTATTTTCAGTTCTAGCCTCCCCTGTGGGGAAAAAGAATTAAATGTCACCAAGGTTCCTTTTGTTTTTGTTTTTAAAGATTTTATTTATTGAGAGAGAAAGAGGACATGCGAGAAAGCAGGAGTGGGGGGTGGGGCAAGAAGAAGAAGCAGGGAGCCCGATGGGGGACTCGATCCCAGGACCCCGGGATCACGACCGGAGCCGCAGGCAGATGCTTAACTGACTGAGCCACCCAGGCACCCTGTCTAAGATCTTAAAGTTTTGACGCCGTAATTACTCTGTATGGTACTTGTCCCCAAGCAGACTCTCCACTGACCACTGGGCAGGGAGTCCTAAGTGGGGCTTAATCCCAGGACCTTGAGCCCAAACCAGATACCACCCAGGCGCCCTGGTTTCACTCACTTTTAGTTTTTAAAATATTTTACTTATTCATTAGAGAGAGAGAGAGAGGAGAGCACAGAAGCAGAGGGAGAGGGAGAAGCAGACTCCCCACCGAGCAGGGAGCCTGACAGGGGGCTGGATCCCAGGACCTGGAGATCATGAAATTGAGCCAAAGGCAGACACTTAACCATCTGAGCCACTCAGGCGCCCTGGTTTCATTCACTTTTTTTTTTTTTTAAGATTTTATTTATTTATTTGAGAGAGAGAGCATGAGATGGGAGAAGGTCAGAGGGAGAAGCAGACTGCCCATGGAGCTGGGAGCCTGGTGCGGGACTCGATCTGGAGACTCCAGGACCATGACCTGAGCTGAAGGCAGTCGCTTAACCAACTGAGCCACCCAGGTGCCCCAGTTTCATTCACTTTTGATGTTACCTTTAAGTGAGGTTATACTTCCAGTCCCAACATTTGAAAATAGAGGATTGAAAGATACTTTTTCGTACCATCTTATCTACTACTGTCCCAACCTGTAGAGACTATAAATGAATATTTTTCCTAACTTACTAGTGTCTTGCAAGAAGCAAATCCCTCTTCTTTTCCCCCACCTGTGGTTAAAGGCATTCCTCTGTGGCACGGGAACGTGAAAGCGTTCCGCTTGTTGGTACTGTGGACACCTGTTCCCCTGACACAGGACCTCCACCGAGCAGTGCCTGAACGTTTCTGCATCTCCTTGGGCCAGCACTGCCGTAGGTCTTTGAGGCCTCGTGGGCAACGAAGTTCAGGGAGGGCTGCGAATGAGGAGGGTGGCCCTCGTGTCGTTCCCTGCCACCAAGCAGCGGCTGGAGGCTTTACAACAGCTCTGCTTCTGGGATGTCCACCTGAACGCCCAGGAGACTTGAGAGCTCAGTTGGAAAAGCTAAAGTTTTCACAATCCTGTGTCTGAAACCCTGCCGATGGGGTTTCAGGAAACCGGCCTTGAGACTGGCTGGGCCAGATATTTGCCTCCAGTTACCCAGTGTCATTCTCTAGAGCCCCGACCTTCTATTCATCTCATTCGTGGCCCACAGGCTCCAGATGTTTCCAAGTGATAAGTAGGCAGCGTGCGTAAAGGTTGTTCTTTCCTTTCCTGTTGCTCCTTCCCTCATGGACACTTAACACGGGGATGTACATCCTCCTCCAGGAACTTGGGAGACAGACAGACCCTTAGGCTTCCTTATGATGCTGCAGAAAACTCCTTAAAGCATGTAGCCTTTTCTGTTTTTAGGAGCGCTCTCTGCTCACTGCCCTGATTGGCCATAAGAGCAAGGGCTGGCCTCATTTTGCAGGTGTGAAATTCCCTCTGCAAGGATTCTGGGAGGAGGCCCTGCCCTTGACTGCAGAGGGTTGGGGGAGAAGGGAGAGTCTGTCCTCTGACCAGGGCTCTCCAGACAGGGGCAGCCTCTGGGGGACGCCAGGCCTTGTACGGCCTGGAGAGGCTGGGCTGAGGAGGATTACTGAGATCCATTTGGAGACTAGGCACCATGGAAAGAGGGTGTTTGGTGTGCGCTTAGGTTATCGACTGCGCTTAGAATTGAAGAGAAAACAGCCAAATCCAACACAGTTAAAGGAGAAACTGCAAGGTGTTTAACAACCTTATAATCACAGATATGCAAAGGAAAACAATAAGGCATCATGTTTTATCTAAAACACCAGTGGAGATTGAAAAGAATGATCATCCTGAAGGTGAGAGTTTGGGAAGATAGACACCATAAAAACGGTTTCTTGTGTGTTTTTTTATGTCAGGTCTGCAAAACACCAGCTGCTGATATGAGATTTTCTGTATATTGCCCTAGAACTTGGTTTTCTGATTTTAACTTCAGATTTTCTCCCCTAACTGCATCTCCTCTTGCAGAAGGGGAATTTCAGTTAATTGGGTATTGTTCAAGGAAATGACAGAACACAAACTAACCTTCGTATGTGTGTTGCGTTCCAATGTGTTGTTGGCAAGTCCGTCTTCCCTTCCAGTCCCAGCTGATTTCAACCTCAGCTGTGTCCATGTCTGCACTCACTATCTTGGGCAACAAGCTTTTAGGCTTTGGTGTAAATCCTCAATGAATGATGGTCTGCCTTTTGCAGCCCCAGGGCTAGGGAGGGATTAGAAGGAAAGCATCCTTTTCTCTTCTCCCCTTCTGCAATTTCATTTTTATAAATTTATCTTATGTTACTAGTCACACAGTGAATAATTATATTTGTACACAGATGCATATTGTGTATATGATTATCTACATGATAGATAATCATATAATATGAAATAGTGATAGAATACTATACAGTCATGGAAAAGAATGTGGTATTCACAATATGAGAAAGTAAGTTACGAAACAGTATATGTATACATTTGTATATGTGGTTACTAGCTAAAAACCAGCTTGTGTAAGCATAGTGTCATGAGGGATGTATACTAAACTGCTAAACGTGGGTATCTTTACTCTTTTAAACATATATATATTTTATGGGACGCCTGGGTGGCTCAGTTGGTTAAGCAGCTGCCTTCGGCTCAGGTCATGATCCCAGCGTCCTGGGATCGAGTCCCACATCGGGCTCCTTGCTCAGCGGGGAGCCTGCTTCTCCCTCTGCCTCTGCCTGCCATTCTGTCTGCCTGTGCTTGCTCTCTCCCCCTCTCTCTCTCTGGTAAATAAATAAAATCTTAAAAAAAATATATATATATATTTTTAAGAATTTATTCTAGAGAGAGAATGAGGTGGGGGAAGAGAGGAGCAGAGTGAGAGGGACAAGCAGACTGCACTGATCGAGGAGCCCGACATGGGGCTCGATCTCAGGACCCTGAGATCATGACCTGAGTTGAAACCAAGAGTTGGACGCCTAACCTACCTAACCTACCCCGGTGCCCCTAAAAGTGGGTATCTTTAAAACAGCAGTTCTTAAAGTATGAGTCTGGAAACCCTCTCAGGTCCATAATTATGTGGCAATCATATCAATGAATGTGATGTTTTAAAATATCACCTAAGGGGGTGACTGGTGGCTCAGTTGTTAAGCCTCTATCTTCGGCTCGGGTCATGATCTCAGGGTCCTGGGATCGAGCCCCGCATTGGGCTCTCTGCTCAGCAAGGAGCCTGCTTCTCCCTCTCCCACTCCCCCTGCTTGTGTTCCCTCTCTTGCTGTGTCTCTCTCTTCAAATAAATAAATCAAATCTTTAAAAAACAAAATAAAATAAAATACCACCTAAGGAAATAGATTAACTTTTGGAAGATCTGCCCAATTCAGTGAGTCAGTTTTTCACATTTTTCGTAACCAATGCTTGCTGTTACAAAATCATCCACAGTTAAAAGATCCATTCAAAGTGCAAGACTAATATAACAGGATGAAAAGTTCATCGGGGTAGTTTCAAATTTCACTCTGCAGCCAACTAAAGGGTTGTGTCAAAAAAAGAACACCCACAATTTTTTAAAAGGCTATTACATACCCATGTGAGGCCAGATTTTCTTCATTTCCTTGAACCAAAACAACCTGTCCCGAAGGACCCAAGGCAGGAGATAAACCAGACATTAAAAAGATTTACAAAATGGCATTGTTTATAAAAATGTCACATTAGCATGTAATGGGTATATTACTTATGTTTAAGTGGATCTATATTAAAGCTTCTCAGTTTTGCCCTCTAATAAGGAAATGTTGTTAGGTATAAGCCACATAAAGAGAGCTCGTAGGGGCCCTCTGTAGCTTTACTGAAGAGTGTAAAGAGGTCCCGAGACTCAAACACACGAAGATAGAAAGCTGCTTTAGACCGTGGAATGTGGGAAGGATGGCTTATATAAGTATGAACCATTGAGATTTTTAAAAAAGATTTTATTTATTTATTTGACACAGAGAGATCACAAGTAGGCAGAGAGAGAGGGGGAAGCAGGCTCCTTGCTGAGCGGAGAGCATGATGCAGGGCTCGATCCCAGGATCCTGGGATCATGACCTAAGCGGAAGTCAGAGGCTCAACCCACTGAGCCACCCAGGCATCCCAAACCATTGAAATTTTAATCTAATTAGAATGTTTTATTTTGGGGCGCCTGGGTGGCTCAGTGGGTTAAAGCCTCTGCCTTCGGCTCAGGTCAGATCCCAGAGTCCTGGGATCGAGCCCCACATGGGGCTCTCTGCTCAGCAGGGAGCCTGCTTTCCCCCCTCTCTTTCTGTCTGCCTCTCTGCCTACTTGTGATCTCTGTCTGTCAAATAAATAAATAAAATCTTAAAAAAAAAAAAGAATGTTTTATTTTTACAGTGGGCAAAAAGCGAGAAAGAATGAGCAAAGCCATTGCTTAGAGAAAATGGTCGATTGCTTTTCCTTGGCTCTGCTTAGAGCCGAGGAAGAGGAAAGGGGCTTCACTGGTCCCAGTATTAGTTGCGGTTAGAGAGAAACAAGCACATCCCGGGAGACGTCGCAGAATGGGCTCTGTCCACGTGGATACCCTCAGCTGTCAGCAGACAAACACAACTGAAACTGCCTTACTTGGTCGAGAGGGTGTATGGGCAGGTGCAGGGCTGAGCGAGCGCTGGGCGTGGCTTAACCCTTGGGGTGCAGCTGTACAGGATGTTCTGTCTCTGAACCACCGGGGCTCTGCAGAGCCTAGTCCTCAGCCCGGTGGGCTCAGAGCATTCGCAGGAGATGAAGCAGACCGGATAGCGTGAATGCTTTTCTGCCCAGGAGAGCAGAGTGCAGCCCAGGAGCCGCGGGATGGATTGGAAGCTTGCCGTGAGCACAGCATGACAGGCCGGGACCTTCCAGGTCTTGTGGGGGTCAGTTGATACCCCTTCCCCACTGGATCAACACCCAAGGAGTCTTTCTCTTCCGTTTTCCTTTGAAAACAGTATACAGTGGACGGGTCGGTGTCCTTCTGTTGTCGCTTCCTTTATTCAGAAATCAGGTTACGATGCATTAGGCCATCACTTTTATTACATTTCGGCTCTGCCGATAACGTGCTAGACACCTTGATTAGACTTGGGGCATTTCCTGGTCCTTTCTAAAATAAATTCATGAGCCGAGTATATGCTTAGGCACTCATTACATTTTAAGAAGATAACTTCCAAGTGTTCTCATTGTAAGTTAATACATACTTGTGGTAGAAAATCCAGAAAATTCAGAAAAGCCCAAAATCAGACTCACCTGTGATGTTAGCAGCTTGCCACCTACGACAGAGGACATTGGGCGTCTCCTTGGCCTGGTCAGCGGCATGGCCAGGACAGACGGCCGCTCCCTGCCCTGCCTTGCCCTGCCCCCACCACAAGCCGCCCCCCTCCACCTGTCAAGGGGCTTCATCTTCCAGGATCCCAACTTCCTCCTCATGACAGAGTCAGTATCTGCCTCACAGAGCAAGGGTGAGGATTTCGTATTTGTGTCCAGCCGAGATTTCTCTCTCCAGCCCATCCCTGGGGATGAACCTAGGTGTCAGGGTGGTGCAGTCTGGGGGACCTCAGACTCATGGTTTTTGGCTCAGGTCTGATCCCTGGGTTGGGAGAGCGAGCCCCGTGGGGGGTGCCACGCTCAGAGCGGAGTCACTTGGGACACTCTCCTGCTGCCTCTCCCCACCCCCAATACATAAATAAAATCTTTAAAAGAAAAGAAGTGAACAGTTAGCTGGTTGAGAGTTTGGGCTATTTCAAGGCTTTTGATAGAGCTTGCCAAGCAGCGCGCCACAGTGTGCCTACGTGATAGTTTTTACAATTGAGAGTGTGCTCATGCTTGCTGAGAAAACCGAGCCGTGCAGAAGGCTGTAAATACCGATCCCGCTTTCTAGAAGCAGGTTCTGCCAACAGACCTTTCCTTCTCCCGTCAGAGGCTTGCACGGGTGTGTGCATATATAGGAAGGGAGTTCCTGCTAACATACTGTCAGTGACCTGAGCTTTTGTGCAAGGCGCATGGGTCGCTTCTACTGTAGCACACACCCAGCGGCTCATCCTTTAAAATGACCACCCAGTTTTTATTGTATGACTAATCCCTAAGTTTTCTAACCACGTTCCTCCTGCCTTATGTTTCAATGTAAACTTTCATGCAACTAACTTTTTCCGTATCTGTCCCCATATTTTGGGACCCCACCCCCCAATTCCCACACTACATACAGCTCACGATTCTGCAGCTTCACTGGGAATCTGTACATCCCTCCTGTCCAGTATGAAGTGGGATATTTATTATCTTCGGTTGAGGAATGCAGTGGTAGGCAGATGGATGGTCAGGTCGGGGGAAGGGCGGGTGGGCATCATTTCGGAGCTGACCTCAGTATGACTTCCTGATCTAAGCCATCCCCACACCATGCCCTGCTTCTGCCTGGCTTAGCCCACAGCCTCAGCAGGGGTCTTGGAGCAGGGTGCAAATAAGACCATTTCTTTTGATGTCTGTTCGGTTTTCTACTCCTTATATCTGAGAAGAGGTTGCTTTTGTTCACGTCTCCTAAATGGACTAGGGAAGGACACCAACTCATTTTTATTTTCGTGCATAAAAACAGACTCTTTTCCTTAAATACAACTAATTTCTTAAAAGTATCCTTAAGCTTTTCACGATGCTTTGTTTGGTCCCAACCAAAGTTTCCTTTTAAAAAGTACCTTCCATCTTCTAAACCTTGTATCCAAACTGTCTTGTGTCTGTTGTAATTTTTTGAAGGTTTGGAAGAACTCTGTCCCCCACAGCACCCTCCAAAGATAGTCAGAAACTTAATCACCCAAAACCCAGCTGGGAGCCACCCCCTGCCCCGTCTGAGGTGTATCCACGTGGCTAGTCCATTGTGGGTTGAGATAGTTTTGAGGGTGATTCAGGATTGTTAGAGATGTTGTAGGTTGATGAGCCACCTGTGCTGCGGGGGAGGGGGGCAGGCGAGCTCTGTGCCTAGGGAAAGAGAGGAAAATGATCAGGAAGTTAAGCAGGAAGCCCAGACAGAGAGAGGAAGGAATGACCTTAGCAATTTAAAGCAGTGGAAACTAGTTGATTGTTCTTAATTGTCTTGAAGGTCTAGAATAAGGGCTACACATGACAGGATCTTAGAATTCTGTACTTTTCTTAAAAGTACCTGAATTTTTAAAATCTGCTTCCGAAAATGAGCTTTTTTTTCCCCCCCTGAATGCAGCTGTGAATCAGATCAGCTGTCCTTCAGGGCCATGTGGGAACACATCACTGAGACGACAGCCTTCCCCCAGTTGTAGAACGGGACAGTGTGTGGGGGGGTAGTGCAGAGGGCGTTCCTCACCCCCCATCCTTTTTTCTGGAAGGACTTGTCTCCATTTGTGGGTGATTTAATCACGTTGTGAAACAACTCGCAGTTTAATTCTCCAGCATGACCCCTCTCTGCCCTTCCCACATTCCCAGACGCCTGGGTCTTCAGGATTGAGAGGCTGATTTCTGGGGCTGTCATGAGTCTCTGCCCCAGCTGCAGACAGTGTGACTCTAGAAAGAGCACTCGGGGAGGGAGCTCTTTCTAGCCCCAAACTTGGGTTTGGGTCTTTGGTCAAGCAGGAGGTGAGGTTTTTTTTTGTCAATGTGGCAATGACCATGTGGTCTGGGGCCTTCTTCGGGAGCACGTGGGGGTGCTCTGGGCTCAAAGGGCTACCTCTTCATGTCTGCCACCCCTGCAGGCACCTGCGGGATGTAGCAAGGGGCCGTCTGGTCCCCGCACGCCCCCTGCCAGGCTGCTGCTGCAGCCAGGTGTCCTCTGGGCGGGCGTCTCTACTGAGACGTGTATTCACACGGTCAGCCAGTACCTGCGTTATCTACACGGCAAGACTCTGTGCTGGGTGCTGGGGGATCCCAGGGGGAGAAGGGGCCACTGCATGTGGGCTGTCCTACATACGAAGAAAGAAGACCCATGTGCTGACCATGTGCAACAGGTGGAGAATAATAAATAGGGCAGGCAGAGCAGGTGGAGGGAGTGAGTGGCCCCTGCGACGGAACCAGAGTCCAGAGAGTGGAGGAGAAGCTGGCATCGGGCTGGGCGGGCAAGGAGGCTTTGACAGACACAGTGGGGACGGGTCCCGGACCGTCTCGGGGAGGGGACCTCCGGCCAACTGTGGCATCAGGTGCAGGTAGAAAAAGTGGAATCCTGCATCGGGACTTGCAATGTGCCTCTAGAGAATTTAAGAGCAAGTGTTGAAACAACCACAGCCAAGGGAGAGGGAAAAGCGTCCAGGCTGGGAGCCGGCTTGGCTCCTGCTACTCCCGCCCGCCGTGCCGATCTGGAGGATTGCTGGTAAGCCGAGGAGCTCTGGCCTGTGCCTGCAGAAGGGACCGAGAAGCTGGGATGTGCGGAGACATGTACGCGTGTGCTGAGATCCCTGCTCAATCACCCTAAGCACTTGGCGGCTGCTCCGCTGTCTGATGGGCGTGCGTGGTACCGAGCTGTCTTCCTAGGTGGGTCAGCCCTCCGTTTCTAGGCCAGCGTTGCACCTGAGGACAGGGCAGCTTTGTGAGTCATCTGTTGCTGCAATGCAGACAGGTACCCAGAACACGATCCAACTCAAGGCCTGGAGGACCTTGGATGTGGCACCTGAAGAGGAAAGGGACCCCAGGGCTTTGGGAACTGCATGTTCAGAGGACACCGGCTCCTGAGAAGCCAGTGGGGTAGTTCAGGGGCCATGGAGCCCAGGCTCCTGCTGTCACCTGCCCCCGCTCCCAACCTGCCCACAGGATGAGAGTCAGACCTGGTCCAGGAACACATTGCTCCCTTCCCTCTTCTGTTGTTTTCCCATTCATTTCCAAGGTGGGAAATGGGCTTGGGGTAGCCCAAGCCCTATGGCTGTCCAAGTGACTCAGTAGAAATCGCTCCAGGACACTGGATGAATCTTTTCTATGATTTTTTTTTTAATTCCTGCGTAGTTAGCATCCCGTGTTGCATGAGTCTGTGACTTTTTAAGCAAACACTAGTGCAGCTCTGGGAGGGTGCGACTCTCTTCACTGAGGTTTACATTCCTTGTGTTAAATTCTAGAACAGATAGGTAGACGTGACCTTGCCAAGACAGAACCTTGCAGTCTGGTTACCGGGTTCAGATCTGGATGCTGGAGGAGCCCCAGGAAACAGGAGCCAGTTCAGGGGAAGGGACAGGTGGTCAAAATGGGCCAGAAGGTCGTTGTAAGAGGTGACAGGCCTGAAGGTATGGTCTGGAGAAGACAGATCGTTTCTTCCGGTGGGGAGAGGTGACAGAATGAAAATTACCTTCAAATGTGTAAAAGGCAGTTAAGAGGGAAATGAGATGTGCGGGTCTGCAGAACGGTTCCACGTAGCATCAAGGGCCCTAGAACTACAGACTGGGAAATTTTGGCTCTGTGCAGGGAAGCGTTATGTCTGCCCGGAAATAAATGAACTGGTGTGGAAGGGTTTGGGGGTGTGAAAGGGAGACCTCTGAGGTCCTTTCCTATTCGAGAGTCTATGGTGTCTACCCTGGTCCCCAAGAAGCAGGTCTGCTGGCTAATTGTCATCTGGCTTGACTGTGCTCGGGTGATTCCCGGTCAGTGTTTGTGATCGAGTTGGGGTAGGAGGAACGTGGTGCCCCAGGGTCACTGCTCTTTCCGGGAACCCTGCCTCCTGGTAAGTCCCATAGCGGCCAGGCCTTTCCAGGTCGATATTCCACAGGCTGGCAGCCTGGAGAGAATCATGAACGTAGTAACCACCAGAGCAGCTGTTACTCTTTCCAG
The DNA here is from genome assembly GCF_009829155.1 of Mustela erminea. Taxonomy (NCBI): domain Eukaryota; kingdom Metazoa; phylum Chordata; class Mammalia; order Carnivora; family Mustelidae; genus Mustela; species Mustela erminea. The sequence goes on along the minus strand of NC_045627.1, from coordinate 3,483,874 downwards.
GAGTCAAACAGGATGTCCACGGTCTCACACTCGCGCATAGGCGAGCCGGCATGTGGACCTGCTTGGGCAGGCTGTGGGGCCCGAAAGCATTCTCCCTTCCGTGCTTTTCTGTCTGGCTGGCCTGGAAGTCAGGGATCACAGGAGAATACATACAAGTGACCCCGGAAGGGCAGGGATTTGTGTCGAGAATGCTGTGTTGTGTGCTGGAACTGGGCATCGGCATCGTCTGGGTATTTTTTCCAGCCCAGATGTCAGGAACCATCTTTCCTTCCGGACAACACACGCACACGACCAGTCGGGACAGAGAGTGGTGGCATCTGACCCGTTTGTGGCAGGCCTGGGCTTCTCTTGGTTTGCCCGTGGCTTTCCCTGTTCAAGGTTTACTTTCGAGAATGGGATGCCATTGAGCTGGTCTGCCTTCCCAGACCCTGGACATTATGGCAAAACACACCAAGTCAGTGGGGCCTGGTTCTGTTTCTATGGTGTGCTCAGCTGTGGGAGAGGGCCGCTGTCTGCTTGGCAGTCTAGTGTGGTTGGAGGCTGTGAAGAATGACTTGGTGTTTAACACCTATCTTGTCACGAGAGGATTGCTGCCTTCTGGACCCCAGCGTCCCCTGTGTGAGTCTCGTGCGGCAGACCTCGTCGCTGGGGAATTCTAGAGACCATAGAGCTCCTCTTTCTCTGTTTTCTGCTGCACGTTCCCATGCTTTAGCCCTTTACTTGCTACCCAGTAGCATTTGATGACTGTTGGTGAAAATGGATGGATCTCTCAGTGAATCCTCCCTGTACCCCATAAGAGAAATTATGATTCCCTTTTGTCATCAACCAAGGGGTAGAGATAATACGTGACTTGCTCAAGGGCCAAGAAGCAGAAGGCAGGTCTCCTAGCCTCCGGTGTCGAGTCTCTCCCCTTGCCACTGGGAGGGAGGTTGCTGCCCCTCACCAGAGCTCAGTAGCCCTGTCACCTGGGACCCCACACTTGCCAAACCGGAGGCTGCGTGGTTCACAAGAAACACGGGTGATTTTCATGCGTGTGCAAGTGTCGGTGCCATCGTCTAGGCTGCATTTCCAAGCGGATTAACCCTTCTCTCTTTGAGATTGATGGAAACAGTGCATTTCCTGTGCTGATTTGGCCCTATCCTGAGGGACTGGCCATGGCAGGAGGGAAACTTGAAGATAAGCAAGTATGTGGCTTTCCAGCATTCTTTGTTCTGTCACCACTGGTGAAAGTGGTTCCCAGGAGACTCTGTGCACTTCTTCAATCGCTTGCTCTGGGGAGTGATGCCCCAATCATCTCTGGGTATGACTGACCTTGTCCGGAGGAGAGGGAGTCCAAACACCACTCTTGGGAACCCGGAGGCCGCGCTGACCAGAGGGCGGGGGCTCCGGGGTGTGTGAGTGTGTGTGTGTGTGTGTGTGTGTCACCCTGACCTGTGAGCCACTGTCACTGGCAAGGGGACTCTTGTTCCCAGGGAGTTGAGAATGATTGTGGTATCAGGGAAGGCACATGTGGGTCCTCTCTGAAACTGATCCTAGCGAGAGGAAATGACAAACTTGCCTCTTGGCGTCCAAAGTGAAACCAGCTGGGGCCACCCGAAGTAGGAGTGCTGCTCCGTGCCTTCCCAGGGCGTGCCCGCATGCCGGGGTAAACTCCGCAGGCCGGGGCCCGCCGCCCCGCAGGTGTGATCCCTCCCTGCCCCACTGAGTCACGTCTGAGGTGTGGGCATCCCACAATTAAGGTTTTCTCAAAATTGGAAACCCGAAGCACTGGAGTGATGCTTGGAGTCATTCACTGTCTGGAAAAAATGTGCTGGCATAGGCAGACGGCAGGCTGAGTGTCCCACTAAAATTAAACTCAAGTGCTGACTTCTCGTTTTTACCTCTCCACCCCTTCCCTTAAGGTCGGCCTGCGACAGCTGGACATGTCCTTGCTCTGCCAACTCTACAGCCTCTACGAGTCCATTCAGGAGTATAAGGGGGCGTGCCAGGCTGCGTCCAGCCCGGACTGCACTTACGCCCTGGAGAACGGCTTCTTCGATGAGGAGGAGGAGTATTTCCCGGAGCACCACGCCCTCCATGAGGGGAGGGAACGGGGCCCCCCAAGGGACCTGTCTCTGCCTGTCTCCTCGATCTCCGGCAGCGACTGGATTCTGGAGTCCATCTAGAAAGGGATCTTAGCAGAGGCCACTGCTGCCCACCGGACACACTGTCAGCCTCAGCTCCCCCTCTCGAAGAAATCTCCTTCGCTCCTCCATCGTGGGCAGTCGCCGGGCGCGAGAGGCCAGCGCTGCCAGCTTAATTTGGAGGACAGCCGTGGCAATCTGTCGCCAGGGCTGGAGTCTCAGCCTGGGTGGCCTTGAGGTGCTCAGCGACACTATCATGCAGAGACCCTCCTGCCCACGAGTCCTGTCCATGCTGGGACCCTAACAGGAGGATCCTGGGGCAAAGGCCCTCCCAAAGATCTTTCCCCCAAGACGACTTTGCCGGTAGACGGTTTGCTGCTCTGCTGTAGGAACTGGCTCCAGGCTGCCGACTAGGAAAACTCCCACTTCGCGGCCCCCTTCCTTCTACATCTGGCAGCCATTCTTGCTTCCGTCTTGTGAGCGTTTAAGGCTCTTGGTTGGGCTTTCTTAATTGCCAGCTGCATTACTAATGGTCCCAATGACTCAGTGAAAGCTTTGTACCAAAAGAAACCCCCCCCAAAACAACAACAAAAAAAACCCCTAAACATTTCAGGTCACACCAATCAACACCATTCTCTTCAGAATCTGGATCCTTCTTTGTCTATCCGGTGGTGGAGGAGGGAGGAAGAGAACACGGAGGCGTGTTATGTCGGCAGAAAGAAACAGGGGCACGCTCATATGGGGTGTCATTCACTGTAAGATGGCAAACTTTTGTTCTGGAAGGTTCTCAGTGTGAACTAGTCTATTAGAAAGCAGTCCTGCCTCTTCCACTCGACACAACGATCACCTTAAGCCTTAATATATTTATTAAAATCTTTTATGAACGCTTTACACTTTGTAGGTTAAAAATGAGGATAAAATGCTAAACCCCCTGACTGTAGTTGTGTATTATTTTGGTCTGAACTCTGAATCATCCAATTTCAGAACTTGAATGCATGGAGTCCAATCAACTACTGAAAGAGAATAATTTATTTTCTTGCCAGGAGGGATCTGGAAGCAGCTTCTCTTGTTCTACTGACTTATTCTTGGTCGTGTTTTCCACGGTAGCCCCCATTTATAGTTAGCTCTCAGTGCTGTTATGTCTCTGACTGCTTCAGACCCCCGGCCCTTCTTTCTTTTGATGTGGTAATTACTTATTCACCACCTTTGGGGGCCGAGAGGAAGTAAAACTCACCCTCACGGGCCAGCATGTGGACAGCCTGTTCCGTACGTGACCGTGTGTTGGGAACTGGGCTGAGTGCAGAGAGGGAAAAGCGTTCCTGCTGTTTTCCTGTGTTGAAAGTAGTAGTTCGATGAGAGACGGCAGCACATCGCCTTTAGCGTGTGGCCCAGCTGTGCAGGGGGCGCGAGAGCAGTGAAAGTGATCGGACCAGGTGACGACTGGTCATCTTCCAGAACCTCGGACAGTGAGAGGTTCACGCTTGAACCTTGGATCTGCTGTGCTCAGCCCTGGCCACTTGGGGCAGGGAGAGGTTTCAGAAGAATCTTGAGCGTGGCTCAAGAACCTCCATCTTTGTTCTGATTTAATCAATAAGGGGTGAGGCCTGGGTCTCTGCATGGTTCGAGAAGTCCCGCAGGAGAGACTAACGTGGATCCAGTTACCACCTAGTGTCCGGGCCAGCCCTCGAGGAGGGCATCGTGGGACACCCAGGAGAGCTGCCGGCTCTCCTACTCCACCCGGACCTATGGAGCATCTTCCTAGGACGGCCCGGTGGTCCTCTCACACGAAGTTCAGGGGGCGCTACTCTTGTCCACGCGGGAGGACGGTACCATCTCCGGGAGGGAAGCTTGCAGGGCTGGCTCAGGCTTGGGGGAGCCCCCACATTGAGAATGCACGGCTCCCTGGGTCTGCTGCCTCTGGGTTCTTCTGGAACCACAACCCTAGATTCATAGTGCCTTTGGGTTTTGGGGTGCTCGTCTCATTACGAGATGGGCCATCAGAACTAGAAGTGGAATGAATCAAGGCAAGCAAGGGGCCTCTCCTTGGCTGGGGGTGGGGTGGGAAGGGCTGACACATTCCTCAGCCCGATGGTAAAGAGGCATATAAACCTACCACAGTTCTTAGTACACCATCTGAAGTTCATATGCACTGCCTCACGCTTCCTCTCACTCCAGACAGAGTGTACTGTTGTAAATGCAGCTTGGTGAGAAATATTAACATTATCCCAAACCATAAAATGTTTTCTAATACACTGTCCTTATGAAGGTCCATTAGGAAATAAATGCACTGGTGTCCTTTCCTGCTTCCCGGCGTACATCGTCACCTCTGAGTTGGAGCCGGCACTGTTCCAGGCTCAGTGGCCAACGGACAGCCGGGCAGGCTCTAAGGCAGTGCGACGTTTCCTGAAGCAGAGAGCCCCCGTGTAAGGCGATGCACAGAGCACTTGGAGAAATCACCTCTAGCTTCCTACGGCCTTGGTGCCGTGAACCCAGAGTTCCTGATCATTTAAACCTGGCATTTCGCAAATGATGCAGCTCCTGTCACACCCCAAGGGGAATTCAGAGTCCGTTCACCAACTCGACCCCTGGCTCCCATTTTCCTGTAACCCAGGGGGATGCCATTCACTCAACGGACATTTATTTAGTGCTGGTCTGGGTCACGTTGAGTCAGGAGCCGAGAACACAGGCTGCGGGAACCTGAAGAGCCTCTGGCAGATGCCATTTCCACAAAGAGCCCAACATGGAGGGCAAGTGTCGTCATCAGGGAAGCGCCAAGGCCACTGAGGCCTAGGAGACCCAACAAACCCTGGGGACGTTGGCAGAGGGGACATCTGAGCTGCTTTTGAAGGGTGAACAAGGTTTTTGGTTTTTTTCTTTTTCTGTAAGATTTATTTCAGAGAGGGAGTGAGTGTGAGTGGGGGAGGGGCAGAGGGAGAGGGAGAGAGAGACTCTCCAGCAGACTCCCCACTGAGCGCAGAGCCCGACGTGGGGCTCGATCCCAAGATCCTGAGATTATGACCTGGGCTGAAATCTAGAGCCGGCCCACTTAACCGACAGCCACCCAGGTGCCCCTGAGGGACGAATGAATTCTTCAAAAAAGAAGAGCGAGCAGATGGAGGGGAGGGCATAAGTTCTCCAAAAACTTACGTATAACAATGAGTTGCTTTCATAAGACATTTTTCATTTCTGTGATTAAAAGCACAGGTGATGTGACCTCCTCAGGTCATGGCTACATGACAGAGCTGGAGTTCTGAGAGGCAGTTTGTGTTCCGTTGACGTTTCAGGCCTAAGCAGGTGCTGGGACCGAGCAAAGTCTGAGGAGATTATGGGCCTTGGTCCCCCGTCTCCCATCCCAGCGCCTTAGTCTCCCAGGATGCGTTGCGCGGCACTTTCTACTGGATCTTGCTCTGACTTCCACGTGCATGGGCCTAATTTCTCTCAGAACCCGTGATCACGGACTCAGGCCAAGCGTGCGGGAGACCCAAAGGCTCTCTAGCCACCAACGTTGGGCCAGGTGGCAGTTGAATTTCATCTTTCTGTCCTGAGAAAACCTTCCAATCGTAGAAGCCTGAACACGTCTAGTCTGCTTGTCTTCATGCGAAGATTGTCCTTTGAGTTCGGACAGATGTGTCTTGGGCTCATTCTCTGCAGAGATGGTGGAGCTTACATTGCAAGGATGGTACCTGGAGGTTCCCCCTGAAGGGTAGCTGACGCCTGCTGGACCATGGTTTCGGGGGGCGAAGATGCTGTGGGAACGTGTGGGCCTCCAACCACTGAGTGCGGGCGGGCTCTGGAAGGGTCAGCAGCCTGCCTGATGCCTTCATGCTGGCCAGCTGTGGCAAGAATGCATTACTATCCACCCCGCTTCGCCGGCTATCAGTCAGCTGAGGACAGGTCCCTAGACACCCATTCTCCTGTCTGGTTCTCCTGCTTCCCTGAAGAGCGTGGACAAACGGAGTACCTAGAGAATGTTGGGAAAAACCTTTATTAAATGCACTAACTGAGCAGTATTAGCAAAACGAAAGCATGAAGCCAGGCAGTAAGGATGCATTATGGCCCCAGAGAGCCGATGCCCAAGAGAAGAGGACGGGGGCACATGCCATCTGGAGAATTACCCGTTGTCAACCTCAGACAGAAGCTCAGAGACCTTGCTCCCTGCTTCCTGTTCTGTTTCCAGGACGGAGGATCTCTAATGAAAGTCCTGCAGGCACACAGAGACCACTGGTCCTGGGAACGCTGGTTTGGGTAGGAGGAGCACTTACATTAGAAATCACCGAGATCACAGTCACCCCACGGTGGAGAGCATGCTCCGGGTCCCTTCAGAGGGCACAGCTCTGTACCGAGACGTCAGGGAAGAGAGCTCCTTACCCTCCATCTCCTGTTTTTCTCCTGCCCACAGGATGGTAATAAGATGCCAGAGCGGGGCTCCAGGAGAAAGGATGGAAGGGGAAGCCATGAAGATGGCCTCTAAGACATTGTGTGAGAAACAAGAAAGCACCTTCGAGATCCCAGGGATTTCACAAGGTGGGAAAACAGTGGGAAGTGGAGGTTGAAGGGCAAGCTGGCTGAGTTGTCTGGGGTGTCCCTCTGCACAGAACCCCGGGCATCTAGATGGAGATAATTTGGAGGTTGAGGATGGGGCTCACTCGCCAGACTCAAGGAGCGGTGTGTTCCCGGCATGCCACGGCCAGCAACAAGCCCCACCGGGCACTGGTTCTCTCTGTGGCTGACCCTCACCCATCCTGCTGGCAGAAGCACCAGGGAAGACAGGTTCAACTCAGTCCCCCTGTCGTCGTACGCTGCGTGACTGACTCCTCTCCACGCAGGAGATTGTTTCCTGACTGTCTCCTAGATGAGTAAACCCATCCTGGCTCTGACACTCCTGCCAAAAAGCATTTCCATGGTGCCGGGACCTCAGATGGGTTGACTTTATCTCCCCCTGCTGTCGAAGAAGGAAGGGGAGCATGCTCGGTAGGGCAGGAGACAGACTCAGGAATAGACATGTGCCTGGTCACACACTTATTTGCCTTAAATGGATTGATAGGATTTATACGCCACCTCTGTTCCAAAGGCAGCTTTTGGTTGTTTTATAAAAATTCACACAACACAATAAAATGCAATTTTTAAAAAAGTGGGTTTAGAAATGAGCACAAAGGGAATACAAGGGCAGGACAGAAATCAGCACAAGAAGCACCTTCTGCGAGATATGCAAGTCGTCTTATTTGCCAGCAGAACGCACATGGGGCCGATTCTGACCTTGCATCCGAATTAAAGCCACAGGTGGATGGGGAACGTTCAGCTTCGGAGCAGGTGTTTACCTTGGTGTTGCTCTGCCAATTCTCGAGAGGTACAGGGACCCGCTCCAAGGTAAGGCAGGGATCTCCGTCACATGCGCCCCCATCACCGGGCTTTTGCTGTAGCAACTCCAGAACTAGGAAGCTGGGCGGCAAGGGGCCTTTCAGAGTTTCTCGTAGGACTCTGATGTCTGCTTTCCCTTTGATGAAGCTGCAAATAAAGGATTATGCTTCCCAGAAGGGTCCTGTCCAAATTTGGGCGGGTGAGTATATGAGGATGCGCGCGCGGGCGCATAGGTTAGGTGGAAGGGTCTGCTCTTTGCCAGGTGATTTTGTGGTTGGCTGAAAACTGGCACCCCCAAAACATCTTGTCCGAAGATAGCATCTCTGGAGCTTGTAAATATTACTTAATTTTGCAAAGGCCTTTTATAAAAAAGGTGATGAGGTTAAGGATCTTGAGATCCCCCCATTATCCTTGATTATCCGGGGGTGGGGGGCTGCTAAATGCTGTCGCAAGTGTCCTTAGAAGAGAAAGGCAGAAGGATATTTGACACAGAGGAGGAGGTGATGTCGATCTCACAGGGAGATGGGAGACACGTGGCCACAAGTCTTGGGAGGACCGCAGCCCCCCTAAAGCTGGAAGAGGCAAGGAATGTCTTCTCCGCCTTGAGCCTCTGGAGGGGCATGGTCCTGCCAACACCTTGGTTAGGACCCAGTGAAACTGGTTCTGGACTTTGTGCCTCCAGATTTGTGGGAGAATAAACGTGTTGTTGTAAGCCACCAAGCTTAATTTGTTGCAACGGCCGCAGGAAACTACCACAGATTCCTGGGCACACTGGTTCTCTTCCTGCCTTTGCTCGTTCTCTGTGTCATTCTGGGACATCACCGTTTGGTCGCTGGCTGAACACACTGTGCTCACCCTTCCCATGTATTTAGATACACTTCCTGGTGGGCTCCTGGAGCCAGTTTCACTGACGGGCACCTTCTAGGGTTGATATAAGGGTAAGATGACTTGTTAATTACAAAGCCCCTAAAATAGTGTCTGGTTCAAAGTAAACATATATACACATAATACATATATAGTAAGTCCTAGAGAAATCACATATAGTGCCGATCTCTCGGTCTGTATAAATATTTGTCCAATAGGAATAAATAGGCAGAATCCTGTTTGGGGTCCTGGGGTTCTTGCTTTTGTAGTGCTTTTCCTCTGTTGACTCTTCGGGAGCCAGAGAACATTTTAAATTTAGTCCTAGGTTAATAACATTTCCCTTGAGAATGTGTTCCCAGTTTTATAATGAAGGGTTATGGCCAGAAGTGTGAGATACCAGGAAGAGAAAACCCAAGCTTCGAGGCTCACAGCTGTTCCACTGAGAAAAGGCTACAGTGAAATGCTCATTTCTTTCTACAGCTTCTTCCACGGAGACAAAGGACTAATATTTAAATCTAGTCCTGTTCATGTGAGCTCTGTATTTTATTTTATTTTATTATTTTTTTTTAAAGATTTTATTTATTTGACAGAGAGAAATCACAAGTAGATGGAGAGGCAGGCAGAGAGAGAGAGAAGGAAGCAGGCTCCCTGCTGAGCAGAGAGCCCGATGCGGGACTCGATCCCAGGACCCTGAGATCATGACCTGAGCCAAAGGCAGAGGCTTAACCCACTGAGCCACCCAGGCGCCCCTGAGCTCTGTATTTTAAAAAGCCAACAACAAAAGTCTCTTTTCTCTACTCCGTACTCAAATACTCTGTGTTTGAAGACCAGTAAATTGCCCTTTGCTCAACAAGAGAAGAGGGGTAGACCCAGAGCCGCAGCGTTAAGTGAGGGTGGAGAGCAGGTCAGACCCAACCTCTGCCCACTCACCCCCCTCACTCCACCCCTGCCCCATTAGACTGGGAGTGGAGGCCAAGGTTTTAATCGCAATTCTGTCACCAAGTGCTTGTGTGACCCTAAGCAAATCCTTTTACCAGTCCAAGCTTCAATTTCTTCATATAACACTGTGATTTAAAAAGTAACTTTTCTGAGTGATGCCTTCTTGTTTTGTAAATATCTTAAAAAAAAAAAAAAAGAAAAGTACCTATGGCTCTTACATACACTGTAATGTTTTTGTCCTAACTTGGTTCAAAGGGCTTCAAACCACTCTGATAGAAATCTCTTGACCAGGGGCTCCTGGAAGTGTCTGCCTTCATCTCAGGTCATGATCCCAGGGTCCTAGGATTGAACCCTGCATCGGGCTCCCTGCTCAGCAGGAAGCCTGCTTCTCCCTCTCCCCCTCCCCTTGCTTGTGTTCCCTCTCTTGCTGTGTCTCTGTCAAATAAAACCTTTTTAAAAAATATTTTTTGACGATTTTATTTATTTATTTCACAGAGAGAGAGATCACAAGTAGGCATAGAGGCAGGCAGAAAGATTGGGGGAAGCAGGCTCCCCGCTGAGCAGAGAGCCCGATGCGGAGCTTGATCCCAGGACCCTGAGATCATGACCTGAACCAAAGGCAGAGGCTTAACCCACTGAGCCACCCAGGTGCCCTGTCAAATAAATAAAACCTTAAAAAAAAAATTCTTTTGATCAAAGACCACTTGTCTATTTTCCATGTGCCGTATTAGTCCATATTGTGCTCTCACAAACTGGGCACTTTCTCTCCTCTGGTTCTGAGCGGTACCGAGAACTCCAGGGACAGCAGTGGGCTCTGTCAGCATAGCCACTGTGTGGCCATCACGGATCAGACTGTATGAGGCAGGTCTTCTGCGAACCCTTGAACACAGTGAAAGTAGGGATATCTGAAAGTGATTTAATTTTTAAAAGGATTTATGTATTTATTTGAGGGGAGGCGAGGGGCAGAGAGAGAATCTCAGACTCCCTGCTGAGCACAGACCCCCACTTGGGGCTCAATCCCATGACCTGACCCCAAACCAAGGGTCTGACATTTAACCGACTGAGCCACGGAGGCACCCCTGCAAGTGACTTAATTTTTATAGCTTCCAGTGGATTTTCATAGAAATGCCTGTTACACTTGTTGTTAGACCACATCTCCATTCTGCATGGGACGGGGAGCTGGAAATCATAGACCTCTTTCCAGAACACTGAGCACCACTGCTCTCTTCTAACTTCCCAGTCTAACTAACCGGGCAATTCTGCTGCCCAGGAATCATTATTTAAAGAAATTTAAAAAAGAAGTCAGGGGAAAACGTAGCAACTGTTAAAGGGAGGTGGTCGGTGTATGGGTTTTCGTTGTAGAATCCTTGCAACTTTTTTTGTATCTTTGAAATTTTTCATAAATCAATGTTGGAAAATGAGCAGGAAAAGACGAACTTTGTTGGGTGGAGTGTGGAGAACTAATCATCTGCCCAATGCACCTACTGCTCTGGTTCCTGGAGTCCTACCCTGATACAACAGACAGCCTGCCAAATGGGCTCTAAGGTCAGAGCTGGATCAGAGAGATGGGTCTCCTCCGTAGTCCTCCGGCATACCTTGCACAGCCTTTAGCTGACTCATGCTCAGATACCAAGGAAAGGGATTTCTAATACTTGTTTAAAAAAAAAAAAATTTAGCAGATACTTTTAAGGTGCTCAAGAAAGACTGGGTTGTATTGCCTATGGATTAATAAATCAGTTGTATGGAGGGACCTGGGGGGCTCCACTGGTTGAGCATCCGACTCTTGATCTCAGCTCAGGTCACGATCTCAGGGTTGTGACCTCAAGTCCTGCCTTGGGCTCCATGCTGGTCGTGGAGCCTACTTATAAAAAAAATAAAAAATAAATAAAAAAAATTGTGATGTGTTTATTATCTTCACTTACCTGGCTTGACAGGTCCAAGATTGGAGGAGTTGTGATCTGTATATCACACGGTCATTTTTCCAATACTTGTTTTTCAGTGGACTTTTTCTTTTTGATTGGACTCCTTTACACCATGTTTCACTCCCTCTTTCCTTTCCATTTATGGGCTTCATCCTGTGGCTATTCTGTGATGTCATTCAAGTTGGCTGTGTTTTTTTTGTTGTTGTTTTTTTTTTTTTACTTTGGATCCTTCTTTCTAGAATTCTGCGTTGGTTTCGTGATCCTTGGGATAAGTTACAACCCCCGAGGCCCCTCATTATCCAACTTCACGTGGCTTCCTGGTACCATTTTTAACACTCCCAGTGCCCACACCCCAGCCACTAGTTCTGTGGGATATTCAGTTCCCTGCACACACATGAGACACTCTCTGCCCTCTAAGACTTGGCGTGCATGGTTATTCTCCCTCCAGGGATACTGGAAAGTTTCTCTCCTCTCCCCCTCCTATCGGAGGACCTTCTGGACTTCTAGAAGGGGGAACAGGTGTCTCTGCTCTGCATCTCCCCCCATCACCCTTCAAAGCACTTATTACCCAATACTGCCATCACCTTGTCATATTTCCAAATCTATCACTGCTCTGCAAACTTTAAAAAAGATTGGTTTATTTTAGGTGGGGGAGAGAGGAAGAGAGAGAATGGAGAGAGTGAGCGAGTGTGGGGGAAAAGGGGCAGATGAAGAGGGAGAGAATCTTCAGCAGGCTCCGTGCCCAGCATGGAGCCCAATGAGAGCCTGGATCACAATATGAGCCAAAATCAAGAGTCAGATGCCCAACTGACTGAGCCACCCAGACGCCCCACTGCTCCATAGACCTTAAGAGGGCTGCCCACCATGGTGTCCATGTCTGACGCACACAGCAGGTGCTCAGTAATTTCTGCTGCGTGAATATGGAAATGATGACTACAAGAACAAGCAAATGAAATGCAGAGAGAGAAAAGGCGTTCATGCTACCTTATTCATGTATCTAGTGCTGGCTTTACTGAGATAGAATTCACCCCATTGAGCGTACAATTCACTGGTTTTTGTTATTTATTTTTGGAGCAGCCATTTCTAAAGAATTAGTTACAGGGAAAGATACGGAAATTTACAAAACATTTACGGAAGCTCAGTTTTTTTTTTTTTAAAGATTTTATTTATTTATTTGACAGACAGAGATCACAAGTAGGCAGAGAAGCAGGCAGAGAGAGAGGAGGAAGCAGGCTCCCTGCCGAGCAGAGAGCCCGATGCAGGGCTCGATCCCGGGTCCTGGGATCATGACCTGAGCCGAAGGCAGAGGCTTTAACCCACTGAGCCACCCAGGCGCCCCGCTTAGTTTGTTTTGACTTTATTAAGAGAACAATGTTTCTGTTGTAAGAAAACAAAATATTATTTTAAATATATTCTTTAGAACCAATAACTTAACATTTAAGTTAAAAGAGATATAAACATGTCAAAGGAATGAAACATGGATCTTTTATTATGTGCGAGTCGTGCGTTCACGTTCCTCCTTTAGGTCGATGCCCACCTGAAGGGGTCTGTGTGGCCCGAGTCTTCCTACGGCAGTGTCTCTGCGTCTGTGTTTCTGCATCTGTCTATGTGTATCGGTATGTAGTTTGGTGGTCTCTTAGATGGGGGGGAGGCAGAAGCGTGATAGTTTTGGGGGTTTCCGATGCCACAAGCATCGCTTTCTTTAGGAAGTGTATCCAAATCTTTGCTTCATCGAGGATCTTGGTTTGTAGTTTATGTCTTCTCTTTTTTGGACGCAGCTGTTCATGCCACAGATAACAAAGAATCCAACTGCGGATAATGAAAGTATTTAGAGTGGCACTTTCTGCTCGAAGTTAATTCATCAAATCCTTACTAGGGCAGGCCCTGTGCTCTGGGAGTATGTATTTCCTTGTGTGTAACCTCCTGATCTCTGTTTACCAGGTTGGGGGAGTCAGGCATTAACATGTGGGGTTCGAATATAAGACAAGGAAGATAGAGAACACGAGGTAACATAAAGGAGAACGGTTTTCAAACGGCTGTGAGAGACAGATGCCCTTATTATCGTGACCGGAAATTACGATGGGCAGCTTGACACCTAGAAGCGCCTGGGGAAGCTGGGGCCATGTATCTGGCACCGGCATGGACTCAGGAGATCCTGGACACGACGGCTGTAGGGTTGAGCTGGGCCCCGGCAGGTCAGTGGGAGTGAGAGCACAGACTCAAAGTTTTGGAAAAAGTTTTCCTTCCACGGAGAAGCAGAGAGGACTGACTGTATCTGGTTAGGGGGAGAAGAGGGCCCGGGGAGAGCATAAGCCATATGTGGAGATGAAAAGAAGACCGTAGTAGAGGAGGTGGGTGGGAACATGTCTGTGGAGAGGAACTTAGGACCAGAATATGGACGACCACACTTGAGTGACGAGAAAGCTAAAAGACTTCCTCAGGAAGAGACTAGAAACTCCTGTGTCAGCAATGAGGAATGACGAAAAATTCGGAAGGGCCCCAGAAGTGATGGCTGAAGAGTTCTGGGGCCCCAGTGTCTGTGGGGAAGGCTGTGAGGGGCTGTCACAAACCTTTAGGCAGGAGACAACAAGGGCTGCCCTGGGGTCTGAGGGAGAAGGGATGTTTCCAGAGAAAAGCCTCAGGAAGGGATTGTGTTTTGGTGGGTAGAGTGGGGAGAGGCGGAGTTCGACTTCACAGGCACTGCCTGGGAGGCCGTGGCAGGGCGCAGCGACGGGGCTGCAGGGCAAGCTGGAGCTACTGGGTCTGGGGGGCCTGGGCCCCGGGAGAACGAACAGTCCAGGCCTTGGGCACAGCCACCGCCGAGTGTGTGAACAGCAGGAGAGAAGAGGAGCGCCGAGGACCAGCCCAGGGACAGACTGGGACGTCTGGAAGGGAAGAACACTGACCGAGCATGAGGGGAGACTGAGGCCACGGGGCTGGGGATGGCCTTTCCGCAGAGGTGGACACGGTTCAGAGCTGACCCGTTTCCCTGCTGCTTCTGTGCCTTCCTTGCCACCTGCGCCCCCCAACCCAGGCCCCGAGTCTGCTCCCGGACCTTACAGCCGATGGGTTGCGGGCCAGGAGTCTGACTGTGACCAGAGCAGGGAGGACACTTACAGAGAGGAAGGGGAGCGCAAGTCCGGAGGGACGGGGGAGGGAAGCAGACAGGTGACCAAAGCAGTTCTGGACTGAAGAAGGAAGGAAGCTCAAAGAGTCTGTAATGGGCTCAGCCACGGGAGGAAGGAGTGTGGGGAAGGTTCCAGAACCATGTAATGGCAGGCTCCCTGGCAGTGACCGCAAAGGCAGAGGAGCAACACTGAGGGCAGCTGAGGCTCTGGACTCTGGATGCAGGGCTGGACTCCGGGAAACAGATGCTGAGACTCACCCCAATGGCTCTAAGAAGGCACGTCTGCTGGAAGGGCAGGAAGCCGATGGTCTCAAGGGACCATTGGTGAAGAATCAGCAGCTGCCTGAGTTTGCAGGTGCGGGAAAGAGAGGCGAGGTAGGCCAGAAGGGGGTCAGGGATTGGAGGGGAAAAGGCAGCCCAAATCGAGGACCGTGGAAGGGAGGGGGCAGATCTCAGAGGTCTTGGTGCGAGTGGTGTGGGGTGCAGCTATCAGGAAGTGGACAGGGCCCCTAGAAGCAATGAAACACAGAGGTGGATGTCCCTGAGGGTGACAAGGACCCTGAAATGTGCAGTACGGTCCTCGAGGGGGTGGGGGAGGGTCATGGAAGGGCACTGCCTTGTTTTTTTTTTTTTTTTTTAGATTTTATTTATTTGAGAGAGAGAGAGAGAGAGCATGAAAGGGGGAGGGTCAGAGGGAGAAGCAGACTCCCCGCTGAGCAGGGAGCCCGATGTGGGACTCGATCCCGGGGGTCCGGGATCATGACCTGACCTCAGGGCAGTGGCTTAACTGACTGAGCCACCCAGGCGCCCAGCATCTCCTTATTTCAAACAGTGTTTGTCTCAACTGAGGAGGACGCCTGTCTGAAGGTGTGAACATTAACAGACTTTTATACCTCTTCAAAAGTCTTGGGGTTTATAGATGGCACAATCACTTCCCACATCCCACTCCATCCTTTGGAAGAAGTAGACCATGGTGCTTTCCATCAGTAAGCCACTCAAGATGGCCAGAAAGGAGAGCTTTCGGTTGATGTTCAGGGTCACTGCAAAAAAAAAAGGCAAATTGTAAGTTCTTAAGAGTTTAATTAAGTGCTATCGGCGTGTAAACTCTGTGGCACGTGAATGGAATTGTTCTGTAAAGCTGTTTTTTAGAGAATCTCTATTCATTCTTATTCATCTCTGCTGCTACCTTCCCCCACGTTTTCATCTCTGGAGAGAAACACAGCATCTAGCAAAAACATTAAGCTTCTCCTCCTGAAATCAAGACACAGATTTCCATGAATATGAAAGGAGGTAAAAAAAAAAAAAAACAAAAACCAAAAACAGATTCTAAGGTTACAAAGAGGTTAGCAGAAAATACCCAGAGATTTCTCAGTTTCACAGTTCATGACGAGCAGCGCTGCCAACCTCCCAGTACTGAGCTAAAGCACGTGAAAGCATTCTGAAAACGAAAAAATATTATGTCATTCGTTTGAGCAAATGCGGACTATACGCTGTGTATGAGGTCCTAGAGAAATGTCAGGCATCGTTAGGATTTTATGGAGAATTCCAGTGTTTAGCAGGGTTTCTAAGACGGTGTTGGAGAAACAAGGTGTTAAGCTTATATGTGGGTTGAAGGCTGAGAAGACAGAATGAAAGACAGACATACCTCTGATGGCCTGAAAATTTGATGTAAGGACAAACACTTTAATGAGCCGGAGGCAGAGGGGTGTGTAGTCGTGCTCCCAGATGACGGCTGGAATCAGCAAGAGTTTTCCGTAGCTGGACAGTAATAACGCTTTCAGCAGCAAAGTGAAGTTGGGTTTGGTTTTCGCTGTCATCGGTCGTTCTACCCACAGGAAAGCAAAAATGCCAATAAAAAAGGCAGTTTGTTCTAAGGAGGAAATGGAAAACAGAAATATGAATGTCTCTCTCCAAACCATCTTTCTCCAGAAACAAAGAAACCACATTTCCAGCTGCCTTCATTTGAACTGCTTCATCGAGATCAAATTTTTTTCTCTCTTTTTTTAAAAAATAAATAAGCCCCTGCCTTTTGTGTCACATCCTGCTGGTGAGACTGCAGAAGCCCATTCCAGCAAGTCTTCCATGAAGTATTTCAGGGTCCCCGGAAGTAAAAGTAAGTCTGTGAGAACGGTAACCATCAGCTCTCTGAAGTTCTTTCTAGGTAGTAAGGTTCTGTTTAAGCAACTTTGGTGTTCTAGATCTCCATGGAAAGAATGAAAGAGGACACGGAGGAGATTTTTAAATCCGAAAGATGGGACCCACCCTAAAAATTACACGCGAAGATGTTTTCTTTGTTCAGTCTCCCACTATTTGTTGCCTATTACCTGCCAATTCCGAATACCATGACCTCCATTTAAAACTGCCCTTACTCCTTTCGACAAACTATCTGAGTGCAATTCCTTATCCTTCCGCGAAGCATTCATAGACCGAGTCCAGACCTAAAGCCACAGTTCTACTGGGTCCATGGAACAGAGCAGTCTGTTCTGTTCCCATTAACTAGGAATCTGGCAGTTCTTAGCTGTTATATGATGTTTATTAAGATTGTTAGTCCTCTGGGGCGCCTGGGTGGCTCAGTGAGTTAAGCCGCTGCCTCCGGCTCGGGTCACGATCTCAGGGTCCTGGGATCGAGTCCCACATTGGGCTCTCTGCTTGGCAGGGGGCCTGCTTCCCTTCCTCTCTCTCTGCCTGCTTCTCTGCCTACTTGTGATCTCTGTCTGTCAAATAACTAAATAAAATCTTTAAAAAAAAAAAAAAAAGATTATTAGTCCTCTGATTACCCAGCTGGGTATGTTTTGAGGGGTCTGTCCCTAATTCTGTTTTTCCCCCGAACTGTGTTATTCAGGTTTCTGTAGAATCAGGTTTTTCTGGAACACATGTATCAAGTTATAGGAGAGACAACTGTATTCTTCCTAAAATGTCGTATAACCAAAGAGAGACAAACTAAAAAGGTTCCAATCATAGGTGATTAGAATCAATAAAAATAATTCTGGATGGCTGGCCTACAAGCCGTTTGGTATATCCCTCAGGGGAGACACCCCATCTCCCTGCGAAGTAACTCCAGGACTTGTCAACTGCAAGGATCTGCTCAAATAGGCGCATCTTAGAGCCTGGGGTTTGCACAAAAATAACTTTAATAATAGCAACAAAGAACTCCTTAACAAGAATGATCTAACAATAATGGGTTGTCTCCTGTCACTGGAGACATTCAAACAAAGCTAGACTACCTTGCAGAACTGAGAGAATTTCTTGTACTGGACAGAGAGGTGGATAAGATAACCTTCACATCTTTCTTTCTTTCTTTCTTAAGATTTTATTTATTCATTTGGGAGAGCACAAGCCCGGGAAGGGGCAGAGGGAAGAGGAGAGGGAGGAGTAGACTCCCTACTGAGCAGGGAGCCGGCTGCCCTGGATCCCAGGATCCAGGGATCATGACCTGAGCTAAAGGCAGGTACTTCACCAACTGAGCCACCCAGGCGCCCCCCTCCTTATCTTTCTAACTCAGAACTCAAGAGGTTTATGTACCTGCACCAGTCCTGGGGCTCTGCACTGTCTTTCACAAGGCAGGTATCTTGCAGCCTCTGTTCCTGAGGCGTTCGTGGATCTGATGGGCTCAGTGGGACCAGCTACCTGCCTACGGGGTTCGGCACGGGAAAACACCGCGTGGGGAGCCCGGACAGCCACCCTTCTCCGTGCTGACATTAACCTGCTGTGGAACGTTGGGGAAATCACCTGCCTTCCTACTTCTCTGCTTCCACAGATGTACACAGGGGAGAACCCCAACCTACCTACCAAAGGTAGGATGACTATGCACATTAAGTTGATCAAACTGTAAAAGCAGTGTTTATGTGATAAGATGTTGTATTTATACAACACATTTTCTATAAGCTATTTTAGGGGTTCAAAACTTAATATTGGATAAAACAGTTAAGTAACAGTAGAAAAATATTTTTCTTTTTTTTTTTTTTTAAAGATTTTATTTATTTATTTGACAGAGAGAGGTCACAAGTAGGCAGAGAGGCAGGCAGAGAGAGAGAGGGAAGCAGGCTCCCTGCTGAGCAGAGAGCCCGATGCGGGACTTGATCCCAGGACCCTGAGATCATGACCCGAGCCGAAGGCAGCGGCTCAACCTACTGAGCCACCCAGGCGCCCTAGAAAAATATTTCTGATTGAGTGTCAAAATATCCGCTACAGAGTAGGTGCTACAGTAATTCCAAATTTTGGGAATAAGCCTGTATTTTTTTTATATTAAAAATTATGGACATAAAAGGGTTTATCCTTAGAAATTTTCATAGTCTTTGCTTTAAAGCTTAAAATTATAGTAGGTTCTAGTTCTTGGCTTAGGCAATGTTTTCAAGGATTTTTTTTTTAAAGATTTTATTTATTTATTTGACAGAGATCACAAGAGGCAGAGAGTCAGGCAGAGAGAGAGGAGGAAACAAGCTCCCCGCTGAGCAGAGAGCCAGATGTGAGACTCGATCCCAGGACCCTGGGATCATGACCTGAGCTGAAGGCAGAGGCTTTAACCCACTGAGTCACCCAGGCGCCGCCAAGGATTCTTTTTTTAAAGACGTTATTTATTTATTTGAAAAAGAGAGAGCGAGCAAGCACAAGCAGGGGGAGCAGGCAGAGGGAGAAGCAGACACCCCACTGAGCAGGGAGCCTGATACGGGGCTTGATCTAGGAACCCTGGGATCATGATCTGAGCCAAAGGCAGATGCTTAATTGAGTCACCCAGGAGCCCCCCTCAAGGGTGTTTTAAATATTATTATGTATGTTTGGGACTCCTTAGCATACAGATTTTATTTTATCTATTTATTTTTTAAAAGATTTTATTTTTAAGTAATCTCTATACCCAACATGGAGCTCAAACTCACGGCCCCAAGATCAAGGGTCACGTGCTCTGCTGAATGAGCCACCAGGCGCCCCAGCACTCAAATTTTAAAACCTCAGAACTGCATGAAGAGACCAAGGGAGTGAGGGCAGACAGAGAAGAAAATGGGACAAACGATGACCTAGTCCAGAAATCTGACACTGCAGTGAACTGGAGACTTGATATTATTATAATAATATTTCTTTATAATCAAAGAGTTTAGAAGCAGAGAAGCATGGAAGCCAGTAAGTAAGAAAATAGTCACAAAAATTAAGACAATTCTGACCTAAGTCATAAATTTGAATTCTGAAGAAAAGCAATTCCGGAACTTAAGGAATTTGGGGGCAGTAGCCATTTTCTTTCTTTCTTCCTTTTCTTTTCTTTTCTTTCTTTCTTTTTTTTTTTTTTTAAGATTTTATTTATTTATTTGACAGTGAGAGCACAAGCAGGGGGAGCAGCAGACAGAGGGAGAAGGAGAAGCAGACTCCCAGCTAAGCAGGGAGCCCGAGGCAGGGCTTGAATCAGGACCCAGAGATCATGACCTGAGCCGAAGGCAGATGCCCAACCACTGAGCCACGCAGGCGCCCCCAGTAGCCACTTTCCCTGAACGCAGTCAGATAAATAAGAAGTGTTCCCTAGTAAATAGGTTGCATCGGTTCTATACAATTAGCATAGTACATTGGATAATGCCTGGCAATTATCCATCTGTTTTCATAAAGATGGGACCTATGTAATCTTTAAATTAGACAATCGAGAAATTAAACTGAGGAATTTTACCAACAATATAATGCCTCAAGATATTTTATGAAACTCTCTCATCTGCTATATATAACCATTTCCGTAACATATGTGTAGTAACAAACAAAATAGTAAGAAAGTAGCTAATTTAGACAGACTCACCTAGCAGCTGATGACACAGCTGAACATTTAGTCTCAAGTCCTGCATTAACCCTCTCCTCTTACCAGTGATCAAGACCACCTACCTTTTATTTTTATTTATTTATTTTATTATTTTTTTTTTAAAGATTCATCTATTTATTTGATGGAGAGAGAGCGATCACAAGCAGGCAGAGACAGACGTGGGGCTCGATCCCAGGACCCAGGGATCATGACCTGAGCGGAAGGCAGAGGCCCAACCCACTGAGCCACCCAGGTGCCCCCCACACTTTTAATCAGAACAGCAGTTACTAGTTCACTAAGGATGGAAAGCACGGCTTCCTCCTACCTAGAGAGGCAATCGCGAACATTCTATAGAAATCCCATTCCTTGGCATATCTGATGAAGTCGTTAGGGTCAGTGTTCTGGTTCGAATCTTGAAGCCGCCACCATCTCAGGTACGCCTCACAAAGCAAACAGAATATGCAGAGCTTTCCATGCATCTGGGTGTCAAAAACACAATGCCAATCACGGGGTAAAGAAACAATTATATGGAATATTAAACAGGCACAGACACAGCTAAGTATTTGCAGTTTGGAGGAGGCTCCCATCTCATAGCTCTTCAAATTCAGAACTGCTCAGTTAAGGGGGTCATTGTGTCGTCTGTAAACCGGGGCTTCTTCGTGAGCAATGCCCATCAGAATCACGGGAAGATTCTTTAGACTGCAAAGGTCTAGGCCCCGATCCTGATCCGGGATCTCTGGAGGTAATCCTAGCATGCAACTTTGAAACAGTTCTAGGGGTAAGGAGGATTCTGATGTATACCCCTAGTTAAGAAACACTGCTTAAACAGTACTTCACCCTTCACTATGCTTTCAGCATCCGTCCTGAATGAGAACAGAATCAGGCACAGAATTTCTGTGCCTCATGGATAGGTGGAAGCAGCCATGAGAACAGATTTAACCTGAAGATTCCATCATACCTCACAGGAAGCTATTAGTCTGAACATAAATTTAAAAAAAAAAAAAAAAAGGCCCTATGCCTGATGAGAATGAATTCATTTACTGAAGACAGAAATTAAAAGGCAGAAAGTCCCCTGTAAGTTTAAAAGGCTAAAATTCTGGCAAAAAAGAAAATACCAGGTACCAAGAATCAGCTTTTTTTAAAAAAAATTCTTTTTAGGCAGGCTCCACGTCCAGCATGAAGCCCAAGAATGGGGGTCAAAATCACAACCCTGAGATCAAGACCTGAGCAGAGATGAGGAGGCAGACACTTAGCCAACTGAGCTACCCAGGAACCCCAAGAACTGGGTTTTTATTTTAGTATTTTATTTTATTTTAGATTTATTTATTTGAGAGAGAGAGACAGAGATAAGGAGAGAGAGCACAAGCTGGGAGGAGAGGGAGAAGCAGGCTCCCCACTGAGCCAGGAACCCTAGGTGGGGCTCAATCCCAGGAACCTGGGGTCATGACCTGAGCGGAAGGGAGATGTTTAACTGACTGAGCCACCCAGGCACCGAAGAATTGTCTTTTTAAAATACATTGCTGTACTGGGTACCTGGACAGCTCAGTTGGTTGGTTGTTGGACTCTTGGTTTCATCTCAGGTCATGAATTCAGGGTCATGGGATCTAAGCCCTGCATCAGGCTCTGTGCTCAGCTCCTACCCCCAGGGCATGTGCGCGCTCTCTCTCTCTAATAAAGAAAATCTTTTAAAAAAATTAAAAATAAAAAAATATATTACTCTTATGAGTTGGACTGTCTATGTCAATAGAAAGTGGGGAAAATAAAGTGTGTGTGTGTAAACACGATGTAGTCCAGGAACAGTCATCACTGTAGATTTCTGAGCTTCTTAGTCTAGTTGGTTCCACCCTGGAATTACCTGGGGAGTTTTAAGAAATACTGATGCCTGAACCCATCCCCAAAGATTCTGATTTAATTGATTCTAGGTGAGGCCTCACTTGGAGAGATTAACTGCCCTACCTCTCCTCCACGCAATTCTATTGTGTACCAAAGTTTGGGAATCAATGGTCCAGCAGTTTAAAAACTACCCTGGTTATTTAACTTGGTGGGTGGAGGGGAGGGATTCCCTCAGTAGAATAAGAACGCAGTAAATTGTTTAAAAATATTTCTCTTTTAATGTTTGCTGACTTCTTCTAGGTGTAATTCTCTCCCTACCTGGATATATTTAATTTTATATTAGATACAATTTTATATTAATTGTATTGTTAGAAATAATTGACGTCTTTTTTAAAAGGTAACCCACTAAAAGGCAAACTAGTAGCCCTGGTTTGTCAGTTTCTTCCCAGTGACCCTATTCTTAAATATTCACTAAACATTGTGCACAGTGTTTATCAATGCCTGTTATTTCTAGCAACTTCCAGATGCTGTTGAGATAAAAGACCCATCCTCGTTAGCATCTCTTTCTCTTCTTTTCTTTTTTGAAGATTTTCCTTATTTATCTGACAGAGAGCAGCACAGCAAGCGAGAGAAAGCACAACTGGGGGGGGGGGGCAGGTAGCAGCAGAGGGAGAAGGAGAAGCAGGCTCCTCACTGAGCAGGGAGCCCGATGCGGGGCTTGCTCCCGGGGCCCCAGGATCATGACCTGAGCTGAAGGCAGACACCCCACTGACTGAGCCACCCAGGCGCCCCTAGAATCTTTTTATTAAATAATGCTCTTTAATTCTGTTCAAAATTATTATTCTTTAAAAGTACAAAAGCATTATCAAGTAAAATTAGAAAATAAAAAATGATCACAACTTACGTTTATTTTAGTATTGAAAAGAATATGTCTGTAGGCCTGGGCTTTGCATAAAATAGCATTAATCAAGATGATAACAGGATCATACTCGATATATTTGTCTACAGGTTTCTGGCAGGATTTCTGAAATAATGTGAGATAATATTAGAACAAGCAAATGTATACATTCCGAAATCTTAAAGGCTTTCAAACTAGCAGAGTCTATTTTGGACTTCTACAGCAATAAGGACATACCAGCATTAATTTAAATTAACTTCTCTTCAGACACAAAATGTTCACCTACAGAAGCCCTGGTTTCAGAAATGACAATATAATCTTCTAGGTGTGAGACAGTAATCTTTTAATCTCATATGTAAGAAGCTAAAAAGATATTTGACTTAAAGACTGATTTTAGGCAGAAAAGTATCCCAGAAAATCCTACTTTCAATTTGTAGGACTTATTATAAAATAAGTAAATACATTTATAACATACTCTTATTGAGAAATTGTTCCCTGTTGGCTAGATGGCCATCAACTTTGTGGTTCTTGAAACACGATTTGGAGGAAGGGATTCAGAAGAGTAACCCCCACACCCAAAGCTTCTGAAAGCTAAAAGCAGGTAAAGTGTGTGGAGCAGCATCAACAATCTGGGGGATGGCAGATACCAAGAGAAACTTGTTTTTTCTCCTCCACTAACATCGAGACTATGGAAAGAAAATGGGTGGTCTCTGTGACAGCGAAGACCCTGGAGGATCGTGAGCTGTAAAAAAAAGGAGTGGGTTGGTCAGCTTGGTTCTAGGCGACCCGAAGCAAGACCCCTGGGCTCTCCTATGAGACTCTCCTATGAGACTCTCCTGTGACTCCTGTGAAATTGCCCTTTTTAGAGACATGTGATTACAATGTTTATCAAATCCCAGCATCATCAGAACATATAAAACACAGGTGTACAAGAACAAGCTCATCAGAAATGTGACATCTGAAACAGTTTTAGTTACAAAAGTTGAATCAAGGCTACTATTCTAATGGCTACAATTTCAACAAAACATTTTGAAATTCTGAGAAGATAAAATGGAAACAGAAGTGATGAACACGGAAACATACCGGGGATGGCCTTTTAATTACATCAAAGCCCTGGGGCGGGAAATGAAGTGTGCTGAAGGGTATTAATTCTCTAATCCAAATGTAATGAACAAATCACTTCCAACTTAAGAAGAGTCTCTGCACTTCACTCATGTAATTTACAAGAAATGGGTATGCTTTTGAGTCATCAATCAAGTGAACCAATGAAGGGAGATGTGCTATTATCCCAAATTTAAATGCACCTAATAAAACCGAGGCTTAAGAGGTGAATAATTTTGCAGTTTTTCAGTTGGGCAAACAGTAAGCCAGGGCCTAAACAGAAGGCACAGAATCAGAAATCCCATGTTCACGACAAGGAGCTGTTTTCTAGACACCCTCCCTATGCTACCGGTGTGGAAAACGCTTCCTCTTTGCAAACCACACTGTAACACCTGCTGTAATGCTGCTTCATTGTAAAACGCTGCTGCTTCATTGAAAATGAAACTGCTGGTGGGTCAAGGGTCTTTTCTCTGTCCTTTAAAAGTCCCCTAAACCTCATCTTCAGACACTGCAAGCCTATGTCAGGATTTAGACAATTTTTAGAAGGAGGTAGGCAGAAACCAACATTGGCGGACACGGTGGGACCGATGTGTTTGGAGGGGCTACAACATTCATTAGAACAGCCATCTCTGTCTTTTCTATGGACCAGGCACCTCCAAGGTGCCGGATATTCACTTTGAGACTAAGTCTCTATCCTCCAGGACCTTACAGTTCAGAAAAGGCAGACGAATAAGCCTGCTACCGCAAGGGTTTCAGTGGAATGAACACAGGGACATGAGCGCAATCAAGGAGCAGCTTCTGGCCTCATGTGCTATGCTCTGTTCTACGCCTTCCCTTCCTCGCCTTCTGAATATTTCATAAACACTGAAAATTCATTAGGGTCTGCTGGTTCCTTCCCTATCAGCTTCAGCCTCATTTTTCCTTGTTCAGTTCCTATTACTTGCTTTTCCCTTGGGTGCTTCCTTCACCTCGAATGTAAGGATCTGGGAAACCACACACACAAACAAATATAGTAAAACATCTGAGTGACTGACCGCTACATTTAGATACATTTTCTGATTCTGAAAAAAATTGTTCCATTCCATTTACTAATTACTAGACAAAAATCCTGAAACAGAAAGTTGTCCTCTAAGAAATCCCTACAGCACGGGACCATGCACACCCCAGAAACTCAAACACTTCCACCATCTCTATCTCACCATGGGTATGAATGACTCTCTGATGCTATGCTCTCCAGTTCTCTAGTGAATCACATCTCTTTTAGAATATACACTGGCCAACATTTTGTGAAAATTTTGGCTGCTTCTTCCTCCCCATCATCTCCAGGGCCGTGCCCTTCCCCACTCATTCTCAAATCTGTTTCATTTCAGCACCACAATAAGCAAATATATATCTTTTCAAAAATATATATTTTATTTATTTGTCAAAGAGAGAGAGAGAGAGAGAGAGAGCGTGCACATGTGCAAGAGTGTGCACAAGGAGAGGGAACAGCAGGCAGAGGGACAAGCACGCCCTCTGCTGAGCAAGAAGGAGTCTGGGATCATGACCTGAGCATGACCTGAAGGCAGAGGCTTAACTGATTGAGCCACCCAGGCGCCCCGGAGAACACAAATCTTGAAAGCGGAACCTCCTAGGCTTTAAGTTCCTTGAGGGCAGGACAGTGTCCTACTCATCTCTGCAGCCAGCATCTAAGTGTGGCAGCTCAATAGTGTAGTACTGAACAGACTCGAAATTTAGGAGGATCTCGAAGGAGTCTGGTTTTGTTACCATCATGAACTTATCAAATATCTGAGCACAGGTAAGAGTCCAGCTGCTACAGGAGATCAAAAGTACTAGATCTTTAAACATAATTATAATAAACTGTGAACAGCTGAGGGAGAGGGAATGGTTAAAAGCAAGGGACACACTTCTATTAGATGGAGGAGAATGAGGGAAACCCAAAGGGGCAAGTGGGGAGGCCTGGCAGTGGAAAAATAGGAAGAACAAAGAGAAAGAGAAACACAGGGAGATCAGGATGAGTATGCTGCTGGCTCCAAAGACAGCAGCTAAGAGACCAAAGTGTGCATGAGTTACCAGCTTATAGAAACTTGGGCCATTTTTGTCCAGAACAAATAGCCTGATGTCTAAAAACTTTTTACTCTCAAGACTTGGGAGAGCCTTTAAAAAATGAATTATTTTACAATTTAATTTTCAGAGTTCAGCATCCATGAAATGATTTTTCCTAAATAATACCACTATGGGTATTACTATGTATTATCACGACAAAGATGAGGATATTACGCACTCTAAGTCATCAGGGAATGACTGTGTACAATAATGTACTGTATCATCACTCAGTATTCCAAATATAATTCTAGAGAAGCCAGCACTGGTGAGTAGGAAAAGGATTTTGTTAGCTTAATGCCAATAATTTTAAAAAAGATAAAGATTAATTTGTATCATTAAAGATCACTAACTGCAGAGACAGTTACAGCTTTACTGGATGAAAGACTGTATTCACAGTTATGTGGTTGTCATCTTTAGGACAGATCATTTAACTGGGCCAGTACAGAAGTCATTAAATTTAGATGCTATACAACTCACAAGGCCACCAGAATGGCCAATGATATGAGCATTGAAAAACCTAGAAATGGTTCATGCATTCAGCAGATATTTATTGTGTACTTACTATGTGTCAGGTACTGTCCTGGGTGAGCCAACTGTATTAATGAAGAAATTATACATACTCACATACTCTCTGTCCTTGTGTAGCTTATATTTCATTGGGAGGAGATAGGCAATAAATAACAAATAAGTCAGCTGTATAGAATATTCAAAGTAAGCAATAAATAAATAAGTCAATTGCAAAGAATATTCAAAGATGACAGGTGCTATGGGAAAGATAAAGCAGGGAGAGTTGATACACATACCTGAGCCCGGAGGAGGAATCACAATTTATAACAGGGTGGTCAGATGAGGCCTCTCTGAGACGTTAAAAATAAAAATAATTGAAGGAGGGAGTTATGTCAGACACATGACCGAACAGCGCTCCACGTAGAGTGCAGAGGCCCTGAGGAAGCAACCTGTCTGGTTTAAGAACATTCCGGAAGCAATGGAGCTGCAGGAGAGTAAGGGAAGCGTTAGGACAATCACCCACGTGAGACATGATGACAGCGGGGGTCACGGTTGTAGAGGTGGTCAAAAGCAGGGGATTCGAAACATAATCTGAAGACATAATCCAAAGACTAACAGAGGCTCTGCCAAGGAAACGAATGAGGAATGTGGGAGAAAGAAATCAAGGTTGAGTACAAGGCTTTTTGGCCTTAGGAACTAAAATGGTTGAGTTGCTATTAACTGTGAAAGTCTGACGCAACTACAAAAATCCATTTGGAGAAATCAAGTAGGTAGTTGGACATGCGGGGACATTGCGGAGTTCAAGGAAGAGATTCAGGCTGGAGGTTTAAATCTGGGAATTGTCAAAGTTTAGATGGAATTTAAAGCCACGAGCCAGCAGGAGTTCTTCAAAGGAGAGTGTGTAGAGAGGTAGAGGCCCAAGATCGGAGCCTTAAGATACTTCATGGTTAAAAGGTAAGGCAGGTGAGGAAGAACCAGAAATGAAACTGAGAAGAATAGCCAGTGAGATAAGACGCCTGGGTGGCTCAGTGGGTTGAGGCCTCTGCCTTCGGCTTGGGTCGTGGTCTCGGGGTCCTGGTATCAAGCACAGCATTGGGCTCCCTGCTCAGTGGGGAGCCTGTTTCCCCCTCCTCTCTCTGCCTGCCTCTCTGCCTGTCAAGTAAATAAATAAAATCTTGAAAAAAAAAAAAAAAGATAAGAAAACTAGAAGAGTCTGGTGTCCTGGCAACTGCACACAGCAGTGTGAGAATGGATAATGGGATTTAGTGAAGTACAAGTCAGCAATTGTGATCTTAACAGTCTCCGGTGTCATGGTGGGTGGAGGAAAGTGTGTCTGAAGTCGATTCAAGAGAAAGTAGGAAAGGAAATAAAGATAGCTAGTACAAATATCTCTTAAAGGATGATTGCTGTCAAAGCGAAGGGGAAAAGAGGAGGAGCTAAAGGAGGAAGTGAGGGACCGTGCGTGTGTTTCTTAAAGGAAGTCTAGTACATACATTGGTGGGAAGGATCCAGCAGAGAGCAGAAGAGTACTGTGGCAGAGATGTCCCTAAGTCAATGGAAGAAGACGAATGGGTCAAGGGCACAAGAGCAGGCTGGTTGGAGACAAGTGTATGGACGGTTCATCCATTCTAACAAGAGGAAAGAAAGAGCATATGAATAACGGGTGCAAATACTAGGTTTATATGGTTGCAAAGCGTGTGCAAGTTCTCTCTCTCTCTCTCTTTTTTATTTAGCAAAGCAGGGAGGCATACATGGGAAACCTGAGAGAAGGTTTGTGAGGATGGTTCATCAGAGTAGGAATGTGAATGGATTAGTGAAATGTACTGTGATGGCCAGATGGCATCAAGGGCTACAAGAGGTTAGTGAATTTAGGTGATTTTTCCTCAGTTGAAGTATAGCCGAAAGGGTGAGGAGACAGATCAGACGGTATGTTGGATTTTACCAGGTGGAGATCTTTCCAAGGGAGGGAAACCACTTGAGATTGGAAAAGTGATTATGTCAGTGGACAACAATGACAAAGTACACATTCACACTTTGTCTACTCTCTTTTGTATCACTGCAGACCATGTTTTTCTAATGAGGATTATTATTAGAAAATCATCAGGAGAACAGAAATGGGACAAAAGCACATGGACTGCATATTATGTGGCGGGTTCTCTTGTACTACCCCAAAAAGAACCTCCAATTTTGTGACCTTTGAAACATTCAACCATCCTCTCTAGACTATGAACACCTTGAAAGCAAAATGTGTACTTCATCATTTTTGTTTTGGTTATCACCGAGGTCAAGCTTGGGGCTCTGCACCCAACACACACCGTGCGTTCAATAACCACAAAGGATGAAACCGGGGACATTGACTACGGGTGTGGACCGCACGGGTGATAACATTCATCCATGAACCGGAGAACCGCTAA
Source organism: Mustela erminea (assembly GCF_009829155.1). Classification (NCBI taxonomy): domain Eukaryota; kingdom Metazoa; phylum Chordata; class Mammalia; order Carnivora; family Mustelidae; genus Mustela; species Mustela erminea. Next base: position 3,454,912 of record NC_045627.1, on the reverse strand, counting down.
GAACCGAAGAGTCTGGGCATGAACTCGGACGTCAACCTAATCCTGTCTCTAAGTTTCTCCGCACGACGTCTACACCCAACTGCGTTGGCGGATCCGTTCCCCACGCTGGGTCTCACCAGCAAACACCGCGAGCGCGAGAAAGCCGCCGTCGGCTGGTGGGTTCTCTCCCACGACAGGTAACCACGCAAACGCTCCACGATCCCGGACGGGAACGTCGAGTTCCGAACTGAGGGCTATACTAGGGGACCCCGAAAGTCGTCGGGTTTTACTGCCCTAAAAAGCTGATATACAGACCCCACGCCCCCCCCTACGGCCCCCTAATCCGCGCCGGTTCTTCCCAAGAACACCCCGCGCCTGACCACTCACGCAGATGGTTATCTTCAGCACTCCGTGGTTATAGTCTCGGTACAACTCCCTGGCCTCTTGGTTGCATTCGATGCACCTGTACGGGCAGGAGGCCGAGGCAGCTGCAGGAGTTGCTGCAACCCCATCCGCGCTCCCCTTGCCCGCGGCCACGCCTTCTGTGCTTCCCTTGCCGGGCCGTAGCCCACTCCGCCCACCGGTGCCCATTTCCACGCAACTGCAGCCGAGAACTTCCGATTTAGTGGCGGCGGGGGAAGACGTCAGAAACCGAACCGGAAAGCCTGTCCCGTGCGGTGCTTGTTGGGATTCGTAGTCTCAGTCGCGGAAAGGGGGCTCGCGGCTGGCCGAGTTGAGACTACAACTCCCAGCAGGCAACGCCACACCCCTTTCCCGCCCCCTTGCCACGGCCCACCTGCCCACCGCGGGTTAAGGCTGGGAGGCCGCAACGTGCGGCGAGGGCCGCCGCACATGCGCCTTGAGGAAAGATGGCACCTGCCGGCTGCTGCCGCTGTTACTGCTGCTGGGGCGGCGCTGTGGCTGCCGCGGACACCGCCCGGCGCGTCTTGGTGCTGCTGCTGCTGGGGGTCCTGTCCGCCGGGCCGTGCCCGGGCACCCTGGCCACAGAGCACTACTCGCCGCTGTCCCTGCTCAAGCAGGAGCTGCAGCACCGGCAGCAGCAGGAGGCCCCCGCAGGCGGCGGCTGCAGCCCGCAGTCCGGGGACTGGGGAGACCAGTACTCGGTCGAGTGCGGCGGTGAGTGGGCGGCGGCGGGCGGGCGTCCGGGTCGCCCGGGGCCGCGGGGGCGGCGGGGCCGTGGGAACGGCGGGCCCCGGGGCCGAGGTGCGGGGCCGCCCGGGCCTCGCCGCCCGCAGCCGCGTCGCTGCGTGCGCTCCTGCGGGAGCCGGCCCCGGGGGTGTCGCGCCGTGGCCGCTTCCCGCCGCTCGCACCCACGCCGCTGCGCGCGGTCCTGTCGTAGCAGCCGTGGGGAGGTTGGTGAGTGGAGAAGAGAGCGGACAGCCTGTTCCTGGAGCCAGAGCCGCCCCTCCGGAGTCCTAGCAACTGTTGAAAGGGTGGAAGAGAGGATGGCAAGTGGCCCGGGGCGGCCCCGGTACCCGCTCTGGGCCCCGCGGGTGCCGGGGAGCGAGGGAGGGACGACACTGGGGCCGGCGCCCGGAGAGGGGATGCCTGGCCCGTCTTAGGCCAGAAATCAGGTTTTCTGACCTCCTGGGTTGATGTCTTGTATTAAACACAACCTCTTAAAAATTGATGCTTGAGAGAAAGAAGGGAACAAAAACTCAAGCCCGTTTTATCTGCTCGATGTCATCTTGCTTCTGGTTCTTAAAGACTGACCTGTGACCTGTCAGATGTCTCCCAGGGGGCAAAAAGGGCCCTGCAGGCCTTCAGCCCCTGTATGTCCGAGCTGTGTGTGTACTGGATCTAGGCCAGCTCCTTCATTAAGATGGGCGCTATTGCCCTCAGCTTAGTAAATCACAGCAGACGCCTGGGGGGCAAAATGCATGTGTGTGGGGTTTTATTGTTTTGAGGTTTTCCACTGGGTCTTTTCCTCCTCCAATCCCCTCCCCTCCCTTTTCTCTTCCTGTCCTTTTCCTCTTCCCCAGGATTCACTCAAGATTTGGTTTTGAAAGGTCTGGGGCTACCGAACTCCCTAGAAGCTGGCTGGTTGCTTTTATGGTCCCATGTCAGGGTTCTTTACTATTGTGTAGCTCTGAAGACAATAAGTAATTTTTAGTTGAGATGAAATGTTAAGATTAGCACGCTCTGATTTCCTTTAAGCACAATCTGACTCCCTTAAGGAAGTGTCATTCACTAGAAGGTATGTGACTTTATTTTGTGGTGGACCTTGGCTAGTAACGGCATCCAGAACACAGCCAACATTGCAGCGTGGGAAAAGAATGGCTTTTGTACCTCTACCGCTTTCTGTGACTCTGTGTGGGTTAATTGCTTGTCTTTGCAAAATTGCCGCCTCTCTAAATTGAAGACCCTGTTACCTAATTACAGGGTTTCATTTTCTTCACAAGAGGGCTGTGAGGAAAGTCAGAAAGAGCCAACATATATGGAGTTGCTTGCTGTATGCCGGGTTTTTCTGTAAGGTTTAGCTTTAGGTTGGTTAGCCTGTTCTCTTAAATCAGTCTGCATCCCAGCCACTACCTCATTGGATGGTAGCTCCTTTTCCTCAGATGGGCAACCTAAGACACAGTGAAATCAGCACTTTCCTGAGCCCCCAAGCTGTAAAGGGAGGGGCCCAGGCGGGGAGGGTCCAGAGGAAACTTTGTCTTAGGCACTAAGTGCTTATAGGTGGGAAACCATATCTGTAGAATTTGCTAGCATATAATACGCTGTTCTGTAAGTCTTCATTTTCCTTTCCTTCCTATAGTCCTGTGGTGGTGCTCACTGGCTCAGGGAGACCCAGATTCTAGGCAATGGAAGATGAAAATCGATTTCTGTTGTGAAATTGCTTCATCTTCTTGACCTAGATGGTTCATTTCACTCTGTGGCATCAGGCTTATGCCAGGGTTTGCGTCCTTATTTGAGCCAGTTTTGACCTGCATTTTGCTTTTCCCCCTAGATTGTATAGGTTTTCATGAACTAGGCATTTGGAGGAATTCTTTACATTCTAGCAATTCTCTCCTATGTGGAAACCATCACTTGGTGTTCTCTGCTTGAGGATGGACACTCTGTTACGAGATTTTAAGCATAATTTATTCATGTGTTTCAGCTATCTATTTATTTCCCCCACGTACTACTTATTTTCATCGTTTGGAAGTCCACATGTGCTGTTGCAAATGTGTGGCGTGAGTCTTCGAGCTGGCCGCCCCTGGGCTGACATCAGTGTCCTGGAGCCGCCAACAGGTGCTCAAGTGGTTTGCCGCTGCCATTAGCCCCAGTTAATCATTCCCAAAGGCAGCTGCTGATGCTCCTTGGCACTCCAGCTGTTTCTCTTAGCTTCACTGGCTGCAGTACGTGACAGAAGCCATCTCTGTTGTGGTAGCAATCCCTGGAGTGTCTCTCATTTCTCCCTCCTCATCTTGACAAGAGGCCAGAAGCTGGGCCCTGTGAAACCCGCCCCCGGTCCCTTTCTGTCCTAACAAAACAGATGTAGGAACAAATTCAGGATTTGCAGCTAACCATATCGTAACTTAGGGGCTCATGTTCTGAATCCAGAGGTCCCTTCTGATCAACACCAGGAACTAGATAAGTGCCAGGATCCAGAATGAGCCAGTTTTTTGGAGCCTCGCTGTCTGTTAATCATATCGTCTTCCCTTGCTGCCCTTTGCAGTCACAAGCTTGTCCGTATCAAGCCAGTTCCTGTACAGGGGACAGACACAGAAGCCACTTTTGAGAAACCTTCCCACAGCATTTGGATTCAGATGGCTGAATGGATGCCTGCTTGGGTCTAAGCCTGCACACCTTCTGATGAGCTGTGTGGGTGCTCTCTTAAGACAGAACCCCTGGTGATTATAGAGCCAAAGGCAACAGCTGGTGGGAGCCCATAGGTCTGAACACAGCACTGGCAATGGCTGTGCTATGTGGACCACCGTCAAGTGGAATCCAGTGCCCCAGGAGCAACCTTATGCTGAGGGGGCCGGGCCTCCCTGGGGTCGCCGGGCCTCCCTGGGGTCCAGCTGCAGAGACAAGCATGGATGACCCAGGTTTCAGGGGTCTCAGCCTGACTTTGCTGTTCCCAGGCCCCTTTTAACTTTCACTTCCAGCACAATTTTTTGTATTTTGCTTGAAAGGCACGTATAACCACAGACATCAGATCATCTCACTGTTTTCCTGTGGGAAAAATCATCTTTTAAAAAGAGGGAACACTGAATGTCCATGTGTTTTTCTTTTTTAAAAAGATTTTATTTATCTATCAGAGAGAGAGAACAAGCAGGGGGAGGAGCAGTGGGAGAAGCAGACTCCTTGCCGAGCAGGGAGGCCGATGCGGGGCTCGATCCCAGGACCCTGCAATCATGACCTGAGTCCAAGGCAGATGCCTAACTGACTGAGCCACCCAAGCATCCCCATATTTTTCAAATAAAAATGAAATTTCCCTTCCTTGTTACCATTGCCCCTTTGTAGTTTGGAATTGTGGGAAGAAATAGGGACAGAAGTTTCCCCCCAATTTTTCACCTGGTTTCATATCTGTAAATACTGTGTACTTTCTTATTTAATCCTCAGCACAGCGGCTGGTACCGTTTTTATCCCCATTTTACCTAAGGAGAAACTGAGGCAGAAAGAAATTAGGGATGATTCTATGGTAGATCGTATCGAGTCAGGGTTTGAACCTGGCCTCCTGACCATTTGTGTATTATTTCCTCAATAATATTTGCCTCTTAGTATAATTTCTTATCAGTATTCATGATCAAGTCCTACACCTTTCACCTTTGTTGAAAGGTACACTCTTAAATAACTTCTATGGAATTTTATATCCACATAGATGGAAGGATGCTTGACTGCACCTGGTATTTTGAACTGCAGAGCTAGCATGGGTCTGTTCTTTCCCAGGAAAGCTATCCATGTGCCTACTGCTTGCTACTCAGTGTTCTGGACCCTGGAGATACAGCACAGCCAGCCAGCTTCCCTCCGTGGAGCCTGCGTTCTGGTGGGGAAGGAGCTGAGTGTGTAGTAGGCCCACTGATAAGTGCCTTGATCAATAAAAAATACTGTGTAACTCTTCGAAGGGGTCAGGGAAAGCCTCTGGTAAGGTGGCATGAACACAGCCCCGGAAAGAGTGAGCTTTGACACCCCAGTGTTGTCGATCTGGTAAGTTACAGTCTAGATCAACTGTAGTGTGTCTGAGAATTGAAGACTTCATCTCTCTCTCCTCTGCTCTTACTACCAAAGCTGATCTGCATCTCATTCGAAGATGGCATTCATTGTGTATTAAATATACCCACATGCTCTTTACAGACTAAAATGTATTTTAATTGTTCAAACGTGTGTACTTCTTGTAATTGTTTCGGGAATACTTTGATTTTCCTTTTTTGAAAATGGAATATTAATAGGAACGGTGACTTTGTGATTTTTTTTTTCTTTTCTTTTTACTGTCTTCTTGAGACTTTTGTCTGCTCTGAAGTGAGGTAGTCCTTGTACTCGATGTCTTTAGGGCGCTTCTGAAATGCCTGTCATCATCTAGGATTAGCACCAACCTGTGCCTATTGCCTCGATCAATTTCAACGATTCATTTACAACCAGAAGTTTTTTTTTTTTTTTTTAGTTCATGGAAATTAATAATGCAAGATTTGAGCTTATTTTCCTACAGTTCTTTGTGAAGAAAGGAGCATTTGTGTCTGATTCGGGAGGTGTTAACTGCCAGAAAAATAAGGAAGTAGGTACAAACCTCACTGTGTTTTTGACAATAAGACTTAAAGATTGTTTATATATCTTTCCTAATGGAGAAATCAGCTATTTAAATAGATGCCATCAGTCTTATTGCTCACAGCGTCTGAATCATTGCTGTGCCTTTAAAGTGGCAGAGAATCAGTAGAGGGACACTTTTATAATGAGAGTTATTTCCTTTTTGGTTCTGGCTATGAGGAAGTTAAGGACCAAATTTTATGCTCAGTCATGGTAACTGTGGTAACCCTTACTGTTATATTTGCTTGATCCTTTTTCTCTTGGCCCTGGTTTTCTTTATGTGTTATTGCATATAGTTTTGTGGCAGGTCTCTTCCATTTTATTTTTTAAGGTATACATAAGTGAATTTACCAGTATAAGGTATGCAGCTTATTTTGGGTGCAGAGACCAAGGCATAGATAGAGCGGTAAAGAGATTTCTATCCCCTAGCCCTGGGGCCTGTGGTGTTGTCTGGGGGAGGCTTGCCTATTTTCCTACCTGAATAGCATCTTTCAGAAAGTTTCTCCTTTAAGAGCTGCTTTTCATAGCCTGAACCCTATGAAGATGATAGCTGTGGTATTTGCATATTCATTAATTTTCTCAAACAGATCTGTTGTCGTTAAGAATTATATTTACCTTTTGAAAGGTCTGTACGCTGGTAGACACATTCAGCTTTGGTTACTGAGGGTTTGTTTTCTGCCCTGCTCTGGAGGAGGGCAAAAGCTGGGTTTCAGAACCTACCCTATGTATCCTCTGCCTTCAGGAAGTGGCAGGACACTTTGTGCGTACAGACTTTTCAAGAAGTTGTGTAGCATGTAGACACGGCTTGGCTTCGCTGCACTCCCCAAATACGTGGCCAACTGACCGACTTTTGAAGTTTCCCCTTTTCACAATGTGGTGTTTTAAGGACCATTTTATCTTTTGTTGGGGCTTGTTATCTTGCAGATAGAATAAATGCAAAACTTGTTGAAGTAGCAGCATTTTAATACTTTTCACTTCGCATCAATGCTAAGATTTTCCTTTGTGACTTTTTTTTTTAATTTTTACTTTTTGTTGGATTGTGACATATATGCAGACAGATGTGTCACTGGTGTTTGCTTCATGACTTCTCACAAACTGAGTAACCTGTGTAACTAGAAAGAACCCCAAATACATAACCAATAGCTGGTTTTAAGCTTGCTCATAAAGTCTCATGCCACGTTACCTTCACTGCATTTGGAGATAATTGGGTATGACTTGATTTCTGGCTCAGGTACCAGCACAGTGGATCTTCATCAGGCAGGTGCTGGTGTTCAGTACACAGACACCCAGAAGTGCTGGGTCAGCAGGTCTGCCTCTTGTACGCGGAAGAGCAATTGAATTCTCTCATAACCTTTGCTGCCTATGTTTGTGGTGTTCAAAGTGACTCTGAGGGTATCTAAGAGGCTCAGCTAAGCATCTGCTGTCGGCCCAGGTCCTGATCCTCGGGTCCGGGATCTAGATCGAGCCCTGCGTGGGGCTCCCTGCTCTGTGGGGAGTCTGCTTGACTCTCCCTCTGCCTCTCCCCTGCCCCACCGCCCCCTTCATGGGTATGTGCTCACTCTCTTTCTGTCTCTCTGAGATAAATAAATAAAATCTTCAAAGTGACTGTTCCCTTTTTGCTAAGGGTTCCCATCATTGCGAAGATTTGCTTCAGCTTTCCCAGTAGAGTTGATGCTATTTGAGAGCATGTGTAGGTTTATGAGAAAGTGTTTGGCTCTTAAAAGTATGTGTCACTTGGAACATCTGCTGTGTCTTCAGTCCATGCTACAACCCCGGGCTAAGTGAGTAGCCTTCGCGGCTCCGGCTGGCTGCTCACTTTGCTGGCTCCAGCACCCCCGTGCGGTTCTGTTCTTGGATCGGTGCCACATCATTTGCTTCCCTGCCTCTTTTTCCATTCTGCACAGCTGGCCAGCTCCTTTTGTTTTGGTTGTACACATTCTTTTCGTGTGTTAATACTTTTGTGTGGGTTAATGTAGCTTTGATCAGATTATATTCATGCTTGGTTAGAAAACCATTCTGTCTCTTTAAGATGGCCTTTGCAGATCTTTGTTTTAATGGATTAATTATATGTTGACCTTATAATCTAATTCCCAGGGGACAGCCTCTGTTTTCAAGTTGTTTTATGATAATTTAACACATCTCAGGTACAGATGAATAATATTTTGTTAGAGCAAAAGAAGTGTATGAATTCAGAAGAGGAGAACTTTTCTTCGTCCTCCTTTTCCTGTTATTACATTAAAGAAACCATTCGGGACCATCAACCATGTGACGTACGAGGTCCTCAACAGTGGTTGTCTTACAAATGCAGAAATTGATAAAAGCAAAAGGCAGCATATTGATGAGGCCGAGCAGCTGCGTGGCCTTCTGGGTCACTCCCCCAGCCATGGTATTGCTCAGTGCTCTCCCCTGGCCACCCTACATGTCGGACTAGAATTGCCTGACTTCCAAGTTCTAGCCCATCCACGGGAAAAGCCCGATCATCCTTGTTTCAGGTGAACTTGGCACACTTCTATAACTAGAGCAAGGGGTCAAGGGGTGAATGCAGCCCGGCAGCCGTCGAGTTCCTTATAAAATGTCCTCCTTCCGGAGGTGCCTCTAGGTTTGCTGTTCACAGGCTTTCAGTCCGTTTTACCTGCTGACCTGAATGTATGACAAATACCTGCGACTTCCAAAGCCTTGCCTCATGGGGAGGTCGTCTGGTTTGACTGAGAAGGAGGTAGTCAGAGGAGAACTTCCCCAGGATCCTAGCTATGGTCTGCGTGCAGCTCTCACCATAGCTTTTGCTTCTGGTCCTGTCTCCATGTGGCGTCCTTGGAGCCTCCGTGAGTGTGACCTTCTTGTGTGGCTGATCTCATTCCCTCCTGTCTTCCTTCAGCATGCATAAGTGGCTGTAATAGCTCCTGTCTAGAAAAAATACGGAACAAAGACGGGAACACCCATCCTTCCAGCGGCCCCTCTGCTCTCTCCTTCCTCAGAGGAGATGTTTCTATGTACTGTCTCCACATCTCCAGTTATTTCTGGAACCTACCACACTCAGCTCCTCGTGCCTCCACCAAAACCTGGCTTAAAATCAGCTGTCTGCGGGGCTTGGGAGGACAGGAAAGAAGTTTCATGGCATCGCTCTACCCAAACCATCTCTTACTAGGACCCGGCATTGGCAGGATGGGTGGCGACAAGTGGACCATGCCTCTCAAGTGATGTGGTGTCCTTGAGCATGGATGTGGCCGGGCTCACCTTTGCAATTTCTTCGTCTTGTGACCTTAGACACATCCCTTCACGCTGAGCTCATTTCCCCATGTGTGTGACAAGCCTAAAGCGTGTTCTACCTCCCCCAGAGGATGGAGGACCAAAGGAAAGTGTTGTGAGAGCATTTGGAAAGCTGTAAAGTGCTGTGAAAACCAAAATAATCTTAAGAAGGAAGAAGAAATGAACAGGAAAACCCTCCCAACAATTTTAGCCTGGATGTGCATACAGTGGACCCTTGAACAATGTGGGGGTTAGGGGCACCAATCCTGTCCCCCCCCAGTGCACAGCATCAGAAATCCATGTACAACTTCTGATCCCCAAAAACTTAACTACCAATAGCCTACTGTTGACCAGAAGCCTTACTAGTGACAAGTAATTGATGGAAACATATTTCATATATGTGTTATATTACTGTATTCTTAGAATGAAATAAGCTAGGGAAAAGGAAACGTGGTTAAGAAAATCATATGGAAGAGAAAATACATTTATAGTAGTATACCGTATTTATTTAAAAAATCTATGTGTAAGAGGACCCACGCCATTCAAACCCAACCCTTTCCTGTGAATTGTAGGCCCCATATCCCCTCCTCACAAGAGCCCTGGGAGGGTGTGTGGTGGCAGCTGTTCCTGTTTTACAAATGAGGAGACAGACTAAGAGATACACGAGGACTTGTGCAGTCAGCCAGCCGGTGAGGCGTCTGATGGGGGTCAGTCTGGCTCCACAGCCCACGCCCTGAACTGCTCTCCCGCTTTGCCAAACTAACTACTCTTCTCTGACATCACATTTAATTAGATTAGAGCTGCTTCTTTGAAAATACTGGTAACGTCAAGACAATTATCTGGCAAGGCTCAGCAAGAAAAAGGAGAAGAAACAAATATTTGACTTTAGGGATCAGGGAGTATAATGGAACGTGAAAATCACCATAACAACTCTGTGTATAACTGTATGGCAAAGATGTAAGACAATTCAAAGAAATGTTCTTCAGATAGTTCTTTAGGAAGAAAAGACAAATTACCAAGTTGATTTTCTCTCGTCCTCTTTAATACCTTGCCCCACCAGGGTCAGCTTTATTTTTCTTGTTAAACTTAAGCTTCCCGTGTTGTCCTGGAGATTCTACCTCCGTCCCCTGTTTACTCATCCATTGTTAAGTTAATGATGGTCAAATTCATACCTGTAGCTCTTATCTTTCTTTGGAATTTCCCAAGTATATGCGTGACAGCTGGTTGAGTATCTCCTGAGCACTGGGCTCTCGACAGCCCTCCGGAACCCTTCTTCCTCCTAAACTTCCCATTTCGGTTAATGTCCCCGCATCTTGTGTTGCTGCACAAACTGAAAACCAGTGCCTTTGTCCTCTTTCCATGCCTGATTTTTCTCACAGCCCTGTCTTTTTTTACTTCACAGACCTTTTTGGAGTCTGACCCTCTATTTCAACCCAGTAGTCTCTGCCTTTGTTTGACTTTTCCCCTTTTTTAGTGAGCTGCGGCTTCCCACTTGGCCTCTCTCCTCTCGTCTTCTGCCTCTTCTCTCGCACAACTGCCTGTGATCTTTCTTCTGCTTAAGCCTTTGACAGCTTATTCGTATTAAAAAAGACAGGGAATAAATGACTTGGAAACTAAGCTTGAGCAACAAGAAAAGGAAATAAGGGAAATTGGAGACAATGCCTAGAACAAAGCCAGAATAAATGAATGAGAAACAGCAACAATAGAATCAATAAATAGATCTAACAGTTGGTGTTTTAAAAAACACTAAAATACATCATCCTGCTCAGCTAACACATAAATAGGTGAGCAGAGGCAAATGTACAAGAGGAATGAGGGGCCATGTGGACAGTTGTAGAGGCCATGAGAATTTAGACACAAATGTGGAGAAATTCCTGCTAATAAGATGAAAATATGAATCAATCAATAAACGTTTAAGAAGATGATCTAGAAGAGAAAGATAAGATTCTGTATTGTGTTTTGAGACTATTCCTATAGTAATTATCTTGACATTTTACTTGTGGGGCCGTGGGTGGCTCAGTCGATTAAGCATCTGCCTTCAGCTCAGGTCATCATCCCGGGGTCCTGGGATCGAGCCCCGCATCGGGCTCCTGCTCAGCTGGGGTGGTGTAGGGGGTGGTGTCTGCTTCTCCCTCTCCTTCTGACCCTCCTCCCCATTCATGCTCTCTCTGTCTCTCTTTCTAATAAAATCTTTAAAAATATATAAAATAAGTATTATTTGCGTTATCTGAGTAAGGAGGAAAACAAAGTTTTCCTGACCCTGTGGAAATTTATACCATCCAAATACGGATGGTTGGGTGGTTATTGTAAAGTAATCAAAGCCATAGTGAGCTAAACAATTTTAGATTGAAGAACAAATTTAACCTTCTGTTCCAGACAACTCTGGGTATAGTATAACAAACCATTTTTCTCTCACAGATCTTACCAAAGCAGCAAAAAATACTGATGCCAGAATTTAATATAGTTGTGAGGGGGTGGGAAGAAAGCTATAAAATAGTTACATAAATCCTCAGTAAAATATTAATAAGCTAAAGCCAGCTATCAATTAAAGTAATGATGTGCCTTGGCCAATTAGAATTTATTTTAGAAGTATAAAGATGGCTCAACTTTTTTTTTTAAATCAAATTAATCACCATAACACGTCAAAGGAGAAAAATCATATGATTATCATAAAGAAATTTCCAAAAGCACTTGAGAAAGTTCAGCCAGCTTTCCTGATTTAAAATCTTTGATAAAACAAAGAATAGGAGACTCCTTCCTTTATATGGTAAAATATATCAATGTTAACCCATCACCATATAGAGCATCCTCCCACGATACTTAAATGAAAAGTCTTATCATTAAAACTTGAAGGAATTCTGGGTTGTTCCGTGAAGTACTAATGTCAGGAATAAGCAGGTGTACTAGTATTGAGCACTTTTTTGGAGGTTTTATCTAGTAAAGTAAGATGCTAAGTGAGTATAAATATTAAAAAGACCTTGATATCATTACATGTAGATGATCCAGTTATCCACCAAATAAATGGAAGCATTAATAGAGCTATTAAGAATTCAGTAATGTGGGTAGATAAAATATGGAGCTCTAGCCGGTTAAGACAGAAGATTTACAATGTGCTCTCTTTCTGTCTGGACTACTCTACCCATCCTGCCGGCTGTCTGTGGACTGTCAACTTTTTAAATCTGAAACTTCCCTCTGGTCTCCCTTCACTGTCTCTGGCACAGATCCAGAACCAGACTGGGCTCAAATCCCACCTGCACTGCTTTTGTCAGAGGGTAGCCATGGGCAAGTCGCTTAGCCTCTCAGCCTCATTTTCCCTGTTTTTGCAGTGGGGATCAGAAGTGTTCCTCCAACAGGTGAACTCTATCGGAATGAGCTGAGAAACTGTCCCTGCCTATTGCTACAACTGATTCTGCTCTAGCTGTTTCTTGAAGGGGCTGTGACTTGACATTTCTGTGTTGTTTTTTTGTTTTTTGTTTTGTTTTTTTGTTTTTTGCAGGCTCCCTGCTGAGCAGAGAGCCCAAAGTGGGGCTCCATCTCAGGACCCTGAGATCATGACCTGAGCCGAAGGCAGAGGCTTTAACCCACTGAGCCACCCAGGTGCCCCTGTGTGATTTTGATTACTGTTGGTTTCCCTCACTGAACTATAATATTTTTAACAAATTTTTTTTCTTAATTTTTTTATCTTTAAAAATAAAGATTTTATCTTTACTTATTTGCCAGAGAGAGCAAAAGAGAGCGCAAGCAGGGAGAGTGGCAGGCAGAGGGAGAAGTAGGCTCCCCCTGAGCAAGGAGACTGATGCAGAACTCGATCCTGCATCATGACCCTGAGATCATGACCTGAGCCGAAGGCAGACACTTAACAGACTGAGCCACCCAGGCACTCCTGAACTATAATCGTCATATGGAAGGACAGGGGTCGTTTTTGGTGTTGAAAACCACTGAGCAGTGCATGGAATGTAGTAGATGCTCAACAAATAAGGACTGAATCAGTGGTCATCCACCAATTTTCTTTTTAATCAAAACAAATTTGAATGTGTAAATTCTGTAGAAAAACTGTAAAGTTTTGCATAGGCTAATAAGAGTTGAATAAATAGATTAAATTTTGTAAAGAAGTACTCCTCCCCTCATTAATCTATAGTTTTAACAATTTTTATTAGTAAAAATCATAGAGTGGGGGCTCCTGGGTGGCTCAGTTGGTTAAACGTCTGAAGCTTGAGCTCAGCTCAGGTCTTGATCTCAGTGTTGTGAGTTCAAACCCCACTTTGGACTCCATGCTGGGCGTGGAGCCTACCTAAAACAAACAAAAAAATACAAGAAAAAGTCACAGAGGGACTTTTTTGTTTTGCAACCTAAACAAAATGGAGTTTATCTCAAAGAAGAATGTTGATCCAAGTAGCCAAGAAACTTCTGGGGAAAAAAATGATGAGACTTTGCTTTACATTAAAATGTATGCATTTATTAAAAGGATGCAGTATTGAAACAATGTGGTACTACTGAAATCAGAATAAGCAGATCATTATAAGGGATTAGTCTAGAAACCATAACAAGAAAATACAGGTTTATTGTAGAGAATTAGAATTTTAAAGATATTAAATTAAAAATCGTATTCAATCTCTCTAAGTTTGAATTGAAATAATGCAGAAGGAAATTTGCTCATATGGGGAAGTGTTTATACTGTTACATTAAAAGGGCAGTTACAAAACAGTGTATCTCCTTCCATTCTCACAACCTAATGGTAACAATAGTAGCAAACATCTTTTAGTTCTTTCTTTGTGCCAGAAACAGTACCAAATACTTTACTTCTATCTCTTTGTTTAAATCAAGCACTCTTGTGAAGTATATACTCTCATTGACCCTGTTTTACAAATGAGGAAACCAAAGATTGATTAAGGTAGGTCAGTGACCAAGAGCTAGTAAGTAGTGGCAGACAGCAGGAATTCACAGCCAGGCCATCTGATTTTAGCATTGTCCCTCTTAATTACATTAATTCCATTAAAATTTTCACATTGGCTCTCAATGTGTGGTAGTATTCTAAATGACTTTTATTTATGTTTTGTGAGTTTTCTGTATTTTCTAGAATGGACATGAGTTACTATTGTCATTTTAAAAATATCAGTGTCCATGTAGATGGGACAGTTATCTGTCAGAGCTGTTGTCACAGGATGTAAATAGTCTCAAAGATTTCTTTAAAAAAATAAATAAATAAAAGTCTAGAGGACAGCCCCCAGTGACTATAATGTGAAGGTGGTATTCAAATTAATAATTTATTGAGTGGCCGGAGATAATATTCTCTTCTCTATCTTAGGCCAGAAGAGTTGAAGTAATCTGAGATTTACCAAAGGAAATCCATGATTTACAAAAGAAGAGATAAAAATAGCCTGTAAACCAAAAGTTGGACCCCACTAGTGCTATTTTCAGATTAGGAAGAGATTAAAAAAAAAAAAAAAAAAGCAGTACTCTGAGAGGGAAACAGACTGTCTTCGACACTGGTAGGTGGAATAAAATTGTTATTACCTGCTGGGAGGAAAATGAGTGAAAGGTGCAGGTCTTTTCACTGTTTACACCCTTTGCCTCACCAGCTGTACTTGTTAACATTCAATTTAGTTGCCAAACTGGGCGATTTTGCAAAAAGATCTTGCAAAAACCGGGTCAAGCATACTTAGGAAACACTTGACGTTAAAGGGCAAAGGACATCCTAATTACCCAAAGACAGGGGGATAGGTAAGTTTCATGCGAGGAAATGCTCTGTGGCCACTTGAAATTATACAGATGGATATTTACTGAAACAGAAATGAATTCCATGAAGTGGAGGGATTGTTAGAAATAAGGCCACCTATGTGCCGTGCTTACCAAGTGCTTAGCGTATGTCAAGTTCTCCGATGTAGCTTTAAAAAGAAATGGCTTATAAATCAGTGCGTATCCAGTTAGCTACCCGCAACTACTACTGGTTCTTCACCCTTGTCAGACTACATTCTTTTTCATGGGTGCGGGACTTCCCCCAGCCTGAATGCTCCTTTCCAACCTCATATTTTTTCTTTTCCAACACCCGACTCCCACCAACCAGCGTTGTCTGCCTGCTGCCCCGTGATATTTTCTTACCCTTGTTCTTGTGCGTGCACCGCGCATCCCACCTGGAGCACCCACGGCCTTTCTGTACCCCAGTCCAAACCCACCCATCCTTTTAAACCCTGCCTGTGCCTTGTGAAATTTAACCCTTCCAGCTTCAGTAGTTGCTCACCATCCCGGCCTGCTTTGGCCTAACAGGTCGGGTCTCCGGTTGTTAAGACAGACACAACTGAGAATTTATCTCAGTCAGTTCACGTGGTCCCTTGAACATAATCTGATTCTCTTTAATGGCTGCTGAGTTACATCACATCTTCAAAAATAATTATTGGGGGGCACCTGGCTGGCTCAGTTGGTAGAGCATGTGACGCTTGATCTCAGCATCACAAGTTCAAGCCCCAATCTGGGCATGGAGCCTACTTAAAAAATAAATAAAAATAAATAATTATTGAGACTAAATTCACATAACCTGAAATTATCTGTTTTCCAGTGAACTGTTCAGTGGCATTGAATATAGTCACTGTGTTGTACAACTACCCCAAAACATTTTTGTCATTCCAAAGTAAGCCCTTTTACCCACTCAGCAGTTTCTCTCCTTCCCTCCCTCAGCCAGCAATGTGCATTCTGCCTCTGTGGATTCACCTGTTCGGGTTACTTTCTATCAGTGGGATCATACAATAGGTGACCTTTTGTTTCTGGCTTCTTTCACTTTTGTTTTGGAGGTTCTTACATATTATTCGTGTTTGGGGGGGTTCTTTCCTATTGTATGAATTAGTATTCTTTTTAAAAACTTATCTTTAATATTTGAATATTGAATATGCAAATTCAAATGAAACATTTTAAAGTGTTTCATAAATATGCTCGACCCATCTTTTGGCAAATTCGTCCAATACGGCAATTACATTGATTTCTAGCAAATGTTATTGCTGAGGCAAAGGGTGTAAACAGTGATAAGGACTTTTATATGGGCAGCACCTTTGAATATTTCCAAAAACAGGCAAGCATTTTAGATGTTGCTTAGAGTGAAGTCTCCCAACTGTGAAATTCTGTAAGTGAGCTGAAGTATAAATGTAGGTTTATTATTATAGGAGTAAGGTGTTGTACTAATTCATGATTGTAGTATTTCCTTTTTTAAGGCTGAATAATATTCTCCTGGATGTATATGCCACAATTTACCCATCATCTGTTGAGCTCTTTCTACTCTCTGGTTATTATAGTGCTTCTGTGAAGATGCCTGTACACGTCCTTGTTTGAGTTCCTGTTTTTAGTCCTCTGGGTTGTATACCCGGGAATGGACTAGTGGGACTGTATGGTAATTCTGTGTTGAACTTTTTGATGAGCCAGTAAACTGATTTCCACAGCAGCCAAACCTCTTTATTGCCTCATCAGCAGTGCACAGGGGGCTCTAATTTCCCTACATTCTTGCCAACACTTGTGATTTCCCATTTTTGAAAATAATGTAGCCATCCTTGTGGGCATGAAGTGATACCTCATTATTGTTTGATTTGCAGTCCCTAATTAACAATGGTGTAGAGCATCTTTTTTTTTAAGATTTTATTTATTTGACATAGGGATCACAAGTAGAACAGCAGGCAGCGGTGGGGCGGGCAGGCTCCCCACTGAGCAGAGAGCCCAACGCGGGTCTCGATCCCAGGACCCTGAGATCATGACCAGAGCCGAAGGCAGAGGCTTAACCCACTGAGTCACCCAGACACCCTTCCTTTGCCCAGTTTTTAATTAGGTTGTCTTTTTCTTGTTGAAATCAGGAGATAATTTATATATTCAGGATACTAGACCCCTTACTTAGTACATACATTCTTTTTTCTTTTAAGATTTTATTTTTAAATAATCTCTATACCCGACATGGTGCTTGGACCTAGAAACCCAAGATCAAGAGTCGCACATTCCAGCCACCTGAGCCACCTGGGCATCGCTTCTCGGCCTTTTGGCTAAGATCAAGTGCAGCTGGGCATCCCTGTACTTATCATTTAACGTTAGATCCCCCTGGCTCGACTTGGGTCTCCCCTTTGTGATTTTTAAAAATCTCTAGTAAGAGCTATGGGGTAGGAGATGTCTACCAAAAGGATCTTATCAACTACTCTATTAATGATTGGTCATGAGGGCATTTGCAAACCACAGAATGTTACACAGCTATAAAGTGGAAGACAAGATGCCCCTTTTAGTGTTTTTGCTTTGTCCTTAGTTTGGTTTTGAGGATTCTTTACATTATAATTCATGGTTAGACACCTAAGAGCCATACATTTAAGGTGAGGAGAATAACCAGGAATGTTTGCTTTTCAGAGTCCTCCTTTTTGAACTTCCACGACTCAGACTGCGAACCCAAAGGACCACCACCCTGTGACTCATTGCTTTCCCTCAACACTGAAAAGATTCTGGTATGTGTCTTCCATTCATGCCTTCTGGTTTTGTGAACTACAGCACAATGGTACTGCTTTCAAAAGGAGGAGGTCACCTCTGTTTGTCAACTAGGAGTTGGTTGGGTCAGATAAAGATGGAGCGTCTGGTATTTAGTCTCATTGAATTATTATGACTTATGCATTGGGTGGTTGATCATTCTAGATTTTTCTAGATCATTCTAGATCTAGATTTTTTACTTTTAAGTTCCAGGAATAAAGAGGGAGATCATGGCAGGATCTTATTTCTAGAAACTTCATGTATTTGAAGGTATCATGTATCTTCTTTTTCTAGTCTTTGCCTGTGTGGGAATCTTTTATGTTTTTAATTATCAGTACCAGCCAAATTGTGTAGGAGACCTCGCCACTCCAGCGGTGAGCACTGGGAGCTGTGTAACGCCTCTCTTTGCCTCCCATGGCAGCACATGCGCTCCTCCAGGCTTGCTGCCTTGAGGTGGAAGGCCCTGCTTTTGGCTCACACTTCATTCGGTGAAGCTGAGTGGTTCTTTCGGTGCCCAAGGCTAACATATTTTTTTCTCCAGACCTTTTCCTTCAACATCCATGTAGATACTGTTTGCTTCTTTCGTTTGAAATTTCCCTTTAGGATAGATACTCTTTCTTCTCCAGACAGAGCTTTGCCTTTGCATGTGAGAACTACTGAAAACAGGTAGAAATTGCAAGCTAGAGAATGATCAACAGGTTTTACCTAGTTCACTGCTTAGCAGTCAACCTGATATATGGAAAAACTTCAGTTAGACTGGTGTCAAACCAGAGTGCGCTACCTTGTAAAGTACTGAGATGGCCATCACTAAAAGCATTTAAGTAGAAATTGGGTGATCCCCACCTTGGATAGATGATTAGATTCTTAGAATTATTAGGGACCTACCTTCTTATTGACAGGAGTTCAAATATTTTCTATGTGTTGCATTTCTAGTTTAAGATGACACTAGCCAGTAACCTATGGGAGAAAGCTCATCAATCTTGGCCTTTCATTTTCCCTAGGTTGGAAATATGGGAGTCCGACTATTCATTTCTTCATTAATTCTCCAGATATTTATTTTGCACCTATTATGTGCCAGGCGTTGTGCTAAGTAAGTACTGGGAATACCATAGTGAGCTAGCTAGCCTCAGTCCCTATGCTCGCGACTCCTAGGCACTAACCCAATAATTACACAAAAGGTAATCTCCCTTAAATTAGGGGGAGCAGGTAGGACAGTTTTCAGTAATGGAAACGTAAGCAGGGACCTGACGGTTGGGTTGGAGTTAGTCGCCCAAGGGAAGTCGGGCTGCGTGCAGAAACTTCCTTGGTCACAGCTTCTCACTACTGTCCCCGGAGGGTATCGATAGATTTGGGGTCAGAAGTGGGAAAGAATCTGATCAAGAAGTCAGTTTGTCCATACTATACTTTCCTGCCCACTTCTGTCAGGTTTTAATTTCTAATAATATAAAAGCACTTAGCTCAGATAGGCTCCCCAGTAGAGTCTTGATGTTATTTGGTAAATGATTCCTTTTTATGGGATTTCATTTGTGTGGCCTTCCCATATCTTTCTGCACAAAGGTTTGGCAAATGGGCGTCTCTGCTTGAATACTGGATTTTTTTTTAAGCACTAAAAGCATTATTCATAGACTCCTTTTCTGGGCTCTTAAGCCATTTATTAAGCAGGAAAATCTTTTACCTCTGTGTGCTTATCTGTGACCATCTGACAAAGAGGAAAGTCTCATGTCTGGTCACACCCGGAAGTATGCACTGTGATGTCTTCACATGTTGTTAAATCTGCCGGTAGAATTTTCAGATGTTTCATTTTGTCTGGGGTCCTGAATGGGGTGAAGTGAGCATCCTGCTGACCTGGGATGCCCTTCTGGCCTATAGGCTTTAACTCGTGTTCTAACCCCAGAGGTAGCTTCTTCTTGACCTGTCTAACCTACGTATTTTTTTTTAATTTAAATTCAGTGAATTAACATGTAGTGTATTACTAGTTTCGGGTGTAGAGTTCAGTGATTCGTCAGTTGCAAACAACACCCAATGCTCATTACATCATGTGTCCCATCCCCCGCCTCCCCTCCAGCAACCCTCAGTTTGTTTCCTATAGTTGAGAGTCTCCTATGCTTTGCCTTCCTCTCTGATTTCTTCTTGACCCGTTTTATAGGCGTACTAAATACCACACTGTATCTGAACATAGACTAGATTTTGAGAGTACAGGGTGTTTAAATGGAAATGCCTTGTTACTGTTATTTGACTCAGTGAAGCGCAAGGGGCCACAGTTCATTACTGCTAATAAACACCAGTCATTAGCTGAAGAGCACATACAGTAGTTGGAAGAGCATCTCATGTAAAATTATTTGGCTAATGTATGCCTATAGGTGTCTACTATGCATTTTTAGAAAGAGGAACTCGGTTAATTGGGATGTCACTGGGTTCTAATCCTGTAGTTTTGCCAAAAGCCACAAATCTTCAATCTCTATCTTAGTTTTTGCTGTCTCTTGTGTGTGTACACGTTTTAATTATGTCTTAGGCGAATCTGGTGTGGAGGAATCACATTAACATGTGCCCTATAACTACACACATCACAAGTTAGCATCACCAGCTGAATCTTCCGGTGAAGGGACAGCTGTTGTATCAGACATGATTTGTCTCCAAAACACTACAGAGCCGTCATTATACAGTAGACCAGTACTGCCTATAAAATCACTCCAGTTCCTAAGCGAACTTATTTACTTCGTATTCCCCTGGTTTCCACTCTTGTTTTAGCTTTCCTGCCAAATGTGCGTATGTCTGTATAATTTCTTCGTAGGCAGATTTACTGTCTTCAGTAGGAGGGAGGTGTTCATCTGCTGTGCTTTTTCACTAGAACGGCTTGTTTCTTGGTCAGATTGTGTTGGTCCTTTGGTGGCATCATCTCCGTACAATTTGTAGCTCTTCTTTCTAAAATATTTTTAGTTTAAAAAGCGGCATTCTGTCATCCAGCCCCATGGGAGGACTGATGGCTAGAATGTGATCTTTGCAACATGATCGAGGTCACTAAATAGTTTCTGCAAACGTGGAAGGATTATGAGGCAGCTGGCAGGATGAGTCCCCGTGGAAGTGAAAAGAAACTCTTTCTTAGAAACAGAACCACTGGGGTGCCTGGGTGGCTCAGTCGGTTAAGCACCTGACTCATGGTTTCGGCTCACGTCAGGATCTCAGCGTCATGGGACTGAGCCCTGCTTCGGGCTCTGAGCTCAGCACAGAGTCTGCTTAAGTTTCTCTGTCCCTCTCCCTCCCCCTCTGCCACACCTCCCCCAACTCCCGCTCTGTCTTTCCCTCTCTCAAATAAAAAAAAGTCAAAAAAAGAAACAGATCCACTAATGCTAGGGGAGGAAACACATCAGTCACACCACAAGCTATGTGGTACACGTAGCTATGAAGTACACGATCGGTATTTATTAAAGTGAATCTTTTTTTCCATATCAATCCAATGGAGCTTTAATTTTTTTTTAAAGATTTTATTTATTTATTTGTCAGAGAGAGAGAGAGAGCGAGCACAGGCAGACAGAGTGGCAGCAGAGACAGAGAGAGAAGCAGGCTCCCTGCTGAGCAAGGAGCCCAATGTGGGACTCGATCCCAGGACGCTGGGATCATGACCTGAGCCGAAGGCAGCCACTTAACCAACTGAGCCACCCAGGCGTCCCATGGAGCTTTAATTTTTTTAAAAAATGCAGGTCTTCATTTGAAACCTTGTCTTCATCTGCAATAAGCTAAAATGTATGTTCGTCTGTTTCTTTTTCAGAGCCAGGCCAAGTCAATTGCAGAACAAAAGAGATTCCCGTTTGCTACAGATAATGACAGCACAAACGAAGAGCTAGGTGAGATTTCAGTCTGAGGGAGGGAGCATGCCTGGGTCATCTGCCTAGATTTTATGATTCAGTGCCGAGCAGGGAAGCAGTGTGCTGGGGGAGAAAGAACACGGACGTGGGCCTGGCCAGCATGAGCCGTGTGTTCTTGGGTGGGGCGTTCAACCCTGTGCAGGTCGGTGCGTTACATGTCAGTATAATAGGAAATACTGAAAATACGGGGTCTGGAGAAAATGATCAGTAAGAACCTCTGTGTTTCTCTGGACATTAACAATGATGGTAACGGGTCCTTAGGCATGCTTATCATTGATTAAAGGTAACTTGTGCTGTCATTGAACAGGAACAACACAGACATGAAAGCAGAGGAGACTCACACCTACTGCAATCTTCTGTGTAATAAAATAGCCAGGTATAAGTTAATTTTACTGTGGGTGTGGAAAGGTTGAGTTCATTCGGATCCGCAGAGGGGTCCTGTAGTTCGTCTTGCTGGGGGCCTGTTTTCAAACAGGCTGGTTCCTCCAGGGTCTGAAACACACTGGGTGTGCCTTGCCCATTGTCGGGTCAGCTCGCTGTTGAAGGAGTGAAAACAAAATTGAATACAGGACTGAAGAGGGCATCTGGACAGACTTCACAGAAGCATTGCTCCTGCCTGGTGGCCTGAAGCACCTTTGGAAATTCTTTTCTATCTGATTTACATGTAATTATTTTATCCTTTCTGTGGCCATGTGCATTTTATATTAAGGCGGAGCACCTCAGGGTGCTTGGCTGGTGCAGTTGGTAGATCTCCCAACTTCTGATCATGAGTTCAAGCCCCACACTGGACCTAGAGCTTACTAAAAAAAAAAAAAAAAAATTCCTGAGCACTTCTTGTATTGGCTCCTTTGCTCTGTTAGTGCAGATGATTAAGAGTTGACTGTTTTGAAAGTATTAATCAATTTTTGGTGATGTTCTTTGAGTAGGCTCTGAGAATTAATTATCTGTTAAGAAATCAGATTTGTCTTTTCCGAGGTGCCTGGGTTCTGGTCAGCGTCTTCATTTTTTATGTCCTGAATTAAGAGCCCAGGATGTGCCAGGCCTATTCTGTGCTCTAAGACTAATCCTGCTAGACCTCTAGGCCCTAAGCTGCCTTAGGATCTTCCATATCACAATATTTTTTCCTTGGAAGAGCAGCTTCTGTCAATTTACACGTTGCTAGGAGATGTGGAATTGCTGGATAGTAATGATTTCTGTGAGAGTTCCAGTGCTTTCTTTCTTTCTTTTTTTTTTTTTTTAAAGATTTTATTTACTTACTTGACACAGAGAGAGAGATCCCAAGTAGGCAGAGAGGCAGACAGAGAGAAAGGGGGAAGCAGGCTCCCCGCTGAGCAGAGAGCCCGATGCGGGGCTCGATCCCAGGACCCTGGGATCACGACCTGAGCCGAAGGCAGAGGCTTTAACCCACTGAGCCACCCAGGCGCCCCTCCAGTGCTTTCTTTATGTCTTTGGACTTCTACAACAAAATTTAGATCCTAATAGCTATTTTATAGTTTTGCAAGATTTGGATTTTTTTTTTTTAATGAGTACTTTTGCGTTTTTCTTGAAAAAGTGTTTACTTTTAGATAGAAAGATTTGAAAAGTGCATTTGGTTTTATTTAAGTGGACTTCAACAGCCTAGCCATGGAGAACAATTTAAACATGTTCCTAAGTACAGTAATATTTATGCCCTAAAACTATATTCGTTTTTATGGGTCACTTATTCATTTGTTTGTTCAGTAGATATTTATACTGGTTATGGGGAGAGAGCTAGGAAAATTCTAAAACTTCAGATCTGAAAGGAATGTAAGAAGATGTCCTAGAAGCTTGTTAAGCAAGACCCAGAAAGAGGTGAGAAGTGGTTGAGGTCGCCATGATCACACTGCTATTGGGTAGCAGAGCCAGAACCCGAGCCCAGATCCTGGCTTTCTGAGAGATGGCCATCTTCCTGCCTTCAAAGAAGGTCGCGTCTGCGTTTCCATCCCTTTTTATGTGATCATCCAGAAATTCAAACCGTTTTTGCCGTCTAGCCCAGCACACAGCAGTTTCAGTACAGACTTGATTTATTTCAGGGGAGTGTGTTAGGGGAGGTCCCAGAGCAGGCAGCCTGGGTCCTTTGTCTCCCTTCAGTCGTGTTCAGCTGTACTGTGCTTCATCTGCTTGACTTTGAACGGGGATAAGAACTGTACCTGCCTCCCTGCGATCATTACTACATGGAAATGGACAGAGTGCCACGCACACACGTGTCACACTTATTTTGACTGCTCATGTTCCTGGCCCCCCCACCAGAAGTGTCTCTGCTCTTCTTGTTCTCTGAGGCATCTGAATGGGGTCCATTCGTATCATTCCAAATATGAATTTGACCTTAATTTTATCTTTTTAAACAAATTGTGACAAAACCAGCCCTCTTTAGTTTGAAGAATGCCCCCAAAGCTGTTGTCTTATTATGACATTCAGTGCTTCTGAAGTTTATTTTTCTCAGGTTAGTTATGGGGACACTCTAAGTCTCTTTCTGCATGGAATGTTTTTACTCCTTTTGACTCTCAGGACATTTCAGCTCTTCACGCCAGTAAGAAGTTTTAGTTGTCTGTCCCCTTGAACACCTCTTAGGTTCTAGGACTGGAGTCTTGGGATAAAGGCTTTTTTTTTGTGAAGAAATATGATCAAAATAGTATTGTGTTGAGTGAGGAATACAGTTTTTTCGGGGATATTTGGAGATTTAAGGAGTTAGGGTAAATTTTATATATGAAAAGTAATCTAGATTACCAATAATATAATAATGTAATATAGATGAAATGTAATCTAGACTGCCAATAATTTATTGCATTTTGGACAGGTGAAAAAATTTAGTTCATCTATTGCTGTGTTTTAAGAGGTTGTCATGGCTCGAATTTCAAAATACCAGTTACTGACACCATTTGATCAGAAACTGTGTATTCATCTTTAGTGTATATTTTGAGTAGTGTTTGACTATATTTTGAACAGAAGAAGTAGGAAAAAGACCACTATTGCACTGCACTGGTGTGAATTACGCATTCTCTTAATATGTATTAATTTGAGCCTCAGCTTTTGTAACTCAGTCACTGGCAGTAAGTTCAGCACCCCCAGAGGCTAAGATCCGTGGTGCTGTTTGGGTATTTCTTGGAACTGTCGCAGTAAAATCACATTGCCATGTTCTGGACTTATTCAGGCTCCTCACTAGCTCTTCTGATAGATCGAGAGGAAACATCACAAAGGTTATTTGTATTTGAAAGTGAGTGATGGACCCAGAAAAAGATAATTACTTCTTGTAGGCAATGTTTTATAGATGGCTTTAATAATTTAATTCTTGAGAGCACTGGAAGACTGATAGCAGGTGCCAAGTGGTGGAAGCATTCAAGTACATCTTATTAACTTCCCGGTTTTCTTTAACTACTTCTGGTCCTCGGAGCTGCCTGTTAGGACTCGGCAAAGAATTTATTTACTGATTCTGCTTGGCGAGCCTTCATTCTTTCCTTTCATATTTTTGTATTTTGTTTCATAGCTATTGCTTACGTGTTGATTGGCAGTGGACTCTATGATGAAGCGATAAGACATTTTTCAACAATGCTTCAGGTAATTTTTCTTCTTAATTATGAAATTTCAAGTTGATGGTTACGACAGAAATACAGACATATGCGTGGCTAGAGTCTGCAAGAATGTATTGCTTTTAGGATCATAGAAGAAGGTAAAGGAAATTAGCCCTGACTGAGCACTTTGTTGGCGCAGGCCTTGAAACAGTGCTCTCATTTAATCTTTGCAGTATTAACTTTATTTTAAATGAGGAAAATGAGATCAAAGGAGATGAAGCAATTTGCTCATAGTCTCCACACTGCTCCCCCCCCCGCCCACCAAACCATCAGCTGGAAGACAGGGGACGCAAGTGCAGTTTAAAAGAAAAAAACCAAAAACTAGCTTAGTTCACTTTCCTCTCTACCATGCTATCTCCCATAAAACGTGGGTGCTGGAAGTTCCTGGACGTCCATATGTTTACTTTCCGTGCAGGAGCTGATCTGCATGGTTCCACTCATGGATTTGTTTCTCACCAAAGTGTAACTGTGGGACTCTTCAGCAGAAGTACTGACCCTTTCCTGATGGATGGCTGCTTTAAAAATGCATAAATTAAGATAAAAGTCTTGAACAAAGGTCTAAGAGTTGCAGGGGAGACCCGTAATGCAGCCTAACATTGTTGGCCTTATACCCCTTATCTTTATTTAGCTGTGTTCTTGTGGAGCAGACCATTATCGATACATTGTCGATAAGTCTGTACAGTAGACTACAGTGAAGAAATGTGACCTTTAGAGTTGAAGATACCCATGTTCTAATGCCCTGTACTGGTTGTTTGCAAGTTATTTTACCTCCTGGCTCATGGAGATAATAACCATAACCTCCAAAACTATTCTTGTTAGTTTTTTTTTTTTTTTTAAGATTTTATTTATTTATTTGACAGACAGAGATCACAAGTAGGCAGAGAGGCAGGCAGAGAGGGAGGGAGAAGCAGACTCCCTGCCAAGCAGAGAGCCCGATGTGGGGCTCGATCCCAGGACCCTAAGATCATGACCTGAGCTGAAGGCAGAGGCTTTAACCCACTGAGCCACCCAGGCACCCCTCTTGTTAGGTTTAAATGAGATATTCTACAAATATCTCAATTGAGAATTGACAAAGTCCTTAGTACCTAATGCCTGGCACATAATAAGTGCTCAGTTAATTTTAGCTCCTCAAAGCACCGTTCTAACAAATTCCTGTTCATAGAACAAACAGATAATTTACAATCCAGCAGGTAAAATTCATTTAAAAATATTAATTTTTTAATTCCTGCTCTACTTTTTTTTCTTTAAATATAGAATTAATTATATTGACAATTCTGTCTTTGTTCCCAAAAAAAGTCACAGAGATAGTTTTAGGGATGACTTCAAAGTCCCCAGATCCAAACAGTTGTGTGTTTGAGTGCTTGTATGGAATGACAGTCTTCAGCAGTGTTTAAAGTATGAAGGGTAGATTCTTAGTAGTTTTACAAATCACCTTTCTGGTAGGCATTGCAGTACTTAAAAAGGTAAGCAAGCACTTCACACAGTTAACACTCGGCCCTGGTTTGGCAGGGAGGTTTTGGTACATTTATAGGAGAAATGTTGGTTAATGTATGGCAACTAATAGCAGAAAATGATGAGAACTTGCCTATATATTATCAGTGCATTCAACTTTTTAAAAAATATTATCGTTGCAGTTGAAGGGAATATAACAATGTTAAAGAAAGAACCCCAAATAAAAAATTTCCTAATTCTGCCACTCTACCATTATTGAAGTTTTTTGCTTTTGACCTTTTCAAAGTATGCATTTGTGCTTCGTGATTTGAATGTCTGCTATTTTGTATTACTTTTCCACTGGAGTTTATACTGTAAATTTTTCTCAGTATTTCTAATCTTATGCTTTTAATAGCTCTGTACTGTCCCTCGTGTTGTCCGTTTATTGTTGTAAAACTTCTTTCTCTTGCAACTGCATTCGAAAGTAGGTCAGAATTTCTCTCTTTGTGCCAAGAAAAGGTCTTAATATTGAAATTTGATAGATCATGTTCATCAGTCTGCAATACAATGGGTTGCTTTTAAGTGGGAAATTTCTCTTTGAGAATGTGTGGTTCATAAGGTGGGACTCCTTTTCTGCTGATGTAAGCTGTTGACGGGGCAGGAGCAGAGGATGGGGAGCAGCCGAAGTTCAAATACTTCCGGCCCACAGAAGACAGCCTGGGCGACCACTTAGTAACATATTTTGATGAAGAACCAAGAGTGCCTTTTTCTGTCCTGCTGGTGCTTTTCTTAGATTTCTGTCTTCTCTCCTTTTATTTTGGTACTTCGCAGCCTTTTCCACATCATGACACAGGTAGATAATCCTGTTTGCATCACCCTGGGAGTAAACACAGGACCAAATTTAGACGCATCTGGATGGAGCTCAGTGAAAATTTGTCACATTTTCTTTGTGTTATATAACTATATATATATTATATATAATAAAGATTGATAAAATACACTAAAATTCTTTTCAAAAAATTTAATTTTTTAGGGGCGCCTGGGTGGCTCAGAGGGTTAAGCTTCTGCCTTCAGCTCAGGTCATGGTCTCAGAGTCCTGGGATCGAGCCCTACATCAGGCTCTCTGCTCAGCAGGGAGCCTGCTTCCCCCACACTCTCTCTGCCTGCTTCTCTGCCTACTTGTGATCTCTCTTTCTGTCAAATAAATAAATAAAGTATTTTTTAAAAATTTAATTTTTTAGATTTTTATTTATTTGTCTATTTGATAGAGAGAACATGAATAGGGGGAAGGGCAGAGGAAGAGGGAGAAGCAGATTCCCACTGAGCGAGGAGCCCAACGAGGGACTCGATCCCAGGACCCCAGGATCACACCCTGAGCTGAAGGCAGACGCTTAACTGACTGAGCCACCAGGTGCCCCTGTTCAAAAATTTTAATAAGAAACTCAGTCCTGTTTTTCCAGGACTGAGGTTTTATGTTCAAAAGTGATGCACATGATTCCTATTTAAGAGCTTTCCATTTTCATCGAATTCTTGATAGCCGATCTCATCAGGAAACCGCACAAGTAGGGAGTAGCAGGTGTCCGAAGAAGAGTTAGTGCTCTTTCCCCAGTTGACCAAAACTCCTTTTCGTACCATGAATCAGATTTTGCAGAAGTCAGTCTCTTCAGGTTATATTTCACATCTGACTGTGCTTCCTTTTCTTTCACGGGCAAATGCAGTGGAACTCTTTCTTGTGGTAATGACATAGGTTTTTGTCCCAGCATTGCTTTTCCATGGCCCGGGTTCAGGAGAGCAGTTTGCTATCACCCTGCAGCCTTGCCCTCTTTGTCCTTGGACTGGCCCAAGTACCACTGCAGAGCCCGCCGCCACCGGGTGTCCTCCTGTTGCTTGTGGGGCCCACACACCTGCTGATACTCTCGATCTGTAAGCCAGCCGGTGGTCTCTAGCAGCTCTGCAGTGGCAGCCCCTGGTACACAAACTTTTCAGGGTTTTTGAGTTCACATATGCTTGATAAAACTTATCTTTCGGACAGCCCAGGAACTCCAGTATGCCGCAGCATACCTGATGGAACCATGAGGGCTTGGCTTGTATTAGAGTCACCATTTTTACAACATCGTTTAGTGTGACATTGGGATCTGTGCGTGAGGGCTGCCTAGAATTCCAGAATGACCTTCTGCTGTAAAGCTCTGAAACCTTCCTTTTGTCTTAGCTGTACCACGAGGAGCAAACTCAGACGATATATCCCTGGTCTCTGCTGTTGTGAGCTGTGTTTGAGTAGTTATTTAACTATGGGATATGCAGTACATGTATAAAGGAAACAGAAATGCTCCTCAGGGTTTCTCACTGAACACAGCTTCAAGTGTAATAGATGTGTCAGACTGCACTGAAAACTTGTGATTGAAAAGCTTGTGCATTCGTGTTGTCTATACATCACTGTCCTTCCTCCGGTGTCCGTGCAGTGACGACGGTGCTCTGGGAAAGCGGGACATTCCCCAGCTGCCATGCTGCTTTGGTCCCCAGGCAGGGCTTGGTAACATTAGTGGTGCAAAAATCGACTGAGGCCTTTGTTATTAATTGTGTGAACTTGAGCTCATCTGATTTGGGTAGAACTGAATTCATAAAAGTGTTTATTATTTTACATCAGCAGACAAAATGTGAACTTGCCTCTGCCTACGATCTGTAAACATCCTTCTTGTAATTAGGTGCGTGGGTCTGCCAGTTGGGCAAACCTGACTCCTCATTGCCAGCGCTGTGCAGGGGCTCGCTTGAGTTCGTTTGTCTTCGATTCAGTGACTTTTGAATTATAATCAAAAAGCCAGCCTTGCTGGTCGAAAAATAAATATTTGTAAAATTTAAGTCACTGTGTAAATGGTATAATGAGGACAGTAAATGAGACCTTTTTGGATGTAAAAAGATCGATGTCTTGGGAAATGAGACATCTAATGGACATGACTCCAATAAGGTAACTGTTGTATTATACCATGATTTTGCATTTGCATAAAGTAGGTAAGATTGGAAGATTAAAATACTAGTTTTCATTTAAATCATTTAAAATTCTGAGCACTGGGTGTGGTGCATAAACAGTGAATCTTGGAACACTAGAAAAAGATAAAATTACAATATTGAAAAAATTTCTGAACACTTGATAAAATGCAAATATTGTTAGATGTATATACTCAAAAAGTATTTTTGAAAAATGGATATTCTGAGCCCAATTTGCTTTTAGAAATAGACACTGGATTTTATTTGAAAGTATAGTTCATTATGACATTTCATAAAGAGTTTTGACTTCTTGTTAACATCCAAAGCCGATGACAGATAAAATAAAGTAATAAAGCTGTATCAATCAAGGAAAGTAATAAAATCCACCATCTACATTTAGGAACCCTTATCACTAGATTACGACTGAGATAACAACCACAGCAATCCTTTACAGATCTTTCTCTGATTTAGGTTTTCTTATTCCATTTATTCTTTCTTTTGAGAACTTTTTTTCAACAGCATAGGACGTATCATTTACTGTTGTTGTTAAATAATAGATTTTATTTCTTTTCCTGGTTGATGCGACTTGTTATCTGTCACTGGCGGAATGGAAAGGCGCTGCTGTGGTCATGATGAGACCACGTAGGGGGGATCAGGAGGCCACTGTAGGGTCATGGTAGGCTCTCGGCCGGGAGGGGGCCACACGTAGAACCGCCCGAGCTGAAATGATGATGGCTGAGCACGGGAAGTTGTCAGTGTTCAGATATTTTGACTGTTGCAAAGTTGTGAATGGCTGTTTCCTAAAGGTTTAAAATTTTGTCCAGCAAAGTGAAGGCACCCCTGGGGCACACCGTCATACACCTTTGCCTTACGGAAGCCCGGATCTGGCTCTTCACCAATGACTACCCCGTCGTTTCTGTCCAGGTCGTTTGCTTGCTTCTCCTGTGAGAAGGGCAGGCCAGGCTGAGCTGACTTCAATCTGACAGTCTTTAACATGCATCGAGATCTCCTCAGTCGCCTCGGAAATGGCCCTTGTCTGTGGCTGACTAGGAACTGTTATATATGACACTTCATGTGTCAGGCACTGTGATGGAGGCCGCAGAGCCAAACATGACAAGACATTGCCTCAATATTGTGTGCCCGTGGGTGACAAGAGTGCAAATGCAAAATAACGAATAATAAGAGAACTACCTTAATGGAATTCTAGCCATTAAGAGGTTCCAACTCAACTGCGTGTCCTCCCCGGATCCCTGCACACCCCGACCATAAGTGAGAGAGGATCCCAGTCCGGCTCCAGAGTTGCCCACGTCAGTGGGTGGCACGCTCTCCGCGGCGGGCATGAGTGCCCCTGCTCCACACATCTGTGTGCTGCTTCCTTCAGCATCCCCTCCATCCGGACACCTTCCAAGTACCCCTGGCGTCCATCCACTTCTCCTGGCTTGGTTCAAACCCCAGCCACGCCACTGCTAGCTGCCAGTCTGGCACAGCCCTGTTAACTGCCTCATCACTTCATACCCTTCGCATACATGCACGCCATCCATTCATGGGCACTTGAAACACACACACACCTTGCTGTTGCTTTTAGGTTAAAGAGTAAAGTCCTTACTAAGGTCCCTGACTACCTCTTCAGCCTTGTCTTGGAGCAGATCCTATGCTCCCTGTTTGTCTTGGGCCGCCTCTGCCTGGACCAGCTGCTCTGAGCTTCCCTCACCCCCGACACAGTTGAGCCCGGTACTTCTCAGGGAAGCCCTCCTAACCGTGTCTAATCTTTATGCCATTTTCCAAAGGTACCACTTACCACTACAGCACTTACTGCAGATGTTAACTTTGCATTTGTATTTGTGATTCTCTGGCTGTGCTCCAAGAAGACAAGAGTCTTGCCTTCTGTCTTGTTTTTGCTTACTATAGTATTTCTAGCATGTGGAACCGGACATGGTAATAACTGACCCTAAGTAAATATTTGTTGACTGAGTGACTAATGTCTGTACAACATACAGACATTAGGAACCGAGGAACCGAGGCCCATTTACCTAGGAACTGAGGCCTATTTACCTTTCAGGAGAGTCTGGAAGGAGTCAGAGGAGAGGTAGTGTTGGAGCTGAGGCTGCAGGTGGATATTCTAGGCAGGTGGGCTGTGCCCTGAGCCGGGGAGAGCATGTTGTGTCCAGAGAGCTGTGAAGTAGTGCTGATTTCTAGAGTATGAAGTATGGGTGGAAAGTGGAAGGAGATGAGATGCAACCGTAAGGCAGGAAAATGATCAGTACTTTCTATAAAAGCATTTAGATGTAACCTCATTGTTTTTCCAATTGTGAGTTGCAACCTTTTTAGTAGGGGCTGAAATTGATTGGCAAGTGAAGACTAGTGCTTTTCAAAAAGTGAAATACACTAGAATAGAAAATAGGCTGCAGTGTAAATAGTAAGACTAGGTTTGACTTAGTGCTCCTGATGTGTGTGTGTGTGTGTGTGTGTGTGTGTGCGTGCATTATGTACATATATATGTGTGTGTACTGGGTTACAACGTAAAATGAGTTTTACCGTGGGTTAGAGTAAAAACGTGTTTGAATGGGGCTGTTGGAGGTGTTGCAGAGCCAAGGAATAATTCATCCAGGGTAACTTGATCGAACATCATTGTTAGGTGACTCTTAGTGTGGGTCTGGAGACTGGACGGGAGGAACGGGAACGTGGTTAAGATGGTTGCAGTAGCATAAGTGGGTGAGGGAGGAGTCCAATAGGGCAGTGCATTGGGAGGGGGAGAGGCAGCAGGTACATTGAGACTGTTGGGATCTCCTGAGTAGGCATGTCGATGGGGAGATGAGGATGACCCTCCCTCACCTAGTGGCTGGCTCTGGCCATGGGGTGTATGTAGATGCCCCTTCAGTAGAAGAACTGTTTATGTAGGTTTGTTAGGTACACTTTTTCCCGATATACCCCTTGGTCATCATAAATTTTTTTTTGTTTTAGGAGGAAAGCTTCTTAAGTAGTCTATTTTGAGACATTACAAATTTGAGAGGAGGTGTTCCCCTCACTAGAGAATGTCTTCCATGTGGGCTCACTGCCCCCTGCCCCAACCTGGAAGAGGGGCTTTTGGACACTCTTCTGTCTCCTGTCAGGTGCTACTGCTGTGGAAACACATGAAGTCAGTCTTCACTTTATTTTGTGATCGGGTCGCTGTTTTTCCTGCTCCTCCTCTCCCTCTGTACCCGGATCCCTCTCCTTCCAAACGACATCCTCTGCCTTTTTTTTTCCCAAGCCAGGAAGGATATTTAAAATGTTTTTAAGTGTTATCTCTGTGTGGCAGAATGATTAGTTGCCCTTTACCTTCCTTTTTGTGCTTTTCTTCATTTTCTAAATTTTCTGTAATTTATAATAAATATTCCAACTACTTATTTGGATAAAATTTTTATTTGTGCTAACAATTTCTTTTATATGGTGTGTATTACTTAAAACATCTTTTTTCTGATTATGAATGTATGCATGTTTGTTTAAAGCCATGAAAAGGCATACAGCAGTGTAGTGAGTAGAATGGGAACACATCTAGCAATCTCACTCCCAACAGAAAATTACCGTTAGTGTTTTAAAGCCCTTTTTCTGTATATGTACTCACCCACACAGTCATGTATAAGTATTATTTATAAAATTGCTGTTCCTCTGTAGTTCTATTAGCTTGTGCTTTTTTCCACTTAGTGAATAGCATGGAGCTTTTATACCAGTCATGTGTAAGTTCTAGATCACAACTCTGAAGAGAACTGTGTAGGGCCAGGGCAGTGACCGAAATGAGCAAAGTACATTGCCATGACCTAGAGGTGATGGGTGAGGGGTGGGCTTCCGGTATGCAGATGAATGCACACCCCTCATCTAAGGAGGCGGCCAGTACTTAGCTCTAGTTGTTTTTTCTTTTTTCATTCAAGAATGCAAAAATGTGGGCTTATCTTTGTTGCATATTTGGATTTTTCAAGAAAAGTTAGAGATCTGTAATTACTTATTTGAATTTTTCCGATTTTTGTACATGATGGGCTGGTCTGCTGGCCAGGCTGGGGCCAGTGATGCATCCGTCTGCCCCTTGCTACAGGTGTACTGGATTCTGTTTAGTCTTTTGTTTTCCAGTATATGGCATCTTCTCCTCTATTCCGTCTCATCCACTCATCATTGAGGTTGATGTGTCTTTTTCTGCAGTGTGGGCAGACTCCGTCTCTCAGATTTGCAACTTAATGGTAGATTGATTAGTCTATAAAATGCCTCATCTGGTACTGTTCTATGAGAGTCTCTTTTCTTATTGTTGTTTTTTTTTTTTTAAGATTTTATTTATTTTTGCGTGCATGCTTATGCATAAACAGAGGGAGAAGCAACCTTCCCGCAGAGCGGGAGCCCGATGCTGGACTCTGTCCCAGGATCCAGGGATCACGATCTGAGCCGAAGGCAGACACTTACCTACCTGAGCCACCCCGGTGCCCCTGTTCTGTTAGATTCCTTAGCAGTGTCAGGAGTTTTACCCCCGAATGTATAGCCAGAGGCTGCTCAGTCTTTTTTTCTTAAATATAGGGGAAGGCTTCAGAGAAGCGGTAGAAATTGCAGAGGCTAAATGTAGAGGAGAGGCATCTCCCTCAGGAGGAGGGACGGCTCATACCACCTGTTAGGGGAGGTAGTGGCGGGGCAGCGGACCCCGTCCTTGGGCCGGAGGGCGATTTCGTCTAGTCCATCTGGGGCAGTCTGCAGGAAGGGTCTGATTCCTGTTCTGACACACAGTGTAAACAGACTGGAATGGACGTCTTTCTTGTTGCTCAATGGGGCAGGCACTGAGAGGTTCTTCCCTTTTCAGATTATTTCATGACTGGGAAGGGGACAAACCAGGAAGAGGCACTACCCAGCACTTCACTCCTTACTTCCTTCCTTGAGCCTCCGTTTCCCCTGTGAGACATGATCTCGGATGCTGCTGGTCCTAGAGTTTTTGGAAGGATTGCATTTTTTTTTAATTTTTAAATTTTTTATAAACATATAATGTATTATTAGCCCCAGGGGTACAGGTCTGTGAATCACCAGGCTTACAAACTTCACAGCACTCACCATAGCACATGCCATCCCCAGTGTCCAACACCCCACCACCCTCTCCCTCCCCACCACCCCCCAGCAACCCTCAGTTTGTTTTGTGAGATTAAGAGTCTCTTATGGTTTGGATTTTTCAAGAAAAGTTAGAGATCCTCCCGATCCCATTTTGTTTCATTTATTCTTTTCCCACCCCCAAACCCCCACGTTGCATCTCTACTTCCTCATATCAAGGAGATCATATGATAGTTGTCTTTCTCCGATTGGGGAGGATTGCATTTTAGATGAGATGACCATGTGACAGAAGCTAACGCAGGGCTCCCTAATATTGGTTCTCTGTATTATTTTTTCAGTGCAAAACTCTTATTACGTGTCTCATGCAAACGACCTTCAAGAACACATCTTCTGGTTGGGGACTGTGCGTGTCCACGTATGTGTGGTGGCAGCGTAAAGTAGAGCTTGTCACTTGGGGCATTAACGTGCTTTAAGCAGAAACTGTTTTTTTTGTTTTGTTTTGTTTTGTTTATAGTTTTTGACGTGTTTCTGTTTTGGTCTGACTTAGGAGGAGCCTGATCTGGTTAGTGCAATTTATGGCCGAGGGATAGCCTATGGAAAGAAGGGACTACATGTGAGTATGGAATAGCTCCGTTTGCCATAGTGCCTCCATGACCTGACCCGGACCAGGGTTCCAACAGAACCACTCCCTGTTCATTGAGCTCTGATGGACATGAAGTGGTGTCACGCCAGTTCCCAGATGAGAAAATGGCAGGAGACAATGTACTCAGGATCCCATGGCTAGGAAGGGTGG
This sequence comes from Mustela erminea, assembly GCF_009829155.1. Lineage (NCBI taxonomy): Eukaryota > Metazoa > Chordata > Mammalia > Carnivora > Mustelidae > Mustela > Mustela erminea. The sequence continues at coordinate 3,419,747 of NC_045627.1, read as the reverse complement.
GGGGTGGGACTGGTGATCTCTATCCAGGGCTTCTGGAAGTCAGTCTCGCCATACTTTCTACTCCCAAAAGGACAGCCTTTGCCAGCCTAAACTTTATTTGGTGATGAGCTGGACCTAGACTGAGGAAAGGGTGAGACTTTGACTGAATATCTAAGAAATAATAATTGGTAAAAATGGAGTCTAGCATCTATAGCGCAGTAAGACTTACAATTTTGTTTCTTTCACAATTTTTAAAGGTTGAATAAAAGAACAAAAGGGTTTGTTTTTTTTTTTTTGGTAAAATTTATTTTTATTTCTTATCATATATGATACTTACCCTGGCCAGATAAGTATATTGTTGTAGCCTACATCTCCTTATTTCTCTGGGGGAATATGGGGGAAAGGTTATAATAAATTTATATTTTAAAAGATTTTATTTACTTGAGAGAGAGAGAGAGCACATAAGTGGGTAGAGAGATGGAGGGAGAAGCAGACTCCCCGCTGAACAGGGAGCCCAATGGTGGGCTCTTCCCGGGACCCTGGGTTCATGACCTGAGCAGAAGGCAACCACTCACCTGACTGAGCCACCCAGGTGCCCCAATATAATAAATATATTTTACTCAATAAGGCACCGTGGTATAAAAAGGAAGATTCCCTGAGATTATGTAGTAAATAATAAAATAGTTTAAGATTCAGATCTCCATATTTTCAGTCTAGAACATTATACATGAACTTTTCTCTTGTCTTACTGTGTATTAGAAATATTCAAATAAAATGATGATTGAGAAAGAAACATCACTTTTGTGTCTTCACCAATTTAAAAAAATTCTACTAATTGGGTTCTGGCCTATTGGAGAAATTTTGTATAGTATTTGTATAATTCTGAGACATAGAGGACTGAGAACAAGCTCAGATTTGGGGATAACAGAGGTGGTAGGAAGTGAGAACATCGGTAAGTGACAGAAGTTGACCTACTAAAGGTCAGAGATAAGTTGCTTCCTAATTCTCATTTGTAATATTATATCTCAACATGAAATTTGCTTGTATCTTTAATGTGTTTCTAATGTAAAAGTAACATGCTCCTATTTTTAATATAAGAATAACATGCAGATTTTAAAGTGAACTTATGTAGACTTGCTAAGGTGTAGGTGTGTGGGCTTAGGGGTTTTGGTCAACACTGACTTGGCCCTGTGCTGCCCCCACACCTCCACTGGTCAGCATTCTTCTGCATGCTGGTGTCCATCCATATCCTCATCCCTCGAAATTCATTGATTCGGTTTTAAAATAGGTTAAATTTAGAAAATGTCCTACCAGCAGTGGAACTTGTGATATGTGACCAGGTCTAATGGGCTGTTGATGGGCAGGTAGACTCGAGTGAGTTAAATAATTATAATATAACTTACTTAAACCAGCAGATCTTTTGTACAGAAGCGAAGTTCCTTTTTATTTCTAAATACGTAGTTATATCGTGACTAAATTATTAGTTTTTTCAGAAAAACTATTCAACCTGGTTTTGAGGAACAGTGTATCTCATACTGAGCTAATACCTTTTCAAGGACATTAAGAACGCTGAGCTTGCTCTGTTCGAACTGAGCCGAGTAATTACCTTGGAACCAGATCGTCCAGAGGTATTTGAACAGCGAGCAGAAGTGAGTGTGGTTTTCTTTTTCCCTCTGTCATTATTGGACTAGAATCTCGGAATTTTTTTTCCCCTTTATCTTATTACTTGTAAATTTTAAAGCTCCCTGATACCTATTGTGTTTTCCTCCATAGGTACTGAATGCCTTTAAACATGGTTGAAATTACTAGAAACTATGGGCTGGGTGGTACTCCCAATTTAACGCTTAATAGTAATATTTAGTATAAAAATATGTGGTTATGACATGTGCCACTGTCAGTGTTCACTGAAAAATATATCACAAATCATGTTTGCCATGTGTATATATGACATATTTTAGCAAAACTCTATGACAATATGGTCAAAATGAAATTCATAACCACTGAAAGTGTGCACGTATGTGTGTGAGCATGCATGTGCGTGTGTGTGTTTACGCTTACATATACTTCTTGTGAGATGTGCATAGAGACGTAGATAGGTAAGGGTGACCACAGCCGGTCTTTGAGGGAACTTAGGACTTGAGGGGGAGACAGAGGTAACGCGGTGAAGATACCAGGTAACATTTGTGGCAGGAGACACGAAGAGGAGGTGCTTCTTCAGGGACAGAAAGGCGCACCTGTGGGGGCCTGGGGGAGTGCTGGCAGGGGCAGGTGTGGGTGTGTCTGCAGAGGCCTCATGAGCAGGTGCCGCTAGAGCCAATGAGAGCCCTGGTCTTTGGGGACAAGGTGGAGAATGGGGTGTGGAGACGCATTCCTTTTAATGTTTTTAAATGAAATGTGTTCATCTTACCATTTGCGTAATTAATAGTCAACTACAGGATTTCATTTTACTGTTCATTTAACCATACTAAGGGCTTTAGAATTTGCTAATGTATCCAGTCAGGAGAAGACGTAGTCATCTGACCTTATGGGATTCCGTAGTTCAACTAAAGGAAAAATGACATTAACCCGCCACCCCCCACCTCCGCCTTTTAGGGGAAGAAAACTCAGAACTAAAGAAAAAAACTAAATGTTTTAGTAATTTAAAAACTGTGTTTTTGGTGTTTGTATTCGCAAAGTTAGAGTCTCTACAGTTCCATTTCTTGAAGTGAATTTTATGTTTTATTGGGAATTTGGGTTTCTGAATAAAAATCTTTCTCAATTAATGATATAGTTCATTATCTCTTTTCTATTTTGGATTGCAACCATAAGGGTTAAGTGATTGTAATTTGTTTGTTACTGCACGAGAACCTTGTTGGTATTTAAGGTGAGCATTTGGTGGCCAATTTGGTGATATCTGCTGTGGGGAGGGGGTGCTGATGCTTTTTCCCTCCATTAGTCTGGTGTTACATTAAAATATTATGTTAAAGCAAGAACTTAAGTGTGCATAAAAAGATTTATATAGTAGCTTTAGAAGATTTGTGTGCCAAATAAAAAGCTAGTTGTGTACCCAAAAATAATATCAGTAATCCAAAAAGTAATTTTTGGTGATCTTAAGATATATATATAATAATATTCCCCTTCTCTGGCATTACTGGGCAATAATATCACTACTGAGTGATTTTTGCAGCTTATTATAGTATATCATTTATATATGTCAGAAATCATTTAATGAGAGTGCTTTCTCTTTCCTACTTGCTGAAAGTCTATATTTAATGAACATAATTTAACCTTTTTTTAGTTACTCGGGTCATTATTATGCATGTTAATTATTATGCTGGGGTGTGATAATTCATTTATATACCTAGGAATTAATAAACTAGGTAGGGATGTTCTTCCTTCCAAAATATAACCCCCGACTGCTATGCTTTTTGAATTCTCAGCTATATATTCTTTAATTCACTTCTTTCCCTTTTCTGAGCTGCCATTCTTGCCACTGTTGATGTGCCTTCCTGAATCCTGTCTCTTTTGCCGGCTCTAAGTTCCTGCAGAGTAGGAAGCCACCTAGTAGAACCTGATGGAAATGACCTGTATCACTGTATCATGAGAACAAAATTCAGCCTAATTTTAGGACATTCGCTCAGGGTGAAATGCTTGAGCTTGAATGCATGAGTACTGATACCCATTTTGGATCTTCTTATGTCTTATTGCTGTACTTTTGCATTCTGAACTGTCTTCTCTGTTGTCATTGTCACCTGCACGAGCTCATTGCTGGATCACAAGGGCTTCCCAAGCAAGCTTGCAGACATAGGTTCTTCTGCTCTGTAGATGGTGACCAATGAGCTGGGAGTTAACAGAAAGGGGCTCTTGGAATCTTAGATGGTCCGCCAGCACTTTCTACCACAGAGGGCAGGGCGAAGGCCATGGGGAACTCCACTCTGTGTCCAACAATTTCTCTGCTTTTAGTAGTTCAAAGTTATCTTTCAGATTAACCTTGGGGTTAATCTAAATGCTAAATTTTGTTTTGAAAGGGGGTGAGGAAAAAAAATTCCCAATTCAAAAAAAGCAACATCTGTTGTAACCCAGATTGTGAGACCGTGACAAAGCAATTTACGTGGTTAGTTCATCAGCCTCCCCCTCGGCTAGACAGACTAGGGGCCACTCAGCCTGTTGACTTTGAACCTTGCTGTGTAGTCTGTGGAGTCAGGTTCCTTGTGGGCCAAGAAAGTAATCCTGTGAGTGGAGTGTGGTGAAGTGGAATTGAGAAGTCAGACGCATTGGCAGTTTTGGGGTTGATCCCTGGAAGGTTTCGTCCCTAATCACATTTTTGGATTTATAGATTCTGTCCCCTCTGGGACGAATTAATGAAGCAGTGAATGATCTCACCAAAGCTATCCAGCTTCAGCCCTCAGCACGGCTGTACAGACACCGGGGGACACTGTACTTCATATCAGAGGCAAGTTGTTTTGACCTGGACACATTCCCTTTTGTGGTGATAAAGACTGGACTTTTCCATTTATTACCAAAAGCTGTTATTTAGTAGATTTGGGTTTGGGGCTTTATAATAACATGTTTGTGATACAAGACAGTTAAAAAAGCACTTTCTTTAGCTGAAATTGAACCGAGTAGAGAAATGTTAAGTACAAAGAGCACACATTTTCTTGCTTGAGCTGTCAGCAGTAAGTAATTCTAGACTCGGAGGGATGAAAAGAAAGAAGAGAAGAGAAATTTGGTTCATTGACTATACTTCCGCTTTTTCTGCAAATGTCAGCATAGAGAAACAGATGTTCATGTTTTTGACGTGATTATTAAGCTGAAAAGCACAGTTTGAATTTCCTTGGGTATCACACCCAAGAGCCTTAACCAAAACCAATGTGGGTTCCCAGACTGGAGCTTCTCTGTGGAAGTGGCCAGATCTGGCAAGGTTCTCTTTTATCATTATAATGGTATTTATGGTTGTCACAATTAGTAAATAGTGGGTTTACATCATTTTAGTAACAATTCCCTGTTGCCCAAGAAAATAGGTTTGAAAAATTCTCAGCATAACACATTTTAAGGTTGACCTATGGCATAATTATTGTACAAGTGTCCAGTGTAATAAGATGTTAGTACCAGAAACGGTAAGTTGTCAAGTTTCTCTAACAGATTATAACCTTAATACTATTTTTTACAAATAATCTTTTTTGTAGTTGAGACAGTCTATTTTTTAAATTTTTTTATAAAGATTTTATTTATTAAATTTGACAGAGAGAGAGAGATCACAAGTAGGCAGAGAGGCAGGCAGGGGGGCAGGGAGAAGCAGGCTCCTGGCTGAGCAGAGAGCCCGATGCAGGGCTCGATCCCAGGACCCTGGGATCATGACCTGAGCCAAAGGCAGAGGCTTAACCCACTGAGCCACCCAGGCACCCCAAGAGAAGTCTATTTAAATTAAACGCTTGGGGGGTTTTCCCAATCAGTTTCCTAAGGAGATCAACTATTTCAACAAAGAGGATAAGAATTCAACTGATATTTGTGGATATGAAATGTTCCCTTTAAAGCCAAAAAGGGTACAGAATGAATTGTTTTTTTTTTTTTCTTCTCGACCAGTCAGAAGTAAGAAATGTCTGAATGTCTAATGAATACTACTTTATTTTTTCCCCCGCTCTCCTTTTTGTAGGACTATGCAACAGCCCACGAAGACTTTCAGCAGTCCTTAGAACTGAACAAAAACCAGCCTATAGCTATGCTATACAAAGGTCTAACTTTCTTTCACAGAGGACTTTTGAAGGTGAAAGTGTTGTATACTGTGTATACAGTATCATGATTCTGATTTTCTCTGCGGGTGGGAGGATCTTAGTGGGTTTCATTTGGTGTGTTTTAAAAATGACAACTCATGTGTGTCTATCTAATCGGTTTATTTTAGGAAGGAGTTGGATTCTACATACTTATTGAGCTCCTACTGTGTGGAAGGTACTTGGAGGAAGGTGCAGGCGGAGAAAGGATAAAGGGTTAGTGAGAGGGAGAAAGAATTCATCACACTTGACACTGAGGAAGGATACAGTTTACAAAGTTTTCTTCCACATATAATTTATCATTTGGTAGAGACACTAAAAAAAAAGTGGCATGAACAAAGAAAGTGCTTTGGTAACAGAGATCAGAAAGATTCACTGAAACTGCAGCATTAGAGAAGGTTCCAGAGAACAAGTACACCTTGTCCTGGGCCTTGCAGGCGGAGCGGACTGGGGGCAGCAGCTGCTTCAGGCAGAGAGGAGAGCACAAGCACTGGCACAGAGCGTGGAGGCGGCCAGGCTGTGGTGTAGCGCATAGTCAGGCTTGAGCACAGGCTGCTGAGCGGGCCCATGGGCCAAGGGGAGGCCCTCAGCTGTCTCCAGTGCTATATGCAGAGCACCTTGACTTTAATTCGTAGGCCCAGAGGAGCTGCAAATCTAGATTCGGGGGAAAGCATATCACCGAGACCCCATCTGCCACTTAGGAAGGGGGTTCTGACACGCCAGTGGCTGGAGAGGTTAGGGACAGAGGGCCACGGGGAGACATTGGCAGTGTTCCGGGGGCTGCAGGAGCAGGTCTGGAGACAGTTTTCCAGCAAGCACGTTGCTGCTGCCGCTTGGAGACCGCTATTAGCTGGGACGGGGTTGAGGGAAACAGGAAAGGGGTCATCCAAGCCGACTGACATATGGGGTGACGACGTCCCTTCCAAACTGTCTCTGCTTCCTGCCCTTGGTCGGTCCCTGAGGGTGCTGAGGACCTATTGTGCAGCAGCTTGGCCTTGGGGCAGACACCCGGCTAGGAGCCGAGAGTGGAGCTCTGGTCCTCACAGGGAGGACCAGCTCTGGTCCTCGGTGCCCATGGCCCGCACAGGGTCGGAGCTCTAATGCAGGTCCCATCCCCATCTGATTGAAAACGGGCTGCCCGAGAGTCAGCCTCTGCAGGCGAGAAACACTTCCCGCTAACCAGGAGCTCAACAGAGTCTTCCCAGACGGGTTGTTCGTCACCGGAGCATTGAGAGTTGTGTAGAAGTTCAATAGCACCTGGCAGGAAGGACACACATTTGATTGTGGAAAGTAGTTCCTCGGGGGTCGTGCGCAGACTCTTGGAGGGCAGGGACGGCTTACCTTCCCAAAGGCCTCTGTTGTAAACCCTCAGTGTTGTGGGCTGTGCCTGTCCCGTAGAAGGTGCTCAGTAAGTCCGAGAGGAATAAATGATCTCAAGGACAGAGCCTTGGACTTGAAGCTGGAAGGCCTTGGCTCAAGTGTCCACCCTGCATCCTGCGAACTCTGCCACTGGCCACGGGACTTCAGCTTTTCAGCCCCTCCCCCTCCGTCTGTGGCAGAGAGAGGATTCTGCCCCCCACCTCTGGAAGGGCTTGCGGGGGGATTCAGTAAAATCGTGTGTGTGCAGGGGCTGTGAGCACGGATCAGGTCTCCGTGATGACAGATTTTGTTTCATTTAATCTCAGTTTCACGGACTCTAGAAAGATAACTCCCATCCACTAAAACCCAAACTGGAGGGAACTGCATGCAGGTTTCCTTTCCTTCTGTCCTTCCTGCGAGTCTGTGGAGGGTGGTCCGCACCGAGGCTCTTCCTGTCTTGCCCGGGTTCAGACCCGCGGTTGTAGGCACTGAGAGCAGGTATTTGAAATGTGCTTTGCGCAGCTGCCAGATGGGCTTTTCCAGCTTCTTTTGTATCTGCCCGCTATTCCTCTTACCTTCTCTCAGTTGCCTTAAATTAAAAAACTCACAATCACAATACTATAGTCAAAGTCTCTGCCTCGAATATCTCATGGAGGAGAACAAGATTGGAAATGCAAAAAAATACCAGCAATCAGTACTGAGAGGTAAAAAAAATATTCTTTGAAGTGAGCAAATGCAAACAGAGAATTTCACCGTAGACTCTAAAGCTGGTTTAGGAATGTGGGTAGGGAGGGCTCTTTGTGTTACTTTGAAATGAGAATCTTTCCGAAAAGAGCCGTAACAGAGACGCTAACTGCACATCGGACAAGGGCTGACACTCAGTTTGGTTTATTCCAAATCCATGGGATAAGAACCCAGACCTAGTACTTCTGTTCCACGAGCACTAGAAGCCCCTCAGTGAACCGGTCTCGCCAAATGATTTGGTGCTTTCTCCTCCTCACTGTGCTCATAAACACAATATCAGCGTTTGGAATAGATGGGAACTTTTTCTTTGCATTTTTCTAGATCTGCTGTCCGAGGTGGTCAGAGAGTTTACATATTATCTCATTCATCCCAGCGGGATCCCCGTGAAGTGTAGAAGGAGCATAGCGTGTCCCAGTTACACAGATTGGAAAACTGAGTCAGTGGTGACATGCCTTCATTAAATTAATGAACTTAGTTTAGCTCTCTTTAGTTTCTCTTGTTAACCGTAGAGACAACATATTACATGGACCCATTAATTGGAGCTATCCTTGTATCCTAAAGCTGGTCTCTTTAGGCCAAATCAATTTAGAAATTAATTAAGTGGGTGATGTGTTTAGTTACTTTACGGTATAATACATTAGCAATCTTTTAGGCGATATTCCATGACAAATATCACAACTGTCCGATCAGGTAGATACAGCAGACGTTTTGGATTTCCCTGGGGAAAACACAGCGAAGACTTTTATCTGTGGTGTAAAGATACTTCAAACATTGTGTATCTTGAGCTCCTGTTTTTGGGTCAGCCTTCACTTAGAGAGTTCCGTAAGACTGTTCTCTTCGTTGCAATAAATGAGGGACGCGTGAGGGACTACTGCCCGCCGCCAGCCAAGACGGTGGCAGATGAAGGTGGCGACGCTCCTGCTGGCGGTGCAGATCAACTCACAGCCAGTCCGTGTGCTTAGACATTGACTCATTCGAACGTAGTGTCTTTGTTCCCAGTGGCTTCAGATCTTGATTCTGCTATGTCCCCTCTTTGGCAGAATGAGGTAGAGAGCTGTGCAGTGATTAGACAGGAACCCCGAAACCAAAGACTCTTAAAAGCTGAAGAGAAATCAGACTTTGAAGAACTGTGGCGTCCCAGCATGCTGTAAGTGCAGTGGGCAGCAGATGTCTCCCGGGCATCTCTCCTAGACGTCCACAAACACCCCAGACTCGGCACGCCCCGGCTGGACCCCTGACCTCCTCCCACCCCCGCCCCGCCCCGCCCCGCAGCTGTCCCCCCTACTTCCTTATGTTCGTTCACGCTCTCACCTACTACCCAGGCTCCCCAGCTTTGAACTTCTCCCCTTCCTTCTCCCTCATTCCCCATATCCACAGCCAGCAGATTCTTTGTTGGCCTTTAAGAATATTTCCGGAGTTTGACCCTCCTTTTCTGTCTTCAGGGACACAGTCTCAGTTTGAGCTTCCATGATCTCCTGCGTGGACCTCTGTAGTCACTTCCTCGTGGGGCTCCGCTTCCTTCCCTGTCCAACCCATCTGCTCTGTCGTGGCTCGTGGCATTTTCTCTAAAGAGTCAGTTTGGTGAGGTCCCACAGCCACTCACAGCCCCCAGTTCTCACCACTGGCAGGTGATGTCCCGACTGTGGAGCATGGCAGAGGCCCTTCTCCCCACCCCCACCGCCCCGGCCCCAGCTCCCCACACCAGCCTGCACCCCATCTTTTCCCTCTCCTCCACTCCTGCCTTCCCCGCCACTGCTGAAGCACCCTGCCACTGCACCACTGTCCCCCCTGTCCACGATGCCCTCTTTTTTCTTTACCAAACTCCTTCTCCTCCCCGACCCAGCTCAGTTGCCACTTCCTCCATGAAACCTCTCCTGGTGTCCCCGTCTCAGTTCTTCCTTTCTCTTTATTCCCCGAGACTTTGACTCATATCTCTATCGTAGCTCTTAGTTTGTATTCTAATAACCTGGTTAAGTAATTGGCTTTCTAACTAGACTGAGTTCTTCGAGGCCAGAGAGAATGACTTGCTCCTCTTTGTGTCCTCTACCCCCTCACACTGCCCCTGGCACATAGTAGGCGCTCAATACATGTTTGTTGAATTTAAAATACAGTTGTAATGCTCCCAAAAGATCCAAGACAAGGCCAGGGCCAGAAGTCTAATGAGGAGTAGTCTTCATTTCGGAAGTGATAAAATTTATCTGTTCTCATCCTTCTACCAAACAGAACACGTTCGGTGGGACTCCCTTAAAGAGTAGGTGGTTGTCCCCATCGTTGCCTTAGAAGAGTTTGGAAGTCAGCCCCTCTGACCCTGCTCCCCCTACAGAGAAAATCAGGAAGCAGGGAATGGGTGATTTTTGGAAAAGAATTAGGATTATGTGTCTATGAAATCATTAAATATTTATTGAGTGCCTACCATGTGCAAGGCATACGACATCTCTCGTAGTTTTTTTGCTATGAATTATCTAATTAGGTGTGAAATACACAGACATTTTAGCCTTTCTCTTCAAAGCCATTAGAGATCATGATAACTTTATAGCCACTGACTTAAGTAAGACACGTCTTTTCCTTGGGAAATGTGTGAAATGTCTTTATAATTTTTTATTACAGTAGTCAAGTCATAATGAAAAGTACACTGAATACAGTTTAAGACTATTATCGTGAAGCAGAACGGTATATTTCATTAACAGTTTCCAGAGGTTTCCACAGTGGCCAGTTGCACTGTGTCCCAGGGGCTCCTCCCTAGAGCACAGCACCCGTGCTCCCTTCTCCGCTGCCGGCAGGAGCTATGCCCCAGATGCCCCGAACTCAAGGCTTCTGTTTGATTTGTTTTTGCTCTCTCTTTTTCCTGTAGATCATGGGAATCCTTCTGATTCCCAGTCAGTCTGGGAGCCCTGTTGCTTTTTTTATGAACAACGTCAGGCTGGGCTTACTTTTTTTTCTCTTTTGTTGGTTCTTTTTAAGGGCTGCTGGTTACGGTCATTTAAGACTATACTTCACACAGTTAGTAAGCTGACTTTCATTTCGCAAGGCCTTTATTAATTAAAGAAATGATTTTGACACAAGGGTGATATCATTAGTAATCAAAGCCCTAATGAAAAAGGTAGTAAGAAGCCATTTTCCCATCTGGAAGGGAGATATTTCTACGGCTCTGTTATTATTCATAGCAATGCCTTTGTTTACTGTTGAAATTAAGTCCTCCTGCCTCATACTCTCTACCTGTCTTTTTTTTGAAGTCCTCATATTTAAAAAAATCACTCTGAGACCATGTGTACTATATTTTTAAGTCCTTTAGTGATTTAAGTGAAACTCGACTTCAACAATTATGCCAATGACATAATTTTCTATGTACTTTTTTCAGGAAGCTATTGAATCCTTCAAAGAAGCCTTGAAGCAGAAAGTTGATTTTATTGATGCATATAAAAGTCTGGGACAGGCCTATAGGTAAGAAAAGCAATAGTAGTCGGGATAGGAGGGAGGGCGTACAGTGGGGGGGACAAGAGAGCCTCACATCGTAGTGATATTTTAAAAGACATTCCATTTCTTAACCAAAAGAGATTGTCATTCTGAATCACATAAGCACTTACAAGCTTGTTGAGACGTTCTCTGTAATACAGAAAGAACTGTGTCAGAGGATATCATAATACATATTGTTACCCCTTCCCCTCTTTTATTTCTTTATTGTGAACTTTTTTTTTAATTAACATAGAATGTATTATTTGCCCCAGGGGTACAGGTCTGTGAGTCATCAGGTTTACACACTTCACAGCAGTCACCATAGCACATATCCTCCCCAGTGTCCATCACCCAACCATTCTCTCCATAATATTATTACCTATTTAAACAACTTCTCTTCATATATATTGGTCTAGAAAATGTTAGTTCTTCGAGGGTTGTCGTTTTGAATAGTGGCCTTATACGTTGTTGAGTCACAGATGCTGCTGCTGCTTTCTAGGCAATAAGGAAGCTGGATTCCCACATCACTGTGATCGTTTGAAGATTCCTAGATGGAAGGCTGCCATGATGATGGCATGATGATGATGCTGCCTCCCTATCACTAACAGGATAGATTATGAGATAGTTATGGCGCATCTCTATCAGGACTGAGAAGTTGTACCTAGACTCTGGCATCCGATTCCATGCATTACCCTGACCAGTATTGACTTTCAAACATTTTTACACTCTGACCTGAAAAGGAGATTGTGTGGCGTGAAAGAAGGGGCTCGGGATTCGGGAGTCAAGCGGTGTGGTTCCAGTTCTAGCTGGCCCATGTTATACTTGGATGTCCTTGATTTCCCTGAGTTTCGGGGTTCTCCCTTGCAAGCTACTGTAAAAGTTAGAAAAGACACAGTGACAGAGGTCCAGGGTCAAATCCAAGAGCTTATTTATCTGATGGCGGCAGCCGGAGAAGCCCTCTTACACTAACTTGAGGAAAGTGTCTTTGGATTTGTTTTGAGTTTAAGTGATGACCTTTATCCTTACTGTCCCACAGAATTGCTGGGGACGCACACTGAAAACAGATTTGAAAGCACCCAGAGTAATTAGTAAAATGTAGAAATTTAAGTGAATGTTATATTATTTAAGAACATTCATTATTAACAGAAAATTGACACATGGAACATTTTGAAGGTGATTTTTTTATTTGTAAACACGTAATACATAAAAGAAGGCTGGTAGTAATCATTTCTATTCTGAAATGACCACAACTCTAAAGTAGACTTTTGTTTTAAATTTTAAATTATGAAATGATTTGCCAGATTTTAAGTGAAGTTAACTTCTGTGACAGAAAAAATAAAATATAAACTTCTGAATTTGATTCAGAATGATGAACCTATGTATGATTGTAAACTACATGGTTTTTCCCCCCACAAGGAAGAAGCATGGTTTTATCTAAATACTAAAATTTACACGCGGTTTTTTAGGGATTGGAGCTCATGAATTGGGGTAAAGATTTTGAATAGGTGCTTGTCTTTGGGAATCAGTAAGTTCATCCCCCAAAGACTTCCCAGGGCTTTGTGCATGTCTACAAGCTGGTAGCATTTAGGAAAAGTAAGTGGGATGTAGCTGAGCCGTAAAATGGCAAACTGGAGACGGGAACATCCGCATCAAGGTGTGGTCGGGTTCACATGTGGGACCGTAATCCTGAAGCCAGCGTACTCCGTGTGTTCACTGAAATGCTCTGCACTGTGCTCATCACTGTTGCCCAATACCTAGAGAACTGGGCAATTTCGAAGCTGCCACCGAGAGCTTTCAGAAGGCCCTGCTGCTCAACCAGAACCACGTGCAGACCCTGCAGCTCCGGGGGATGATGCTTTATCACCACGGGAGCCTGCAGGAAGCCCTGAAGAACTTCAAGGTGGGCCTCAGTGACAAGCGAAGGACCTTGAGCGGGATGAACGGGGAGGAGGGCCAGGAATCGTGTTTCTGCAGGAACAAAAAGGGAGAAAACCATTGCCACGTCCTATAGACTACTTTAAGAGCGTGTATTTGGTCTGCTTTAGCCTGGAGGGAAAACGTTTCCAACTCGAGACTGAAGGATAAAGCACTTAAAAGTCATGGGCGCCTGTACTGATGCTAATAGAGCCTTTTCTCCTTCCTCGCAGCGGTGCCTGCAGCTGGAGCCCTACAACGAGGTGTGCCAGTACATGAAAGGACTCAGTCATGTTGCCATGGGACAGTTCTATGAAGGCATAAAAGCACAGACTAAAGTCATGCTGAATGATCCTCTCCCGGGCCAGAAGGCTAGCCCGGAGTATCTGAAAGTGAAATATCTCCGAGGTAAGACATGAAATGGCCCAGTCATTGAATTTTAATGCTCAGAGCTGCAGAAATCATATTGCTTGTTTCTCTGAGGATTCGTAGGAGGCATCTGAGTCTTGAAGACACGAGGTACCTTGAACATAGCTCCGCCCTTGGTTAGCAGCCATACCTGGGCTGGATAAGGGCCCCTGTCTTCTGTTTTTTTAAAAAATATTTTTTATAACATTTTATTTGCTTATTTGTCAGAGAGTGAGGGAGAGAGAGCATGAGCAAGGGGAGGAGTAGGCAGAGGGAGAAGCAGGCTCTCTGCTGAGCAGGGAGCCTGATGTGGGACTCGATCCCAGGACCTCGGGATCATGACCTTGGTGGAAGGTGGATGCTTAACCAACTGAGCCACCCAGGCATCCCTGGGCCCCTGTCTCCTAAAGACTGGCCCACTACTTTGTCTGCCACTGCCTATATATTTTTTCTTTTTAAAGTGAAAAAGATTTTACTAGAGTCAGAAAAACCTATTCTGAGCTGAAAGTGACAGTCATCTGGGTATCGATGTTTCTCATCACATCTTGTCTAGAGACCTAAGAGTCAGAGGAAAGTAACATTTTCTGAGGCTTTTACTGTTAAATGTAAACTTGGCATCTTTGATCTGTCATTCCTTCATTTCACAATTCTCACATACTTTGGAGACATTCATTTGGGATGAGGAAGAAAGCCAATCTTTAAGCTGTCTTTGGTTTGTCAGAGTCTCACCTTTTCTTTGCCATACGTAATGGTAATTTTTTTAGTGGTTGTTTTGTTTCAAATGGATATTTTAACTAAAGTGCAGTTAACATTCAGTGTTATGTTTGATTCAGGCACATGATATAATGAGTCAGTAATTCTGTACATTCTCTGTGCTCATCACGATAATATTTTTATTGTTCACACAGAGCACAAATCTTTACTTCTGCTTCTGCTCTTCCCTTTGTCATCATTAACCATCTCCTACCAGTACTGTCCAACTGTAAAAAATTAGTAGCCCTGGAGTTGTAAGTTTCTAGTAGCCACGTGAGAAATGTAAAAGTAAACATGGAGAATTAACTTTAATAATACACTTGATTTGACTTGGTATATGCATAGTATCAGTTTAGCATATAATTAATATGAGAACACTATTCATTAATATCATTAGGTATTTTACATTATTTTTTGTGCCAAGTCTTTGAAACCCGATGTATATCTTATACTTACAGAACATCTTTATATTTACTTCTCAATTTGGTTGTTAAATTTTCATTGGAAATTCTTAATTTGAACTCATGTTTCAAGAAATTTAAAGTTGAAAAAGTAGATTCATATGTGTGAGTTGTTCCAAACATACTGAAGTTTTCTAACAATTCACTCAAATATCAATTTTTACATTTAGATTAATTAGATTAAAATTTAAAATGTAAAAAAAAATTTTTTTAATGTAATTTCTTGGTCACACTGGCCACGTTTTTTACTTTTTTGTCTTTTTTGAGAGAAAGAGTATGTACACAAGCGTGAGCAGTGGGAGAGGGAGCAGAGGGAAAAGGAGAGAGAATCTCAAGCAAGCTTCACGCCCAGCATGGAACCTGACACAGGGCTCAATCTCACCACCCTGAGATCATGACCTAAGCCAAAATCAGGAGTTGGTTGCTTAACCGACTGAGCCACCCAGACACCCTACACACTGACCATGATTTAAATGTTCACTAGCCAGGTGGCTAGGGGCTGCCTGTGATTTCCTCTTGTTTCCTGGTTTAGTAGAACACGTAGACTGAAGGAGGGCCACTCCATATCCCGGCATTTTTCTGCACTGCTTCTCTAGAGATAAGCAGCAGCTCGTCGGTTGATGAAATCATATACATAGTTGATTCACATCAATTGACAGAGAACCAGGTTCTGTCTGACACTGAACTTGGATTCTCAGGCTCTGCAACTGGAAAGTGAGAACTTTGGTGCTCTTCATGGAAAGAGGATTAAAACTTAGCCAAAGTGGATCCAGATTGACTGGCTTATGTCTGATCTGGTACTTTGAGTTGCCCTGTATCATATAGTAATAGGGACTTACTATAATTTGGTGTCTCCATTTAGAATTCTTGGAATTCTTGGAATTAATGGTTTGTTACAAAGTATTTGTGTGGCAACCAGCAATAAAAAAGATTTCTTTGGCAATATGTGGGTGTGTCAGATCTCGTCTCCTGTCTGCAGAGTATTCTCGATATCTTCACGCGCACCTTGATACTCCTCTTACGGAATATAACATTGACGTGGATCTGCCTGGAAGCTTTAAAGACCACTGGGCTAAAAACCTGCCTTTCCTCCTAGAAGACTACGAGGAGCAGCCAGGGCTGCAGCCCCACATAAAGTAAGTGCTTTAAATGAAAATGACCTTTTTTGCTTTTCAGGCTGAGCTATCAGCTCGTAGTGGTAACTCTTACTCAGCAAATGGCTTCCCGTCCATGTTTCTCGGGAATTTATCTTTGGATTTGGTATGCCTGTAGATACTTCTTTTAGTTTCCTAGGTACATTGAAACTTAACTTTGGATATCCCTTTTCCTTCTGGCCTGATCTTCCCTGCTAATTTTATGCAACCTTCAAATTTGAAATGTAGTTATTGGCAGTTGTTGATATGCATTACTATGACCATGTTACTTTTCAAACAAACAGATGACTCAAAACCAGAAGTTTGAAATTACAGTGATGGCCGACTACTGCTGCATGATGACTAAAGGGCTGATTATAAAATGATTAGATCTAGGATAGAAATTAATCCCTGGGAGTTGAGCAATGCCTTCAAAATTAAGAAAAATCTGCCAAGATCAATCCCCTTCCTCCCTACAAAGAAAGAAAACAAGGGACAAATTCAGGCTAGAGTGGCGCATGATAGGTACATTTGAAAGGAAGAAAGTGTCCTAGAGATGAGAGCATTGAACAGCCGCTGCAGTGGAATGCCTTGAGGCATAAGCAAGATGGATTTTGGACCACATTCACAGGATCTCAACAAGAGCAAATGCAGATCCTGCCTGGGAAGACTGTAGTGCCAGTTTGGGGTGTAAGTATTCTCACAGATCAAGATCGTTAGTATGAGAGTCAAAAACCAAGATGACCAAAACAATATGTGAAAATCAACAAAAATTACAAACAACAGACTTAGACTCTCAAGGACTTCAGATATTGGAATTATTGAATACATTCTCTAACTCCAAATGAAATGTTTGAAGAAATAGCAAACAAGAAACAAGAGATTATTAAAAATGACCAGGCAGGTTAAAAATAAATTGGAGGCTCTGGGAATGGAAAATATAATCATTGAAATAAAGAAATGAGTATATAAGCTAAACAGCAAATTAGACATAGCTGAGAGAAAATGGCAGAATCAGAAGGCAGAGCATTAGGAATCATCTCAAATGTAGCACAGAGAATCCAGGTATTATAAAACATGAGAGAGAGAAGATGTGGAAGATATAAAAAATGTCTAGCATATATTTAGATGAAATCTTGGGAGAAGAGAATGAAGGAGAGACTATTTTTGAAGACATAATGGCTAGCAATTTCCCAGAATTAAGGAAACATAAATTTACAGATTTTTTTTAAAAAGCAAGATAAATGGCAAGAAATCCATATCCAGACACATCATCAGTAATAAAAGAACCCATAAGGAGAAAAAATTTTTAAACAGAAAAATCTTACCACCTATTTAATTAGGTCAGTAATTGGACTGACCTAATTAATGTCTGACCTTTCAGTGTCAGAATGGCAGCTAGAAGATGATGGACTATCTTCAGAGTGCTGAAAGAACAAAATAACTTTCAACCTAGAATTCTGTAGCCGACAAAACTATCTTTTTATGAATAAAGACCAAATAAATATATATTCAGACAATAAAAAGCTGAACTAACCACCACTTGCCATTCACTAAAAAACCTTCTAAGGTGTGTAATTGAAGAAAAAGGCAATTAACCTCAGGCAAGATTTGAGATAAAAGAAGGAATAATGAGAAAAGAAAGATGGTATGCCTGATAAATTGGTAAGTCTAAATAAGCATTGTCTATATAAAATAATACCTTATTTGGGGGCTTTATACTGGGCACAATAACAAATAAGTTGAGGGATAGCAAGAATTAATTATTGTAAGTGAATATGGGTTAAATATTATGTTAAAGCTTTAAGTTCTACATAAATATTTAAAATATCTAGGGTGAGTACTAAAAGTATACAGCTTCTATATTAGTAGAAAAGTAAAAGCAAAAAAATTAAATCTAAAATCAAGCATAAAAAAGGACTGGAAGGGAGGCATTAGAAGTAAGTGGGACAAATGAAAAGAAAAAAAATAAGAATAGGTTGAAATAATCCAGATATATCAATAATGACAATAAATATAAAGGGACTAAATGTCAAAAAGCAGACATAGTTGGATTGGAATGTTTTTAAAATCCAGTTAAATGCTTTTTACAATGCATAAGAACACAAAAATTGAAAGTAAAGGAATGGAAAAAGTTCTATGTGGGAAACACTATAAGAATCCTGATGTAGGTATTAATATTAATAGATTTAAAGCTATTAAATTAAATTTTATTTTTTTAAGATTTTATTTATTTGAGAGAGAGAATGAGCAAAAGAGAGTGTGAACAGTAGAGGGGCGTGGCAAGGGAGAGGGAGAAGCAGGCTCCCCGCTGAGCAGGGAGCCCGATGCAGGACTCAATCCCAGGACCCTGGGATCAGGACCTGAGCCAAAGGCAGACGCTTAACCTTCTGAGCCACCCAGGCGCCCCTAGAAAAGGATTTCTTTAGACACACAAAGCTTAGACCTTAGAAAGACTAATGAATTGGACTACATTGAACCTAAGAACTACTGTTTGACAAGAGACACCATGAATCATGAATAGCTAAGTCTGAGTTAATGAAAAGCTACTTGCAACCTGGAAACTGATTATCCAAAATTAATGTCCAGAATTTATGAAAAATGTCTATAAATTAAAGGTAAAAGTCAAATAACCAGTAGAAAATTGTGTAAAACACATGAATAAGGGAAAGGATGAATGGCTAATTTGGTTGATAAGTACATCTGACCCCGTTTCTCACTCGCAAGAATGAACAGATATTACAAAGTCCGATAATAGTAATATTGACTGGGGGGGGTGGTGCAGGCCAAGGAGGATTTTTATACATGCCAGGTGAGAGTTGAAATTGCTATAACCACACTGGCCAGCTGTTTGTCATTATCTTGTAAAACTGAACATTGGGACATGGTACAGTCTTACACTTCGGCCATGTGAATTCGGTAGAGGAACTTGTATGTGTGCACATGTCTGACAGGAGATCTGTACCAGACTGCTGATGGCGGTGTTTGTTCAGATGGAAAACCGAGAATCATCCCAATGTCCAAGAGCAGAAGAGTGGATGAAAGTGATACCAGCCCACAGTGGGGGACTGTACAACAGTATAAGCAACAACCCATCTGAGTGTGTGGATTAATCCTAAAAAATAAAGTTTAGCAAAAACTGCGAGTCAGTAAACTACAATGTCCTATCATTTTCCCCATAAAATTCTTGAGCAAAACTATAGAATATATTGTATAGGGACACACATTTGTAACCTAGGTTTTTGTTGTTTTTTTTTTTTTAAAGAAAGGAATCATGAATATAAAATTAAAGATAAGTAAGCTCTCGCTGGGGGGCAGGGTAGGATGGGGGCGGTAGCATACAAGTAGATAGACAATTGGTCTAGTTCTTAAGTTGGGTTAATGAGATTGTATGCTTTTGTGTGTATCAATTAACTATATAATCAGAAGCATTCAAATAGGCTGGCCAAAGAGGTTATATGTATTCTCTGCCACTCCTTTTTAGAGAATTATCTGTGTGCAGAAGTGCAATAACATGGCAGGCCTCACTGCAGTCTCTGGAAGTCTGCTGGCCCCTGGGTGATGTCTGGGAACTGAGGTTTTAGGCACTTCCCACCGTTCCCTGAACTGACGAGTGGCTCGCTGTACCTAAGCTGTTTGCACAAACAACATGGTCTGTGCTAAACACCAACTTTCCTTCTGGGTGTCTGGAATATAGGAACTTACCAGCTAGAGGCTGCTTACATGATCAGCCCCTGATAGAAACCCTAAGCAGTCCATGTCTTGTGAGTGTCCATGGTTTGTGGCATTTCACCCGGGGGGCTTAATCCTGTGTCATCTCCCTGGGAACGGATCCTTGGACGCTTCCACCTGGTTCCTGCCTGGTTTCTTCTGGGCTTCACCCCATGAGCTTTTCCCCTTTGATGATTGTGCTTGTGTCCTTCTGCTGTAATAAATACCAGCCATAATGATGACTGTGCAGTCCTGTGAGTCTTCCTAGTAAATTACTGAACCCGACAGTGGTCTTGGGACCCCTGCACAGCCTCTAACTTAAAACTGCAAACTTTGTTATGCAGATTTCAAGGAGGTTGGCAGCTAAGCAAGTCCTACTAGGCTCATAGGCCATTTCCAAGTATACTTGGTGTAATAGAACTTGGGGCAGGGGTAGGGGATGGACATGGGGCAGACATCTGGTTGCTTGTTGATAAAGACAGTCCCTGCAGTTTATGTATTCTGGGGAAGATTAAATAATGGTCGTAGGTATCTTCTGATTCTCACTCCAGTTATCGGTGTTCCAAGTGTGTGATGATAATTGTATGTGCACACACTCACGAAGATTCCGTCTTTCAGTTTGTATGTGGTTGGGTGCCCAGCACTGAAGTCAAGAATCTGTGGTTGTAGGTTTCTTGATTAGTTTTCCGGTGGAGGAAGTGACTGCTTTCCAGGTAAAGCCCGATTGCAGGACATCTGTTGTGAAAGTCCTGACCATGTACGTGATATTTCTTCCAGAGACGTGTTACATCAGAACTTTGAGAGCTACAAGCCTGAGGTCCAAGAGCTGATCTGTGTAGCTGATCGTCTGGGATCACTGATGCAATATGAGACACCTGGTTTCCTGCCAAACAAGAGAATACACAGAGGTATTCTGAAACAGTCTGAAAATAGAAACACTTCTGACATTGTCAAAGCATGTTGTGCTTTAAAAAAAGAAAAAATAATCATTTGGGCTGACTCAGAATCTCTATTTGATTAGGATAAGAATGTGGAGATTCAGTCCCAGTGAATTCTGAAAGGAGATAGCTGCCAGCATAGCTTTTATGCTGTTGCTGTGGTGTAGATGGAGAAGCTGGGTCTCAGATCGGATGGTCCATCCGTGCATGCCGTCTGCTTAGTGTGGGAGCAAGGGAGAATTTAAACCTCCAGTTGCATCCGTAGGAAGCAGAGCTGGGAGGAGACAACTTTGGGGGCACCCCTAGTTTCCCCTGATAGATTTTAGTTCTGTTAGGACCATCAGGGCTGTAATGTATCTCTGGGCTTGTTAAACTGCCAATACTCGTGAGTCTTTCTTTCTACGATGACCCTGGAGTTAATCCCCAAGACTCTGTAAAGTGGGTGGAAATCAGTTCCTCTGATGTGTACCTTCACACGCTTGTTTTCTCAACATTTCCTTCTTTTAGCCATGGGTTTGGCAGCATTGGAGGTCATGCAAGCTGTCCAGCGTACGTGGACCAACTCAAAAGTTCGCATGAATGGGAAGACACGGCTGATGCAGTGGAGAGACATGTTTGACATCGCCGTGAAGTGGAGACGGTGACTGATCTTTAAGTGAAAATACACTCAAAGTATTATCCTTGGGAAAGGGTAGAAACCTCCTCCTGTCAACGGGTGTTTCTGAGTAGTGTAGTCGATGTACATGAGTTTCCAGTGTATGGCGCAGAGATCAGATGAGTCTGTATGCTACACTGGGTCACGTGAGGGTCTCCACCATCTGTCCCCATACAACACTGTTACAGGATCACTGACGGGTCGTCCTGCCGCGCCTCTCATCCCTATGGCTTGTTTCCATAACTGGGGGCCTGTACCTCCCACTTAGCTAACAGGTTTGGAATCCTGTTTTGTTTACTAACAGTAAGCCTTGTAAGTTTCATTTTCCTCTCTCAAGTTTGTCCGAAATTGCTGGCATCCTCATTCTTTGACATATACTCAACTAGTGTTTATGAACTATAGGGACTGAGTGCTGTTGGGTTTCCAAGCATATATATATTTTTTTAATTTGACAGAGATCACAAGTAGGCAGAGAGAGGGGGGGGGGAAAGGAGGCTCCCCGCTGAGCAGAGAGCCCAATGTGGGGCTCGATCCCAGGACCCTGAGATCATGACCTCAGCCGAAGGCAGAGACTTAACCCGCAGAGCCACGCAGGTGTGCCCCCACCAAGCATATTTTTAAGTGAAGTGTTTTAGAAAAAGCCGTCTCTTGGAGAGAGTATATTATGGTCTGTTGTACTTTCAAATGAACTTCAGTGTCCCAGTCCCTCCATAGTTGAAGTGTGTGCCTGCCTTACCACCTACAGTTTAGTGGGGGAAACCGCTAATACTCATTTATATGAGAAAAACACTGCCCTCCTGGTAAACCTGTACTGACCTCCTTGGTCCACTTGGAGCACCTGTTTGGAATCTGCAGGTCGGGGTTTCATACTTTGAGATGTAACGCGCCAAGCAGCTGCTTTCTCCCACTGTGCAAAGACCTCTCCTGTTCTACTGTGAATGCTTTTGAGCATTTGTATGTTTTATAAGGTCTTCATCTTTTTTTTTTTTAAGATTTTATTTATTTATTTGTCAGAGAGAGAGAGAGAGAGTGCACGCTCAAGTACACAGAAGCAGGCAGAGAGGCAGGCAGAGGTGGAGAGGGAAGCAGGTTCCTTGCTGAGCAAGGCCCCGGACGCGGGACTCGATCCCAAGACCCTGGGATCATGACCTGAGCCAAAGGCAGAAGCTTGACTGACTGAGCCACCCAGGCCTCCCAAAGTCTTCGTCTTTAACAAGCTCTGTTTTACAGGATTGCTGACCCAGACCAGCCCGTGCTGTGGTTGGACCAGATGCCAGCGCGAAGTCTTAGCAGAGGTTTTAACAACCACATCAATTTAATCAGGTACAAACCTTCTGTGCGTCTTTCCTGTTTTCACAGGACTTTATTCTCAAGAGGTCATGGAGACCGTGAGCGACCCTTGCTCCTTCCCTGGTGACTTTCACTTTTTGACAGGGGCATCCACAAATTAGCTCTGCACCTGCAGGGTCCTGCCTGCATTCATTTCAGCTAATCCAGCTGTGGGGGAAAATGCAGAACATCCCATGCTCCTTACCCTGGCTCTTCTCTTGATGCACAGCTCTGTTGAAGGGAAGACGGCCTGATTTTTGCTTGGGATGTCCTTCTCAAAGGATCCTAAAACATCACAGCAAGTAATTAGATGGAGAACATGACATTTCCCATGATATCCTGGTGATGTTACGTGGCTCAAAGAATTCTCGAACAAGAATTTTAGTGGGGGACGGGCTCCCCTGTCCCATCACCAAAACCCCAACAAGCAGAGGGGTTGGTTCAGTAACACTCCGGTAGCTAAGCCTTCCTGAAAGGGCGAGCCACGTTAACAGGAGAGCCCCTGTCTTGTCCAGAGGCTCTGCAAATTCGGGACATGGGTACTTAGTGACCTTCATGTGCTTAGCTGCCCTCGAAGTAGGTGACAGACAGATATTAAAGACCATCAGCTTCAAGGGGAGCCCTGAACTTACTTTTAGATAAAATTTGCAAATGTGGTCATCGTGTCACGTCTAAAACGCTTCTACCTCCTTCCAGAAGCCTGATCAACGAGATGTCATTCAATACAACTCTGATGTTTAAGTTTAATGGAAATGTTGTTTGTATATTTTTCTTTTACTTCCTAGAACAATAATTTATTTTCCTCTTGTGGCTGGTGTATCGCTGTTTCTTATGGAATAATTTGTGACGTGGGGATAGGCCACCATCCATGTGTCGTGCTACGTGCTAATGACGTAGCTTAATGAGGACAGACTGATGAACTACGACATGGTGTGTTAAGAGTGATGGTGGTCATGTGTACAGGACGCAGGGGACACAGAAGAGGGGTGTCTAGTCCAGCCTTCAGGTGATGCTTGAGCTGTTCGGGAGGGTGGGAAGCAGAAAAGTGGGTGAGGCATGGCCACACAAGTGAGTCAGGCATGGTCAGGAGAGGATGACTCCTTCATTAGGACTGCGGATTAGCTTATAATTAAGGGAGTAGCATCAGGAATTGAGGCTTAAAAGACAGGCAGAAATAAAAATATAAAACCTTTTTTTCCAAATATAAATAACTTTATATGCCACTTAATGTTCCCGCCACCCCCACCAAGGATGATGGAGAACTGGTCAGAGATCGTAAGCAGAGAAGTGGCAGAGCAGATTGGCACATTCAGACGGTCGCTTGGGCTGTAGGTGCCAGGATAGGGGAGAGAAGGCGGTGACCCGGGAGGGAAGGGAGGTGGTTGGAAAGTTGTGCAATAAATCAGGTGAGTGGATACCAGGTCCGGAGAGCTGTGTGGAGGTGAGTGGGAGGGGACGAGATGGATATCAAGAATGTAGACTCAGGAGCACAGGTGGCAGGTTGGAAATTGGGGAGAGTGTGGGGAGCCGTGGGAGGCAGCCCCCTCTCTGGCTCGGGTGCGTGGTCCTTCTAGTAGGCCAGGTGACACTAGGACAAAAAGTTGGTGGCCATGTGTGGGGCTGGGGCTGGGGGCAGTGCAGGGTACGGGAGTGACTTCCTGCTCACAATTAGGAACTTGACGTTTGAGACGCCTATAGGGAATGCATAAGGGTGCAGCTGGGTGGGTTCCGTTAGACACATGTATGCCAGAGGGACGTGTGCATCAGCGTGTGGGCTTTACAGGAAGTTCTGGGAGTTTTAAAACTAGAAGGCAGGGATAGAAGTGTGAGCAAAATTATATTTAGAGCGGGCAGAGGAGATGAAGGCCGCATGTGAGCTGGACTGCAAGAAGGAGTGGGAACGGGTAATGCTACGGGGAGAACCAAGGGAGAGGAGGAAAAGGAAAGGGATTCCGAGCAGGACATTGGCATGCAAGTACTTGGGGTTTTTTTTTTTTTCTCATTTTGGCATCTGCGGGGCTGAGTTTGGTGCCTTTCCTACCAGAAGAAGCTGCAGGAGCTCACCGGCAGTCTTGCTAAGACAGTTCTTTGCTGTTTCTGTTCATGGGCTACAAACAAGCGAAGTTCCCAAAGTTTTGCTGCATTATTGTCTTGGCTGTCTTATTGTTTTCTTGAATTAACCTGTCAATCCGGTGCTGTTTCAGATACGTCACTTTGTAAAAAGAGCCTTAATTTTTTTTTTTTTTTTTCCTTACAGGGGTCAGGTGATTAACATGAGATACCTGGAGTATTTTGAGAAGATTCTTCATTTCATTAAAGATCGGATTCTTGTTTACCACGGGTAACCCTTTGGTTTTCTTTCCCATGCTAATTGCTAGCTGTGGTCTATTTTGCTTTAGTTATATTTGTGAAACTTGGACACTAAGCCCACTGACAGTCTAAACAAAGTGTATCAGCTGTTTACATGGTGTTCGAAATCAGAGAGTCTCTCCGTAATGACCTAGCATCCTTCTTTGAACAGCTTCTCAGAATCCACAGGGTGTTTCTAATCTTACAGTGTTGTGACTTTTCTCATCTCTTTCCTCCAGAGAGTAGGACATTTCTTTGAGTTTCTTTTTTAGGGACTTCAGCCATCACATTCATTCTCCCTCCCATGAAAGGCCATATGGCATAGATACCATACTGAACAAAACACTGGGGAAAAAGAATTCTAAATGGAAAGCTCTTACCCAGTACATGTGAAAACCTAGCAGGATACTTCCATTTGAGCGACTTCAGCAAGGAAAAAAAAAATTCACTTCTAATTTCAGAGGTGGCACAGGAGAATCAAGGTTTCGTGGCCAAACCAAGATCCATACGTGTTACACAAACACTGACTGAGAGTCTGTTCTGCCTTTCCCTGTTTGACTTTCTGGAAGGGCTGGTATTTTCTTAACTATCATCTGCAGCCCCAAATTCAAGAGGATTAAATCACCCCATTATTTAGAAACTTCTGTTCTGGCCCAACGTTTTAAATATTGAGCTATTCACAATTGGGGATGATTTATTTAAATTAAAGGTAATAGCAATTAATGTGATTATTACATTTCTGTATTAATTTTAGTTGCCATCTCCCTCTCTCTCTGTCTCTCGCTCTTTCTCTTTTTAAGAGCTAATAATCCTAAAGGATTGTTGGAAGTTAGAGAAGCTTTGGAAAAAGTACACAAAGTAGAAGACCTCCTTCCGATTATGAAGGTAAGTTTATTATCAAAATCCCGGGAGGTGTTTTTAGAAAAAAAACAAATAAACTAGAGCCCTTTTTAAAAAGAATTCATAACTTTAAATGCATGTTTATTAATATTGTGCTTTATAAGCATTTTAAAATTTATAAAGCATTCTACCTGAAAACACTAATGGAAACACACTCTGAATAAGAACCAAAATAAGACACAGGCATCAGTCTCAAACTATGAAGCAAATCTGTGAGGAAGCAGTTGATACAGGGAACAGAAGGAAACTTAAAATTCTCTGCCATTGAATTCTGCTCCTGGCCACTGTGGAGTACCTGGTACTTGACTGCCTTTCCAACACCACAGCAATTCTAAAACAGGACAAAATACAAGGCAACTATTTTCAGGCACCAGCAATTATAAGACTGTGCTTTTCGAGAAGAGGGAAACACCTGAGGTGAGCCTCATGTTCACCCCAGCTTTCTACCCGGGATTATTTACTAAACCACTGTGTGTGTAGAGCATAAGCAGAGTCTGGAGGCCTTACTGAGCTAAGGAGGCAGAGATTGGAGCTGGGACCTGCTCAAGTGTCTGGAGTTTACAAGGCGGAGTGCAGAAGAGGAGGGAGCTGCTCAAGGTGAGGATTTCCTGGAGGTCAGTGTGAGAGTCCTTGACATCCTGGGCTAAGAGCTCAACTGTGGGCGTGCAGTGAGGCCAAGAGGCTCTGCAGGGTGTGGCCGCCGTGGGGGTGAGAGCTGGACAGAGATATCGGCGGTTAGACACCACTGACAGACATTGGAGTTGTGGCCTTGCCAGGATGGAGGGCTGTGAGCACCTCGGCTGTCTCATTACAACCCCAGAAAGGACACACTGTAGGTGTAAGACCCCCCTAGAATGAGGTTTACATCCTAGGACAAAGGGCAGTTTCTAAATAGATCATCCTCAAAGAGAAAAAAAAGTCTGAAAGGATTAAATGGATCTTCTAGTGATTTGACTGCCTCCCCAAGCAAAACTCACACCCTTTAAAGGAGGAAACACAATCTAGACTTAATTATTAGACAAATGAAGAAGCAGGAGAGTGTGACCCATAACCAAGAAAAACAAAACCATTTGACAGGAACAGACCCCCACGTGATCCAGAAATGGGAATTGGTTCACAGTCTTCGCTTCATAAACGTATTCGAGGACTTAAAGGAAAACATGAACACAATGCTGAAGAATTGCAGCGAGGAAACAGAAACTATGAGAAGACTGAAAGAAAATTGGAGGACCCGAAAGATTCAGATGGGTAACCAGCTCACAAGACGTGTTGTTTGTAATCCAGCACTCGGTTCACTTAGCAGGATGCTGGACAGAGAACGAGGCTTTGTGGCATCCTCAGTCTCATCATGAGGCCCAGCAGGGACCCAGACATGGGTCCTGCCACCTTTCTCTATAGGGTGAGTGAAGTCAAGGTTGGTGCCCACCCTCACAGAGAAGCCACTGCTTGGGTTTTGCATATGGCCCAAGGTTGGTGTGTGGGTTCCCCACTTTCCCTGTTCTGAGGCCATCTTCCCGATCAGAATGTTTTACAAGGGGCCCCCATCGTTTCTCAGGGGAGGCCAGTGATGGAACACTACTGAGTAACAAAACAGAGAAAGGGCACTGCTACACCCACAGCAGCTGGGCTTAACCTCAGAAAAAACATGATGTTGAGCAAAGGAGGCCACATACAGAAGAGTCTGATTCCATTTCTAAGAAGTTTGATCTGCAGGGAGAGTTATCAGAACAATGGAGGCTTAGGAGAAGTGGGATTGACCTTAATGTGGTAGGAGGAAGCTTTCCAGAATGACGGCAGTACACTGTATCTTGATGGAATAGTGGGTACATGGGCAAATGGGTGTATACGGTTGTCAGAATGCATCAGATTATACATGTGAAGTTTATTGGTTATAAATTTTACTTCAATAGAAAGTACATAAATTAATGTCCTGAGAGATTTGAGCCAGCATACTATGATAGTTAGATAGGTGGCTCTAGTTATAAAAAAATAGAATTCTCATAAATCAAAATATAACTTCAGTTAAGCTAGTACATTAAAGAAAACTGAATATCATATGTATATGAGTGAGAAGATCAAACCAATAAAGTCTCCCAGAATATAGTTTGTAAAAGACAAAGAAATACGAACTATGAGAGACAATGAACACAGAAGATGAAGAATGGACTATCTGATAGAAAATCTGAAAGGAGAGAAGAAAGATAAAGAAGGAGAGCGATTAGTCAACAAAACAATAGAAGGGAAAACTTGAGATGAAAAGATCGGTTGAGGGCCCCCTGGGTATTCAACATGATGTTCAACGTTGACTTCTAGACATATTCTGATAAAATTTGGGAACTTCAAGGTGAAAGAGAGTTCCTCAAAAAAATTAGACAGAGACTTATCATATGATCCAACAACTCCACCTCTAGGGGTATGCTCAAAAGAATCAAAAGAAGCAACTTGAACAATACTTGTACACCTGTGTTCACGGCAGCATTGTTCATGGTCCCAAGGGGTGGAGGCAGCTCAGGTGTCCACCGATGGATGAATGGATGAGTCATATGTGGTCTAGCCATACAGTGGAATATTATTCAGCCTTGAGAAGGAAGGAAATTGTGACCCTGGCTACAACATGGATGAAGCCCGAGGACATAACGCTATGTGAAATTAGCCAGTCACGAGACGACGAATGCCCTATGATTCCAGTCATGTGAGGTGTCAAGAGGAGTCAGATTCATAGAGACAGAAGGAAGAATGGTGGCTGCCAGGGGCTGGGGGAGGGAGAATGGGGAGTCAGTTTTTAATGGGGACAGAGTTTGTATTTGGGAAGTTCTGTGGATGGATGGTTGCAAACAGTGGAAATGTACTTAATGCTATCAACTCTACATTCACAAATGGTTAAAGTGGCAGATTTATATGATGTATATTTTATCACACACAAAAATTAAAAAGAACATCTTGAAGCTTCCAGAAAAAAACAAATACCAAGGAAGGAGAATTCCATAGATGCCCAACTTCCCTCCAGCAATAGCGGATTCTAGAAGACAACTAAGGGAAATTTATTTGCACCCACTCTTCCAGTGTTCAGGTGTGAAGGTCAAATGAAAACTGTTTCAAACAGTCATTTAGGAATTTCATCAAGCCTAGATTTTCTTTGTCAAAATGATTGAAGGACCTGAGTACTCTCACAAAAGAAGCCCAAGAAAGAAGAAAACATGAGAGACAAGAAATCATGGTGAACAAATAAGCCACTGGCATGAATTGTTAATGTCTGATGTTAAAAAATACATGTCTGAAATTAAAGTACCAGCTAATGTCAACCTCAGAGTCTGAAGAAAGCAGAGAGGAAGTAAAACTGTTACTAAGGTATTTGTTTTTTTTCAGTGAGAATATAATCACTGGCTGACCCATGATATTGACAGGAAAATACAGGTTTAAATATTTATATTAAAAATTTAAAGGCAACACTGAAAGGACAGTGGTGGGATGTATAATCCTCTGCACGCCTAGAAGGGGGGCACCTGGGTGGCTCAGTGGGTTAAAGCCTCTGCCTTTGGCTCAGGTCATGATCTCAGGGTCCTGGAGTGGAGCCCCACATCAGTCTCTCTGCTCAGTGGGGAGCCTGTTTCCCTCTCTCTCTGCCTGCCTCTCTGCCTACTCGTGATCTCTCTCTGTATCAAATAAATAAATAAAATCTTAAAAAAAAAAATAAACGCCTAGAAGGTAGGGAAACGGCGTAAAGACAACAAAGTCAGTTTCGCTCAGAGCTTACGAAAAGAGAATGGGAAAAAAGGAGGGTGGGTAGGAAATGGTGTAATGGCAATGAGAAGTCAGCATGGCTTTATGATCAATCCGCAGGGGATGGAGGATCTCAGACTGGTGTTTTAAAGCCCAGCTACATGGGGTTTACAGCAGACACACTTAACAAGAGAACATTTAAAAAGTAGAAGGGAAAAAAGTACACCAGGCGAAGGAAGCGCAGGTGTGGTGATGTTTATATCAGAAACAGTGTAGTTCAAGGTGGAGACCTCAAGGTACAGAAGTTTTGTTGTTTAAAAGTCTAATCCTTTAAGAAGTTATAATTTTAGGAACCTCTTCTCTGCCTTGGAGTAGAACTATTCAAATATTTGCCATCAGCAGGGGGATTTTCTTTTTTCCAACTCCTGCTTTGAACTTTAATGTAAAAGTTGAATCAGTGTTCTTGCAGCTCTGGTAGAGAGGTTTGATTCCATCAAACAACATTTAAGACACGGGTAGGACCAGAGCTTGTCCATTTCTGAGGAATAACCAGGAAGCATCACATCGTGAACAAAGCAGCGAGCTAGGATTCTGCATGCCAGGGCCCCCTCTGCCACACTGGGCTTGGCTGAGCCTTTTCCACTGTCTAGACCCCAGACTCTGTCTGCCAGGAGCAATGATTCTGGCCGGACCTCACCTCAGGGGCCTATAGCGAGTGTCTGATGAACTAAGGTGGCTGATGAACTAAGGTAACCTTCTCAGAGCCACACTGGTGTTGACTCAGTAACCATGTTCCATGACCCCTTTCCTGCACTCAGATGAAACTCACAGAGAATATATCACACCTTCTCAAAAAACTCTTCCAAACGTCACCATCTTGCCACAAAGGAGGTCTGGCAGGTAGATCACCTGTAATAGACCAGCGTGTGTGTTGTTCAGGATGTCAGCATTCAGGCTGGTCTTCATGAGAAACCGTAAGGAAGGAGCTGGTTGTTTACACCTGTTTACATTTGAACCTGACAGCGGCAGACGCGGCCCTGTATCTGTATGTCACTTGCTGACTTAAGAATCATGAGCTATAGTGTTAGTGGCCCCAGGGTTTTCTGAAACAGTAACCTTCCCAACAATGCCTGACACCCTCCTCCCTCAGATGTTCAATTTAATATTCATAGAAAATTCAGTGCATATTAAAACTGTGTAGTTCCAAGCCCCATATTGGGGTAGAGATTACTTAAATAGAAAACTTAAAAAAAAAACAAAAAAACATGTAAAATATTTAGTGTCTAAGTGTGAAATGGAGTTTGGTTCCAGGTGCTGGTGATTATTAAGTTATAAACAGGTTGTTCATGGACATGAAAGCCCAGCAGGGCATTCACAGTCAGTCATGTGTCACATGTGAGTGTCTGGTGTTCTCGACCCCACCTGCTAAGTTCCAATGGTAGCCTTCCGTGCCACCCTGTCCCCGTAGCCACCAAGCTCTCCCATAAATTCCCCAGATGCCCCCCAGAGGGCAGGACCGCTCCACAGAGGGCCCCTGGGACAAACCTACAGAAAGAAAACTAGCATGTGTCTCAGTTTTTAATGTCCTCCTTTCTTGATGGTATTTTAAGCATTACATTTACTCTACTAGGTAAAGTTAGCAGAGGCCAAGTCAGCTGAGGGGGGTTTTGACCTTTTTGTGTGTGTCTTCATTTAAAAAGAAAAGCCTAGTGGGCTCCCAGCCTGCGGTGGCTCAGTGCACTTGCGAGGCCAGGCATCGCCCCCCTAGGGCCACCTTCCCGGTGCAAGGTCACTGTGTGTCCAGCCGTGGTGTGCAGGTGACCGTTCCTGCACACTGGACCAGCTGCAGTGGACACCTGGCTTTCTCCCGGAGTGAGGGCATACTCATATTTTTAAAGGCACACACACAAGTATATAAAGACCTTTCATTCTAAAGCGTTTGGTGCAGTATGATGTGATGACAGCTCCCACTGAAATGTTCTTTCGGTGAAAAACCACGTTAAAATACAGCTGATCCTTGAACAACATGGGTTTGCACTGCATGGGTCCGCTTATATGTGGGTTCTTTTCAATAAATACAGTACAGTCCTGGAGGTGCATCTTCCTCATGATTTCTTAGTAACCTTTTCTTCTCTCTGGCTTTACTTTAAGTATACCGTATAGGATACTTACAACAGACAAAATAAATATTAACCTTTTATGTTATCAGTAAGGCTTCTAGTCAGCAATAGACTGTTAGCAGTTAAGTTTTGGGGGAGTCAAGCTATGCATGGCTTTTTTTACTGCAGGGGAGTTCAGCTACCCCTCAAGTGGGTCAAGGTCAACCATATACCTCAGCTCCCCTTGAGTCAGCTTACGGGCAAATAATGTGGCTGAAGGTCATGAAAGCCTGGGTTCATGTTTCCACGCTGCCACTCCCTGCTCGGTTCAGACAGGACCTGCCCTCCCAGCTGGTCTCCTGCTCTGTAACATGGAGACCATGCCCTGTCTTACTGGTATGGTGTGAGCATCAGATGAGAATTGGCATAGAGGGCTCACACGTGTTCCTCTAGAAACCCCTTCCCCGTGGAAGATGTTGCTGTCCCAGCTCCTGATGCTGGCTCTGGTCACCTGTGCCTCATGTCCATTGGTCCTTGGTCCTTTGGACTGTTTATGGCACCCGCTGGGTCTTACTGGTTGTAGATAGCCTTTCCCCCAGTCGTGGCTTACGTGAAGCACAGCCTCCTCTTATTTTATCCTTGGTTCTCTTATTCAAGTCTATCCGTCCTTTAAAAAAAGTCGGCAACATTAAACAATGTGGGAGGATTTTTTTTCTGGAGTAATGACAAAATCTATTTACTGGCATCTTGGCTTTGTCAAAAATATCTTTATTTATTTATTTTTAAAAGATTTTTATATATTTATTTGCCAGAGAGAGCACAAGAGCACAAACTAGGGGAGCAGCAGGCAGAGGCAGAGGGAGAAGCAGGCTCCCCGCTGAGCAAGGAGCCGGGGACTTGACCCCAGGATCCTGAGATCATGAACTGAGTGAAACAGATACTTAACCGACTGAGCCACCCACGTGCCCCTGTCAAAAAGTATTTTAAACAAAAAGCTGGCATCCGAAACTACCTTCATACTTGTCACCCCTGAAGGGCATTCTTGGCTCCCTGTAATTCCTTTAACATACATTTCTGTGGTCCGCAGAGTTGGAGTGTGTGTGTGATTCTCCAGTTGACAATATAAGTCTGAATACATCTCAGAACAAATGAGACTGCCTTGTAGGAACCACGAACGTGAGCACAGGTGTTGGAGTTAGGGGATTTGGGGTGCAACCATTCTGCTAAGAATCCAAGTTGCCAATAAAGACCATGAGGAAAACCCAAAGGGCACTCTCAGAAGGGCCGGCACCCCGCTGACTGAGGGAGCGCGTGGCTGAGGCTCTGTGCCGGCCTCTGGTGGGGGCCTGGAGTTCGTGTGGGGCCCTGGGGACAGGCAGAGGCGTCCTCGGTCACCGGACAGGCGTGCGTGCTCGTGGCCTCTGGAAGCAGGAACTTCTGTGACGCTTCTCCAAGATGTGGAAGGCAGAGTCACCGCTACAGATGACCTCCTGGGGGTTTACAGTGAATTTCACACTAGTAATGTGATTTTTTTTTTCCCTGAAAGCAGTTTAATACTAAAACGAAGGATGGGTTCACGGTGAACACAAAAGTTCCCAGCCTCAAAGAGCAAGGGAAGGAATACGATGGGTTCACAATCACCATTACAGGAGACAAGTATGTATGCTTCCTAAGTGGGAGTATAAGGGCGGGCTGGCGTCCGGTACTGCCCCGGGAGGTTGGACACACCGGCTTCTGCTTTATCCTGAAACGAAAATTACCAAGGTCCAGCATGTAGCTATAAACTACTCATTTTGTTAATGTGACTTGTAGGCTACTCTGCCAGCAGATACGTTTTCTGACCTTGTTGGATCTAATGGCTTTCTAGATACCGGGTATCATATCGAACGTGGAAAGCATTCTTCCGGGTTCTTCACGTTCCTTGTGGGCAACACTTTTAGTAATAAAATGAAAAGAGATGAGGGGTTGGCAGACTGAAGGCCATTGTAAGTTTTTAAATACAGGTTTTAGTATATTCTGAGAGCGGTGCAGCCTTACTATGGAAAACTTAGAATACACAGATAAGCAGAGATAGAAAATAAAATCACTGAGTTGTTTTCTTTAAAAACAGATTATACGCCACATATTGTTTTATAATCTATTCCTCTTGTGTCTTACAGTTACTTTATCATGAACATTTTCCTTTATTGTTGTAAGTGTTTGTAATGCTTGTGTAGTATTCCATTTTGTGGGTCTTATAGAATTTCTCCTATACATTTTTTGACATTGACCATTTTAGAGTCTTTCTCATTTTTCACTTTATAAATAGCCCCGCAGTGACTTTTCATTAACCAGTCTGATTTGTCTCTGAAGCCCAAGCTTCATCCAGGAGCCTCCATATCCCTTGAATCCGGGCAGGATGCTCGCCCCTCCCCCACAGCAGGCATCCCTCAGTTTGCTCCGCCTGCAGGGTTCCCGCACTGGGACCTCCAGCTTGATTTATGCCGGCTCCATCGTACCGCTGTGACTTGCCTCAGCCTCCGGGGCTAAATTTTTCTTATATGCTTTTACTCTCAAACCACAGGAGCCTCTCTGTCAAGTTCTTTGTCAGAACATACCCAGGCCTCCATGAGTAAGCATCAGCTTAGTAACTTCCAGATTTTGTGACTTTTCCCAACCCTCTCTACCCCGGAAGGAATTCCAGGGCTTGCTAGTAATGTAAAAACGACTCCCCTGCCTTTCCACCCACTTGTGAGATACAGATCTCATCAGATGGTATCTCCAGGCAGAAAGGAACGGTGGTATGAAAGAGTACGTCAGGTTCCTTCCCTGCGAAACGTGGCTTCTCTCCCTGTTGTCTCACCGTATTTGTCACCTCCTGCCCTGGGTCCTCTCGAGTAGTCTCTGGTGCCTTTGTCCCCGATCTCCTGGTGGCTTACAGTGCTTTGTCAGTGTCCCTGAGACCCCATTCCACAGACTGTTAAACCACTCCCCACTCCACACCCTCCCCATGCCCGTGGATACCAGGACCAGCTCCCTTGCCAGGCACTCAAGGCCTTTCATAATGTGGCCCTTGCAACATTTCCTGCTTGCCTACGCTGTTTTCCTCCCAGAATTTGGCCTGCTAACTCGGCTGGACTGCTTGTTCCCTGAGGTCACCTCCCACCTCCTGTTTCTGAGCCTCTCTTCCTCCATCCTGAATCTCACATTCAGGCCCCTTCCCCCTTCCCCTGTGAAGCATTTCCTGTTGTCTTAAATATCTTCCAAACTGGACCTGATCTGCTGCTTTTGAACCCTGACGTGCTGTGTGATCGCCTTGTGCGTGGTCTTAAAATAATTCATGGCCTCAGGTCTCCCTCCTTCCTCGGTAAACGTAGCAGCTCTGCCACACTCTTTATAGGATCTAAGAGCCATTTATTTGTATAGTAATGTCTGTTGCATCGTCTTTGTCTCCTCTGTAGAGCCTGGAGTGGAGCTAAGCATGCAGCAGAGGTTTTAAAAAAACACAGTAGAGTCCCTGAAGTACTTCTACACACAGTTCTGGCTCTGGTCTTCAATTATAGCAGGGTGGCTGTCTGAGAAAGTCTTTACTCTGCATTCATTCTTGACCATGTGTAGTTACTAACTTCTGTAGTAGCTTAAGCTCCTGTAGTATGTACGCATGTTTAGACCGAACAAAATACCGTGTTTTATGGAAAACTTGCCTATGTACGGAACATACCTCAGTGTGTGTGGTTAGAAAGGTGGGACACGTTCTCAGCTATGTTTTGTGCCACATCAGCCTACCAGTTCCTTTCTTCTTTTTACTCCCTGTGTTTGGCTTGTTGAATTGTATAATACGTGCCTTTGACACACGTTGTTGTATTTTTAGGGTTGGCAACATACTGTTTTCTGTGGAAACGCAAACCACAGAAGAACGAACACAATTCTATCATGCTGAGATAGACGCACTTTATAAAGACCTCACAGCAAAAGGAAAAGTACTGATTCTTTCATCAGAATTTGGGGTAGGTTTTTGTTTTTTTCCATTTTATCCCTGCTTCCTAGCATTCACCAGTAACCTTTGCAAAGCCTCTACCCGTCCGTGGGTAGTATGAATCTGACGCTTGAGATCGGCTTTCAGTGACTTCTTAACATTCTTGTAGAAACAATTCCCATATTTATTTATTTTTTTTTTTAAAGATTTTATTTCTTTGCGAGAGAGAGTGTATGCACAGAGGCAGAGTATAAGGGAGAGGCACACTCCCTGCTGAGCAGGAAGCCCGATGCGGGGCTCGATCTCAGGATCCTGAGATCAAGACCTAAGCCGAAACCAAGAGTTGGGTGCTTAGCTGACCAATCCACCCCGGTGCCTGAAAAGGTTTCAGTTTTAAAAACAGCTCGGAAGACATTGCCCTAAACCGAACCGCATATATGCCCTTTTGTTAGGGAATAAATGGTAGCGCAGAGTATAAAATATCCAGGAATATGAAAGGAGGTTCCCATAGGAGAAAAGTGAACTAGTCCTCTTCCCAAGGTAAGTTCTTATGTCTTGTCACCTTGTGAAAAACTAGTTTATAATCTAGCTTTTAAACTCATGAGCGTGTATCTTCTCTTTTTCCAGGAGGCCGATGCTGTTTGCAACTTAATCTTATCCTTAGTTTATTACTTTTATAACCTAATGCCACTCTCTCGAGGGTCCAGGTGAGTGATAACCTATAATCTGAAAGTTTTTACACTGAAGAACACATTCTTTTTTGCTTGCAGTGCTGGTTGTGGCCATGGGTACAAAAGTACCCCAAGCAATCGTAAGAAATCCCCTTTGCTTTTTTTCAAAATCCACCCAGAAATTACGTCCTTGACCCACCACACCGTCAAAGGAATTATGAAACGTTTTACAGGCTGGGGTCCATTCATTCGACAGCTCAAGTGGCTTGAAGGCCTACTGTGTGCATGCGTCGCCCTCCCTGATCGGCCCAGACTGTCACCCTGCACTCTTCTCCCCTTGCCCCCGGTTCTTGTCCATCCCTCGACCTCCAGCCCCCACACTTCATACGCTCGAGTCAGCAGCCGCTCTGTACCGCCTGCGCTGCCACGAGCCCCTTCCTGCTGCTGCTGAAGCCATCAGGAACTTCCCAGTGTCGTCAACACCAGGGTTTCTGCCTGTTCTCTGTCAGCCAGTACGATGAGCCATAGATCATGAAATTTGAATTTAAGATGTTGGAGCTAATGTTCTTGTCTTCAACGCTTGAAAAGTAAAACTCTCTTCAACGTGGTAGTAAATGTTGTTACAGTGAAAAGGCCTGGAAACCAGCGAGGCGCATAAACACTGCAGTATCCGCCTAACGGTTACTCGCAGGCGTGGAGTTTCTGATGTGCCCACGCCCTCCGCGCGCCCCCTTTGATCGAGCACTTAGGCAGGTGCCGTGCGGATACCCAGCAGTTTCCTGTCGGTCGTCACTGCACCTTTGCTGGTTCCTGGTGACAGAGGAGGAAGGAGGTGAAGGGGAAGGAAGAGCAGCTCTTGTCCCGCGCACTCTTTCCCTAAGAGCCTGCGGCTCTACAGTCCCCGGTCCTGTTGGTTCAGTCCTCTTGTGCTCAGAGCTACCGCCATAGTTCAGACCCGTGTCACCCCGTGCTCTCTGACTTGTCTCCCTGCTTCTAAGCTTTTCTCCCTCCCCTCTCTGCCCCAGTTTTTTGTTTTTTGTTTTTAATTCCAGGATAATTAACATACAGTGTTATATCGGCTTCGGGTATACAGTGTAGAGATTCAGGAACTTTGCCCCAGTTCTTCATACCTGGTGCGTCAGGTACAAGCTCAGGGACAGCGGGCACAGTGTGTGTCTGTGTCCTGTCCTGGTTTGTCTTGGGACTTCTCAAAGGCCCTCCCATTGGTCCTCCAGGACACCTCCCTTCCAGTCATTTCCCTTCCTTCCCTTCGAACCCCCCGGGCCCCACCTGGGCCCTGGAGACGCAGCTCGCGTGCCCTTGGCCTCCATGGGGTCTTTCCATGGACGCCCCCCCAGGCTTGACTCACTGCATGTGCAGGCTTTGTCGGCGGCGTGCCTGCTTCTGCCTCCGCGGCCAGCCTGCTCTCAGGTGAGCGCCTCCGGTTATCTTTACACTGAGGGCCTTGCACGGGCACACACGGCCGGTGTGTAGTTGGTCTGTCAGAAGCAGGAATGAGTTTGTTATAGGCCAAGAGGGGAATTTATATAACACCTCAGTCCTCAAACCAGTCTCTTGATGCTTCTGAGACTGCATTCTGCTTTTCTTCTCTGGGGACCGCAGTGTTTAATGCTTAAACAATAAGATTAATATGTTTGTATTACAAAGTATATCGTATACGTGCATTTTAAAAGCCAAGCCTTGTGAAGTTGCTAGAAATAGAAGCAGACTGATCTTCTAATTCATTATTTCATAAGAATAGAAAAACCAAGTATAAGAAAACTCCTAATTAAAAGAAACACCTTCTTTCCTCAAAAAAAGAACATTCTGGGTCACATTTACCCTTAAAATAATGAATCTAAATATTTTTGTTAGTAAATATTTTTAAGACACGAAAATATTTTTTAGTTTAATTTCTAAGGACTTCTTAAGTAAAATCTCATCTTTTATGATAGAAAATCCATAATGAGCTTTTCATATGACCCCTGCTCAGAAACCAGGACTGACTGGTAATTATTCTTTATTTGCATAGTGTAATAGCGTACTCAGTGATCGTGGGAGCGCTGATGGCAAGTGGAAAAGAAGTAGCAGGAAAAATCCCCAAAGGGAAGGTACGTCGAAGCTGGAAGGGCGGGTAGTTGGCTGTGTGTTCAAATCCCAGCCCTTGGATTTTTGTGCTAAGACCCAGAGGTGAAACTGTTCTCAGAGTGAGCCTCTCTCCTCCAAATTAATCTCATTCCTAAATTTCTTTCTTTTTCAGTTAGTTGACTTTGAAGCTATGACAGCCCCTGGTTCAGAGGCCTTTAGCAAAATAGCCAAAAGCTGGATGAACCTAAAAAGGTAATTACTTGGTGACGGTCAGTAAAGGGGGTTGGGGACATCCTATTGCTCTTGGAGCTCGCTGTGTGACTCTGGGAGTACGCCCCCTTCCCTGAGTTCTTACTTTGCAAGGAGTGCAATCCTTTTCCAAGGCTGAGGTGTTCTCCTGTCAATTAGAACCCCTGAAAGAGGGACGCCTGGGTGGCTCAGTAGGTTGAGCCTCTGCCTTCGGCTCAGGTCATGATCCCAGAGTCCTGGGATCCAGCCCCGCATCGGGCTTTCTGCTCAGTGGGAAGCCTGCTTCTCCCTCTCTCTCTCTCTGCTTGCCTCTCTGCCTACTTGTGATCTCTGTCAAATAAATAAATAAAATCTTTAAAAAAAAAAAAAAAAAGAGAGAAAGAAAGAACCCCTGAAAGGGTGAGTCTACGGATAAAAATAAACAAGTAAAAAGGTTTGTGAAAGGAAAGTGACACACGTCCTCTTTGTACAATCAGGCATTTCTCACTCTTGGCTAATTTACCCTTTATCCCAAACTCTTTGGTTCAGTATTCAGGGAGGAATTTGAAAACTGTGAGCTGGACCCATTTCGAACTTACTCTGAGTGGGAGCACATTTTTACCGCACGGTAGATTTTCAGAAGGTGGTACTTCATTGTAGTGTGGACGAGGAGTCCACGTGAGTCCAAAATTTCATTTTGGGATGAAATTAAACCCATAGATGGTTTTCTTTCTTTTTTTTTTTTTTAAGATTTTATTTCTTTGACTGGGAGAGAGAGATGCTCAGATGCTTTAATAGTTAATAAAGAACAAGCACACGCCACTGACCTTCATTCTTGCTCCTCCATGTTTTCTCCATGATAACCCCCTCCAACTTTGCCTTTCCCGTCTATAGGACACAGCAACTGCTCTGAGAATGGCCAGATAAATTTGTGCTCTGTTTAAAACAGAGAAATTAAGGTCTGTCGTGTACTCTTGTTCAGTGTGTGAGTGCACCACTAGCCTTGTAACGATCTCTTCTGACAGTCGCATCTCGCTGCAGTGTGTTCCTGTTTCGGGATTACTGGCTCACGTGTGTTTTAGGAATATGACCATAGCGTCAAACATCTTGCTTCTGTCACTTCCTTAGTTTTACAGTATGAACCTTCCAACAGTTCTTTAAGAATGAATAAAAGCCTGCCTCCCGCTGTGCAGGTACATTTCATACCGCCCTCTGGCATGCATGATCTTGTTCTGGGCTCAGGGCCCCTCTGTGAGTTAAGAACACTGTGCTGGTGCTACTGATACGGGCAGGGGGGCGGGGAAAGGGCTGTAGCCAATACGGAGCGAGGCGGGCCTGGACCCAGTGTCTCTGGTTCAAGTCCAGTGGCTCCCTGGCGGGACATGTGTGAACAATCACACGTACAGCAGTGCTGAATTTTCCTTTGCAAACATTCTGGCTGAACTGGCCAGCAGCCCATTATGGGAGCCTCTGGACAGAAGTCCCCGGCCCTATGGGCATCTGTTCTGTTCACAGCTCCTCCCTGCTTTTGTAGAATTGTCTGACAGCGTACACACGGGGTCATTGGAAAGAGAATATTAAAATAGGAATAATGCCTTTTTTGTGAAATTGTGTTATCTTCATATTCCTTCTTTGTGTTTTTCTTTTCCAGTATTTCACCTTCTTATAAGACTCTCCCATCCGTGTCAGAGACGTTCCCAACATTAAGATCAATGATCGAGGTGCTAAACACAGACTCCTCTCCACGTTGTCTTAAGAAACTCTAGTTACGCTGTGGTATTTATACAAGTAAAGGGCCGGACCTCTTGCTTCTTAAGTTATTTTTTAAAACATGGAATTATAAAGAAACTAGGTCCTTTATTACTTTTGATACCAATTTTTGATAGGAATTGAATACTTGAAATCATTTTCTTTACTTTTGGAACCATAACAAAAATCATGGAAGAGGGTTTTTTTGGAGGGGGGCGAGAAAGCTCTATGTTGGGGCAGGAAAGTGTGTGCAGAGGCCAGTGGCCTTGTTGGTTTCCACTTACAAAGCCCTAAAACTCCTCTCTCACAGCAAAAAAGTTGACTTCAAAAACCAAAAAGTAATCATTAAAAGGAATGAAACCAACAACAAAACGGAGTGTTTTCATTCCTTGAAAGAGCGGGATATTTTTCAAAGGCCTTTTTATGCACATTGGGATAAGGCATCATGTTTCTCACTCACATAATCTTCACGAGTGGGTTCTCCGTTGTGTTTGAATGATGGAAGACTCACGCGCCGTCACCACGCGCCGCAGAGCTCACCCCCGGCAACGTTTATTTGAATGACAGTATTTGACAGTATTTGCCAGTGACCCAAACACTGAATTATTGAACCATGTTTGTTTGTTTTTTTTCTCTGTGTTGGAAAAAATAAACGAGGGGTGATTGCTATAAATCACCAGTTTTTGACACTGGATTATGTATGTTTTTATTCTGTGACCTGGTTTCCGTTTCAGGTGTAAGAACCACCAGAACATGACTGATTGTTCTTCCCCCAAGACAGGGTAAATGACAGTGAGTAATGGGTTCGTTCAGTCGTTGCCATTTCCAAGTCACTTTCATTTTTCTTTGGTTTTCGTTAAAGAGTTAAACTATTCGCTGCTTTCTGCTACTTGGTTTTGCTCTTGAAATCTCACGTAAGAGTAGCAGGCCAGTGTCCCGGGGTGTCGGGGCTCATGCCGAGCATAGTCCCCTCTGGACGGGAGCAGTTACCTGCCAGACCATGGTTGTTTGATTGCGACGACCTGCCCTTCGGACTTGTGCCCACCCGACTCCTGACACAGGCTCCAGGACACCCAGCGTGCAGCCGCTGCTCTAGTCTCCTCTGAGGCAGGGGAATAGTGACCCCACGTGTCAGGCACACCGCACCCGATGACACATTGCACACCCCCAGGTCCGTTTTCCTCTGGAGCCCAGCCTGATGCTCGCCGCAGACAAGTGTCCGTTTTCATTTCACAGAGGAGAAGGCTGAGACTCTAGGCGGGCACTGACGCTCCAGGCCCCCGGGCTGCTGATGCCCTGGTGCTGGTTCCAGCCGCACAGCCAGGCC
Organism: Mustela erminea; assembly: GCF_009829155.1. Lineage (NCBI taxonomy): Eukaryota > Metazoa > Chordata > Mammalia > Carnivora > Mustelidae > Mustela > Mustela erminea. Next base: position 3,378,077 of record NC_045627.1, on the reverse strand, counting down.
ACTCTGCCCAGGCCTGCCCTGCCCCACTGTGGCCTCCAGGACCAAAGATTCCAATCACAGACTCTTCTCAAGACTCAGAGAACGCATGACAGGGCGCCTTCCTGTCTGTCCCTTCTCCCTGTGCTCTCAGCTTTGTGCTGTTTTGACCAAACTGATGTGGCTGACGACTTTCGAAACCACCAAAGGGCTGTGCCCAGAGACGCTGTACGCGATGGCAAAGCAACATGGCAGCTACCATCCTTTTTTCTCTTTTTTTTCTTTCCTTTTTTTTTTTTTTTTTTTTTAAGATTTCTGTATTTTAGAGAGAGTGCCTAGTTGCATCAGTGTGGGGAGGGACAGAGGAGGGCATCTCCCAGCAGCTCCCCACTCAGTGCCGAGCCCCGTACCACACTTGCTCTCTCAACGACCTATGAAATCCTGACCTGCACCGAAACCAAGAGCCAGACACTTAACCGACTGAGCCATCCAGGCGCCCCTTGACTTTTCTAAAATATGACAATAATGTCTAAACCCCAGAATTAGAACATATTTTTCTTGAAACCATCTCCAAATTCCTACATTTCAATTTTTATTTAGATAGCCCAGTTTCTCCTCATTCAGATAAGGTGATCATCACATCATCAGATATACTAACATGCCAAATTCTATGACTTCAAGATGTTTTCAGAGAACATTCCATCTTCTGCCCCAAGTCCCAAAATGCTCGGGCCCAGTTGGCGGTGGTCTGAACAAAATATTACAAGTAGTTCTGTTTGGTGACCAAGAAGGTACTAACCACTGGCACTCCCGTTCCCGTCTTTGAGGGCTCTTGTCACAGGAAGATCTGAAATGTGTTTTTATATCATGATATTTGAAGTTTCTCATCACCTCTTCAGTATTAAGTTGAAAAATTGCACATAAAAAACAGTCACATTTCATCATACAAGCTGTTCTCTGTTTAAAGCTTTTCTTTTTTTTTTTTTTTTTTAAGGTTTTTACTTACTATTTGACCAAGAAAGACACAGCGAGAGAAGAAACACAAGCAGGGGGAATGGGAGAGGCAGAAGCAGTCTCCCCGCTGAGCAGGGAGCCTGATGCAGGGCTCAATCCCAGGACCCCGGGATCATGACCTGAGCTGAAGGCAGATGCTTAACCGACTGAGCCACCCAGGCGCCCCTGTTTAAAGCTTTTTAAAAAAACATTAATTTATTTCTTAAAAATTAGAATTTAGTTCGCTTTTACCCTTAAAATTTCATATCAAAACTTTCTGGTCATTCTGAGGAAACAAGACCACCATGTTTCTTTTGTCTGTGTTTGGTTTTTGCCTTGCTAGCGACCCTTACCCGTTTGATTTTATGGTGTAGAGTTAAGGCCCTCCTGGTACGTGGGTGACTTCCTCAGCCTCTTTCCCCCTCTGGCTCTGTGATGAAGAATCTAGAAACCCCGCGTTAGGGCTGCCTCTCTGCCCCGGTCAGGTGCGAGCATGAGAGGCTGTGTTCCCAACGCAGGTCGGTTCAGTTGTGTGCGTGGGGGTTGGTTCTCTCACACTACAGCTATTACCAATACAGGGACTTCAGATAACTCATCTACCTCTACTTGTTGGTCTCAGAATCCCTTTATCCACTGGAGAATTTGAAACGTGTTAGAGGGGACCGTGGATTCGTCCAGAAATGTCACCCAGAATTCAACTCTTTTCCTCGAGGTCAACACTGTCCTTGCTAAAGGCAGCTCTAACGTCCCTCCTACAAAACTGCACCCCACTCTTCCTTGGCAGCATTGCTACCTCCCCAGATTGCACTCTTGCTGGATCACTTCTGTAGTCTCGGGCTTGTCTTCTTGCGGCTGCACTTAAATCCCTCCTGGCCTTTCACTGCCCTAAAATGAAACCCATAGCCTCTAACCACACACTCCTCCTATTTTTTTTTTTTAATTTATTTCTTTTAGTTATCTCTACACCCGGTGTGGGGCTTGAACCCACAGTCCTGATACCAAGTCACATGCTCCTCCTCAGGCCAGCCACGCGCCCTGTTTGTACCAGGGACTCACTGAGGCTTTTTCTCCCCTGCTTCACAACTTTGCTTTTTCCTCTCCCTCTTCGGAGTAGACAAGCAAAACTCAAACACTCTCCGGAGAGCCTTTGAAATCCCTCTCTCTGTCCTTAGTGTTGGGAGCTGAAGGCAAATTGTGTGAGTCTGACTGATTGCCTTGTCCTCTGGACCTCCAGGCGCCCTCCAGAAGCACAATAAGAGGAAAGCTGTCCCTGCAGGGGTACTTCCCTTGCTGGTAGCGCTATTATCTGCTTCGCCTAGGGTTTCTTTCTGCTTGATATCTCTGTCTCCCCACCCCCATATATCTACATCTATGTCGATGATACACAGGTCGGTAGATATCTCTTCCTCTCCCATCCAACTTGGACATCTCTTCTTGCGTTTATTAGTCTTTGTATTTCAACTGTCTTCGTGATCTTTGGCTGTCAATTCTGATTTATTAAGAAATATGTGAAACCTACAAAGTATAAAAAAAGACACGTGAACACCTAGGGGCTCACCACCTGGCTTCAGAAACCATCAGATGCAGCTGAAACCCACTGTGCACTCTTCCCTAATCTCAGCAGCAGCCCTTGCCTTACCCAAGAGGTAACCTTGACCCTCAGGTATGAGATCATATGGCCCGTACATCTCTATTTTTACTCCATGTATGTGTTTTTCTACTATTTCTTTTTGCTTATGGCTGTATCTGTAGCAATTTGCATCCTTAGAAAACAGATCCTATAGAAGAACCACGCTTTCCATGACATAGCCTAATCCCTGTAGCTCAATATCTAGTCTCCCTTCTTCATTATACATGAAGACCGGGAAAACCATTGGTGACAATGGCTAAAAGATGGCTCTCAGATCATCACATAGTAGACAAGGGACGTGGTGTCTGCCTGACAGAGATGAGGAAGAGCATGTGCCACGAAAACCTTTCTCTGTGCTCCTTTTGCAGCATTACACCTGTCCTTCCGATACAAGAAAACAGAATAGAAGAAAAAGGAACAAGATGGGACATGGACACTGCTTACAAAAATGTGTCCGTCTCTAGCTCATTCATTCCGTCAGTCATTCATCCCAGCCATCCAACCCACAAATGTTCATTGAGAACCCACCATGGGTGCCACGTACTGAGCTAAATGCCGGGAAACAAAAACAACGAAGACACAGTCTCTGCACATTCACAGCCAAGTTAAGAAAATAGAGGGCGCCTGGGTGGCTCAGTGGGTTAAGCCGCTGCCTTCGGCTCAGGTCATGATCTCAGGGTCCTGGGATCGAGTCCCGCATCGGGCTCTTTGCTCAGCAGGGAGCCTGCTTCCTCCTCTCTCTCTCTGCCTGCCTCTCTGCCTACTTGTAATCTCTGTCAAATAAATAAATAAATCTTTAAAAAAAAAGAAAAAAAAATAGACAAGTAGGGAAGCACCTGGGTGGCTCAGTTGGTTAAGCCTCTGCCTTTCACTCAGGTCATGATCCCAGGGTCCTGGGATCAAGCCCCAAGCAGGGCTCCCTGCTCAGCGGGGAGCCTGGTTCTCCCTCTCCCTCTCTCCCCACCCACTTGTTCTCTTTGTCTCTCTCAAATAAATACAATCTTTAATAAAGAAAAAATAGACAAGTAAATAATAATAATAGCTCTGAATTGTGGAGCATTCACAATTTGGCAGGCACTGCGTTAAGCACTTGCTGGTATTACCTCATTTAGTCCTTATGTGAGACATGCGGAGTGTGACAGCAAATAGCACCTGTGGGAAAATGGAAGCAGAGAAAACATCAGATCACACAGCCTCCAGACGATGGAGCTGGGATTTGAACCTTGCCAGACTGACCTAGAGCCTGTGTCTTTAAACCTCAACAGTCATCTCTTGAGTAATTATGACCAAATAGGAGAGGGCAATGACAGAGGGCAATGGGAGAGGTGACACCGACATGTTGGAATGCTTCTTCGAGAGTGGCTCAGTAGTGGGGTTCAATGAAATGCCCTCCAGAGCAACAGGGAGCTCTTGTCTTGAGTGTAGACAAATGATTCAGTCCATGCCTTGATAGACACTTCTGGCCTTAATTTAGTTTCATTACTTTGGTGTTGGAGCATTATAAACAAGCCAATTTTAAAGTCTGGGGAAAGGGCCAATTGCTAACTTCAGGGAACTCACCAGAGAGATTCCCTGTTTGTAAAATGGGGTGGTCCTGTCTAGGTGTCCGTTAGCAGATACCTGAGAGCCCGAAGAGACACTGAGGAATCTCTCCTTATAAAGGAGCATGAGGAAAGTAGCCTGAGCTGTAGGGTCCAGCCAGACCCTGATTAATACATGAGGTCCTTTCCCTTAAGATTTTTCACTTTGCCCTGGTGGAAAGGCAGAGTACCCAGCTAGGAAACAAATGGTTGGAAATAACGAGAAGCAAGATGGCAAGTGAAAAGAGCAAATCATGGAAGGTTTGACTGTGAGGACTCGTGAAGAACGGGGTCATAACATCTACAGTCCATACAGTGGGTGTAGCTACGGAATATTCTGCAGAGACCTTCCTCCATTTTATTGGGTTCTGGTCCTTCTCCAGAGAGACCCCCTTACCAGGGAGCCAGAAATTAACATTTCACGACTAAAATGAGCCTAGATGACAGAAACAAGCCCATAAGTCCTTGCCTCTTGGCAAATGGGCTTGGATTACTACCATTTACAGGAATAGTTCTCTGCTCCAAATTAGTCGGGAAAATTACCCTAGCCTCGGCCTCCCTAAAGGAAAATTCCACTGTACTGAGTCCTGTGCCCACGCATGTCAACTGTGATTACAATGTGCACCCCTGGGAATGCAACTTAAGGCTCTGTTGATACCTTGCAAATGGATATGTTTGCATCTTTCCCTCGGCTAGCACGTAATATTAAACAGCCCACATGCTTCCTAGCGAGATCCATCTCCAGTGAAGAGCCTCCGTGCCAAAATCCAAGAAACTCACAGGCAGACATGACTTTTCTGGAGAAAAGCATTGCAGTCTGTACCCATAAAAATGTTTACTCCTTTAAAGTTTACTCCTTTAAGTTTACTCCTTTATCATTACACAGAACCCTCCAAAGGCAACCCTTGCAAGCTAACTTAGGAGAAAGGGGAGAATTTCCTACAAGGACAGCCTGGTCCTTGTGTTTCCTAAAGCCAGGCCTCAGGAAAGGACCCAAAGTGAGGGGCCATCTGGAAAGAAACCAGGATGTTTATATTCTGTCCCTCAAATCACACTGTGAAAGAATAAGAGTGTGTGTGTGTGTGTTCATGCGCGTGCTCTGCCCAGAGATTGTCTCCCTGGTCTCTACTTGGGTTCTTAAGTAGAGTGCTCTGATTGGCCCTGCCCCGTTGCCAGGGAGACAGGATCACCGGTACAGAACCACGCCCACCCACTGAGGGAGAGGGAGATTCTGTTTCAAGAACAGTGAATCTTACTAAGGACCTTCCTTCTGGTATTTTTTAAAGTTCCAACATATGGGTTTGGTTGAATAAATTATGTATTCCCTTATTTTGGAATACTAGATGACTATTAAAATCATGTGTTAGAATATTTAACAAAATTAGAAAAATGTTCATAACATTCTTGAGTAAAAGGGGCAAGTTAGAGTCAATTTTTTAATTATATAATAAAAACTTTATTATGTAATGAAAATAGCTTTATGAATATTTGTCGTTTGCACACATATGCATGTAAAAAACAAAATCGAATGTTTACATAGTTATATATAATGTTTACATAGTTATATTAAACTATGTTTACATAGTTATATATAGTTTTCTCTATTTTTCAAATATTTTATGTTGAAATTTATTATCTTTATGATCAAAGTTAATTTTTAAACTAAATTTTTAACTATGATCAAAGTTAATTTTGATTGACAAATTAACTAAAATTACATGAAATGGAAATGAAAAAAGAATCCTCTTATATCCTGAATCAGATATTTTATAATTTATAAAATCATAAAAACAAGTGCAATAAAGTTTACCTAAAGTGGCTCTTTTTAGGCATCATTTAGGGAAATAACTACTTTAAACTTCTGTAACATCCCCTTCAAATGCTTCCTTTAAAGTCAAGATTTTGAAAAAGCTCCCAGCCTGCAGTCACCTTGTTTTACATATCAGCTTGAAAAGCTGTTCAAGACATAATTAAACATCTCATTCAACTTGGGAATAATAATTCTAGTGATACGTGTTATTGAAAAATGTGGGCAAGTCAGAAAGAGAAACATATTTGAGGGTAAGAGGACAATCACATTGTTCCACATAAACCACTGGTTTTCTTTCTTTACGGTGAAGCGAGAAAAACATCCAGAGAGTTTCTCACTCAATGAGAACTAACAGAGAGGTTGTTAGAGCCTTTCCCATTACTTAACTGGAATTTGAAGCTTTAAAAAGACTAAAGCCACTGATGGGAGCATCCTACAAGAGGTTTTGGTAAAGATTTTACTAGGAGTCTTGGGGGTGTGATCAAACCTGGAAAAGTCACAAGAAGGGTCAACATGGGTTAGAAAAGTATGTTTATCAAATCTCAGGTGAGACTAGTATGTCAGGCCTTCATTCTGTTCCCCAAACCTATGAAGGCAGAGCTTCTAGAAGACCAGGGAGGACTTCCGGAAACCCTTCTCACCAGCTAATCAAGGCAATTAAAAGTCCACATGCTGTCATTCACTCCCAGATCTGCTAGTTATAGAGTGTGCTCCAACATCGGCTTCAGACGGTCTCTTGTTTCCTTCTTAGCCCCCATTCTGATGCCTTCTCTTTCTCTGTCCATGGTCCTGGTGTTGGCAGGGCTTCTGCTCTCCACTTTGGTACCTGTTCTTGCTTCCCTACCCTGCACGGCTGGATCTTTGGCTTGATTCAGAAAGAAGACATAATAATAACAATACAAAATGACAGTAACTTTAAAAAACAGCATAAAAAGTGCTGTGAGAAAACCAAAAGGACCTAATGATTTACACCTGAGGTGCATTACTGGGAGTTGGCTACCCAGAGGAGGTGATGAGTTTTTTGGACCTTGGCAGGTAAGTAGGAGTTTGCTAGGTAGGATGGAAGGAGCCTCCTAGAAGAAGAAAAACTGGGACAAAAGAACCAGAGATGAGAAAGCACATGGCATCCTTGGGATGGCTTATAGATAGGGCTGCATAGACAGCGTGGAGCAGAAGAAATTGGAGAATCTTGCAGTTGCTGAAGGAAAATTTTAAAGCATGGGAAGGGCTTGATTAGATTCATTTTAAAAGATGATTTGGCTGCATCACCAAGCATGGCTGAAAAAGGGTGGCCCCCACGACCCCCATCCCTGACTCTCTTTGCAACCTGGGCCCTCCCATGCCCAGTCAGATCCTTAACAGGGACTGTGTTCTTCCGTGGTTTTGTCCTGGCCTTTTCTTGTCCCACATCTGTTCTCATGGTTTTAACCCTCATCTTGACACAATTCTTGGTGCCGACCTCCCTGTCAACCCTAGCCTTGCGTTTGCAGGTAGATGCTAACCCTGTGTACCCCCATTCCCTCAAACTCAATATGTGTAGCCAAATTCAACTCCTTTTCCCAATACTCAGTTTTTCCCCCTGACTCTTGACTTCTGCCTTTCCCCCAACCATTCTCCATGCTACTTGAGCTCAGAGTTTGCTGGATGTTACCTCCACCTTTCTTTGGCCCTCATGTTCAACCCATATTCAAGTTTGTCAAGATTTATTTGTGATTTCTGGCATCTGTGGCTTCCCAGTCCAACTGCAGCCAGCCTATCTGAGACCCTTCCCACCCCCCAATTCTGTTATAGGACCAACAGCATCCCAGCTAGTGTTCCAGGTCTCCAGTGGCTCTCCTGGATGGTCCTATTCTGGTATAGTTTCTATTCTGTCTTAATTATAGAGGGCCATGTATAAGGTGGATATTAAGCATGGTTCAAATTACCTTTGAAAGTCCCTTAGGAAGATCCTATATTGAGGTCTGACAAACCATCTCTCTAAAAGTTCAACAACAACAATGAAGTGTTTTTTTTTTTTTTTTTAATGTCTAGTGTGGAGCCCAATGTGAGGCTTGAACTCACAGTCCTGAGATCAAGACCTGAGCTGAAAACAAGAGTCAGATGCTTAATCAACTGAGCCACCCAAGTGTTCCAAATACAACAATAATAAGATATAATTTTTTTTTCTTCTAGCAGGGTATAGATGGTGCTTTCTTCTGTCCAGCACTACACAAGGTAGTTGGCTTGTACTTAGAACTCATTTTGGAAGGGCAGATGTATTTTTAAATATTCCTTCTGTGAAAAGTGAACAAGAAATAATTGAAACTGTAGCAGAGGAAAAATAATTTTCCCTCTACCCTTATTAGTTCCTGGCAGAGACCCCTGTAATAGAAGACAGACTAAGAAGAAAAAAACGAAACAGGTTTATTGACATGTATACGTCCCGTATACATGGAAGATACTCGGGGAAAAATGAGTGATACTCTGAGGTGGCTTAGAACTCTGGCTAAAATACCATCTTCCACTAAACAAGGGAAAAAAGTGTGGGGGAAGAGAGTTTTGAGAGAGTACTAGGAGAAGTATGGAAATCTACAGTAAGGTTTGTCCTGCAGATCAGAGTCTATACCATTTCCATCGATAAGGACTTAATGTTGTCTCAGGCGATTAGCCTTTGTCTTTCCTCACCAGGTGGTAGAAGGGACACCTTTGTAAACTGATGTCCTGCTTTTAGGCACATAGAGGGAGACCAGGGGACTTTTCTTGCATTCACTTCTTTTCAGTTATCTTCAGCTCAAAATAATCCTTATACCAAAATGGTTTTTTGGAGGTTGGTGTATTCTGCCGCCCCTCAAGGTTTACCAAGAGCACAGCCGATTCATACATCTCTCACACTCACTCTGGACACATGCTTACGGAAAGGATGGCAGGTAACATTTCCCATTCTGGCCCTGTCCTTTAAATTCTTAAAAAAATATTTGCTGAGCATCTATAACTAAATAGGTGTGAATTAAGGAAGAGGAAACATCAGGGGTTGGGGTGTGGGGGAGGGTCTGCCTGCACAGATTTCACAGGATTCTTGCTGAAGACAGGCCACAGTTTCAGGAGCCGGATGGAAGTTGGGTCAAGCCAACAATCTTGGTCGCCTGGAGAGAGAAGGGCAGCTTTGGTCCCTCACAAGGCCGGAATGCCTGGCCTTCCCAGAATAACCCTGTGTGCCCCACATCTCTGCCCACATCGGGCTGCCCTGTCCACAGCGGGTGTCTGTCTTCCTGGGCCCAGGCCCCTGAGCCTTGAGAGGTGCCCCTAGCTAAGCCACAGAGGGCCTTCCTCCCTGGCCAGCCTGCCTGGGCTAGTAAGGACATTCTTGGTCTGAGGGATTTAGGATGGGCCCCACGGCAGAAGGCTGTGCTCTCATAGGTGGGTGCCGCCCGAGGATCTCTCTGGGGGCCACACTCCTTGCCTAAAGCTCTTTTCTCTCTCTCCTTCCTTCCTTTCTTCCTTCCTTCCTTTCTTTCTTTTTTTTTTTTTTTAGGAAAAGATTTATTTATTTTAGAGAGAGAATGTGTGTGAGCTCATGGTGGGGTGATTGGGCAGAGGGAGAGAGAATCTCAAGCAGACTGCCGCTGAGGCCAGAGCCCAACCTACGGCTCCATCTCAGGACCCTGAGATCATGACCTGAGCAGAAACCAGGAGTCCGACGCTTAACAGACTGAGCCACCCAGGCGCCCCTTCCCTTGCCTAATGTTCTGAGACTGGAGAGGCCTGGGGCAACAGCAGCTCTCCCAGGGAAAGCCAGGGCCCCTCTTGGAGCGCTGAGCCGTCTCCCACCCACCAAGCTCCCCCAGGCACCCATCCTCTGCTCTGACCTTCCTCCCCTGCAAGGGACAGCCCTCCTCTTCCTCCCTCCCTCCCTCCCCACCCTCCTCCCAGGATCGCAGTGTCCTGGACGTTCACTCCTCCACCCTTGAGGGCCACTCTATAGCTTATCTGAGACCTTTAAAGCCTATCTGAAGCAGTTCCCATGCTTCCTCTCCGGTCCCCAAGAGTGGGGGGAGTTAGGGCAGGGCTGGGGGGTGACAATCTCCTTGTAAACAAACAGTCTCTCTCTTTTTTTTTTTTTTAGGATTTTATTTATTAGAGAGAGTGAGCGCACAAGTGGGGGGAGCAGCAGAGGTTGGGGGGAGCAGGCTTCCCTCTGAGCAGGGAGCCCCATGCCAGACTCGATCCTGGGACCCTGAGATCATGACCCCGGCAGAAGGCAGATGCCTCACAGACCGAGCCACCCAGGCATCCCTGCCAGGCACTCTTTTTCAGGACTTTATATACATGGTTTCTCTCTTTAAACCCAAATACAGACTTTCTGCAGTAGCTGATTCAGAATCATTCTCCTTCCTGAACACATCTAGAAACTGAGGCACGGGGGGCGATTGCATCCCGGCATGTGCACAGTGATGGAAGCACTGGTGGTCTGGCTCCAGAGCCCACATCATGGCTCTGCGGAGACACTCCCCACCCCCCAACCCCTCCCGGAGGGACGCGCAGCCTTCTAGCTGGGAAAAGACTGGCGCCAAGGACGGCCAGCTCCAAGTGTACCCAGCAGAACAAAGGGCCACTTGTCTTTCTCCACACATTTCAAGCTCCGAGGAAAAGCAGACAAGTTGATAACCAAGATGCTCTGGTTTATTAGTACCAGGCTCCAAGTGTCCAGATGAGAAAGAGAGTGTTTAGTTCTGTGTCCGAAACTCGGCTCTGCGCGTCATGAGGCGAACGCTGTATGTACGGATCTCGCAAGACAAGCCCCAGCATTGTCCCCCAGCCCTGGCTCCTTTGTCCCAGAAGGAGGTGGCGCTGGGGAGGGGGGTGGTGCAGGGGGGCAGAGCCAGACGAGCGGAGAGCCTTGCAAGAGCTGAGAAGTTCCTCGACTTTGCCCCCACGTATATGATACACGGAAAGCCTGGCTTTTGCCCTTTGGGACTGGTTTAGGCAAGAGTGCAGACGTTGTCCCTGGCTGATGCCGTCCAGCTCTTGGTTACTAATGTAGGAACATAGTAATGTGTCTGAAATCTATCCTGAGCTCGCTGGTCTCTGTTTTATGGCATTTTCCTAACAGCTTAATCAGAGCTGCCCATATTTCTGCGTCTCTAGGGCAGCACTTCTTCTAGGAACGCAGAGGAGCTCCGCCTTACCCTGTGGACAGGGAGCTGACTTTGGCCATGTGCAGGGGGCCAGGCTGGAGATACCAGATCAGCAGGGAGGAGGGACAAAGAGGTGGCAGAGAGGCTCCCTGGGGACAGCTTGCCCACAGGTGGGCACAGAGCCACCTCATGACCACCATGGCTTCCTTGGAGTCTCATGGATGTCCCTGGAGCCACCTGACCTTGTCCTTATCTGCAGTTAACACCTATGGTATACTTTCTACTGTGCTGGTGGTCACGGATGCCAAAGCCTCCAGTGTAGACGGGACATGGTGACCTCCATCCAGATGGCATTTAAGCCAAAGGGTCAAGAGTCAGTAGAATCTGGATGAGTGGACACAAGGAAGAAGAGTTTTCCAACTGAATGGACTGATGGGCACAGAGCTAGAAGGAAGGACGGACCTGCTTATCTGAGACTCCGGTGATGCGCTGGGAGGGAGGGAGGCAGAAGCTGGCAGGGATGGGCTCCGAGGGAGTGGCGCGGAGGTGGGAAGGTCCGCTGCGCCAGGATGGACGGGAAGACCTGGCGTTGTATGGTGGCCGGGGCGGAAGTGGACAAGAGAGATGGCGTAGAGCATTGCAAACGTGACACAAGTTGCTTCTTGCGCAGTCCTATAGGAAGACGTGGTGAGCAGGACCGCAGCTTGAAATGTGAAGGCCAAGTTGTCGGCAAGATGCTCCCCTCCAGCCACCTCTCATTTAAAAAAGTATTTATCGAGGGCTCCCCTTGGGTACCGGCCAGTGACTTTCACTTACTCAGAAGCAGGGGCCCTCGGAAGAGCTGCGAGGCACCTCCCTTCCAGCCGGACAGTAGAGAGGTGACCGGTTCGCTGATGCCAGCGCGCACCGTTCCTATTTTCAGTGTGCCGTAGCATCTCACCCTCCGGAAACGTGAATGACTCACGGCCCTTGCCAATTTTCATGTTTCTATATTTTCACAGAATTTAAATCAATATTTTTACAGGAATTAAAATGTAAAATATAATTCCAGAAACGTAACAGACAACTCTTTTCACTTTTCCATATTTGTTTCCTTTTTTTTTTTTTAGAGCATCTTGGTATTTCGGTGGCATTTCAGGTTCAAGGGGTTTAAGGACATAGATTCAATCCCTGCAGGGAGCATAGAGTGAAAATATTATGGTAACCGGAAGCCTGTCTTTTCTACCACATGAAGTTCTGACCCGGTCCCTGAGCTCTGGCTAATGATGAAAGCGGTCTGGGAACAAACAGACTCGTGTCTCCTGCCAAGCAGAGAGCTCTAGTGGATTCCACTAAGCTCCCCGAGACAGCTGGGATGGCCGTCTACGTTGAGAAGCCGAGAACCAGGAGCCCATTTCACAAATGTCAGGGCAGCCTGAAGAGAGGGACAGAAGGCAGGAAAATGCATTCCACATCAAGGAGTGCTTAGAAGTCAAGAACAGCTCAGCGGAGAGAGGAATTCCCTTGACTTCTCAGCCCATAAATCATTGCCCATTCTTTCACACCCTCCTCTCCAACAGCCACTTTTATCTGCGCCCCTCCCCATTCTCTCTCCCTTTAGCTACCTTTATGTACTCTCAATAAACCAAAGACTTGACATGAATTTGAAGCCCTTTTGCAGATGGCTGCCTCCTCCCCCATGGGGCAAAGAGCAACGAGAGAGGCACACGATCTCCCATCTTCTTATGAAGGCAACCTACTATCATGGGGGCCCCATCCTCATGACCCAATCACCTCCCAAGTGGGAGCTTGGGCCCTAACTCCAAGTGCCAGACACTGGGAATTAGGAATTCAACACATGAACTTGGGGATGGTGGTACGGGGGTGGGGGACACAACATGTTGGCATTGTTCTTCCGGGACACTGAAGTCTATCTGAGATCAAGCTGTAAAGGAGGGGAACTGTCTCCTTTGTGCCTACTTACTTCTTTTGAGCGTGGGCAGTCACAAGGACTTCACGGAGAAGGGGGCATTTGAGCCAGGGCTTAATTAAGGATGAGGTTCCTATTTTTGGAGCTGGGGGGGGGGTGGGAATTTCAGATGAAGGGAAAAAAGAATGAACAATTGCTTCGAGACTTACTTAGATTCTTATAGAGGGCTAAAAATCTCGGAGGCTTTTCTCTGGTAAGTTTTCAGGCAGGTAGAAGAGTTTTGGAATTTTCAAGAGGCCTTTTCGCATTTTCACAGAGCTGAGCTAAGCTGGTCATCCTTGCTACGTAAAATATGATGTCAATGGAGAAAGACCCACTTTTGAGCCTCATGTGGGTCATGTGGCTCTGCTCAGAGGAGATGACTGTGTTCCTGGAGGCACAGGGAGTGCCCCACACCTGCCCAGACTTGGTGACAGACCATGGCTATCTCAGCGAAAGCACTCCCTCCAACTAGAAAAAGAACCCACTCCTCAAAGTGGTCAAAGCACATTTTCTGCCAAGAGGAGATTTGTACATTCATCTCCTTCTCTTTATATTCTTTCTCCCTTGTCTTTGTCACGAAGGCTGCCCTTCAATGGTCAGGGTACCAGACTTCTAAATCAACCAGGCTCACTCTGGCCCATGCTCATTCTCTCTGGGTGAGGGAGTGAACAGCCGAGAACAATCCTCCTCCAGGGCAGCAGCTGGAATAACCAGTAACAGATGCAGGGTTGAATCATCGCACTCAGGGAGCCTGCCTGCATCCAGGCTGGAAGCGTGTAAGGAAGGCTGGCGTCACCAGCCAGTACCCTGCCCCATCGCCGCGTCATCAAAAGGATCCCTTCCCCAAACGGTCATCTGTTTGCCACAGTGTCTGGAATTTCACCACTGGGTTTGGCGACCGACTTGCTACATGTTACAGCTGGTCCATCAACTCTTAGAAACAGAAGGCTTGCCCTATGGTTTTCTAGTACCTTGTGGGGCATCTCCGCGGGGAGAGTGGGCACTCAAGTGACTTGTTTGGGACAACAAATTCATTCAACAGTCATCGTGCTGAGAGCCTAGCCGACATTCACCTGTGTAGGAGGTCCCATGGGATGAGCGACAGAAACGAACCCTACCCTTAACCTCAAGTAAGATCAAAGTCTTGAAATAGCCGCACATTAACAGCAACAGAACTTCTATGTAGGTAAATATGACAAACATAGCTAAATATGTATATAAAGTCCACCCCACCCCCAGATTCAGGCAAGTCTTTGCCAGAAAGCTTTAATTCCCATGAGTTTCTTCTTATAATCTGGAAGAAGTTGTCTTTTAGTTACGCCTGATCACCCAGGTCACGGACTTCACCTACTGGGGCTGATGTCCCTGATTTATGCCATATCATATTTAGATCATGACTTCTCCGGGACGCCTGGGTGGCTCAGTTGGTTAAGCAGCTGCCTTCGGCTCAGGTCATGATCCCAGCGTCCTGGGATCGAGTCCCACATCGGGCTCCTTGCTCCGTGGAGAGCCTGCTTCTCCCTCTGACTCTGCCTTCCACTCTGTCTGCCTGTGCTCGCTCTCGCTCGCTCTCTCTCTGACAAATTAAAAAAAAAAAAAAAAAAAGATCATGACTTCTCCGGCAATAAGTTATATTTGATCTGAAGTATACTTAATCAGGTTGTGCTTTTATAAAAGCAACATTTATTTTTGCAACTGCTTGGTAAACCACAAGGGACACCCTTCCTGTGTGAATTTCAAAGCAAGTTAGAAGCAGTTAGTTAAATTTCCAGAAAACATCTTTAAACAGGACCCACACCCTTTATGAAACGAGGATTAGAGGGATAATAATGCAAACTATGTTACATTCATGGATTTATTCATGATTCATTCAATAAAGTCACTGAGCACTCACTCGGAGCTGGGCATTCTTGTTCCCAGCAGTAAACAAGACACTGAAGTTCGGTTGATTCAGGTTAGTGTACTTAGCATATATGCAAGCACTGGTTTAAATAGAGAATAATAATATCAAACTCTCCTCAATCTGGTGGCTTCATAAATAGTCCTCCATACTGTGTAGCCCAGGCCATTATCTGGTGGCTGTTCCCACTGCTTCAGTATATTATGCTGGTAACACTGGCAATAGCACTATCTTTTCTTGTAAACTTGACAAGTTCATGACATTCCAAAAATATTTTCTTAGGATTTCTGGGCCAGAACATGAAAGGCTATCCCACATTTAAAACAAGTTATTTGCCAGTGATTTCTAGGACTGTGTTCAGAATTAACAAAGTTTTACTCTAGAGGCAAAGACCCTAAGTAAAATTTGATATGCAACTTTTTTTGTTCTAAGAGTGGAGGTCATCATCTGAGACCTTACAGTCCTGTTCAAAACTGCCTGAGAGGGTGCCTGGGTGGCTCAATCAGTTAGACATCTGCCTTCAGCTTGGATCATGATCCTGGAGTTCTGGGATGGACCCCCTACCCGGGGCCAGGGCAGGGGGTCGGCTTCTCCTTCTGCCCCTCCCCCTCCCTGCTCATGCTCTCTCTCTCTCTCTCAAATAAAATCTCAAACAAACAAAAACACACAAAAAACCCCAACCTGATAGCAATGAGATGAGGGCTCTGTGTAATTTTAATTTTTGTGGTCTGGGACAGACTTCAAAAGGACAGACCCGGTCCCAGTATTGTTGGGATGTTTGTTGCTTCTCTGCCTATGAAAACTTTCTGCCCTCTTTCAGCGTTTGCGAACATGGAACTGCTGCTGATTTTTGAGATTCCAGAGTGAATCTTGTCCCGCCGTCTGCGTTTTGGCAGCATGCCTACGACCGCGCAGCCGGCCTGGGGAAACCTCCACGCGCGCGGGAAGACCAGGTGCAGGTGCGCCGGCCGCCGGCCCTGAGCTCGTCCTGTAGTCCCTCCAGGGAAAGGCGCCGCGAGTCACCGGGCACTTCGTTTCCCTCCTCCGTCCTTTTAGGAGCAGCGGGAACTAATTTTCCGCGAACGCCCCGACGCTAGTTCTCTCTCCCCAGGCTCCTCAGGGAAAGGGACCGGAAAGGAAGGACGCGGCGAGTGGCTCGGTCCTAAATCCGGCTTCTCCTCCGAGGGAGAAAAGTTTCCTTTGTCAAACAACTGGCCACGTGGCGCTATGGCGGTCACCACCGGCAGCCCCGACAGACCGCCGGGAGCGGACTTGCGGGAGCGCCCGCCGCCCCCTGAGGCGCCCAAGGGGAGCCCTGAAAAGTGGGGGAGCGGCTGCCACGCGGGAGGGCGATCCGGACGCGGGAGAGGGGCGCGGAGGGTGGGGTTCTCGGCAGTGGGCGGGCTCGGGGGCGGGATTCCGAGAGTGGGGCCCGGAGGGTGGGGTTCCCGAGAGGGCGGGGGGTGGGTGGGAAGGGTTCCCGGGAGTGGGCGGGTCTGGGGGCGGGGCTCCCGCGGTTAGGCGGACTCTGTGGGCGGGATTCTCGGGGGTCGGGGTGCGGAGGGCGGGGTACCCGGGGGTGCGGATCGCGGCGGTCCCCGGGGTGCGGAGGTTGCTGAAGGCGGGGTACCGGGGTCGGGGTGCCCGAAGTTCCCGGGGTCGGGCGGGCGCGGTGGGCGGGGCTCCCGGGTTCGGGGTGCGGAGGGCGGAGTTCCCGGGGGTGGGTGGGCCCGGGAGGCAGGGTCCTCGGGAGCGGGAGAGGGCGGGGTCCTCGGGAGTAGGGGAGGGCGGGGTCCTCGGGGCTGCGAGGCGCCGCGCTCCGCGGGGCGGGGAGGTGGCAGAGAGTCCCGGGGGTGCACGGGCTCGAACAGCAGGGTCGTCGGAGGTGTGGGGGAGGGCGGGGTTCCCCGGGGTGCGCGCACGGCGGGTGATTCCCCGGGCGGTGAGGCGCGGGGTTCCCGAGTCGGCGGGCGCGGGGGCGGGGCTCGGGGGCGGAAGGGCTCCGCGCTCGGGGGCGGGGGGGCGGGGCTCGAGGGGCGGGGCTCCAGGCTGCGGGGGCGGCGCGGCGCAGGGAGGGGTGCGGGAAGGGGGAGCGGCGGCCAGGCCGGGCATGGCGTCGATGGCGGCGGCGATCGCGGCCTCGCGCTCGGCGGTCATGAGCGGGAACCGGCCTCTGGACGACCGGGAGCGGAAGCGCTTCACCTACTTCTCGTCGCTGAGCCCCATGGCCAGGAAGATCATGCAGGACAAGGAGAAGATCCGCGAGAAGTACGGGCCCGAGTGGGCGCGGCTGCCGCCCGCGCAGCAGGACGAGATCATCGACCGGTGCCTGGTGGGGCCGGGCGCCCCCGCGCCCCGCGACCCGGGGGACTCGGGGGACTCCGAGGACCTGGCGCGCTTCCCCGGCCTGCGCGGGCCCACGGGCCAGAAGGTGGTGCGCTTCGGGGACGAGGTAGGTGCGGCCGCGGCCGGCAACTCTCTCACCTCCCCGCGCCCCGACGCGGCCCGGGTGGCCCCTGTCCGCGTCAGGTCGCCCCCGCCGGTCGAGGGGGTAGGGGCTGGGAAGCAGGAGGGGCAGGGATGGCAGTGGGCGGGAGGGGCGTCAAGGCGCCGCCGCCGCGGGGCGCCCCAGAGGGAGTTTGAGAATCGACGCGAGGAGGTGGTCTTTAAAGACCCCCTCCTAGACCCGCGCGGCTGGGCCGCACCAGAGCCGGAGAGTTCCCGCAAACGAAGGCGGCTGCTCCTAAACGAGGCAGACCCAGGTGGGAACAGCAGGGGATTGTAAGCCAGCCGAGCCGAGCTCTAATCCACTCTGCTCTTCGGCTGTGCGGCCGGGGGTGCCTTAACCTCCTGGAGCCTCAGTTTCTCTCCCCGCCCCTGCCCCGTCCCGGGGTAAACCGGAGATAATACTTCTCAGCCCGTGCCTGCCCGGGAAGACACTTAGAAAATGATATACATTAATATTTGTGATGAGTTGTACGGGACAAGTGAGACTGTCAAGCAGGATAAAAAGAAGGAAGGGGTGCCTGCCTTCCAAGGTTAGGATGTTTCCCTGAGATGTTTTACCGGTGAGCACCATGTGAAGCTTTGGTTTGGGGGGCGAGCATAGGGCCCCGTTTTTCCATCGAAAAACTAAGGGATGAGTTTAAATGGGCTCCAGCAAGCCTTTGCTACATATAAGGGCATGTCTGGGTCTTTGATCTAGACTCCCGTCCCCACACTTCCGAGAGGGGAGAAACGCTGGAACTATAGGAGAAGAAACTCAGGGATGTCCTCTTCTAAGTCACAAAGGCCTGAGTGTTCAGTGCTGCTTAGAAACCTGGTCTTTCTCTCCTTTTTCTTTCACTGAGACCCATTCGGTGCCATTCGCATTTGCACTGTTTTGTGCCGTTAGAATCTGGCCTTTCACACTCAACTTTGACCATGAAGGGCAAAGTCAAAAGGAGCAAGAAGTCTAAAAAGGAAATGTGCAAATTAAGCCCACATTCTGTTTTAACCCTGGGAGCCTTCAGGAGGGAAGCTGGGGTTGATGAGTTTTTCCCAGGGTGTTGTGGATTGTGGAAGGGATTCTAGTTAACACTGCATTTTAAAGCTGATTTTCAGGCTTGGGTGTGCTGAGACATTTATTAATATAAAATGTTTGTGGTCGTAAACCCACTTTAATGTGAGGGGTGTGTGAAGGACAGAAGTATGTTGCCCAAATTGCCTTATTCTAAGAGAATTCAAAGAAAAGTCTGCATTGGACTTTTACACACAGAAGGCTCTGCCAGGAAAAACAAGGGTGTGGTGTACTGGGGGGGATGAAGATACAGGTTCAAAATGTATTTAAGAACCAACATTTTCAGTGTAGAAATCTGCATCTGTATGAAGCCATTTGCAGTGTTTGTGCTCAGATTTGGGTGATGCAAAAGCTAGCAGCCCCTCTTTGGAAAAGTCCTGAGTAAGTAAAGAGGAGAGGAAGTAAACCTGTAAGTACTTACAGATGTTGGAGAGTGACGGTCATTTTTCCTTAGCTTGGTGTCCGGGTAAGAATATCCACATGCCTGCCCATCACCAGAAAGCTCTTGCCATATAAGGGCTCAGTATCACTGATAAGGAAAGATGTGGCCAAGTTAATTTTGTACTCAGATTCCTGAACTGGGTGCCAGACTGACCCGTTTCTGGATCTGGAAGCCCGATGTGATTTAAAATAAAACGGAAATCTTTCCTGTAGTTACCTTCGTGCCATTCCGGGAGCAGACCAGCCGTGTTTTTCAGAATTGAACTCAGTTTTAAGAAAATGGGCTGAGAGGATGCCTTGCGATGCCTCTGGCCAACTTGGCACAGACGGCTGAGGGACAGAGGACACTGAATTCGAGGAGAGGTAGTTAGGAACGTGGCGCGAGGTCTGTTTTTGCCTGCAGTGGCTGTGTGGTTTAATGGCATGGGGTGTTTTAAAATGCATTTCCCCAAACCTGGCAAGAGGTTGGCACCAGAGTAGTTGGTGGTCTTGTGCCCAGGGCTGTTCATGGAGGAGGACTGGCTCCCGGGCACAAGGGGCGATGGGTAAGGGGGGTGGGGTAGGGGTGACCCTCGGTGAGACTGCCGGACAGAGTGGCCCAGATAGGTGGCCCAGGGTTGTCCAGAAGGACCCCAAACCAGGTCGAGTAAGGCCCTTTGTGTCTTCCTACTTGAGCTGTCTTCTGGTGTCCCAGGAGCCTCCACAGCCAGTTAGGGCATGGAGAATGATCCTGGGAGGTCCCCTCTGGCTTGCCCACCCCCAGCAGCCACAGACAGACTTCTGATGCCTGGGTGCTCCTGGTGAATCAGCTGTCTCTGGAACCACTGTCTGATTCTTCCGCCTTTCCTCAGGCCGAAGTAGGCGGGGCCTGGGCTCTGCGGAGAGTCTTGGGTTTGAGTTTTGGCTCCCCCATCTACTGGCTTTTTGACTGTGACTGAATCACAAACCTCCCCGAGCTGGGGTTTTCTGGCCTCTGTGATGGGAATAGCATTGACAGGGTGCGGGCCGAGATCATGCCCATGAGGGGCCTACCGGCTTGAAAGACGGTTACAGCCATTCCTGGTTAAGAATGCCATTGAACCTTGAACAGCACAGGTTTGAAGTGCATGGGTCCACATATATGCAGATTTGTGGGGTGAAATATTGTACCATAGATGTATTTTTCTCTTCCTTATGATCTTCTTTATAACAGTTTCTTTTCTCTTACTTTATTGTAAGAATGCAGTGAATGCAGATAACATACAAAATAATGTGTTAATCGATTGTTTGTCTTACTGGTAAGGCTTCTGGTTGACCCTAAGCTGTCAGTAAAGTTTCTGGAGTCAGAAGTGACATGGATTTTCAAGGGCACAGGTGTCCCTAAGCCCTGTGTTGTTCAGGCGGCAAGCGGGTTATAAGCTAGTCTCTCTGTTGCCACTTGCAAAAATCATGATCATGAAAGAAATACGTTTCTGCTGTTGCAAAGCCTGGCGGTTGGCCTGTCAGGGTTGTCCACGTGAGAAGGAACTCTGTCCTGGTGGCCTCTGGCGATCTGCCTCGGGACACGTGTCTGAAGCTTCGGTGTGTTCTGTCCGCAGTGTGGCCGTGATGTGTCCTGTCTCCAGATCAGCAGTCACATCAGCCTCGGACGGTGTACCCCCCACCCCTTCAGCTACCCTGGAGGACAAGCACGTCACCCGTTTCTTTGAATGCCCTCTCCCCCATTACCAGTAACCTTTTTTGTATCCCACATTTTAAGTCTGATCATAAAAATACAGCCTCCAGATGTGAGCAGCGTCTAGTTGTTCTTATGTATGAAGGAACAAGTCAGCAGAAACCCGGCTGCATACTGATGGTCATCGATCTCGGTGGCCCTGAGTGTGGGCGGGGCTCTGCTCCCAGGTCACACTTGCCTCTGGTGGGACCGCTCTGCCTAGAGAGCTGTGACACCGTGGCATCTGTTTTCAGTTGTACCCTCGCTGTCTGTACGGCAGGAAGGTCAGGGCTCAGATGCCCCCTTGCCGGGGTGACCAACCTGGTGTGGAGAGAGATTGGCTGCCTTTGTGCCCTGAAGCCTTGAGGGGACCTGTTTGTTTTCTGTTTTTACTTCCTTGGGAGTCAATTCAGCGAATATCTCTCAAAACCCATTACATTAGAAGCCAGAGGCATTCTCACTTTAGGGCTGCCTCGGCTGTCCATTATCTTCACCAGCTCCTTAAAAAGTCTCCCCACCCCATGAACATGTGATACTACTACAGTTTCAACAGAAGGCCACCAACGCCTGCTCCCCCCCCCCCCCCCCCCCCCCCCCCCCCGCCGTCGTGTCCCTAGGCCACTCCTATGCAGAGAATCTGGAGCAGCTGGTGGACTCCTTCTCTCTCAGCGAAAGGAGGGGGGTACCTGGGGTCCCCAGACCTGGCCTCCATTCCTGGCCGTGCCACCTGCTTAGGGCGGAGGTCTCCCTCCGTGAAATGAGTGGCCCATGAGGCTTTTCGTATTTGGTATGAACCTGTAGGCTTGTTTGCAAACAGGCCTTTAGCGGTCTGACTTTCCCTGCATTCTTCCTTCAGCAGGATATGGCCTGGGAGATGAGAGATTTTCTTTTCCTTTTTTAAAAAATTAATTATTATTATTATTATTATTTTAGATTTTCATTTTAGAAGGTTTTTGAGATCATTCAGTCTGCTTCTGCTGTTTCCTGTTACCAAATTGGTGGGGAGAGGTAAGCAAAAACCCAAAGCTGAATGTTTAGGGATGTGTTACAGGCCATGAGCAGGTAGCCCCAGGAATTTGGTGTCTCTCCCCCCTCCCACAAAGTAGGTAGGAAGGGCAGCTGGGAAGCTGGGCAGGAAGGGTGTTGCCCCTGTGCCACACGCCAGTCCCCAGGGACCCTGCTCGGGATCTCGCATGCCATGGAACACAGAGTTATGGGGCCTCGGAGCCAGAAAGCTCTGTCCCCGCCTTCAACAGGTTAGCATGACCCGCTGCTGTCGGAAGGAAGTGTCCCTCCTCACGCATCCTCTTCTCTTCCTCTACTGCAGGGATCTGGAGGCCGGCTGGCTGCCTCCCTGCTCCCCTCTGCCTTCCCCTCCTCCTCTGGGGCTGAGCCTGGGCCTCCCTGACTCCCCGACACCCTTTGCAGGGCACTCCCTTCTGCATGCCTCTGCGGGCCCACGCCTTGGCCCAGCCCCCCCACGCATCGAGCTCTTGTCCCCAGCTGGCTGAAGTGCCTTTCCCTGAAGTTATCTGAGGGTGCTCCAGAGGCTGGGGGTCAGGATGGAGTATCCCGGCTCAGCAAACTGTGCTGAGCCGCTGCTTCCACTCAGTGTCCTAGGGGCCGCCTGCAAAGGGCCTGCTTTGCTTCTCCCTCCTTTAGGGTCCACACTGGCCAGCCCAGATTTTTTTTTTTTAAGTTTATTATTATTTTTTTAGTAACCTCTATGCCCAGCATGAGGCTGGAGCTCAATGACCCCGCGAGCAGGAGTCACACGCTCTTCTGAGTCAGCCAGGCACCCCTAGATGTTTGTTTTTTTAAAAAATAAGCCAATAAAATCACTGTAGGGTATAGAAGATAATGTATTTGCATGTTACTGTGAAAAGATCCAAATACTGCAGAAGCAGCTTTGCGAAGCAGTTGGTCGTTTTCCTTCCAGAACTTTCCTCGAGTGTTAACTCATTAGATTTGCGTTTGCTTGGCCGTATGGGGTCCTGATACAGGACCTGTCACACATGAGGGCACCTCTTCCCCCTCCACTGGAACAGTTTGGCCTTTTCCTTTTTGTCAGCCTTTGGCAAAAAAAATGAGGAAAATTGAGAGTTACTTTCTCAGTATTTTGGATTTGTTTTTTAAGGAAAGTGGAATGTATAATTATGATTCCCACCTTCCGTCTGGTGGAGTCCAGACGGTTTTTAGAAAAGATGAGCAGGTTCCTGTGGCTTTCTGTGTCCTTGCATCTGGGGTTCTGTGCCCTGGCTCTGGACCGGAGTTGAGAACGTGGCCACGAGCCCAGATCTCTTTCCACGGGCCGTGGCGGGGAGGCTGCAGGGCCTCTCCCACAGGCTTCTCCTTTTGAACTGATGATTCTTTGCCCAGAGTAGCACCTGGCCTGCTACCCAACGTAGGGGAGGAAGGGTGTTGACTAGATGAGCCCTGGGAGCTAAGGCAGCCACATAGGCACTCTCCCGGGCCCCTAGGTGTGGGGGCGACCCAGGGGCTGCTGCGGAACGGGTTTTGGAAAGAAGTTCAGTGATTGATTCACTGTCGCACAGAGAGGGTTGGGGCAGAGGTGAGAAGCATGTTGGCAGATCTGGGGCCCTTTCAGTGGCAGGAATCACTTTCACACTCTTAAGCAAAAGATTCTTTTAATACTGGAGAAAAATCCATTTAAAAAAAAAAAAAAGCATGAAGGCCAGTTCTGTTTGTTGAAATGTCCTCCTCATTTTCTGTTTGTTATGGTCGAAGTGTCTCCCACCTCCCCTGCACTTCTTACCAGGAGGACACCGAGCTTTCGTTCCTGCTCTGGCCTCAGGGGCCCGGGCTTCTGAATTTGTATTCACGGTGGAGCGTGCCCACTAGTTCAGCCCTAGCTGTTTCTCTCTCGTTGGGCTGCAGGTTTTGTCCTTGCGTTTATGGAAACCCTCCTATCTCAGCAGAGTTAAATATATTACACGCCAGAGGCAGAAGCATCGATTCCATAAATATATAAATAAAAGTCCCTAAAAAGAAGCCATTGGTAAAAAAAGGTGGGGGGGGCATATTGTCATCATTTGTCCTCCCTCTCCCACTTTTGTTTTTTAGTAAACTGTCTTCGTGAGAGTAGCTTTAGGTCAACAGCAAAACGGAGCAGGAAGTACAGAGGTTTCTTGTATCGTTCCCGTCCCCGCCCCCACCGCCGCCATGTACCACCTCCCCTGCTGCCAACACCACCGCCATCCTCCAAGAGTTCTGTATCCCTTACAGTGGGTGAAGCTACATTGATTAGCCCATCAGCCTCCCCCGGAGTCCGTAGTCTGCGTTAGGGTTCCCTCTCAGTGTGCGCATTTGGTGGGTCTGGACAGACACGTGATGGTACGCATCCATTGTTAGAAAGTTCCCTGAGACTCCTCTGTGCTCTGCCTCTTCCTCCATCCCCTCCCCCACCCCCAGCAACTGCTGAGGCACGTACTGTGTCCGTAGCTGCGCCTTTTCCAGAGCGCCGTATAGTCGGAGCTTTAGTTTGTGGCCTTTTCACATTGGCTTCTGTCCGTTTGTAGTGTGCTCTGAAGGTTCTTTGTGTCTTTTCGGGACTCGATAGCTCATTTCTTTCTAGCGCTGAGTAATACTCCCATCACTTATTTATCCATTTGTCTGCTGAGGGATGCCTCGATGGCTTCCGGGTTGTGGCGATGATGAATGAAGCTGCTGGAAATGTCAGTGTGCAGGTTTTCGTGTGGATGTAACGTTTCAGCTTGTTTGGTTACATGCCAAGGCATGGGATTGCTTCACCTGTTCTTACTGCACTACTGCGTCTTCGAGGTAGAGGTTGACACAAGACAGCTCCCCCGGAAGAGCCTGCCCCGTGCAGGGATGCCCGGGAGTCCAGGCCACTGGGCCACCGGACGTCACTAGAAGACCGAGAC
Organism: Mustela erminea; assembly: GCF_009829155.1. Lineage (NCBI taxonomy): Eukaryota > Metazoa > Chordata > Mammalia > Carnivora > Mustelidae > Mustela > Mustela erminea. Next base: position 3,353,525 of record NC_045627.1, on the reverse strand, counting down.
AGTCAGCAGCATAGGGCCGTTTCTGTCCTCTTCCCCAGGCTCTTGCTTTTACAGTATTTACAGTTTAAATGTCTTACCTTTTTTTAAATAGATTTTATTTATTTGAGAGAGAGAGCATGCACTAGCCAGGGGGAGGGGGAGAGCAGGGGCAAAGGGAGGAGGAGACTTGCTGCTGAGCAGGGAGCCTGATGTGGGGGCTCCATCCCAGGACCCCGAGATCATGACCTGAGCCGAAGGCAGGTGCTTAACCAACTGAGCCACCCAGGCTCTCCTTAAATTTCTGACCTTTAAGTCAAGATGCCACCGTCTGTCAGCTAGGAAGTCCTGTAATTTATGGGCTTCAGGAGCACGGTGACGATGTAGGCTTCCAGCGAGCACCTAGCAGTGTTCCAGGATGGTGCTGCTGCTTCTGAATCTCTCGGGTCTGTGGCGGGAACGCTCCGTGGTTGGGGTTCCAGCTGCCATCACCCTGAGATTAGCGAACTGCGCACCTGTTCCGTCATCCCGAGGACGTCGGCGCCCCAGCAGGTGCGGGTGTGGGCTGGTTGGGCTGGGCTTACAGTAGTTCTGCCAGGGTGCTGTTAGGGTGTGGCTGCAGCTGCGCGTAGGTGATCCTCAAATGCTGGGGAGAATGAAGACAAACGCGTTTTTGGATGTGATTCTTCTTATGCTGGAGCCCTGCAGCCTTCATAGAAGACTGTGACTTCACGTTGGCGGGTTATACTAAGCCCAGAGCCGGGATCTTGCCCACTCCGAAGTAGAGTGGGAGCGAGCTGGGCCCGAAAACCTGGGGTTTCTCGGGAGAGCTGCCTGAACCCTGCCTTGCTTTCGTAGGAGTCCCTGTTTGGGGACAGTGGGACCCACTTGGCGGTATTGACCGAGGGTGCCTCTGCATGCGGGGTGGATGGGGCAGGCGGGGGGGTGGGCAAACCCTGCAGCCCAGCAGGCGCAGGCAGCCCGGTGTGGCTCTGTGGCCACGTGCTCACCGGGGGCGACCGGGGGTGGGTTGGCATCAGGGAGTAGCTGGGACAGGTGTGCCTCAAGAGGGCGTACACTGGGCAGGTGCGGTTTGTTTAGGCCAAGGTGGCAGACGGGCCCAGAGTGTAGGCTGGACTGCCCACCGGCCACAGAGTCTCTGAAGTGCGCGCCCTCAAATGTTCCAGGAAGGGGGCTACTTCCTGTGTGCCGGCTGCTCGAGGCCTGGCTTTGGACAGTGGGAGAAAGCCTGTACCTCTGGGTTGGCTTCCTTCCTGGGGCAGACCCCGGGGGCCCCCACGGGGCAGCCAGAACAGACAGTGCCGTCCACAGGGGCTCTTGGCCCCGCACTTGAGTCGCAACGGTAAAATTCATGGGCCAGGCCTTGAAGGTGGAAAGAAAGTTATAAAAACACAAAGGCTCAGTAGTCTCGAATCCCGTTCATGAAGAGGAACAGTTAGGATCTGTAAAACTTTTGCCATCTTTGCAGTCAACGTGGAGTCCGGAGTTTCTCACTTTGGAATGATTTTGGAAGAGTCATGACTGGTACAGAGGAGTCGTAACCAATGACTTAAGGTGCCCGTAACTAAGTAATTTCAAAAGCAAAATGACCGAAATCACTTTAAAATTCATTTGTGGCCTTTACATTCAGTTGAAGGTGGTGAGTGTCTGCGTGTGCGATGCCGGCCGCAGCCCGGGGTGTGTGGGTAACTGCTGAGCGTGTGGTCCCAGGGAGTTGGGGGCGAGGACCCTGACCCAGAGCCTGGCTGATTGCCTGGGGACCCACGGAGGAGCAGGGTGTGTGGCGAGCAGTTTCAGGTTCTCAGAGAAGCCGAGGCAAATCCCGGCCTCCACACGTGCCCAGCTTCCCTCACTGCCGGCATCGGCCCCCAGAGTGGGACCTTTGTTAACCGTGGATGAACCCGACATCGACACATGGGCGTGTCCATGGCTGACCTTGGAGTTTACTCTTGATGTTGTGCGTTCTGTGGGTTTTGAGAAAAGTGTCCATGACTCAGTAGGGTTCAGAATGTTTTCATTGCCCTAAAATCCTCTGGGCTTTGCCTTCCCTTCAACTCGGGCAACCGCGGATCTTTGTACAGTCTCTATAATTTTGCCTTTTCCAGAATGTTGTATGTTTGGGCTTATGCCGAATGTTGCTTTTTCAGATTCCTTTATTGTGGGAAAATATATATAACATAAAACGAACCATTGTAAGCCTTCTTAAATAGACATCGAGTACTTTCCCACTGCTGTGCAGCCATTACCACTGTCCATTTTCAGAACTTTCCCATCCCCTCGGCGAGAAACTCTGAATCCATTAAACAGTAACTTCCCATTTCTCCCTCCCCGGGCAGCTCCGTTCTGCTTTCTGTCTCCATGCATGTGCCTGAGTCTGGGCACCGCAGGGAAGTGGAGTCACGTGCCATTTGCCCTGTAGTGGCTCACGTATTCATTTAGCAGGATGTCCTCACGGTTCATTCCCATTGTAGCCGGCGTCAGAGTTCCCTTTCTTTTGAAGGCTGAGTGGGATTCTATGTACGGATTTGCCACCTTTGGTTTCTTCAGCCATCATTGGACACTGGTATCATTTCACATTCTGGCCACCATGCCTAATGCTGCGGCAGGTGCTGGAGTTCAGGTGCCTGTCCGAGTGCCTGCTTTCGCTTCTTGTGGCTGCAGCTCCAGGAGTGGAACTTCTCGATTAAATGGCAGTTCTGTGTTTAATTCCTTTCTGAGGAACTGCCACACTGTTTCCCACATTTCCCCCAACAGCGCAGGAGGGCTCCACGCTCTCCACATCCACCACCCTTGTGGGTATGGAGTGTATTATTTTTGTTTTTAAGACAATGTATGTGTGTTTTAAAGATTTTATTTAATTTATTTGGGCGGGGGAGAGGGAGAGGGCAAGAGAGAGTCTCAGGCAGATTCCACGCTCAGTGCAAAGCCCCATGTGGGACTCGATTTCCTGACCCCGAGATCATGACCTGAGCTGAAACCAGGAGTCTTAACCAACTGAGTCACCCAGGCGCCCCCTAATACTGTGTGTGTTTTTGTTGTTGTTGTTTTAAGGTTTTATTGATATATTTGGCAGAGAGAGACACAGCGAGAGAGGGAACACAAGCAGGGGGAGTGGGAGAGAGAGAAGCAGGCTTCCCACTGAGCAGGGCGCCCAATGTAGGGCTTGATCCCTGGACCCTCGGACCATGACCTGAGCCACTTAACAACTGAGCCACCCAGGTGCCCCTTCTTTTTTTTTTTGACAGGAAGTTGGATTTATTGGTGGGCATGAATATGACAGGATGGGATAGTGCCAGGTTCTCAGGAGTGCAGAGCCCTCCATTTGTCCAAGGGGCCACAGTCAGGGATGTATTTTACCCCATAGCCAGCTGGGACAAGTCGCTTTTTAGCCACCACGTCTTCAAATTCATCCACATTGAACTTAGTAAAGCCCCACTTCTTGGAGATGTGGATCTTCTGGCAGCCAGGGAACTTGAACTTGGCCCTCCGTAGGGCCTCAATCACAGGCTCCTTGTTCTGCAGCTTGGTACGGATGGACATGATGACTTGGTGAATGTGGACCCTGGCTACTGTGCCCTGGGGCTTTCCAAAGGCACCCCGCATAGCTGTGTGCAGCCTAAACTGGAGATAGCTATGAGGTCAGACCTCAGCATCCACTGAAAGGGCTGTCTCCAAGGTCCCTTACGGAAACCCATACAATCAACAGGCTGCATAGAATACTGTGTGTTTTAACTGTGCTTATGTAACTTAATTTTTAGCAGTGGCTGTGTTTAACAGCAGGTTCAAAAAACGCCTGAACATTTGATGGTCCCGTGAATTGGTACGAGCCCGCTCCAGCACCCTGCTGGCTGTAGCCTCCAAAAGTACAAATGTCTGAGGCCCCCAGAGACCTTAGAACACTCGGGTATACATTCTTTACCAAATAGTCAAGTAAATGCTGGAGATTTTATGCAAATATGCATTCTGGGACTAGGGGCAGAGAACAGATGTTCTTTTTTTTTTTTTTTTAAAGTACTTTTTCTGCCAGGAGGAGAACATTTGTGTCTGGTGAACATTTTCCAGTAAGAGGGACTCAGGGTGTCTGGGGTGTTGGGGCAAAGACGACGTGATGTCTGTCCATCCCGGAGTCCTTGGAACCTGGGAACAGCAGAGCCTCCCCTGGGCTGTGTTGGCCTCTGATGATTTCCAGGGGTTGTGTGTTCTGGGACTCTGTTCTTTGTCCTGCTGTTTTGGGGTCTGGTGACTTCTGGGCTTCTTCCTGTGCCGTGTTCCAGAGAAGAAAGAATTTCCAGAGAGGTGCAGCATTATTTCTGGCAGAGACGTCCCTTAGGGAGAGGAATTTGAGTGGGAGGACTGTTGGCCGAATCCGAGCCCGCTCCTTGACATCCTGGGGTCCCAGTAGCAGATGTTTTGGTGTCTTGACAGTTTCAGGCCTTGGGCAGCAACGGCAGATGGTGGACCCTTCCTGGCCACCCTGCAGAAGGCAGATGTGGGCGTCCACCAGTGTGTGCCTGGCCACGTTTTGGTTGTGTGCTGATCATCGTGGCAGAAGGAGAAAGAGAACGTCGTAGTGTGCACGCGGTGCCACTTTGCAGGTCTGGTCCCATTTTGCCTTCTTCTGCCTGGAGAGTCTGTTCCCAGTGCTGGAGCGTGCAGCCACGGCTGACATCAGCGCTCCAATAACATTTTTGCTTGGCATGTTTATTTTTGTTAAGTGTTTTATTATTTTTTATGAGCTCAGAATTGCAGAAATCTAAGGAATTTGCCCCTTGACTGAGTTTCTTGCTGGAGCAAACAAAAGACTATTGACACCAAGTTGGGGAGAAATCCCGGTGTGACCCTCTCTCTGTCTGTGCCCCCCCAGAATGTTAGCCACTGCGGGCTGCCCCATGGTGACAATGTGCTCGCCGAGCTCCGGGCTCCATCTCAGGTCCTCTGGTCTCACACTCATTTTCCTTGCAAACCGAAAGCCTTGTTTTAAGTTTTGCCAATTGCAGCTGTATAACTAATATAGAAGGACGGATTATACCGTATGATAAGGGGACCCAGCTCCAGTGTGCCGTGGTCCCTGGGTCTGCCCCCTCCTCCTCTGCCTCCACCCCCCTCCCCTGCCTCTACCTGCCCATTTAATCTCTAGCTCCTCCTCTGTCCACAGAGGTGGCCACTGGGCTGTTCCGTGTCTGGATAGAAGGAGCACAGGGGCGCCTGGGTGGCTCAGTCATTAAGTGTCTGTCTTCGGCTCAGATCATGATCTCTGGGTCCTAGGATCGAGCCCCAAGCAGGGCTCCCTGCTCTGCGTCTCCCTCTCCCTTTGCCCCTTCCCCTGCTTGTGTGCCTCTGTGTGCTCTCTCTCCAATAAATTAATAAAAATCTTTTTTGAAAGAGCCCACTTGCCAGTTGGTTTCCTATACTTTCCCCTCAAACTCAAATCTAGAATAAATGATGCATAGATGCCGTTAGGCTCCTTCACTTTCCCCATGTGGAAACAAAGTCCTTCTTGTTTGATGATTCTGAGAGGAGCTTAGAGGGCCCCGAGCTCGTAGAGTTGGAGAGACGTGGAAGTCGTTTCGCCCGCTGCTCTGCTGCTGTGCCCCGCGCACACCTGAGGTCTGAACTGGACCCAGGAGCCCTGACAGCTGAGGCTGGGCCGACGGCCTCCCTCGTCTCAAGGGCTCCTTCACTCACATTCCTCCGGGCAGCCCACTTCCATTTTTGGAGGGATAGGGTTTGTAAACTGAGAAGTAACTCGGGTTGAGCTGGAATTCCAAATGGGAGGGCCGTGGCCCACATTCCCTCGCGTTTGTAGTGTTTCCTGGCAGCTGGGGGCTGAGGGGTCGAGGCAGGCAAGTTCAAAGGAAAAGGCAGGGGCTCCAAGAGTGGGCTTTCTGCAGACCCTGTGTGCCTTACAGCGGAGGGCACAGCCTGATCTCCTGCCTCTGAGGGGAGGCCCTCGCTTCCCCAGGGGGCTCTGTGGAAGGACCGTCTCACTTGAAAATACTTTGTCCCATGTTGAGTCCATATCGCCCAGTATGTCCCAACTTTGGGTTCAGAAAATATCCCCAGGAGAAGCGAAGCACAGATGAGAGACGTTTCCCGGCACAGGATGATGGCTGGGCTTGGAGCGGGTAGCCGAGAAAAGCCGACTTTTCCCATCATTGTTCAGGCCAGTGAGCTGAGCACAGTGGGGCCGTGGTTGGATTCTGGGTTACCCTTCTGAAGGGCTCTTGCCATCGTGTTCTCCTGGAGAGGGTGTGAGCGGCGTCAGAGCTCCGACTCCGAGCGGCCACTGGCATGAAATGCACATGTTTTTCATGGACTTTGCTGGTCGCGCCTTTCAGATCTCCGGGGTGGGGGTGGGGGGCTCAGCTGCCTTGGCATTGGTTGGAGGATTATTGCCTGACATTCTGTTCGTTTGTTTCTTCACTGAATCGTCTCCACAACCCTGCAAGGGAAGCGTGATTCTCCTCTTCCAAATTAGGGAAACTGAGGCTCTGAGGACTGCGTCTTCTTCCCAGCATGGCCTCGTGTGCCGTCGCTGGTAGAGCCAAGGCCCAAGCCCGTGAAGCCCCTTTCCTTTCCCTTCCTGCTCACATCCCCACCATCGAGTCCCCGCGGGGCCTCCCACACGGTGACTGGGCGTCTTTTGGCCAGGGCGCCTCCGCTGGAAAGGTGAGAAGGGAGCCAGACGGAGGAGGACAGCACACTTGCCGCGGAGCAGAGAATCGTCATTCTTGCCCCGAGCCAGGAGCTGAGATGCATCCCAAGTTCGGTTCCCCCGTGGCCTTGGGTGGATGTTTGCATGGGGTATGTTTGGGTTTGGGTTTCACATTGATTCTTGAATTTTTATTTCAGGACATAACTTGGCAAGATGAGCACTCTGCCCCCTTCTCCTGGGAAACGAGGGTAAGTTGGATTAAATTTAGATTTGTTTGTCCTTTTAAGAAAGAGTTGTGTGGTTCTCTCCTTTTCTTGCAGCGCTTGGTGGCCTCAGAAGGCAGAGGCCCTGCTGCCGTTGGAGAAGCATGGGAGAGGAGAGAGTTGTGATGGCCGGAAGACCGGTGCGGGGATCGTGATGGGATTCAAGTGGCCGTCGTTACCACCAGCCGGGGTCCTGCGGTGCCCTTGACTGGGGCCCCAGCTGTCCTGGGAAAGCAGGGTCAGCTCCGTCGGGGGCTTCCTCCGCTCCTACCTCTGCCCCCACCAGCACTAAGGCAGAGCTTGGTGGGAAGCTTTTGGGGTGGGGGAAACATCTGCTTTGATTACAATGAGCTCAGAAGGGCCAGGAGGATGGGAGGAAGGGACCACACAGCGGGTCTGCGGAGGTGGCCTGGAGGGGTTCCGTGCTAAGGCACCAGAGTCTGGGGTGGGGGGGCGGGAATAGAGAGACATTCTGGGCACCCTGCAGACTTGAAGGGGTCCTGGGTTCACACTCACAGGTAGGTGTTAGCAAACACGGCCCCGCCAGGACCTCTCACTTCTGGTCACTTTTTTACCATCGTTATTGTCATCATCGTCATTATTGATTGGTATTCTTGCCAGAGATGCGTAATGGTATCAGCTTCACTGATTTTAATTCATTTCCCCTAGCCTCCCTAGTTGCAAAGATGCAAAGGGACGCAGAGGCAGGTGTCTGTCACCCAAGAAAAAGAGGGGAAAATGCCATGATTCTCGAACATTTAGTGCTGGGTGTCGGGGGCTCTTCCCGTAATAGGGGTGACAAAGATAGCAGTGTGCCTGGAAGAGGGCTTCGACTTGAGGTCAGATCAGGGCTTTGAAGCTCCGAGCCTTGTGCTTGGTTTTCCGCTGAGCCTGCATCGCTTGTCCCAGCAGAAGTGGGCATCCAGGGGGCCTGCGGAGTCGGTGGGTCTGAGTGAGGGCAGAGCATTGGGGGAGGGGGGTCTGCGAGACACCCAGCAGGCCCTCATGTGGGGGCCTGTGTCTCAAAATGTTTGACAAGGTTCAGATGGCTGAGGGCAGCACTTGGTGGGTGACTGCTGATGGGGCCAAGGGTGACCCCTGATGGGGATGGGGGAGCGTATGATGCGGTCCTCATGGGAGAGCCGGGAGCTGGCTTTGAGCATTCGTGGCATTTACGCAGGGCCCATGTTCATCTGGTGGGCACAGAGTCCCTCGGCCCCCAGCGGGCTGTCCCGTGAGGTCCTGAACACCGTACAGCAACAGTGCAAACACATGCGTTGTGGCATTTTTTATCTAGGTCTGTGCAGGGGGCAGGGTGAGCAAGGTGGTGTGCCTGGGAGCTGGGGTCTCCCGAGGGATCTGGGTGCTGCTTGAAGGATATCAAGGAGCAGGCTGGAGACACAGGAGCCCCTGCAACCAACAGGAACCCCCCCCACCCCGCCCGGGCACCCTGGAAGGGAAGCTGTGGGTGGGTAGAGAGGACGTCCGCACGCCGACAGTCAGCAGGAGCCTCCGTCTCCTTCGATGGTCTCCCCAGGGTTAACCGAGGAGCACTAACCCTGCGGGTGATCTCTGGTGGTAAGAGGCAGATGGCCCCCCTGCAGGCTGGGACCAAACAGCCTGGGACGCAGCGTCCCAGAAAGCGGCACAGATTTTCCTGGACCGGGTCCTCCGTTTGGCGGCGTCACAGTGATGAAAAGGCAGAGAGGTCAAAAGAGTTAGAACGTCCTAAGCCCTAAATCCATCTTGTGCCCCATGAGAATATCTGCTCTATTAAGAATTTACCTTGTGAAATGTTCCTGAATCCGCTGTTCGCTAGATGGGACATGCCATCTATTATTAACTTGCTGCAGATGACATTCTGGGACAAGGATGGGCAGTGGCTGGGCTGGGTGCTGCGACGGGGCTCAGCTGCCTGGGGCCAGCCTGGTGCGCAGGTGTCCCGAGAACGAGGACAGCCGACAGGGTCAGGGATCACACGTGTGCTCGTGTTCAGAGTCCGCAGTCGTGAGCCGCGTCCCTTAGGAACCTGGTCAACTGAGGAGCCTCCAGAAGTTAATAGGTGCTGCCTGCTTAGCAGAGAACCAGCTTACGTCTCCAACTGGCGGGCTCACTTGGGGGCCTCACCTTTTAGTTGGATCTCTTGAGGTCACACTTATGCAGCTGAGTGCTATAACCTAGTAGAGGCAAAATAGCATTGCAGAGAGCGGAGAGGCCTGCCCTACTCAGTCTTCACAAGACAAGGTCGTGTTCTAGAAGGACCCACCCCTCACCTCCCCAGCCATAAGACCTCCAGACTGGCGGGAACCTCTTTGGAGAGCTGCAAACAGGAGGTGGCTTCAGGCACGACAGGGTGGCCTAGATCTCCAGGTGCAGGACTCGGGGCTCAGATGCAGATACTTGCTCCCCCTGCCCCCATGTGACACCTTCTTCTCTCCGTCTGTTATCTGTTGATGTGCAACAAACCACCCCACAGCTTCACGATTCTGGGGCTCGGCGGTGTTAGCAGGTCTCAGCGGCTCTTCCGTTGGCTGTGGCTGGGATGGCTCTCCGGGCATTGGACAGCTGTCCCGTGGGAGTGGCCGCTCCAGGAGATAAGCTCTCTTCCGTGTGCCGTTGGTGCTGGGTGTTGATGGGGCCCCGTGTGGCCCAAGAGCCAGCCTGGGCTTCTTCATGTGATGGTGGAAGAGTCCCCTGGGGGCGAGGGCAGAAGGCTACAGGCCTGCTTGAGACTGGGGCTGGGAGGTGGCCCTGTGTCACTTCTGCTTGCTTCTTCTGGCTGTATTGAGGCACGGTCCAGCTTGGGTTCAAGGTCGGGGGAAATAGATTACTCCTCTTCATAGTGAATTGCAGAGAATCTGTAGCAGTTTATTTATTTAAACAATTATTGAATTTGAGTGTAGTTGACATGTAGGCATTTTCCTGCTAGGGTTTTCTCCCCCGGCGGCCGTGACACTGGGTCCTTTCACTCGACTGTTGCTCCCTCATCTGTTTTTTTCCTTTTTTAGTTTTCAGTTGTAAATTACACATGAAATTGACCACTTTAGCAATTTTTGGTGGACAGTTCTGTGGCATTCAGTGAACTCGCACGGTCAGACAGCTGTCCCCACCCTCTAGCCACAGAACTCTTCCTCTCGCAAAACTGAAGCTCTTTCCCGTTCAGATAGCTCGCCTCCCCCAGCCCCTGGCGGCCTCCGTGCTCCAGCCAGTCTCTGTGACCTCATTCATCGATTTTTCAGAAATTCAGTGGCCATTTATTATAATCCAGCCTCTGTCAGATGTTCTGCTTAAGACTCAGAGGTGAGTAGACACTTCTGCCCTCGACACACTGTCCAGTGAGTGCTTGGCCTGCTCCGGCGGCAGAACTCACGCAGGAGAAAAGCTTCCGCACACATTCCTTCTGTCGTTTTCCCCGTTCCCATGACACGCATGTACACACGTGTTGGGAGATACAAGTTCAGCAGACGTTCAGTGAGGGCCAGCTGCGTGCCCAGCTCTCCCGCTGCTCTGACTCCTGAGCCCCTGATAGATCAGCTGAGGCCAGGGAATGCCTGACCCAAGGTCATGACTGTTGGCAGAACCTAGAATGCCAGGGATTTGGGGGTCATTGGCCGATTATTGTACGTCTCTGGGGATCCTTCCTTTAGGCCAGCCGGCGGTGCTCCCGCTGGCAGAGCCTGAGCCGGCCCCGTGCTGGGAACCTGAGGGCCCCCGAGGGCTCCGTAACAGCCGTTCTCCCCCGTCTCCGAACCCTGCTTCGTCCTCCATCCCATCCTCCCCACCTGGGTCACCTGCCCGGTGCCGCTGTTTCTCTGCCGTCTTCCATCCTGGAAGGGAGGCTTAGCTGGGTGGGAGTGGGGGTCATGTATCAGCTTGGCGGGCGAGCTGGTGGGGGGGTGCCGTGGGGCCCCACGCTGGATTCCTCTCTCATGCTGCTGATGTTTTGAGAGGAAGAAACTCAGCGCTTGGAATGCTCCAGAGGAGGAGGCGTGGAGCAGAGAGGATTCTTGACATTCCCCGGGGGGTCTGCGCTGGGGAATGTAGCGATGTCTGCAGAAGCAGGTCAGGCCCTGGCGCTCGCTGGGTCACTGGGCTCTAGGGACACCTCCCCACCCGCAACTGTGCCTCCCCTTTCCCTGCCCCCGCCTGGGCTGTCTGGCTTCCTGGCTTCTTCTTGTCCATCTTGGTCCCCCTCCCAGTGCACACTGCCTTTTTGGGGATGGAAGCTGGCTGGTGGGGATCTACTCCTTGATTCCTTTCATATCAAAAGGTCTCTGGGGGCTGATACAGACCATTCCCAGAGCAGGGAGTCCTTCTAGCCCCTTCCAGCTTCTTCCTTGGGAAGAAGAGTCAGCAATTAGGGGCCTTTGTGCTGAATGTTTGAGAGATCAGAGAACGGTGTCACAGCTCCTGTGCGCTGTGCCCTGGGTCCAGCATTGGCACACACGTGGCATTGCTCCAGGCCTGGGCGTCAGTGTCGCCATTCCTGCTGTGGGTTGGATTCTGGCAGGGGCCAAGGAAGAGAGTAACAGCAGGTAGCTTGTATCAGTGGAGAGAGAGTGGAGCTCGGGTCTGCCTGGCTTGCCGGAGGCTCCTGCCTGGGCGGGACGGAAGGGCATTCTGCCGTCGGGGAGGCCGTGGCTTCCAAGCTACAGCTTGGCTGTCCCTCCTGGCTGCCGGCAAGTGTTGGAGACTCACGGTCGCACATAGCTGCCCTGGGCCCCCATCACAGCCTAACTCCTGGGCTGCTTGCTGTCTCCAGGCCTTCCTCACCAAGAACCCCCCCCCAATTTCTGACCAGCAGTCAGCTCTCCCTCCTCCTTGCCTCCACCCCTGTACTGTCCCTAGCTCTCCTTCCTGAGACCCAGAGCTGATCCTTGTGGCGCCCTGACCTTTATCCTGGGTCTCCGTGTCTGGAGTGATGTGTCCCTTCCCTCAGCCCAGCGGCCCCAGCCCTGTGCCTCTGGCCCCTGCTATGTCCTATACCCCTCAGCCCCGTCCCTCAGGCACTGTGCTCCCCTGCCTCAGTGCCTTTGCTCAGCCCCCATTGCAACTATTTGAAGGTCCAACCTGTCCCCCAGACCCGCGGCACTCAGGTGCTTACGCACTTCCCCACCATAGTAGTGGTGAGCGGCTCCCCTACTCTCATCTGTGGTGAGCATTTTTGGTGCCTTCCCCCCGTGTGAGCCTCCCCACAACCCCCCTCTACAGACAAGGAAATCAAGGCACAAAGTGAGGGGTGTGGACTAGGCATCCAAGCCCGCGTGCATAACGTGTGTTATAGCTCGCACGCTGCCTCTTAGGTGACAACGCGGCATTACTGTTGTCCTTGTGAGAGGACGAGGCCCTGGAGGGGAGAGGCCACGCTGTCCCTGAACCTTACAACCTCGGCCCCTGGGGCCTCTGTGCACCCACCACCTGCTGGGCCTCCGTGGGGTTTTCCCCAGGCTCACTCTGCCCGACATAGGGGCCCCGTGGACCGGAGCGGGAGTTGTCCACGTGTCTGGAGGTCCCCTAGCTCCCTGGGAAAAGTAGAGGGGAATGTTCTTTAGCCCCCAGTCCAAGCCTGTGCTTTGGGATTTGGGGCGGGGAGTCCACTGGGCCCAGCCGCCCCTGCTCGCCCGGAGGGTCTGACATTCCCAGTGTCCGGGTGGCCGCATCATGCGTCTTTCCTGTCAGGCTGTCACTTCTGCTGGTTTCGTGATTCTACCAGTTTTGTGTATCTTCCCCTTCTTTTCCTTCTTTGGAGGAGGAGGTGGGGAGATTAGGTGCTACATGGTTTGTGGGTTTATTCTGATGTGCTCCAGTAAACTATTATATTTCCTGACGATTCTGCAGGCTTTGTCTCAACAATTTAGATCTGCCGGAGGCTGCCAAGCCAAACAGTTAGTTTTGGCTGCGTGCGTTCCCCCTTTACTGAAATATTACACATTCCTCTCCAGTGAGTGGGGTATAAAAATAGATGCTGGGCTCAGTTGTGGTCTTGCTGTTTTTAGAACGGACGTGGCCAGCTGAGACCCAGGTCCCCACATGGGGTGACTGACGCCCAGTCCCGGCTTGGCGGGACGAAATCCTCCCGCGCGTCCTCCCTGGGGCTTCAGCGAGGGCCGGGGGTGTAGGGGGTGGGCTGTCACCATGCCTCCCCACCATGTCCCATCTCAGGAATCACGGGAGCCCGCAGTGTCGGATCCCCCCCAGCCCAACTTCCTGTCCCTATCCGGGGCGGCTGAGCTGGAGTCGTTGACCCCCTTGCTGCTTCTCACACACAGCGTCCTTCCGCGGGGCCCCGGCTCGGGGTCGCTCAGTGCGGAGGGGCTGGACCCGGCACCACCTCCCTTCCCAAGAGCGCTTCAGCCTTTTTTCCAGAAATAAGAAAATGGGATCTGGAACTTGGTTGTCTCTCTGCTCTGCGGAGCTCATCACAGGGACCAGAAGTGCAGCGCCCCCAACCCCTCCATTAGAGCTGTGGGTTTCACAAGGCCGGGCTGTCCCCATCCCTCTCACTGATCTATTCCAGAGACAGAAGGGCACCCCTGACACCGTCTCTCAGGACCAGTGGTACGGTGTGACCTTCAAGGACATGGTGGAAGGCGAGGGGGACAGAGTCCCTACTGTCCCAGAACCGCAGGCTCTGGGAGAGGCCACAGGACAGGGCAGTGTCTCGGCCGTGATACTTTCAGGGAGGCTTGCAGCCCTGACTCCAGGGCCTGACACTGGGCGCTCAAAAGGGGGCCATCCCCCGGCTCTGCTGTTTCAGCATAGACCCCCTGCAGCGCTGGACAGCAGGCACCACACCCCTGCCCCTGGTGAGCACAGGAGGGCATGGGAGGAGCCAGAGCCTGGAGGGGACCCACTGGGAATGTTGTTGACGCCCCACATGGGGACTGAGGAGAAGAGCAAAGTAGCTTGTGTTTACTGAGCACTTACTGTACCCCAGGTGCTTGTCTAAGATGCAGACCTTGAGGGGCATCTGCTTGTTAATCTTCCTGGCCGTCTGGCAAGGCAAGGATGGTTATTTCCCTTTCTTTACTGAAAAAGAAGAAAGCCCAGATTCAGGGTTAGGGAGCTGGTGGGTGGTTTTGCCGTTTGGTTGTCTGGCAGCTGGGGGAAGCGTGGCAGGCCAGAGCAGCCCTGGAGCCCTGGTCTGGGGGAGCAGGGGAGTGGCCAGCAGGGAGGAGCCCGGGAGGGGTGAGTCGCAGAAGGGAAAAGCAGCGACACCTTTGAAACGGCCTGAAGTGGAAGGTGCCCCTTGCCTATGACCTGCCCAACAGCATGTCTTTGAAGATGAGTCTGGAAGCGCTTTTCCCTCTGGCTTGGAGATGGGTCAGCAGTGAACCCCCCGGGGCAGGAGGAGCGATCCGGAGCGGGGCGCAGGCCTGGGAGGAGCGGCCTTGTTCTCCCCGAGACCCTGTTCCTGCTCCGGGTTCTCTATAGAGTTCCTGGAGGTTTGGAGCCAAGTGAGATGAGATCTAGATACGGGGAAGGTCCTTTGCTCCTTTTCTCTTTCCTGCCCTGTCCTTTCCCAGCAGGTGTGTGTTTGAAATACAAACAGGGAACCCTTTCCACCTTCCTGGTGAAGACCCGGCTCCAGCGCCGCTGATCAGGCAGGACTGTTTCTTAGGAGAGTGTAGTCCTGTTTTCTTCGCAAAATTAAAAACGATGTATACCCAGGAAAAAAGGCTTTGAATCAAAGATGCTAGAACTTTTTTTTTTTAATATTTAATTTATTTATTTGACAGACAGAGATCACAAGTAGGCAGAGAGGCAGGCAGAGAGGAGGAAGCACGCTCCCTGCAGAGCAGGGAGCCCGATGCGGGCCTCGATCACAGGACCCTGAGATCATAACCTGAGCCGAAGGCAGAGGCTTTAACCCACTGAACCACCCAGGCACCCTGATGCTAGAAATTTTTTTATCTCTAAGTTATTTCCCCCATTTCACCCCAAAGCCCTGAAACCAAGCAGCCACTACTGTCAGGATAGCCGTGTCTTCTGATCAGACGACACTGTCCCCTGAGGAGGGCCACATGGCCTCCAACTGCCCGAGGAACATGGCACAGCCTCCATCGTTTCGTTCTGTTCAAGGCTGTCGCGTCCTGCCAGTGCCGCCAGGGGACCCTACCAATGGTGGCCCGAAGCGGTCTGGGGACCAGTGGGACCCCTCCTCTCTGCAGCGTCCCTGGCTCGGTCCATGGCTGCCCTCCACGTACACAAGGGCTCAGCCCAGCCTTCCAGAGGCTTCTGAGCAGAGATCCCACTGGAGAAATTGCTGATCCTAAAAAAGCCTGGGGCGTGATGAAATGCTCAGTTTTAAGCGCCTTCCTTACATTGCAATTTCCAGATCAAAGTCATCTCTGCTCTAAGCCTTGGTCTCCACTTCCGAGGTATCTTTAGCAACTTGCTTATTTAAAGAAAGCGTCATCTCTTTGCCCACAGTCTCCCTGTATTCTGTTGTGGCATTTGGAAATATACAGAGTACTGAGTGGCTCATTCAGAAACAGTCCTTTCAAAATCAAATTAGATCATTAGCGTACTTACCCAAATCCGGCCCTGTACAGGACGTCCTGACGTTTATGTGGATGTCGTCCCTGGTGACCAGTGGCTGTTATGCGTGGCCCGATGCCCGGCGTAGCTTCAGGCCTGGGATCGCTGGATCCAGGTGGAAATCCAGCTGCATCTCACGGGCTAGTGACCCAGGACCGTCTGCTCACATTGCTCCGGATCTCCATTTGCTCACTTGTAAGAGGGAACATTTTTTAAAAAACCCAGCCCAGCAGCTAGGGAAAGTGCCCGATGCATGAGCTGCACTCAGGGGGACCGTGATCGGCGGAGCTGGGGCTGTGATGGCTTCTCCCTGGGGTTCTCTTTACTGCAGCGAGCCGCCTGTGCCCCGCACATCATCCTTCTCTGGAAAAGCAACGGTTTCATCCTTCTCTGACAAACACGTCTGTGCTCATCGGTGAGAGTCGGGGCGAACGCTCTGTGTAAAAACCCAGGGAAGGATTACGCCTTACAATCGTAAAGAACCAGGTTTTGTGTATTAAGTTAGCACAGTGTTTAAATGAGACAGTAAATGAAAATACAGTCTTGCTATATCGCTGGCAGTGGTAGAAATTGGGGCAGGTCTGGAAAACAGATCAGCTGGTGTGCCTCTCGAACCATAAAAAGGAAAGGTCTTAAACCTTCTGGATTTTGATATTTCACATCTGGAAAGGTATCTGAAGAAATGAGTTCTGCATAGGAAGAGCTATATGCATGGAGATGGTCGCGCCTTAATTAGAACGGCGTGACCCCGAGATCATGACCTGAGCCGAAATCAAGGGTCAGATGCTCAACCGACTGTGCCACTGAGGCGCGCCCACAGTGCCCCAGATTACAGGCATAACAGAATCCCAGCCTCCTGAAATGAAAAAGCAACACAAAAACACGAAAGGTAGGGGTCACAGAAGAAGGGAAGCTTATGAACGACTTCTTTTCTAATTCCCAAGCTCTCTGTATTGTAGTTTCACTACTTTTATTTACAAAAGAAGAAGAAGGGGTGCCTGGGTGCCTCAGTTGGTTAGGCAACTGCCTTAGGCTCAGGTCCTGATCTCAGGATCCTGGGATCGAGTCCCACATGGGGCTCATTGCTCAGCAGGGAGCAGCCTGCTTCTCCCTTTGCCCCTCCCTCTGCTTGTGTGCAAGGGCTTCCACACACTCTCTCTCTGTCAGATAGCATCTTAGAAAAATAAAAAAGAAGAAGAAGGGGGTCTCAGGGAGAAGTAGGGAGAGGAAGGTTCAAGGTGGTTTGTAGAAACGTAGAAGCTCATTGCTTGCTGTGCAGAGCCTGGGAGAATGCGCGCCCCGGCCTGTGTGGCTGAGCGTGTGGCTGAGCGTGTGGCTGAGCCGTCCCTCTCCCTCCCGGTGGGTTCTCCACGGCATCGAGCCGGCTTTGCTGGAGGTCAGTGCTGAGCAGCCTTGGATGGAGCAAAGCGTTTCTGGGACGCTCGGGCATGGTGTGTGCCCTGCGCAGTCTCCAGCGGGTGACGGCCTCGGGCTTCAGGCCCTGGGTCAAGGTTGTAGCTGCAGAGCAGTGCTGAGTGGGGGCGTCTCTCCCAAGAGCCCCGTGTGACCCACGTTCTCACTCATCCAGTGCTGCTGTGACAGCACAGATGTGGGCTGGGGGTGTGTGTTAAACAGCACACATTGCTTTGCCCCAGTCGTGCAGGCTGGAAGGTTGGGTTCCCAGCTGGCAGACAGCCTCCTGCCCACTGTGTGCTTGGATGGCGGGAAGGAGACCATTGCTCTTGGTCCTCTCACAAGGACACTAACCCCATCGTGGTGCCCTCATGGTCGTGGCCCGATCCCCTCCCAGAGGCCCCACCTCCTCCTCCATCTCACTTTGGGCGTTAGGGCTTCCACACGTGAGTGCAAGAGCTGCCCAGACGTGTGGTCTGTGGCAGGCGGCATGTCCGGCAGGGGCGGGTGGGGTGGGTCCCCGTGCTGTTTCCTCCAGGAAAGCAGGCTTGGGCTCTGTTGGTTTCTTTCAGCCGTGTCCGCCACCCGCCACCCTACGTGGGGAGCCACGGGCGCCGGGGCTGGGTGCCGACCCCCACTGCGGGGCCAGGGTGCGCTGAGCCGTGCACCTTCTTCCTCACCTTCCAGGGAGGGCGGTCACCCCCAGACAGCCCATCCTCTGGAAGGTGCTGGAAGCACTCTCAAGGAGACGAGCAGGTGCTCTGCTCACCAGGCAGAGGCCAGGGTCCTCGTTGAGTCAGTCTGCGCCGTCGGTGGCCTGGAGTGTGGCGGGGCCGTGGTGTCCACGCTTCTGCTGGGGTGGGTGTGCGGACCGCCGTCCTGAAGATAGCCCTCAGGACAGAAGGATGCAGCTGGCGGATGACAAGCCGTGTCACCGTGGTCGGGTGGGTGGATGTGGGAGCCACGCACCCATTGCCGTGGATTTTAAGGTTTGTGCGGTTTTCCCCTCTGTGTCCCCACTGTAGAGTCAGATGGAGTTCAGCGTCTGTTCCTTATCCATCCAAGAGCCAGCCAGCGGCACGGCCAGCGAGCCAAGACAGCTGTCAAAAGCGTCCCAGGGCTCGCAGGCCCTCCGGTCCTCCCAGGGCGGCAAGTCCTCCAGCCTGGACGCCCTGGGTCCTGCCCGGAAGGAGGAGGAAGCTTCCTTCTGGAAGATCAACGCGGAGCGGTCCCGGGGAGAGGGGCCCGAGGCCGAGTTCCAGTCGCTGACGCCCAGCCAGATCAAGTCCATGGAGAAAGGTGAAAAGGTCCTGCCTGCCTGTTACCGGCAGGATCCCGCTCTGAAGGACAGGGAGGCCAAGGGGGAGAGGCCCAGCAACGTCCGCCAGGAGCAGCGCGTCTTTCCGTGTGTCAGCCTCGAGCATGAGAGACCCCAGCCTGTCCAGGCCTGCGCCAGCACGGGGAAGGAAGCCGTCCCGTCCGAGCCCGTAGGGAAGCTGCCCTCTCCTGAGGACCAGCAGGACGTCGTGGAGGACGTGGAGGATGGGCTGTTTTCGGAACCCATGCCGACTCAGGTGGGCAGCCCCTCCTCCAGGAGTGACCCAGGGAGACCTCCCACAAGATGGGTGGACCACAGATGGGCTCACTTTCTTCTTCTTCTTCCCTTTCTTTCTCCTGCCTGTTCCATGTGGGGACTTCGGGGATCAGGAGAGCTGGGCTGTTGCTCACCTCAGTGACTGGCTTACGAACAAGGAAACACATCTCACGGGTCTGTTCTGGTGCCTGTTACATGTAGATGTCGCAGATACCTGTTGCCCTTCCCCCGGTGTGTGAGGGCAGGTAAGGGAGGGCTGGCAGTGGGCCGTGAGCACAGGAGCTCGCAGGGAGACGGCAGTCAGTGTGGGAGGGGTTTGGATGCCCACTCCGCTGACGGGTCCATAAAGTTGGGCTGAGGTGTTGGGGAGGAAGGGACCGGCAGATGCCTCAAAGGGGACATGGAGCAAGCAGATGGGACCGCCGAGCCTCCACCAAGAGCGACCGTGCTCCATCTCAAGAGACTCTGGCTTCAGGGAGTGATAGCAGCTGCTTATTTCCAGACAGGATAGTGTTCCGTGTCCAGGGCGGAATCCTAAGAAAGGAGTACTTTTTGAGGGGAGGGAGAAGAAAGATCTGAGAGGTTTGCTGGGTGAGGAGGAATGTGTCCTGGAGAAAAGGACGGTGCGGGAAAACAGGGTGAGTGGCTTCTGAGTGATTTCCCTTTTCTCATGGGAGCCCTGACCATTCTCTGTACCCGCTGGTCTGCCCTGCTTGAGAGATTGAAGAGAAAACGCAATGTTTGGTTATGACTTGAAATAGAGCCAGTGTTAGAGGATTGCACAAAAACAAACAAAAATAAATAAAACCAACCCAAAGTCATCATATTTCAGAGGGAGGCCTTGGTTTTGAGGCATTAGGAGGAGCAGAGCAGTAGTTTGGATGCGGGCATGTCTGAGAACCGTTTCTGGGGGACAGTCGTGGGTTGTTCTTGCACCTGGTGAGAACATAAACGAGGTCTGTGTCCCGTCCATCTGAGACAGGACAGCCCTGTGCGGAGCCCTGTGCGGAGCGTTCACGCTGCTGTCCCGCAGGTGTGTTCTGGGTGGGTGGGCGTGCTTGCGGAGTCCCGCGGTGGGGAGGGGAGGAGGGATGGGAAGGCCCCTGCTCACGAACGAGGATGGCCGGGGGAGGGAAAGAAGGATCTTCAGGTTTGAGTCTCGGTTTTGGAGGCTGGGGGAGCTACCTGTTGGCAAGGCAGGCAGGCAGCCTTGGGGGGTGCCCCTCATCCCCACACTCCTCTCTGTGTGCCTTGCTGGTTTTCTCTATGTGAGCACCATCCGGACTCTTCGGTGCTCTCTCGCTCTCTCTTTTTTTTTCCTTTTAGCACATATTTAGAAAAATGTGTATTGTACTAGGTTGAACATACAGAGTCTAAAATGTGCCATGTTGAGTAGACAGCCCTGGGGTGTTAGGTGTGTTCACAGGGTCATACGGTCATTGTCACCGTCCATCACAGAACTCTGTACCCATTAAACAACTCCCCGTCCACCCCTCCCCGCAGCCGCCATTCTGCTTGATATTTCTGTGAATTTAACACTCTTAGTATCTCATCTAAGTAGAATCCTACAGTTTCCATCTTTCTGGGTCTGGCTTATCTCGCTCGGCGTAATATTCTCAGGGTCCATCCACGTGGTGGCATGGGGTAGGATTTCCTTCCTTTTTGAGGCTGAATAACTCCGCCGTATGGACTGACCACACTTTGTTTATCCTCCATCTGGGGTCGGCCCCGTGCATGGCTGGCTTCCACCCCTCGGCTGCTGTGAACCATGCTGGCGTGAGCGTGGCTGGACACACATCTGTTCGAGTCCCTGCCTTCCGTCCTTGGGGACAGGCCGCCGGATCACGTGGTGATTCTGTGTCTGACTTTCTGAGGAACCGCCATGTTGTTTCCAACAGGGGCGGCGCCATTTTCCTTCCCTCAGCAGCGCGTGACAGGGCCCTTTCTCCACATCCTGCCGAGCGGGTTTTCTCTCTACTTTGAACATGGCCGGGAGATGATACCTCTAGGCCTTGTCATGGTTTCTCTTTGCCTGTCCCCAGTGGGCGGTGATGTTGACTCTCTTTTCCTGTTGTTTTTGGGCCACTTGTATATCTTTTTTGAACAAATGTTCGGATCTCTTGTCTGGTTTTAACAGTTGAGTTTTGTGTTGTCGAGCTGTGGTCATTGTCTGGGCAGCTCGTGGAAGGGGGTTCCAGGCTTCAGGCGCTTCCACCCCTCCCAGCAGATGACCTCCTGAAGAAGGGGAGCCCTGTGACAGGAGCTCCGTCTGGCCCCATCAGCGGCCCCTCAGCTTTCCAGCCTGTCCTTCTCGGTGTATTCACCATCTTAAGCCAGTGCTCTGGGTGCCTCCCTGTCCTTCCCGTGATGACCCCCGCCTGGTGTCTTTGCTCTCTTCTGGGTCTCTAATCTTCCTGCCCACCTGCTCCTTCTTACAGACCTGACAGGCTGGCTGCTGTGCCTCCCTGGTGATCTTTCGTTGATTCTTGGCACCTGGGTCTTCTCTGAAGGAAGTTTTTATTTAAATACCCCAGAGTCCTAATTGTAAAGAGACGCAGGGAGGTGTGCTTAGGGGGAGTGGACAGTCGGAGAAGGCACATGAAATCCTTGTAGAGAATAGATTTCTGGGTGCAAAGCACAGAGAAATGCCAACCTCATTGAAGAAACTAGTAGAAAGCAGAGAGAGGACCACTTGCCTGAATTCTTTTGGGTTTTTCCATCTTGGCTCCCTCTGCATCAGTGTTACACGCAGCCATACCGGGCTGGAGACAAGCTGTGAGGGAACTTGCTTTAGTCCGTTGGTGTCATTGTCTCCACCAAAGCATCTTTGCTCTTTGCCAGCTCCATGGAGGGCGGGCGTCCGAGCGTCCTTCCCACAGGCTGACGCCCACCAGGTGGACACGTGCGCTCGTGTGAGAGCATCGGGAAGATTTTGTCACTTGTTCGCTTATTCCACGATGACTGCCTTTCACCCTGCCTGTCCGTGCACAATAGAAAAGATACATTGTTCTCCTTTTCTCTATGAGCTGCTTGCAGACTTGCCTGGGGACAGAGCGGGGAAAGCGCTGGATCCTGGCAGAGTGTGGCTCCTATTGAAGTTTCTTTCATTTTCTGGTTCCAAGCACCGAGGCAAATTGAGGTCAGGGAGCTCCGACATGGAAGGGAGCGATTTCATTTGGGTCAATTTAAATGAGATGCTGTTTTTAGATTATGTATAACTAAAAAAAAAAAAAAGAAAAAAAGAAAAGAAACTTGTGTCTTACTTTGGTGTTCATGTCCCTTCTACAGGTCACCTCAAGTAATGTTGTCTTGAAGACAGGATTCGATTTTCTGGACAACTGGTAAAATGTATTAGACCAAAATAATAATAATAATGATAAAATCAAGAACCCCTGGAGTGTTTTTCCAAAGCGGTGTGGTGGAGGAGGATAAAATGGGCAATATTTCCCTTTGTATTTTCCTGGTTTCTGTACACTTTTTTCTTAATCATTTGGAAACTGGTAAATATTGCCTTGTCCAGATTTCCAGATTTTTCTCTTTTTGGTAAGGCCAGATATATATGCTATTTTCAATGATTTAATAACAGAAGTTTTGCATTTGGAATTTTTAAAGACTGTTAGGGAATTCCATTGATCTTGTACATAAAGCTTCCATTCCCAGTTCCACCCAATTCCCCCCACCCCAGAGATAAAGCTTTCTCATTGTGTCACAAAAATCGTGAAAGCGATTTCCCTCTCTTTCTCCTTTAGTCTCTCCCCTTTTTATTAATTGGGTGAACTTTGGTTGGGTGGCTGTTGGTGATATCCTCAGTAGTGGCATCAGCACACCAGCTGTGACCACGGAAGGATGACCCTGCCACTGCCCCCAGCCCCACCCAACGTCCCCAGCCATCCAGGGCCACCTGAAGCCACGCTTGTCGGATCGTGTGCCATCTCCACCCTCATGGCGTTGCCAGGAAACAGACTGTTGGCACACGGCAGAGATGCTCTTTCGTTCGCCCTGATAACTATTCAAACCATTCATAGCTGTTTAAGAAGAGCTGCATGTTTAAAAGTTTTGTATTAACTTTTCATTATTTTGTATCTAGGTTTAGATGTTGTAGGGCTGCCACTTTTCTGGGGTGTGTACTGGTTTCTTTCTGGAAGCTCTTTGCTACTCACGTGGCCTGTGGCTGTCCCCTGTCTCGGGCGTCTGCAGGGGTAAGGGCGGACGGCAGGTGTTAGAGGATGGACTCTTCTGAGTAGGTGTGTTAGAACCTTCCAGCATGAGACTGGCGGGCCAGTGGACGTCTTCATCCCGAGGACTGGTCAGACTCCCTGGACGGATCTCCCTCCGCATTCCTGACCACCATCCGAAGTGAACTGTCAAGTTTCTGCAGCGCCCTGCAGCGCCCCCTGGAGACGTGTGTGGTCATAGCAATGGCATCTCTTGGAGCGAGACTTTGTGACCCGCTGCTGCGCAGGTGTCCTGGCAGCTCCCAGGCTGCCCAGGGGAGCAAGGTGGCCCATGCCCCGGAGGTGGGTGGGACAGGGCGAGGAGGAGCGTGGGCCTTACCCTGGGAAGCCTATGCCCTGACTCGTGGCCCTGAGCTGCAGGAGCCTGCGGGACGCGCCCGAGTGCGATCTACACATGGCCTCTCACTGTGTTCTCCTCACCCAAAGCCTTAACCCCTGCGAGTCTGGCCAGTGAGCACCTAGTTTCAGTATCAAAGTGTGTCTTTTTAAAAATGCGTTTCTGTTTCGTATGACCTCCTTAAGTGATTTCCAGAATATCTTATCTGGCTCCAAGGTAAAGCCCATGGCAACTTACCCCGCTCCCCGCCCCCCTCCCCCGGGAATGTTTCTGCCAAAGTTGTGGCCCAGCCAACTTTTGATTTGGTTTCTGCCAATTGGATTATGTCCTTAAACTTCATTTGGGCCCTTAGGGTTGTGGATATGACCTTCTTGCTTTGGTGACTGTGTTATGGCAAATAGAGGTTCTTTTGTACCATTTAAGGATAGTGAAACATGCCAGGGAAAGAAGGTTTCTAGCATGGTGGGGAGGGAAAAGGGAAACTCCAGCTGACACAGCACGGCAGTGTGCCCGCCCCTCGGGTCAGCCGCTGAGTCTCGGAGCCTGGCTCCCCACCTGCCTCCACTTCCAGCCTGGAGGACATCGGACTGTCTCAGAACCCGTGCTTGAAAACGCTTCCTCAAACGAGAGATGGACAGGTGTGCGTTGCTATTCCTTGGGGCTGGTGTAGCAGGGGGAACTGAACTACATCAGGAACAATCAGCCCAAGATGAGCTGTCTGTTCTCTGAGGAGATGGTTCTCATTAATTGCTGATTTTTACGTAAAGCCCAATTATTCCTTTCAAGTTGGACCCTGGAAGCTGAGGGGGTTCGGGGATGGTAGAAAATCTCTGCCTCCCCAGGTGCCACCTGGGGGCCTCTGCTCAGAGCTATTCAGTTAATCTTGTTTCTACAGAGTCTTAAGTTTCATGAGAGACGGCCTCCTGAGATGAAAGGTAAAGTCAAAGCTTGGGAAATCCTCGAGTGGTGTTGCTTGGCCTTGCTCTCAGAGGTCAGGGACTGAGAAGGAGGCATGAAGGCCTAGAGGACACAGGCTAGTGGGTGTCTGAGATGGTTCCTGCCCACCGAGGAACCTGTGTTCGGTGTGTCCAAGTACTATGGACAAATGAAGCTCTTAAGTTTGCCATCCGCCCCCCAACATGTATCAGGGTAGGGTTTTTAGAACCAGGAGTTTATATTTATCATGTTAAAAATACACACTTTTCAGCTGAAGCCTGTATTTGGTGTTGGGTGTCCCCCCCACCCCGCACCCCCATTCGGTGCATCTGGGATTCAGCTCAAGGATTTAGTGTCTTGCTTTGGGTGACCATTCCTGACCCCCAGGAAGTCAGAAACTAGTTTCAGTTCCTTCACTTGGGGGTCTCTACCCTGCTCTCTGGGTTTGGGAGTGCTGCCTGCTGGGGACGGCTGCAAGCCGCACCCCACGGGGATGTCAGAGCCGCCTCCCTTTCTTTGTTACATGTTTTCAAAAACAATTGAAACATTCTTACTGACAACTTGTAACTTGGTTGTATTTTATATTAATAGCCTTTAATAAAGCCATTTAAAATATGTTAGGTGTGTTTATTTGGGGCCTCTACTGGAGCTGGGAACCCTGTCAGGATGCTGTTCAGCACAGAGGAGAAGGATTTGTACTAGTTAAATGAGTGTCAAACCTCTTCCGGGGACTAGTTAAGCAAGTGTGAGACCTCTTTGGGGAGACTGCTGTGTGCAGGCCTGATTCAACGCCCCCTGCAAGGTGGTGGGAGGTGGTCCCCCCCCTCCCATGCACAGGGATGGGATGATCCTGGAGGGCACCTCTCCAGCCGTCAGGTGACCTGGAAGCCATGGCATGTCTTCCCAGAGACCAGCTTATCGCATCTAGGGACTGACTCAGAGCAGATGCAATCTCCCTGAAAGCTTTCACCTTGAGTCTGGTTTAAGTGGATTTTTCTTGGAAGAAATGCAAGCTTAAGTGTGGTCGGTCAGTCCTGTTCCATCCATTAAAGTGCAGGAGATAAGTTACCAATGACAGATGGAAGGGAATTTTTAGATGTCAATTTTCCATATCAAAAAAGCTTTTGGGGTGCCGGGGTGGCTCAGTGGGTTAAAGCCTCTGCCTTCGGCTCAGGTTATGATCCCAGAGTCCTGGGATCGAGCCCCGCGTCGGGCTCTCTGCTCAGCGGGGAGCCTGCTTCCTCCTCTCTCTGCCTGCCTCTCTGCCTCCTTGTGATCTCTGCCTGTCAAATAAATAAAATCTAAAAAAAAAAAAAAGGCTTTTAAAACTAATACCTCTTAGGAAAATGGTGGTTCAGGCTGACCAACTCCTAACTTCTCAGCCTGCGCTGTGGGGCCTTGCTGCCTCGGGCACCGAAGAGTCCTGGGGGAGCAAGTGATGGTGCTTGCTGACTTGCTGGGGTGCAGTGGTTGTCATGAAGGTTCCAAGACCACAAGCATTTGCGTTATTGTATCGACATGTTTTGAGAGGAAGCGAGTAGCTCCCGAGCTCAGAGGGTTGACAGTTTGCAGCCGCTTAGTATGTGCTACAAACACACACACGTATCTGTATGCGTAAAGTTTCTGTGCAAGAAGGAGCCATCGACCTAGAGGCAAAATCTACCTGGTGCATTATGTAGGCAGGAAGGAAGATGTTGAGTCTGGGGGGACAAGAATATCCTGAGTTACAGGGTGGGGGGTATTCATGGTGCTTTTCTAGCATTTTCTCTGGTCTGATCCTCTGCTCATAGGCAATTTTCTAACACACTTACCAGCCTCCGGGGTGCTTTGATACCAACAGGGCATACCCTTAGGAGGGTATTGTGATTCGGAATCCCAACTGAAGTCAGGCGAAAAGCAAGTGAGTTCTGGATATATGATCAATTAAATTAATTAATTAATTAATTAATTATTTTTGTACAATCAGTTTTAAACATCTAAGCAGCAGTACTAACTAGAAACTTAAATAGAAAAATACCAACTAGGGGATGCCTGGGTGGCTCAGTAGGTAAAGCGTCCACCTTCAGCTCAGGTTATGATCCCAGGGTCCTGGGATCGAGCCCCGCATCAGGCTCCCTGCTCAGTGGGGAGCCTGCTTCTCCCTCTTCTGCTCCCTGCTTGTCGGCGTGCTCTTTCTCTGTCAAATAAATAAATAAAATCTTAAAAAAAAAAGTACTGATTAGATGGTGTCGACAAGAAATGCACTTTAATACAAAGACACAGGTTAAAAGAGACCAGTTCCTAATGGTAATAAAGTATCAAGGAATCAACTTCTATAGGTATACAAAAACTTCTTTAAAGAAAAATTAGGGACACCCAGGTGGCTCAGTCAGGGAAACATCTATGTTTGGCTCAGGTCGTGATCCCTGGGGTCCAGGGATGGAGCCCTGAGTCTGGCTCCCCCCTCAGTGGGGAGTCTGCTTCTCCCTCTGCCTGCCACTCCCACCACTCGTGCTTTCTGTTTCTCTAACAAATAAAATCCTAAAAAATAAACAAGAAAACAAAAAAACCCCTGTGAAAAGGAAATAGAAGATGTAGAAGAAGATGTGAATAATCCTGGCTGGGGTAATATAGTATTGTGAAGATGCTAATTTCCCCAAATCATTTTATAAAGTTGGTGCAATGTTAACAAAAATCACAGTGCGTATTTTGAGAAATTGACAAATTTACATTGAATTGTAGTTGGGGAAGTAAAGTTTACCGAAATATAAGGGGGATCGCTCTGTCAGTTACCAGAACAAACATGTTAGATGGCCAAAGAAATGCAGTTTGTTGGTATTGGTACGGGGATGGGTGATCAGATCAGTGAATTAGGGTGGGGGGCTCAGGGACAAACCCACGAGCACACGAGGACTCAGTGTATAATCCCTGTGGCACCACACACTGGCCGTGGGGAGAGAGAGGCACCCCATGGAGAGATGTAGGAACGGATTCCTGCCCAACGCTACAGGGAAGATGGGCTCCATCTGGATTCAAGACCAAATGATGAAAGATAAAAAAGTGTAAAGGAATAGAGGGAAATCGCTCGTGACCCAGAATGAGGAAGGACTTCTTGAGTCTATGCCATAAAGCAAAATACTGATGAATCTCATACATGAACATTGAGGATTTCTGTCGGTAAAGCGTGCCACTGAGAGAGTTAATGAGCTGAGAGGGCAGGAGATCACTGCTAGGTCAGTTTCAATAAAGAAGTATCCAGAAGATACGTGATGGCATTCCTGCAGACCAAGAGGCCAGCAACCCCAACAGAGAAGTAACATGAGAGAAAATCTTTAAAAACTATCGAACATGGAAAGGTAATCAGGGGAAGAAAAGTGAGCTGGCTAGTGCCAAGTGTTGGCAGAAATGCGGTAGAGCAGCGGTTCTCGGCTGGAGCAGATTTTGCCGCCCTGGGGGCAGTTGGTAGTGTGGGGAGACGTTTGTTACCAGAACAACTGAGGAAGGGTATACTGTTGGCTTCTAGAGGGAAGAGGCCAGTGGTGCTGCCAAACCTCTTACATGCACAGGACAGCCCCTCACAACATAGAATCATTTGGCTCAAAATGCCCGTAGGGCCAGGTTTTCCCTGGGTTAGGGGAACTGTACAGCCCTTGCGTCCAGAGTAAGCTGGCCCTCTTTTGCCACCTGCATGCATCTGGTGTGAGCCCATGATTCCCCTCCAGGATGCATGTCTCAGGGAAATTCGCTCATAAGCACTTAAGGGAACATGTCTGGGGCTCTTTGTTGCGGAGGCGTCTGTGGAGTCGGAGGCAAGCAGGATATCTGTCATTTGGAAGAAGGCTAGAGAAAATGTGATGGGGCACTTAAAAGCAAATTAGGGGCCCCAGGGTGGCTCAGTCGGTTAAGCATCCAAATTGATTTCTGGCTCACGTCCTAATCTCAGGATTGTGAGATCGAGCCCCAAGTCGGGTTCATGCTGAGTATGGAGCCTATTTTCTCTCTCTCCCTCTCCCTCTGCGCCTCCCCCCACCTTTACAAAAAAGCAGCAGGGGCACCTGGGTGGCTCAGTTTGGCTCAAGTCATGATCTCAGGGTCCTGGGATCCAACCCCTGCTGAGCACATGGAATCCCCCCCACTTCCCTCTGCCCCCCCGCCACGCCCCTTAACTGCCCCCTTCCCCTGCTTCTGTGCACACGCATACCCTCTCTCAAATAAGTAAAATCTTTAAAATTAAAAAAAGTAGCAAATTAAATGCACACATGGCAATGGGGTTGGAGCTGAGCAAATATATTAGTGGAAGAAAGCAAGAAACTAAATGGAATATCATTAGTGTAAATTTAAAACATATGCACATAAAACAAGACCTATTTAACAACGGAATGACTATGAGAGGAAAAGAGGTGGAAGTAAGGGTGGTGGAAAGAAGTCCCCAACAGATCTGGAATGGACCCATGGTGACCGTAGGTGCTTCCTTGCCAGGAATTTGCTATCTCTCGTAATCTAGGTCTGTTATGCTCTCTCAATTCAGATGGGAGGCTCATTTCTTTGGCTGGTGTGTCAGGTCAGAGGTGGCCCTTGGCCAGTGTTGGTTAGAATGTATGTGGCTCATCTCTGTTCAGGTGCAGTTTGTGTGACTATGGTTGCACATCTGCCAATGTTTGTAAAGTCTTTTGGATCAATCCAGGCCTTCTGTAACAGCAGCTGGGGACTGCGCAGATTGGGAGGAGAGTGAGGGTAGGAGTTAGTGACACCTGATGCCCTGTTTCTCGGGGGACAGAAATCACACAGGCTATGTGACACTGGGCGGGGACTCTGCAGAGAAGAGGGTTCTTATCACTTGGCTGCCTTTACCACAGCCATCTGAAATTTGCCCAACTGAAGATGTGTCAGGCAGTGAGATCATGGACAATAATATGGGTGAGGAGCTTTAAATTTTTTTTTAATTGTCTAACTGCATTTCAGAATGTGCAGAGAATGCGCTCTACTGCCTTAACACGAAACAAGCATTTTGAAACATTTCTTGCCAGTCTTTTGTGGTGAAAAGGTCCAGGTCCAAGTGGAAAGCATGTGTCACAGGGACAGTCCTGCCTGGAAATGAGATCCAAATGTAAGTCTGGTCACCACATGGGTCCTGGCAGTTCTCTTTGTGCCCTGTGCTCCATTTCTCGCCCTCCACCACCTCATTTTGTCTCTCTCCACTGATTCATGCTGACACCTTGCCTCAGGGTTACAATAATACATGTATCCTTTCATAGTTCTTACTATGTTTCAGTCTGATGCCAGACACTAGGCATTCTGGGACACAGTTACTACCCTCCTGGGGCTTGCATTCTAGGGGAGAAGTCAGACTAAACACATGACCACACAATTTTGTTGAACATTGCTAAAAAAATAAATGTATTTCCACTTGTAGCCATGATACAGTCATCTGGATTAGACTTAACCTTCTCGTTTTAAACGACTAGAAAATTGGAGAAGATATGTGAAGCAATATATAGACTTCAGGCAGCAGACATTGCAAGGGAAACAAGTGAAGCAAGCCTTATGACTGCCCTGGTTTTCTAACCTGAGGCCTTTTCTAGAGCACGCTGCAGGAAGTATTGCTGAGCTGAAGAGAGAGAGTTTGGGGAGGAATAGATGTTTGGAATTTGTAGGAGGGAACTGTGCAGAGAAAAACTCCAGAAATATGCCTAGGATTCCCCTTGGGTATGTTGGAGACAGTTTCTGGGCTGCAGAACAGGGAGGGGGAATCCAGACAGAGCCTGGGAATCTTGCTGAAGTGAAGAGAATGAAGTCAAGGAGGCCCAGGGAGCTAGAATTGAAAGGGCAGAGTTTCAGAGAGGAAGATCTTCAGAGATCTGCATTGGGGTTCCCTTAGGTCTTTGGCTAAAGCCAGCCTCTATGTGTGTGGAGTGAAAGCTGGGTAAGAACAACCTCCAGGGAAAGGGTAGTTATTGACAAGATAAACAAATCCTAGCATTCACGCAAAGCCAGGAATTAACTATGTTCACTCCGGCCAGAGTGCAGGCCACGCTGGACATGTGGGGCCCTCAGCAGAGATCCTGGAAGTATGTACTAGAGAAAGGGTTATAATAGCCTCTGAAAAAAGGCTAGTCAAGATCTGCCCTGAAGAAGTTCTACCACAGACATGAAAGGATCAAAGCAACTCACAACTCAGCGGCCCACCAGAATATGTCCACCACCCTTTATAGGAAGGTTACCAAATCTAGCACTAAGCACAACTAAACACAAAATTCACAGTGGTCAGCAAGCAATCAAAAATTACTAGACAACAAATAAGCAAGGAAATGTGATTCATCCACAGAAGAAAAATCACTCAATAGACCAAGCCAGAAATGACAGGGATGATGGAATTAGCAGAAGGGATTTTAAAACAGCTCTTATAAATATGATCTAGGTACTCAAGAATGTGAAGGAGAGAAATAGAACTTAGAGATAAAACTCTCTGAAATGAAAATGTTACTGGAGTAGAGTAAAATTAAATGACACACTCCAGAAATGCATGAATGGGAAGAGAGCAGTAGAATCTATCCAAAAAGAAGCAAAAAAATTGGGGAAAAAATGAACTGCAGAGCCTCAGTGTCATGAGGGAAAATACCAAGTGATCCAGTTATAAATAATCAATCCCAAAAGGAGAAGACAGGGATGGAAAAATATTTGAAGAAATAATGGCCCAGATTCCCCCAATTTGATAAAACCTATAAACCCCAAACCAGATTTAAGAAGTTTAACAAACCCCAAGGAGGATACACACACACACACACACACACACACACACACACACCCCACAGGTAGCTGAAAATTAGTAATAAGGAGAAAATTTGTAAAAACAGGCAGAAGAAAAAAAATGACTTCTCATCCCCAAATATGCAAGCTTGAAGTAAATGGAACATTTTTAAAGTGCTGAAAAGATGGGATGCCTGGCTGGCTCAGTTGGTTGAACGGCTGCCTTCGGCTCGGGTCAAGGTCCTGGGAGACCCGGGATCAAGTCCCACAATAGGCTCCTTGCTCGGCAGGGGGCCTGCTTCTCCGTGCGTGTGTGCTCTCTCTCTCTCTCTGACAAATAAATAAATAAAAATCTTTTTTAAAAAAGTGATGAAAAGAAAAATAGAGCTATCAACCTTTAATATCCAGCCAAAAAGTCCTTTAAAATCAAAGGGAAAATACACACACACACAGACACACATGCAAACTGAGAAAATTTATTGCAGCTGGCCTGAATTACAAGAAATATTAAACAAAGTTCTTTAGGCAAAAGGAAAATGATACTAGGCAGAAGCTTGAATCTGCACAAAGGAATGAGAGTGCAGAAAATGGTAAATATGTGAGTAAATATAATGGCCTTTTTTTTAGATTTCAAAATGTTTGGGAAGATAATTGAAGCAAAACCAATAACAATGTATTGTGGCATCTATAACATGGAGAAGTTAAATGTATGACAATAACTGAAAAGATGGAAGGGAGAAATGGAAGTATGCTACCGTAAAGATCTGTCATAATATATAGAGTGATGGAATATTATTTAGAGTCAGACTGGTAAGTTAAACATACAAATTGTAAACTGCATAGAAACTGCTAAAACCTACTGGGTGTTATATGCAACCGATGGATTATTGAACTCTGTATCTGAAACTAATGATGTACTATAGATTGGCTAATTGAATTTAAATTAAAAAAAAAGAAACTTCTAAGAATTAAAGGAAAGATATATAGATAATAAGTTAGTTGTGGAAATAAAATGGAATGCTAAACTTTATAAGACAGCAGGAAAAGAGGAAAAATAGAAACAAAGAACAATTGAGACAAATATAAAATAGTAAAATGGTAGGTTTACACACAGCTATATTGATAATTATGTTAAATGCAAATGCCCTAAGAACCCCAATTAAAAAGCCAAAATTGTTAGACTGGATGAAAAAGCAAGCCCAACTAAATGGCTTCTACAAGAAATGCACTTTAATACAAAGGCACAGATAGGTTAAAGGTAAAAGGACGGAAAAGAATATACCATCAGCTACTAATCAAAAGAAAGTTGAAGCGGATATATTTTTATCAGATAAATTAGACTTCATTTATATGAAGGGGTAAAAAGTGCATTTTATAATTAAAAGGGGATCAATTAATTAATCAACACATAGCTTTCTTTAATTGGCATACGGCTAACAACAGAGCTTCAAAATACATGAAGCAAAGCTGAAAGAACAGAAAACAGAAATAGACAAATTAACACACGTGGTTTGAGATGACAACACTTTCCATGACTGATAGAACAACTAGGTAGAAAATCAGTGGGGATATAAAACAATATCACTACCATCAGTTTGACATCATTGACATTTGTAGAACACTCTACCCAACAACCACAGAATACAATTTTTTCACAAGTATATGTGAAAATTTCACTGAGATATAATTTGTGCTGGGCCATAGACATCTCAATAAAATTAGGATTGAAATGATCCAGAGCACGGTCTCTGATTGAAATGTATTACTTTAGAGATTTAGAACTGGAAGGTATCTGGAAAATCCTAACATATTTAGATATTAAACATTACATTTTAAAATAACTCATGGGTCAAAGAAGAAATCACAAAGAAAACTCAGAAAACATTTTGAATTGAAATCGCAGCATGTCAAGATTAGTGATATGCAACCAAAGTAGTGCTTCAAGGGAAAATTACAGCTTAAAATGCTTACATTAGAAAAGAAGAAAGACCTAAAAAGTTGATTATCTAAGGTTTTACTATAAGAAACTAGAAGAACAACTTAAGCAAAGGAAGGAAATGATGAAGAGTAGAAATCAATTAAACAGAAAACATTCCAGCAATAGTAAATTAGTTGGTATTTCAAAAGCTGGATCTTTGAGAAACATTAGCAAAATTTGATAAAGTGCAAGGTAGGCAGCATTGCATTTCTCTGGCTGTTCTTCCATATTTCGGTCTCTCTGGCTCTCCTCTTCTGCTTCCTTCTTCTACTTCTAAGGACTCTTTTGGTTACAAGAGGCCCACTTGGAAAATTTGGGATGAGTCTGCCTATCTTAAGGTCAGCTAATCAGCAGCCTAAATTCCATCTGCAAGATTCCTTCCCTTTTGCCATATAACAGTCACAGATTCCAGGGACTGGGATACAATATGTTGGGGAAGCATTATCCTGCCTACCACAGATCATGTTTTTAATTACCTGGTAAGATCACCAGGATGTCCCCAAGGAAGGGACATTTAAACCGGGGGAGTAGTTGGAAAACTATTGCAATGAATAGTCCAAGCAAGAAGTAATGATGATGCGGCCCAGATGGGCAGCAGTAGAAATGGGGGAAAATGGATTTAGGAGATATTTGGGAAGCAGATCAACAGAGGAGGTCGCCCCTCCAGAGCGATGGAATCTATTATCATCCGGACACAAGCATGCATGAGACCTGTGGTTTTGATTGGGAGGAGATCGTGTCTGGATTAAAGCAGACCTGATCCCCCAGAGCCTAGGCCAGACAAGAAATAGAACCATTTCATCCTCAATAGGCTCTTCCTAAGCCAAGACTGAGTGTCACTGCCAGGTTTAATCCTGTATATTATTTACCTCTTAAACAATGCACTTGACAGATTGTTCGCAATGATGACCTCCAGCAATTCCTTCCATCCCCGATCACAAGCATCACTCCTCCCAGCAAGAGGCAGAGTCCATTTCCCTTCCCTTTGGATCTGGGCTGGCCCTAGACTTGCTTTGGCTAAAAGAAAGTGGTGGAAGTTGTGTTGGGTGACGTCCAAGCTTCAATCTTCAGAAGCGGGACCACCAGCACTCTTGCTCTCTTGAAATGCTTCCATCTCTGTGCACAGGGGTGGTCTGGCCGTCTGGTGGATGGGTGGCTTTGGAAGAGAGCTGAGTCAGTGGACCAAGCCAACTGCCCGACATGTGAGCAAGGACACTGGGGCCAGCCAGTCTCCTGCCTGCTGTCCCAGTGCAGGCTTCCATTACATGGGGTGGCATGAACCACGGGCTTTTATTTCTTGCAGTCCCTGAGCCTGGAGGTCCAAGATCAAGGTTACCAGTATGGTTTAGTTCCCGGGAAGGTTGTCTTCCCACCATGGGAAGAAAGAGGGCTAGCTCTCTTCCTGTTCTTATAAGGACACCAAGCCATCACAGGAGCTCCTCTCCTACAACCATTCATACATTGGATGATGTATGAATTTGGGGAGGATACAGACATGCTGTCCATAACACCAACTGAGGGCAAACAGGTGAAGCAGCCCAGTGGACCACACAAGGAGCTGACCCCCCGCCCAAACACCAACCCACAGAGGCAGGAGCAAATAAATGGTGGCTATTTTAAGCCACTGAGTTGTGGTGTGGTTTGATGGGCAGCAAGATAACTCGTTAGACTTTCCCACTGCTCCCCCTCACCAAAAGCCTATAAGGGATTTCTGTCATGAAAAGGACAGAGTACCCGCATGAAGAAAGAGCAAAGAGCAAAAGGAACCTTGTCTGGCCAGATAAATGCCCTGGGCAGTAGAAGCATGCAATGATTATTTGCACTCTTTGCTTCATTTCATGGTAGTGAATGGATAGAGCACCGCCCACCTTACCTTTGGAGGGCCTTGGCCATTGACAAGGCACTGTCCCTTGCTTTCGTTCTTTCTCCATTACTGAAAACAGATGGCACCCACCTGGGCTGTGAGCAGAAGAGGAGCCCTGGGATGATGAGGAAGACCCTGATGGAGTTGCTGGGGGCTGGCAAGAGAGCACGGAGGACACCAACTGAGAGGAGACTCCCCCTGTGCCCTAATAAGACCCCCATCCTCCCTGCTAAGGTGGTTAGTGGACCAGCAGGTGCACCCCTCCGCCCCCAGTGCTGGGACCCTGGTGGAATATGTGAAATATGTGAACGCATTCTTACTGCTCAAGGGAAGTCTAGTTGAAGAGACAAATTGAGCTACTGTCGAAAAGCATTTGACTCTGTTTGACTGTAAGTCACTCCAAGTTGCCAAACTTATACCACTCAGAACTTGAGATCTAGAGAAGAGTCATAGGAACGAGAACAGGGGAGTGTGTTGGGGGGCGGAGGTTCCACAGAAGAAACAGAAGAAATAGTTTTCTATGTTGCTTTGACCTGTCATCTCTCAGACAGAACTGCCTAGGGAAGCAAGTTGGCACAGTCCCCATGGCTGTAGAGTGGCGTGTCTGTCTCTTCGTTTGTGGTTGAGACAGCAGGAGCTCTCTGAGAGATCTGAATTACGGTAACAAGAATTATCACTTATTAAACATCTAACCCACGCCGACTGGCATAGCCGATGTTTGATTCTGAGTCGTTTAACCCTCACAATACCACCTAAGAGGTAGGTGGTGTTGTTCATCTCATTTAACAGATCATGAAACCAAGGCTCAGATGGGTTCAGTGACTTCTTGGCTCTGTAACGTCTCCAAGGTCACACAGCTAGTGAGTGACCAAACCTGGATTCAAGACCCCATTCTCCTGACTTCCAATCACTGGCACGACCATTTGGCAAAAGCCACACGAAAGTCATTTCCTAAAACAGAAATAACTGACTTTGAAGCATCTTTATGTTTCCTGTTTTATGGTATCAGCTTTGCTGACTTGTGGCTCATAGAACTTTTATGTCCTTCCCCTTCGTAAAGCACAAAAGCTACAGAGACTTCATATTTCTGAGCATGACCTTGGTCCCTCTCTTCATAGGCTTATTTATCATAAAGTGAAAAATCAACTCGGACACTTTAACACCCAACTTATTTGTCTAAAGCTGTTGATCTTTTTTTCCCCTTTTAAATAAAAGCTGTTGTTCTCTTGTGCACCCCATGGCCATGAGGGCCCACAGGGCTTGTCAGAGGGAGAGAGGACCCCTGTCTCCAGAACAGCATCTCTGGGGGGAGAAAACCCCGTCTCCCCTCGGGGGCCAGCCCAGCTCAGGAGGACAGTCACCAGAACACGCAGCAGCAGGAGTGGCCCGGCCGGGACCCCCCCTTGTCCTGGCGTTAGAACTTTGTCCGATCATCTCCCCTCGCTGAGCTCCGTTACTCTTCCCTTGTCGCATGTTGCGACATTTTTGAACTTTCTGGCACAGAAGAGTGACCCAGTAATTGTTAGATGAATCCACACTCTTTGATAGCATGGCTTCAGGCCTCTAGGTTTATTTAAATATGTCCCTCACATAATAAATCCGTGAGACATTTTGGGATGTCCGGGTGGCTCAGTCAGTTAAGTGTCCGTGTTTGGCTGGGGTCCTGACCCCAGGATCCCGGGACTGAGTCCCGCATCAGGCTCCCTGCTCATGATTCCTGTGACTTTGACCAAGTCTGTCTCCTCTCCGCGTTGCTGGTAGCCACACGCGGGCTCTTGGGAAGCTCCGACCAGGCAAGGTGCAGGACACTCAAGTGTAGGGTGAGCACCATTACCCTTATTGTGAGGATGGGAAGGCCTGGGCTGGAGAAGCAAAATGGACTACCCCCTCCCCTGGGCCAGCGCTCCTTCCTCCCTCCTGTGGGGTGTCCACCACCAATGTCAAGGTTATCCATCCTCTCCCTCCCCACCAGATGCTCCAGTGAGTTGTCAGATTAATTGGAGAGGAGAGGGCCCCTGCAAAGGGCAGCCTTGCCTTTTGGCCCATCACAACCTTTCTGGTTTTCGAGCCAGGAGAATAAACAGAAATGACCTCCCAGAACTGCACAAAATAAGCCCTGGGTCAAG
Organism: Mustela erminea; assembly: GCF_009829155.1. Lineage (NCBI taxonomy): Eukaryota > Metazoa > Chordata > Mammalia > Carnivora > Mustelidae > Mustela > Mustela erminea. The sequence goes on along the minus strand of NC_045627.1, from coordinate 3,316,860 downwards.
CAGCTTGTTTCTGCAGCAGCTTTTCTTGCAAATAGCCGGTGGGTTTTGAATCTCTACCAGGCCGTTCTGTACAATGACTCTCTCACCCTCCCGAGGAAGATGGCATCCCTCATTCTCCGTTTTCCCACTGAACACAGAGATTGAGTGTTCTGTTTCAAGGCATCTGACCACACAATGGCAGAGCCTAAAGCAGTGTGCAGGGGCTGGGGGAGCTAGGAGGTGAGGCGAGAAGGAGGCCTGTAGGTGCAAGATGGAGGCAGAGCGGCGGGCCAAGGGCAGCCTGGGAAGGAGGTAGCAAGGGTTGGCCATTGCATGGAGAAGTGGCCATGACATTCACACTCCAGGATTGAGTGGGCTCTTAAACACACATGGGTTGGACACATTCTCCACTCTGGAGAAGAGTCAGCGGTCCTTCTCCTTGGTGAAATAGCCTCGGGCCACGGTGCTCTGCTCAGCCTTCTCCCATGTCTAATGGGAGTGCCAGTGTCGAGGCCCGGACGGTCCATCCCAGACGGCATTGCTGGAGTCTTCTGTAGGTACCGCCATCCAGGGATGCAGCTACAAGAGCACCCTTGAGGGCTCAGGGTTGGGTGGGGCAGAGGCACCCAGACTAGACTGCTCTCCAGCAGCCTGACCTGGTGGGCTCCGTGCCCTGTCTTATAAGGTCGCTCTGAGGACCTGAGAGGATGGAGGGGAGTGTTGTTCCTGGGATGCCAGGCACGTAGTCAGTGCTGTGCCCTGCCGGGAAAGAACTCCGCGCAGCTAGCCATGTTTCTGTCCCTTGCCTGGGCACCATCTCCAAGGCAACGCCCATCCCCTCTAGAGGGCATGACGTCATGTTGAGACTCGGTTCCCGTGTGCAGGCTGCTCTATGTGAGCACTGTCCGAGGCTGTGTCCTGCCTCCCAAGGGCTGCTTCTGTGGAAGGGGTGTCAGGGGCCTGTTCGGGGCCATGCTGAGTGCTCTGCCATGTGCCAGCTTTCACCCTCCAGCCCCCGGTGGGCTCAGCTCCTCCCCTGGGTGCATTCTGTGCCTGGTGGGGACCAGAGCTGGGGGCAGGGTGAAGCGCTGTCCCAGGGGGCTGGACCCAGAGACTCTGGTTTCTGTCTTTTAGCTCTGGCCAACCAGCTCCTTCCAAGCCTTGGCTCTCTTCCAGCTTGGGGTCTGCTTCAGTCACACCCTGAGGCAGATGGTGCAGCTCCACGGGCAGCCACACAGCCATTGCTTGTGGAATCACTCACTTCGCACACTCTACCTCCCAGACCAGGCCAGGGTCCATGCAGGGGACCTTAGGACAAGGGTGGGAGCTCTGCAGGCCTGCCCTTCCGGACAGCTTCTCTCACGGCCAGCACCCCAAGTCCCATGCGACCCTCAGCCCTGGGTGCCATTTAGGAGATCATGCTATTCCACAAATGACCTGCTTTCTAGAACCAACCGCTCGCCAAAAGCCCTTTGTGCCTTCTCTTATTTTCCCCGTCAGGGGCACAGTTGTGAATTGTTTCCATGACCTACAAGAACGAATATGGGTTTCTAAGTGCCTCCTTGCTAGTAAATGACATGGGACACATTACTTAACTTTTTGCTTCTCCAGGTCCCTCACGTAGACTATGAGTAAAATCCTGGGTATGGGAGGACTGAGGGACAATGGGAAGCAGCAACCACCTGACCCGTGTTGCTGTGAGCGAGCTCGTTGGAAGCAGCCTGAGAGCGAGCTCCCGGAGACTCTGGTCCCCCTGCCGCTCAGTGACACATATCCTCCATGGTCTAGACTGCTGCTCACGGTCTCACTGTGTCTGGAGTGGTCGTATGCAGCAGATGCAAACCCAAGCCACCCTTCCGGTGCTAGGCTCGTGAGGGGTCCCTCTCTTCCCTCAGCCGCCTGCCGCCTTCACTGAAACACAGTTCTCCCAGGTGACGCCTCACATTGTCTGGATTCAACTCTAGGACATCTTGGCAGGGCTGGGAGTCTCTGCTCTCTGTGGGCTTATTAATCGTGTCATATCACAAAGGAAAGTACCCCTCCCACTACCAATTACAAGCATCCTTTACTAGTGTGTCCCCTAGACTCTAAGCTCCTCAGAGGCGGGAACTCTGTCAGTCTTGCAGAATTTGTGGCCTCCAGGGCTGTGTCTGTGTGGGCTGGCATCTGGCGTGCCGGCCTCTCCGGTGACAGGCTGCTCCCGCTCCTCACTTCCTCCCCCTACCCGGGCTCATCCATCAGTCCGCCAGACCGGCGGCCGGCTGCTGGCCCAGGCTCCAAGGGGGAACAGAAGGCAGCAGCAGGAACAGCCTAAGCTCCCATGACCTGGAGTGCCACGGGGGTTCCCTGGCCACGCGAGCACTCAGGAGCCCCTTTGAGCTGGACATTAGTGCCACAGAGTCACTGTCCTGAAGCAGGCCTTCGGCTGTGTTGGAGAGAGATTGTCCCTGGAAGGGGAGAGCGATTTGATGGAGGTGGTATACTGTTTGCTTGTGACTTTCCTGGGTCCCTTATGGCCAGCTCGAAACAGCGATCGTTCGTGGAATCACTCACCTTGCACCCTCTGCCTCCCAGACCCGGCTGTGGTCCATGCAGGGGGCCTTGGGACAAGGTGGGGGAGCTCTGTGGGCCTGCATTTCCAGACAGGGGAGACCAGCTGCACGCCGAGCCCAGCTCCTTCTTCCCAGAGAGCCTACTGATGTCCGAGCCCCCCGCTGATCCCAAGCTGCCTATCTAGCGGCTCGGGACCTCAACCATTCCTGAAAGCTGTAAAGGTGGGGGGAGGGCGGGGCCCCACAGGAGTTCTCAAGACAGCTGGGAATAAGGCCAAGGTGAGGATGGGGTCAGCGAAGCTCGAGTCCTCCAAGGAGGGGCCACTGGACCTCCAGAGGCTCTGAAATCCATTAGGCAGACAGATGCAGGGGGAAGAGGGAAGAAGGCTCTGGGGTAGGTTGCTGCGTCCCGTCCTGCAGGTAATCAGCCATACGTCAAGCTGCGTCCACCACTCAAGGAAAACAGGACCGAAGGCTATGGTGAGGCTTCGGAGACCCCGTGAACTCTAGAAGGATATGCCTTATTTGAGGGCCCACGTTATTCTTTTCAGATTCTCCAATAAGAACCACTGTACAGTGTGACCATTGAGGTTCTTTCCAACACATACATTCTAGATTTCTGTTTCAGACGCTTGGTCCTGTCCACAGGTTTCTAACCTTGATAGAGCTATTGTCCGAATCGGGCCCCAGGGACTATGACTGTCAAGGGGCCCTGGGGGGTGTGAGTCTGAGGGGTTCTGGGGTTGTGAGTCTTGGGGACCCATGTGATAGATTTGACTCTGAGAAGAAGCTGGATGGGAGGGTCTGTTGGATTATACTTGTATTTCTTCCTCGCGTTGTGGAAGAAAATGCACTCTCCAGAGTTCTTTGCTCTTCCGGAGTAATTGGACACAGATGCTTCTGCTAGAGCCATTTCCTTTTGTTCCCTGGCCACAGGCTCTGGGCGTCTCCTTGGGCGGCAGCAGGGCCTCGCTCTTGTCTGCACTGTCCTGTTTGCCGGCTGTGATCCGGAGCCGTTCATGCACCACATCAAGGGGGTGGCGGCCCCCCGAGCCCCAGGGCCCGTTGCTAGAGAAGGAAATGCTGCCCATCGTAGCTCACAGTCCCCGCAACCACCCTAGCTTCTAGACGCACAGAAATAGGTTTGTCAGTTTTCTCCGCAAAACCTTATTTTTCCCTGCTGTCTTTAGGACAGGGCAGAAATTCATAAACAGGGATAGCTTGGGGCCTGTGGGCTTCAGCCTCACCGACTGGAGGAAGGGGACAGCCAGTCTCTGCGATGTCACATTGACTGGGTGCACTCTCGTCCCACATCTCCAGCCTTTTGGGGGTAGGACCCTCGGCCAGGCCTGAGTTCCAGGTCAGTAACCAGGATGTGGAGGCCAAAAAGAGAAACACCTGAACCTCCAAAGGCAAATGACCTCAGCTGAGTTTTCTAGTCTTTTGGGGAGAAAAGGTCCCACTTGCAGGCGTCACCACAGGCTGTTTCTGGAAATCCAGGCCAGACCAGCCCACGGGCCACAAGACCGCCGAGCCAGGCCTCCCCTCGACCTCCTGTTCCCGGATTCACGCTCCTGGGCAGCTCACTTCTGGTAGAGTTTTTGTTTTCCCCCAGACAACGCTCGGCTCGCATTTAGAACAGGCCTGCCAGTTTGAGTCTCTTTTTGGCAGGAGAGGTGGGGAATTTTATTTTTCCCCCCAAAGGCCTCACGGCTAATTCCCAGACAGATGCTGGGCAGCCTCACCAGCCGGGCGGAACCCAGCTCTCCAGGAGGACGGAGGCAATATTTTCCCTGGACAAGATGAGCCAGAAGGGCCTTTCCAGCGAAGCCCCAGCTCCCGGGCGCTGCGCTGTAAACTGCCCCCGCATCACGGACACCGGCCTCTCCGGCAGCCCGGCCCAGGACTGCCCCCATCACAGGGGGACGAGGAGGAGCCAGGCCTCGTTGAGGGGGAAGACGCCGGACGGATTGTGCCCCACACGGACATCATTAGATCTTGGGTGGGTTTTCTTGTCTCCCTCGTTGCGAAAGATCTTGTAAAGATCTTGAAGAGACGAATCACTAGTGTCCTGAGGCCTGGGGTCACCTGACCCAGGGGAGCCATCGTCCCTGAGCTTTGTCCGGGGCCTTACATCTTGCCAGGACTGTGTCTCTTGTGACCTGGACAGAGCTGAGGGTGGACAGCGCCTTCCACCTGCTCCATGGTGCGGACGACCCCCCTCTGGCCTCCCCACCTTCTACCGGGGCTCCTTCCCCTCCCCCACACATGCTCAGCTCTGCGGGGCACCTTCTCGTTTTGTCTTCTTCCAATTTCTGGGTCCTCAGCTCTCTTCTGGATTTCCTGGCTTCTTCCCACCCCCCCCCCCCTTATATGTATTTCCCCCACTTTCCATTCCTTGGCTGTGGGATGTCCGGATGAAGCCCGGGGCCCCACGTCTTCCCCACCGTCTCCTTGCTCCTGCCTCTGGGCTGCTGGGCAGAGCGGGCCCTTGTCCCTCCCTGTCCTCTCCTCTCAGGGACGCCTCGCCTCCCTTCCTGTCGCAGCTGGCTCTCACAGAGTCCCTTCCTCAGTCCCCGTCCCCCTGCGTCCGTCCGTCCCCAGGACCTTCCTCTGGCGTTTCTGGAAGGGGAGGCCGCGCCCTGGCCTCAGCTCTCCTCCCCGGCTCTCACGGCCACCTGCGGTGTTGGGGTGGCCAAGTCGGCCACCTCCTTCACGACATGCCGTCCTCCTCTCTGAGCCTCCTGTGAGGGTCGAACAGCGGGCAGTGGGGAGGGTCCCTCGTGGCTGTGTGAGCGGAGCTGCTTTTCTTCTGGCAGCTTCGGAGACGATGCCGTCTGTTCAAAGTTCGTCTGCCACACAGCCTCCGAGCTTGTCTCTCCCACCCAGGAGGACAGGCTTCTCCCCGTCTCCACACGACTGAATCCAAGCTCCTGGAGAGGGGCTTTGGGCCCCTCCAGGGCAGGCAAGTATCCCCGCCCGGGCCTGAGCTCTGTCCCCCTGGACTGCTGCCCCATCTGCCGCTCTGGGCACTTTGGTCTCCTTATGATCTTACCTGTGTGGCTTTATGTCTTTTCCCCTTTCTTACTCTTTTTTTTTTTTTTTTTCCTTAAATCGTTCTTGCCACCCCAAAGTAAACCAAAAAATGCCCCCTTTTTTTCTATATTCAAATGCATATTAGTTATCTGCGACCACGAAACACCACAGAAAAGATCACAGTTTGGGGACTTAGAACAATGGCATTCATTTAGCTGATAGTTTGGTGGGTTAAGGTTTGGGGGCGTCTCAGCAGGCAGATCTTATCTTGGACCTTCTCACTTTCTGGGTGGCATTGGGACATCAGGGTGACCCAGCCACGTGTCTCTTCTCTACCCCAGGCTAGCCCGGAACATTCTTTTGGTGGGAGCTGAGAATAAGCCCAAGGTGTGAGCCTTCTCAACCCTCTGGTCATGTCCGGTTGGCCAACACAGAGCAGGTCCGCTGACTGGTCCCGGAGTCTACGGGGAGGCACTCCAGGTGACAGGGTGAGGAGGGGGAAAGGTGGGGCCGTGAGGCCACCAGCCCTCCCCAGACAGCACGTCCTGCAGTTTTGCACGTGGCGGGAGCGCATTCTTCTCTGTATCTCAGTGGTCTGTCCACACTTCTGCCTTCCTCCCTCACCCTCGGGCTCCAGCTCCTCCGGGGGCTCTTACACCATCATGTCGCCACTGCTGGCCCCCAGAGGTCCTCACAGGTGGCTGACTGGACTGAATTTGTTCTCCCATCTCAGTCTTGGTCTCAAAGAGCTCCTTAGACTCTGCTTTTAAACAGATGTGCCCTCTCATCTGTGCTCAAACACCTTCCCTTGCCCCCGATGTCCCTCTGAGCTCCCCGCTGACTAACCTCTCGTCGTCCTCAGGGTTAAATTGCTTGAGTATGTGTCTGGGACTACCTTTCCTCCACACCCTCTTGCCCACGAGTGACTGGACTTTTTTTTTTTTTAAAGATTTTTAAAAAATTTTATTTATTTCATAGACAGAGATCACAAGTAGGCAGAGAGGCAGGCAGAGAGAGAGGAGGAAGCAGGCTCCCCGATGAGCAGAGAGCCCGATGCAGGGCTTGATCCCAGAACCCTGGGATCATGACCTGAGCCGAAGACAGAGGCCTTAACCCACTGAGCCACCCAGGCGCCCCATAACTTGGCTTTTAAAAGCCACTGGGTGCCTTTTTACCTCAAACAGCATCTCGACGCCTCTCACACTTGTTAGTAATGAGTGGTCACCTCCTCTTCAAAAGGTTCTCCTTCTGTCAGCCTAGAACTGTAGACAGAGCCTGGCCTTTGGCCTCGGAGAGAACCATTTTGAATCCCAGCTTACCAGCTTCTGGTTCTGTGACTCTTGACGCGGAACAATGCTGAGCCTGCTTTCCTCAGAGCTTGAACTGCCGGTTCAGGCAGTTCATGGGGGACATTCATTCAGCCAGACTCTTTTGCTGAAGACCCAGAAGTTTTCTGCACTTCTAGAAGATTCTGGATCCCAAGAAGAGGGATGGGCTGAGTTGAGAGCTTGCGTTTTTGTTCTGGAAGTAGCGGTGGGAAAAGCAGACTTGAGATTTAAACAGACCAGGATTTAATTCAGATCTGTCTCTCCTTCGCCAAACCCTGGGCCACAGGGTGCTTCTCATTTCTCTCTCCTCATCTCCTTCTCCATCTCTCTGTCTCTCTTTTTCAGTTTCTCCTTCCTTCTGTGTCTTAACATTAGGTTCCTTTAGGGTTCTAGGCCCTGAGATGTTCTCTTTTTATGCTCATTTTCTTGTGAAAGCTTGACTTTTCTATAGCTTACCTGAATTGGTACCATCCAAATCCAAATGACTGGCCCAATAATCCCACTAAGGATCCTCTTCTTCATCCCCATTTCCTGTCAGAAAGGTTTCATACTGATACTCCGGAACGAGCCCATGTCTCAGACGGAAACAGGCCGTCCATCCCCACGTACCCCTCTCTGTTGGCCGCACCATTTCCCCGCCCTTCCTCTGCCCACTTGTCTCCCGTGAGCCGTCTTGGCTTCCTCCTTGCTGTGATGACTGCTCCCGTTTCCCCTCTCCCACTGAGCGTCACATGGGAGGGCCACTTCTACTCTAGAAGGTTGTGGGAACACTAACAAGTAATCGTTCCTGGGTACACTTTCTTTTTTTTTTTTTTAAAGATTTTATTTATTTATTTGTCAGAGAGAGAGAGCGAGCGAGAGCGAGCACAGGCAGACAGAGTGGCAGGCAGAGTCAGAGGGAGAAGCAGGCTCTCCACGGAGCAAGGAGCCCGATGTGGGACTCGATCCCAGGACGCTGGGATCATGACCTGAGCCGAAGGCAGTTGCTTAACCAACTGAGCCACCCAGGCGTCCCCTGGGTACACTTTCTAACCCTCTTCCAAAAACAACATGACAACTTCTGGATTTATGGATTGAGGAAGTGAGTTTGTTTGTTTGTTTTATTTTTCTGGCTATCTTGCCAGCAAGACTGTGAGCAGTGCTCAGACACTTAACATGTAAGGGGGACAGAATTCTCTATGCTTCTCTTTCTTCCTTCTCAAGAAAAGCGGTACCCACCCCACAGCCTCGGTGAATGCACGCAGGAAGCCTTGGCCTCTGGCCTTTTGACATCCTCGCATGTGTGAAGGCGGGTGGGAGATTTTCCACTCCTGGGCCAGTTCTTTCCAAGAAAATGATCTCATTTATCTTGCTGAAAGGCTTATTTTTACGGTGCACATTTCGTTTTCCATTATTTAATAGGCACATAATGTCCTGCAGCTTCCTTCTAAGTGATCTCAGACCTGGGGATTTATATGCACTATTCCAAATCATATAGGGACCTCAATAAATCTCTATATATTTCTTTCAGCACTGCAGTGATAAAAATACACTGGGCGATGTGTGCCTATCCTTTGGCTGGTTCGAGGAAAAGTTGTAGTCTGGAAAATAAATGTTGTTGACTTAGGAGCAGGGACTGAGAGGTAGGGCTGGCACCAGATGGTTGGGCACGCCCACCCCAGGCGGGGCTTGACATGTGTGGGAGGGGCCAAGATGTCCACAGAAAGTGATTACCACCTTGGCAAAGGTGGTAGGGCAGACTTCCTGCAGGCCCAGCGTGATAGGTGTAGGCACCGCTGTAGTGGGGTTTGCAGGTGAGGAGAGCAATGGGGCCCAACTCTGAACAGGACAGAGAAGAATAGGAGCTTACAGGCAAGGAGCAGGGCAGGGAGGGAGGCCAGTGGTTGGAAAACAAAGACGAAACATCAGGTAGGGAAGGATTCTGGCTAACATGACCTAACAGGGTTCTTGTTGAGGGCTGGACAGGTGGTCACATATCACCAGGCGGTGGAGGAGCCCCATCAGATATCGGGGTGAGGAAGGGGAATGTTGGAGAAGCTGGCCGAGCAGAATTCTTGCTCAAATTGGATGCAGAAGTCCGAAAGTCGAGGCCTGGTTGGGAAGAAGATTCTGAAGAAGCTGATTGCATTTGGTCAAGGATAGATCTTTGTCAAAAAAGGAAAGTTTGACTCTACAGCTTTGCTATTTACATTTAAAAAGCGATGCTTGCCAGAGCTTTCAGAACCGAAGTCCATGATCAGAGACGGATGCCTAAGCATCCGGAGAGGTCTTTGGTGCCCTGGATTTGGGGAAGAATTCTGACAAATCTCAGAAGGAGTCCAAAAATTCAACCTCAGTGTGTCTGGAAGAAAGCTCTACCCAGTCTTGGTCTTGATTACCAAAGGTTCACAAACATAGTGCCGTTCTTGTCAAGTGCACACAGCCGACAGCTACGGCTTTGTTTAAGCAAAACGTGTGTGAGAGGAGACGGCCCCCCGGTCAGAAATAATTCAGCAAGAGGCTCCCGCACCTTCGTGAACCAAGGGAGGTGAGAGCTTCCTCGAGAATCCTGATCACAACATCATGGTAAGACATCAAGGACTCCGGGAAACAGCGGTGGCAATTTTTCAGGAAATGGATTTCAACTTTAAACCCAGTAGGAAAAAAAGTTGCATGTAGGCTTTTATAAATAGGAGAGAAAAATGATTAAACAATCAAATTCTCTTGACTCCTTTTCTTGGAAATTGGCCCTAAATCTTCCCAAGAAAGATGGTTTTCAAAATCCCCACCCCACCAGCCCCACTTAAGTATTCTTCAGAATTGACCCTGATTAAAGTGTCCTTTTATATTCTGAGTATTTTAAGTTTTTTAAAAGATGTTATTTATTTATTTATTTGAGAACACGCGAGAGCGGTGGGGAGGGGCAGAAGGAGAGAGAGACTCTTTAGCAGACTCCCCGCTGAATGAGGAGCCTGATACTGGGCTAGATCCCTTGACCCTGAGATAGTGACCTGAGCTGAAATCAAGAGTTGGATGCTTAACTGACTGAGCCACTCAGGTGCCCCACAGTTTGAGTGTTTTGATAGACTTTATTTATTTTTTTAAAAATACTTTATTTATTTGTTTGAGAGGGAGAGCACGAGCTGGGGGAGTAGGAGGCAGAGGGAGAGGGAGAAGCAGGCTCCCCACTGACAAGGGAGCCTGACGCAGAACTCAATCCCAGGACCCTGGGACCACGACCCCAGCCAAAGGCAGATGCCCAGCTGACAGAGCCACCCAGATGCCCTCATAGAGTTTATTTTTGGAGCAATTTTAGGTTTACAGAAACATAGAGCCGAAAGTACAGAGAGTTCCCGTATATCCTGTCTGCCTCCTGACCTTCTCTACTATTAACATCTGACATTGTTGTGGTACATTTGTTATGATCAGTGAATCAGTATTGATACGTGATTATGAACTAAAGTCTGTAGTTTACATCAGGATTCTCTCTTGGTGTTGTATATAATTCTATAGGTGCTTTCTGATGTTTGTGGAAAAAAGGCAAGAATTAATTCAGAGAAAACGACTCAGACTTAGAAAAAATGTCTGAGTCCTGAGGTGATTGACTATTCATCTGAGTTACATGTTCCTTTTTTTTTTTTTAAGATTTTTTCTCAATTTATTCATTTGAGAGAGAGAGAAAGTGAGAGAGAGAGCATGAGAAGAGAGAAGGTCAGAGGGAGAGGTGGGTTCCCCACAGAGCTGGGAGCCCAGTGCAGGACTCGATCCTGGCACTCTGCGATCATGACCTGAGCTGAAGGCAGACGCTTAACTGACTGAGCCACCCAGGCGCCCTCATCTGACTTATACATTCTTGAGAAAGATTTATTCTGTGCAGTGTAGGCCATAAAATTTGCATTACATCTGGTCTTTCTTATAATAGTTGTATTATAGGAAATTCAGGAAGAATTTCATCATCAGAATGAGCAGTTATGTGCATATATCCATATCTGATGGGGAATTAAAATTCAACTTTTGTATTTTTCACCAAAGACACCTTTAGACACGTTACCTCCAGACAGCCCACACTCGTGGCACAAGTTGCATCTTTACTCGGGGTGGGAAAGGTCCTTCTGTTATAGAACCACAGTGCTCAGTAACTGTCACCATGCCTGAGCCCAAGTACTGCAGGGGAGGGGGGGGAGGAGTGGGAGGAGGGCTTGGCTCCTCCTTTCCTGTGGCAGCCCTGCCTCAGTGGCAGAGGACTTCCACGCTCTCTCCCCCACGTGGAGGCACGTTGGAGAGGGCTATGCTGCTCTTCCCTGCGTTCCGGCCTCTCCCTTCCCGGGAAGAGTGACCAACAGGATCGCGCAGGGACTGACATCCACAAGCCAGTGTCTGCAGCGTCACTGCACTGAGACGTCACTGCACGTCGCGGGCATCTCTGCCCTTTCAAGATGACCCATGTGCAAGGCGTGCCGGTGACGAGGCTCTCATCTTTCGGCAGCACACTCACTCTTTCAGACCTGGCTCTGTGATGCTAAGGCTGGTTCTCTGCAGAACCCATTTTGGCTTTGCCAGTGGCTCCCCGTTGGATCCTGCCCCTAGGGGACCTACAGGGAGCCCGCGAAGTGTGTGGAGGAAGAGGGGACTCCCCGCTTCCTGCCTGCTTCCTGTCCACTTGCTGTCCCTGTGAGTATCACCCAACGATGCTTCTCGACCCCGGAAGCAGCAGGCCATCCAGTTTCCTTCCTGCTGAAGCCCGTCTGCAGTTTCTCGAACTCTCACAAAGCCAGCCTAATGGCACCCTCTTCAGATGCCACACGACCCTCAGGCCTCACCTGCTGCCCTCCAGATCGTAGCCACGCTCAGGGCGGGTTTGCCCACGGATGACCACAACTGGCTCTCGTTCCCTCTTCGGCGACGGCTGTTTGTGCATTGCTCCCGTGGCTGTCATGTGACGGAAGAGGAGCGGGCAGTGCAGCCAGACCCACCTAGCCCCACACTCATCTTCACAGACCGCGGGACTGCCAGGCTACCTCCATGACTCTGGGCCTTTTCAGCCTGCCGATAGGAAAGAGGCCTGGGAGAGATCAGACCACAGAAGGAAGGGAGACCCTTCTGTTTCTGGTTTTGGCAATGTGGTCTTCCTGGCAGCTATAAGAGCTGCAGCGGAGGTGAGGCTGCTCTGGACTCGGGGAGGCCTGGTGGAGGGAGCACCTGCTCGGCATTTCAGATCTTTGCGACCGGAAACTTGACGGTGTGGCTGCAGGGGAAGGCTCGTGGACTCCTGGGTATTTTGTGTGTGGGACAGACATGAATCTGGGGGAAGGGGCACTAGAGGGTAAATTATGTAAGGCCTAATGACGGCCCCTCAAAGATATTCATGCCCTAATCCCAGAAAACGGTGACTATGTTCTACTATCTGGCCAAAGGGATTTTGTAAATGTAGTTAAGGTTACAGACCTTTAAATGGGCATTTATTCTTGATTTTGTGGATAATGTGGAATATAAAGCTTAAGTTCAGTGCTATTGTGGTTCCACTACATAAAGCTTAAAAGCAAGGTTCAGAAGGTTCAAACTTAATTTTAAATAACTTAGCTGTGCTCCTAAACAAAGCTCAAGAATATTTACAGGAATATAAAACCACCCAGCAACCAAGGTAAAAGTCAGAACATTATGCTGGCAATCAAAATAAAAAAAAAAAAACTGTCAATCATGCAAAGAAGCAGAAAAGCTCAACTCATAACAAGGGAAAGAAATCAGTCTCGACGCTGACGCCGAGCTGACACAGATCATAGAATCAGTAGATGTGATGCCACCCACAGCCACGTATATCTGCGATTTTGGCGAAAGAAAGTTCTATTTCTGTAGACACAGTGACCAATTACCAGCCAAAGAAACATCAGCTTTGCAAAAACAGCCTGACTTTTATATGTTTCCACCAACTGCAATAATAGAGATAAACATGATATTAGATCTCAATCCCACATTTCCTGACTTTTCCAGGGACTTTCAACCGACTGAATGCTGCTCAGATGCAGTGATTCTTTTTTTTAAACTTCTACTTCTTGAATACAGCTGGCGTGTTCTGTGAGCGGCACTGTGATTCTTTTGCTTAGAAAAAGGGACCTGCATCTGTTTCCTCTCAAAGGTTCTTACCAGAGTGTTCCTTGCTTCAATGAACACCGCCCTGTGTGCTTGAAATTTGTCTTCTCCTGGAAGGCGTAATGCCGTCTCCGGAACAGAACACCCTGCACGCTTTTTGAGCAGAGTGTAGCCAGCGTTGCATGCCAGGAAACAGACGCTCAGTGGGCGTCCTTCACGGAGCCACAGAAGCGAAGCCTATTGTGATGGAACAAAGGGATCAAAGGGGTTGAGGAACACATACTCTGGGTCTGATTTCCCTTCCTCCATGCTTGTGGTCTGCGCGCATTAGGGACAGAGAGCCCAAACCTTCATGTGGACCAGAAGCTGTTCTGTGCATGTGAGACACACCAGAGATGAGTATGACTCGACCCCCATCCCCACCAGTGAGTCGTCCCAGATCTACAGAGGACACCCACCGAGGCAGTGCTGTGATCCAGCCAGGCTTGGGGCATGGTTTCCGATGGGAGGACAGCCACCCCAGCTCCGGGCTGCATCCTGAGAACATGCTTGGTGACAAGCGGGGCCGTATGCATTTCTGGGCATTTTCCTGGAGACAAAGAGGAGGCCTGACTGTATCTTAAGTGGGAAGGGCCACACGGCACCCACCACAGTGCTGGCTGAGTGTTTGGTATTTGTAGACTGCAGAACGGAGGTGCTCATCGGAGTCCCCCCAGAGCCAGGTAGAGATGCATGTAGAGATGATTCTCCTCCTCACTGGGCTGTCCAGGAGCTCAGGAGGGGCCAGAAGAAGACCTGGGGTTGGGGGTCAGTGGTGTAGACATGGTGACAGAATCCACAAGCACCCAAAATACGGATGTGTGCGGAGTGGGATGAAAGCCCTGATGTCCCAAAGACACCAATATTCAAGTCCGAACAGAGGAGAGGAGCATGGGAATGGGACTGGCAGGAAGGCAGGAGGAAGCCGGGGAGCAACGGTGCCAGAGCAGAGGAGTGGGTTCAGAAAGAAGGCCATGGCCAGGAGCATCCCGTGTTTCAGAGACCTCACACGGGAGGACGTCCCCATTTTCCCCAGGAGCTGGCCTCTTCCCACCAGTGGTGCCACACAGTGGTGGGGGTGGAAGTGTGTTCCCGCAGTGGGTTGAGAGGTGACCACGGGGAGACCATCTGGGTGGATGACTGTCTTATTAGAAACTCAAAGTTCAACTATGAGGGAATAGAGAGGGAGCTAAGTCATATGGACCATTGACTTCTGGTGAGTCTAGAAGATGGAGAAGCATGGGGAGATGGTGAAAGGAAGGAGGAGGACAGAGAATGTCCTAGTGGCCTGGAGAGATTCCTCTGGACGGTCTCCTTCTTCTCAGAACCCTGAGATTTGTCAGGGAATTAGGTATCAGTCTCTTCTACCTCCCACCCGTCTCCCCATCTGCCCCACTGGGCCAGGACTGAGCCCCACTCTACTCGCCTTCAAAGACCCAGAATTAGAGAGGGAATCCTATAATTGCACAGTGCAAAGCAGCCCAGAGAAGTTAAGTGACATGGCTCAAGTCCCGCAGCTCACTGGAGGTAAATGACAGGCTAGAATCTAGGTCTCTGTGCTCTGAACCCAATGCCATTTGCATCATGTGATCCTGCGTTTGTTCCAGGCGGTTCAGCTGTCTGACTATGGAAAGAGAGAGACTTTTCCTCCTCGCAGTTTGACTGGGAATGCACAGATAAATCTCCTCAAGAACACCCCTGGGCTATGTCCTTCCACCCCTGGGCTATGTCCTTCCACCCCTGGGCTATGTCCTTCCACCCGGAGGTGCTGTTCAGGGATCAAGGAAGAGCCTTTCTCCCGCTCCCCTCAGACCCCAGCCTCTTGCCCCCTTTCAGAAAGGCACGGGGGGGCTGGGAAAATGCCCCAGGTGAACCTCAGCAGAAAGCCCAGCCTCCAGTGATCCGCAGCTGTGCTGCCGACACAGCCCACACTGGTACTTGGCAGGCGGTCTTGGCACTCTGGAGAATGGTGCTTTGTTGCCACGAACGATCCAGAGTGCTGAGCAGATCTGGCACCACTGACCCTAGGGCTCCCGCCAACAGGGGCCCCTGCTCTGGTGCTCTTCCAAGCCCTGGCACCGCAGGGCGCAGCTTGATGTGCAGAGTGCAGGGCCGAGAAGAGCCTGGGGCATTTCAGAGAAAGGTGTCTGCGGCCCATGGCTTCCTCCTCGTAGAGCCTGAAGGCTTTGTCTAAGGATCCACGGGGAAAGATTTCCACTCCCTGGGTTGGGTGAAGCTCTTTACATGTGACCACAGGGCTGCAGTTGATGAGTTGATGTGAGGTGAGGGCAGCCCTGCGGGGACAGATACTGGGGAGGTGGGGCATCTCTGTTATTGGGGGGAAGAGGGCTGGAGGCGTGACCACCCCTCATGATGGTCCACTGGCCTATCTCATCCTTGCTGATTTTCTGTTTAGCTGCTCTATCAGTTACTGAAGTGGGGTACTGAGCTAACTGTTAAACCATTTCTTTCAATTCTATGCATTTTTGCTCCATAAATTTTGAGTCTCTACTACTAGGTAGTATTACATTTTATAATTGTTATATCTTCCTAATGTATTTACCCTTTATCATCCTGTAATGATCCTTCTTGTCTTTAATGATATTTTTATCTGGAAGTTAACTTTTTTATTTAAAAGATTTTATTTATTTATTTGACAGAGAGAAAGAGAACACAAGTAGGCAGAGAGGCAGGCGGCGGGGCGGGGCGGGGGAAGCAGGCTCCCCACTAAGCAGAGAGCCTGATGCGGGGCTTGATCCCAGGATCCAGGGATCATGACCTGAGCCAAAGGCAGAGGCTTAACCCACTGAGCCACCCAGGTGCCCCTGGAAGTTAACTTTTTTGATAGTAACATAACCACTCTGGCTCACTTATTGCTACATTGGCATGGTATACCATTTTCATCATTTTATTTTCCACCTATTTTTGTCTTTCTGGGTGAAGTGTGTCTCATGTAGATAATAGCCACTGAGTCTTGCTTTTTAAATCCATTCTGATAATCACTGCCTTTTGGTTATAGTGTTTATCCATTTATATTTAATGTAATTATTGATGTGGTTGAATTTAGGTCTACCATTTTGTTTTCTGTGTCTCATTTTGAAAATGTGTTCCCCCTTTTACGACTTTCGTGCTAAACAACTCTTTCTAAGTATACCATTTCAATTCCTCTGTTGCTTTACTGCATTTTTGTCATTTTCTTAGAGGTTGTTTTACAGATTGCAATATGCATATTAATTTATACTGTCTACTTCAGATTAATACTTGCTTAATTTTAGTAAAATATAGTAATATTGTTTCAATGTATCTCAATTTCTTCCCTTTCCTTTGTGCTATTATTATTATATATTGCTACATACATTACAAACCTAAGAATACAGTGTTATAATTATTGCTTTGTATAATCTTATGTCTTTTAACAAGATTAGAAGAGAAAAAACATTTATCGTCTTTTATATTCACCTACAGATACCATTTGTAGAGCTGTTCATTTCTTGCAACTTCAAATTATTATCTGGTGAGACCAACAGATCAGAAGACAACTGCTATTGAAAAGGTCACTTGTTATATTCACCAATCCCAAAGGAGGGGGAAGGGCATGTCATGCAGGGCCACACAGCGAGGCAGCAGGGTTGATCAGGAAGCAGAGGGAGCAACGGGAAAAATGTGGGCAAGAGTCTTTATTGAGGTTTTCGTGGGAAGGGATGGGTGAGGCAGGGTAAGCACTCTGAGGGCTGCCTAGTTTGAATAGTTTCAGCAGCTCTGGGCCAGGGAAGTGTCCCTAGTTGTCTGGAACCTGGCCCTGCAGTGATTAGGGCAGGTGGGTAGTGGTGTGGAGTGTGACAGTCCCCTGGAGGAGGTGATTGGGGTGTGGGCTCTGGATTGGTTAGCTTGTATGTGGAAGGCACACTGTCTCTGGGAATTGACTAGCTCTGGGAAGGGCAGTCCCTCTGGGGTCAGCCAGACCTCAAGATGTCAAGTATCAAGGACAGGAACTAGGAAACATTGTTATTACATGATGCTGCTATTGCTGGGTGAGTTCAGGGAAGCGCAGGGAAGTGGGAAGAGATCATGTTGCCCTAGCACCTTCAGCCAGGGGACAGGGATCTGATGAAGTTTCACTTCTAACCTGATCCATCCCAACAATTGTCTCCCCTCCTCTCTCCACACACCCCTCCATTCTGCCTCACCTGCCACAAGTATATAAATAAGAAAACAAGGCCTAGCATTTACCAAGGCAATATCACGTTATTTCCCATCATCCCAATTTGGGGGGGATTTCCTATTCAGTGCCAGGGAGCTAAAACAAGGCTTCTCCGCTCTGCTCTTCCCCATCATGGTAGACAGGAATGCAATCCTGAATCTGACCTGAATCTGAACTATGGAGAAGGAGGAACATTGCACCTGGCTTTTCTGACCCAAAGCTCTAGACACAAAGGATGTCTGGATTGGACAGAGACTGTCTTAGTTAACATTCCATTCTTGCAAGTAAGCATCCAGAATTCCCTGGGGATCCCCCCAATAAGGAAACACACCTAGGATGAAAAGGCATAATCATGACATCACACCTTTCTATTCTCATCTCAGTCCCCAACACATCTACAAAAACATTGTCCTTTGTCCTGTCTAGGATGTTGGAGTATAATGACCAACACTCCACTGAAGCCAGGGTTCTGTGCACTGACTTACACTCTGGATAATCAGTACTGGGAAGAGGTGGGAAGGAGTGGGGGGGAGAAGTTGCTAACAACGCCTGAATCTGAGTGTAAGGCACAGGGGGTGGCATCAGCCCGTCTTAGGGCAGTGATTGTACAAAGAAGTAGCATAAAATCAGAGATTACAGTTGAGTCCATTTCATTCTTCCAAGATCAGGATGGTGGGGCAGGGGAGGAGAAGGTTGGATAATGGGAGGGGAGCTCTACACCAAGAAAGCTTCTGAAGTTCACGGTTGGAAAGTCAAGACCCAGCTGGACAGACTGCATTCTTGCCAGGGAAGCCTCAGATGTTCATTGTCAAGTTGATGAACTGGGAACGAGAAGACAGAGCGAGGAAGTGAGAGTTGGTTCCCCCTCCGTTCCCCTACCAGCCCGGTTTGTTTATGTCACAGTAGCTCCACCATATGATCGTCGTGCCTGCGAATATGGACTCGTTCTTCCCCACGAAATATTTTTAAAAAAAGATTTCCCAGCGCTTTCAGTTTTCCAGAGGTCCTGAGATCTTTCTGAGTTAGCTCAAGTCAAGAGCAGATGGTGAGAGAGAGAGAGGGAGCGAGAGAGAGAGAGAGAGAGAGAGAGAGAAATGTGCTTTCTCTCTGGCAAAGAAGAGAGCCTTCCTGAGGCTCCCAAAGCAGGGTGATAAGAAACGCCTTTTCTCTTTGTCGAGGGGTCCCCTCATGGGGAGGGCAGAGGGGTTCCATCAGGAAGAGGCTTAGCACCCAGGGCTCTTTACAAGTGAACTAGTGAAGTCGCATGTGGTTCCTTCTCTATCCTGAGGACACCCTGCCTCCTGCTTTCTTATCACAACCTAGTCATGGGACAACACGATTCTGTGGGATGGTTTCTTCTCTCCTCTGTGCCCCCCTTCCTAGACACAGTGTATGCCAAGGCCAGGGTCAGGGAAGGCCGCTGGGTGCAGGAAGACCCATAAGCTCTTTAGGCAAATACAACTGTAGGAGGGGCAAGGATCCGATTGCTAACGGATGGATGGGAGGGGCCTCTTGAACTTGGCCACAAGCTGCACTCCTTGGGAATTTTAAAAAATACCACTGTTTGGGTCCTACCACAGAGATTTGGACTTGATTGGTCTGGGTCACAGCCAGGCCACTGGGGTTTTGAAATCTCCCCAGATGATCCTATCGTGCGGTCAGAGTTGAGGATGACAGGCTTGAAGGGAGAGAGAGGGAGAAGGCTCAAAGATTTTTCCTGTTGTCTTGGAGATGGACAACTATGGGCTGGGGCAGGAAAGCACACAGCACATGACTTGGGTCTGTTGAGGGGAGGGTGGAGAGTAGAGAGAGCCTGTCCCAGCCCCCGCGCCTGTGGATGCTTGGTTTGGAAGTGACACCTTGACTCTGAGGCAATGGAAAGCTTCCTCCATGCTTCTGATCCTTTGAAGCCTTTGGCCAGAGGGTGTTGACTACCAAACCTGCCTGCTCTGCCCCTGCACTCTGGATAGGTGGTCACGGTCCTTTCTTCATGCTTAATCGTGGCCAAATGTTGACGTCATTGAGACATCTGGGTCTGGAGGTCCCTCTTATTTTCAGAAGGGGCCAGCTTGAGTATGCACACCTTTCTTTGGAACCCCCCAGGTGTTCTATATGGTTGTCTGTCAGAGGAGTTAATTTATTGAGTGTATAGTGTGCACTGAAGTGTAGAGAAAATACTAGAAAAGGAAAATGCCCAGTTTCTGTCCTTAAGGAAACTACAGTATGTCCAGGGATCTGAGATACACACATGAGAACATTGGAAATGATCCGACACAATAAATTATATGATATTTTTAGAAACCAAATTTTTGGTGTAAGAGTAAGGCCTCGATTTCTCTGCAGATGGGGAAACTGAGGCACAGAGCAGCTGAATTGAACAAAATCAAAGCGCAGAGGGGAAGTTCTATCCCATTTGATACACACTGTCACCCACTGCTTTGTCTTGATAGTCAATAAAGCGGAACCCAAATCCAAAATTGCTACTGGGCTTGGAAATGAGCCAGTGTCTGCAGTGCGGATGTTGAAGAGTGCGGGTGGGAGAAGGGCTCAGAGATGTGACGGAGACTCGAGTTGCTACTGTGGGGTCCAAGGGAAGACAGAGCTGAACAGGAAGACACAGGGAGAGAAAGGGGGGAAATGGGCAACAGAAATCACAGTAACTGGTGAAGGGAGGTGGTCCATAGTCTCCTCCCTGCCTTTGGGCAGAAGAATATCTAAGCAGTGTTCTCCGACTTTAGTCTGTGTAGGAATCGCTGGGGATCCTCCTAAAACGAAATCTGGCTCAGCAGGTTTGGGGTGGGGCTTGGTATTCTGCATTTCTTGTTTGTGTGATTTTTTATTGTATTTATTGACATATAACTGACAGAACACTGTGTAAATGTGTATAATGTGTTGACTTGATACATTTATATGTTGCAATGCGATTAGCTAACATTTCTTTCAGGTCACATGATTATCATTTCTGTTTTCATGGCTAGAACAATTAAGATGTAGTCTCTTGGAAGCTCTGAAGTTTGTCGCAGTCTTGTGGACTGTAATCACTATGTGGCACGCTGCATTTCTAACAGCTCGCCTAGCTGATGCCCACGCCGCTGGTCAGCGGACCACACTCTGGGTAGGCAGAGAAGATGGTCCAGCCCTAGGATGCCTCTTTCAAGCCTCTGAAACTCTGATCCGTGCTCTTCCCTCCATCATTTTTGTTGTCGATAGCCCTGTAACTGGTAAAAGTTGTGTCTTTCTCAGGGTTTTTAAGAATCACGAGACCTACAGGACAACATGAGCAAGGGGAGTGAGCAAATCGGAAGCTAGAAGGCAGGCAGGCTGAGGAACCCGGATGGCAGAGGAAGAGAAGAAGAACGCAGGGTTTGCTTGCTCACTCTGTTCCAGGTGATTAATCGTTTTATGCCTCAGTTTCCACTTCTGCCAAATGGAGGTTCTGTTCATTCTTAGCTCACAGGACCATTGTAACAATTGCATTGGCTGCTAACCGACTAGTATCTAAAAATATTAGCAGTTTCATTGTTGTTACTACCCGCCAAGGTCAAGTGTGACCTTCACAGGCATTCAGGAAATATTTATAGGGCGGGGCTCTGACTGGCCCCCGCTGGATCCTACCTCGTTTATGTTGAGACAAATGAACTCCTTGTCCTCGTTCGTTGTACTGAGAGCCTGGAACACCCCTGATGGGAGAGACACGAGAAAAGCATCATTGTGGGGACAGTTCCTTCGATAGGTTTCCTTCTTTCCTAGTGACCTTGGGGCCCTGCAGGGCAGCCCGTGGAGGAGCTGCTCCATCTGGTGGTAAGCAGGGATCTTCTAGAATGGCAGGCCAGACTCAGGCCGGCTACACGGGGATTTCTGTTGCACGATGGGGGCTCTTGAATTCCTGGGAGGGCAGAGCTGGTGGCCTTAGTATAGGGCAACATGTGCTGTCTTCTCCAACGTGTCAGTCAGCTGGCTCCTGGGCCCCAAACATCACGCTTATGCTAACTTTTGGGGGAGCTACAGATGCCTTGTGATCCACGGGCCTTCCCCCGGAGGAAAAGCACATGTATGTGAAGCTAAGCCCTTCAGTCTCTATGAGTCCCTAATGAGAAGGTGAGTACCGTAGGCTCCCGCACACATAGGAGGAGCAGGGGGAGGTCGGAGAGCTGGCCCAGCTGGACATCACAGCTAACGCCTGGAATAACCTGAAAGCTACTTTCCTCTCTGGGCCTCGGTCTCCCCATTTGGTCAAAGTGGCCAAGCCGGCCGAGTCTGGCTTCCCCTAAGAGTCTCCCAGGAGCTTGAAAAATAGAACAAAAAGGGGGAGGGAACTGTCATAAAACAAAAGAGACAGAACCCAACAGCCAGGGGAAGTGAGTAGATCCCGAGACAAGCAAGCAAACATGGAGAGATGACCTGGGAAGTTCAGCTCGCGTCAGTTCTTAGATGACACTGAGGGCTCCCTGAGAAGTGTGTTGGGGGTACAGATGGCAGGAGGGCTGTGCTGAAGACAAGCCTGCCCATTAGAGGTATTTACAGAGGGAAGGACTGAATTTCTGAGCTCTGTTATCAAATAATTTGAAAAAAAATTTGTATGTTAGAAAAAAAAGTGTACGTATGAAAGATTAGCAGGATGATCATTGTTGAGACTGGTGTAAGGCTCTAGAACCATCTGGGGGAGGCAGGTTACAAGGAACCATGCTGTGTTCCACCCCCTGGAGTCTAATTAATTGGCTTCCTGTGCAGCCCAGGTCATCGAAATTTTCTAAACCTGCCAGGAGTGCGGGGGTTGTAATGTGTGGCGAAGTTTGGGAACATTGGTGTGGGGCCCATGGGGACTGACTGGTATTCCTTATACTTAAGATTAAAAATTCTGAGAATAAAACGTTTGACTACTCCTGGGGTGAAGGCTTAGCCTCGGTATTTTAAAAAAGTTCTCCAGGCGGTGGATCTAACTAGAGGATCCCAGAGAAGGTGGGTGTGAAGCCCAAAGTGCGTTCTCCCTAATATTCCTTGATTTTGTGAGAACAAGCTGAGAACCCCCAGCTTGGAAGGACTGGGCTGAGGGCATTTAGGAAGGACTGGGACAGCTGAGAGATGATAAGTTACCAAATATCATTCTCTTGGGGTCCATTTTGTCCACCTTGTAATTCTAGTAAGTATCTGCCTTTCGGGGGGCCTTTCTAAAATGCACCTCTTAGCAGCTAGTGGTAGTGGTAGTGGTAGTGGTAACCACCTAGAGAAAGGCCATCCTGCTGGCTTGGTGTGCAAGGCCCTCCAGCACCGGCTTGTCTCCCTCGTGCCATCATGATCAGCCCACACATAAGCCTTATTTGTCCACTAAGTGCGGCTTTCCGGGGGGTTAGAGCTGGGTGGGGACAGGCTTCCGCAGGTGATCCCATGGGCTCTAAGTGTCACAGAAGCAGAGGGAGCTTTGGCACCCTAGACACGGGGATCCCAGCCCCTGATTTGGGTTAGCAAGTGCCCTGAGGCCACCTAGCAAACATCCTTTAGAAAATGCCAAGCAGGATGGGTCCGTAATTCATGGGACCCAGTGCAAATGGGAAATGTGGGACCCCTTGAGAAAAATGATGGAGATCACTTTTTAATGATCACTTTTAATCATTTAATAATTTTAATCATTTTACATCATTTTAATCACTTAATGATCATTTTTTAATCATTTTCAGTGATGGTGACACTGAAGTGTTAAATCAAGCATGGGTGTCCTCAGGGGTGCAGGGCCCTGGACACCGATGCATTTCTCTCCCTCGCCCCCAGTCATGGTGGCCACCCTGGTGCTGGGTTCTAGGCCCCTGGATTCAGCCTCAGCTTGGTGACACTGTGACCATAGATTGCAAAGTCTAAGGGCCTCCTACCCAAAATCTCTCTCTTTCTTCCTGAGGTAACACGTCTTGTTTGGGAAAAACCAGGTCAGGACATAGAGCTTACAAAACACAGAGGGGGGGTGGAGGGCGGGCGACAGAGAGGAAATGGGTTTGACCCCTAATGGGACCTTTGGGGGGCTGGAGCACCACCCCCCGCCCCATCCTCCCGCAAGGACACAGAGGGTGTACACATGGAGAATGACTCTAAGGGCAAGTGATGTGGCCCTCCGCAGAGGCAGTAAGACTAGAAGATTCTTAAGGATGGTCCTGCCAAGAAGACTCCCGCACCCCACCCCTCAGCTAACCACTGAGATCACAGGACAAAAATTGTTGTCGCCAGGATTTTTGCCTGGCTGGCTGTACCCACCACCCCAGGGACACTCCCCCCACCCCTCGCCCACCGGGTCCCAGGAGGCCCAGCCCCCCAGCCACTCACGGCTCGCGTTGTCCAGCCGGACCAGGCAGTTGAGGAAGTCGTCGAAGTCGAGCTGGAGGCCCTCGTCCGCGTACCTCAGGACGATCAACTGCAAGAGGTGATGGTTCAGCTGGAAGCCTGTGGGGGAGGGGAGGAGATGTGTCGCCTGGGCCCCGACAGGGGCACCTTCGGGGCGCACCCCGCCAGCAGGTGGGCTCCTTGTCCTCAGCCTAGATGCAGCGTGACCTTGCACATCTCTGCCAGGGGGATTGCCGGTGGGCTCCTGAGGTCACGCTCCTGGTTTTGACATTCACTTACCCGTTATATCTTGCCGACTTTTCACTTGGGGGAAACTTAACGCTGGATGGTGTCTGAGCCCCACTCCCATCACCCTTCCCGCCTCCATTTCTGGAGAGCATTTTATTTTTTTAAAGATTTTATTTATTTATTTGACAGACAGAGATCACAAGTAGGCAGAGAGGCAGGCAGAGAGAGAGGAGGAAGCAGGCTCCCCATGGAGCAGAGAGCCCGATGTGGGGCTTGATCCCAGGACCCTGAGATCATGACCTGAGCTGAAGGCAGAGGCTTTAACCCATTGAGCCACCCAGACGCCCCAGGAGGACACTTAAACCCAAAGGTGCCGAGGGCTCTAGGAATCATGTTTCTAGAAGGGATGCTAAAGCCCCCAGTGAGTGACGCCCTGGGGCAGGGGCTCCTTGTGTGAGCAACGCCAGGGCTGAGCCAGGGGCGCCTGTTTCACTTCTCTGGGATTCGTGTCCTTATTGGTGGAACAAGGGCTTGAGGGAGGTAAAGTCACTTTAGATCCAACATTTAATGCTTCAGTATCTAACCCACATCCCAGGGACTCCCCACGGACCTCCCCGCCGCCCCGGACTTCAGTCTACATGCTCGATTTCCAGAGAATGTTCAATATACTGCTTGGAAATCTACCCGGTCTTCCCTGCTCCTCAGTCCCGATCCCAGACAGAGGAGAAGGCCAGTCAGACATCGAGAGAGGTTTCTGGAGCTTCCCGTACTGTCGGTTGCTGGCCATGCCCCAGATGCTGACATTTGCTCCCCACGGGGCTGGAGGAGGGGAGGGGGGGGGCGTCCTCCTGCCCCCACATCAGTCCCGGAAAGACTCGGGCACACCTCTCCTCTCTGCCCTGTCCTTCTCCCCTAGAAACAGGGTCAGCAGGGTCTGATCTTCTTCTAAGACCCTCCTCATCCGTGGCATTTTCTGTGTCCTGTCCTTCGTGTGCAGAGCTGATGTGAACTGTGACTGAACTGCCTGGTTTGGAGTCTGGGGACAAAGCCAGGGACAGAGCTGCCCATGGCAGAGGAACTCCAGGAACTCCTCCCTGTCCCTCAGTCTGGGGACCCGGCACGCCCTGCCTCGTCCATGATCATTCCCAGCCATCACCATCTGAAAGTAGCAATTAGAGGTCTGGGGGCACCACGTGTGGCCTGCCACCAAAGGCTCACATGACCTCAGCTCGGCCAGAAAACTTGGCCAGAGGTCGGAGAGGAGGGTCACGCTAAGTTCACCCTCAGTAGATCCATTTTAAAGATTCCTGCCAATATTGCAAAGCGACTCAAAACACGGGCCTGGGCGTGAGCGAGTGGGTCCTGAGCCTGACGCCTGGCTCTGGCACTCGCAGAGCTGTGCCCTCAAGAAGCGCAACCTCGGGTTTAAGACCGGCCACCTCCTAGGGCATGAGAAGCAAGGGGCTGTCCATAGACAGTCCCCGGCCACGGGCAGCCCACACCTGACCTTCCAGGCTCTGCTTTACCTGCGGCTTTCAGGGCCATGCGCAGCTCGTAGGAGGACATGGTGCCTGACTTGTCAGCGTCGAACTGGAGGAAAAGGTTCTACAGGGAGGACAAAGGCATTGAGAACCAGAGGGAGGGCACCATGGCCTGCCCACGAGGAGAGACTCCTCGACCTCTTGCTTTCACTTTCATTCTAGGGGCAAGCATGGATCCTTCTGGAAGCGCTGGAAGCAGAAGGGACCTGGGAATTCCATCACGCTTCCTTCCCTCCGACCCTCTCCCTTGGCCACGGAAAACCCCTCCTGCTCCAGGCTGGCTCAATCCCCAGAGGTCGTGCCCGGCAGGGTCACCTACTGTCCACTTCTTCAGCTTGTCCCAGAACACTGTGAACTCCCCGAACTCTAGCTTCCCGTTGCCGCTGGTCTGTGTCGAGAGCGTTAAGGAAGAAAGGAAGGAAGACGATTAGGGTTTGGACCCAAGGTGCCTCGTGGGACTTCAGCGATGGAGGGGCAACCGGCTGGCCCGGGGGGCCCGTGACACAGAATCAGGGCTCCTAGGGAGGTAGCTTAATTAGGAAACCATGCTTCTCTGAAGAGGGGAAATGGCAGGGGTGAGATGGGGAGGCGTGAGATGGGCATCGCACCACCAGGTTCGAGAAAGCGCAATGAAAACATTCCCTAATCATCCCCTTAGCGGGGACCCCAAAGTGGCAGCCAGACCCCCAAGTGCCTTCAAAAGCAGTCCCCCTACTGGACGGTCTGTGCCTCCTGATTCTGTTCCAGTTCTAGGTGCCGCCGGTCTTTGCGTATTCTCCGAGGAGACTATCCCACTGGCTAAGGGTGCCGCATTCTAGAAGGGTCTGCACGACGGGAAAACACAGCCCACGGATTTGGAAGGATACATCCATTAGAGAGATGATGTTTTTACAGGACATCAGACTGAGCTTCTTGAACTGGAGGTCCTTTTCTGAAATCACACATGAAAGCAGAATTCACTGGACACGTGATAAGATTAACTTACCCGGGCTGCTGGGAGTGCAAGAGAGGGGTCAGATCCGGTGCTGGGGAGGCGGACACGTACTCACTCTCCAGCTGCTGGTGACAGCAGAACCTGACATGGCCTTTGGGTGGGGGTGGGGGGGGGACAAAACTGCACAATATAAAAAACGGGAAGATCTTTCCATTCATTTATCCCAGTTTTAAAAATCCCAAGCAAAGAATTACAAATTAAGACCTTTATCGTTTGGTTGTGTGTAATGGCAAAAATTTAGAAAGGACATAAATGACCAACGGAAGGGTCAGAGCAGAAAAGGTGATGTGTGTAGGATGGATTGTTACACGGTGCTTAAGAGCGGCGTTTTGGAAGCATGTAATGACGGGGGAAATGCTCAGAAAAAGTCAGTTTAAAAGGCAGGACTGAAGTTACTGAAGAAGTTTGAACACTCGCACGCCGTTCGTAAGAGCCACTTTGGAAAATGGTTGGAGGGTTCCTTAAAACAGAAAGTACAGAGTTACCCTGTAAGGCAGCAGCTGTCTGAGATATATGTCCAGGAGAAACGTCCACACGAATGACTCGTTCACCGACGTTCACAGCAATATTCGTCACGAGAGCCAGAGAGTGGTAATAACCCTCACGGCCCTCTGTGAGGAATGGGGGAATGAAACCTGGTATATTCCTACAGGGAAATGCTATCCAGCCATAGAAAGGATGGAAGAAGTCTTTGCAAATACTACAATGAGGATAAATCTTTTTTTTTTTTTTAAAGACTTTATTTGTCAGAAAGAGAGACGGAGAGCACAAGCAGGCAGAGTGGCAGGCAAGGCAGAGAGAGACGCAGGCTCCCCCCTGAGCAAAGAGCCTGATGTGGGACTCGATCCTAGGACCCTGGGATCATGACCTGAGCCGCTGGAAGACACTTAAGGACTGAGCCACCCAGGCGCCGCGCGTGATCCTTTTTATATGCAAAGTCCAGAATAAGTGAGTCTATAGAGACAGGAAGTAGATCAGTGGTTTCGGGGGCTGGGGGAGGTGGGGGTCTGACTGTTGCGGCATGTAACCTGCAACCCGCACACCAAGAAACGTGGTGGGTGGATTGTTCAGCATGAGAATTCTATGTTAAAGCTGTTACGTTAACAAATAAAACTGTATAATTGGATGACAATTCCTTGTGTGTAGATGTACACACACTGAGAGACACACACGACAACACACGATGCACACACACATAGGCGGAGACACACACGCACATCTTAACGGGGTTTATCTATGGGTGGTTCAGTCACTGGAGGCTTTCGTCTTTGTCTTTAGGCTTTTTTGCACGTTTACGGAATTTTCTGCCGTAACTGGCATCATTTCTGTAATCAGGAAATAAGCAATGAAAGCTATTTGGCAAGTCTTCCTAGAGTCAGCCCTGGAGAGCAGGGGGAGCTAGAGGAGAGGCAGCACGAGGTCACAGGTCATGCGTCCCCTCCAGAGGAGCCCTGGGGTCCCCAATGGGTGGGGGGATGAGCACTTACTCTTCTGAAGCACAGCATTTAAGACGTATTTGAGTTCCTCTGCGGTTACCTCCATGTCCTGTGGGAGGAGAGATGACTGCTTTGATGGCCCTTAGCGCCTTCTTTGTCACTTGCTTCCAGTCCTGAGCTTGATCTGGCTCAAGCCACAGTGTCACATGTCACTGGCCCTCAGGGACCCTGCTGCGAGCCCCTGTTCTGGTCCCTCAAGACTGCAACCTGCCTAACTTCTCAGGGACACCCGTGCCCCATGCAGAAAGGATGGAAAAGTTGGGCCAGGTGACACAGGCATCCCCCCCAACCCGGCAAAGCCCCCCATGTGGCACTTCTGTTGGAGGACCTTTGCGTCTGGGTCCCCAAGCCCCTGCACAGCAGAGCTCCTGCAGAGTATGAACAATGCCCACACTGGGGGCTCACCCCATGCTGGGGCTCCCTCCAAGGACCATTTCAATCCAGAAGACTGGGAGGCTGTCCCGTGGGTTATTTTCAAAACCTCTAGGGTGAATTCAGAGCCACTGATTTGGGGCCATCTGCTAAGCCCACGAGAGCTCAGCACCCACGTCCCTTAGAAGCTTGTCAGAAATGTGGAGTTTCAGGTCCTGCCCCAGACCTCCAGGCAAGAGGATCTGCATTTTCCAGGATGCTGCAGCAAATGTTACGTGTGTGACTGAGCTGCAGCGTGAACTTAAGGCTCCTTTGGTCCAGAATTTTGAGCTACTGGTGCAGAATAGTCACCTGTGAAATTATTTCATATGGGCCTGCCTGGAGCGCCTGAGGCCTGGGGAATGGGGTTTGGGGTGGTCGGCTCTGGAAGAGAAATGGCTGATGTGCGCCCCCTCCCCTCCGCCACCAGCCCTTCCCCAGCACCGCTCCGCCTGCCCTGTGGCCGTCTGGCCTGCTGCGGCTTACACAGAACCAACCAGGTCCCCATTTCTCTCCACCCAGACAACCGTCCCCAAGTCTCCCTGCCCTCCTGCTTCTTACACGGCCTGAAATCCTGCTGCTCCCCACCCACAAACACAACTCTGTTATGATTCAGAGTTGAATCATGTTATGGGCCCCGGCAGGACAAGGAAGCGAATGTAGTCGGTATAGCCCCTCCAGGAAATGGTCAAACAAGCTCGTTTTATTAATGGCTATGAGGGAGCACAGGTGAGACAGTTTCTAGGAGAATGGAGCCTTAGGCGAGAGACACCCAGGGCCCCCAAGAGAGGCCGGGACCCCCCAAAACAAGCTGACAACTGAGGGGACAAGAATGGGGTAGGGGCCAGAGAGCCAGAGGCGAGGGACGGATCCCGCCTTCCCCAGGGGCTGGTCCTGGCCTAAACTGCCAAACCTGGCCGGGCTGCCGATGGTACCCGACAAAGGTCACATTTGTAATTTCGTGGTGACATCCCTGAGCAACCCCAACTTCCACCCGAGCAGAGAGAACATTCGAAAGGCAGTGGTTTATGGGCTGAGTGCAATGAAGCTCCTCTTCAAGGCTCCCCCTAGCCTTCCACAGAAAGCCCCAGGCCAGGCTGAGCTCCTTTGGGGGGCCACTGTCCCACCGAAGGTGGCAGCCCAGTCTGATGGGGGAGGTGGTCTTTGGGCCCTCCCAGATGATCAGGCCTGGCCTCCCGTTGGCTCCAGCTCCACCAGGCCTCTGGTAACTGCTGTGGAGGAAACCAGGCCCCTCAGCTCCACAGGGGGTCAAGGCCAAGTGTAGCCCGCAGCCGGCCCTACCTCACCAGCAACTTGTTCAAACAGGGCCCGGAACTGCAGTTCCTCCTCTGTCTCCTGGCCAGCTGGAGTCGGCTTCAGAGGCTGGAAAGCAACCAGAGGAACTTGCATTGGAGCAGCCACAGAAAGGACTTGTGGCGTTTGCTATCCCAAAGAAATCGCAAGAAAAAGGCGTGCCCTGGAGGCCTTGTGGTCCCTTGGGAGAGCCTGGGATCTCACTGCTGTGGGGAGGAAACAGAAGGGGCCGCTGCCTGGAGCATTAGGAACGGCCGTCAGATCCCTGGGGAAGGCTCTTTAGAGGGAGAATGTGGAAGGACCGATCAAGGGGACTTTTGCAGACAAGAGCGCTAAGGGAGGCTGGGGTCCTGACAGAGCTGGGGTCCCAGCAGGGGTGGTCGTGGCTCCCTGTGCCCTCTCTCACAGACCCCTCACCACTCTCGACTGTAATTACTTGCTGAACCATCTGTCTTGACAGGTGGTGAAATCTTCGAGGACAGGAGTCTCTCACTAGCAGGCAGCCCTGAGCCCAGTGCATGGAAAGAGCTCAGCAAATGCATTGGGTGTTTTAGTTTTGTCTTGGGCCGATCAATACTGACTTGGGAAGCATCAGACTGTCCCAGTTATAGCTCAGCACGTCTTCAAAGTCTTACAGCCCCTGAACAAGTATAAAACCCTCCCCTACAGCCCCGCACAACACACATATGGTAGGGAGGAAGTCACGTGTTCCTCCAAGGCCTCTGCAAGAGAATCTCCTAGCCATGCTCATTTTCTTCTGGGTTATTTTTCTTAGACTGAAGGCATTTTAAAGACATCTCATGCCCTGCGGAAGCGACAGCCACTTCTCAGGGTACAGAGTGAGTCGGTAGTCCAGAGAAACATCGCTCCAAACGGAGCTTTCTTCAGAGCACGTACCTCGTTCCCATGCCCGGTCCTGGTAGGACATGAGAGACTTAGAAGGTACAAGGCTTGTCCTCCATGAGACTGGAATCAAGGTACTCACTCGATCGCAGATAAACCATTCCCTGAACTTCAAAGCCCTGAACGACACTGTGATCGAAGGGAACTTTCGGGACTGTCACTGACTCCCACCCTCCAGAGTACCGTGCGAAGGCTTACCTCCGGAAGGTCAATGGCCACATCCCCATCCATGTCCCTGGGGGGCAGAAAACACATTGTAGATTAACTTCCTCTCTCGTTCTTGCCGCCCACAAGAGCTGCCAGTCTGCACGCCTCTCGTGTGGGCGCTTTTGTGTGAACAGATCCTGGGAAATTCATCCTCAGCTTGTACCAGTATCTGGAAGGAGACTGGAGAAAACTCTCCAGCAGAATTTTCAAAAATTAAAGGAAGATCTTTAATTGCTTCTATTTAGTGGAGAAGAAGGAACCACACCTTTTGTAATCAGCTTGGGAACTCTAACCAGACTGGACAACTGGGCTTATTCTCAAGGCCTGCCACCAACCCAATCCTATCCCACCGAACAAAAGATAGAGCTGGAGGCTACGAACTCACAGCGGGCTCCATCTCCGTATCTTAGGGCGGTCCCTAGCTGGGGCTTCATCTGGCTCAAAGGCGTCATTAGCCAACGGGGCCCTTCTCGGTCATCTCTAGAATGTCTCTTTTGGGAAAAGGAGGGGATGCTTGTATCTTGAACCATTTTCTCCCTCTGCCACAGAGCAACCGATGGCAAAAGGAATAATGGGAAACTTTTCATAGACGTGTCCAACACAAAATAATTTTGCTAAGACACTGCAAAGGGGGAGGTGGCAGAAAGTCGGGTATACTAAGCAGAAGGCCAACTTGTGCAGTATAAGCCCTTGACAATTAGCTTTTTTGATGGTAAAGTAAGCATCTGGCATTAAGTTTTTGACAGTTCAGGCATCCGTTTCAAAGATATCCATCTACAATAAACACATTGCCAGCTTCACAGCTAGACATAAAGCCCAGGCACCTCACCCACGAAGTTCTCTCTTTTTTTAGAAAGCTCTGGTAGACCATTTGGCCCGCTCCTTGCTTTTCCTTCAAGCACTTTAATTCCTGCTTTTATGTTTGAAGTTTACCAAGAGTGAACCTGTTTTGAAACCCTAGGCCCCTACCCCTGACCCCAATAAAGGCACAACCCCAGGCCTGTGCACTCTCTCTCTCTACTCAGGATATCATGGGGGCGGGGGCAGGTTTGCCATGTGCTCTCCAGGACCTGTATATAATAAATCTTGTCTTTTCAGAGTTCCTTGGGTTGTTAAGTTGTGTCTTGCAATCATAAAAAGACCCACAAGGGTCAATCTGGCCTCAGCATTGGCTCTGGTTCGGGAAACGTCTCTGGGGGCCCACCCCGGGCAGTACCTGCCCACCTGCCCGGGTGAGTGCCGTCAGGTGTTCCTAGCTGATGGCATCGCTGTCCATGGGCTGAGACCAACCCCAGACAATTTGGCAACATTTATTTAAACTGAAGCTGAAAGAATGGGTCATTCTGGAAACCGGTAACAGTCACCCCCTTCACTGTATTCAAAAATGAGTCTAGCACTTCTCAATGTGGGTCCCACTCCAGACGGTTCTTGAGAATAGGGTCTGGAAAGTGGAGGCCTCACCCAAGCGTCACTCTGTGATACTCATCGCCGGGGGAGCGTGGTTCTGGGAGGGCTTGGGGAGAGCAACCTCTCAGAGGCTTGCTCGAGGGATGGAAGGAGCAGAACTAAAATGGAAATTATCCTGCTTTTGCAAATGGGTCGGGAGACCCTCCAGCCTGCTTTCTCAGGTGGATTGTGGGGAAGGGAAGAAAGGGGTCATGGCTCCAACGGTCGTCTGTGACTTCCCCGGGACTGAGCCACTAACTGAAGAGGAATTCTCGAGCCTGTTACTCACTGGGTGACGGCTTTCTTCTCCGAAAAGATCCTCAGGCAGAAATCGGCTTCCTGATGGGGCTCAAAAGTGCTGGGAATCAGGATGTACTCCCCCGGGGGCAGCTTGAAGCGGTCAGAGACTTCTCTCAGGTTGATGAACGTTTTGCTTCTGGCCTGGGAAGCGTGGTACCTGAAGAAGTCCTTGTTCAGGTGCTCGTCTCTCCCGGGGCTCTGCAACCGGCACGAAGAGTGTTGGGAGGGGTTGGTTCTATGAGGAGGACCGCTGGTCTTGGCTACTTGGACACAGTTGGGGAACTGGCCATTGAGTCGGGCATGTGGACAAGGAGATGCTGAGGATCCAGCACCCGGGGTGGGGCTCTGAAGAGCGGCTTGTTTCCTACCCACCTGGTAAATGGCGTAGCCAATGGTCAGCATATCGGCTCCAAACCTCTTGAGTTTCCTTCGATCTTTCTGCATCAGGGCTATGAGGAAAGTGCAGTCCTCCTGCCCCTCGTCTTTCTCGGTCAGGGACAGTTTTATCTGTGGATTGGTCCAGAAGGTATCTGCCATTTGAAAGAAGTGATTATTTCATCTTCCTCAAAAAAAGCACAAAAGACAAGCACAAACACGCACGTGCGCGCACACACACACACTCACACACACTCCATCCAGCCCCACCACATCTTCCCAAACCCAAGAAAGTCATTCATTTCTTCTCTCCCTCTTCTGATGACCCTCACGCGCTACTTCCTGTGACCCCAGTGAGAAGGCCAAGTGCTTCCCTTTCATCTCTACCCTCTCTCGAGCCGTTTCCCATGCAGCTTTTTAAAGACATTCCTCTGGGTTTGCTCCATCTTATTTCTCTCATGTGGTATTTCAGAGGAGAGGACTGTGCCCCTGGGTTTGTGCAACATGAGGAGAGCCCACCCCAGGCCCTGCTCCAACGGTGAACGCTGATTGGCTCATCCTAGTCTCTCTTGCTGCAGAGAGTTGGAACAAAGCCAACCAGCCTGCAGCATTTCCCAGGCAGTATGGGCTCAAGGAATTCCCAGTTAGAGGGATTGACCCCAAGTTGAGGACTTTCGTTGGCTGACTCTGTGCACAAGTGAGGGCTCAACAAGCCTTGGATGGTGCTGGCAGCCCTTCTGTGACTATAGAGAAATCTGGACTGAGGAAGAAGTCCTCAGAGAGAGGGCAGAGCAGAGAATCCCAGACCAATGGCTTGATGGAAGTATGCCTGAAGCCCATCCTGCTTCTCCTCTGAATTTTTCAGCCATGCAAGGAAAAAAATCCTTTTTATTGTTAAACTAGCATGAGTTGTGTTTTTTATTACTTGTCATGGGAAATAATATAAGAGGCCAAACAAGTTTTTCCCCTAAACAATCTGATTCGACTTTCTGCTACGTCTCTGTAGCCCTCACTGGCCATCCCAGATATTCTGCTAACTCCGCACTCAGGCTTTCTCTAAGGTCCAGGTGCTGGCCTGCTGACGTCTGCCAGGCTGGACTGGACACTTGGCGATGACAGAGAGCGTGACAGGCAGACTACCAACCCAGGAAATTGCGGCAGCCGCCGGCGGTGGAGCCCCGCACCCAGCTTCCTTGATGGACCGTCACCTCCCACTTGTGGAGCGCGTTCTCTTCCAGGGCATCAGGGGTGAGGTTGCAGATCTCCACTTTGTCAAAGTGGGTCTTGAAGTCCCTAAATGCCATCCTGCAACAAGGCAGAAAGACACCAGGCATAGAAGGCGATGGTGACATCGTGATCCATTCATTCGCTTAATCATCTAACCAACCAGTAGTGAGTCCCCGTGCCCATCCTCAAGGACGGGGAGAACTCAGGTGTGGGCAGACAGAAAAGACACAAGCAAAGCTAAGGAGAACCTGGGTTCAGGGACTGCATCCCCGCCCCCTGCAGCTAGAGTGGGATGTGAGCGGTGATGTGCGGGTCAAGGCTCTTAGGGAGCGGGGTGGGGCGTCTCCTCCAATCTTTCCTGTCTCTCCACTTCTGCTGACTTTCTGCAGATGGCCAGGGGACCCCGGAGGATGGTGAAGCCATACTGAGGAAGGAGCTTGGGTCCCTGAATCAGCACGAAGAGATCCACCCACAGAACAGGGATGTCCTGTTGGACTGGTACAATGAGTGAGCGATAAACTCTATTGCATTTGTGTTTTCATACATCCTGAGTCTACTTATTACAGCAGTTGGTGTTACCCTAAGTCCTCAGTGCCTTGAATCGGGAGGCCACCGTGATGGAATTCTAAACTAGGTCACGCCAGCTTAGCACTTGGACAGGCTTCAAGGAAATGTTAGAGCTGGAAAATAGATATCCACATTACAAATGACAATCTGTTGGTTAAAACTGTAAAAATATGGAAGACAGAGGCTATGCTCGAGGGGAAGAGGAGGGAAAAAGCTAGATTATTAGTATCTGCTGGTTTTTGCTTGCTGTGTTTAATAAGGCCTTTAAGAAAAAAGTGAGCTCCGTTCAAAATTGACTGGTTTGCTCCTCAGGGAAGAAAGCTGGACATCAGAACTGTGTGGTCCTACAGGGTTAGAAGCACCAACTCTTTTCTGGACCCCTCAGGAAGAAATAAGATCAAAAGAAGCTTCTAGAGACGAAGGCCCACTAAAAACTCCCAGGTAAGCAAAGCTATTCCACCCCACAGAAAGTCCAGATTAGGAATGTTTCCTGCCCACTTAGGTCTCTATTTTTGGATGCTCTCAAGGTCACTGCCATCGGGGTCCCTTGTCATCAAGCTGGGCAAAGGGGCAGCCCCTGGGAGAAGCAGGACAGCCTGTCTGTCTTCAAATACACCATGAAAACTTGGATGAGGGACAGTTCGGAGGAGGGATGCTGGGCTGGAGACACAGGCTCAGCCCCACGTTTCTATCAAATTCTCTGCCAACACGGATGAGCACAAGGGGCTTGAGACAAATGGGTTTGATTTACCCTAAGAAATGGAACAAAGACAGACAGAAGGCAAGCAAGCGAGCCAAGGGCTCTCGGGGACTGCGCTCATACCCGTTGTGTAGCTCATACAGCAAGAAGAACAGAGACGAGCACCGTACCAGAACTCCCCGTCGTCCAGAGCCGTGTGACACAGGCGCTGTTGCTCAGCTGGGCCCACGGAACGCCACTCAGAGGAACTAGGAGGAGTAAGCAAAGTCGGTGGAAAGGATATTGACCTTGGAGGGGGCCGGGGCGTCCCTCCCGAGGAGCCAGCGTGGTGGCTGTGTGGGGACCAATTCTGGTTAGTGCCTACTCCCTGGGCCCTGGAAATGCCCCCAGGGATCTAGAGGCTGGCGGGAAAGTGCACATCCAAGAAAGCCCATGGTAAGAAGTCCTCGGGGTCCTGAGAAGCCCCTCCGTAGGGGATTATCATAGGACCATCCCAGGACATAGAACACCAGCAAAACAGCAGAAACGTCCAACTGGAACCCAGAACAGGGATGACCTGTGCCCCGGAGCACCTCCTGATCTCTCCTCTTCATTTGTAAGTGACGTTTCAAAAAGCAGTAAGAAATCTTATGTTTGCTTGGACTTGACATTTCACAGACTAAACGCTTTCTGTTGGTGAGCTTGCTAGGAAACCTCCAAGGTCACTGTGTCTCTGTGATCCGCACAGCCGCCTCCGAGTGGTTCCTGCTGAGTAACCAGCACGTGGTACCCAGCCGACATGGCTGCCTCGTCCACGCCCTACAGAGCTTGTCCCGGGAAGGACCCAGGTGAAGCCCCTCTCCAGGTCCTGCGTGCCGTACCCAGAGCCAGGACCTTCCGAGTGGCTCCCGTCCAATCACCTGCTGCCCAGCTAAAGAACTTTCAGGACTTCCCTCCTAACAAGCAGGGACAGGAGCAGGATCAGGATGGGGACCTGCCCTCCATCACCCCGAGGCTGAGCGGGAGCGGGAGGCAAGCTCGCCTTCCAGCCTTGACCCCAGGAAATGCACTTCCCTTATTTCTCCCTCTGTGTGTTTCCCAGGAGAAGGCACGAGTGGCCCTTTTACAGGCTGTGTTCTCTAAATGGAAGGACACTGTAATTGTCCATGTGTGATACGAAGCGTCTCATTAACTTTGATTTTAATATTTCCGTTCTTTCCATTTCTGCCAGGAGAGGGAGGCTGATCTCTTCCCTCCTGTGATGTTGGTGTAAATCCATCTCTGCCCCAGGCCCTGGGCTCTGAGAAGGCAGAACCCAAATGGGGCTGGGAGGTGGTGGGACATGAGCCATGATGGGACCACCAGCCCCCCTAGGGGTGTGCACTGTACCCTCAGGTTGGAGTCAGGTTAACAGAGACACAGACACACTGATGGCGGGCGACATGGTGGCCTCTTTGTGATCTGAGGACAAACACAGCTCAAGTTCTTTTACTCAGGCTCTAGACTTGCCGGAGGTCTCCCCAGAGTCCCACAAGCTGTGAGTGGGTCGGGTTAGGACAGCAGGACCTCAAGATGGCAGAGTCCTGCCTGAGGGCGGGGGCAGCTCAGGGAGGGTCCTGCCCAAACCCATCTGAATGTTCCCAGATCTTAGCCACCTGGGCCACTTCCTGGGGACGAGGAGGGGACACACACCTGCAGGGGAGAACTTTCTTTATAAAGGGGGCCAAAGAAATAGCTGCTAGTTGACTGCTCTGTAAGGGGTGCATTTCTTGTTCCAATTCCTGTTTCTCTACTGGGCGGCCAGCCTCTCGCCAATGGCCAGGGACCAATCAGAGAGAACCCCATGGTGACCAGCTCGGCAGTATTTCGGGGATTCTCACAACTCAAACACTCACGGCCACCCCACCCGACCCCACAGGTACACTTGCACACACAAACACACTGCATATTGGAGCCTCTCATCCCTGGAGAGAAAGCCCCTCGCGACATCATGGGGAGATGACGTCATGTCCCCATGGGACAAAACAGATCCACTGATGTAAATACAGTAACGGGAAAGGGGGAAAAGCCCTTGTAAGGATGTTCCCTTTTGGCTGCATGGTGGGCCAGAGGGCTGAAGAGGGAGGAAGTAAGGCCACCCCAGCCGCAAAACAGTCCCCTGAAAGAGAGCCAGGAGGGAACTGGAGACACAGTGGCCCTTCCTTGTCTGCCTGCAGAAGCCAGCCCCGGGCCAACCCCGGGCCTCTGTGCCCTGGGAAGGCAAGGAGGCAGGGACTGACCTGTCACTCCAGGATCCGTTCCACTCAACCTGGCCCCAAGGGTTCCGGACTCGGATGAGCTCCGTTTTCTGGCCTCGTAAGTTTACCTAGAGGGAAAAACGTCAGGGCAATGTGGAATGGTAAAATCCAAAAACATCAGGGAAACGTGGAATGGTGAGCTCCGGGCTCCTTCACCTCCGTCCCAGCTGGCTTTCCCCAAAGCCTCTTGACTCTGACAGGAGGCTAGCGTCACCAACTATGCTACATTATGAATCATGCCAGACGGATACACTGTATCTGGGAAGTAAAGTAGAATTATAAAGAACAAGAAACCAGTCCATGTGAATCTTCAAATGAATGAGTTTTCTCTCTGGACTGGAATCGCTGTAAGGGCAGGGACTGGGTCTTACTTCTCAGTGTACCGTCGGCATCGAGCACAGCGAGAGGTAAAGGGCTCAGGGAGCTATGAGTGAGTTTTCTTCATCCTTAATATCTTACTCACAGATGAACGAAAATTGTATAGGCCTATGCTGGGAATTTAAGCAAAGATAAACAAAACCACTTCTAAGTCTTCTGACTCCAATATTCCCCCCTTTCCGGTGTCAGGGGAGGCTTTCTGCTGTCCGTATGGAGCACCCTCGAGCCAGTAAAGAAAGATGCTCGGCCATGACCTTCGTGCCCTGCCCCAGAGCAGGAGAAAGGGCCAGTGCATGTTAGCAAGATGGCGGAGAAAGGAGAGTAAAATTTCATGAGCCAGAAATTCTAGCTCAAAACATTCCATCCTCATGCCCTGGGCACAAAGCTTATTTTTGTTGTGAAAATCAAGTTAGTGTGACCTCTCCAGAGTCTAGGACGTAGCTTGTAGCTCATTGTTTAAGAGGTTCATTAAGTGAAGTGCATGGGGAAAGTCAACGTATTAGACGGGGAGAAAAAGGAAAAGCAACTGAACAGATGTGATGGAAAGTTTCTACTACCAGGAAAAATATTTAGAAGATGTGCCAGTAAAAATCACATGCCTTCTGGGCGCTTGGGTGGCTCAGTCGGTTAAGCGTCTGCCTTTGGCTCAGGTCATGATCTTGGGGTCCTGGGATCGAGTCCTGTATCGGGCTCCCTGCTCAGTAGGGAGCCTGCTTCTCCCTTCCCCCCGCTCCCCCGACCCCACTCCTGCTCATGTTCTCTCGCTCCCTCACTCTCTCTCAAATAAATAAATAAATATATAAACTTAAAAAAAAGTCACATGCCTGGACAGCTGGGTGGCTCAATTGGTTAAGCAGCTGCCTTCGGCTCAGGTAGGGATCCCAGGGTCCTGGGATCGAGTCCTGCGTCTGGCTCCCTCCCTCTCCCTCTGCCTGCCACTCTGCCAACTTGTGCCCTCTCTCTTGATCTCTCTGTCAAATAAATAAATAAATTTACCTTTCAATAAATAAATAAATAAATAAAAAGAATAAATGAAAAAAATCACGTGCCTACTCAAGCGAGTGATTGGCAAGGCATTATGGACAGGGAAGGAGGGAAAAAGCCTGTGCCGATGGTTCAGTTCTAGAGAATCCCATTTCCTCCGCCGCCCTGAAGGCTCCACTCAGAATCCCCTGACAGGGAGGCAGGACAGGCTTCCTTCCAGATTCCCTGCTCCCCGTTTCTTTGGACTGTGTTACTCAAAATGTGGGCACCGACAGGAAAGACCAGAGGGGCTGGGCCTGAGACTTGCCCAACTGGGTCTAAGACTTGGGTCTACAGACTGGGTCTGAGACGTGTCCAACAGAAGCACAAAATAGGCCTTTAGACTTTGCTGAACTTGACCCCGAAACACTGTGGCCCGTGGCTTCTAATCCTTCTCTTCCTTGTCATCTCCTCCCCTTCTCTCCCACACGTCCCTTCAGGAGCTCTTGTCCCAACTAAGCACCCCCTAGAAGTCAGAGGGGTGCTGTGTGGGGTCTAGGAATCCCTGGGAATCAGTTCCATCCTGGGCTACAGCTGCAGAAAATGGGATTTTTGATGGTTATTATTATGATTTTTTATTATGTTCAGTTAGCCAACATACAGTACTTGATGGTTATTTATATGCCAACTTGACTTGGCCATTGGCACCCAGACATTTGGTTATACACCATTTTGGGTGTGTCTGTGAGGGCATTTCCAGATGGGATTAGCCTTTGGATTGGGAGACTGAGTAAAGCAGAGGGCAGTCCTCCATGCAGGTGGGCCTCGTCTAATCAGTGGAAGACCTGAATAATGCTAGAGAAGGCGGGGGAAGGGAGAATTCACGTTCTGTGTCTGACTGCTGAGCTGGGTCTTTGGTCCTCTTCTTCTCTCAGGCTGGGACTTGTACTATTGGTTCTTCTGGTTCTCAGGCTTTTGGACTTGGACAGGGAAACCCCTGCCAGATGGCAGATTGTAGGTTTTCTCAGCCTCCATAATCCTGGGAGCCAATTCCTCATTCCCTATTTGTCATCTATTATCTATCTGTCTATCATCTATAGATATCTTATTGGTTCTGTTTCTCTAGAGAACTCCAACTACTACAAGACTGATACAGAATTAGGGAAGAAAAAAGAAAAGAAAAAACAAAGCCCAGTCTCCCACATGAGCCAAGACTCTTACACTAAGCCAGCTGGGTATTGTGGGCTTCTCTCTCTCTCTCTCTCTCTCTCCTGTTTTGCTCTTTTGGTTTCCAGCCTGCCTCCTTTAGATGAGACCTTCTCTGAAACGTCTGAAGCTGTGGTGTAAACTGGGATACCCTAAGTCAGTATGAGGGACAAGCACTGCCAATCTGTTCCTGTTCCCTATCCACAGGCGTTCACGTCGCCTACCTGGTCAATTCCTGTCACACTGTACGCATGGCCCTTAATGAGGCCAAAAGGCGTCCGGGCTTCAGATTCTGCAGAATTTCTGATCTAAAATGTGAAAAAAAAAGCAGTGTTGGACCCCTTGGATAAGTCAAGCCTTCCCTACCTGCCCAGACCCAGCTCCGTGCCTGGCCCTTTCCCTTCCACTCCCCCAGTTGAGAGCCATGTGCCAGACACGTATCAGGTAGGTACACAGGACACCCCGAAGATGGTTAGCAGGGACATACAGCAGTTCCCAGGCTCTTCCCAGGGAGAGGAAGACCCTCAGTCTTGGCTCAGACTCCAGGGAAAAGTTCAATTTTTGCCTCCAGACAGAGCAATTTGATCCCTCCCCTCATCAGTTAGCCCAACACAAGATAGAAGTACGACCCCATACACCAAAGAGAGGATCAGAACTGTTTAACAGTGTCACACACAACTCTATCACACACTTGAAAACACAGAGGAAAGGGATAACTTAGTAGCAAGGAAGACATTCCCAAGTTAACCCAAGAGGAAACAGAACTCGAATGGGTTCTAAAAACTGGATAGAATAACATTACACGTGTGTGTGTTGGCCTGTTAGACATTAGAAAAATCCTCTTAGACCTCTCTCTGCTGGTATGAATGGTTTAATGCTATAGGAAGTAGTTAAAAAAAAAAAACAAGTTTCAGAAAAGTATAGAGTAAGACTCCATTTAGTCAACTCAAACTGGATTTCTCCTGTGTTTGTGTAGTTAGGCGCATGCCTGTTTGTCCCAGTAAGAGGTGGGGTGTGACGAGCACACACCGGGTGTCCCAGGGCTGGGACTTGGGCAGGATCATTCTGCCTGATACGGGAAGTGTACCCTAACTTTGTAATTTGGAAAACATTAAATTAAAACTTTCATTTTAAGGACAATAAATAAACATTGACACATCCCCACCCCCACTCCCTGGAAGTCATGGTCCTCCTCTCGCCAGGACCAGGGCACCTGCTGGTCCGCAGCCCGAGGACCCCGTGCCGGGAATGAGAACAAGTAAAGGAAGGACTCACGTCAATGGAGCAGCCCACCAGAGAGCCCCTCTTCAAGGCCTTCTCTAGAATCTCATAGAAGTTCTCTGGAGCCTCTTTGGTTGCAAAGGTCTCTGCTACACCCCCGGTGAAGTCTTCCATGGCCTCTATGGTGCTGCCCCCCTTCAGAGCCTCATAGCTGCCGTTCAGCCTGTCGGTGGCGAGTAGGGACAGTGCTGCAGGGACCAAAGAAGGCCACCAGGTGGCGCCCCTTGGCCAGAGTTTTTCTAACTTTTTTTTTTTTTTTTTTTTTTTTTTAAGCTTTTATTTGACAGACAGAGGCAGAGAGGCAGGCAGAGAGAGAGGCGTAAGCAGGCTCCCTGCTGAGCTGGAAGTCTGATGCGGGGCTTGATCCCAGGATCCTGGGATCATGACTTGAGCCGAAGGCAGAGGCTTAACCCACTGAGCCACCCAGGTGCCCCTCTAACTCTTCTAACTCCTCTGCTGGCCTTGCTCTGGACTGGGTGTTGTGGAAGGAAGGTGGGAGGCGGGGATGCAGCTTTCCATGCAGCTCCAAGGATCCTGGCTCTCTGTGAGGTGGGCAGGGCGGTGTGGTGGTAAAGAGTGTGGACTCTGGTCCCTGACTGGCCTTGACGTCAAGGGACGAATCCGCCACTTACAGACGGAGGCTCCGGGGACAACTCCCTTCCCCAGGGCTTCAGATTCCAAATTTACAAAACGGGGGTGATGGGTGTATGCTCCCTCCCAGGACAGCTGTGAGGTTTGAATGGGGCTGCCTCTCTCTCCCTCCTTCTCCCTCATCTTACCCAGAACAGGGAACAGGACTTGACCATGAGGGTGTTAGTTATACACAGAGTGAGAAAAGGTGAGGGTCTTTCTCTTCCTTCCTGGTCTCACGTGCTCCCAAACACACACACACACACACACACACACACACACACACACACACACACATTCTGGCTTGAATTTAAAAATAAACTTTTCCATTTAGAACGGTTTCAGATTTATAAAAATAAGTCTGTAAATAGTAGAGTTCCTGTATACCCCTCCCCCAATTTCCCCCAGTGTTAACATCTTACATCAGTGTGGGTACACCTGCTACAGTGACGAACCCACAGATTATTATTATTAAAGTCCCTACTTTCTTCTTATTTCCTTACTTTTTACCTCATATGTTCTGTTTCGAGATCCCACTGGGATATCACGTCACATTCAGCCCTCACGTCTCCTGAGCCCTCTCTTGGCTGTGACAGTGTCTCACACGTGCCTTACTTTCCATGACCTCGGCAATTTTGAGGAATACTGTCTGGTGTTTTGTAGAATGTCTCTTGACTGGGATCTGTCCGCTGCTTTTCTATTGATTAGACGGGGTTAAGGTTGTGGGGGAGGAAGACCAGAGAAGTAGCGTGTCCCTCTCACCATGTCACATCCAGGGTCCAGACTGTCGTCATGACTTATCGCTGTTGATGGTGCCTTGACCACCGGGGGGAGGTCATGTCCGTTAGGCTTCTCCGTAGTTACGCTCCTGCCCCCGTCCACGCTGTCCTCTTTGGCAGGACACCATCATGTGCAGTCCTCCCTTAAGGAGCAAGGGGGTTTTCTACACATTTAATTACTTGCAATTCTTCTACGTGGGAGATTTATTCTTTTCTGCAATTTCTATATTCAGTCATTTATATCAGTATGGACCCATGGGTAATTACTTTGTACTTTGGTTTGGAATCCAGTGCTACTCTGTTCATGTTATTGCTAATTACTGTTCCAAGTTTTGGCTACTTTCATCCTTCAGCTTGCTCCTGTGTCCCTTTGACATAACCCTATCAGTGTGTGTGTGATCTCCGAGGATCCTTTTACCGAATTCCCTTGATTGGAACAGCGGTATTGGACACCAAGAAGTAGGGGTGCTTGTTCCTGTGGGGTTGCTATTCTTTCTGGGCCTCTCTGCTGACAAAGTGAGATGATGTGTGTACCCTGACGCAGGATATATACACAGATCCCTCTGGAACCATCTCTACTAAACAAAGCGTGAGTACAGCCTGAGTCTCAGCCCTGAGCCACGACCATAGGCATCATTCTAAGCCTCCTCCCCTTGCTTCTCTGTAACCTCCTCTCCAACAGTGAGAAACCTAGCTCCACCACGTGCCCTCCGTCTCTTTAATTGGTATATACATATAATGGTATCAGAATTGTCATCCTTGCCCCTTTGAGAAGCAACTTAATCAGCCTGAGTAAAAAAGCTCGAGTATGATTCCTTTTGCTTTTAGTCTTAAAAACCCCATTCATACCCACATCATTCAGGTCAGCTCCTTTTTCTCCTACCCCTGCAATGAGTTTGATGCATAAATTTGCAGTACAGTTAGATGAAAGGCGTGGTCTGCATTTTATCCTGGGATTCCTTATCCTTCTCAATGATTTTTAAAACCTCATGTATTGGGGCACCTGGGTGGCTCCGTGGCTTCAACCTCTGCCTTCAGCTCAGGCCATGATCTCAGGGTCCTGGGATCAAGCCCCACATGGGGCTCTCTGCTCGGCGGGGAACCTGCATCCCCCTCTCTCTGCCTGCCTCTCTGCCTACTTGTGATCTCTGTCTGTCAAAAAAAAAAAAAAAACAACTTCGT
The DNA here is from genome assembly GCF_009829155.1 of Mustela erminea. Taxonomy (NCBI): domain Eukaryota; kingdom Metazoa; phylum Chordata; class Mammalia; order Carnivora; family Mustelidae; genus Mustela; species Mustela erminea. The sequence goes on along the minus strand of NC_045627.1, from coordinate 3,272,928 downwards.
GTATTAAAGCGTCATTCTTTGTGCGGTAGTAAAGTTTCATAGGTTTGATAGATGAATGGTGCATTCACGATTACAGTATCATACGATATAGCTTTGCCACCCTAAAAAAGATCCCTTGTGCTTCACATTTTCAACCCTATCTCTGTCCCTCCCTCCTCCTGAACCCCTGGCAACCACTGATCTTTTTACTGTCTCCATAGTTTGCCTTCTCCAGAACGTCATATGATTGGGATCATACGGTATCCCTATAGCCTTTTTGGATTGGCCTCTTTCACTTAACAATACGCATTTAAGATTCATCCATTTCTTTTCAGGGCTTGATGGCTCATTTTTTAAAATCACTAAATAATGTCCCATTGCCTGGAGGTACCACTATTCGCTTATCCATTCTTCTTGAAGGACATCTGAGTTGTTTCCAGCTTTGGGTTCTAATGAATAATACACAATAAACATCCGTGTGCAGGTTTTTGTGTAGAGATAAGTTTTTATCCAAAGCACAAGGGCTCTTGCAGTTCCTGTCTCTGAAGACAGGTTTCTCATGGCCTGAAGATCCAGGATCAACCTAAGAGGGACTCTCAGGGGAGCTCTGCTGTCAGCTGAGCTCGGAACGCGGGCTGGGTGGCCGTTTGCTGACAAGTTGATGGGCTGGAAATCAAGGGTGCCGGAGGGATCCAAGGTCATGTGGGAGGTGATTGAAGATGACTGTTTGGATTCTACTTACCTGGAGCTTCCTCAGCTCATCAAATCCACAGAGACGGAAATCAGCAGGATGGTTGCTGGGGCGGGGCGTTGGGGAGGGGGAGTTGGAGTTGGGTGGGTGCAGAGTTTCCGTTTTGCAAGTTCTAGATGTGGGCGCTGGTGACGGTAGCAAGACTTAATGTCACCAAGCTGTATGCTTACAAATGATTAAAATGGTACCTTTTACCACAGCCCAGATGTTCGCGCTACAACCGTGCTTGGTGGGAAGCTGGGAGAGCCAAGCTCTGTTAACCCACCCAGATTTTCCTCCACCTACTCTTCCAGCTCTTTGGGAGGCCGGGCACAGGATGGACGTGCGTCACCACTGTGCCCAAAGACCGGCCCAGGGAGGCCATGACATGAAAACTGTCCAGGCTACTCCTTTTCCACCTCCGACCCTGACCAAGCCCCCGGCAGGTGGGTCCCCCTGGGCCCCACCTGTCTACCTGTGTCCCTGCTCCCTGAAGCTCCCTGATAAGGCCCCAGGAGTGGAGACCTGCTTCCCGGACAGGCCCTGCCCGTACGGGGGGCACTCACTTGGCGTAGGCTTTCTCCAGCAAGGCACTCCAGAACTCTTGGTGGTCGGCAGAGTGGAGGAAGACCAGGCGGTCCCTGAAGGTGGGCAGCCGGTCATCGACGACCACGTCCAGCCACTCGCTGTGCTGCCAGAACTGTCGGCCAAATCACGGGGCTGAGTTCCAGGGGAGGCCAGCCCACCCGTAAAGCCTTGTCTTTCTTCTGGAGGTAAATCTCACGTGGCTTCCATGATGGGCCACCTAGACTGTGGCCTTCGAGCCACAGGCGGAACCTCCCACCTGCCATGGACACAGGCTTGAAAACCCTGTGTCAACCCACCAACGCCACGGGCCGATGGGACAGGGTCCCACAAGGACACTGCAGGGTGGGCTCGTCAGCTCTTTGCTCTCCTGAGGGAGGGGCGGGGCGTGGGCTTGTCCTGCGCTTGCAACAGCATGGTTCTCTACACCGTCCCCTTAACCAGAGGCCGGGGTCTTAGCTGCCCCTTCATCTTCCGTTCCCTTCCTTTTTTTTTTTTTTTAAATTTTTTTTTATTTATCTGACAGGCAGAGATCACAAGCAGGCAGAGGGGCAGGCAGAGAGAGGAGGAAGCAGGCTCCCCGCTGAGCAGAGAGCCTGATGTGGGACTCGATCCCAGGACCTGGGATCATGACCTGAGCCGAAGGCAGAGGCTTAACCCACTGAGTCACCCAGGTGCCCCTTCAGTTCCCTCCTTGACGGGGGGTGGAAACTCTACCGCTGATTTGTTTTGGCCATTCACAGAGAGAGAGAGAGAGAGAGAGAAAGAGGCTGTGACGGGGCAAGAGAACCCTTGTGCCAGGCGTGCAGACATGAGGTGAGTGTGTGTGCATAGATGGGTGTGCGTGTGTGTGTCCACGTCCCTGTGCGCATGTTCTCGCACACGCATGTGCACATATCTGCGTGCCTGCGTGCACGTGTGTGTGAGTATGTGCGGGTGTGTGTGTGTGTACGCGCGTGTTCCTCCTCATTCAGCTGGCCCAAGAGAGACGCTGAGGTAAGAAGAAGGAGAAAGTAGCAAGAGGGGAGCAGACGCAGGGGTTCCGGGAGCTGCTGGTTTCCAGCTTGGGGGGAACATTCTGAGCGCGTCAGACCAGACCACCCAGCGTCTGGCCGAGGTTGTGAGTTTGAAGGAATATTTCTTGGGCTCCCAGCAACGAGCCCTAAGGGTTATGCTGGGAGGCCGCATGGCATGCGGCACTACCACCGGCCCCAGCTGGGCTCCCCCGTGAGAGCATCACCCGCCCAGCAAGTGTCACTTCAGGCTTTCTCGGGGGCATTTGGGACTTCGGGTCCCGCACACGCACTACGGGGGTAGACGCTCATGGCCTCAGGGCTTCCCGGAGCAGGTGCAGAGTTGGGGCTGGCCATCGGGGGTGAGCTGGCTCAAGGGATCCTGAGATGGCCCAGCCCGCTGAGCTGACCTCCTTGCAGGCTCACACCTGCGCTGTGGCTGAGGACAGGAGAGAAGCGGAAAGGGGGGCCTTACTCCCAACGCCCCGATTCCCAGATGTCAGCGTGTGACTGACAGGTCCCCGATGGGGCCTGTGCCGTCCTCCCTGTGCATTTGGAGGTGACCCCATGACACAGCATGGTTTGGGGTGCGGCTCTCACACAGAGAGATCATTCCTTCCAGGATGACCAGGCAGCTTAAGAGGCCCCTGGTGTCGTGCTGGGTCCCAAAGCTAATGCCCAGGCCGAGGCTCCCTCTTACCTGGAAGTGGAATATTCCGGCGTAACCAGGTCCAAAGCTTTGGTCCTGGGGGATGACCCGTGCCAGAGCTTTCTCGTTCAGCGTCAGGGAGGCGATGGCAGCTAATAGCCAGCAGTCGCCTGCAGAAGGAAAGCCACGCGTCACGGTTTTCATTGCCAATTCACCGTGAATGGAAAATTCTATGCTGGGAGGGGGTGGGGCATTCCGGAGGTGACCACACCTTTTCCACATTTAGGGAAACGGATGGGATACCAGCAAGTACGTCTGTCCTCCCCTTCTGCCTCGCTTTCTGGCTCTCGCCGTGCTGGGTTTACCACGCACAGCTGTCGTGGCCTGGGGGTGTCCGACATCGGCTCTGTGCTGTTCCAGAGGATTCCCCGCCACAGGGCCGAGGCTGCGGACCTTAGCATCGGCAGGGATGCTGCAGCCCGAGAACCTGGGGGTCCTCGTGGGCTCGGGGAGTGAGTGCGTTTCTGGGACGGATGCCTCCCCAGAGCACAGACTCGGCGGAGTCAGAGATGAGAGTGGCTTTGGTTACCGCTCATTTTCAAGGTCTGCTGATGTCTGCAGCCGTGACCTCACACTGACACACGGAGAGGACAGCTCCGAAGGGAAGCCAGACATCAGACGGCACTTCATCTGGGCTGTGCCAGCGTCTGGGACGCATCCCCTTGCCCGCCCTGAGGCTGGGATGGGCACCTCCTGTCATGGCTGCCCAGGAGCCCCGTGCAAGTACCCATCCACCAATGGGACCTCTCTGTCTCATCCCAGATCCCTTGGTTGGCAGTCAGTAACCTCACCGTCATTGGAATTCAAGACCCGACACACTCAGTGTGGCTTCCTTGGGGTTCCCGTTTCTGGAAAATACCATAGAGCCCACGAGCCCTGTCTGATAGTGTGCGCAGGCAAGAGGGACTCGTGGAGGGCCTAGCATCAGGAAAGTGACTCACAGGGTCGCCCTGCTTCTGGCTTTCTCTAGGGTGTCGGCAATGGGGCACATACCACTGGTTCCTCAGGTGTCCACTGCTCCTAGCTAACGAGCAGTGATGTGGAGATGCTAATGAGAAGGGAACCTTCCAGGATCATTTGTTCAGCAAACCTCATGGAGTGCCTCCCGGGTGGCAGGGGGGCAGTCCCTGCTCTCAGCTCTGGGGTGGTCCTGGCGGGCCGGAGTCTGGGCAGGGGTGGGGGCCTGCTGTGGGCTGACGTCTTCCCCGCCCTCCAAGTTATGACTTGGCCCAATGCAGGAAAATGTGTTTCTTTTCCTAGAGCACGGCAGCTCAGATCTATTCAGCCAGGAATGTTCTGAGCTTTTGAAGGGGGGATTCAGAATCCGGTGCTGTTCGTGCGATGTAAAGCAAAGGGAAAAAACGCAACAACAAAGCAGTATTGCTTTATCTCTCTGCTGGGCCCGTGGGGGTGCATGGCATTGGTCCTATCAGTGCTACGGCCAGAAGAGGCTCCCTCTGAAGGTCAGTTCGTGGAGAGCAGGGTGGGCATGCAGGGAGCCGACGGCTAGCAGGGAGGGGCCGGTGATCGTGTTGGTGGTGTTCTAGCTCTACTTGGGGTGTCAGGCTCACAGTCCTTCATTTTATTGTCACCCTTCATAGTTTAAATGGATGCTATGTATGGTATTTGGAAGTAATAAAAATGTTACAAAGTGGGGCCCCTGTGTGGCTCAGTTGGTTAAGTGTCTGCCTTTGGCTCAGGTCATGATCCCAGGGTCCTGGGATTGAGCCCCACGTTGGGCTCCTCAGCAGGGAGTCAGCTGCTCCTTCTCCCTCTGCCCTCACCCCTGCTCATGCTTTCTCTATCTCTCAGATCCATAAAAAAATCTTTTTTAAAAAAGTGCTACAAAATAATAGTTATAATCAACACCACTAAGGTTAAATATGCAGTTGTAATTCCAAATAGACATTTGCACTCATGCCACAGACCAAAACATTGAAACACAAAGAGCCTATAGAAAGCCTTTCTATCGAATAGCAACATAGGGATGGGAGGGGGGCAGTGAGGGGAGGCAGAGGAAGAGTCTGGAGGGAGAAATGAGAGAGATGAGGAGGAGGCAGGCAGAGTCTCCCAGAGCAGGCTTACCCCCAGCAAATGAAGACTGATCTGAATGTAATTTTTCCCCAAAGTTCTAGGTCATAGCTAGGATGTGTAATTCTATCATCTGTGTACAGCTGACCCTTGAGCAACAAGGGGGGAGGGGTGCTGAGCCCAGACCCCGACCCAGCACACAGTACGAAATCCATGTATAACTTCTGACTCTCCCGAAACTCGACAGCCAGTAGCTTGCTGTTGACCAGAGTCCTTACTGAGAATATAAATACAATTAACACGTATTTTGTGTGTTCTCTGTATTCTGTACCGCATTCCTACGATAGGAATGCAACGAAAAGACAATGTTAGTGAGACAATCATAGGGAAGAGAAAATCCATGGAAAGTCGGATGCTGTGTTATCTTCCCCCCCAAAAAATCCACGTATAAGTGGACCCGTGTTGTTTCAGGGTCAGCTGTATCCATCGATTGATCATCAACTATCATCACTCTCGGTCTGTGCCTCTGGCTTCTGTGTGTGGCGCGGCTGGTTGGTGAGCATGGGGGCTCCAGTAGGACCCACTGCAACCATTAGACCCTAGTAGAAACTCAGCTGAAGGCCGGGCCCCATAAGCTTGCCGCTCTGCTGGTGGTTTTTTTTTTTTTTTTTTTTTTTTTTAGGAGGTTTTTTTGTTTTGTTTTGTTTGTTTGTTTGTTTGTTTCCCACAGAATAAAGATAGACTCAGTCCAATTTTGGACTAAATCTGACATGCCAGACCCACCTAAACAGACTCGGGGGACACTCTCAAGGCCTATTTTAGGAAGGAGACTGTGGAGCTCCCAGAGGGGGTCCCCCAAAGCCCGAGCCCCCTGGAGGGCAGGGTGGAGTAATGGTTTAGAGCAGGTTCAGGTCCTGACTCCAAGCTGTCACTCCCATGACTAACGCTACTCAGCCTCCCTCTGCTGCGGTGTCTCCTCTGTCAAATCGGAAGGGTGACCGGGACCGTGACCTGGAGACGGAACTAATGCATGCGAGTATGAGTTGTGTCATAGTGCAGGGAGCAGGACCAGCACCGCGGGGTCGCTCTGTTCTCTGTGAACCAAGCCCCACGCGGCAGGCGTGTCCGCCCCCAGGGGCCCAAGAGCGCAAGGAGCCCGGAGTCCAGGGGGTCCATCCGGGGAGCAGACGGGCAGACTGGGAGGGAGGACAGGAGGAAGTAGCGGGTGGTAACGGGGAAGTTCCCCCAGACCCCGTGCCGCTTGGGCTTCCGGGGGTCCCATGCTGCTCTTGCTGGGGGGACAGCTCCGAGGCCCCGTCCTGCTGACCCCCGGGGTGCTCGCCCCACCCACCCCCTTCCGTGCTCCCCCCCCACACTCACCAAGCTCCCCCTGGCAGATATCGGTCCTGGTGGCTCCTCCGAGAATGAATTCTGGGTTTTTCACGATTTCCTGGAAGAACACAGGCGTTCCTGTGATTGCAGTGTGTGATTGGAGCGGGCTCAGGGTCTCTCTCCTTTCTGGGAGCAGAGGGCTTTTTCCTGTATCCGATTCTTTTCCCATGGAGGGTGCCATAGACCTGGGCCTGGCTCTGGCCAATTCCCCCCTCGAGGGAGAGATCCTGCCTCCTGGGCAGCCCCTCCACACCAAACAACCATCTCCTGCCATGCCCGGTTGCAAAGCAGGACCATGAACTGAAGATTCCCATTGCTGCTCAGGTCCTGGGTTAGCATTCGGGGCGGGGGGGCAGTGTGGCGGTGTGGGGTGTGAGTTCGAATCCTGACTTTCCACTGCGGGCTCTATACCCTCTGTGGGCTTCAAATTCCTCATCTTAAAATGAGGTAATACACACACCACGGACCAGTGACCAGGATCAAACACAAACTCATGCTCACCCACCCAACTCCGTTCGTTTTTAAATTATGCATCGTGTGTATACGTACAGACACGTGTGTTTATACACAGACATATACATACACATTACATAGCGGGTGATACATGCGTGTGTCTCGTGCAACTTAACCTCGGTGCATTATAATATTTCATTCTATATTGCCCATAATTATATTATTATGTGTACACAATTACTTACATATACTTACAGAGAGACATGCATAAAGCATTATCACAAGAGCGTTTGAAAGCGATTATGTAAAATTCATATATTCTTTACATTTCGCTAAGGCATCAGTCTCTGTTCCTGGCAGGGACTAAGGCAAAGAGCACAGGAGAGTCCTTGCCCTCCCGAACTGCTGAGGGACTGGGGGACCAGACCATAGACACGTGTCCGGACATGGGTCCCACAGCGGCAAGTACCAGGATGGAAACTGACGGTGTGGGACGGGGGCTGGGTGAGCTGGAGCCATCAGGGAGGACCTCTCAGGGACATGGACAGTTGAGTAGGGAGTCCTGAGAGGGCCCGGGGAGAGGAAACAACAAATCATCAAGCATGGAAGAAAGTTATGGCAAACAGCGACTGCTTGGTCATTTAACAGGCTCTGAATGCAGGCGGAGTGAGAGGCCTGTCCCACCTCTTTCCAGAAACAAGACTGGAGGCAGAAATCCTTACCAGCACCTGGGTGGTGCCCCAGAGGACAGCTCTGCCCTGAATGGTCTTCCTCAAGCTCCCCGGGACACTTCTCCTCTGGTCTCTGTCCCAAGGTATCAGCAGGAGGATGGCGATTTCTTCACAGGAAGAAATTTTGTCTTAAGATGAAGAGCTAAAGGGTAAGATGATGGGGTTCTCTCTGCGGCCCCCGGGGTGGGGTCAGCCTTGTGGAGCAATGGCCGTCCCAAACGTCTGCCCGGATAGCACTGCAGGGGCTTATTTGTGTTTCCAGTATTTCAGCAAACTGGGCCAGGAGAATCTGTGAACCCTGCCATCGGCTCCCCATAAACCCAGACGTGACAAAGGTCCGACTGACACCCTGAGTGCCGGCTCCTCCAACCCTGCCCTTAGCTCCAGGTGTCTGGGAGCCATGTCACTGGATGACTCTTGTCTCCAGAATGACAGGCAGGGCCATGGACGGTGATGGGGGCAGCTCCTCTGTGCCAGGCTCCCTGGCTTGTGCAGATCCTTTCACACGCCCTCTCCCTGTTCCTAGAGGCCCGTCCCCTGGGTGTTTGCAGGTGGCTCCAAGCCAGGCCAGTGGAAAGGTGCAAGCCAGGAAAATGTGCTCCTCGCAGGAGCCATCCCTGATCCGCAGAGGGCTCCAGGCCTGCCATCTAGCTTCCCTAGGCTTGGTCTCTTTGGACCAATGTCCCGGGACATTGGAATGTCTGCCTTGGACATTCAGGGCCAGGTGCACAATGCGCATTGGAGCCCCTGCCTCCAAGAGCCCCCCAGGAGCTCTCGCAGCAACCAGCCCCTAACAGCAGAGCGTCGTAGGGCCCTAGCCAGCTGAACTCCCCCCGCCATGGCCCCATCCCTGTTGCGGATGGAAGATGGACTCTGGAGCTGGCAGATCCTGCCCGGCAGGCTGGGCCTCCCAGAGGCCAGATGGGCTGTGGGCAAGGAGACCCCCCCACCGCTGCCCCCCCATCCCTCCCCTGCCTTCAGCTGGCCCAGCCCACCAACGGCACCAACTGTGCCAGCAGCTGTCACCGCCGCTCGGCTCCACCTCGCAGCTAGCTGCTCTCGCCCAGGAGAGTTTCATCCCATGGCCTCAAACTGCGGATGGATGGAGAAAAGTGCAAAGGAGAAAACCCGGAGGCTCTCATCAAGTCAGCAGGGATTGGCTATCGGGGCTGCAGTGGTGGGACAGCCCGAAGCGTGGTGGACGCAGGGGTCTGTCCGGTGCTCCTGGGAGTGAGCGCACCCGTGTCCGGTTGCTGGGTTCCGTGAATGTGTGCGCATGTGGCCGAGCCAGCCGACAGATGTGGGTCTCCCGCCCAGGGAGCGTGTGACTCCTGTAGGCAAGCACCTGTATGGTCCCCACGTCCATCTTGCACACGGAGTGGTTCTGCGTGGATTCTGGATGCATTGCATGGGTGCTGGGGCCGTCCCACATGTATGGGGGGCCCAGAGTACGGTTGTTCTTACGAAATGCTGTTTGGGGGCTCGAGGATGAGGGTTCCCTGCTTGGGTCCTGTGACAGGAAGATCAGAAGCGTCTTGACAAACCTGGAGTGAATCCAGGCCAAGGACTAAGCGGCCTGGAAAGTTCCCTCTTGGGGCCTTTCTAACAAGTTGGGAGAGACTGGGGGGGGGGCGCTGTGAAGGTGCGTGGGGACCCGGGGGTGTCTCTGGAGGCACAGGGGTAGTAGCAGGGTCATCTCACACAGAGACAAGGTGCAGGGTCATCTCAGCCACAGGCCGCCATGTGCACAGGCTGCCAGGGGGCCGTCAGCCTGGGCTAGCAAGGAGCTATCCCAGGTTTAGGCTGAGCAGTTAGGGAGGGAATTGCCTAGAAGGAAGCAGAAGGATGCAGGCAGGCGGGGGGGGGGGTCGAAGAGAAGGCGGCCACTTCCTTAGCAGGGGAAGTCAGGTTGTGGGTCCAGGAATTCAGGCCCCTGGCTGGACTGCACTGTGGCTGTCTGGACTCCAGACCCACTCCTCCCCACTCCGACACACAGCTCTTTCCATGAGGCCTGCTGGAGGGCAGTTCACCTTCTCTCCCAGCAGAACCTGTCACCCCACCCCCACTACAGACCCTCAAGGTCTCTCCCGGTGACCCGGTGCCCTCTGCTGTCCCCTTGACTTTTCTGATCCGGCTGCTCTGGTGCTCACTCCCCATCCCGGGAGCGCAGCTGTGTTTGACAAGAAGGTGGTGCTGCGGGAGAGCACCCCGCCCCAGAGTCCCACTGGGCAGCTCCCCACTTGCTGCCCAAACAGGCAAACCCTAGTGCCGAGAAGATATGCAAATAGCACCCAGGCCCCAGAGGCCTTCTGGAGGGACACTGGCAACTCGTACCCTTTCCTTCCTGCGGCCTGCCCACCCGCCTACCAGGGGCCCCAGACCCCGTCCTGCAGGAGACTCTCAATCCTGAGCCCCATCAGCCTGCCGCTCCCGATTTCACACACGTCTGTAAGAAGTCTGCAGAACGCCTAGCCCTCAGATTGCAAACAGATAAGTGTGTTTCTGGGAATGAGGACAGAAGGGACCATCTCAGGGGCACGCAAAGTGACAGGCAGAACAGTTCTGAGAATGAGTCCGTAGGAAGGACAGCAATAGCAGACCTGAGTTAAGGTAAACAAGGAAACCATTTTGCCCCTGGCCGCGGATGGAGGGGCCCGACTGGATGGTGGCCTCACCCGTCCTTTGGGGCAACCCCGAGAGAGATCAGCAGTGGGGAGGACCACCTCCTAGAGCTGAGATCTGGGACTCTGGACTCCCTCAGGGGCCCCGGGGCCCTCGCTCCACTGCACGAGTGGGAACGGTGGCATTGTTCACGCTGGCCTGTGTGCACACAGCTTTCCTGTAGGAGAAATTCCAGCTTTGACAAGAAGGGGAGTGGCAGGCAGCGGCAGAATTACAGGTTAAACCAGGGGGTGGCAGTGCAGACTGCAAGGCAGGTGCCTCCTCCTGGTTACCATTAGAGTAGTAGCGACCACGGTCACGGACACTTACGTACAGGCTCCTTTCTGCCTGCTCTACACGTTAACAAAGTAATCCTTGCAACAGCCCTGCAGGGAGGCAGCATTATGACCCCCATTTTGTGGAAGAGGAAAGTGAGGCTGTGGGAGGCGCGTGGCTCGGACTCTCCCAGCTGTGGGGAAGGGTTCGGCGCGTTCCCTCTGTTGGGGGTGCCGAAAGAGCCACCTCTTCCAAAGTCACGGCTTTTGGGGGTACCGCATCCTGTGACTGATCCGTGAGGGGCACAGAAACAGGAGTCGCTGTCACCCTGACACGAGACGACTCTGAGGGTCCATCCCAGCTCCAGAGCACCCCGTGCAGCTGGCTGAGGGCTTTATGGGACCATTTAGGGACCGTTTAGGACAGCCAGAGCCTCCTCTGCCCAATCCGGCTCCCCGTCCGGCTGCAGGTGTTCATCCTGACAATGTCTGTGCTAAACAGATTCATGTCCTTACGGGCACTGCTTGTGTGGGCTCCGGAGAGGAGGTCATGGAGCCGTTGGTGGCATTGCTCTGGCGTGACACCTGTCATAGCTATTGTGACATCAGCTGCCACCTGCTGCAGACGGCTGCTGGACGCTGGGTCTACACTGGTCGTTACTGTTCCCGCTTCACTGGGGAAGGGACTGAAGCTCAGAGAATTTAAGCGCGAGGACCAACGTCAAGGAACCAATCAGTGTCAGGGTGGGACCAGCACTCAGGGGCTCACCTTTCGTCTAGCCCTCTTTGCACTCTCCTTGTCCATAGCAACCTGCCCTAGGAGCCCGCCCGGAAGGTGTCCCCACCTGGAAGGAATGACAGCCCTGTGGCGCCTGAGGTGGGCGGAGATCAGGGCCTGACTAATCCAGCACAGCAAATATTGACTCCAGCTGATGGCCAAGGAGTCCCCTCCAGACAGTTGGGGGTGGGGCAGCTTGGACGCTGGCTCCCTTCTGGGAAGGGGGATGCGTGGCTTGGGGAAAGAGGCCCTGCTTCCGAGTGTTCCATCCATCCCATGGGTCCTGAGCACTTGTGGCATGACTGTCCCTCCACGCTGAGCATCCGGGCTGCAGGCAGAAGCCACGGGACGCCCCACGTGTATCCCGGCAGCCTCAGCACATGGGGCAAGGCTGCCTCCCACCCTGCCCCGTGTGTTTGCCTTTGTGTTCCCATAGAATGTGTCCCCTGAGACTTGTGTCCCACTCACCACTTAATGACAAGCCCATCTCTGGCTCTGGGCCCCAGTCCTGGCTCATGCCAGTGCGAGGCAGAGAGCTGGGGGTGGGGCGTAACCAGATGCCCTGGGCACAGCCCCGTTTCTCTGGCTTGCTGGTTGATGTCCTCTGGGTGCCAGTCTCTCTGCAAATGGCACAGCATCTCGACAGGAGACCTGGCAGATGTGCGTGACAGATGTGTCTGTGTGGAGCCCCCTGCCTGGCCCCTCCTCTCCTTGCTCCCCTCTGCCATGCTGCTGAGCCCACACCCCTGCCTGGCACCCCCCCATCCCACCACTTCCTCTTGCACTCACCCCTGGCCGTTTCCACACGAAGGGAATCTGGGGCCTCTCGCTGTAGAAGAGAGAGGAGTTGTTGGCTGGGAAGTCTGCATCCTCGAAGAGGACGCCCTTCTGCACACACGCCTGCCTCAGCTGCTCAAAGCTCTGGCCGGAGGAGTGGGTGATGCGGGCGTCCTCGGGAACTGGGTGCTTCTGGGGCCCTGGGGCCCTATAGAGGTAAGGCATGGCTGTTCCCTTGCTGGTGGGCAGGTGTTCCCCTGCTGGTGGGAAACAAGATGAACGTGCCAGTCGGGAAGGAGCCGGCTCAGGGAAACCAGGGCTCGGTGGCCCTTGGCCTCTTCCTGTTTGCCTGGGAACCTCCCTGAGAAGGCTGAGATGAGGCGCGCCCCAATGGCAAACGTAGAGAGAGCTCTGCCCTCCCCGGCGCCAGCAGACCCAGAGGGAGCAGTCAGCCTGGGCCGACTCCAGGCAGAGGCGGCAAACTCTTCTTAATGCACTGGGGAGAGTCCGCGGGAGAGAGAGGATTGCTTTATGGGAAAAGAGAGCAAGAAACCAAATTGGTCAGCATTTGCTTTGCGGGAGAAGAGTGTACTGTGTGGTCCTGAATCCCATCCGAGGTCAGAAAGCTGCAGGGTTTGTAGTCAGAAGGGAGCTTAGGGAACCATCATGGCACCCATTACATGAACAGAGCTTACCCAGCGCTCTCTCCGACCACCTCATTTTGATTTAGAGCAGGGGTCCGCTAACTTTTTCTGAAAAGAGCCAGTTAGTCAATATTTTTGGCTTTGTGGGGTCATACAGTCTGTTGTAACTACTCAAGTTTTTGGGTTGTAGCACAAAAGCAGCCATGGATACTATGTGATGAATCAGCATGGCTATGTGCCAATAAAACTCTATTTACAAAAGCAGCTGGGGGGCCAGATGTTGTCCAGTTGGCATGTGGCGGCTGACCCCTGATCGGCTGGACTCACAGAGGACGTCAGCTCCTCCTCCAGGGTACGGACGCCTCTGTTCTCGAACATTCCAGGCAAGAGGTGTTGGGAAACATTTGCAAAAGCAGATATCATATGAGTAAAATTCTCTGTCCTGTAAAGCTCTACAAACAAGATTTCACATTTGGGAAGAAATGAGGTTTAGAGTTTGGAGGCTAATGTTTAATAAAATTATTAGCCGCTGTGTGGTACGCCTGGTCTTCTAAGCACCTTACAACGACCTCTCTGCGGTTCTCCAGTCACGGTGGGTGTCGGAGGCACAGGGCCTTGTGTTAGTGGGTGCAGTTAAAAGCCCATGACACGAGTTTTATAGGACCTCCCAGTTCCCAGGAATGTTCCTTTAGTTCCACACACTTCCTGTCGAGTGGATCCTGCGTGTTGTGTTTCATAGAGAATGCGTAGACATCGACTGGTGACATCTGGGGAGAACTCCCAGGTTTGCCTGGGGTGACTATGAGCAAAGAAGCTGTGCCTGTTTTCTCAGCATGAGTCAGGACAATGGGGTCTCCCTAGGGCCGCAGTGGGCTATGGGATCAAAGCAGCCTGTAGAGTCCAGGCAGGGTCAGCGGCTGTGGCTTCCTCCTATCCCTGTCCTCACTGTCCCCTGCCCCATCCCACAGACGCGGGCTCTCATGACATAACTGCGCAACCTCTTTTGTTGTGTCTCTCTGTTTGCACAATAAAAGATTCTGGAATGATTCTGTGCCAGAACCAGGGGAGCTGCCCGGAGTCCTGCGTCCCGCTGCCCTGCAGATAGCTCTGTTTAGAAGTGATTAAGGACGTGAGCCAGGGAGACTGGTGTGACAGCAGGAGGGCCCTCCACTTCTGGATCATTTCCAGGAAATGATCAGCAACCTTGGTTTCTGAGAATTTCCCCCTCAAATGCCCCAGCGAGGTGGAAAAGGAGATTGACGTGAAATCTAACACCAGGAGGAGTCACGAAGGGTCTGCTTCATCCCGGACCTTCCCCAGGCTCCGGGAACCTGAGTCCTTATTCCGTCCCCATAACAAAACCCTCTCTGGGCAGGAGTCTTTCCACGTGGTCTCTCCTGCGGACTGGAAGAACCAGACTCTTTCCTGAAAGCCTGTTCTAGTTACTGGGAAATCAGAGAGTGCGTTGCCGTTTGTGACTACCGCGGAAATGCCTCCGCGTGGGAAACACACTGAAAACATTTAGCAATCCGCAGCCTGTTGGGGTTTGCCTTGCGCCCTGCTCCCAGGACCGTGGTCCCAGCAGGGGAGACAGGACTGAAGCCAGGACCCTGCCCCAGTGCTCCTATCTGCCTGCGGGGCCTCAGGTGTTACTACCTGGTCAGCCTTCTTGACCCCTCCCAGCTCCATCCCTTGGGATGAAGGATGGCCAGGGTGCAGGCAGGCGGATTACCCACCCTCACCTCCCGTGGTGCTGTGGGCTGATGCTCCCGCAGTGCTCATTGCCCCGGCTCAGGGCTGCATCCGAGCACCTCCGAGCCTGTGCTGGGAAAGCAGACACCGTTCTTGAGCCTCTCAGTTGAATTTTCCAAACCTTTGCTTCTTCTCAGGATGTAAAAGGGTTAGAGGAACCTCAGCCACACCGTCTGGAGGCCCGGCGGGCGTGCACACCTCCTCCAGGCAGCCCCCCCGCCACACACACACCCTAGGAAACGCTCTGAACACCTCGGAGAGGAAGGTTTGTGGGTTTGCCTGTGGGAATGGGGTGTGTTTCTTGGAATGAGTTCTCTCTGCTTGCCGCCAGCTGAGAGAGAGACCTCGGTGGCTTTGAGACCCGTGGGCCTCATGGGGACCATTCATCATTTGGGTTGTATCTCCTTTCCCTTGACAGGAACAATGTGCTGGAGTGAATTCTAAATTAATTGATCCTTACCAGGGCCTCAGGGGGCCTACTGGTTCTTCTCTTCCACACCCCTGCCTTGCACTGAGTATGTTTTGTTTTCCTTTCTCCACAGTAAGCCCTGATGGGTTTGTGCAGCAGAGGGATGAGAGGATCATGCCGGGGTGGGGGTTGGGAGGAGTCTGTGACGATGGGGTTGAGAGCCAATGATCTGGCCCCTCGCCCGGGCGCAGCCACTTTGCCCGAGGACTCCAGTAGCCTTGGACATTGCAGCGGGGCAGACGGACTCTCTCTCCAGGACTTGCCAAGTGCACAAACCGGACCCGGTCCTGCTTCGGGGCCTGTCCTGTGTTCTGTGCCTGGCTTAGCCACGCTGGGGGCTGTGTGCAGAATGGTGGGGACAGCTGGAGGAGGAGCCCGGAGGCGAGGGGAGCCAGGGCGCATGACCCGGTGTCCAGGGGAGAGGGGCCATGGCTTAGGGCAGGAGTGGTAGGAGAGCGGGTCAGAAGGGGCAGATTCTCTTAGCAAAATGACTGTCAGGGCTTCTTTGTGGGGCGCTAGGTTGGGGCTTCCTGCTCCCAGACCTGAGTCCAAGGATGGAAAAAGGACAGACCAGCAAGTTCAAAAAACTTTATGCTGGCACGAAAACGCCCTGCTTCCTGCTGGTGGGAAGATAGAGAGTAAACTCTCATAACCTTTTTGGAGAGTCGTTGATCAAAATCTATCAAAATAACAAATGCCCGGACCCCCCACCCTGAGCCAGCTGTTTCCTCCTACAATGTCTCCCGCAGATAAACCTGTACTCCTGAAACACTTTCCAGCTTGTTCACTTCATTGCAACACTATTTACTGTAGAGAAAAGTTGGGAAGCCCTCAGGGCCCACTCTTAGGGGCCATGATCAAAAATTACGGCCCAGCTAACCGTGCGACGGAACACCGTGTGGCCGTCATATGGGAATGAGGGGATTCCACGATGGCACGGATGTTTGACGGAAAGGTCCCCGTGCAGCGTGGCGTGCAGTCTGCCACTGTTTGTGGAGAAACAGGGAAGAGAATATGCTTTTCTAGCTGCAGAAGAAGTTCCTGGAAAATATATCCGGCATTATTAGCAAGAGGATCCCCTTTTCTGGGGTTTGGACTGAGTAAGCAGGGACTAGGGTGTCCGGAGACTTCTCTGTATGCCTTTTTATAGGAGTTTGTACTTGTAACCTTATAGATGTACTCGGATGAATTTCTTTCTAAGTTTGAGATGTCGAGGTCCACTGGGCGGTTGGATAGCGAGCAGGACTGCAGACGTGGAGAGCGCCCCTGTCCTCCCGTCTGAGCGACCGAGTCCCTCTGGATGCAGGAACCTGGCACGGTGCCTCCCCTCAGTGGGATGCTCTCCACTCTTCCCCTCCTGACTCTCCTAGCGACCCCTCCTCATACGTGACCCTGTGCCCCAGCATGTAACACCCACTGTGTGTGCGAAGGGGCTTGGGCTGGGACGGGGGCCTCGGAATTCATGCACCACGTCCCATGTGTGCAGAAATGGAATTCCTTTTCTTCTGGTGCCTACATCCCGACGGGCCTTGGAAGTGTCAACTGCCCAGAGCACCCTATGATCTTGCCCCTTTGCAGGGCGCTCTAACACACGGAGTTCAAGGCCACTTTTTTTTTTTTTTTTAAAGATTTTATTTATTTATTTGACAGAGAGAGATCACAAGTAGGCAGAGAGGCAGGCAGGCAGAGAGAGAGAGGAGGAAGCAGGCTCCCTGCTGAGCAGAGAGCCCGATGCGGGACTCGATCCCAGGACCCTGAGATCATCACCTGAGCCGAAGGCAGCGGCTTAACCCACTGAGCCACCCAGGCGAGTTCAAGGCCACTTTTAAGTATTATTGGCTTAGTCACTCTTTTGGCCAAAACTGAGTCCTCTTGAGGTAAGCACTGTCTCCAGGATCTCTACTCCAGTCCACTTTCCTCCCCGGGGAGGGGAGTGGCATTTGGGCACAGGGAGGGGAATGGTACCAGAACCAGACCAGAGGTCCCCAAGTCTCCTGGCCTGTGGTGGATCCGTCCTCCTCCCCTGGCCCCAGGGGACTTTCTTTCTAAGGTGAGAATGACCCACGTGTCACCATAGACTTCAAAAAGTCTAGCTTGAAGCTCAAAGCCAAGCAGGGAGGTCTTCATTCTAGAGGGCCTCTGTTTCCTCTCCCTTCGTCTCACTGCCAAGAAGTTGAGGCTCAGGAGTGGTGGTCACGAGGGCCACCCCCGTCTCCTAGAAGGTGCGAGCTGGTGCTCCCTCTGTCACCTCCCAGGTTCACACCGGGAAGCCTGGGTCCCAGGTGAGATTCTCACTTCCTTCCCCAGGTCGTGTCCTCACTGGAACTGCTGGCATTCCAGCAACCGGCTACCCACCCTTCCTCCCCAGTGGGCCACCCACATTGGCGTCACATCACAGGGCAGGCGGTCACCGGCAGGCACCCAGCGCGAATGTTTCCCAGGCGCTCTGTCCAGTCTCTGGCCTCAGTTGTCTGAGTGCAGAGAGTGTGCCGCTCGGAGACATGCATTGATCAGCTCCGGACAGTCCCCTCGGTTTCCCAGAGCTGCTCACGCTGCCTGTGCCACCCTTGGCTGCAGGCTTGCTTTCTGGCTTGATTGTGGAATACGATTTCCTCCAAGGCCTTGTCGCCCCAAATAAGCACTAGGCTCCTGCCCTACAGCCCAAGGTGACACTGTCGAAATGGCCTTTGCATTCCTGAGGGGTTTCACTCTGAAGTTTCAGCATGGGGACACCTGGGTGGCTCAGTTGGTTAAGTGTCTAACTCTTGGTTTTGGCTCAGGTCGTGATCTCAGGTCGTGAGATCGAGCCCCACCTGGGGCTCCACAGTCAGCGTGGAGTCTGCCTCGGATACTCTCTCCCTCTCCCTCTACCCCTCTTTCTCACTCTCTCTCTCTGTCAAATAAATAAATCAATCTTTAAAAAATAAAATAAAATAAAATAAAATTTTGGTGTGGAAGGAAAACTGATATCCATGGCTTCCTTCTGTGGACCCTCTGACGCCTCTGTCCCTGCAGTTTGGTCTTATTCTCAGAGGACAGCTTCCCGGCCTCCCTCGGGGCTGCAGGTTGATGCTACGCACAGATCCTAGGATGCCCTGAGCCTCAGGCCCAGCAGAACGGACCTCCACTCTCCGTGGTTTAGCAAGCAAACATCCCAACTTGATTTTTGAAAAACTATGCGTCTAGTCGCCTCTTGCCCTGGAGCCTCCATTCCCACCCAGTAGTAAAAATGGGATTTACATTTTGCTGTGTGATACTCTTTCATTTTAAAAGGGCCTCTTGCTCTGCCAACTCGCCATCCACATCAGCGCTCAAGCACCCTCTGAATCAGTCTCTCCGCTGATCCAATGGTCTTCTTCTCCCTTCTTCTTTCCAACAGTGGCACCTGCAGCAGTTGGGGAGGTGGGGAGCTCTGGCGGGGTGTCTGACTTATCTGCGGCATTGGGGTGGGGCCTCTGGGGCCCTGGGAATCCACCTCTTTTCTCACTGAGTTTGCATTTCGATTTTTTTTTATCGTGGACAATGCTTTGTAATTCCCTGGCGGTGCAGCGTGGCTCCATTTTTCCCTGATGGAAGCCCCTCCACCGGGGTCTCTCCAGGCCCCCTCAATCTCTGGCCCTCGGTTCCCTTCCCTGGCTGGGCTCTCGGCTCTTGCAGCCACCCCAACACGTCCCCTGCCTGCTCAGGACAATGCCAGGGGAAGTGACTCTTGAGTCTTAGCCATGCCTCCCCCTCCAGTGGAAATTGCCATGTTTGGGCTGCGCAGTGTCATTTGAACCCCCTTCTTCCAACTGGAGAGTTTCATAAATCCCATTTCATAAATCCCATCTTCCGGGGATGGGAACAGAACTTATTCCCGGGTCTTCCTGGCTGTCTGGGGCTACATGACTCAGGCTCTGCTCCTTAGAGGTCCCCACATGAGACTGATTCAGAGCGAGAGCTGGAGAAGCGGGAGAGAAGGAAATTGTTTCGTGTGTTGTGAGAGCGAGGCGGTGGTGAAGGCACTCTGGTCTTTAGGGTCTGCGTGGGAAGCTTTTGGTGTCTGTGTGTCAGCATCCTGTGTGAGCCTCTAGCATGTGGGCCTGAGGAATGAGGTCTCTGCCGGCGAGTGACCGAGAAGATGGCCTTTCTCCAAAGCAGCCCCGCGATGGCGCTGAGCATCACTGCTGGCTTTGTTCCTCCCAAGCCTGGGTCGCTGGCTTCGCTGGAAACTGTGGCCTCCCTCTACCCTTTAATAAACATTCTGCTTTAAGTAGCAACTGTTGCTTGCGACGAGGAATTGTGGGCACCCTTGGCTTGTTTCCATGTGATATTCAGGTCCTGGCATCTGAGCAGGCTCGCAGGCTTCCCTCTACCCAAACAGCCTTGGTGCCATTCTTCTCCGGGACCCACAGGAGCCCCTGTGAGGCCGTCTGCCCCGCGGATGCACGCAGAACCTGGTGCACAGCGTACTGGTTTCAGAGTCTCCTGCAAACATCTGAAAGTGTTTCCTCCATTGCTCTTTCTCCGCAGGGTTAACCGAGAGGAGTCTTGGGGCCGGTGGAGGCAATGACTTCAGACCTGGGAGCTCCGTTCTTACCTTCAGCTTCTCCCCACCCCCACCAGCCCGGCCTGGGCTCTGGACCCTTTGGGACTCCTGCTCTGGTCCCGAGAACTCCTCTGGTACCACATGCACAAGCCTGCTAGTGTTCTACCGGGCGGGGGAGGGGCTGCAGGGAAAGAGCGTGCAGCCCTCTCTGCCGGCTGTCGCAACCATCCCAGCTCCATTGTCTCCTTCCGAGCCGGCTCACGGCCAAACAGCAGAGCCCACCCAGAGCAGGACAGCCCAGCTGAGCCTCATGTAAAAGGCCAGCCACAGACTCATGGAAAACACATGTTCTGTAAAGCCCTTAAGCTGCCGGGGGTTTGTTATGTAGCAAAAGCTCACCGACACACCTCCCATGAGACCATAACTATGGTGGGATGAATGGGACAGTCATGAGGCAGCTCATAACTGAGCACGACTGGGGGCAAAAATACTCTGGTTTGGGATTTAGTGTTGAAAAAATACCCCCATTACACATCATTTTCTAAATCAAATTACACTTGGTCTGAGCTGCCAGTCTTCAGAACTGATGGAAAGTGTCCGTTCAGTGTGAGCTTTGGGGAAGGCTCCGTCCAGGGTTGCACAAGCACTCCCCAGGGAGACACAGGAGGCCGCAGGGGCTCGTACAGGGCGGTCCCTGGCATTGCTGGGGCCTCCTGGCTTGGATGAGGACGCAGCACGCGAGAGCTAGAGAGGCTCCCGTGCTTGTGGTATTGGCTCCGTTGGCTCTGTGAGGGTAGACATTGTCCTGACCCTAATTCCTCTGCAGAAGATCTGTTGTCTCAGCTACTAATCCTCCCCTGATTCTCCCCTAGAGCATTCAGAGGAAACATAGATTAGGGCGAGTCTGGGAGACTCTTTCCCTCCTTTCCAGAGATGCTGTGGGGGTTTTGTTCTGGGTCTGAAGGATCCTTCCATCCTAAGTCCAAGCACCATGTCAGACACCCTCTGATAGACCAGAGCAAGTATCCCAGAAGACCCCAGCAGAACACGCAACTGTCCTGGATCGTCCCCAGTCCAGAAGGCTTCACCATTACACAGCCTGTCCTAGGGTCCTGGGGTCAGTCCAGGCTAGCCTTGAAGACAGACCTCCGATTTACTATGAAATCAAACCAAGGACCCTGGACCTTGATTTTACTTTGAGTTCACATCTAGGGAGGTTGGAGTAAGGGAGGCCCAAAGCTCCAGGGCGCCCGTTGGCAGAGACTTTGCCAACAAGTCACGTGGCTCTGGGCATGGATAATGCAGAGTAATGTCCTAAAGCAGCTTCCACCATGTAGGAGGAAAGACAGTCTCTGGTAGTTTGTGATGTTTTCCTGTAGCAAAAAGAGATGGAATGCAAAAAAAAAAAAAAAAAAAAGAAAGAAAAAAAAAGAAAATCATTGTAGAGATTTTTTTATTCTCCACAACATTGCTGGGCCTATTAAAATAATTAATATAATTACAAATATCTCATGGGAGCTCTCTCCTGCATCATACGGTCCAGCTGCATATGCAGAAATTGACATAGATTTTATTAATCCCCCCCTTTTTTTCTTGCGGTGAAGGTTTGTCTTCAGCAACTCTTCGTGCGTCGTGCGTCTCATCTTTTGTCACCTCTCAGTCCGTCTTTCTGACACACCATTTTCAGATTCTCATAAACGGTTTCTCCCACATTGGGAAGGCGCCATTAGGCAGCAAACACATGCTACTTTTGCCCAGATGAATGGCTCAGGAAAAGAACGATTTGTCTCCTTTGAGCTAATGGCTTTCATAAAATCTCACAGCAGTCCTTATGCTCCAGCTTTCAGAAGGATTTATTAGCTTAGGCTCCCATGAAAAGAGAATTTATAAAGTCACTGACTGTCAGTCCTAGCTTGGAGGACACCGAGGAACACAAGAATTGCTCATTTTGGATAGGACTTTTTTCATCTGAGTACTATGATATGAACTAATACGGTCATGGTTCGATTATTATAACTAATGTATAAATATAGTTTCCTGTTTAATTTAGGCAATTACAAACTGTGGGAGCTGGTGGGATGCAAAACCATTTCACGATTTTGGAGAATAGTCTAGTTGTTCCTGAAATGGTTACACCTAGTTACCATGTGACCCAGCAATCCCAGTCCTAGGCATATCCCCTACCCCATGAAAATATATGTCCACGCAAAACCTTGTTCATGGGTGTCTATAGCAACATTATTCATAATGGCCAAAAGGTAGAAAGAGTGTGAACCAACTGATGAGTGGATAACCAGAATTCGGGATGTCCATGCGGTAGAATACGGGAGAGTCATGACAAGGAATGAAACCCAACACACACCACAACATGGAGGAACCATGAAAACATTATGCCCCCGTGAAAGAATCATCACAAAAATCCATGTATTAGATGCTGTGGACTGAAGAATGTCTGTGTCCCCTCCCTGTGGCCCCAGGTCATAGGTGGAGACCTAACCCTCAGTGTGATGCGATTTGCTGGTGGAGCACTCACAAATGGAAGGACCGCCCTAGAAAAGAGGTTCAGGAAAGCTCCCTCGTCCCCTTCACCACTGGGGACACAGGAATAAGATGGCCATCTCTTAGCCAAGAAATGGGTTCTCATCAGACACCGGGTCTGGTGGTGCTTTGATCTTGGGACTTCCCAAGCTTACAGAACTGTAAGAATTGTTTGTTGGTGACGCCCCACTGTCTGTGGTATTTTTGTTACAGCAACCCAAACGGACTAAGCTATTCCATATTCCATTCGTATGATCGTCCAGAACAGGAAAATCTGTAGAGACAGCATCTAGATTGTGGTTGCCAAGGGCTGGGGGAGAGTGGGGGGTGGGATAGAAGTGGGGTGCTAGCTATAGGATCTGGGGTTTCTCTGAGGTGAGGAAAATGTGCTGAGATTGACAGAGGTGATGGTTGCACACAGTTGTGACCATACTAAGCATCGTTGAATCGTACACTTAAAATAGGTGAATTGCATAATATGTGAATTATAGCTCAATAAAGCTGCTTATAAAAAGAAGATGTGTTTAAGTTCTGTGCTTAATTTTGCCCCTGATAAGGTTTCATAAAGTTATGTGCTGCAAATGTGACTTGGATGTTAATAATAGTGATGGTACTGACTGTAATCTCCACGGGAGGTTCTCGGGCATCCCTGCACACGCCGTGTTCCATGCAGATGGCTCCTTGTGGGTCAAGGTTCTCCTGTAAGCTGTGCAGATTGATCTGCGTAAATGAGGCAGAAAGGTATTTATCAAAAGAGCTCGGGAAACCCAGAAAATGGGTAAATGGAGAGAAAAACAGGTATGGAGATGAGCAGGAACTGGGGGAGACCCAAGAGCTGCGAACAGAGGGGCGCCTGGGTGGTTCATTTGGTTGAGCATCTGCCTTCAGCTCTGGTTGTGATCTTAGGGTCCTGGGATCGAGCCCCACATCCAGCCCCACATCTGGCCCCGTATCAGGCTCCCTGCTCAGTGGGGAGTCTGCTTCTCCCTTTGCCCCTCTTCCCTGCTTGTGTGTGCTCTCTCTGCCTCAAATAAATAAAATAAAAGCTTCAGAAAAGAAAAAGCTGAGAATAGAAACATTCTCACAGAAGGGTCAGAAGTCGGGGTGACTGGAAGCCAACCATCCCCACAGCTTATACCTCTGTGCTTTGGACTCCAACTCCAGGTGGTGGCCCCTGAGCCTAGGGAAGGCAGAACCTCCCACTAACAGCCCTTCCAGATTCTACCTGAGACCCACAGGGGTCCAGGTGCTGAAAAGTGACCCAAGCCCTCGGCAGTCTCCAGGGATGCTGCCGGTTTTGTCCAGGGCGAACCTTGTGGCCCCATCAGAAAACAGAGCCTCCTCATTTTGCATTTTGGCCCCAAAATGCTACTCGAAGAATTACATTAGACACTATAGCAGTGTGTGGCTGACTTGGGAAAGAGAAATCGGGAGTGGAGAAAACATTTCATTTAACCCTGAACGCCTGAGTAACAGATCTCTTCCTTGCTCAGCCCCCGTTTGTGGTTCAGACCAGTGTTCGTGCTCCCGATGTTGTGCAAATCCTGGCCAAATGAGGATGTTTGAAAGAATTTTTTGGATCAAGACCCAGATGAGGAGAAATCCATCACATTAACAACTGCAACAGCAACTTTGCGATAAACCTTTATATGTAAAGACTGAATTTGCTTCAGGAGCTTGGAAGCCGAGCTGAGTACAACTGAGTGTTACTAGGTGTCACTGAACAACACACGTGTTCTCAGCCACACCAAAGCAAACTCTTTGGGTTTAAGGTATTGTTTTTCTTTAAGTTTTGATATCCTTTTTCAAGATCCCCTAAATGTATGCGAGGCATTTTTCTTTTAAATAGTGTAGTCAGGGTCCTGGGAAGAAGTAGGCGGTACCCCCACTGGGACAACCGAGAAGATTTTCATCAATGATGTTCACCAGGATGTGGGCAGGAAAAGACACGGTAGCTTGAACAGCTCCCTGGGGCTTGGAGCAACAGGGCCCCTCTAGAACGTCCCCATCTGGGAGGGGCAGGAGTTGACAGAAGCGGGCATAACCCGGGGAGGGACTCCTACAGGTAGCGGGGACTGCAGGACCAGTAAGGATGATCTCCTCCACTGCCGAGACCAACTGAACGTCCACCAAGGGAGACTGATGGCCTCATTCATGTCAGTCAACCTCCCAGGGGCTGGGGCAGGGAGGCCAGGGTGGGAGGGAGCAGGTGGGTGGGAGTCTTGAGTGAGCTCTTTGCAGGGGGTGGGTCGTACTGGCAGTGAGCTGCGTCCCACAAGAGGGTGGGAGGCCCCCAGACAGTGAGCCCAGGCCTGAGTGCAATTTTCTGAGCCCATGAGTCATGTGATTATTACCCACCTTTCCCTCCAGCGTGCCTCTGGCTCTGGTCTTTTGTTCAGACGATAAGCAAAGCCAATTATTTATAGAATTTATGAATTAAATTATTTCCTGGAGTCTTTTTGGGGTGAAATACATGTCACGTGAAAGTGACCGTGGTAACGATTTTGAAGTGTACGGTTCAGTGGCCTTAAGGACGGTCACAGTGTTGGATGACCATCACTCCCATCTGGCTCCAGAAACTTCTCATCTTCCCAAACTGAAACCCTGCCCCTGTGCAACAGTAGCTTCCCATTCCCCGTCCCCCAGGCCCTGGCCATCACCAACCCGCTTTCTGTTACTATGAATCTGACCTCTTACAAGTGGGACCATACAGTATTCATCCTTTTGCTAATGACTTATTTTACTCAGGATCATGTCTTCAAGGTCCTTCCATGCTGTAGCCTGGGTCAGGATTCCCTTCCTTTTAAAACTGAGTGATAGTCTGTTCGTGGCGCCCTGCTGATCCATTCACCCACCAGAAGATACCAGGATGGCTTCCACCTTCTGGGTACTGTGAAGAAAGCATAGGGGATTTAAGTGAAACAAACATAATGCAAACACCTTTGCGCAAACTCTAGCGCGTGCCCGCGACCCCACTGGTTAGAGGATCGTGCACACAAGAGAACTAGAAAATACACGTGCCCCCTGCAAGAGAGGGCATGAGAAGCTTCGAGAGCCCCAAGCTCAGTTCCTTATGGTATCATAGAAGCGAAACCCAAGCTTCTACCTGAGCCCTCCCCCTACCTTGCAGATGGGGGTGGTGGTCCCAGAATGATTGACAGGACAAGTCTCCAGAAGATGGTCTTTCCAAAGACAAGATGGAGGAGAGGGCATGGGGTTGGCCTAGTGACAGGCCAGCCAAGAGGAAGACTCTGGTCCCCTTCACAGTGGCTCTCAAGTGGCCCCATCCAACCAGATGTCACCAGGAGGCAGAGCCTGGGGTAGGGCAGCTTTGGAATTACACATGATCAGGTGAGTTCACCCCAACTCAACTGCATTGGCAAGTTTTCCAGAGGAAACGTCAATCCTGCAAAAGCTTCCCATTTTCAAACAGTAGCAAAGATGTCATTTTGGCCCGAGTGGGTTTATCACTTTGTAGCCATTGAGACAGCTCTTCAGGCGTAAATAAGTGCAAACGAGTCCCCTAGTAAGAAAAGCAGCCTTAGGACTAAGGGTGCTGGCTGGGGGTTCCTGATGGTAATTTTCACAGGCGCTTGCTTTCACAAGCTTTAGCCTTTCGAATTTTTATTTGTTGGGGCACCTGGATGGCCCAGTATGTTCAGCATTGAACTCTTGAGCTCGGCTCAGGGCATGAACTCAGAGTTGTGAGTTCAAGCTTCCTGCTGGGCTCCAATATGGGCATAGAACCTTCTTAACAAAAAAATACAGTAGATTTTTTGTTTGTCTGTCTGTTTGTTTGTTTGAAACCTGGTGAATGTATGAAAGCGTGCTTGGAAACATCTAGTAAAGAGCTGAGTTTAGGAGTTGATAGAAACTTTCTATCATTTTAATCAGAAGACATTTTCACGAAAAGGGGAGGGATTTTAATAGACCAACCTGGCTTTTAGGTACCTCTGGCTTTGGGTACCTCTCTAAATTTCTTGTGCTGTGGGCCAGATCACCAAGAAAGCCAGGGACACTGCTCCTTGGTGGGCACAGAAATTCTGGAGACCCACCTGTGGCCAGACACTGTTCTAGAGGTGGAACTCTTGCCACGAATAAAATCAGTCCTGAGCAACTCATCACCCAGAATTGAATACATAAACCCTATGATTTCATACAATGATCCCCAGTAGGAGGAAGTTAAGGGGGAGTCAGGGGATAAGGTGTGGGGCAGGGTGTCCCTCTGGGGTGCTCACAGAAGCCTCTGAAACGTGAGATTTGAGCTGATCAGTGAGTAATGAGCCCCTGCTCCCAGATTGAGGAAGAAATCATGCTGGGTGGTGGTTTCTGGATTCAGGGGACAGGAATGAGGTCAGAGTGGCTGGAGCCCAAGAGGATAAGATGGGGGGGTGTACTTAGGGCTTACCCACGTGGTGAGTTCTCGGATTTGTCACTAACTATAATGGACCGCCTTTGGAGGTCTTGCTCCTAGAGGGAATGTGATGGGATTTACACTGAAGAAAGACCTCACTGCGTGCGGCAGGGCCAACAGATGGGAGGGAGCTGTGGGGGCAGAAAGCAGGAAGTCTAGCAAGGTGACCTGTGGGACATGTTGGGGAGCCATGCATGCCTTAGACAAGCAGTTATGGGACTCTGTTGGGGGACATTTAATTAAAAAACAGAGTCTTCTCCCAACCTGGTAATTCTCTCCACAAAACAACAGAGCAAAAAGATACTTTTATGAGTGAAGAGGCATTAAACCACATGTGATGGGCATCGCAGGGAATCCACGAAAAGATGGCCAGCAGATACCACCATGACACACGTGTTCTCAAGACAGATGACAACTAGTCCTCAAGGAAGAGGACACGATGGCCCTCCTGCTCATGCAGAGTTCATTGCACTTTACCTGGTGACTGGCGTGACCATCTGCTAATTGAAGGGAAGACATGCTTCTCACAACCTTACGACAGGAAGTGGGGGAGCCACCCCCTCCCCAGCTTAGGCTCCTACATATGGCACCCAGGGGCTGGGACATAAGGAGCTCTGGCCCTTCCTGCTTCTGTTTCAAAAAGAAGAGGATTGGATTGACAGCACCAAGTTTTCTAAGGTAAGTGTTCTGAGAAAGTGGATGGGGGAGGGGAGATCCCTTCCCCCACTCTCAACAGGGAGAATGGAGTCTCTCATGATTTCATTTGAATTTGTCCTTACAGGGCCCTCCGTGTGTCAGAAATACTACCCGGGAGCACAGGGCAGCTGTGCTGAAGACTAGTTGGGCGCCATCAGCCTCTTGCTGGCCATGGATGAAAGTCCGGGAGAGATGACCAGTGGAGGCCAAAGGGCAGTGTGGAGCGCAGAGAGGGAGAGGGTGGACAAAGCACACAAGATAGAGACCTTCGGCTCAGGGTCAGGTGGAGGGTCAGATCACCGTTGCGCTTCTGCTTGCTGTCAGCCCAGCAGAGCTAGCGCTCTCCCCAGCCACCCGACTGAAACCCACATCCCCAGCAGCCCTTTCATGGTGGACAGCACACTGGTGTCATCATAAAACACTTATCATGACCTTTGAGACTAGAGTTGTTCTCCTGGGGCTTGCAGAGAGGATAACAATCAGCCCGATCAGTTCCCTGACCTAATTCCAGAGTATATGATACCAGAGCCAGAAGAACACCTGTGCCCAAAAAGTTACAGTGCTGAGAGTATGTTCTACCCTGTTATGGAGAAGGGACGTGAAGCAGCAGGGTGACCTGCCCCTCAAAGGTGCTTAGGAAGTGGCAGCCTTTTAGAGTTGTTGCTATGATCTCACAGGTGACATAAATAGCGCCTCTCCAGGCAGACGTAAGAGCCCGGAAGGCTGGAGAACTTTCTGTGTTGTGCCTCCCAGGGCCAGATCAAGACTTGATACAGAAGACGTGCTCAGTAATTACTGAGAGAAGATGAGGATTGTTGGGCTCTCAGAAGTGGATAGAACTTGCCATTTTCCCCGGTGGGCACGGTGTCTTTCTGGAGGACAGAACTCAGCAGAACTCTGTCGTGTGCCCCTCAGTTACTTACTTGAGGTTTCTAGGACCTCCTGAGCCTGTACTGATGGTTTGAATTTTGCTAGAGAATTGTCACTGTCACGTAGGTTTTCATACTTCCTGGCATAAAACTGTATGTTGGATTCTCTCTCAATTTCCTAATCTCCTTTGTAACTGTAGCCATTTTATATGTGCTTGGTAAATATTTACTGACAGTCTGATTGATAGTTTTAATTTATGATCGTGGAATAACTCAGAGAGTACAGTTGTGCTTTTGACTCCTGGGGAAGTCCCCGGGGATTCATAATTTCCGTGCTTGGTGTTACGTGATGGTCTCTCTGCTCTGGCCTGAGAAATCACTCAAATGGGTTTAAATATGGGACACAGTTCCTGGCACAGGTAGTCACTGTGCCTGGTCACAATGTCTGGAGCAGGGAGCTGAGGAGAATTATATTTTCCCTTTGCCCAGAATCTTTAGGAGGAGGGATTATCTTTTTTTGAGCTCAGTATCATACCTGAGCACCACTGGTGTGATTTTAGGGCTCTCCTATGCCTATCAGGGTGCCAATTTCCTGGGACCTTCTCAGAAAGTCCAATCATTCACCATCTCCAATGCAACCTTGACTCCAGAAAGTCATCATTGACATTACTGCCCAGGACAGAGGGAGAAGGGAGGACTTTCAGATCTCGTATCCAAATTCCTCACTCCTTACTCAGAGAGTTGGAGTGTTGGAGTGTCTTCTTGGAAACATGCTGAGATCCAAGGGAACGTCAGGAGGTGAAAAAAAAAAAAAAAAAACAAGACCTGGGGAGACACAGGGGCTGTGCTCCCCCAGTAAGGCTGTATGGAAGAACATACACAGATTGAATTCTTCATCGAAATACGGAGCAGGGATGCTGGGACACGATGTGAGAAGAGATTTGTTCACCCGTCGGGCTCCCTACTCTGGATAAAGTAGGGGAAGTGGTCCCACCCACTCAATGTTTTTGTTTGTTTGTTTTTAAATATCGTACGCGCAAACCAAATAGAGCCCTCTCCCATCTTGGCTCGTAGTATGACATCTGGAGCCAAGTCCCACTGTCCAGACTGCTTGACCACTTGCCATGGAGCCATTTATAAGCCCGTTCCTCTAGTAAGAAGTTGCTTTAACTGTCATGGCTTCTTCTCTTAATACAGGACAGTCAACTGGCAATACCCACAACGCCTGGGGGAGGCCTGAGAGGTGACCCAGGAGTCCCGGCCTCTGCTACAGGGCTGGTTCTGGCTGGCAGCTTGTGCTGGCACTCCTACCACGGCTGGCCTCCCCTCTGCGCCCCGGCTTCTCCACTCCTTCCTGTTCGCGGCAGGAAGGCACCTCCACAGATTTCTGTCCCCAAATTTCTTTGCTATGTTTTCCATGGAAGAAGATGAGATTGTTGCATAAACACTATTTCTGGAACTCGGTTTTCGCAAGAGGTACATCTCGGGCCCGTAAGGATGGTGTTTCTGTTATCACCTGTAGGGAACTTCAGTGGGAAAAGGGTGACAGCCTTTCCCCATTGGACAGCCATTCCTTATCTAAACTTATTAAGTGGTGAGCAGCACTGTCCCCTGTAGACTTTTCCCAACCCCATGGGTGCCAAAGCAAACATGTGGAGTCCGGCCACCTTGCTGTAGTAATACAAGTGTAAGGTGGTGTGAGTAGAGAAAATAGATCTGGAAAACAGTACTACTATCTGTATCTGCTTTCAGGACGCCTCCCTCTGCTGACACAGAAACGGAAGCCCAGGCCTGTCCAGGGCCATTCCCCAACCAGGGAGTCACCCCCAAAACAAACTGAGGACCCCCGAGAATGTGCCCTCTTAAACAAGAATGCTGAATTCAGATCTGTGTGACTCCTGATGAATTTTCATTGAAAATTTTATTTTCTGCGATAAAACCCCTTCAGCCCATTTAATTCACTAATCAATTTCTATTATATAGAGTAGTTAAATCATTTTTATTTTTCTAAAATTAATGAAACATTTTCCATTCTAATTTCTCAAAAGTTAATTTTCATCAGGATAAATTCTTTCCCTTTTAAAATTTATTGTGAAGAGCTGATTAATCAATTAGCTTTTGTCCTCATCAAATTCTCTTGATTATAGCATCTGCCTCTCCAGACTTTTCTTTTATAGCCGGACCCAAAGTTTCCTTTTGTTTTTCTCCCCCTTCCCCTTTGGCCAAGTTCAATGGCTCAGGCTTAAAGTTGGCTGATCTGAGTTTTACCAACAATATAGTTTTTAAAATCAATTTTCTACTAGTGACAAAGTTTGTCATGTACAATTCTAGCCATTGTCTGGATAGGTTATGTATGTTATTTCTTCCTGTCCTTTTCATTATGAAGGGGATGAAATAGGTCATCTAGCTTTTTTTGGTTTAGAATTTTCTGTACAGTCATCTCTTCATGCAGGAATAAAATAATAAAATTATACATGAAACAGGTATTGTAAATAAAGTAGATGTTTCCAAAGTGAATATTTATGTATTTATGTTTTAAAGACTGATGTATTTATGTATTTGTGTGAGAAAGAGAGCATCCATGCAGAGCAGGGGAAGAGAGAGAATCCCAAGCAGACTCGCCGCTGAGCGTGGAGCCCGACGCGGGACTCGATCTCACGAGATCATGACCTGAGCAGTCAGCCAGTTAACTGATGGAGCCACGCAGGTGCCCTCCAAAGCTGAATTTTAGAGAAGGACGCTATGCAAGTATAGATCCATTACCTTTGTCCCTGGTAACCTGGATTAACAGAATAGATCAAGGTTCAGCCAGCCTTTTGTGGGAAGGGCAGGGTAACAAATATTTTAGGATCATTTCTTCTCTCAACTCTGCTGTTGTAGCCTGAAAGCAGCCATGAACTGTATGGGAGTTACCGAGTATGACTGTATTCAATTAAAGCTGTATTGTATATAGATGAGTATATAATGTATATTTATATATACTTATATACATAAATATATACTATTTATTGAGATAAATATATGATATTGATATAAATATATATTTATCTACATATCCACAGATTTTATTGAAGTATAATTAAGACACAATGTTATGTCAGTTTCCAGTGCGCAACATACTGATTTAACAATTCTGTCCACTATTCAGGGCACCCCACAGTAAGCACAGCCACCACTGGTCCCCGTACGAGGTTGCCACGATATTACAGATGGTATCCCCTCTGCTGTACTTTTCATCTCCGTGACTTACTTAATTTATGACTGGAAGATCGTACCTCTTAGCCTCCTTGATCTTCTCCCATTTTCCCCTGCTCCCTCCCCTCTGGCAGCCACCAGTTTGTTCTCTGTATTTAAGAGCCTGTTGGGTTTTTTTCCCCCCACATTCCGCACACGAGACATATAGTCTCACACGCACATATAGTATCTGTCTTTCCCTGACTTACTTCACTTAGCATAACACCCTCTAGGTCCATCCATGTTGGCTCAAATGGCACGATCTCATTCCTGTTTGTGACTGCGGAATATTGCACTGGGTGTATGTACACCACGTCTTTATCCATTCATCTATCAATGAACACTCGAGTCGCTTCTGTATCTCAGCTGTTGGAAATAATGTTGCAGGAAACATAGGGATGCATATATCTTTTTGAAAGAGTGTTTTCCTTCTCTTTGGGTAAATGCCGGGCAGTGGAATCGCTGTGTCATATGGTAGCTGTAATTTTTGAGGCATGTCCCTGCTCCTTTCAGCAGTGATCGCATGAGTTGACGTTCCTACCAGCAGTGCACGAGGCTTCCCTTTTCTCCACATCCTGGCTAGCACCTGTTACTGTCTTTTTGATTCTAGCCATTCTGACTGCTGTGGGGTGATACCTCGTCATTCTCCAATAAAACTTTATTTATAGAGTTGTGGTCCAGATTTGGCCCGTGTGCCGTAGCTTGCCAATCCCTGGAATGGATGAATGTTATTCTATTGTTTGTTTACTTGCCTGGGTTGACTGCAGACGACTCTGGTTAGAGAGTTCCTGGAACGCACATACATTAAAAGTGCGTTCTAATTAGAAGTGCGTTTCTAATTCTAATTAGAAGTGCATTTCTCTTCGCCCAGTCTTTCGGGATCTCAGGATCACAGCTGTTCTTCAAAATCCTGTAAAGCTGCCGTGTGTGTGTCATACCCTGCTTTCTTAAGGAGCTCTTCAACCTACAGACTTAAATCGAGAACCATAAAATGTCCTGGGGAGGGATAAAGGGAAGGTAATCATAGCCCCATCGTACTGAAAACGGAGGCAGAACGATCTTCTTAACCTTCATCACAGGGTTAATTATGGATGTAGCATATTATATGATAAAACCAAAATGCATTGCAAAGCAAGGCATGACTCTAACATTATTCATGAAACTCATCTGGGCAGAGCAGATTAAGTTCTGAATTTAACTGGAAAATTGTTACAATTTATACTTAGATCACTCCCTTAAATACAGAAACAATGACACTTCTGAGTATAGTATTAGATACAGAATTGTCTCATCACCATGTTGGATACCGGCAGCAAATTTAACACTGTGTGTCAACTGCACT
The DNA here is from genome assembly GCF_009829155.1 of Mustela erminea. Lineage (NCBI taxonomy): Eukaryota > Metazoa > Chordata > Mammalia > Carnivora > Mustelidae > Mustela > Mustela erminea. Next base: position 3,240,328 of record NC_045627.1, on the reverse strand, counting down.
TAAATAAAGAAGAAAAGAAGAAGAAAAGGAAAAAATTCAATTAAACAAATGTAAAAGGGAGACCCATTACACACAGGTTAAAGCTTGAAGGGAAATTTAGTGTACTCAATGGAATCGAATTTTTAAAAAATATTTTATTTATTTATTTTTGGGGGGGTGGGCAGAGGAAGAGGGAGAAAGAGTCCAGGGCAGATTCCTGGCTGAGTGCAGAGCCCGATACCACCCTGAGCCGAAACCAAGGATTGGATGATTGACTGTGCCACCCACACGCTCCAGAACTGGATTTTTGAGGAATGCTCTCTTGCCCTCTCTGTGGGAATAAAGGTTATGTTTTCGGGGATATTTTCACCTGCACACAACTGTCCCCAAATGCTACCGTTTGCACTCAAACAAGCAGACATCCAGAGACAGGCAATTGTTGGCACCAGCTGGGAAGCTCGATGTACCAATCAAAACTCAGGTTTTCCCTCTCGTTCCACTGTATCATTCTTAATTTGTTGGCCTTTGGTCCTTATGGGTTTTGTCTCGTGGTTGCAAGATGGCTGCCCTGTCTCCGGGTAGTATGTAATGTTTGAGGGAGTAGATTCTGAGTCACTAACTCTGCTAATACGAGGAAAGCAACAAGACTCCCAGAGGCCCTCAAATTTCTGTTTATGTCTCGCTGGCCTGAACCATCTCCCTTAACCATTAGTGGTTATAGGGGAGCCGAGGAAAGTGAATAGTTACTTTTCCCAATTTCTCCGTTTTCACAATCCCCTGGAACTGATTCACTATTTGTATCACCTAATATCAAAATTGATGGAAACAAATAATCTACTTCTTATTTATACAACTGTAGTGCGTGACCAAGAAGAGTCATCCGTTTGGCTCTGTGTTCTGAAATATGCTCCGGTCACAAGAATTTCCCCGAACGGTGTCATCTGGAATCCCCATCCCCTCCAGCCCTTGGTCTCCTGCATCTAAATCAGCACCCATGTCCTCACCAGGCAACATCTGTATGCAGAGGTCTGCAGGGCCCCGCCCGGCCCAGGGCATCGCGCGAGGTCCGGGAAGGCTCCCAGGGGGAGCAGATCCCTCCTGCTGAGAAGCGGGTGCTAGCGCTAGTTCGTCTTATTTAGCAGGAGTCTAAAGCCCTTAAGAGCTGAGAACACGCCTTTGTGTTTGAGGACTCTTTATTGGAAGGAGATGGATTTCTCCCTAATGAGTTCATTTTACCAACGGAGAGAGCCCCAAGAGCTGTTCCAGTTTCTCTGGCTCCGATGAGCAGGGATGAGGACTCAGAAGTGGGGGAACGTGTCCTCGTCACAAAAAGAAGAACTTGGCGGCAGGACAGAGAGCATCTCCCTGCTGTCTGGTTCCAGGAAATGATGTATCCTGTACTCATGTGTCCTGGACCAGGCATGTTTGGGAGACAACAGCTCTGATCTGGGAAGAAGTAAGTCCCCCGTGAAATAATGAGGTTTGTCCTAGAAGTAGAAATAGAAACCTGGTTCCTGTGTTTATGCCTCTTTCTTTCCTTGGTTCATTCTACCAGCCTCAGAGTCTGATGGCATCATGTACATCGGTAAAACATCGGCTAGTTTCCCAGTTTGGCTTTGTTTTGCTTTAGAGCAGGAGTTTGTGTGTGCTTGTCCTGTGGCTGGCGGGCTGGCTGGTCAAGAGGTGGGAAAGCGGGAGTTTGAATTCAGACCGATCCTCATCTCCATGACGGCAGCATGGACTTGACCTCCAGTAGTGCCAAATGGAGGCATACCCCCTCGCCAAGGCATCACTGTGGCCCAACACTGCCTCCGACCCATGGCTGGGTTCATGGACCCCATTCTGAGGGATGGCTTACTCCAGCTCCATAGCCAATATGTGCTGTTCATTCCACAGTCTGCATTTAGCTACAGATAAAACATCCCGGACTTCACTTAGGGAGCAGACACAAGAGATGGTACATATTAGAAAGAAAATTGTCCTAACTCTATATCGGGTCAAAAGTCAGTGGCCTGTTTGAGTGGCTGCTGCTTCTGGGAATAATTTAGAGTCTTGATCAAATGCTCTAGCAATTTTCTGATTTATTTTAATGAGCTTAAAAGCCTGGCATCGAAAATCCACCCAGCTGATAGTCAGCCTTGGGAGCTGATTAATGGCCTTGAACCAGTCTCGCAAGAAGTCGAAGCTGACATCCTTTACTGTGTCCCACTTAATGATGATTGATTGCCTCCTTACTTTTTCCCCAGTAACGTGTCATTACCAAGAGAGAAATGTCTGTTTAGAGGCCCCTCTCCACTTCGTAACAAGTTTGAAATGAACTTTGACATGTGTTGTAATCCCCGAGAAGCTGCTTTCAAATATACTAAAGGCTGTAATTGTGTGACAGGGACACTCAAGCCTGAAAAAATTGAGAGAAGTGGGGGAAATCACTCAAGGACACTCAAGGGCATGTTTTTCAGATGCTCACAGATGGGGGCACAGGTTGCCTGGGTCTAGGGGAGGAGGGGAACGCCCAGAGGAGGGACACATTGGATGTTCCTTTGACGCGGAGCCACCACTAAGCTGTTTGGGGCCACAGACAATTAACCTTTGGGAGGAACTTGTCTATATGAGCAAAATAATTATAAAATTATGTGACAGAATTCACAGGTTCATGTGAGACACAGTGATTCTTTTATTTTATTTTATTTTATTTAAATTTATTTTTTATTTTTAGCATAACATTATTCATTATTTTTGCACCACATCCAGTGCTCCATGCAATCCGTGCCCTCTATAATACCCACCACCTGGTACCCCAACCTCCCACGCCCCCGCCCCTTCAAAACCCTCAGATTGTTTTTCAGAGTCCATAGTCTCTCATGATTCACCTCCCCTTCCAATTTATCCCAACTCCCTTCTCCTCTCTAACTCCCCATGTCCTCCATGCTATTTGTTATGCTCCACAAATAAATGAAACCATATGATCATTGACTCTCTCTGCTTGACTTATTTCACTCAGCATAATCTCTTCCAGTCCCGTCCATGTTGCTACAAAAGTTGGGTATTCATCCTTTCTGATGGAGGCACAATACTCATAGTGTATATGGACCACATCTTCCTTATCCATTCGTCCGTTGAAGGGCATCTTGGTTCTTTCCACAGTTTGGCGACCGTGGCCATTGCTGCTATAAACATTGGGGTACAGATGGCCCTTCTTTTCACGACATCTGTATCTTTGGGGTAAATACCCAGGAATGCAATGACAGGGTCATAGGGAAGTTCTATTTTTAATTTCTTGAGGAATCTCCACACTGTTCTCCAAAGAGGCTGCACCAACTTGCATTCCCACCAACAGTGGAAGAGGGTTCCCCTTTCTCCACATCCTCTCCAACACATGTTGTTTCCTATCTTGCTAATTTTGGCCATTCTAACTGGTGTAAGGTGATATCTCAATGTGGTTTTAATTTGAATCTCCCTGATGGCTAGTGATGATGAACATTTTTTCATGTGTTTGATAGCCATTTGTATGTCTTTATTGGAGAAGTGTCTGTCCATATCTTCTGCCCATTTTTTGATATGATTGTCTGTTTTTTGTGTGTTGAGTTTGAGGAGTTCATTATAGATCCTGGATATCAACCTTATGTCTGTACTGTCATTTGCAAATATCTTCTCCCATTCGTGGGTTGCCTCTTTGTTTTCTTGACTGTTTCCTTGGCTGTGCAGAAGTTTTTGATTTTGATGAAGTCCCAAAAGTTCATCTTCGCTTTTGTTCCCTTTGCCTTTGGAGACATAGACAGTGATTCTTTTAAAATGAAGATTTAGAACAGTGGTCAGAGAAGGGACTTAAGTCCCTACTGTCTAACCAGTGAATGTCAAGATTCTTTCCATTCTTTATTATCAAATGTGTCATTCCTGGATAATTTCCTATCTGGTGGCTCCTCCAGCCTGTTTGTGTCGAGGCAGTACAGACCTTCCTGTCTCAGCAGTTTTCTGACACTCCCGAAGCTGTGCCCTCCATCATGCCATCTGGGAATGCTGGCTTCTGACAACTTAGCAAGTTGCCCTGTCCTTTGTTGACGATGACCACAAATGCAAGTCTTACCTACAGGGCAGTCTGAAATAGAATTCTTCTTCTGGTCATGTTAAACCTACTGCTTGGATTTTTTTTTTTTTTGTAGCATTAACAGAATAACATGTGTTATGATCGTACCTTCCCCTGAACTCCATAGGGCATGTGGGCAGGGTGCATTCCTGGAGCATAATTCCTTCCATTGTCCACCTGCCTTTGGCACTCAACAGGAGCAGGGAGGGTAGGTGATGAGCGACAGTCTGGGGAAAACGGGGGGGGGGGTCTCATTGTCGCAAGGAATGTATGTCTCCTATCTAGCATTGCAGAATCCCACCCCAGAAAGCACGATGTCATTGCATTGATTTGAGGCAAGAGAGGGCATCTATCAGAAGGACCAGTTAGTGAATGGGCATCGATTTTGAAAGTCCTTGGAAGGGAGAGGACCACTCCTGGAGGACTGGCTGACACAGAGCCTATGGAAGGTGTGGGGTGAGCATTCTGAGGACCAGAGGCAAGGGATCCATAGGAAGAAAGATGCGCGCTGCCATTGGTACCCTGAGGCCGTATAGAGCAGAAAAGTTACATGGGACACCGGTGATTGAGACAGATGTATGGCTCAAGCCCAAGGCTTTGACAGTGGCTCTTTGTAGCTCAGAGCTCCGAAGTCCCAAAAGAAGACATCAGTACCATCCTAACAGCTCAATCTTATGTGATCCTGCTAATTATTATCAGTGAAACAAACGTTGTGCCAGCCAGCAAGAGTGATCTGATGAGGAGACAGCCCTCCTAAACCGAGGATGCTCCAGAGGCAAGAGGGCTAGAGCTACTCAGACATCTGGTCACCCCTAATGCAACATGGGGAATGCATAGAAGGTGAGGGAATGTCTTCATGGGGAGAAACAGGAATCAGGGACCACACAGGTCATGGTCTTGCCCCCAACCTGTCCCTGACACCAGAGAACTTAAAACATTGAAAAGAAGGTGTTCTAGGGTATAGTTTGTCTCCTTCCAGTTCTGTGGTCCCAGGATTCAACCCTTCATGCCTTGGTTTACCCACTGTGTTGGGCCATTTTGAGGCAATACAGTAAAATCTAGTTTTGTACATATCCTGGGGTTCAGGATCCCTCCCTCAAGCTTTACTAGTTTAAGAAATATGTGTACGGTATGGTTTGTCTAGACAGCAGATGTCCTCCTGTCCCTTAATACTGTCATTTCTGTGAAATAGTTGCTGTCCTTTGGACAGCTGGGCTAAGACACATGATCAGACATTGAACTTCCAATTCTTGACCCGTAGAACGTTTTCAATAAATAGTTGTCGGACAAATGCCTGAATGTGGTAGGAAAAGAACAGGTGTAGGTGTCAGACAGACCTGGATTCACCACATTCTTTCTGGGTGATGTTTAGCAAACCTCTGAGCCTCTTGGGGGCCTCAGTTTTCTCTCCCTGGGTGGCAGTGGGTGCGTGAAAGTGTGCACTCCAGACATCGAAGAACGTGGACGCACCAGGCATGGAGCCCCACCTTGGAAGGAAAACCACAGGTGTCACTTAGGCTAACTCAGCAAACCAAGATTTAATATTCAAGTTAACTGAAGTTTGGATCCCCCAAGAACATGACCTTTCAGCAGACAACATGGAATTTTCTGGTCGATACCAGAAAATTTACTGAGAGACCACTTCCGCTCCCTCTAGGAGGCCAACATTGCCTAAATAATGCACTCCTAGCTCTTGCTAATAAATTCCTCCATTCATTGTTTTCATGCCCTCTGTCTGCCTTCAAAAGCTTTCTTTTGGTTTGCTCAGTGGAGCTCCCCTCTACTTGCTGCCTGATTCATGAATCATTGAATAAAGCCCATTGTATCTTTGCATTTGCTTGGTAGAATTCTGATTTTTAACAAGCTGCTCAACAAACGTGAATTCTTTCTTCCTTCTACCCAGGAGTTGAGAATACGGCGTTTTTTGCTCCTGCACCCATTCATTACGATGATTGTTAAAAGAGGAGTCCACAGTTCAATCTTCCATTGGCTTCTCAATCTCAGCCCGACCCCTCCCTTGTCCTTCCCCGAGGCTGTTTTCCAACTCCCTAGGGACTCCTACCCTCCTCCTCATGGTCTTTGATGAGCAATAAAGGGTTGGAGTCAATCAAGATTGCTCTGGGTGCAGACATCTCCACTCCGGTGACTTGAAGCCATTCTGACATTCTGCCCCAAAAGCCCTCCTTCCGGCCCGGACTCCTCACCACTCAGAATCTCCTCCTGGCTTCTGGAACACAACCCCTGTGTGTTACAGCCAAACCCCCCACCCCGCCCATCCCCAGCCTGCGCTGACTCCTTTCCCATCCCGTCCCCCAGCTCCCTAGGTTTCCCTCTTCTCCCCTCTCCTCACATCTAAGACTTCTCGGGGTGGGGGGTGAGGCGTGGGGAACATCTCCACCCACAGGCCTTGAACTCCACCATGATGCATCAGGGCCCTGCACCCAGCTGAGATCTCCCTGCTGAGGGCGGGAATTGCCTCCCTGAGTATTTCCCGCCGGGATCCAATAGGCGCTCAAAACAAACCCATCTGAGATTAAACTCCTCCTGTGGCTTCCCCAAAGCTCTAGTGCTTCCTCAGTCCCTCTCTCGATTATTGGTTTCAGCACTCTCTCTCTCTGAGCCGGAGCTTGGAAATCTGCCGCCTGCCACAGTTAGAGGACATCTGTAAAAGCAGACATCAGGCTTCATAACATTCTCCCACCTCCATCCCTCCTCCCGCGGCATCGACCCTGACCTCTGAGCTGGTGTTCAGGCTCTAGCCAGCGTCCTCTCTTTCCACATCACTCGGTCCCACACCCCAGATCTGGGGTGGCCAAGTGGTTTTCATCTCGTACGTCGGCTCAGATCCTGGAGAGTTTGGCCTAAAGCCCTGTGTCCAGGGGACACTCAGGAAAGACGGGGCGCCCTCCCCGCCCATGGGGGCAGGCACAGGGAACAGTGGCCATTTACTGTTATCCCTGCTCTTCCTCGTAGCACCTTTAGGGGTGCTGGTGTCCCCTGAAAACCTCCGTGCTTTCCCGCCCCTCTGGTACTATCCTGGAGGTCTCTAAAGATCCCTTCCTCAGTATCCAAGCCCAGCTTGTTTATCCTTCAGGCTTGGACTGAAATGACATTGCTTCCTGAAACCTTCCCCAGCTTAACAATTGTTCCTTCCCAGGATATGAAAGCATCTTGTTGGTGCCTGTCTGTCTGTCTGTACGACTGTTGGCGTCTAGCAGCCTCCCCAGCGAAATCCCGACATCACGTCTCTGGAAGGTGCTTCTGCTCGGTTGTGCGTCTCTCCCCCTGCCCGCCAGAGGGCGTCTCAGGGAGCAGGTGCCTAAAGGTGATTTGGATGATCATTGAGTGGCTCAAGGCTGTGGGGTCAGAAATCGCCCACCCCCTACCTCCCTGGCCACCCTCCACGGCTCCTTCCCCGGCCACTGGGGACTCAAGCACATTCTTGGGGACTCTCAGAAGCACACCTCAAGAGGGCTCTATCAGAAGGCCTGGGTGGCTGTCACACCTCAGGCTAGAGACCCATCACACACCAACACACACCTACATGGGATCCCCGTGTGCGTCCCCGCGGCCCCAGGGGAGGTGAGCTGGGGTAAATGTGTAACTCCATGGCTTGCTGGCTCATGCTGTTCGGCACGGAAAGTGTGTATCGATCACTTTGACTTCCTGGAAGGAGTCCCAGCCTGAGAGTTGCTCTGGCGCCTGTCCCCTAGCCGCCCGGCAGCCTGAGGCCCCCACCCCCGCGGTGGGGCCAAGTGATGTCACAGCCCTCCTCCCCAGCTTGGGCACAGAACGGTCTGGGAACGGCTCCATCCCCTCTGATATAAATAGGGCCTTGGCCCAGCCAGGGGAAGAGGCTGCTCTTGTTTTGGGGACCCGAGGAAAAGGTAAGCGGGGAGCCCCTCCCGGTCAGGGCAGCTGATTTCTGCCGGGAGGAGAAGCCAGGGGGTCTCTGGTGGGGCGGCTGGGAGCCGGAAGGCAGGGGTCCGTGGTGACAGGCGCTGCGGGGGGGGGGGTGGGGATCACTACCGAAGAAGACGCTGATGTGTCCCCCCTCCTGTCACATCGGACGTCCTCTCATGGGCTGTCCTCCCCCTCAGCCACCCCAGGTCTTAGCAGAGGAACAGCCCCCCACCCCCACCCAGCTGTAGGGCAGGGTGGCCGGGTTCCCTGCTGCCTCTGAGCAGGGCTGGGTCCTCAGACACAGGCTGGGAGCAGAGCCACGGGGTGGGGGCGGCTAGAGTCAGAAGGAAGCGCAAGGCTTGTGCAGGGACAGGAGCTGGGAGGTGGAGGGGGAGCAGCCTCAGATAGCCGGGAGCTGCGACCCTGTCCCCATCCCCGGAGGCTCAGGTGAGGAGTGGCCTGTCTCCCTGCACCTCCCCCAGGCAGTGCTGCCTCTGGCCCTGAGTTCAAGGCTTGGGTGCCCTCAACTCATCACTTTGTATCCCCAAGCCTCGGTTTGCCCATCTATAAAATGGGACAAACAGCGTTGCCTGGCCTCCCTTGCTCATGAGCTAGGGGTATATTCAGAGAGCTAATATAATGTGAAAGTGCTTTCTAAACTCTAAGAGAAACTGCAAAGACAGATTCTTATTGTTCAAGAGGCACTACGATGGGTGCTAAAGTGTGTGGACTGTGGCATCAGGGGGTCTGGGTTTGAATCCTAGTTCTGTCTCTCACTTAGCTGCGTGACCTTGAGCAAGTCACGGAACCTCTCTGTTCCTCTGCAAAACAGCATTCATTAATCCACTTAACAACTGTTTATCAAGTACGTACTAGGTCCCAGGAGCATTTCTGGAAATGTGACATATATATATATCAACGAACAAATCTCGGAGTTTGCCTTCACGTGGGAAGAGACAGGCGATGAACACTAAACAAATAAATGCATAATAATTATTTATAAGGTCATAAGGGGGTCAGTGCTGTGGGCAAAGGAAGTAAAGCGGGATAAGTGAGTTCAGGGTGTCAGGCGTGGTGGGGGACAGTTACAGCGGGAAATGGGGTGTCATGGAAGCCTTAGTAGGATGAGACGAGTCCATGGAAAGTGCTAGAACACTGCCTGGCAATGATAGGCATTAGACCAGTGTTGGCTGCTGATCTCACTATTTCACGAAGCCACAGAACCATGAGGGGATATGGAAAGGAGACTGAGCAGGGGTGCTGGAGGAGGGCAGATCCACGGGAACCTGGAGCCCCCGTTTATTCTGAGACCCCTTAGTCCATGACTAAGGACCGGTCAGTATGGCAGCCACGGATGCCCACTGAGAGCAACACATAGCAGCCCCTGCCCCGGACTGTGACCGTGAAACTGTTTCACTGTAGACAGTGCGTGTGCTGTGCGGGACTGGCAAAGCAGGGAGGGGGCTGTGCTTACCTGCGTGGCCCAAGCCCGGGACTGGGGGCCACTTCTGCCAGATTTCTCCAGCCCTCCGCTTCTACAGGTTTCCCCTGATAACTCAGAGTGCTTTGGCTTTTTATACGAGGCAAGAGCTGGCAACGGAGGCCTGTCTGGATGGGAAGAACTTTCTGTTCCATTTTTGTATGTCGCGTGGCTTCTCATGAGAACCATGGATTGGGTCAAATGTGCGGGGAGGAGGGAGAAGCGGTGGCTGAGGTCAGAAGTCAAAGTTCCTTTGGTGTTTGATGACCAGAGCAGAACTAAACACACAATGCTTGTTGAGTTGAAAGCGGGTGCAGGTTACCAGACCCGGGAGAGGAGTGCGGAGCGCCAACGTCAGCGCAACCTGGGGATGCCTGGGTGTGCAGGAAAGATGGAGGCATCAAGGTGACCTTGAGTTCATGTCTCAGTTCCAGGGATGCCTGGGCTGCTCTGGGAGGGCAGGGGGATGGGGGAGGATGAGGACGGGAGCAGGAAAGATGAAGCTGGAAGTCCGCGGCTTCACCGGAAATCAGTGCGATACCATGGAAATGACTGGGAGCGAATGAACCCGTGCCATGAACACGGGTCCTAGGTCCGCCGAGCCAGCCCGAGAACTTTGTCTGCTACGTTCTCTCTCGTCGAGAGGCGAGGCGGGAGCAGAATCACAGGGCGCTAGAGAAAGCTGCCAGAAATCCTCCTGTCAACGACAGAGACCCACATCTAGGGCACAGGACGGTTCTACTTCAGACTCACCTGGGACGTTTTTTATAAAAAAACTATCCCTGGCCCCAGCGCAGACCAACGCCACCGGCTGTTGGTGAAAGGCGTTGGTGGGGCTGGTGTCGGGCTCCATGGGGATCCACTGCGCAGGACATAGTCCTCCACGTGCAGGACACAGTCGCCGACTGGCCTGGGGTGCTGGGACAGGTGCAAACACTAGGGCTTCAGGCTGAGCCTCTGGTGCTCACTGCCAGCCGCCTGTGGGGGCCACAGTGGGGCTGAGAAACCCCTTCTGAGGCCACACCCCAGGGCCATTATAGCTGGCATCTCCGGGGGCGGGGGGAGACGGACTTCCATGGTTTCTAAGGCTCCCCCGGTGAGACCTGTGGGAACTGGGCTTGGGACTGACTGGTGAGAATAAACGCAGGTCTGAATTGTGTCTGTTACACGCTTTGCTGTGTGAACTCGGGAACTTTTTTTCCTGCCTCAGAACTCCCCTTTCTGTGTCTGCAAAGGAGTGAAAACTTTCCTTCCTCACATGAACAGCCAAGGGCTGGATTGGGGAATCTGTAGGCAGGGGCTTCTGGGGACGGTCACACACTACCCAGCTAGAACAGGTCTATTCTTACAGGACGCACCTGGTCTGGGGAATGAGGTGTACATCTCCTGGTTGGGACCACACACAGATTGTTCCCGCCAGGCCAACTTATAACATAGAAAAAAAACCTCTGTGCATCTTAGTCTCGTATTCCAAACTGGTTTCCACCTACCCCGGGGCTAGGAGGCCTCCTGGAGACTCGCGGTCTGCCCCACGGCGGGTTTTCTAGGGAAGCTCATAGCCACAGGCAGCCGTATCAAATTCTCACAGACTGGGTCCCTTCAACGACAGAAATCTGTTCTCTCGTGATTCGGGCGTCTAAGAGTACAATGACTCCTTCTGGGAGAACCTTCATATCTCACACCGGTTTCAAGTCCAAGCTGAGATGTTGACAGATGTGTCTTCTGAGGTCTCTCCCCCTGGCTTGTGGATGGCTGTCTTCTCCCTGTCTTTCCAGGGTCTTCCGTTTGTGTGTGTCTGTGTCCTAATCTCTTCTAAGAGGGACCCCAGTCAAATGCGATGAGGGCCCATCCCAATGACCCCATTTAACCTAAATTACCTCTTTAGAGACTCTATCTCCCAATAGAGTACATTTTGAAGTAATGGGATTTAGGACTTCAACATAGGAAATTAAAAACTTTAAGGCAACAAGGTGAATTTTGTTTATTTTAAAATCAAAGTTCCTTCAAAAATAAGTTTAATAAGATGGGATTGGGAGGCAGACAAACCATAAGAGATTCTTAATGTCACAAAACAAACTGAGGGTTGCTGGTGGGGAGAGGGGTTGGGAGAGGGTGGCTGGGTTATGGACATTGGGGAGGGCATGTGCTATGGTGAGTGCTGTGAAGTGTGTAAGCCTGAAAATTCACAGGCCTGTACCCCTGGGGACAATAATACATTATGTGTTAATACAAATAATAAAAAAATTAAAAAAAATAAAATTCAGTAAAGGCAAAAAAATAAGTTTAAATGTTTCCATATTACTCTTAAAGAAAAGATTTTATTTATTTATTTGAGAGATGGAGAGAGTGAGCACAAGCAGGTAGGGGATGTGTAGAGGGAGAGGGAGAAGCAGACTCCCCACTGAGCAGGGAGCCAGACACGGGACTTGATCCCAGGACCCCAGGATCATGACCTGGGCCGAAGGCAGATGCTTAACGACTGAGCCACCCAGGTGCCCCCCATTACTCTTTATTAAACATATAATTATTGACTAATCCATGATATCACTGATTTACCCAAGGTAAAAAATACTATTATGCAGTCGCATACTCTTTTTTTTTTTAAGATTTTTATTTATTTATTTGACAGAGTGAGATCACAAGTAGGCAGAGAGGCAGAGAGAGAGAGAGAGAGAGCGGGAAAGCAGGGTCCCTGCTGAGCAGAGAGTCTGATGCGGGGCTCGATCCCAGGACGCTGAGATCATGACCTGAGCCAAAGGCAGAGACTCAACCCACTGAGCTACCCAGGCGCCTGCAGTTGCATATTCTTGAAGAGAAGCACTTAACAACATTTTGTGAAAATATTTGTGTACATTTTTACTTGATATAATGGACATTTTGGTATTTCTGTTTAAAATATACCCATGTCTTACTATCAAGACATTCTCCCCATTATAAAAATCAGACAAAAAAAACCAACCCCAAAATACTCTCCCCGCAAAAGACACAGCTCAGCGCATGATAGCGCATCATGGCTCACAGAGATACTGTCTTCAGAGCCTGGAATCTATCGCTTTTCTTCAAGGTGTTGTAGACCTGGGTAGATTTCTCCTGGGTTCATGACCGCACGGAATACGGGAACAGCTAGACGTCTGGCTGGAGGGCACTAACACGCTTAGTAACCTGTCGTCCTGCACGAAATGCTGTTTCAGGGAATCGAGCGCCCCTGCCGGAGATGAGTCCTGCTGGAGTGGGCCTAAGGGCCACCGTCCTCTGCCTCGTGGCCTGGGCCGGCCTGGCCGCTGGGGACCGAGTATACATCCATCCCTTCCACCTCCTCGTCTACAGCAAGAGCAGCTGTGAGCAGCTGGAGAAACCCGGCCCAGAGATGCCCGAGAAGCTGACCTTCACGCCCATCCCGATTCAGGCCAAGACGTCCCCGGTGGACGAAGAGGCGCTCCGGGAGCAGCTGGCGCTGGCAGCCGGGAAGCTGGAGGAGGAAGACAGGATGCGGGCGGCTAAAGTGGGCATGATGCTCAACTTCCTGGGCTTCCACATGTACAGGGCACTGGGCGAGTCCGGGAGCGAGGCCAGCGGGACCGTCCTGTCCCCCACGACTCTCTTTGGCACGCTGGCCTCTCTCTACTTGGGCGCGCTGGACCCCACGGCCGGCAGACTGCAGGCGTTCCTGGGCGTCCCCGGGGAGGACCAGAGCTGCACCTCCCGGCTGGATGGCCACAAGGTGCTATCCGCCCTGCAGACCATCCAGGGCCTTCTGGTCGCCGAGGGTGAGGCCGGCAGCCGGTCCACACTGCTCCTCTCCACGGTGCTGGGCCTGTTCACAGCCCCTGGCCTGCGCCTGAAGCAGCCTTTTGTGCGGGGCCTGGCACCCTTTGCTCCCGTCACCCTCCCGCGCTCTCTGGACTTGTCCACAGACCCGGATCTTGCTGCTGAGAAGATCAACAGGTTCATGCAGGCAGTGACAGGGTGGAAAACGGACAGACCCCTGTCAGGAGTCAGCCCAGACAGCACCTTGCTTTTCAATGCCTATGTCCACTTCCAAGGTAAGGCAAAGCCTGGAGATGCCCTCGGGGTGGGTGCCCTAGGGGGACAGCTCTCTGTGTCTGCAGACTTAGTGTCCAGCATTTGGCTCAGCAGGGCCAGGCCTTGGGATGGGCGGAGTGAGAACGTGGGGAAGTACCTGGGAGTCACTCTCAAGGAGCCGGTAGTAGCTGCCCAAGGGGGTCCTTGGAGGAGCTTCGAGCGAGCCACCTGCTGTCCTACTGTGTGCAGCAGCTCTAGTGCTCCATCGTATCCTGATCATTTAATCCCCTTGGGATGTGGTAAAGCAGTGTTACTGCCTCCAGGGAAAAACCCAGAGTGACCACCTTAAGAAGGCACGGCCACAAGTTGGGTTCCTGAGATCCAAACCCACACTTCCCAGTCCAGTGGCCCCTCTGCACACTCAGGAGGGAGGGCTTCTTGTCTCTTGAGAAGGTCAGTGTCCTCGCAAAAATACCCAGTTTGTTTGCTTACACCACTTTCATGCTGGGAGTGGTTAGTGCTACTCCCCCTTCCCCAAATCCCCACAAAGATAGCTCGCTCATTCAACAACTGATTGTTGAAGCCCTATTACGCACATGCCCCTGAGTTGGGTGTCTCAGGGGGCCAGGGAGGAAGGACGCACAAGTCTGGAACCCAGGTTGCCTACTGACGTTCAAGAGGGGAGATCAATCCCACAGGCGAGTGCCCCCAGCTGCAGAGCTCTAGGGAAACGTGCCCTGAAAAGGCACTCTGTGGCGCCAGGCCCTTGGAGGAGGGAGGGTCCCCAGGGAGAGGACAGAGGATGGAGAGGGGAGCAGGGCTGTGGAAGAACAAATGTGTGAGCAAAAAGGCTGGCAAGCTCAGGGCCAGAAACCAGAGCAAGGGCAGCTCTGTTTGGCCAGAGCTCGGAGGGGATGGGGCCTGTGGGAGGCACAGCCCGAAAGAGGGGTCCGGCCAGACTTTGGGATGTGATGCTGGGAAGGGTGGTAGATGCTGGAGCAGAAAAAGTGTTCTGGTCAGAGGGTATCCAGGCCGCTGGGGCTGTGTGCATGGGAGGCGGGGAGGGTCCCAGGAAGGTGATGCAATGGGCCCACTGTCTAGGGAGCACGTGCTGAGGCAGTGGCCTGGCAGACTGACAGGTGGGGCGGGCAGGGCGCATTTGCGAGCCAAGGGAGCCACAGCAGAGAGATAAAACTAGAGACATGGAGGCGTAATAGAGCACGACGGTTGTCTCACTCTGAACACATCCTGCAAGTCTGTAAACCCCCACGGGGGAGGACCTCCAGCCCGTTCTGGGTGCAGGGGGAAGACGATGGACCCAGGAACCGAGGCCAGCACAGGCGCCCTCCTGCTGAGGGTGGCTGCCCCCCCCCCCCCACCCCGTGGAAGACAGAGAGGGGATGCGCGGCCTCAGCCTGCTCTTCCCAGGAAGAGCCCAGGAGGAGCCCCAGGAGGACCGCTCACTGAGAAAGTCCTGACCCCCCCAAAGCTAGAGAGCCACAGGTGCCTGGACACTCGGCAGGTCCCACCATGCCCACTCTCTGATCTTGCCCCCTGACCTTTCTGGGCCTCAGTTTCCTTCCAACAGAGATGCACCAGCCACTCCTGGCCCAGCACCGCACGGCTGCCTTACGAAGCCGAAGGCTGTCTCTCTGGGGAGCTCGAAGTGCCTCTTTGGTAATGATGTTCTGTGAGCACGACCTCAGTGCCCAGATGGACATGGCTGGTTCTCGAGGCCTTGGGGGTTGGGAGCCCCTGAGCTGTAGGGCGCCCTTTGCCCAGGCCCTGTGGTCATCCTGAGCTGCCGCTGGCTCTGGCAGGTTCCACAGCACCAGTTGACTTAACCCTGAGAGATTTACTTAACCTCTGGGTGAGGATGGATTCTGTGCTTTTCAGTGGAGCGTCCAGGACAGGGAAGCCACCTCTGTTCAGACTCTCCTGTCCTTCCGTGTGGGTGGGAAAAGATTTAGTCCTTTCTTCCCCTAAATTTACAAGTCTCCGGCCAGGCCTGGTGGGCCAGCACGGAGAGCCCCCCTGGTACAGTCACGGGGGACCCCCAGGGACAGGGCGTTTAGCAGTTGTCTGCCCCTCTTTCCGGGACAGTCGAGCCAGCTGGCTGCACCCCTCGGCCACCCCTCACACAGTCCCCGGGGGGAGGCCCTCACACGGGGCTGCCCCCTCCCCGCAGGCCAGGGCAAGCCTGCACCGAGCATTTGGCTCTGAGCCGCGGCTCGCCCCAGGTTCTGTGTCTGTCCTGGTCAGCATGTGGAGCCTGCCTTGCGGGACGTGTGCTTAGCTCTGTGTCCTGACTGCAGAAGGGGAGCCTGTCACAGCCGACACTGCTCCCAGATGGAGACGTGCCCGTGCCCCAAGGCAGCGTAGGGCTGCCAAGCTGCTCTGGGTGACACTGGGATGGTGGGCGCAGTCACTGCATGTCTGTCCAGCCCCACAGAACGTACGGCCCTGAGAGCGAGCCCTCATGTCAGCCCTGGACATGATGACAGTGATGTGACGGTGAAGGGTCATCAGTGCTAACGGACGTCCGCTCCGGTGGGGGTGAGGATAGCACAGGAGGCTGTGCTTGGGGTGGGGGCGGGTGTACGGGGAAACTCTATATTTTCTCCTAATTATGCTACGAACCTAACTTCTCTTAAAAAATGAAGTTTATTTAAAAAAAGAAGCTGGTGAGTGTGGCGGGCCGCAGGCTTTGGGCCAGGTCAGATCTGGGGTGAGTTTACGTGGTCAGTTCATGGTGGCCTAAGGTCCCTGGTTTCCTTTGTGGTCCTTTGTGGACCTTAAGGTGACAGGTGTAAAATCTCAGAGTGGCACCTGGTGTGTCAAATGTCTTCAACACGGGCAGTTAGTGTCACCGTCGTGATCTCAAACGGTTGGATCTTGCAGGAGGAAGACTCGACCGGCCCTTGGGGTACAGGGTAGGGCCTGCAAAGCGCAGGGGTGGGAAGATGCCCCACGGCCCGGGGTACGCCGGGGGAGGCTGGGGCACAGGCTGGGCCTTCGGCTCTCCCCCTGGTGTCCCCAGCCCTGAGCGCATCTGCCTGCTTCTGCCTCAGCTGACCCGTCCCTCCTTGTCTCCTCTCTGGGTCCCCAGGACAGCTGAAGGGCTTCTCCCTGCTGGGGGGACTGCAGGAGTTCTGGGTGGACAACGCCACCTCGGTGTCGGTCCCCATGCTCTCGGGCACGGGCACCTTCCAGCACTGGAGCGACGTCCAGAACCACCTCTCCGTGACCCGGGTGCCCCTCAGCAAGAGCGCCTGCCTGCTGCTGGTCCAGCCCCACGGCACCTCCGGTCTGCAGAAGGTGGAGGCCATCACCTTCCAGCACAAATTCCTGACGTGGCTGAAGAACCTATCTCCCCGGTAGGGCTCCTGGGACACCAGCTGGCACCTCTGGGGCAGCTTCCCGTGGACCGTGGGGAGCTGGGCGCATCTGTCTACCCAGGGCGGGAGGGCACGAGGGGTGAGCAGATGTGTGGGTGTTGGCTGAGCCCTGGGCCCAGGACGGGGAGGGGCCCGGGGCTTCTGCTGTTCTGGAGCAGAAGGCCCGTGCTTTCACGTGTCACCCCCCCTTCTGTCCACCCGTCCACCTAACTCTGCAGGTGTCATGTCGTTCTGGGCACAGGAGAGGGAAAGGAGTGGGAGCGTGATTTCCTTGGGCTTGGGCTTACCCGCTGGTTTTGGAGGACTGCGTTTCATTCTGCCCTGAAGGGGGGACCTTTGATGCCATGACCACCCACCACGCCCCCCACCCCTCCCCTGCCATCCTCCCACTCCCAGAGCTTGTCGGGGACTGGCTTCCCAGAAGGGTTTGGACCCCTCGGGAGGCCTGGGGGAGAGGCTTTCTTGGGGAGCTGTCCTTGAGTCCAAAACTCCCCGCTTGGCTGCCTGAGTGTTTGCTCCTCTTTCCAACTATGGAGGGAAGAAAGCCATTCCCGTGCCCAGGTGCGCTACACTTGTCCCTCGTCTGTGGCCCAGAGCAGTGGGGGCCGGAAACCTGCTCTGAGACCGTCACTCAGGGACACACTGGCCTCCCGAGGGCAATGCTCCTTTGGAAATCAGTTTTGGTTGTGCTGACGGTAAATGCCTAACGGCAAGTGTACCATGTGTACCGTCTGTAGCGCACCGTTCAGTGGCATGAAGCACCCCACACTGGTGCCCCCCCCACTGTCCGTCTCTAGAACGTTTTCAGCTTCCCCAACGGAAACCCAGCCTGCCCACCCCACCCCACCCCCACCCAAACCCTGGCCATGGCCGCTCTGCTTCTGCTCTCTGTGAACGTGTCCATTCTAGGACCTCAGAGGAGCAAACTCATACAGTGTCTGTCCTTTTGTGACAGGCTTGTTTCACGTAGCATGATGTCCTCAGGCTCGCCCATGTGGCAGCGTGGGTCGGGATTCCCTCCTCTTACAGCAGATGCTCCGTTAGACGGACAGACATGTTTTGTTTATCCCGCTGTCCGTCCGTGCACTCCTGGTCGCTTCCACCGTTTGGCTACTGTGGATAATGTATGGACATGGGTGTCATGTAAATCCCGTGAAGGCTTCGGGGGTCACGGGAAACATCCCTGGGCTCTCAGGGACGCCGGTGGAAGGCAGAGGCCCTACAGGCAAGTCAGCTGAGTTGACGTCAGCAACAAGACGGCGTGGAGCGTGGCGGGACATTCCTCCCATTGCTCTCCCCTCCACGGGGCTTTCTGGGTCAAGAATGCCACTGCAAGGTGGTAGTAAGACACGCCGCGTTATTGCAGAGAACAGCATTTTACAGTTATCCACGTAGTTCAGCTCCGATGCGGCCGGCTGAAAACCAGAGTAGAACGAAGGACAACTCATCGCCAACCCCACTGAGCGCTACTTGAAGCGCACATCCTTCTCACAGTATTTCCAAGGACACGAGAGTTTTTTGTTGTATTTGTTGCGACGAACTTTCCCTAGCTGGGTGGGGGGTTCCAGGGCCTCTCAGGGGGGAGCCACCCGGGACTTCCTAAGCGTGTGTCACCCCCGCAGGACCATCCGCCTGACCGTGCCCCAGCTGACACTGCGAGCCTCCTATGACCTGCAGGACCTGCTGGCCCAGGCCAAGCTGCCCACCCTGCTGGGGGCCGAGGCGAATCTGGGCAAAATCAGCGATGACGATCTCCGAGTCGGAAAGGTACCTCCGTGCCGGTGATGTCCGGGCCCGAGTGATTCCGTGTGTTCACAGGGGGGGAGGTGGAGACGGAAAGGACACAGAGAGAGCTTCTGCAGGGCAGGCAGGGGAGGAGGGGAGGGCATGGCTATGTGGCTGTGCATCCAGGGTGGGAGAGAAGTGACCAGAACTTTCCAGGGTTTTCCGGGGACAGGTGGAGAGCAGCAAACCCTTCCCCACCATGTGTTTTTGGCTCTGCCCAGCTTGGTCTAGCCTCGGGGTCCTTCCCAGATCCCACAGCAGGGCCAGGACTCAGGCCATGGGATAAGGACCCAGTGCCAGCCCTGCCAGAGCTGAGTGCCCACAGGGAACACTCAGCAGGAGGCAGACTGTCCTTCTGCCTGAATGATGTCTCCCTAAAGCTGGGGTGCCTGAAAGTGCTGGCACCGGGGTGGGTACCGGGGAGAGGGGGCCCTTCGAAGTTCTGGCCTTGGAGATCACTGCTGGGGAGCATCTGTCCTCTTGCTAAATTTGTGGGATGAACCAAGCACTGGCGGACCACAGCCAAGGGGCCTGGGGTTCTGTCCTGGAAAGCAAGGTGGAAAGTGGGAGACTGGTGGGTTGGAGGGATGCTCTGGGGAGAGCTGTTGTGTGAGTTGGGCCGAGTGGGAGCCATCTATACCAAGGGGCATGTATGGCACGGGCGGGCTGGAGAAACAGCTGTCCTGCACCTGCTCCCTGGGTGCTGAGGGCCGTTGGGAGCTGTCACAACGCTTGTTGCTTTGCAGGTGCTGAATAGCATCCTTTTGGAACTAAAAGCAGACGAGGGAGAGCAGCCCACAGAGTCTGCCCCGCAGCCAGGTGGGCCCAAGGCCTTGGAGGTGACCTTGAACCGCCCGTTCCTGTTTGCCATTTATGAGCACGACTCCACTGCCCTGCACTTCCTGGGCCGTGTGACCAACCCGCTGAGCGCGGTGTGAGACCCGGCCACCCGCAGACCTGGCAGTCACCGCGAGCAAGGGCAGCAGCCGCAGCAGCGCTGATCTGTCGCCGTCTTCCACTCTGCCTTCCAGCGAGCCAGCTTCGAGCTGGGAGAATGCCGTTCCCTTCCCGTCTAACGAGCAGTGGAACCTGTGGGCAGAAGGCCTCCCGGGTTCTTCGGCTTCTCCTGGGCCACATGGGGGGTACCAGAAACCAGAATTTAGCACAGGACAACTGTTCAGGAAAAAGTCTGAACAGGCCACCTGGGTCGTGAAACCGGAAATTGTTTCCTTTTTATCAGAGAACAGGAATTGGGTTTTACAATCCCACGGTTTTCCCTGCCCTGAGTGTAGATCGGCTGGGGAAGCGTGAGCCGCCGAGCAGCCGTCCCCACGATGCCTTAGCTTTCGTTGGTCCTGGTCTTCTTTCCCAGGATGCTGTGATCTTGGAAAAACCCAAGCACCTGAATTTATGTTAGAATGTAATACCACGGCTAATTATCCCTTGTGTTATTAATAAATGTCTTGCAACAATAAACAAAAGAAGAAAAATTCTTGGGCTGCCTGGGTGGTTCAGTGGGTTAAGCCTCTGCCTTTGGCTCAGATCCTGGTCCCAGGGTCCTGGGATTGAGCCCCGCATTGGGCTCTCTGCTCAGCCCATCCTCATCTACTCTCTTGTCAGTAAATAAATAAAACAAACAAATCAAATAAATAAAATCTTAAAAAGAAAAATTCTTTCCTTCAGCGGCAAAACAAAAACCTGCCATTTAGCTGACAGACTGTCTACACCAAGTCCTTTCTAGGGCTTTGAGCCATATTTTGGGTGTATTTCCACGGAAGGTGCGGGCTATGACTTAGCCATCATGTGGAGAAGTTTGCTTCTGGACGCTTCCATCCCTAAGCAGCAGGTGGGTGCATAGGGGAGGAGGCCTCAGGCCTCTACATGCAGCCAGAAGGAACGGGGCCCACGGGCACTTCTTACTTTCCGGGGACACAGGGTTGATCACTGGTGCTGACGACAGTGAACCCATTTCCTGATGTACGTACAGCGCTCTCTCCGGCTGCCTCCACTGACACCAAAATGACCAGGCAGGCTACGGACTATGGAGCCCACTGATGAGGGCCCAGGGGCATGCGGCGGCTGGACAAGTGTCTGGGGGTGAGAGTGGGGGTGACCGTCTCAGAGTTGAGCTGGGTCTCTCCCGTATGCGGATGCAGAGGTGGGAGCAGAAGCACCCTTGTTCCGCTCCCACGACGACTGTGCTGCCCACAGTCCAGAGGGGACGGAGTGTCCTCCGAGCCTCAGCGTCCCCCTCACGTTCCAGCATCCGGCTAGTCTGGCACACCCCTCCTTGCTCTGAGATCCGGGGAACAGCTGGGCCAGACATGTGAGAGGCAGCGTGGTGGGGGCTTAGGGTCATGGGTTTCAGAGATGGACAGGCTGAGCAGGAAGCCCACATCCAACGCTGACCGTGACCCGGAGCGGGTGACCTCCCCTGTCTGGGGCCCCCTGCCCTTCTGTGCCAAATGGGAAATCCTTGAATGAATAAATGAGAAATAACCACCATCATGCCAGTGGCAAATGTTTTGGGGTGCAGGCAGCACCCATCCCTATCTCTACAGCTGCAGGCGAAGCTTCCTGCTGGGGATCATTTCAGTTCCTGGCCACTTCCCATCGCCCCGCCCCCAGCTCCCCTTTCCTCAGATCAGCCTCTGCCTTCTGACTACACAAGGAGGCCCCAGACACGTCACACCGATCCAGATGGATGCTTGAAAGTCCTAAGGCACGAGGCCGGCTGTCTTCTGGCCTGAGAAAAGGGGAGAAGAGCCTGAGCAAGGGGTGCCCATTCCCCCCACCAAATCCCCAAACCTCTCACGACATCAGCCTGAGCGATATGGGCCCCCGGGGGGGCATGAATGTGACACAGCAGCAGCACTTTACACGGTCACTTCGAAGGCGCAGCGGTCCAGACGCCCTGAGCCCTCCCCATGGCATGTTAATGAACTGTGGGTGCTGCTCAGGGCCCTCTCTCCACAGCTGGCAGACTTGATTCCCGCAGCAGCCCCGACCCCACTGGGCCAGCCCTGGCTTATTTTCCACCATGCTCTGTGCTCCCTGGGTCTCTCTTCCCTCTGCCCAGTGTGGGGCAGAAGCTGCCCCCCAAGTCCTCTCTGGTTTGGGCTTTCTGGAACGGCTAGGAGATCGCAAGGCTCTAGGGAAAGCTGGACGTTCAGGAGGCAGGTGTGCCTGAGTCTCACAACTCAGCCCAGCCCGTGGTGCGTGTTGGGGACGCAGAGCCTTGGGTCCCACTCAGGCCCCGGAGTCCGCATCTTGCATCTTCCCGGTGGCCCTCAAATGCACACTGGACTTCAGATTAGGGACAGCACAGAATCCCCTCCCAGCACAAGCTTCTAGAAGGGCCAGGGCCACAGCCAGCAGCACTGGCTCCCGGATTCCTGCTCTCAGGGGGAGGACGCATCTTCAGTCGGAACTAACCCTGACAGCTTCTCCCATGGCTCCTGAAGCGACTACGTACAGATGGACAGCAGTCTAGACGCGTGTGTGCGCTACAGGTGCATCTTGTCCCTGTACTGACACACGGGTGCGGGCAGGGAGCCCGAGCCACCGTCGCTGCCGTCAATCTGACTCATGAACCGTGGTCTCGAGGCGGCTTGCGGAGACACAAGTGTCCATGCAGCAGCCAGAGGAAGGGGATGTCGGTGCTCTTCCCCGTATTTTAGAAAGCAGCTGGCAGCGGACAAGTGCGTTTCTCCTGCTGCTGGGGCCACTGGGTCTCGGGGGAGCTGCTAGTAGTACGGGGTTGCCAACCGACCCACAGCTGCTTTTGTCCTTCAGCTCTTTTATAAACGGGCAGTGGGTCAGCATGTTCCCAGGATACAAAATACCAACATTCTGCAGATTGCTTCACACACAGGTATCACTTCTGGGGGTCTGTTTCTCTTACACCATTCTTCACTCAGTTCTAAGTCTTCCTGGGGGTGCCAAGCGCCCCTCCCGTAGACACAGGCATGATTCCGTAGCTCTGATCCCCTCCAGTCTGGGCACGGGTGGGGCCGGCAGGGACGGTGGCCCAGGTTGCTTCCCTGCCCACCAAGGAAGCGCATCGGAGCCCAGATCTTTACGGCTTTTTTCATTCATTTGGCAGCAAACCCCAACCTGAACAGACACGAGGCTGCTTAAGATCCTTGAGTGACAGAAGTTTATGGAAGTGTGACGGGTCCTGAATTTGCTGCAGGAAGATCAGTGTTTGATGAGCAGATGCGTTCCAGGTGGCCCCATGGTACCCGAGATGGAAATCACGTTACGTTTCCAAACTGAAAAATTCGGATCTCTGAAACATGTACTGAAGGCTTTGGGCTTTAGATAGATGGTGGATTTGAATATCATCCCATGTGATCTTTTTTTTTCCAATAGGATTTATTTTTTAGAGCAGTTTTAGACTCACAGCAAAACTGAAGAGAAACTACAGAGTTCTCATATACTAATAGGTGAGATTTTTGGTGTCCTAAAAACCCTCTGTGCCCTACCTGTTTATACCCCATGACTCCTGGCACCACTGACCCTTTAACCGCCTCCCTAGGGAGACATTCTCTTCCAGAAAGTCGTGTAGCTAGAATCCTACAGTATGCAGTCTTTCCAGATCACCTTCTCTTAGCAATATGCATTTAAGATGCTTCCGTACCTGTTCATGGCTTGATAGCTCATTTCTTTTTTAGCACCAATGACATTCCACTGCCTGGATGGACCACCCTTTGATTTATCCATCCCCATACTGAAGGACAACTTGGTTGTTTCCAATATTTTTTGGAAATTATGAATAAAATCTGCTATAAATATCGTGTGCAGGTTTTTGTGTGGTCACCATTTTGCCGTGATTTTTTTTTTTAAGATTTTATTTATTTATTTGACAGAGAGAGATCACAAGTAGGCAGAGGGGCAGGCAGAGAGAGAGAGGAGGAAGCAGGCTCCCTGCTGAGCAGAGGGCCAGATGCAGGGCTCGATCCTAGGACCCTGAGATCATGACCTGAGCCAAAGGCAGAGGCTTCCCAGGTGCCCAGGCGTCCATGATTTTTTTTTTTTTCTTCAAGATTTTATTTATTTGGATGCCTGGGTGGTTCAGTTGGTTGAGTGACTGCCTTCAGCTCAGGTCATGATCCTGGAGTCCCAAGATCGAGTCTGGCATCGGGCTCCCAGCTCCATGGGGAGTCTGCTTCTCCCTCTGACCTTCTCCCTTCTCATGCTCTCTCTCAAATAAATAAATTTTTAAAAAAATCTTAAAAAAAAAAAAGATTCTATTTATTTCTTTGAGAGAGACCAAGAGAGCACCAGCAGGGGGAGGGGTGGAGGGAGAGGGACAAACAGACCCTGCGCAGATCAGGGAGTCTGATGCGGGGCTCGATCCCAGGACCCTGAGGTCATGACCTGAGCCGAAGCCAGACACTTCACCAACGAGCCACCCAGGTGCCCCCATCATGTGATTTCTTAAAGCTGCAGAATGAGTAGACGTTCAGGGTCCCTCAGGGAGACCCTCAAACACCGTGTGTTTTGAATGTCAGTGACTCCATCACTTCAAGGGAGTGGGGGTCCCGTAGCCCACGTCCCTCCCTAGGTTACTGCACACTTCTGTTGAGTTACCTGGAAAGTTATCCTCTGAGGCTCATTTGTAAGCTCCGTTAAGCGGGTTGAGACCAGCCAGCACTTTAGGCTAATTTGGTGCCACCCCTGAGGCCATATCCCTCCAAGGACCCTCCTCATGGCCCCTGTGAGAAACCTTCCATTCCGGGAACACCGAGCTCGGAGGATTGTTCTACTTGCTCCCTTCCTCGCCTTCGTGGCCTCCTGGCCACACCTGCCCACACAGCTAGTCAGCACCCACCTATACGAGAGCCACCCTCCTTCCTCTCCACACTCTACCCCCAAGTTCTGGCCTCCCAAGCACCCCCAACTCCAAACTCTCTCAAACCAGAGCCGCCACACTCTGGGTCCTCCTGTGCTGGGGCCTGGCCGCCGTCCACACGGGGCTCAGTTTCCCTTCTTTCTGGGATCTTGAACACTGCTGTTGCCCGGTGTCCACACTGCACAGAAGCCCTGCTTTAGCCCACCAGGAGAGGCCTGAGGACCCCGGGGCAGCCTTTTCCGCACGTGCTTGGTGGCTGAGCTGCTTGGTTGCTGGCGGCGACTCCCTAGAGAAGTCCAGGATGCTGCAGAGTCACCGGTACAGACGCCCATCAGGAGCGCGGGGGCAAGTCGGAAGCAGCTCCAGGATCAGCGTCCGTCTCTTGGTCCTCCTGGACACACAGCCAGACCAGTTTCCAGTCCCCACGGGCTGAGCTCCGGCCACAGGACTGTGCTGGGCTCTCCCACGCGGGGCCACCCCCACCACCCCCCAGCGTGGCCCTCCATGTGCTTTTCCTTTCCCAGTTGGCTGCCGCTGCCGAGGGGGAGACCACATGGTGGTCTCTTTGCCTTCTTCAAGGCAAAGTTACCTAACAGAACATACATTGACACAGACGTTCTGGGGAAGCCAGGGATAAGTGTTCTAGAACTTTCTGCTTTTCATTAAAGACTGTTTCTTCAGCCTAGAAACCAGCATCAGGACCCCAAGTGTGTAGCTATGCTGAAATGAGCCCAGAGCATGGTGTTACCGGACCTAGGCCGAGCCTGGGCCCCAGCCCTGCAGTAGCAGCTTCTCTGTTCCGAGGCTCCTATTAAGGAGGGAGAATTACCTAGTGGGGAACCCTGGACCCTGGGACTAGCTTGGTTGGATTGAAATTCCACTTGTTAGTTATCCTAACTCCTTAATTTCTGTTTCCTCATCTGCATAGGGGGACAGTGGGGGGTTGGAAGGGCTAAATATATTGGATCCCTGTCAACCCTGTTTTGAGACAAAGGAGAAAGGCAAAGCAGCCAGGCCGAGGGGACACACCGAGGCTGGCCTTGACTAGTGCTGGGCTGGCGACAGGGTCTCGGCTCCGGAGGGCCCTGGCCAGCATGGCAGGAGGCTGGCGTTACCCACGAGGGCCCAAGTGTACCCGCAGAGGTGAGTGCTGGGCCGGCCCCTGTGGTAGCTCACACAGGTCCTGTGGGGCTGCAGGCCCGCCTGCTGGCACGGGGTGGCAGGGCCCCTGCAAATCCTGGGCCAGGGGCGTGTGCAGCTTCGAGAAAGCACGACTTCTGTAGACCCCTTTATAGAGCTTGGGGTATGGGGGCAGCAGGAGATGAACGTGGGTGCGGGCTTATCTCTACTGGCTCCAGGTCAGCCTCGATCGCTCTCACTTCCGTCCCCTCCAGCGCACCGTCCCGACCGCCCCCGTGGCCTACAGGCCCAGCACCCGCAGAGGCAACAGCTTGTGTAGACGGCTGAGCCGGCTCCCGGGGCTGTGCGAGCGCCCACCCTGACACCGAGTCCCTTCTGCTTCCAGCACCGGGCCGCGGCCCACCGGACCCTGGTCCCGGCAGGTGAGAGCCTCTCCAGCCGGGGCAGGGCGCGCAGGGCTGTGACCAGTGCTCTCCAGGCCCCAGAACACAGCGGAAGCCGCACGACCTCACTGGAGCTCCTGCCGCCCCTACTGGGGCTCCTCTCATGCCCCCGTTCCCCAGCTCGGCCTCATCATGGCTGAAAACGAACAGCAGAGTAACTGCTGACGGCTCCAAGCCCTGCTTTCCTCCCGCTCGGAGCGGCCTATGAACCAAGGGACTCTGAGATGCGAGGAAATCTCGCTAGAGGGAGGAGCGGCGCCTTGGTAGGTGGGTGGGCAGTGGCCCCCCACCCCCCACCCCCCCGGCTTCCTGACGCCCTGTAGCCTCTCCCTCTGCTGGGGACGCCACCTCACCCGCGCTCACCCACAACCCCAAACTGCATGTGCTTTCGGCAGACACGTCTTTTATTCAGGAAACGCGTCTCTCCTCCTGCTTTGCGCCGGCAGACGGAGGCCGCCTCCCTCAGAGGATCGTCCCCTGCGCGCGGTCCCCCTGCAGGCGGGCGCTCCCCGCAGCCGGTCCTGGGGCCAACTTTCCGCAGCCCCCCGCGGCTCTACGTACTGGAGTCCCGTTTTAGAAATCGGCTCTTCCATGCTAAGATTTACAATAAAAATAAAATAATTTGCTCTGTAAACTATAGTAGAAAGTTTCAAGTGTCTTAAAAACGATCTTCCATACAACGGAAAAAGGCTTCTGTGTTCTGCTCGGGTGACAGGACACCCGATGTGCGGAGAGCAGTGGTGTTGGTGGTGGCGTGTGGCTGGAGACACGGTGCACCACTTCTGGGCCACGGAGACTTGGGGAGGGGACAGAGCCGCTTTCTTCCCCTTGGGCTCCACGGCCTGCTCTCCCCTCCCTGTGGGCTCTTCCAAAATGCTCAGGACTGTTCTGCTGTTGCCTGGTCCTTGGCTGCAGCGACCAGCTCCGTGAGGGCAGAGAAGCTCTTTATGTCCTTTGTCGCCAGGCCCATCTTTTGAATCTGCAAAGGCCACAAGAGTGAATGAGGCCTCCGTCTGAATGCAAACAAAAGCCCCTTATGAAAGGACACACAGAACAGCCCCCCACCCCCAGCCCCCAGGAATCCAGAAAAAGGGCACTCCCCAATGACTGCCGGAGTATTTCTCCCTCACAGCAAAGGGCTGACTCATCATCAAGCTTCACTTTTGGGGTTGAACACTTGGCATTCTCAGAAGCCAGCATGTTCATTTATCTTAGTCGGTCACACCGGGCTCTTACCAGCCTGAGAGCCTCTTTTGTGGACTGCGAAAGAAAATTCACACAAAGAATAATAAAGCGAACTATCTTTTTAAAATGGAGAGTTTTCAAAAAAGCATTGGCCTGAGCTCTTCGTTTCTTCACACGCCACCACCAACCCCTCCTCAGAATCTGATGAATTGCAGATGCTGTGGCGGGGCGAACGCCATGGATTACCGTGGCAACCGAGTCGTGGCACACCGTGTCCCCGCTTTTGTGAACGGCAGCTACAAACACCACACGCACACATGCACAGGAAAATCTGGAAAAATCTGCAGCAAGTATAAAGAATCTGCTGGCATGCTGCTGCTCCTCTGGGGACCGGGACCAATGACTCCCATTTCCTTTTGTCCCTCTGCTGCTACCCCCCCCCCCCACTCCTCCCCTTCTTTCTTTGGCTTCTTTGTTCTTTGCGTTGCTGTAACAAATTGTCTTACTTGTAAAAAGACTCTAACTTTCTCTTGTGAAATAAAAAAACAGGACAATGGACTTCTGCCAGAATAGACCTATCTTTAAATTCACCTCAAAGCAGCAAAATTTAGCTCTGCAGGAGTCCTCAATGAGCTAGAAAGCCAACCATCTCCTGATGGAGATTTCAGGATCTCACCTCTTTTCCTCCGGCAAAAGACCTTCCCAGAGGACCTGTGCCATTCCATGAGCCTAAATGGTTTAGAAGGCCAGCTTCTCAAAGATGAGAAGTTTCTTGATCCTTGAGCAAGTCACCTCAGTGTGAACAGAGGCCTTGCACAGAACCTGGATCTGCCTCCTAAGAGACGTTAGGTATAGTATCGCTCATCTACCCACGTGACCCTAAAGCCCGGGTTCGATGGAAACAGAGAACTCAGCCAGGGATGCAAAGAGGTCAGGCTCAGAGGATTTCTCAAGGGCCACACTGAGAAATCCATGGGCTCATGCTTTTCTCGTTATTCTAACCACCTGACTGCGTCTTGGGCATTTTCTAGGAGGCAGAAAAACAGGACAGCATCTCCGTCTGTGAGCTCATACTCACACTCATACTCATGCTCACACTCACAAGCGCCCGAGCTGAACAGAGGTGGTAGGACTGCAACTGTCAATTTTTAGTATCTGCTTGTGCACATCCTTTTCCTTCAAGTATTTTGGGGACCTGACCTACTCTTCTAGCCCCAGAGGTGGACACCCCCACCTCCCCCAGGCAGCACGTGTGGGCTCAGGCGAGCCCCCAAGACACCGAGGGGCCCTCATCAGAGGCATCATGCGGACGACGGCTTGGGCCTTACCTGCTCTCCTAGGTACTCCACATCCAAGGCCAACTGCAGCCGGATTTTGTCATCGTCGCTCATGCCGCCGCCGCCGCTGGGACCGACGGGGTTGGTGGGAGTGCTTTTCCTGGCTTGTTTCAGTCTTTTCAGGCTCTCCTCCATTTTCCTCACCGAGCTCAGGACGTCTGACACAGTTTCGTAATACCTGGAGCACAGGACACACTCACTGGTGAGGCCGAGGTGCTTGTGTGCCTCCCCAAACAGGGGAACTGGCTTTGTGGACCCAAAGAAGAGATTTTTAGGATTAAAAATTCATTTCCAATTTAAAAAAAATCTGCCATGGTAGATTTCTCAATGTTTCTTAAGACTGAAAAAAAAAAAAGTTTTTTGTTTTTTTTCTAAAAGATGTTATTTATTTGAAAGAGCGAGACAGAGAGTGCACAAAGTGGGAGGCGCAGAGCGAGGGGGAGAAGCAGGCTCCTCGCTCAGCGGGGGAACTGATGCGGGGCTCGAGCCAGAACCTGGGGATCGTGACCTGAGCCTGACCTGAGCCGTAGGCAAATGCTTAACTGAGCCACCCAGGTGCCCCTAAAGGGCGGGTCTTGACTCTCTAACACTGCATTCCCTCAGAACTGAAGAAATATGTACGTGGACTTGTGTACAATTTTACCCCCGAACGCTAAGAGGAAACTGTGGGCCAAATGGTCTTTCCTACTTGAAGAGTAAGTAGCTGGAGTTCATTCCCCAAGTGCAAGTAACAGATTCATTTAGTCAGTTCTTGGAAGAGTCCATCTTTTAAAGAATGGAAGGATTTCAAATTTCTAAATAAAATAAATTACCTTCACAGTAGTCTCAATATAATTAGCCAATTATAAATGAATTGCTTTTCAAAACTTTGTTTACAAGCTGGTTACTTGGCACTTGGAATGTATTTGCCCACAAAAGCAATATTGTAACTCACTGTTATGTCCTAAATTAACACACAGATTTCACTTAATTCAGATGAGACTGAAATAAATCAAGTATTAGTGCAAAATAATTAAACAAAATTCAATAATAAAAGTGAATAATATTCTTTTGACATAAGCCAAGGCTGGCATCAGGGGAAGAGCTGATTAAGGGAGAAATGAGGAGACAATCACAGGGATGCTAAAGACCTCCTTGTATTTTCAAGGACTGCGGGGTTGGAGGCACGGAGCATTTCTCCGTTGTAATGACAGTTCCGAATGTCTGTTTTCTCGTGTAGACTGCAGCGGCCTCGAAGGTAGAAGCCTTGGATTATGCGGCGTGATCAGAGCCATTTCAGACACAGCTGAGGAGAGAGAGGATCTTGAAAGGAAAAGTAAGCCTGGACTTGCACAAAGAGGCCCACATGAGGCGCATCACGGACAGCAAGACCTGGGCATGCCCAGGGAGGTGCAGGGCCCGTGTGAGCCCCAGGGAGGCCGGGAGGCAGGTGGCCCGACGCGGTCTGGTGCAGGGTGAGCGGCGAGAGCGCGGCTGAGCCATCAACACAAACGGAAGGACTGAGCACCCGCACGTGGCTTGTCCAGCGACCCGCTGACTAGATGGGCTCCCCACCTTGTCCACATGCAACCCCCCAGGGCCTCCGTGGTCTCTGACTCAGAGCTTTTCTAAGAAAGTCTGGAATCGCATGCTCCTCGGGTACTTACTTATGAGTGCTCTCAGAAAGGGCGCCTTCCAGCCACTGCCGAATTATTGCCTGTTTGAGCTTATCCTTGTGCCCGCTCTGAAGCTGGTGAAAGGGCTTCAGAGCACTGTCCACGTACGAGGAGGCTGCTGTGGGCACCTCCTGGAATAACGACGGTGGGGGATACAAAAGTACACAGGAAAAAAAAAAGAGTAAGTTACTCAAACTTCACAGAGGTGCTACTGACCGACCAGTTTTGAGACAGGTACAAAGTCCCTCCCTCTCCAGAAGGCACACTAGTGTTGTCTACAGAAAGACACCTGGAGAATGGAGGGGGTCCGGTAAAGCAAGGGAAAAGTCACGTTTCCAGCCAGAGATGGAGAGAGAAAGAGAACATGCACGGGGATGGATGGGGATGATGGGGGGGGGGGGCTGTGTCTGGGACAGTGCATTTCTAATGAGCTCCCACCAGGTGGCGCTAACGCCGCCGGTGGGCAGCCAGAGGAGCACGGATCTAGGGTTCCTAATTTGACTTTCCTTAGTTTTAGCTTCTTCAGGGGCAGACAAGGCCACTGGCATTCACTTTATATTAGAACAAATGACAGTATCTGACCCACCTGCACCTGGTAAATACATAACGTCGTACTGAACAGACGGGGAAAGCCGGTAGCTTACTAAAAGGAAATTAATGTATTTGGAACATAAAGTAGGTCTCTCCCCCACTTTGAAGTGGGAGCTTCAAGTCAGACCAGAAAGAGGAAGCCAGGTGAGAAAGTACTCTTGTTGGAAGCGGCAATCCTAACGCACACCCCAGATTTTAAAAGGAGAAGAAAAAGCACCACAAAGGAGATTCACCCCAGCTCGGTTCAGCCCTCTCTGCCTCTGGAACACCGAGTCGAACAGGAAGGCCAGCACGAACGGGACAAGACCCACGATTAGCACAGGCAGAGGCTGCCCCAGGGACACTCCAAAACAGCACAGCATCTTAGGAAATTGTCATAGTTCTTAAAAATAATTTTAGCCTAACATCCAACTCTACAATTGTGAAAAAAGAAACTCGATGGAAAATTAAGTGACACGTAGCCAGAATGAGATGAGAAATGCCTGAAAACAAGAATTCAGGAGGGGAAACTAAGACCACTGGTCCAAAAGAAGTCCCCAAGTCGCCATTCTATAAAACGTGACAACAGGAGAATTTGACTTTGAACACCAGCGTGTGTGCACGCTTTTCCATCTCATAAATGCTTTCCATGTTCTTAACACAGCTTTTCAAATCTTATTAAGTTAAAGAACCGGAGGAAGCTGGTACTTGCTAGGACAGTATGAAGGGAACAAGGTAAATTCAAAGTTTTTCAAATAAAAGATTCAAAGACCAAAAGAGTATAGGAGTTAAAGATATTTTCTTAAAATGCTTTCTTTTGAAATCTTTCTTTATCTTTTCTTTTATCTTTATCTTTTCTTTATCTTTCCTTAAGGCCAAAGGCATCCAGAAAAAGTCTGTATAGTCTGAGTCCAATTCTCAAAGCAGCTGACTGTAACCATTCACCTGTGTGGTCCCCCTCCAGCAAATAAAGACTCTTTGGATGAGGCCGATTAGGTCTGTCTTGGGCTGTCCTGGGTCTTGCTCAACCACTCCCTCCCTCCGTGGCTTTCCTGCTCTGTATTTCCCCAGCTTGGAATTCTTTTCACTGAGTGCTGCTAACCTTATTGGTTCTTCGGTAAAGCCTGGGGACCTCCAGGGCACTTTTCAGGTAACTGAAACAAGACTCACTTAAGTCTTGGATGATTCTGTTACTCAAGGCAGGAACACAGGCTGACAGAGACATCTGGGAGTCCTCCAGGGCTGCTGTAGAGACATAAAGATTAAATGTAACCACTTACTCAGGCCCAGATGTGAATCTGAATTTAGACAGTGTCATGGTATTTAGAGAGTATATGACAGTAAATAAAATCAAATCATTAGAATTAAACAAAGTATCTCATTTAGAGAAGTTAAAATCACAGAACAGAATATAGAAACAACCAAGGATTTACAACGAGAGAAGAAAATGGTAAATATATCCTATAGTCTGTAAAGTTTTATTTTAAATTATTTCTTATTCAAAGATTTGCTGGGTCTAAAGATTCATTTTTTTTACCTGAGATAGAAGAAAAATTCTTAAAGCCAATCATTTCAAGTTTTGGCTTGATTGTTTCCAAGAGTTCTGGAAGCTGAAATAAATATGCACTTTATATATTCAGTTACTTTTCAGAAATCAAAGGAAGAGGCAATTCTATTTGCATCTATAAACTCTAAAATATTGTTAATGAATGATGAAACTAAACTCAGGAATTTCTGTCATTTTTGTCAGAAGAAAGGAGAATTTCTAACGCTTTCACAATATAAGAGAAACATCACATGAAACGGCAGTGCTCGGCTAGCAACAGGCCAAGGACTATGAAAACCATTTCCTGTCCTGTGGTTCTCTCCGGTCCCAAAACAAGCTTACAATGAAGACCATGTTTTTACTCAAAACATGTGATTTGTTCGAGCACCACAACATATTTAAACCGGAGGAAAGCAGATTTATGTACCAGAGCACTCGCACCCAAATTCGGCCCACAAAGCCCTCTTAAGTAATGATAAAGGCCCCCAAATATGGGGCCCTATCCAGGGGAAAAAGAGGCAGAAGTTTTAACAGTTGAGCACTTTCAAAGTACAGCTGACGATCTAAAGTTGCCAGGAAATGATATGGTCAGGTCAAGTGGGGTAGAGACAATTAAGCCCCAACCTGTTAGCGATCATGCTGCACAGGGTGAGCGGAACTAACGGGCAGACGGGAGCGGGCTCTCTCGGGGCTTGTGACAGTGCTACGGGAGAGGAAGTGGAGGCCCCAGGTTCACACAGTTTGCGACCAGACTGATGAGCAAGGATGCAGACAGCCCACTGGTGGTGGGCGCAGGGTTTGGAGAGACACCTTGGAGGGCAGATGAACACATTCCCTCGAGGTGCCCTTGGGCCCCATGGTTCTAAGCCCTGTGAGGCCAAATGGTGTCAGGTCTTTGCACACACACTGCTTTCTGTGGCCACACCGAAGCAAGCACCTGGGATTCTTCCGGGACACAGGCCTACCTGCTCCTGAAGTTTGTCCAGGTCTGCGACCACATACACGAGCTGAGTACTGGAAATGGAGACCGTGGGCTTTGTTTCTGAAGGGCCACTTCCTTGGTCTTCACCATTTCCTTGGGTAACTGAAGGGTCTTTGCTACCAGTTACCAAAGTCTTTTTGATATCCTTGGCACTTTCATTAGAGATGGGCCTGAGTAAAAGCTGGAAAACCATTGCAATGATTATTTTTCCACTAGCAACATCTCTGAGCTTTCATTTTTGTGGGTCAGTGACTCACATAAAGTGACAGCTATCTACGAAGTATTACAAGTTCACTAATGGAAGCACAACAAGGAGAAACGAGGTCAAGCGACAACCCCACGTACATTTAATCTTCCTTAAACCTGTGTCTAATATCAGTGATAAAAAGTAACTGGCAAAAATAAAATAGGTTCCTAAACAGAATGAAAATTAGTTTCTGGAACATCACAATTAAAAAAAAATCATTGACTCTACTGGGTAAAATCATTTACCTAGTGTGTTTGGTAAATTTATCATTGTAATTAGTAAGGATAAAAAAAAATCAAAATCCAAGCCTCATTATGCTTCAAATAGTACAAACAAAAGTGTTACTTGAATTATGTATCGTTACAAGGGAAAAACCAGAGAGAATTACCCTGGAATCAGGAAAAAAATGGAAAAATGAATGTTTGGGGCAAGATAATTTATTAGAGACGTCAGAATTACTGGCTGGTCAGAATGCATCCGCCGCCAACTCAGACTGAACTGAAGAATCTCATGGCCCCCGTGTCCCCAGAACTGACTGCACAGTGGTCTTCAGAAACAGCCTGATGGTCTGCTAAGACCCTTCTGAGCAGAAGACGACAAAAGGGGAAAAAAAATCAACAACTGGCTTCCACTGAGCTCCCAGGATCTGCCAGGTACTTCCATCAACAATTTGCTGGTCAACAAATTATCTCTTTACTTCTCACAACCACATATAGAAGCTGTTTTCCCATTTTACAGATGAAGAATTTGGGACTCCAGAGCTAATCTTCCCAAGGCCACGAAACATGACGTGCAGAACCTCGGTTTGGTTCTGACTGAAGCCTGCGCTCCTTCCGCTAGAACACTCAGTGACACGGTGACGTGCTCATCTCTGATGCCAACTAGGACTTCCTTCCCACAGAGGAGGCTTCTTTGTGTCATCGTTCTTGAGAGCAAACACACGCTTCCGGCCTCTTTTCATTGTCATCACACACAATGAACCAGCTGCGTGTCTGTCTGTCTCCGGAGACTGTCCAGGAGGCAGGGCCTCTCTCTCAGACCCAGATGCTGGTGCGGGGCCTGCCCGCGCGCTGAGCTGAACGGACGCTTTACGCACAGAACCTAACAAATCTTCGTGGGCATGTGGCTATTTAATATAGTCAACTACCTGACAAGGAAAAAAGTAGGATATTCTGAAATGAAGGGAAGGTTAATTAATTTCCCTACCTTTTAATCTTGACGATCGTTATGATTTTTTTTTAAACTTAGAAATACGATTAAAACGTGTATTTTTATTTCTACTCCTTTTCATTAAAATGAGCATCTCTGTTTTAATCTGGGGGCACCTCAAAGATTCTGGCTTGGAGGAGGGAACACAAGCTCGTCAGCGTGAAGCTTTCCCACCAGACGCCCACAAAGGCCATGGAGCCAAAAGGGAAAGGGAAACACACACTGGCTACAAACTTGAGAAGGGTGCCTACTGTCGTCCTCCAGATTAACCTCTAGTGACCACAGGGCCTTGTAAAACTGGAATCCCTGACAGCAGTGGTTCTGGAGCGGCGGCGTGGCTGGCCCTCACCTCGTGGACGAAGCCCGAGTACCGAGCCAAGAGCTGCAGTGTGAGCCTCCACAGCCGATGTGTCAGCCCTGGGAGGAACATCTCAGCCGACCAGCACCGCTGCAGGCCGCTCCACGTCCTGTGAGAAGCCAGGAGGCAAAAGGGACTGCTGGCTGGAGAGGAAACAGACACGTCAAGAATCACCACCAACTCTAGGCTCAACTTGAACATTCTCAACGTGTAACTCAGGAATGGGGAAAATGGCCCTAACCCATCCACGCTACCCCATCTTTCGTGGCAATGCGCACTCTAATTTTACACAGGTCCCCCTCCCAGGTGCTGGGGAAATGTTAAACACACAGCATTCAGAAATCATCTGTTTTGAGGCATCTTATACCACCTCAATAAACACAAGCAGGAGGGGCGGTCCTTGCAAGGGTTTCGACTTTGGTGCCGAGTCTGTCCTGTTGCATTTGTCTGCTCCTTCGTTCCTCTCCCTGAACCCACTGCTCATGTACAGAAGTCAGGGATATATGACCGCGTCCGGCAAAAACAGGTGAAGACCGACTTTGAGGCTAAAACCACGCGGTCCAGGCTGACCTGGCCACACAGGCATGAGGAGTCTCAGTGGGGCAGCCTAGAGACCCACGTGACTACAGAAGTAGCTGGACAGTGTGTGAGTGGCCACTGGGAATGGCTACAGGACACGGGATTAGTGAGACGCTATGGAAAGCAAGCATGTCCGGAACCCACCAACCACTGTCACCTACTCACTATCCCAGGATGGGGGCCAGGGCTCTGGAGGCCTGGGGCGGGAACCCCAGTTGTGAATCACCCCCAGAAGGGAAGGGCCAACCTGATGCTTTACATGGGCCTGGGACGAAAGCAGATGTGAGCCAGTTTGCTATACAAAGAGCTGATCACCAGGGGC
Source organism: Mustela erminea (assembly GCF_009829155.1). NCBI lineage: Eukaryota > Metazoa > Chordata > Mammalia > Carnivora > Mustelidae > Mustela > Mustela erminea. Next base: position 3,204,246 of record NC_045627.1, on the reverse strand, counting down.
TAATCCCCTTGCCATGTTATATTCAGAAACAAAAATAATGCCTGCTTCCTATATTCTTTTTAATTAATTATTTTTATTAACATATAATGTATTATTTGCCCCAGGGATGCAGGTCTGTGAATCGTCAGGCTTGCACACTTCAGAGTGCTTCCTATATTCTTAGAGTGTTTTTTGTTCGTCTATTTTAATTTCACTTTAGGGACACCTGGGTGGCCCAGTCGTTTAAGTCTGCCTTCAGCTCCGGTCATGATCCTGGGGTCCTGGGATCAAGGCCTAAGTCAGGCTCCTTGCTCAGCATTAAGCCTGCTTCTCCCTCTGCCTGCCTCTCCCCCCGCTTGTGCTCACTCTCTCTTTCTCTGAAAAATCAATCTTTAAGAAATAAAATCTTAATTCCAGCGTAGTTAACATACAGTGTTGTACTGGTTTCAGGCATACAATACAGTGACTCAGTGATTCTGTACATTCCTCAGTGCTCATCATGGTGAGTGTCCTCTTAATCCCTGTCACCCGTTTCCCCCTCCCCTCTGGTGACCCCCAGTTTGCTGTCCAGAGTTAAGAGCCAGTTTCTTGGTTTGTCTCTTTTGTTCCCTTTGCTCACTTGTTTTGTTCCTTAAATTCCACAAGTGAAATCAGATGGTGTGTCTTTCTCTGACTCAGTTCACTTAGCATAATGCACTCTAGGTCCCTCACGTCCTTGCACATGACAAGATTTCCTCCTCCTTCACTGCTGAAACAATGTCCCATTCTTTTTACCGAGAATGCTCTATAAACCAAAAAAATCTGATTTCTTTAGCCTCTTTAGAAAAAAGGAGAGCCTGAGTTATGTTTTTAAGGTCTAACTACGGCATGACAGGACAAGGTGCAAGTAACCTCAGAAAGGCAAGGTCTAGGTGACTGGCTGAGCTTCCCTCACTCACGGAGTGACACCCTGCCACTGATCACTTTCAGGAAGTTACCTGGGGCGTCCGCCAGCACACCTGTGAGTGCTGCTTCTAAGGATCCTGCGATCTCTCTGAACCTGAGATAAAAACAAGAGCACAGATGAGGGTTAATGCAGCTGCCAGATGCCTCTCCCTGTTCTCCCTCCTTCCTGGGGACCAGCCACTGCCTCCACTGGCTTGTCCCTCGGTCTGATGCTCTTATCAGTGTCCAACCAGCCCCAGAATGCCTATTCTCCCAAATGTTTTCTTAAATGAACAAGGAATACATTTCTCTAGATTCGGGCACGATTGGGTAGGGTTTCTCTGTTATTTGCAGCTGACTGGAATCATGACTAGCCCCACGCTTTTCAAACTGAACAAACTGCCCGTTAAGCCGCCGTCAAGAAGCCATGCCTGCAAAGTCCCACCTGCCTCGTGAAAGCCGAGTTTCCATCCCCTCATGGCCACAAGACTGCAGGTATCTTCAATCCGTCTTGATTTGCACGATCACAGCAGAGTGCATGTCCTCAAACTAAGGAACGAGGAGGCTGTATTCTGTATCTTTGTTTGCAAGCTTGAGAAAAGCCACTGCAGGTAGCTAGTGAGCACAGTGGCTGGTGGCCCATGCTCTGCGCACTTCTGTGGAGCCCCTCGTGCTCCCTGGTGCCCGCCCTGCTAGCACAGCCAGCGGCATCTGCGCCACTGCTTCCGGTCACTTTGCCTGTGTCTCAGCTGGCCCACCATCCATTGTGACCTCCTGTCGCCGATTTCTGTTTTAATAACTGATGAGGGCACGTGTTTAGGACTTTGTGACATGAAAGTGTGTATTTTTTAAACTAGGTGCTCAGGTAGCATTCTGTTTGCCGACTATGTAAACGTCCCCCACCACACCCTCCCCAGCACGCTCCTGTCATCTGCCAGTTCCCTTACGGCAATCAATTCTGACACATGCTCAAGATTAATTTACCTAATTGAGCAGTTTGGTTTTTTTAAATTATTTTACCTATTTTATTATTTTTTAAATTGTTTTGTTAGTCACCATATAGCATATCATTAGTTTTTGGTGCAGTGTTCCATGATTCATTGTTTGCGTATAACACCCAGTGCTCCATGCAATGTGTTTCCTCCTTAACACCCATCCCTGGGCTCACCCATCTCCCCACCCCCCCGAAAACTTCAGTTCCTTTCCCGGAGTCTACAGTCTCTTGTGGTTCGTCTCCTCCTGATTCCATACCCCCTTCATTTTTCCCTTCCTTCTCCTAATGTCCTCCGTGTTATTTCTTGTGCTTCACAAGTGAAACCATATGATAATTCACTCTCTCTGCTTGACTTATTTCACTCAGCATAATCTCTTCCAGTCCCATCCATGTTGCTACAAGAGTCGGGTATTCATCCTTTCTGATGGAGGCATAATACTCCATAGTATATATGGACCACATCTTCCTTATCCATTCGTCTGCTCAAGGGCATTTTGGCTCTTTCCACAGTTTGGCAACTGTGGCCACTGCTGCTATGAATGATGAGGTACATGTGCCCCTTCTTTTCACATTTGTATCTTTGGGGTAAATACCCAGTAGTGTGATTGCTGGGTTGTAGGGTAGCTCTATTTTTATAACTTTTTGAGGAACCTCCATGCTGTTTTCCAAAGTGGCCGTACCAGCTCGTGTTCCCATCAAGTGTTAAGAGGGTTCCCCTTTCTCCACATCCTCTCCAACACTTGTTGTTTCTTATCTTGTCAATTTTTGCCATTCTAACTCGTTTAAGGTGGTAGTGGTTTTGATTTGAATTTCCCTGATGGCTAACAATGAACATTTCTTCGTGTGTTCTTCATGTGTCTGTAGCCATCTATATGTCTTCTTTAGAGAAGTGTCTGTTCATGTCTTCTGCCCATTTTTTGACTTGATTACTTGTTTTTGGAGTAGAAGTTCTTTATAGATCTTGAGTATCAGCCCTTTATCTGCAGTGTCATTTGTGAATATCTTCTCCCATTCCATGGGTTGCCTCTTTGTTTTGTTGACTGTTTCCTTTGCTGTGCAGAAGGTTTTTATCTTGATGAAGTGCCAAAAGTTCATGTTCCCTTTTGTTTCCCTTGCCTTTGGAGACGTGTCTTGAATAAACATTGTTAAAATTAAAATGTCTATGCTGACCAGAGCGATCTATACTTTAAATGCCACCCCAATCAAAATAGCAATGGTATTTTTCAAAGTGATGGAACAAACAATCTGAAAATTGTATGGAACCAGAAAAGGCCAAGGAAATGTTAAGAAAGAACTACAAAGCTGGGGGCATCATGTTGCCTGATTTCAAGGTTTATTACAAAGCTGTGATCACCAAGACAGCAGAGTACTGGCACAAAAACAGAAACACAGATCAGTGGAACAGAATAGAGAGTCCAGATACAGACCCTCAACTCTATGGTCAACTAATCTTCGACAAAACAGGTAAAAAGAGCCAATGGAAAAAAAGAGAGTCTCTTCAGTAAATGGTGCTGGGAAAACTGGACAGCTATATACAGAAGAATGACACTTGACCATTCTCTTACACCATATACAAAGATAAACTCGAAATGGATAAAAGACCTCAATTGTGAGACAGGAATCCATCAAAATGCTAGAGCAGAACATAGGCAGTAACCTCTTCGACATGGGCCACAGCAACTTCTTTTAAGAAACGTCTCCAAAGGCAGCTTGTTTTTTTTATAGTACATGTGTGCTTTTTAAAAGCAGTCCAGGGACAGAGCTGAAGGAAACTGTCTGAAGGGTGAAAAGAACAGCACATCAGAGAGCGAGCAGCAGCTGTGCCGTCCGCCAATGTGCAACACAGCCCAGAGCCCAAGACCCCAAGGCCACCCTGCACTGCTGGGACCGGCCTGGTTACCAGAGTTTCCTGGAGGCTAAGTGGAAGGAACCTTCACACCTACTGCCCAGGGAAGCCTGTGGAAGGCTTGTCTCCCTAAGCTGCAGACAAGAGGTATGGGGGAAAACAAGTGACAAGCCGAAAGGCGGGGTTAGAGAAGGGAGCCCAGGAGATAAGCCCAAGAATAGCAGCAAAAGGGGGTGGTATGACTCTGTACCTGGGGAAGAGACGGGGGAAGGGGAGCTCTGCAGTGGGGAGAGCGTACTGGCCCCAGGTCTCAGCCTCAGGCCCCTCACATCACTTTTTCCAAAATCTATACAAAATACAGAGTAAGCTCTGACAGGGAAAAGGCCTGAGAGCTAGCCTGGCTCTGCATATAGCTGGGGAAACCCGGAGCGAGCTACACGGCCCCAAGTAAGGAAACGGTTACGTAATGCGTGGCACATTCATTCTAGAATATGGTATTGGAAGAGTCGGCTTGAAGCTACACAGCAGTCAGAGCACATATAACTTACCAGTAAGGAAGACACAGGACACAAAATTATGCAGATATTTATGCTAACGACAAGAACGCACATGTGAGAAGTTACCAGAACCAAAAGCAGCAGGATCCCTGGTACCTTGCTGCCTTCACACGGCCCTTTGCCGTGTGACCACAGGGGAAGAGCCATGAAAGCACACCTGCCCGTGTCACCTGACAGAGCTGTGCCTCCCCAGCCCGGGGCCCAGCACCAGCCCCTCGCTCAGCTTTGCTGGGCAGCCGACTTCCAGGACAGAAGTGACAGGTTATCGTTCTTTATGCAAAACAGCAGCAAATGAGAGGCGACTCTGGTGAAGCTTGAGAAGCGAGCAGTCGTTGGCACGTGGATGTGTGATGCGAATCTGCTCTTGTCCAGAGTACTTGTAGCGAGGGCAAACTCCAAATAAAACCTTTCTCAATTCTTAAATCTGGGTTTGGGGAAGGTCTCCGGATACATTCCTCCAGGCAGGCTTCAGGTCTGCGAGCTTCCGAAAGTGCTCGTACAGAATCGGCGCTGCAGCGAGACACCCCCTCTGCTCGGCAGGATCAGAACTGTCGGAGGCTGCGTCTCTACACACCTCTACCTCGTGTACACGCACACTTGGGGCAAAGGGAGAGTGCGTTGATGCTGCAGACATGCCACATCATTAACGAGGAGACCTACTACGTTCAGCATGTACCGAATAAAGCATATACCGTGAACGTTCTAGGAGTATGTAAGGTTCTAGAAATATTTCAATTAAAAAGACCTACAACTTAGCCTTTGGCTTTGAAGGGACTAACACCAGTTTCTAGGTAGCCACTGGCTTGTGACAATTTGACACGGTCTCGGTCCTACCTGCATTTACTTTTCTTCCTATGAGAAACCAAGTCCTAAAGCTACTTTGCCACATGCCTGTAAGAACATGAAAAATGCAGACCCAGCAGGGTATCAGGAACAGTGAGCTCCAGAAGGTGCTAGCTCGGAGTGCTCCCTTTTCTCCTAAGAGGATGGGGATGCAGGCCTACGGTCAGACCAGGAGTGTAAACCTGTTGCCAAGAGTGCAATATGAGTATTTCTCCCTATAAATATGTCAAAGCATACCACCCCACTGGCTTTTGGCTTCCTTCAGGTGACCCTGAAATGAATCAGATAACAATACAACTCTGACCCTAGTCATGTTTGTGGAACTTACTGTCATTCCCCCAGAGTAAACAATTCGACACCTGGTAAAAATCAACAGGACAGTCCTACAAAGGATTACTTGAATTTATTTTTAAAATGGAAAAACAAACATATCGAATACAAGTTCCACACTTTGTAACTCAAACGTCATTTTTAAGAATTTCACAAATTTTGAGAGACATTACAAAGAAAAGTTAACCAATCCCTTTGAATGCTTAGTTTTGAAGATCTGGCAAAGGTACAAAATCTTTCAGGGAACTGGCTGGCTTTCAACCTAGTTTAAGGCTCATCTGCCAGCCTGTGAGAACCAACTGAAGCGAGGCTGTGCTGTCGCTGTGAGGCTCCGCCTGGCCCACCCCGAGCTCTGGCTGAAAACAGCCCACTGGAGCTCCAGGAGGGTGGGTCCAGGAGGTGGGGGGGACAGTACAAGATGTCCAAGCATGGGGTCATGGGATCTGGGGGAACAACTGGAAATAAGAGTTTGGAGGCAGCAGCCAGGACGTGATGTGATAGTACCAGGCATCTAAAGCTATCTCACCACCGACTACAGAAGAAATGGTTAAATGCAGACATCTCTTCTCTATGTAGCCTTATACTGTGACATAATGCTCCACTATTTTAAATTCTGCTCCTGAATCAAAAGGGCTTCTTACCCTGTCTTGATCTTGATTATCCTGTAACAACTACTTCCAATGTGGTCCATGAATACCGTAGATGAACAAATCCTTAATTTCCTACTCAGAGACAAGCTACGTGGTGATGGGACCTTGTCAAATTAAGCATAAAACTTGGAGAAGTATGAGAAGGGCATCTCCCTAATTTTCTGATAACCGTGATTTCATTATCCGAAGATGATTACATACATTTGCAATCATGGCAAGCAATTACAATCAAGGTACCTAATCCGTAATATATTTCCCTGTGACTTTCCCTCAGAACTCTAGGGAAAAGGACTGCATTGTAACGAAAGTACTCAGCGATGTAAACAAAAAGCCTATGACCTTCTACAGACCGTTCTATCTAAAACACTCTAGTTAATGTCATTCTATGAAGGAACTTACCATGACCTCAATCAAGAGACTCTGCAAAATTGCCTGATCTCATCGATTTTTCTAGCAGAACACACGTTGGTAAGAGTTTATCCTAAATTTCCCCAATAGTTTATAGAAGCACTTATTTACATACGAGTCATCATCAGGACATCTGTTAGAAGCGTCACCATTTTCCAGAACAGAGAGAACAAATGTCAGAGATTATAAAGAAAAGCCAAAATAATAACTAGGATTCTTGTAACTGATTGAAGGAACCAGATGTAAAGGATACTTAAGGCTGCGCCTCTCCCCACTCTCTCTGAGGGAAAGAACTGTCCAGAGAAGCTGACAACAGATGTCGGCCGGGGCCGCTGTTTGACAGTAGACAGGTGGTGAGAAGAAGAAAAGGGAAAAGAAGAGTGTGCCACTCCAGAGCCCCTCCTGCCCGTCTCGTGTGATGGCTGTGGAAGTGTCATCTCGGGGGATGGAGCTGGGCCCGGAGGCCACCTCAATTCGAGGCTGGTGTACGCAGCCCTCTAATCACGAAATTATTTTTCTCTCATGTGAGCCAGGACCTTGGTAATCCAGACACCCGCACGTTTCCATTTTAGGTTTTGCTTCCCATGGAACAGTACAATGATCTCAAAGAAAAGGCCGGTAAGTGGGGCAACCCCTGCATTGGTATTCGAATTCCCTCTTAGAAGACTGGAGGTGGGGGGAGGGAATAAATTACTGACCTTATTTGAAAATAAACAGGTAAATTCCACTTATTATTGAAGCTGTGATAGGCAGGATGAGATCTTAGTCTCCTCACACTGGCCTGGGATCCACACTGCTGTTCAAACGCTCTCACAAAATCCATACTTATGGTGTATTTCTAAAAGAAGAACACATAGGTGGGCATTTCACTGTAAGCACACTAACCAGAGACAGGAACATGCATGGAAAGCTGTAATCCAGAGAGAGAAGGGGAGCCCTCGGACTCCGTTCCCAGAGCTGACAGGGACCTCAAGAGCTCGTCCTTCCCAGGTCCCGACTTGAAGATCCTATAATGCCCAAGTGGTCCGGTGACCGGCTCACGAGCTTACGTGACAAGCCCATCTGGAAACCCAGTGCTCTGCAAAGGACAGCTCTCATGTTCTAGGGTACCCCTAATCTAGCCCACTGGAATGAGACAAGACCGGAAATTAAGTGGTCTTGCTTTCACTGCTGCTCCAGAAGAAGCAGCAGGACAAGAATCAAACCAGGGGAGCAGTCCAGTCCTTTCTACAGATGGAACAGCATGAAAACAGACGGGGGAGGGAGGGTGTGTGTGTGGGGGGTTATGGGGGGGCCACACCACCGTGAAGAGCAACAGCTGAAACTCACCCAGCATTCACCACCTGTGTTTTGTGCTTAAAACTGTACCACTTAATTTCGCCCACAAAACTAACCTACCAGTAACTACTGCTTGTACTTTAAGGACGACATTTCCTCTTCTGCTTAGGCTCCGAGAGAATTTACTCCCAGACGAAGCTAACAGAGAACATAGAACCGGGGTCAGCCAGCAGAGCAAAACCGCAGATGTGGTGAAATGCAGACTCCCTTGTGGGAACTCCAGGCCCCCAAGTGCCCAGGCTGTTAGGAGAATGTGTGTGGACCTTCCACGGACTTCTTAATTAAGATGGGCTCAATTCTGGCTCACCAAACCATTCACCTAAATTTGCTGAAGTCTGCGCTTAGGCCCGAATTACAGTGCCCTGAATACTACACGTTTTTAATTTCTTTCAGTTGGTTCTGAGCAACAGATCCCCTGAGTGTGAGTTCTAGGCATGTGGCATTGAGACAAAAGTATTATTTATCCTTTTGGGATAAAATGTATTCTACTTCTGCATAGGACAGGATGCTAAAGGAATACAAAGATGTTTCTTTCTTCACAAGAAGCATGTCACAGCAATGCGGAAAGCTGAAAGCATTTTTTGAGAGAAACTGACAGATGCTATGCTTGCTTGAAATATACCCACCAACATTAAGCACTGGTTTAGAATTCCAAAATCAAAGCGCTGTGAGAAAGTGTCATTTCCGAGCTGAAACATCTCCTGAGCCTAACATGATCCGTACAATTCTCTAGAGTACAGCAAAATGTAAAAGGTTTTAAATGGTTCCTGCCTAAATCACTATTTCATTCTGCTTACAGTGTCTATTTTTGAAAGCCCTAATTTTCAAAATCACAAAAATCACTGTCACACAATTTACTGAAAGTGACACCAAGTGATCGTATTGTTCAACATACTGTTAACATCACACAATGAGTCACGAGAATAGGTCAGTGGTATTTCTGGAATAATAACGCTCCAAATTTGTTGTCTTACCTGTTTTTGAAGTCCACCAGCCCCCCAGCTCACCACACTTACTGCCTGCCTCTCTACGCTTTAAGAATTAACAAGGATTTTACAATCCCATCGATACCTTTTGTTTTCCTCAAAAATTATACAGTACAGATCTGCAAACCTACTTTTTCATGGAAAACAATTGTAACGAGATTGGCTTTTAATGGTTTTTAGGATCTTTTTTAAAAAGTGAGAAAATAATAAATGCATCTAGTCACAACTGTGTTTAGACTGGATTTTACTAAACATTGTCAAATTAAAATACTTATTCCCCAAAGTATCAGGGACTATTACTTGGATGAAATGATTTTTAAGTACATGCTCACTCATGAACTCAAATTTATTAAAAAAAACAAACAAACAAACAAAACACCACAGAACCAACAGTCTGCAGAAAAAGGTACCTCGTGAAATGCATCAGGATTCCCGGGATTAAAAAGAGAAGGCAATTTTTCTTCTAATCCTCGTACTATTTCTGGCCACACGGAGTTCACCAAAAAGTCATATCCAGGAACAGTATTGCCTTTTTCACTGTAGGACAAGAGCAAAATCTCAGTCAGATACACTGTGCTCTTCTATTTACAAAGGGCGAAATTCTGCTGTGCTGCTTTTACTAGAAGTTCCTCAGCCTAATACTTATTTTGACCTTTACGAACAACTCTCTTTGTCAATGGGCTGGTTTAGGGCCGACACTTCTATGTTACTCTTTGATCCCACAATCACCTGGAAGCAGGTGTGTCCTCTGTGGCCTGACTCTTTTATCTATCACACAGGAGAGCAAGTTGGTATCAGACTGCCTTGGCACAATTCCTCCCCTAATTAGGTCACCGTATTTACACTCTCCCTTGGATAAGAAGCAGTCTAATAACACAAGAAGAGCTATCTTCGCATTCAATCTTAATACCGCTAAGCTCCGAGGTGTTGTAAATGACACTAATTTACCAATTACTAACAGCTGTGTGAAGACGCCGCCCTCTCTGAGGTCACCTTCAGTTCTACAGCTGTAGGACTGCTCCGTGTAAAATCTTGATCACAAATCCCGATACAGAACACCTATCATATTAATGTTTTTGTGTGTGTCCATACTTTATTTTGCATTTTTTAGCAAAAGGCTGGGCTCTGGATTTCAAGTTCTAGAATTCGATAAGAGGCAGAGGCAACACAGACATGAAGCATTCACTTGGGAGCCAGAGTGTCTGCGCTCAAATTGTGGGCCCTTTACTTTCTATGTTTTGTTGTCTTCATCTTTAGATGGACATGACAGGATATGGGTCACAGGATCATCCTACGGGTTAACATCTACCAAGCATTTAGGCTGGGGCCTGCGTACAGTAAATGCTATGTTAGCAATGGTTTCATACATAAGTAAATATGGCAGATTCCTTAAGTTCTTCTGAATTTAAAGACACATAAATATTTGAGGCAAATACCACTGCGATGACCACCCGCTCCGACTGCTGTATACTGTGTGACATGCTGTACTTTTAAGAAGATTTTCTTGAACAATGGTCGGCAATACAGTACACGTTCTTCTTTAAGCAAAAGTGGGAGTTCTGTAGCTAAGCTTCGATAGCAAATTGGGATTTTACTATGCTGGCATTAAAAATCAACAGAAAATGCTTTCATAATCTTCCTGCTTAGCAAAAATTATCAGGACACACAGGTTATAACGGAAGCTATGCTTCACTTCCAGAAAGGGATACCAAATAATCTTACTATAGTTTGGTATTGATAAGAAATCACCGGTGGGTTGGAGGAGGGTTGGGAAGGGGAAAAAAAAAAAAAGGAGGGCTGGGGATGGCAAAAAAGAAAGAATAACATTAAGGGTTTTAAAACTACAGATGCACACAGTATAAGCAACATTAAATAACAAGAGCTCCACATCCTCAAGGTAAATATCTACTTAAAGCCCCAAAGAGAAAATTTACATCCTCAAGATTAACAGCTGAAACAGATGGCAAATGAGGAAAGTGAATCCTTATTCCTCGGAAGATAAATCCCACATGCCGTCGGTGCTGCCAGGTTATAAAGGGCATGTGCAGACGCGACACATGGAACAAGTGAAGGGCGGACAAGGAAAGCGCTGAGCCGAGCGTGTGGAAACCTGGAGGCAGGAGCTAAGCAGGGGGTGGTGAGGGGCAGCACAATCAGGATGCTTGAGGCAAATGACGACTTACTGAGGTACAATTTAGATTCCTCAATGGGACACCTGGGTGGCTCAGTCAGTTAAGCATCTGCCTTCGGTCCTGGGACCAAGCCCTGCACTGGGCTCCCACTCAGGGAGGAGTCTGCTTCTTCCTCTTCCTCTGCTCCTCCTGGGCTCATGTGTTTTCTCTCTCTCTCTCCCCTCCTCCCTCTTACATAAATAAGTAAATAAAATCTTTAAATAAAAAACCATAGATTCCCCAAATTTCTGAGGCTTCTCCGTGAATTCGGCCACACTGAAAATGGTGGGAGAACTTGCAAAGCTTTGAAACTTGATATTTCAGGACCAAGACTAGCCTTGTCAAATCTAATGACTGGCTGGCTGTTTCCTAACTGTGGCTTCTTTAGTTTTACATCATGACTTTCTGTCTTCTTCTTCTTTTTTAATTTTATTTGAGAGCAAGACAGCACAAGCCAGGGGTCAGGGCAGAGGGCAGAGGGAGCCAACATGGGGCTCAATCCTAGAACCCTGAGATCATGACCTGAGCAGAAAGGCAGAGCTCAACCGCCAACCACCCAGGCATCTCTACATCATGACTTCTAAATTCTTAATGTGAAATCCAAATCCAGCTAAATCTTCATGATTACTAACTGCAAGTGGCAAAACCAGGCTTTCTCTAAATTCATGTAGTGAAAACAGGGTATTTCAATGGTCAAGTGGCGTATTTATTACTCCAGGTTTTTCTTCCCACAGAACACAAATTCAAGACAAATTACATTGCTTGCTTACTTCATAAAGATTAGGGACCTCCTTAGCCTACAGATTCATTCTTTCATTTTGCAGACACAGGGTAGTTTTAGCTTTAAGATGCTGTGCCAGGTGTGGGCAGGAAGGCGCGGGCAGCATGGAAGGGAGCACGTGCTAAGCCTACGGACATCAGTTCTCAACAGATTAATGGCCAAATGGAATCCAGAGGATGTGCCTAATGCTGAACAACAGGATAAAAGATGGTCTCTTGAAAGAAGTGGTATCTCAGGCATGCTTGGGTGGCTCAGTTGGTTAAGCCTCTGACTTTGGCTCAGGTCATGATCTCAGGATCCTGGGATTGAGTCCCACATAGGGCTCCCCGCTCAGTGGGGAGCCTGCTTCTCTCTTTGCCTCCCCCTCTGCTTATGGTTTCTCTAATAAGTAAATAAATAAATAATCTAAAAAAAAAAAAGAAGTTGTATTTGACTGGAGCTTCATGCGGAGTGACAGGTCAACAGAAAGACAAAGGGAATGAGACAGGAAGCAATGACGGAAAACACAGAAGCGCACAGTACAGATAGATGTTCCTCGGCTTATGACGGCCTCGGCTCCTAATAAACCCATTGTTCAGCTGGAAATCTTTTTAGTTGAAAAAGCGACTGAACATCAGAGCTCAGCCCTGCCTGTGCTGAGAACACTTAGAGTATTGCACAGTTGGGCAAAATCCTCTAACACAAAGCCTATTTCACAATAAAGTGTCTGGTATCTCATGTAATTTACTGAACACTGCACTGAAAGCCAGAACAGGACGGTTCAAGTGTGTTGGTTGCTGACCCTCATGATCACGTGGTTTGCCTGGGGGCTATGCTCGCTGCCCCTGCCCAGCATTACAAAAGAGGATCCTACTGTAGATCGCCAGCCTGGGAAAAGATCCAAACTAAACACATATCACTTCTGCACTATTATAAAAAGTCAAAAAACCATAAACTGAACCAATGTGAAGTCAGAGATCTTCTGTACCAGGTGTGTTAGGGAAGGTCAAGTGCTCCTGTCAGGCCAGGAACCATAGTGGTATGAGGGAAAGTTCCACAGTAGGAAGTTCTACAGCGGAGAACCGCTAGGACTCAAGCACCAAGGCCCTCACAGGTTGCGCCAGGAAGACTGGATGCTCCTCTGTGGGTGATGAGAAGCCACGAGCGACTCTGGAAGGCCGAAGAGCTCTGGGCAGGTGGGGCAGCCGCGGGCCGCAATGAAGAGGGACAGGTGGAGCCGGGAGACCAGGTGGGGAGAGCCCGCTACCCTCGAACAAAAGGCGACAAAGGTCTGGACTGGGATGACGGAGATGGTGGAAGGTAATGGGATGTTCATGAAACAGAACTGGAAAGCCATGGAAATGAAATAAGAGAGGGAGGGAAAACCGAACATGACTTTAATCGCCATCAGTATAAAATGTGTTGAATTAAAATGAATTGGTATTTCTAGACCGATGATGACATCACAATAATGGAAGGAAACCAATTTTGATTTTGAACCTGGTTAAGGAGAAAGTATAGACAAGAGAAAAGCAGAGGCTCTGGAGTCACACAAATGTCACCGTTGAGATTCGTCCCCACTCTTCATTCCCTTCCCTGTAAACCCAGGCAAGCGACACCTGCCTCACAGCACTGGTAACAAATAGGGAAGCGCACACGTTCCCGGGTCAGACAGGACAGCCAGGGATCAGCGGCCCATGAGGAGGTGACAGGTGGCCACTAAACTGAGCTCAGGTGCATACACAGCAGTTTACGTCACCTTGAGATGGCTCCTCCTGTGACCTCTCGAAGAAGGCAGCAGTGGTGAGGAACGAACTCCAGGAGCTTAGCATACATGATCTGCAGGCCGTCCGGATGAGACTCAACGATCTGCTCTACAATCACCTAGCGGAAGGAAGAGTGGTTTTTGTTGTTGTTGTTGTTGTTGTTTTTAAAGCACCTAAAAGAGAAGTATGAACTATACACTACAGAGAAAAGAATCGAGTAAACCTTAAAAATGCACTTCGACCTTCCTCCTCCCCACTCAACATGCTTTCTAAACAGGAGGTAAGTAACAGCGGCACGAAAATCTAGGTCCTGGGATTTGGGAATACTGCTCCAACCCCGGGGGACACAGAGGCTGGGGGACAGAGACTGGCCTGAAGCTAAAACATCACACACACTCATCTGCTTCCCTTCTGAGCTTAAAAGCGAAATACTGTATCTCCGGACAATAGCTCTGTACCATCTTCACCCTGGCCTTATCCTCTACCGTCTCCAGAACAGGGAAAGGGCTGAGACAGAAAGCGATGGAAGAAAACACATCTTATTTTGCTTTACTATTTTATTTTTTGTGGTGAGGCTGAGTTGCAGGAGGTGAATGACAAGCATACAAACTTAAAGTACAAACGTGGCCACAGTTCATTTAACGACACGGAAACGTAAAGTCCTTCCCTAATTTAGCATATTAGATTCAGTTCAATGAAAAGGGCATAATTAAATAACTAAAATATTTTCACTTATTGACAAAGAATAACATGATCTTTTTCACCCCCACAGAGAGGGCTATGAACTATAATAGGATACATACAAAGAACTGACAGATCATTTATTTTTAGTGGTCCTAATGAAGCTGAGAAGATTAATGAAATAAATCCTTCAATTTCATTTCTATCAATGGGATACTGTCCTGTTTTAAAACTGGAAGCCTTTCATCCTGAAATCATGGCGGGTAGCTTTATACTTACTGGACAGAAAGAACACTTGCACTGGCAGGTGACCGGAAAAAAGCCCTCAAACACTAAGACTGGCTTCATGACTTCTCTCAGCCTGAACTAGATGAAACCGATGCTCTCTAAGTGGGAAACTGCTGATTGCTGGCAGCCTCACATGGTGCAGCCCATACTCCGGCCGCTCAGAGGCAGGATACACTGACTCCCTGTATTTAACTGTATCCACATAGGTCAAGGACACTGGGTAACCAAGTTCCGGACTTAAGGTGCTACCCCGCTAACTCGCCCATAAAAGCCCTTTATCTTTGAATATTCCCTCCCTCCCACCTTCCTGGCCTCGCAAACTCTCCCATGGTCTTCAAGACTTAGGCCACATCAATTCTGCGAAGACGCCTCCCCTCACGGACTTTCCCTGCGCACAGAGCTGTCTTCCAGCTCCTCCAGTGGGCACGGGCGCCTTGGTGGGGTCACGCTTTTCAGCAACTTCATTAACGTATAACTTACGGAAATTGAAATTGCCCCGAAAATGTTCTGATCCGTACCTTCTTCCTAGGCAAGTCCCTCATCCCTACTAAATTAAGATGATCCCTGAGCTATGGCATCACTGGAAGAGACCAGAGTACATGCCTGATTCCTGCCATGCTGATGGGCACCAACCGGGACCAACCCTTTCTTACAACCAGAAGAGCAGTAACTAGGAGAATCTTCAAGGAAGAGCCCTGAGCTCTCTCAACACCCAGTCAAGAATCGAAGCCAGAGTAGATGCTCTGTGTTTGCAGAATGAGGTGCATGGGGGCACAAACCTCATCCATGTACGGTTTCACCAGTACTTGACCGACCAATGCCTCTGCGTCCCGTGTCTTGTCAATTGTAGCGTAAGTCCGTAGGCAGTGCCTTATGATGTCCACATTGGAAGTCTGAAGCCCTTCTAGCAGCAGGCCTTCCAGAGACTGCTGCAGCATGGCCGTAATGCCGGCTATACGCTGCAAGAACAGAGAGACCAGGAAAGAAGGTCCAGACACAACAGTTTCTAAAAACTCAAAAATATATGTATAATTTATATACATATGTGTTATATATATAAAGCAAGCCTCTAATTCTACCAGAATATATGTAAGATTAAAATCCCAATATTTCCTAGAGAATAACAATGAATCTCTTCTCCCCATGATTTCTTTCTTTCTTTCTTTTTTTTTTAAAGATTTTTATTTATTTATTTGTTGAGAGAGAGCACAAGCACACAAGGAGGCACAGGCAGAGAGAGAAGCAGGCTTCCTGCCAAGGAAGGAGCCCAAGGTGGGACATGATCCCAGGACCCTGGGATCATGACCTAAGCCAGAGGCAGTGGCTTAACCGACTGAGCCACCGAGGCGTCCCCTCCCTATGATTTCTTTGAAAGTAAGTTGGCTTCATCAAAGGGAAGTTTAGACAATTACTGAACGACAAAAAGTTATTTGCCTCTTAAGCTACAGAGTTAGTTGGACAAGCGTGCATTTAAACCCGGTCAAGGGCTTTGGATAAATGAACTCTGACTACATCATATGATGTGTCAAGTTACATGAAATTCAGAATTAATTTTACTCGCATAGTTTGGAGACTACGCTCGTGTCTTTACACAAAATCTATCTAGTGTGACACAATGGAAGCAGGGTCCCAAGCAGCAGACACTGAAAGAAAAAATTCAAAGCTAGCTTCAAAATCCTGTAGAGTAGCAATTATCAGAGGGCGATGCTAGGTCAAACCAAAATCATCCAGGAAATTCGCAAACAGCAAATTGAAAATCGAAACCAACACTTACTGGTCTTACTTTGTCCAGAAGAGGCATGCCTTTGCTCTGAACAGCATGAAACTGTAACTGGTTAAATTCTGTGGCAATTCTCTCCAAAATCTGTCCAGTCCAGAGAGGGCTAGTAGACACAATTAGAGAAGTGTAATTCCCAAAGTTAATTTCTGAGCGACCACATCACCTGGTCAGCAATGCCGACTTTGGCGCCCCCTGTGCTCTTTCTTCACAGTGTGTTCCCAGCCACAATCCGCCCCCCCCCACCGCCTCCCATGCCTTACAGCGCTCAGGCACCTGCACCTGCACGCCACCAATTTTCAGGACAAACTGTCTGTGCAGCAGGCCCCAGGTGTGGCGGGTGAGGAGCGGAGATGTTGTAGAAGCCACCGACGCAGCCTGGCCCGGGCCACAGGGCCCAGGCAAGGGGATGGAGCTATTTTAGGTCAGTGTGGGTACAACTGCGTGTTTCCACTACGTTCCTCGGGCTCTCCCATTCGTGCCCTTCTTCTCCCTTCTTCTCCCATTCTCTAACCCCCTCCTCTCTCTTGCCCTGTCCTACCGTTCATACCTGAATCCCCCTCCGCCTGCCTCATTCTCCCTCCCCAGTACCTCCCCAGTACCAACTACTGCTGTCTCCTCAATCAGCTAAAACCGACTGCCTAGCAGCAACCTGGGAAATCCCTCAGAGCAGCGGACTCCCAAGTTTACATTTACCCAACGGTAGAAAGAGCAAGCTCGGTGCTCCGGGAGCTGGTGAGAAATCACTCACAGTGCATCTGCCATCAAGTGGACTGGATACACTTCCCTCCTGCCCCCCACATTAGAAAGCGTCAACCCCATTCAAAAGGAAGCTGAACAGTGAAAGAAAATAAAATAAATAAATAAAGGCCCCAAAGCCCCTGCTGGGCTCTATGAGGCATCCCACATCTGAGAATGGGCAGTCAGGTAGTGAGGAAACACACTGTAAGGAAACCCAAAATGTCTGGAGACCCGCCGTGGTGTGCCCAGTCCCGGAGCATCAGAACTAATGTGGAGGGAAGGTAAGCGCTCAGCAAGACCAAGGCTGCCGCTGCCGAAGCCTAATCCCAACCTCTACTGACTGATCCCATGCGCATTTCCTATTTATCCTTATCTCCGCGTTTCTGGGCCTGGCGAGCAGGATGGATTTACCGTGCGCCGACGCTGCTCTGGCTTTCCTGACTCTAGAGCTCAGAGCTGCTCTTCTCAAGAAAAAAAGTCCTCCAATGTAATGCTGAGCAAGAAAGTGCACAATGTCTGTTTATCAAGGACAGCGTTGCAAAGGGACAGGATTGTGGACACAGAGCTCACTGAGGTGTTTCTATCCGAGGAGCACAGCAGCAACGGCAAATACAGGAAGAACACTGGAGGGCCAGCTCCCCAGGGGCTGTGCAGGGGCCGCAGTGAAGCGGAGCCGCTGGAGACACATGGGCCGCAGAAGGGCCGCACACCTAGTGTCTGCTAAGTGTGGATGAATGGGGGCAGAAGCATGAATGCAATGGGCTAGAGACACAAGCACAGTGGAGGCTGACCACTTAGTTGAACGCCTTGATGTGAAAGGGATCTGAGACCCTGGACCAGAGAATCACTTCCTTTGGGATGTGTCCGTTCTTAATCTCTATCATGAGACATGTGGAGCATATGGTCTCTCAAGTTCCTTCCAAAATCTAAAACCTTAATTCCTAAAATTTAGAAACCTAACTCCGCCTGCAGGAGGAAGGACTGTTAGCCTCACAGGACAGAGCACGCAGGGCACCAGGTGACCTTGATGCGGGCGGCCCAGCTGGTATGTGCAGAACCACTGCACCACTGTGCGTCTCACAGTGCTGACAGGACCTAACTACTCATTTTCTGAGTCACTCATTCACCCTGGCTGATTGAAAATTCACACTAGGAAGGGAACAAGACAATCACAGTATAACAAAGAGAGCCATCATCTTTTTTCTATTTCATAAGCTTTTTATTTCCTGTTTGTAAATTTCAACTGGATGTGTCCTATACTGTTTCATAATAATATAATGCTGGTGCAAAATACATCAATGGTAATACTCTGGGCATGTCTAGGGAAAAAAATAAGATGGAAAAAAACCAAGATGAATGGTAGGTATGCCTTAAAGATCAACAGGATTTTGCTAGTCCTCAGGGAAGGTGATTCCAAATATAAAACTTTTCCACTGGAAGCATACTGACGTGTTGGAACTGTGGTCTCTAACCAAAGGGTTTATAGGAACGTGTTATAGACTTCACCATTTCATGCTCTCCACTTTCCTGGAGCTATATTCAAAAACACTAAGCCACAAACCTGGATTTTTTTCTTGTTCAGAAATGAATTCTAACTAAGCCCTCCCCGCCTAATTAGGCTGGATGTGAAGTATTAATTTATGTGCTACTTAGTTTAAAAAAAAAAATGCTTACCTGCTTGCTTCTAGTGCAGAGGTTTCTTTAGAACTTTGTGAATTTAAGATTTTTTCAATCTTTTCAACTGATCGAATAACTTGTATAAGCCTCAACACACACATCTATAAAAATAAAAATTAAGCAAACAAAAAAAGTCATCATCTTTACTTTTAATCATCTTTATTTCCCATGCTAAATGCAAGAAAATATTAAGACCAAAAGGCAACTTCAAATATATAGGACATGCTATATTTTGAATATTTCTATGAAACACAGAATTGTCAAGAATGCAAATCTTAGTTCTAGAATAAGCATACTTCAATATTCTATTGCAAGTTTATAGAAAACAAAAACAAAAACAAAAACCCTAGACTTTGCTTTCTCATATTCTATACTCTTATTTCTTCTCTTTCCCATCCTGAATCTTTCTATGGGCTTTTCTTTCCTATTTTTTAAAAAAGATTTGTTTATTTGAGAGAGAAAGAGAGAGACTGCATGTGTGCGTACAGGGGAGGGGCAGAGGGAGAGAGAGAATCTCGAGTGACATCCTGCTGAGCACAGATCTCAATGAGGGGCTCAAGCTCATGACCCTGAGATCATGACCTGAGCCAAAATCAAAAGTCGGACGTTTAACCAACTGAGCCACCAGGCGCCCCTCCATTTGTTTTCTTATGGCCCTTTATTCATGTTTTAACTTTGGCTTCCGATCATACTGACCCTCTCAGTTTACATGTGCATATACCTATATGCCCAAGCACCAATTCATTAAAGACCTTTTATACTACAAATATTATCAAGGAGGTTGAGGGACATTATGAAAACTCTCATCCTTAAAGAACAAAAAAATACAAAGTCATCCATTCAATAAATAGTTACTGAACACCCCTGGGAGCTCGACATTCGTCCTGACGGGGGTCGGTGGGGAAGGGGACACAAGAAAATAAGGCAAGAAAAACACCCTGCTCTCACAAAGCTTACTGTTTTGTCTGGAAGTGCACGACAAGCATTCTTTGGACAAAAGCTGTGAGGAGATCTAGAGGCGAATTAAACAGAAGGTCCCTCAAACAGGCTTCTCCCCACTGAGATTTTAACAAATATGCTAATAATACACATAGAAAACATTGTACAGAGCAGCAGGCGAGAGTCAGAAGCCCAGACTCCCAACGCCCGCTGTGCCCCTACATCGTTATGATCATGAATGACATCGGGGACACTTGAAACTGGAGACAGCACTAAGGGGTGCACTCCCGGGGTGAGCCCTTGGATGTACGGAGCCGTTGCCTGTCTCGCACACCTGAAAGTAAGCCAACACTGCATGCTAAATACTGGGAATCGAAAAAATTACAGTGAACACTAAAACATAAAGAATGCAGAATCAAAAAATAACAACAAACCTGCGGCAGAATCCTGAGTTTGCTTTGGAAAGCCCACTTCTCCCCTAGTCTCTAATATAGGCCTATTTTCTTTATAGGGCCGCTGACAATTTATACAGTAGTTAACTGTCAAGCGCTGCACCGACAACAGTTATCACTGTTTCTTGTTCTGGAAAAAGTGGGTGATCTTGAGATCGTGTGGGTACCTCTAAAATTCAGTCTCATTATTTCAAGTAGATAGCATGACATAATGTGTAAAGTGCACATGCATGAGAGCTTTGAAAAAAAGCTGAATAGTGCTGACAAGTACGTGGAGACAAGAGGAGAGGGCTTCAACTGGCATGCAGCGTAAGAAATCTACTGGAGGGTACCTTTTTCTTCCTTATGTCCTCTTGTTTACACATTCGTTCATCTACTGCCCGAATTCCTTCACTGACAGATGACCTGAGACTCTTTAAAAGAATAAGAAAGAAAACGTATTACAGACATTGTTTTGTCACGTTATCAAGTTCCTACATCTCATTCAATTCCACAGAACTTAATACCTGCGCACCAGTACTATGCAGATATTGACAAAAACATGATATAACAGACACAATTACTGTTGAGGGGACTCATGATCTGGGAGCTAAATGACATAAAGGCAGGGTCGCATGGCCAGAAGAAGAATGACACATATACAGTGAAAGTTATGGGGATGAGGGGGCTTAGAATGGAGAACAGATAATATGAAGCAAAGTACAGGACAGTCTGGAAATGCGACGGGGCTCGAATCGGACTCTGAAAGCCATGTGTACACAGCTGCCGAGGTGGGGAGGGGATGGGGAGCAGATGTAAGTGCAGACACACTCAGGGGCAGGGTCAGACAGGCACACAGCCATGTGCACTGCAGGCTTCCTTCTGGAGAGAAGCAGAAATAGGAATGGAGGGCCAACTTCACTGAGATGAGGTCTTTAGATTCTGCACATTTTGGAGAACGAGAGAATGTCAAAGCACTGATGCATGATGATGAAATGTGGGTATGGAAATACCAGGAATCAAGAATGAAGAACAGAAGACCAGAAAAAGGCAGAGCGCAGAGGTGGAGAAACTTGTCCAGAAGCTAATGAATAAAGAGATAATTAGGAATTAGGGCCAAAACAAAGGTTAACAGAAACAACTAGAATAAAGTAGGCATATCACAAAAATTCCACAGGAAGGTGAATTAATTCACTCCATCAACATTATGAAACCCCTCCTGGACGTCAGTATTGTGGAAGCCCACGGGATACAATGAAGACAGATATAGTCGTATCCCTCAGTGGTCTGAGAATCTCACAGAACAGCTTCAAAGTTGGGACCAGAAAGGGAGGTCAGGCCTGTGGCTGAGCAGGACCGAAGTGGCCATAAAGACGGGCCATGGAAAAGGGAGGGGATGGTGCTGGCAGGGGGCAAGGCGGGACGGGAGCCTGTGTGAGTAGAGCACATCTGCCTCCAGGGAGGGGGTTTGAGAGAAGAGTGGGAGGCCAAAGGAAGGCTAGGCTTGGGAAACAACACCACTATGAGGCCCCGGGAGGAAGAGGAACACCAAGGAGGTGGCGGGAGAGCCACACAGCAGCTGGTGTGGAATCCAACAGCGGACCACGAAAATCCCTTCCATTCCAAGGAAAAGTATCTTTAACAAGATTTTGTAAAATTCAAATGAGACATAAACCATGGAAAGTATTGGCTACCTCAAGGCACAACTCAAGATTTTTACCTCTTTCACGAACTCTTTCCTGCCTACCCCTCCCCTAGGCTTCTCAGCACTGATATTTCCGTTACTCTGCATTTTTCTTGGTTCTAACCATGTACTGTGTCTTCCCTTAAATTATGTTCTCCTTATATTCTCTCTAGGATGCAGGCACTGTCTTAGGGGAGGGATGCACAAGGCCACTCAAGCTAGAGGAGACACACAAGGAAAGACGTTGTCGTTTATGACAAGTTTACAACAGGGCATCAAAATGGACGGAGGCCGGAAGTCAGGGCACCAGACACAGACGGGGGGAGGGGGGGGGGACAGGGCAGCACAGTTTTCTGTTAGATGTGATGCCACAACTTCCCCTCCACTGTTCACCCAGGTGGAGTTCCTATACCCAATGGCTTAGAGGTGGGGAGTTCCATTCCCACAACAGAGATTTTTCTGAGAGAACATTCAAACGTAACATTTATTAAGTATTACATTTTATTTATATTATCCTTCAGTTCCATTAGGGATTACATAGCTTTTGTTGATCAGCCCAGGAACTTAACCACACATAGATTACATGGGGGGGGGATATTTATAAGATTATAAACTGTTAAAATACAAGTCATTTGTAAGTTATAAACCACTTACATATGACCAAAGTGGCATTAATAAGTTGAATTAGGAAATATGCTTCCTCTCCCCTAACATTTTAAGGCTGTCTACTCTGAGAATATATTTTCTTCAAATCGAACATGTTTTTTTTAGGTTTTTAGCATATGCAAAAACAAAATCATTTACAACTCTTCTGAAGGTGAATATTATAATCAGAACCATTAAAATACAACCACCAGTACCACCAAACTAACAGATGAAAAGAATTCTGAGAGAAAAGCCGACGAGGACAACATGTGTCACAGTAGACTGTTTTCATTAGTTGGGGACTTACCAGAACTTCTTCTCGTAACTGTCCCAAAGGCACAGAAAGCTGATTGAGGGCTTTGTCCATGCCAACCTAAAGGCAAAACCAGGTTGGCACAAACACATCACAATAAGGAATAATAGTGACTATTTAATGATCAAAGTAGTACCAGATTTAAGTTATTTTTTTGGCACAACCGTATTTTGCTACGTAACTAGCTAAATAACAGAAGTGTTATTTGGCCATTAATGTTGCTCATAGAATATGAAAAAATCTGTTAAAATACATGAAACTATAAAAACAAGGGAAGTCATGAGAAACGGAAGTTTCCTTAGGAACAATTTGCCTTTAGATGACATTTTAAATGAATGTGAAAAATTTTCATAGAGGGTGAACAGTTCTCTGTAAGATGATACTCAGCCAGCTGATGTGAAGTGAAGTCTGACGGGCTACGTCTCTCTTAAACATTATTATAACCCTTGAGAAAAACAGAAATTAAACATAACAGAAGTAAAATTTTCTAGGTTTCTAATCCTATTGGGACATTTATCTTAGTGGTATATTTCCCAAAAGCAAATGTGCATCATTAATTTTAATGCTTCTTGAAATTCCCATGGAGCTGCAACTTTCTGTGCTTCCCTGGACAAACAGATTTAAAACAAAATGAAACATCAACAAGGAGACTTTTCTGCCAAGTAACAAAAACATTTCTTTTTTTTTTAAATTTTATTTATTTATTTGACAGACAGAGATCACAAGTAGGCAGAGAGAGAGGAGGAAGCAGGCTCCCCAATGAGCAGAGAGCCCGATGTGGGGCTCGATCCAGGACCCTGTGATCATGACCTGAGAAGGCAGGGGCTTTAACCCCACCGAGCCACCAGGCACCCCACAAAAAACATTTCTAAATAGCTTTTACAAACAAACTGATAAGCTCACTGCAAATCATTCTTTATTTTATAAAACCAAACTTTTAAAATATCAATATTGGCCAATGTTCCCTCAACCTAGCTCTGGCTAACAGATACACCTGGGAGTAAATTAAACATTTCTGTAAGAGTGGTGGATATCTGCTCCTACAAATAAATTAGTCTAAATCAAGGAAGACTTCAGGGTAATCACTTAGCAACTAACAAAACAACCCCTTGGGTATTATTATCCTTTACTTTTCACTGTTGACTAATGAATTTGAAACATAATCAAACTAGAGCAGCCTTAAATGAATAAAAACTAAAACAAACAAAAAAATGTATTCCAAAAAGTTTAGTTCTTTTATTAATGAAACCGGTAATTTCTTCAAGTTTCTGGTAGGGTTGGTGGGGTAATCAATTGAAAGGTATCTAAAAACTCTGCCCTTTTAATAAATATGAAGGAGAGAGAAAGAGTGTGTGTGTGTGTGTGTGTATAGGACTTGCAAATTTCAGGTTTACCAAGTTTGTGGAAAGGTTGACAAAATCTGCGTAATCCTTGTTGATGAGCTCAACCATGGCTGTTTTAAGAAGTTTATAGTAGAGTTCCAGATCTCCTCTTAGTTCCTCCAGCTGGACACG